>NC_136063.1:833127959-834327959 GCF_964261635.1 Lissotriton helveticus | reverse complement strand
CGTGACTTTTAATGCACTTTGGCTTGATGTGCCCTGGGCCCCGGCAAATCAGGTACCCAGGGCCTGTGTTTTTTCCAATATCTGTACCCACGATTGGCACAACTCTGGCCACTTCTTTCTTCTTCTCGTATATGAGGAGGCAAGGTTCAGGGTCACCCCAAAATACTTAATTTGGGAGGTCACAGGGGTGTTCAGATTGGAACCAATTGGTCAAAGTGCATTAATTCTCATGAAAAAAGTGGCCTTCGATGCCGGCGGCTTCCCCTCCGTTGCCGCAGGGCCCCCAAGGATACAGGCTTGGATCCGGATCAGCGCCAGTCGACCTCATGACACCTCGGGTGCAGAATCCAGTGACTACACCCCGCCAACTCCGATGCCGGTTGTGTCCCCAGCGGGCATCGGCCCCGGCCTCCCCCTCTAAGAGGACAAGGAGCCGGACTGACTTAGTCTGACATCGGATGGTACTTTTGTACCCCTGATCTCCCCTAATGTTTCCTACCGCCCTGAGTGGCTACCAGGAGAGGGTAAAGAGGACTGGAAGGAGTCTGTGGACCCTCTTGCAGACCAGTTAGAAGAACTAGGCTTGAGAGAGGTGTTGGATGATGCCAGTGGTCTGGACACCTCCCCAGACCTTGGCATGCTTTCTCCCCCTACCGTGGCTATGGAGGTGGGTGCATGCGTAGGGCAGCAGAGGACCTAAACTTAGAGCTTCATACGGTGGCAGTCAGGACTAACCGCCTGACCTGCTTGCTTCAGCTGGCTGCTGCGTCTTCAGAGCCCCTACAGCCGTTCAATGAGGCCTTCACGGACCTCCTTTTGGCACTTGGTCCAAGCCAAACACAGGGGCACCTGTAGATAGGATGATTGCCCAACGCCACCACCCGGCCCTGGGGGACCCCATTTTCCTCTCTCACCATCCCACCCCTGAGAGCTTGGTAGTCCAAGCCTCGACTTTCAAGGGTGCATTCCCTAACGCACCACCTGATAGGGAATCCAAGAAGCTGGACCACCTTGGGAAGATGTTTTCTTCCTCCCGCTTGGGACTGCGGTCGGTGAACACCACATATCTTTTGGGCCGTTACTCCCACTCAGTGTGGGACAAAGTTGCGCAAGTGCAGTCATAGTGCCCGAGGAGGCCTGGGCCGTGCTCAGTCTTGCAGTTGCCGAAGGGAGAGACACAGCAAAGTTCACCATCCGATGTGGGCTGGACACCGCCTACTCGCTAGGATGATTTCCACTGGCTTTTCAGGTGATGTCCAAGCTACGCTTTTGTACATGCCCTTTGATGGTCTTCGCTTGTTTGGCGACAAGGCCGACAACGCGCTTGTGCGTTTTAAGGACTCCAGGGCTACTGCCTGGTCCTTGGGCCTCACATGCACCACCCGCCCAGAGCAGGCTGCCTTGTGCCCCTTTCGTGGCTACAGAAGGGGTGCCCCACCACGTTCCGCTCAGAGCCACAGGCCTGCGCAAGCTGTCCAGCCTCTGCGCGGCCGGGGATGTTGGACGCACCGTTGTGGGTCTGGGGGCCCCCTATGCAGCAGCCTTCAAGCCCTCCTAGTCCGAACTTTCAGGGCCACCTTTTGCTAGTGGGCAGCAGGATTAGTCATCACCTCACCCACTCTCTCAACATCACGTTGGATATGTGGGTTTTGAAGATAGTCCAAAGGGCTATTCCCTCCCCTTCGAGATAACCCCTCCATCAATGCCACTTCAGACCCTTTGCGTATCGGAGGATCACTTGGCCCTTTTTCCAACAGGAAGTTATGGCTCTCTTGGCCAAAGGAGCCATCAAGCGCGTTCCTGCCCCAGAAGTAGGTTGTGGTTGTTATTACCACTACTTTCTGGTACCCAAGAAGGACAAGGGCCTGCATCCTATCTTGGATCTCTGGCACATCATTCGCTTCCTCCAGAAGAAGTTCAAAATGCTGACCCTGACCCTGGCTCAGGTTCTGTCTGTCTCGACCCTGTAGACTGGATGGGAGAGTTGGACATGCAGGACACTTATTTTCACCTCTCCGTCCTGCCGGCCCATCAGCGTTACCTACGGTTCACGGTAGGCCAAGAGCACTTTCAGTTTACCATGTCCCCCTTCAGCCTTACCAGTGCCACTTGGGTGTTCAAGAAAGTGATGACTGTGGTGGCAGCTCATCTGCGCAGATCAGGGTTTCCAGTCTTCCCTTTTCGTGACGACTGACTGTTAAAAGGCGGGCTCGCCCCAGGCTGTCGTCTCCCACCTCCAGACTACGGCCGATCTTCTGCTCTGGCTGGGGTTCCCGATCAATGTACCGAAGTCACACCTGACTCCCTTTCAGTAGCTCCTTTTCATTGGAGCAGTTCTGGACAAAGCGCAGTTTCGGGCTTAACCTCCCAAGCAGCGAGTCGGGAATATTCGGGCTATGATTCCCATCTTTTAGCATCTATTCCGGGTATCTGAAAGAAACAGGTTAGTGTTAGATTCCTTACCTTAGAATATCCCCAGGTGTCAGACTGGATCCGGAAAGTTTTGCATAGCAGTACCCCTGCGCGTCGGTAGGCGTCTGCGTCTTGGCGTCCCTCGTCGGCGTCGTGGTCTCCGGGATGACGCCGTCGGAGTACTTAGACGCCACCCTCGCACGCTGACGTCAGTTCTTCTTTTTTCCGCGCCAGCAAGCGCAGATCCGGGAAGAGCAGTACTCCTTAGTCACTTTTTGACTAACATATTTCGATCTGTTTTGGATCTTTTCGAGTCGTTTATCGACCATGTTGCTGATAGGGATGCCCGGGTTCAAACCCTGTAACGACTGTAACCGACTGATGTCGGTTACCGACCCCCTCCGTGGGTGCCTTTATTGCCTCGGACCGACAATGATGACAAGTCGTGCACCGACTGCCAGGCCTTGACGTCGAAAGCTAGGCGGTAGCAGTCCTGTAAGCGACTCGAGATCCGGCAGTCGGCCCCGCGCCACTCGAGGTCCAGGTCCAGGAGGTCGAGGGACCGGTCGCGGGGCCACAGTCATCACAGCTCGGCGAGTTGACACCACTTGTCGGGCTCAAAGTCCTCAGGTAAGTCGAGGCACATGAAGTCGAAGAAGCGACATCGGCCGGTGGTTCGGGCGACACCGACCACACAGCTCTGCCGGAGCCACCAGTGCCGCATCCAGCTCCACGCCCGCCGGTCCCTGGGCTTAACGCGACACCGGAGGAGATCAGCACCTTCCTCGCGGCCATGAGGTCGCGCTTCCCTCCGTCTGGTCCCACCGAGGTGCCTTCGGGCCCGTGGACCCATCTCGGAGCCCAGGCGGGCCGGCGACTTCGGCCCAGTCACCATCGGGTGCTTCGGCCCGGCGCCTTCGGCGACTTTATTCCCGACGCTGCAGGGCTCATCTGGATCCAGACCTGGATCCGGGTCGATGCCAGTAGACCTCACGATCCCTCCGCCGGCGTCTTCACCAACGGTGTCGCCCCGGCGCCGTCTTCGGGCATCGTCCCCGGGCATCGTCCCCCCCGATCCCCTTCGGGACCCGGCGTCGGACCAATGCCGTATTTGACTCCGATAGGTGAGCCTTTCACCGACGATCCGGCTCCATCATTTCTTCCTGACCTCCATGAAATGGATGACGAGGGGGATTGGGAGGGGTCTGAGGACCCTCTGGCACTGCACTGCAGTGTCATTTAACCCCTTCCATGCTGGTGACGAACCCCAGCCTTCACACTCCGCGGCGC
The DNA here is from genome assembly GCF_964261635.1 of Lissotriton helveticus. NCBI lineage: Eukaryota > Metazoa > Chordata > Amphibia > Caudata > Salamandridae > Lissotriton > Lissotriton helveticus. The sequence continues at coordinate 834,324,257 of NC_136063.1, read as the reverse complement.
TCGTGTGCGGATGACGGCTGGGGTTCGTCACGGCCCCGCCCTGTTCGTTTGTTTACTGCACAGCGGCGGAAACGGGCCAGCATCGAAGGGGTTAAGTCAGGACTGGGCGGACGAACTTGGGGATGCCAGTGGTATGGACACTTTGTCCGACACTGGTTTTGTCTCCCCTCCTACCGTGGCTACGGAGGAGGGGGCTGCGTACAGTGTGGTGTTGACTCGGGCAGCCTAGGCCTTGGCTCTTGAGCTCCCAGTTGTGGCCGTGAGGACTTACCTCCTCACTGAGGTCCTCAAACCGCAGGCAAGCTACTCGGAGCCTCCCCCTGCCGTTCAGCGAGGCCCTCACTGACGTTCTGTTGGGGACCTGGTCCAAGCCCTCCACAGGCCTCCCTGTGGATCGAAAACGTGGCCTGACGCCACCGCCCGGCTCCGGGCGACCCCAGTTTCCTGTCCGTTCACCCCACCCCTGAGAGTCTGGTGAACCAGGCCTCAACTTCCCAGACCGCATTCCCCACCACCCCTCCGGATCGGGAATCCAAAAAGTATGACCAGTTCGGTAAGAAGCGGTTTTCCTCATTAAGTTTGGGGTTGCGGTCGGTCAACACTGCCTGTCTTTTGGGCTGCTATTCCCACTCCTTGTGGGATATGGTTGCAGAAGTGCTGCCGCAGTGCCCGGCGGAGGTCCAGGCAAAGCTAACCCAGGCCCTCGTGGAGGAAAGGGACGCAGCACGATACTCCATTCGCTGCAGACTGGATACCACGGACTCGCTAGGCAGGGCGATTGCAACGATGGTGGCGGTTCGCCGCCACGCCTGGCTGAGGTCCGCCAACTTTTCGTGCGATGTCCAAGCATCCCTTATGGACATGCCCTTTGATGGCCGTCGCCTTTTTGGTGACAAGGCGGATAGGGCGCTGGAATGTTTTAAGGACTCCAGGGCTACGGTCAAGTTCTTGGGCCTCTGCCAACACCAGTAGACTTCTGCCTTTCGTCCCTTTTGTGGCCAAGGAAGGGGCGCCCCCTCACGTCCAGCTAACCACAGGCCGCAGAATCCACCTCAACGCGGTCGCGTACGTGGTAACCGCCGTGGTGGTGCCAGGGGACACAGGCAAGGCCAGTCCGCACCCACCCCCGCAGCATCTGCCACAAAATCCTCCTAGTCCGATCTTTCAGGCCCATTCGACGCCAGTGGGGGGCATGGTTCGCCATCACCTCCTCCACTGGCGCTCCATCACATCGGACAGGTGGGTGCTTCAAATCATCCGAAGGGGCTACACCCTCCCCTTCGAGGCGACCCCTCCAGCCATGCCCCCGCAGTACCACCGCATGTCGGGGGATCACTTTCAACTTCTGCAGGAGGAAGATACGGCCCTCTTGGCCAAGGGGGTAGTCGAACGCGTTACTGGGCCAGAAGTAGGACGTGGTTGCTATTCCCACTACTTTCTGGTACCCAAGAAGGGCAAAGGGGGCCTACGCCCTATCTTGGATCTAAGGAGCGTCAACGGCTTCCTCCGGAAGGCGAATTTCAAGATGCTGACTTTGGCTCAGGTCCTAGCTGCCCTGGACTCAGAAGACTGGATGTTGGACTTGCAGGACATGCTTTATCACATCCCCGTCCTGCCGGCCCACCGACGTCACCTGCGGTTCACGGTAGGCCACGAGCACTTTCAGTTTACCGTGCTCCCCTTCAGCCTTACCAGCACCCCACGGGTGTTCACGAAAGTGATGGCGGTGGTCGCAGCTCATCTGCTCAGATTAGGGGTTTCAGTCCTCCCCTATCTCGACGATTGGTTGTTGAAGGCGGGCTCGCCCCAAACGGTCGTCTCCCACCTCCAGACTACTGCCACCTCCTGCACTTGCTGGGGTTCTCCATCAATGTGCCGAAGTCACACCTGTGTCCCTCTCAAAAGCTCCTCTTCATCGGAGCGGTTCTGGACTCAGCGCAGTTTCGGGTTTATCCCCCCGAACAGCGGGTTCGGGATATTCAAGCTCTGATTCCGGTCTTTCAGCCTTTATACCGAGTCTCGGTCAGGTTGACGCTGCGGCTCCTGGGGCTGAAGGCCTCCTGCATCCTTCTGGTGGCCGATGCGGACTCTACAGTGGGACCTGAAGTTTCAGTGGGCACAGCATCAGGGCAACCTGTCCGACTACGTCCGGATCTCGGAGGGCACTGAGAGACAGTTGCAGTGATGGCTCACGAACCGTGATTGGGTCAGTGACAGATCTCTCTCCCTTCCCCAGCCGGAGCACGTGGCAGTGACAGATGCGTCCCTCCTGGGTTTGGGGGGCCACATGGGAGAGAGAGATATCAGAGTCCTCTGGTCTCCGGCGGAGTCCCGGTTCTACATCAATCTTCTGGAGCTGTGGGCGATCTGGCTTGCACTGAAGGCATTCCTTCCCTCTGTCCGGGGAAGTGTAGTGCATGTGTTCTCGGACACCACCGCCGCCATGTGGTACTGCAACAAACAGGGCGGGGTGGGGTCGTGGACCCTTTGTCAGGAGGCTCTGCGCCTCTCTACATGGCTGGAACACCAGGGCGTCACCCTGGTGGTTCAACACCTGGCAGGTTCCCTGAACCCCAGGGCGGACGAACTCAGCTGCCGGTACATGATGGATCACGAATGGCGTCTGTACTCGGATGTGGTGCAAGGCCTCTTTCTGCAGCGGGGAGAGACTTGGTTAGATCTATTCGCCACCGAAGAGAACGTGCAATGTCATCAGTTCTGCGCGTTGGAATTTCCAAGGCGGCACTCGCTCGGAGACGCTTTTCGTGGCGAGTGGAGCTGCGGTCTGTTGTACGCCTTTCCGCCTATACCACTTCTGCCCAGAGTGCTGAAGAAGATCAGGAGAGACCGGGCCCAAGTCATCCTTGTGGCTCCTGACTGGGAACTAAGATACTGGTATCCCGAGCTACTCAGCATGTCCGTTGATCCTCCGGTTCGTCTGCCTCTTCAGGAGGACCTTCTGTCGCAGCAGCAGGGGACGGTCCTCCACCCGAACCTGTCCAGCCTCCACCTCCATGCGTGGAGATTGAGCGGCGACAGTTGAGGCCATTTGACTTGCCTCCTGAAGTATGTGAGGTGATTCTGGCAGCCAGGCGCCCCTCCACAAAAACAGTATACGCCTGCAGGTGGAATAAATTTGTGGCATGGTGCACAGCAAAGGCTGTGGATCCTCTCTCTGCCCGCCTTTCAGAGGTTCTCCTCTTCCTTCTTTCTCTTGCCCAGCAGGGCTCTGCTCTGGGCACTCTTAAAGGCTACCTCTCGGCCATTTCCGACTTCTTGAGGCTTCCTGATCAGCCTTCTCTTTTCAAGTCCCCTATTGTAAATAGGTTCTTGAAGGGCATCACACACATGTTCCCTCCTGTTCCTTTTGTGATTCCTCAGTGGGACTTAAACCTTGTTCTTACTTATCTGATGTGCGCTCCCTTTGAGCCACTTCACAATTGTCCTCTCCGTCTTCTGACTCTTAAGACTGCATTCCTGGTTTCCATCACCTCTGCCAGGAGAGTGAGTGAGCTCCAGGCAATTTCTTCTAAACCTCCTTTCCTTTCTGTCCATTCGGACAAAGTTGTGTTGAAAACGCGTCCTCCTTTCCTGCCCAAGGTAGTTACAGCCTTTCACATCGGGCAGTCCATCACTTTTCCGACCTTCTTTCCGCCTCCGCATCCTTCTAAGGAGGAAGAGAGGCTCCACCGTCTGGACCCAAAACGTGCGCTCTCCTTCTACCTTGATCGCACACGCCAGTTCCGGGTGGACAACCAGCTTTTTGTTGGCTACGTGGGCGCTAAGAAGAGACGGGCGGTACACAAACCGACCATCTCTTGGTGGATCGTATCGTGTATCAAAGTATGCTACTCTTTGGCTCGGAAGGAGCCCCCTGTTGGGCTGAGGGCCCATTCCACCCAGGCCAAGGCGGCTACTACTGCCCTGGGTCGGGGAGTCCCTTTGCAGGACATCTGTCAGGCAGCTACGTGGGCCTCGCTGCACACGTTTGCTAGACACTACTGCCTGGACAATCCAAGTCCAGAGAGATGGCTTTTTCGGCCGTTCCGTTCTCCAGGAGTTTCTGGTTGTGAGAAGTTGGCCTGGTATATGATGTTCACTATTCTAGTGAGCACCTTGCACCAGTCCAAACAACCCTTATGGTGATGGTTTTAAGTCAACCTTATAGACTAGCTATCCTAGTGGTAGCATGGACAAAGCAGACTTAGGCTAACACTTCAGAGAGCATGTGAAGCCACTTGTTTTATCAATAATAATCCCTTGAATACCAGATGAAAGGACAACACACAAGGTATATGTGAGAAGTTGGCCTGATATATGATGCTCACTAATTCTAGTGATCACCTTGTATCAGTCCAAGCAACCTCTTATGGTGATTGGTTGTAAGTCAACCTGATAGACCAGCTATCCTAGTGAGTATTACTTTTGCAGTATTGGCACCATGGCTTCCTCTGACCATTATTATTCTTCTTCTGGGAATTCTGGGAGTTCTGGGACCCACCCTCTTTAGATTGTTGGGGCCCTGTTGAAGACTTCTGGTCATTTTGCTTATTCTCATTACCCTTGGTGTAGGAGAGTAGGGTCTGCAATCCTATGATCACCCAGATTTTTGCTTTTTGCTTCACTGGTTTACGACTTTCCCTGGCTGTGGGCCTGCTAATCAGACCCACAGCCTAGCTGTTCTCTCTATTCCAAATTGTGCCCAGGTACTGAATTGGCACTGGGCCCTCTCCAAGTCCCTGTAACCAGGGCAGAGGTGCACCCAGGAGTCTCCCAGGGGCTGCAGCATGTATTATGCCACCCCTGGGCTGACTAACTAAACAGACACAACTGGCTGCTTGACAGCTGGGGCAAGGAGGTGTAATCACCCTTTGCTTTAGATATAGTATACCTATATCTAAACCTAAAATGGGCACACAGATCTCCTATCAGTCACTCCTATGGCAGGCCTTAACAATCCTGAAGGCAGAGTGCTTGGAATCGTGTAAGATGGTGCTCTGGCATGAGCTGAGCCTGTCTGCGGCTTTCGGGATCTATCCCTTAGCCATTTCCATGATAGCGTCAGACCATATACTTTTAAGTGCCTTATAATCCTCGCGGTTATGGTAACTTTGGTCTGACAATATCTAAACATGTCGTGTAAGGTGTCATACGCTTTGGAATACTACCCCCTCGCCAGTTCTGGCGACGGGGGTAGCATTCCACCCCTCTAGAGGGAGAAGACATGTTGGTAGCCTGTAACCCCGGTTAAAGTTGGACATAGCCTCAGCTCCACAAAATGGATGCTGCCACCGAGACACAAGTCTGACCTCCTGCTGCTGGGAGTCCTTCCAGCGAGGAGTGCTTGGACAAAGGGTTTCCTGTCAGGGGCGGTGCCAGCACCATCCCAGACAGGGTTTTGTGTATCCCAGGTAGGCAGGGCTATAGAGGAAGGTGACTGCAAGTGGCACCCCGGTGCTCACTGTTCATATGCCGGCTCAAACCAGTTCCTGGGGCACACCAGCCCCTGAGCTGGGGAGAGACCGGACAAAGGAGAGGGGTGTAACCACCCCCCTCCTAGTCCCACCCATAGGGCAGGAATTAGTCGCGTGCCAGCCCCTTTTCTCAGGATAAAGGTAGGAGCAGGCCCCCTTCCAGATTAGATCATCTTTGAATCCTGAAACTACTTTCTACGAAAGGAACTCAAGACTTCTTCCTAAGATTTCTCCCTTGTGACTAAGGAGTAGTCACCCTGCAGCAGCAGGCACCAACCAAGCATCGCGGTTTGCTGTAAGTCTCTCCTCCGGATCAAGACTGCCCAGCTCGACGAGAACCGGCTTCCCTGGCACCTCTGACCTCTACCTGCATCATCAGTCACGCTGAGATTCGTGGGTGTGACGAGACCTCGAGGGACCGGCCATCTTCAAGACTGCACGACGCTGGCCCAGCACGACCACCGAGGGATCCTTGAGTGAGTGCTTTGGGGTTTGAGAAGCCCCAACCCTGAGCAGCTCCAGCACCGAAGTCCAGCCCTCCAGCATCCACGAGATCTGCGTGGGGCCCTTCTGCTCTTTGCTGCTCACCGCGTTGTCCAGGACACTTGCCCCTTGGCTAGTGGCCCTTCTGACGACGAACTACGACGACAACACCGCTGGTCTGGTTGCTCCAGACTGGCCCTTGCTCCCCTCCAACAGAGGAGCACCCCGGACCCTCCTGGTCCACTCCAGACGCCATTTTGAGTCCACCGCGTGGGCTTGCATTTGCCAAGAGTTGTTGCCCCAATCCTGGGTCCAGCGACGTCGACAGTAGATACCACCATGGGACAGCTCGCACCTCCATCCTGGTCGCCGACAACGGCTCCTGGTCCGAGAGACTGCAGAGCCCAGCGTCGCCCACACACCTGGTCGAGGTGACTTCGCCCGGTGCCATCCTGGTGCCCACCTAATCACTGGCTAGTGATTCAGAACTTGGTCCCCTCTGCTTACAGGTCTTCATCTTCATCGATCCAGGCTTGGATCACATCGAACATCTTCACTGGTCGCCTGCCAGCAACTTCTTCTTTCAGGCTCCATAGACTGCAACGAGGATTCCCGACGTCTTTTCAGACCTATGCAGCCGCAGCCCCTGGGCTAGGTAACCTAAGCATTTCGGTGCTCCAGCATAGCTTAACTGTCTAAGTGTCCAGATCCTTTTTCGTTTCAGCTCTACCTAGTCGGATTCGTCCGATAACACTAACTTTGCATTTACTAGCCTCCATAGACTTTGTTCCACATCCCGCGTGAGAGTGCACACTCTGCACCCGATCTCCCTAGGCCTCCTGCTCGTAATCTAAAGGTTCAGTAGTCTAGTCCTAGCGATCCCAAAGCCTCTGAGAATAGTTACTTACCTGCTAGTAATTCGCATTCCACTTTTGTAATATATGGTTTTTCGTGCCCCTCGGGCATTTGTGTAAATTGTGCGACTTTAAGTATTTCTTTAAGAGTTTTGTATTGTGCTTAGCTCCCTGACTCATAAAGAGTTCAGGGTAGTACTGTTATAAATAAATATACTTTTATTTTCATAACAACTTGTGTGGTGTCCTTTCACTTGGTGTTCAAAGGGTAAATGTGGTGGTAAACAGCTGGCTTAACACGCCCTCTAGAGTTTAGCCTAAAGACTGCTCTTGTCCATGCTACTAGGATAGCTGGTCTATCAGGTTGACTTACTACCAATCATCAATAAGGGTCGTTTGGAATGATACATAGTGATCACTAGAATAGTGAGCACTGCATATCAGGCCAACTTCTCACACTTGGGATCTGCTTTCTTTTGGCCACCACCCTGGTTCTGGTTCTGCTGCTTGACCCTTGTCCTGACCCATCTGTGAGAAGTTGGCCTGATATATAGTGCTCACTATTCTAGTGATCACTGTGTATCATACCAAACAACCCTTATTGATGATTGGTTGTAAGTCAACCGTTCAGACCAGCTATCCTAGTAGCATGGACACGAGCAGTCTTCAGGCTAAACTCTAGAGGGCGTGTTAAGCCAGCTGTTTTACCATCACATATACCCCTTGAACAACAAGTGAAAGGACACCACACAAGTTGTTATGAAAATAAAGGATATTTATTTATAACAAGACTACCCTGAACTCTTTGAGTCAGGGAGCTAAGTACAATAAAAAACTATTATGAAAATACTACAAGTTGCACAATTTACACAAATGCCCGAGGGGCACGACAAACCATATACACAAAAAGTGGAATGCGAAATACTAGCAGGTAAGTAACAAGATCCAGAGGCTTCAGGATCGCTAGGACTACACTACTGAACCTTAAGATTACGAGCAGGAGGCCTAGGGAGATCGGGTGCAGAGTGTGCACTCTCACGCGGGATGCGGGAAGAAGTCTATGGATGCTAGCGTTTCTAAAGTTACTGTTTCCGGACGAATCCGACTAGGTAGACTGAAAACGACAAAGGATCTGGACACTTGGATAGTGAACCTGTGCTGGAGTACCGAAATACTCAAGTTACCTAGCCCAGGGGCCGCGGCTGCGTAGGGTTCAAGTGACGTCGGGAATCCTCGTTGAAGTCTATGGAGCCTGAAAGAAGAAGTTGCTGGCAGGTGACCAGTGAAGATGTTCGGTGTGATCCAAGGCTGGATCAGTGAAGGAGACGACCTGAAAGCAGAGGGGACTCAGTTCTTAATCACTAGCCAGTGAGTTTATGGGCACCAGGATGGCACCGGATGAAGTCACCTCGACCAGGTGAGTGGGCGACGCTGGACTTTGCAGTCACACGGGCTAGGAGGCGTTGTCGGCGACAAGGCTGGAGGTGCGAGCTGTCCCACGAGGCTGTCGGCGATGCTGGACTCAGGATTTGAGCAACAAACCTTGGCAAAGGCAAGGCCACGCGGTGGAGTCAAGATGGCGTCTGGAGTGGACCAGGAGGGTCCAGGGCACTTCCTGCTGGACAAGAAGCAAGGGCCAGTCTAGGGGACCTAGACCAGCGGTGAAAACGTCGTGGTACGTCGTCAAGAGGGTCACTAGCCAACGGGCAAGTGACCGGACAACGTGGCTAGCCAGTGATTATGTGGGCACCAGGATGGCACCGGATGAAGTCACCTCGACCAGGTGAGTGGGCGACGCTGGACTCTGCAGTCACACGGGCTAGGAGGCGTTGTCGGCGACCAGGCTGGAGGTGCAAGCTGTCCCACGAGGCTGTCGGCGATGCTGGACTCAGGATTTGAGCAATAAACCTTGGCAAAGGCAAGCCCACGCGGTGGAGTCAAGATGGCGTGTGGAGTGGACCAGGAGGGTCCAGGGCACTTCCTGCTGGACAAGAAGCAAGGGCCAGTCTAGGGGACCTAGACCAGCGGTGAAAACGTCGTGGTACGTCGTCAAGAGGGTCACTAGCCAACGGGCAAGTGACCGGACATCGTGGCAAGCAGCAAAGAAGCAGAAGGGCCCCACACAGATCTCGTGGATGCTGGGGGTCTGGACTTCGGTGCTGGAGCTGCTTAGGGTTAGGGCTTCTCAAACCCCAATGCACTTACTCGAGGGTCTCTCGGGGGTCGTGCTGGTGAAGCGTCGTGCAGGTCTTGAAGATCGCCGGTCCCACGGGTCTCGTCACACCCACGAATCTCAGCTGGGCTGGATGATGTAGGTAGAGGTCAGAGATGGCAGGGAATCCGGGTCTCGTCGAGCTGGGCAGTCTTGATCCGGAGGATGGACGTGTAGCAAACCGCAAGAGCTTCAATATTACCTGCTGGTGCAGGGTGGCTACTCCTTAGCCACAAGGGAGAGTCTTCAGAAGAGTCAAGAGTTCCTATTCGTGGAAAGTAGTTTCAAGATTAGAGATTATCTAATTTGGGAAGGGGGCCTGCTCCTACCTTTATCCTAAGAAAAGGGGCTGGCACGCGACTTAGTCCTGCCCTATGGGTGGGACCAGGAGGGGGGTGGTTACACCCCTCTCCTTTGTCCGGTCTCTCCCCAGCTCAGGGGCTGGTGTGCCCCAGGAACTGGTTTGAGCCGGCATATGCACAGTGAGCACCAGGGTGCCACTTGCAGTCACCTTCCTTTCAGCCCTGCCTACCTGGGATGCACAAAATCCTGTCTGGGATGGTGCTAGCACCGCCCCTGACAGGAAACCCTTTGTCCAGGCCTCCGTTGCTGGAAGGACTCCCAGCAGCAGGAGGGCAGACTTGTGTCTCGGTGGCAGCATCCATTTTGTGGAGCTGAGGCTGTGTCTGACTTTAACCGGGGTTCACAGTTACATACATGTCGTGTCCCTCTAGAAGGGTGGAATGCTAACCCCGTCGCCAGAATTGGCGAGGGGTTAGTATTCCAATTCGTATGACACCTTACTCGACATGTTTTGATAATGCTATACCAAAGTTAGCATTTAACCGCGAGGATTATAATGCACTTAAGAGTATATGGTATAGCGTTATCATGGAACAGCTATTTGGACTTGGTTCCGCAAGCTGCAAACGGGCTCAGCTCATGCCAGAGCACCATCTCACATAATTCCAAGCACTCTGCCGTCAGGATTGATAAGGCCTGCCATAGGAGTGACTGATAGGAATATATGTGTCCATTTTAGGGCTAGATATAGGAATACTATATCTAAAGCAAAGGGTGATTACTCCACCTTGCCCCAGCTGTCGTGCAGGCAGTTGTGTCAGATTTGGGTGGCCAGCCAGGGGTGGCATAATACATGCTGCAGCCCCTGGTAGGCCCTGGGTACACCTATGCCCTGGATACCTAAGGTATACTGTACAGGGACTGATAAGGTGACCCAGTATCCAATTGGATATGTACCTAAGGTACATGGAGTCCATTTTACCAGAGAGAGCAGGAAGCCTGGGGTCCTGAATAGCAGGATCCCAGGCCAACTAAGTCAAAAACCAGCAAAACACCAGGAAAAAAGTTGGGGGCAACCATAGTCCGGTATCCACCTTCCTACACATCTGTCTGCCTTCTTTCCCAATTCTTGGGGAGAGGTCAGATCTGAGTCAATAAGGTGCTGATGCAACAACTGATTTTGACAATTACTTAAGATTTGTTCTCTCATAATTAGATTATACAATCCTGTGTAATCAGTAACTTTACTTCCCAGTAACCAGCCTTCAAAAGCCTTAGTGGCACAATCAACAAAGTCAGCCCAATCCTGAGACTGAATTTTCTGGGTGTCTCTTAACAGCAACCTGTATTGTTCAGTTGTTAAGCCAAGCCCATCAATCAGTGTATTCTTCTGGACTTGGTAATTGTTAGCATCCTCAGCTCTAGTAGTGAGGAGCTTATCTCTACCTTTACCCTCAAAGGAGAGCCACAATATAGCTGCCCACTGACTCTGGGGGATGCACTGGACAGTGCAGGCCCTCTCCAAAGCAGTCATCCATTTGTGGATGTCATCCCCTTGCTTAAAGGGGGGCACTATTTTACTCAGGTGTCTAGTATCAAAACTCCTGTCTTTATCCTTAGGGATATTGCTGCCACCAGTGGGGCTGCCCCACTCAACTGTTGCTCTCTAGCAAAGGCAAGCTTCTCCTTGGCAAGGGCAAGTTCTTCCCTCTGAATCCTCAGATTAGCCTGTTTCATCCTTGCTTCATGTTCTCTCCTCTGAGGGGAAGTCATTCTCCTCTGGGGAGAAGTCATTCTCCTCTGAGCAGAGGCATGAGAGTGCACAGATCTATTGGAGTCCCTAGAATGAGACCTGTCTCTTCTAACTGCAAAGTTAGGCCTGCTTAGGGTCAGTACTGGGGGTCCCCCAGATCCTTCCCTATGTAGGTCTAAGTTGGCCCTAGTAAGTCTGCTGACTAGCTCAGGACCATTGTCTGCCTCATCCCCAGAAAGAACCTCTTCATCCTCCTCCTCTACTTCCTCAGTTTCAGGGAGGTCAGGATCCTGACCTACAAGTCATCCTGAACGACGCAGCCCGCCTGATATTCGGAGTACCTAGGCGGACCCATGCCTCTCCTGTGCTTTATAGGCTGCACTGGCTCCCTATGAAACAAAGAGTTGAATTCAAGAGCATGTGCATCTGCCATAAAGCAATCCACGGTCAGGCGCCAGCCTACATAAAAGATAGGCTCAGAATCTATGAACCTAAGCGCGCCCTCAGATCCTCCGATTCCCTCCTGCTATCCTGCCCACGTTTCAAACTGGCAACAAAAGGAGGCAGAGCTTTTTCAGTTCAAGCTCCCACCATCTGGAATAAGCTACCGGAGGTGCTCCGTAGAGAGGCTAACCTTCTCAGGTTTAGAAAAACCCTGAAAACTCTGCTCTTCAAGGACGCATTTACATCCCCGTAGTCTAGTTAACATCTTTATCTCCACTTTGTTCTCTTGTTGCTGTACCTTGTCAGAAGCGCTTTGAGACCTGCCGTTGAGTTGGCGCGATACAAAACTCAGTTACAAATTACAAATTACCTTCTAAGGGGGGCATGCTCTCATCTGTATGAGTAGCCTTTCTAGCACCATAAGCCTCTAAGAGACCTAGCAGAAAAGGAGTGGTAGGGTTAGAACCCTGTTTTAGTTTCCTGGAGGTACACAATTGTCCCATCTCCTGGAAGCTAAGGGCTGCATATCTGGAAGTGACCTGTGTAGGGTCAACATCACAAGGGGAGTCTCTGAAGACTCTCCATGGGTAGACATGCTTCTAGTGTGGTGTAAGTGATGCACCTACCTACACTATGGGTTTACCTACTGATCCCTTGCTAAGAGTTGTAGTCAGGGTGTGCTAGGCCCTTTCTACTACAACAACTGGTTCAGTAGAACTCAGAGTATTTCTAAGCTTGTTATATGTACCTAGGTACCTATGTGATTTTTCAAATGATATTTTCAAGATTATACGTGGTAAAACAGCAAGCTCAAATCCCAACCGCTGCACACCAATGTGAGAAGTTGGCCTGATATATGATGCTCACTAATTCTAGTGATCACCTTGTATCAGTCCAAGCAACCCCTTATGGTGATTGGTTGTAAGTCAACCTGATAGACCAGCTATCCTAGTAACGTGGATAAAAGCAGTCTTTTAGGCTAATCTCTTTTGGCATGTGAAGCCAGCTGTTTTACCACAATATAACCCCTTGAATACCAAATGAAAGGACACCACACAGGTTGTTATGAAAATAAACAATATATTTATTAATAACAACACCTCTGAGCTCTTTATGAGATCAGAGGGCTAAGCACATGACCATACTAAAAAGGAAATACGAGTTCGCACAATATTTACACTAGTGCCTTAGGGGCACGACAAACCATATACTCAAAACAATGGAATGCGAGGAAAGAAAATACTGTAAGGAGATCCAGAGGCTGGAGGATCGGTGGGACTACGCTACAAACTAGGTAAGTAAGGAGCAGGAGGCCCACGGCACTCACGTGCAGAGTGGAAACTCTCACGCGGGATGCGTACCAACGTCTATGGATGCTACAGTTTACAAAGTTACGGATTCCGGACGAACACGGCTGGATGGAGGGAAAACAACAGTGAACCTGGACACTAGAATAGTGGACTCAGACTTCAGCACCTAGAAGCTTTAGTTACCTAACCCACAGGCTGCGGGTGCTTAGGGCTGAAGTTGCGTCGGGTTTGCTGTGTTGATCCCGGTGATGCCTGAAACAAGAAGTTGCTGGCAGGCAGCCAGATGGAGGAGTCCGGTGGTTCCAAGGATGGAACTAGGAAGAAGGAAGTCCTGAAAAGGAAGGGGACAGAGTCTTAGTCACTAGCCAGTGACGGTGCTGGAACCAGGAGGGAACCAGATGCTGTCGCCGCGTTCAGGTGACTGAAGGGTCGCTTCTCTCTGTAGCTCGTGGACCAGGAGCTGTTCTTCACGACCAGGCTGGAGGCAAGAGCTGTCCCACATAGTCTGTTGCTGTTGGCGGTGTCGGATCGTCGATCGGGACAAAAGGCCTTGGCTAATGCAAGCCACGCGGTGAAACAAAGATGGCGTCTGGTGTGGACCAGGAGGGTCCGGGGTGCTTCTCTTTCACAAGGAAGCAAGGGCCAGTCTGGGGGACCAGACTAGCAGAGTCGAATTCTTCGGGTCGTCGTCTCAGAGGGCACAAGCCAGCCGGCAAGTGACCAGACAACAGGAAGGGCAGCAACCAGGCAAAAGGGCCCCACGCAGATCACGGAGATGCTGGGGGGCTGGTCTTTGGTGCAGGAGCTGCGTCGGTGTGGGGCTTCTCAGTCCCCAATGCACTCACTTGAGGAACCCTTGGGGGTCGTGCAGGAAGCGCTGTGCAGGTTCTTTCAAGATGCCCGTCTCCACGTTGCTCGTCGCACCCACGGGTCCCAGCTGTGCTGTGGATGTGGGTAGAGGTCAGAGAGGTCTGGAGGTCCGGGTCTTATCGAGCTGGGTCGTCGGATTCCGGGAAGGAAGGACTTGCAGCAAACCGCACAGAAGCTTGATGGTGCCTGCGAAGCAGGATGGTCACTCCCTGACCATAGGGGAGATTCTTCAGTCTTCTGGTGTCCAGGAGGTCGAAGGTCAAGAGTTCTTCGTGGAAGTTGTCAAGATTAATCTGATTTGGAATGGGACCAGCTCCTACCTTTATCCGGCTAAAGGGGGCTGCACTACGACTAGGTCCCTCCTCTGGGTGGTACCAGGAAGGGGGGTGGCTACACCCCCTTTCCTTTGTCCAGTTTCCCGCCAGAGCTGAGGCTGGAGTGCCCCAGCAACTGGTTGGAACCGGTGTATGCACAGGGCTCCCTGGAAGAGTCTTCGAAGTATCACGAGATAGGTGGCTCCTCCCCTGGACTACAGTGCGCATGGGCATCGACTCCATCCCCAGATTGTTTTTTTCCGCCATTGGGTTCGGATGTACTTTCGTTCTCTCCAGTTCGGAATCGACAATATTCTCGAGGCCAAAAGGCCTTTTTCTCGTGTCGTCTGTATTGTTTGCGTTCGGTGCCCGGTTCTGTTCGGACTCGCCTCCCGAGTTTGACATCCAGGGAGTCGCGTGGCTCTTTGGTGATCGAGGCCCAGTCGGCGCAGCAAGACCCTCGACGACGCGACATGGAACGGAGCCCGTTCAAGAAGTGTCCCGTGTGCGGATCGAAGTACCCACACATCGACGTCCACCCGGTGTGCAACAAGTGCCTGTCGCCGGACCACGATGAAGCCAACTGTATGGCTTGTTCACAGTTTCGTTCGAAGAAGACGATTCGGCTTCGGAACGTGGCGCGCATGAAGGCCCGGCAGTCGGCCCCGGCACCGGTGGACATCTTCGACAGCGGAGAAGCAGACGAACACGATGTTCAGCTGCAGATTTCACCTCCACCGGAAGAAATCGACTACGACTATCAAGTGGATGTCGAAGGCCTACCCGTACAAGAAGTCGTCGACGAGGTAGGAGACGACGATGAGGCCTATGGGGCCATGGAAGATAGCTCAGAGGAAGAGCTATGCCCCGTTCGAACACTTACGAAGGCTCAGGTCGAGGGATCGCCGATCGGCCTTACCCAAGACCTTCTAACGAAATCCACGGCCCCGCCTCCCGGCCCGGCTACGGACATTTCGACGGAGCCGCCATTACCGAAACCGAAAGTGAAACCTTCGGTGTCCACACTACCTAAAGTGGTTCAAGAGCCTTCGAAACCGAAACCTTCTGCTCCACCGTCGACACCCTCGTCTTCCGAGGTGTCGGAACAGCCCAGGCCGAAGAAGCCTGTCGACCCTGCGAAGTCGGTGAAAACCGTCCAGCCAAAGCAGACCAAGGGCGTCGAGCAGAAGCCCAAGAAAGCCGTCGAGCCACAGTCAAGCCAGGGCGTCGAGCCGAAGTCCAGAACGGGCGTCGAGCCGGAGCCAAGCAAAGGCGTAGAGCCGAGGGCCGCAAAAGGCGTCGAGCCGAAGACCAGCAAGGGCATCGAGCCAAAGACTGGTGCCCCAAAAGCGGTTGCCCAGGACGCCGGCATGATCAAGCCTCGGACCGAACAGCCCAAGTCATCGACGCTCGAGTCTTCACTCGTGGGTGGACCAAGGTCGTTTATCGTGTCGACGAAGCCGTCCGCTTCCTTCACGAAGCAGGTCTCGGACTCCCTGAAGCGTATCAGGGACAAGGCTTCGGCGGAAGACCCCAAAACACCTTCCGCACCGAAGCAGTCGGTCCCCACCTCCAAGTCATCGACGCCAATGCTCTTCACGTTGCCGCCGAAGGTGGCACCGAAGGCCTTCGCACCACGGGCGGCGCCCGAAGCGAACTTGCAGAGTGCTGCAGGGTCGAAGCCTACTCTCCCGGCTGGGGGCTTGAAGCATCGACCACCTTTAATGGAGGAACAGTCGGAACGTTTCATCGATGCCGACACTGGGAAGCTTACGCTTTACAAGCGGAAAATAACTGCGACAACGCCTTTGGAGTCACACACCATTCCTCTAAAGCGCAAAAAGCCTGCTTCGGATTCACCGGTCTTGGTCGAACCACTGACTCCTCGGACTCAGAGAGTTGCCACGCCCTCGCCAACTTATTCGGATGCCGAGGATGCTGGGGATCAGGATGAGGAATACAGCTTCCCAGCCCACACAGATCCTGATGAACAACAGGACGCATGGGTGGACACAGGAGACCAGGGGGATCAGCAACCCGCCCTTGACCCTCAGATATACAAAGTCAAGACCTCTCCCACTGAGGATTCTGCGGCATTCAATGCCTTGATTGAGAGGGCGGCAAAGAACCACGACGTTGAACTGCATGCTGACCCTGTGGAGGTGGACTTCCTCTTTGACACTTTTTCAACAGCTGAAAAGACTGTGAAAACCCTGTGAGAAGTTGGCCTGATATATGATGTTCACTAGTTCTAGTGACCACCTTGTATCAGTCCAAACAACCCTTATGGTGATTGGTTGTAAGTCAACCTTATAGACCAGCTATCCTAATGGTAGCATGGACAAAGCAGTCTTAGGCTAAACTCTTTTGGCATGTGAAGCCAGCTGTTTTACCACAATATAAACCCTTGAATACCAGATGAAAGGACACCACACAGGTTGTTATGAAAATAAACAATATATTTATTAATAACAACACCTCTGAACTCTTTATGAGATCAGAGGGCTAAGCACATGACAATACTGAGAAGGAAATACGAGTTAGCACAATATTTGCACGTGTGCCTTAGGGGCACGACAAACCATATACTACAAACAATGGAATGCGAGGAAGGAAAGTACTGTAAGGAGGTCCAGAGGCTGGAGGATCGCTGGGACTGCGCTACGAACTAGGTAAGTAAGGAGCAGGAGGCCCACGGGACTCACGTGCAGAGTGGAAACTCTCACGCGGGATGCGTACCAACGTCTATGGAGACTACAGTTGACAAAGTTACGGATTCCGGACGAACCCGGCTGGATGGAGGGAAAACAGTGGACCTGGACACTAGGATAGTGGACACTGACTTCAGCACCTAGAAGCTTTAGTAACCTAACCCACAGGCTGCGGGTGCATAGGGCTGAAGTGGCGTTGGGTTTGCTGCGTTGCTCCCGGTGATGCCTGAAACAAAGAGTTGCTGGCAGGCAGCCAGATGGAGGAGTCCGGTGGTTCCAAGGATGGAACTAGGAAGGAGAAGTCCTGAAAGGGAAGGGGACAGAGTCTCGGCCACTAGCCAGTGACGGTGCTGGAGCCAGGAGGGAACCAGATGCTGTCACCGCGTTCAGGTGAAGGAAGGGTCGCTTCTCTTTGTAGCTGCGCGGACCAGGAGCTGTTCTTCACGACCAGGCTGGAGGCACGAGCTGTCCCACGTAGTCTGCTGCTGATGGCAGTGTTCGATCGTCGATCTGGTCAACAGGCCTTGGCCAGTGCAAGCCACGCGGTGGAACAAAGATGGCGTCTGGTGCGGACCAGGAGGGTCCGGGGTGCTTCTCTTTCACAAGGAAGCAAGGGCCAGTCTGGGGGACCAGACCAGCAGTGTCGAAATCTTCGGGTCGTCGTCTCAGAGGTCACGAGCCAGCCGGCAAGTGACCAGACAACAGGAAAAGCAGCAACCAGGCAAAAAAGGGGCCCCACGCAGATCTCGTGGAGGCTGGGGGGGCTGATCTTTGATGCAGGAGCTGTGTCGGTGTGGGGGCTTCTCAGACCCCGGTGCACTCACTCGAGGGTCCCTCGGTGGTCATGCTGGAAGCGCTGTGCAGGTTTCTTCAAGGTGGCTGTCTCCACGTTACTCGTCGCACCCACGGGTCCCAGCTGTGCTGTGGATGTGGGTAGAGGTCAGAAGGGTCTGGAGGTCTGGATCTTGTTGAGCTGGGTCGTCGGGTTCCAGGAAGGAAGGACTTGCAGCAAACCGCACAGGAGCTTGATGGTGCCTGCGAAGCAGGATGGTCACTCCCTGACCATAGGGGAGATTCTTCAGTCTTCTGATGTTCAGGAGGTCGAAGGTCAAGAGTTTCTTCGTGGAAGTTGTCAAGATTAATCTAACTGGGAATGGGACCAGCTCCTACCTTTATTCAGCTAAAGGGGGCTGCACTACGACTAGGTCCCTCCCCTGGGTGGGACCAGGAAGGGGGGTGGTTACACCCCCTATCCTGTGTCCGGTTTCCTGCCAGGGCTGGGGCTGGAGTGCCCCAGCAACTGGTTGGAACCGGTGTATGCACAGGGCACCTTGTGTGCCCCAGGCCTGTCTCATTCCTTTCAGCCTTGGCCTACCTAATAAACAAAATCCTGTCTGGGGTGGTGCTAGCACCTCCAAAGGCAGGAAACCCTTTGTCTGAGCCTCCCTCGCTGGAAGGACTCCCAGCAGCAGGAGGTCAGACTTGTGTCTGTGGTGGCAGCATCCATCTTGTGATGCTGAGGCTCGAGTTAACTTGAACCGGGGTTCACAGTCATCTACATGTCGTGTCCCTCTAGAAGGGTGGAATGCTACCCCCGTCGCCAGAATTGGCGAGGGGGTAGTATTCCAAATCGTATGACACCTTACTCGACATGTTTTGATGATGTTATACCAGAGTTAGCATTTTACCGCAAGTATATGGTATAGCGTTATCATGGAACAGCTATTAGGACTTGGTTCCGCAAGCTGCAAACGGGCTCAGCTCATGCCAGAGCACCATCTCACATAATTCCAAGCACTCTGCCTTCAGGATTGATAAGGCCTTCCATAGAAGTGACTGGTATGAATATATGTGTCCATTTTGGGGTTAGATATAGGTATACTATATCTATAGCAAAGGGTGTTTACACCACCTTGCCCCAGCTGTCATGCAGCCAGTTGTGTCAGATTTAGATGGCATAATACATGCTTCAGCCCCTGGTAGGCCCTGGGTACACCTATGCCCTGTGTACAGGGACTGATAAGGTGGCCCAGTACTAATTGGTAAATGCACCTAAAGTACATGCTTGTCAATTTAGAGAGAGAACAGCTAGGCTGTGGGTCTGATTAGCAGGCCCACAGCCAGGGAATGTCGTAAACCAGTGAAGCAAAAAGCAAAAATCTGGGGTGGCCATGGGATTGCAGACCCCACTCTCCTACAAACCCTCCTTATGCTAAAAGGGCTCCTCAAACATGCTGCGGACATCTTCAAAGAGCCCACACGGGCAAGGGTGGTCAACCCTAGAATTGAGAAAAAATACCGACCGGCACCTGGCGATCCCACCTACATCAAGGGCCAGTTGCCATTGGACTCCCTGGTCGTTTCTAATGCCCGCAAAAGGGCGAATTCGCAGACCACTGGTGAAGCTCCTCCCCCGGACAAAGAGTCCAAAGTGCTAGAAGCATCGGGAAAGAGAGTAGCAGCTCAGGCGGCCAATATCTGGCGTATCTCTAACACGCAGGCACTCTTGGTTCGGTACGACAGGGCACACTACGACACACTAGAGACCCTGTTGCAACATCTCCCAGACCAATATAAGGAGGCTGCGGAGATGCTTATCCAGGAAGGGAAGCTCATCTCCAACGCTTCAATTAAGTGTGCACTAGACGTTGCGGACACTGGGGCCAGGGCGATTAACACCAGTGTGATGTTAAGGCGTCAGGCATGGCTCAGAATCTCCGGATTTAAGCCTGAGATCCAAACTACCATCCTCAACCAGCCAGTTAACCCTGACAGATTATTTGGTCCTGAGGTGGATACCACCTTGGAAAAAATAAAAAAGGATACCGAGACTGCGAAGTCCATGGGAGCTCTCCAATCCCAACAGTTTCGGGGGAGCACTTTTCGTCGCTCAGGCAATAGGGGTGTTTCCAGAGGCCATATGTCCCAGCAAACACAATTCAATAAAGGTGGGGCGCAATCCTCGTACCCCAAACAAAATAGAGGAGGTTATCGAGGCAACAACGCCAAGGGCAGAGGCAGGGGCAACAACAACTCCCGTTCCTCCGCCTCCAACAAACAGTGACGCCCTGTCACTGCCCCCGACCATTCCACACCTGTCGGGGGGAGACTCCAGCAGTTCCTGCCAGTCTGGAAATCCATCACCACAGACAGGTGGGTCAGGAAACTTATCCAGTTCGGTTATTGTTTGGAGCTCACATCCACTCCACCCAACATACCACCAAAACACCGTCCTATGTCCACAGAGCATTTGCACTTATTGCAGCAGGAAGTTCTTGTCATGCTGCAAAAGGGCGCTATAGAGCTCGTGCCAGTGGAGGAAGAAGGCACAGGAGTGTACTCCCTGTACTTCTTGATCCCGAAGAAGGACGTGTCCCTCAGGCCTATTCTCGACCTCCGGCCCCTAAACCAATACATTCTCTCGGAACACTTCCACATGCTACCGCTGCAGCAAGTTCTTCCGTTACTCACTCAGGGGACTTCCTCGTAACCTTGGACCTCAAGGATGCTTACTTCCACATTCCACTCCATCGATCACACAAAAAATACCTCAGGTTCACCATTCAAAATCGGCATTATCAATTCGAGGTCCTTCCTTTCGGAGTGACCACGGCCCCCAGAGTGTTCACCAAATGTCTAGCGACTGTGGCAGCGCACCTCAGGAGACAACACATCCATGTCTACCCTTATCTGGACGACTGGCTGGTTCAGGCAAAGTCAGCCCAGCAGTGCGCCGCCGACATGTCCCACACCGTTCACCTTCTTCACGGTCTGGTCTTCTCCCTAAACTATCCAAAGTCGCACCTTCAGCTGGCCCATGTGCGGCAATATCTAGGTGCAACAATCAATACTCTGGCAGCCACGGCTCAGCCAACTTCAGCGCGGATCAACAACATCCAGTCGCTAATCCAACAGTTCAGACTGCAACACTCGCTTCCTGCGAGAGTGTTCATGCAGTTGATAGGCATAATGGCCTCCTGCATTTTCATAGTCCCGCACGCGAGGTTACATATGCGTCCGCTGCAGGAATGCTTAGCGCATCAGTGGAATCAGGCTCAGGGGCAGTTGATAGACCTAGTGTTGGTCACCGGTCGGGCATACAACTCTCTGTATTGGTGGAATCCACACAACCTTTGCAAGGGCCGACCGTTCCACGAGCCTGTCCCACAGATCATCCTGACTGCGGACGCGTTTCTCCAGGGATGGGGAGCTCACGTACTCCACTACACAGTGCAGGGACTATGGACAATACAGCAACAGAAGATGCACATCAACTACTTAGAACTGATGGCGATCTTCATGGCACTGAAAGCATTCAAAGTACATCTGTGCAAAAAGGTTGTGTTGATCCGGACGGACAACATGACAGCCATGTACTATATCCAGAAGCAGGGAGGTACACACTCTCCACAGTTGTCTCATCTGGCTCAGAGCATGTGGAAGTGGGCCATTCAGAGGAACATCTTCCTCATGGCGGAACACCTCCCAGGCAAAGACAATCAAATGGCGGACCTGCTCAGCAGGTACAGCCACCAAATGCACGAGTGGGAGATACATCCATCAGTACTCCGCCCGTACTTCCAGCAGTGGGGTCATCCACAGATAGACCTGTTCGCCACAAGGGAAAACGCAAAATGCCAAAGCTTTGCCGCCAGGTTCCCTCACCCACAGTCGCAAGGCAATGCGATATGGATGAACTGGTCAGGCAGATTTGCGTACGCTTTTCCCCCAGCACCTCTCATACCGCTGGTGGCAAGAAAGCTAATGCAACACTCGATGACACTCATCCTGGTTGCTCCAACGTGGGCACGCCAGCCATAGTACACCACGTTTCTAGAACTCTCCGTGGTTCCGCATCAAAGGCTACACCTCACGCCCAGGCTTTTGACGCAGAGCCATGGCGACATTCAGCATCCAGATCCGCAACAGCTCAACCTGGCGATCTGGCTCCTGAAGTCTTAGAGTTTGGCTACCTTAACTTGCCTCCTGAATGCATGGATATCATACGGGAGGCAAGGAAGCCCACTACCAGAGCTTGCTATGCAGCAAAATGGAAGCGGTTTGTCATTTACTGTGCTAAACACAACATCAACCCGCTAGATGCATCCACTCCCAACATCATCTGCTATTTGTTACATCTTTACAGATGCAATCTAGCATACGCTTCCATTAGGATACACTTGTCCGCCATAGCGGCTTATCTCCAGAACAGGCAGCATCTCTCTGTTTTCAGAGTGCCTGCCATTAAAGCCTTCCTGGAAGGCCTGAAGCTGGTCATCCCTCCCAAGACCCCGCCAGCTCCTGTATGGAACCTCAATGTGGTCCTCACCAGGTTGATGGGCCCACCTTTTGAGCCTCTACATTCATGTGAGATTCAGTTCTTGACATGGAAAGTGGCTTTTCTCATTGCCATTACGTCTCTGCGACGTGTTAGTGAGCTACAGGCGCTCACTGTGCAAGAGCCATTCATTCAAATTCACTCCAACAGGGTGGTGCTGCGCACTAACCCTAAATTTTTTCCTAAAGTGGTTTCGCAGTTCCATGTCAATCAGACCATTGAACTGCCCGCATTCTTTCAAAACCCAGAAACGGTTGCCGAAAGAATGCTCCACACTCTTGATGTCAAA
Organism: Lissotriton helveticus; assembly: GCF_964261635.1. NCBI lineage: Eukaryota > Metazoa > Chordata > Amphibia > Caudata > Salamandridae > Lissotriton > Lissotriton helveticus. Next base: position 834,301,902 of record NC_136063.1, on the reverse strand, counting down.
CGAGTCTTGATGTACTACATCGATAGGACCAAAGACTTTAGGAAAACACAACAACTCTTTGTTGCCTTCTCAGCCCAGCACAAAGGCAACCCCATTTCCAAAGCAGGTATAGCCAGGTGGATCGTTAAGTGCATTCAGATTTGCTATCGCAAGGCTAAGCGCACTTTGACGGTCCCTCCAAGAGCCCACTCCACCCGAAAGTTGGGGGCCTCTATGGCGTTCCTTGGTAATATCCCTTTGGAAGACATTTGTAGAGCAGCCACATGGTCTACACCACACACATTTACTAAACATTACTGTGTAGATGTGCACTCCAGGCAGCTGTAGGGCAGGCTGTTCTTAAAACACTTTTTCAGACTTCTGCAGCTGGCACAGGCGGCCGCCGTTAATGGAGGGACTGCTATATATTCTATGCTATAGATATGAATTCAGCAGCCCACATGCCTCGAACTGAATATGCTACTTACCAGTATGCATCTGTTCTTGGCATGTAGGGCTGCTGACATTCATATCGCCCGCCCTCCTCCCCGGCGCCTGTAGCGGCTGCAGACTTTTTTAACACTTACTCTTAGCGTGGCCATCGCTTACACTATTACACTCCATCTTTGCCACAATGGCAAAAAACAATCTGGATGGAGTCGATGTCCATGCGCACTGTAGTCCAGGGGAGGAGCCACCTATCTCGTGATACTTCGAAGACTCTTCCAGGACAACAATGTGCAATCATCCGGACCCAACACTAGGCGGCGATCTATGCTATAGATATGAATGTCAGCAGCCCTACATGCCAAGAACAGATGCATACTGGTAAGTAGCATATTCAATTTATTACTAACACAACTCCTCTGCACTCTTTATGAGGTCAGAGTTCGAGATACAGCACAAGTTACTCAATAAGCATACTATAAGTTACACAAATACAATTCTGCCCTAGGGGCCTCTAGAACTATATACTAAAGAAGTGGTATAAGAACCACTGCAGGAAAGGTGAATAGGCCTAGGGCCTAGAGAATCGCTGGGGCTACACAGGACTACCAAAGGATTGGCAGTAGGAGACCCACAGGACGCGTGTGCAGTGTCTAAACACACACACAGGTTACCATAGAAAGTCAATGGGAATGTAAGAGTCACAAAGTAATTGATTTAGGACACTTCCGGATGGACCACGGGAAAACCCAGTTAAACTAGGACACTTGGATAGATACTACCCACGGGAGCACCGGAGTACTCGAGTTACCTCAACCAGGGAAGCCGGGTGCAAAGGTGTGAAGTCGTGTCTGGTTTCGTCGTCAAATCCTATGGAGAGCTGCAAGAAGATGCTGCAGGCGACCAGGAGGAAGATGTCCGGGTGGATCCAAGGGTGGATCGGAGTCGAGAAGAACCTGAAAGCAGAGGGGACAGAGTCTGGGTCACTAGCCAGTGACCCGGAAGGAACCAGGAAGGAACCAGGCGATGTCGAGATGCAATCAGGTGAAGATGCGAAGCTTGTCTCTGCAGCCACGTGGACCAGGAGGCGTCGACGACGACCAGGAGCTGGACACGGACTGTCCCACGAAGGATCTCGCTGTTGGCGGTGTCGGCTTCCGGATTGGAGTCAACAAGCCTTGGCAAACGCAACCCACGCAGGAAGGGAAGATCCGCTTCTAGTTCAGACCATCAAGGTCTGGGGAGCTTCCCCTTTACAGGAAAACAGGAGCAAGCCCAGAGCAACCAGGCAAGCGATGTTGTCTTAAGGTGATGTCTTCAGGAGGGCCACTAGCCAACGGGCTAGCAACCGCGAAGACGCGTCGGGGAGAAATGCAGGCACAGGCCCCACGCGGCACTCGTGGAGTTTGGAGGGCTGAGCTTCGGTGCACTTACTGCTCGGGTTGGGGCTTCTCAAACCCTAATGCACAACTTCGAGGACGCCTCAGAAGCTGCACAGTTATCAAAAAGCAGGTTTTGCAGGATGTCCCGTCCCACGTCTCTAGTGTCCGCCACGGGTCTCAGCTTTGCTGTGGATGTGGGTCGGTGTCAGGAAAGTCTGGAAGTCCAGAGGCTGCGTCGCTAGGTCGTCGGGATCCAGCTGGAGCATCGACGAAACAAACCGGCAAGTTACTGGCGGTGCCTGTTTGCACAGGGTGGTCACTCCTTGACCACAAGGGAGATTTTTCAGTCTTCTAGTTGCAGTAGAATGTCGAAGGTCCAGAGTTTCATTTCAGAGTTTCAGTTCAGGATAATCTAAAGTCTCTAGACTCAGCTCCTACCTATATACTGATTTGAGGGGCTGGATTACCTGCTAGGTCCCTCCTATGGGTGGGACCAGGGAAGGCGGTGGTTACACCCCTTTCCCTTTGTCCAGTTTCGCGCCAGAGCTGGGGCTTGAGTGCCCCAGCAACTGGTTTGAACCGGGCTATGCATGGGGCACCTTGTGTGCCCCAGGCAGTGTCTCATTTCATTCAACCCACCCTGCCCCAATACACAAGAGCCTGTCTGGGGAGGTGCTCTGTGAGAAGTTGGCCTGATGTGCAGTGCTCACTATTCTAGTGATCACTATATATCAGTCCAAACAACCCTTATTGATGATTGGTTGTAAGTCAACCTTATAGACCAGCTATCCTAGTAGCATGGATACGAGCAGTCTAAGGCTAAGACTCTAGAGGGCGTGTTAAGCCAGCTGTTTTACCATCACATTACCCCTTGAACACCCAGTGAAAGGACACCACACAAGTTGTTATGAAAATAAACAGTGTATTTATTTATAACAAGACTACCCTGGCTCTTTATGAGACAGGGAGCTAAGCACACAACAAAACTCTTATAAAAATACTTAAGTTAGCACAGTATACACAAATGCCTGAGGGGCACGAAAAACCATATACTCTGAAAGTGGAATGCGAAATTACTAGCAGGTAAGTACAGTACTAATAGGCTTTGGAATCGCTAGGACTTGACTATGGAATCGTTAGATTACTTCTAGGAGGCCCAGGGGACTCGGGTGCAGAGTGTGCACTCTCACGCGGGATGCGGGACAAAGTCTATGATAGCTAGTAAAGTTAGTGTTCACGGGCGAACCCGACCTGGTAGGGAGAAAACGAAAGTGGATCCTGACCCTTGGATAGTGAGGCTATGCTGGGGCACCGAAATGCCGAAGTTACCTAGCCCAGGGGCTGCAGCTGCATAGGTCTCAAAAGACGTCGGGAATCCTCGTAGACGAACCAGGAGCCTGGAAGAAAGATGCTGGCAGGCAACCAGTGAAGAGAGTTCGAGGGGATCCAAGCCTGGATCTCGAAGATGGATGATACCTGAAAGCAGAGGGGACCAAGTTCGTGACTACTAGCCAGTAGTCAGTGGGCACCAGGAGGGCACCGGATGATAGTCACCTCGGCTAGGTGAGTGGGCGACGCTGGGCTCTGCAGATCTCACGGACCAGGAGGCGTTGTCGGCGACCAGGATGGAGGGGCGAGCTGTCCCACGATGGATGAAGCTGTCGGCGTCGAAGAACCCAGGATTGGGCAACAAAGCCTTGGCTAATTCAAGCCCACGCGGTGGACTCAAAATGGCGTCTTGAGTGGACCAGGAGGGTCCGGGGTGCTCCTCTTCTGGAAGGGAGCAAGAGCCAGTCTGGAGCAACCAGACCAGCAGCAGTGATGTTGTCGGGCGTCGTTCAGAAGGCCACAAGCCAGCGGGCTAGTAGCCAAACAACGCGGTGAGCAGCAAAAAGCAGAAGGGCCCCACGCCGATCGTGGAGATGCTGGGGGGCTGCTCTTCGGTGCTGGAGCTGCTCAGGGTTGGGGCTTCTCGGACCCCAAAGCACTCGCCAGGAGATTACTCGGCGGGCTTGCTGTGAAGAAGTCGTGCAGTCTTGGCAATAGTCGGTCCCTTGAGGTCTCGTCGCACTCACGGTTCTCAGCTTGGCTGTAGAGGTGAGTAGAGGTCGGAGGTGCCAGGGAAGCCGGGTCTTGTCGAGCTGGGCAGTCGGATTCCGGAGGAAGGACTTACAGCAGACCGCAGTGTTCTTAGGATGGTGCCTGCGGATGCAGGGTGACTACTCCTTAGTCACAAGGGAGAATCTTGAAGAAGAAATCTTGAAGTCCTTTCGTAGAAAGTCGTGTCTTGATTCCAAAGATGATCTAATTTGGAAGGGGGCCTGCTCCTACCTTTATCTGGGAAAAGGGGGCTGGCACGCGACTAAGTCCTGCCCTATGGGTGGGACCAGGAGGGGGGTGGTTACACCCCTCTCCTTTGGCGGGCTTTCCCCAGGCCAGGGGCTGGAGTGCCCCTGGAACTGGTTTCAGCCGGCCTATGCACAGTGAGCACCGGGGTGCCACTTGCAGTCACCTTCCTCTGTAGCCCTGCGTACCTGGAATACACAAAACCCTGTCTGGGACGGTGCTGGCACCGCCCCTGGCAGGAAACCCTTTGTCCTTGCCTCCTGCTCTGGGAGGACTCCCAGCAGCAGGAGGGCAGACTTGTGTCTCGGTGGCAGCATCCATTTTGTGGATGCTAAGGCTCTGTCTGACTTTAACCGGGGTTACAGGTTACATGCATGTCGTGTCCCTCTAGAAGGGTGGAATGCTAACCCCGTCGCCAGAATTGGCGAGGGGTTAGTATTCCAATTCGTATGACACCTTACTCGACATGTTTTGATAAAGCGATACCAGAGTTGGCATATAACCGCGAGGATTATAATGCACTTAAGAGTATATGGTATGCGATATCATGGAAACGGCTAAGGGATGGATCCCGAAAGCCGCAGACAGGCTCAGCTCATGCCAGAGCACCATCTCACACGATTCCAAGCACTCTGCCTTCAGGATTGTTAAGGCCTGCCATAGGAGTGACTGATAGGAGATCTGTGTGTCCATTTTAGGGTTAGATATAGGTATACTATATCTAAAGCAAAGGGTGAGTACACCACCTTGCCCCAGCTGTCGTGCAGCCAGTTGTGTCAGTTTAGTTAGTCAGCCCAGGGGTGGCATAATACATGCTTCAGCCCCTGGGAGACTTCTGGGTCACCTCAGCCCTGGGTACAGGGACTTGGAGAGGGCCCAGTGCCAATTCAGTACCTGAGTACAATTTGGATAGAGAGAACAGCTAGGCTGTGGGTCTGATTAGCAGGCCCACAGCCAGGGAAAGTCGTAAACCAGTGCAGCAAAAAGCAAAAATCTGGGTGATCATAGGATTGCAGACCCTACTCTCCTACATGCTCGCACCTCCCAAGGCAGGAAACCTATTATCCAGGCCTCCCCTGCCAGAGTTTCGTCCAGCAGCAGGAGGAGGTCAGACTCGTGTCTGTGGCAGCGGCATCCATTTTGTGATGCTGAGGCTCTGTTTAACTTTATCCGGGTAAAGCTACAACTACATGTCTTCTCCCTCTAGAAGGGTGGAATGCTACCCCCGCCGCCAGAACTGGCGGGGGGGGGGGGGGGGTAGTATTCCAAAGCATATGACACCATACACGACATGTTTTGATAAAGCCAAACCAAAGTTAGCAATAACCGCGAGGATTATAATGCACTTAAGGGTATATGGTATGGCTATATCATAGAACAGCTATAAGGACATGGTTCCGAAAGCTGCAGACAGGCTCAGCTCATGCTAGAGAACTATCTCACATAAAACCAGGCACTCTGCCTCCAGGATTGTTTAAAGTAAAACTGAATAAAGACAACAATCATGTAGACATGAAATTTAACCGCATTGTTTTAATCACAATGGGTAAAACATAATTAATCACAACAATAATCAAATAATTCGTGAAAAGGTGGAGCAAAACCCCGAGAGGGGGGAAAAGGGAGGGGAAGCGTGATGTTGTGAGGATACAGTGATAGGGAAGGGTTGGTAAGTGACAGAATAATCAGTATTTCCAACTGAATACTTTTGATGGTTACAAACTATGTACAAAGCAAAACTGAAAATAATCCACTTTAAAATCAAGACAAATCGTACTCCAAACAGTACAGTGTATGAACATTTGGGGCGTGGAGTCGATGATTAGGACGGGTAGTTGTCGACGTTTCGACCCTCTGTTAAGCAGGAATACTTTTATCCTTGCAACGGGGTCTTCTTCAGGACAGGCGAATAGGGGTAGACCACCTAATTAATGTATACAAATACTGGCATTATTCGAAATATTTGACAGGTGGAGATAAATCACCATCATTAAATGAGAAAAGCACAGGGATCTATTGAGTATAGGAAAGGGAAAACATGCATAATTATACCATTGGTATGGATTGGCTCCACTGTGGTTGGACTATGATTTAAAAAGAGCGCTAGGAGAGTCAGTGAGCTGCCACCAGAGGATGTAAAATTAGCACGGAGTATCTGACAGGGTATAGCAAGTTCAAAAAGTTATAATGTGGGAGTTTAATCGTAATTAGCCACAAGGTGATTGGAATTAGTACTTGGAGGGTGCGCAAGAGACTAATGACCCGTCACCCAAAGGTTGTGTGCTATGCACATGATGTCTGACAAGGAATAAGGTTGGATACATGACATTACCTTTGTTGAGTCACTTGGAGGTAAAGTGTCAGTTTAGGACATCAAGTTACTATAAGGTATAGTATCAGTCTGGGACATCGGGTTGACGTTCCTAGGAAGGGGCCGATATATTGTCGTTAGAGTGTATGGCTAAGACACGTTATTAAAAATCTAAAAGATCGAGGTGTAAGGCGCTCGGGAATAAACTTACCCCAACGGAGTATTCTTTCCACGAGGGAGTGGGAATGAAATGCCGGATGTATCTCCAAATGAGTCTGGGCAGGAATCTAAACAAGGATAGTCAGATTGACGATTACTGAGAAGGGGCCGATATAATACCGTTAGTTTGCATTTCTAACACGCGTAATCAAGGTATGTGGCGCTCGGGAAAACTTACCCCGTCGGAGTATTCTTTCCACGAGGGAATGGGGGCCGGATAGAATGCCGGATGATTCTTCGAGTGAGTCTGGGCGGGAATCGAGAAAAGGATAGTTAGGGGGAATGGCGCTTAACACAATAATAGTAGTAGTAAGTGAGCTCACATATGCCGCTTACCGGGGGCTGAGTGAATCAGGCCACGGATCCGATTGAGTTCGCAATGGCGAGACTCAGTTCCTGCTTGGCTATGTTACCTAGGTGACAGAGTCACGTGGTCACAACCACCACGATGAAGCTGGAAAACAGACTTCGCTGTGTCAGAGGGTTATGTGTGATCACTGCATGATCACTGCATTTGGCAGGAGAGATTGCCAGGGATATAATAATTAAGGAGCCAGATACATGGATAAATTATATGATGATTTGTCTCTTAAAAAAGAGTCGGTAAATTACTGCGGGTTGACAGATGTTCTATGTACAAAGATTAATAATTGCAGTTATTGCCGCATGCAGTTTGGTGACCAGAATGGAAAACATTATATGTAGTAGGTGGTGTATTCTTAACATCGTATTAGCATACCAGCTTCATCGTGGTGGTTGTGACCACGTGACTCTGTCACCTAGGTAACATAGCCAAGCAGGAACTGAGTCTCGCCATTGCGAACTCAATCGGATCCGTGGCCTGATTCACTCAGCCCCCGGTAAGCGGCATATGTGAGCTCACTTACTACTACTATTATTGTGTTAAGCGCCATTCCCCCTAACTATCCTTTTCTCGATTCCCGCCCAGACTCACTCGAAGAATCATCCGGCATTCTATCCGGCCCCCATTCCCTCGTGGAAAGAATACTCCGACGGGGTAAGTTTTCCCGAGCGCCACATACCTTGATTACGCGTGTTAGAAATGCAAACTAACGGTATTATATCGGCCCCTTCTCAGTAATCGTCAATCTGACTATCCTTGTTTAGATTCCTGCCCAGACTCATTTGGAGATACATCCGGCATTTCATTCCCACTCCCTCGTGGAAAGAATACTCCGTTGGGGTAAGTTTATTCCCGAGCGCCTTACACCTCGATCTTTTAGATTTTTAATAACGTGTCTTAGCCATACACTCTAACGACAATATATCGGCCCCTTCCTAGGAACGTCAACCCGATGTCCCAGACTGATACTATACCTTATAGTAACTTGATGTCCTAAACTGACACTTTCCCTCCAAGTGACTCAACAAAGGTAATGTCATGTATCCAACCTTATTCCTTGTCAGACATCATGTGCATAGCACACAACCTTTGGGTGACGGGTCATTAGTCTCTTGCGCACCCTCCAAGTACTAATTCCAATCACCTTGTGGCTAACTACGATTAAACTCCCACATTATAACTTTTTGAACTTGCTATACCCTGTTAAATACTCCGTGCTAATTTTACATCCTCTGGTGGCGGCTCACTGACTCTCCTAGCGCTCTTTTTAAATCATAGTCCAACCACAGTGGAGCCAATCCATACCAATGGTATAATTATGCATGTTTTCCCTTTCCTATACTCAATAGATCCCTGTGCTTTTCTCATTTAATGATGGTGATTTATCTCCACCTGTCAAATAATTTCGAATAATGCCAGTATTTGTATACATTAATTAGGTGGTCTACCCCTATTCGCCTGTCCTGAAGAAGACCCCGTTGCAAGGATAAAAGTATTCCTGCTTAACAGAGGGTCGAAACGTCGACAACTACCCGTCCTAATCATCGACTCCACGCCCCAAATGTTCATACACTGTACTGTTTGGAGTACGATTTGTCTTGATTTTAAAGTGGATTATTTTCAGCTTTGCTTTGTACATAGTTTGTAACCATCAAAAGTATTCAGTTGGAAATACTGATTATTCTGTCACTTACCAACCCTTCCCTATCACTGTATCCTCACAACATCACGCTTCCCCTCCCTTTTCCCCCCTCTCGGGGTTTTGCTCCACCTTTTCACGAATTATTTGATTATTGTTGTGATTAATTATGTTTTACCCATTGTGATAAAAACAATGCGGTTAAATTTCATGTCTACATGATTGTTGTCTTTATTCAGTTTTACTTTGTTCTCTCTATCTCATTGGGACCCCTTCCTCATATTACTAACCAACCCAGGTCCCTTTGACTTCGTCTGGGTAAACCCCCCCAATTGTACACTCCAGGATTGTTTAGGCCTGCCATAGGAGTGACTTATAGGTATATATGTGTCTATATATAATGGTAGGTAAGGGAATACTATACCTAAGCAAGGGGTGATTACACGACCTTGCCCCAGCTGAGTGATCAGCCAGTTGTGTCAGTTTGGGTGTCAGTTTGGATGGCCAGCCAGGGGTGGCATAATACATGCTGCAGCCACTGGTAGGCCTAGGATGCACCTATGCCCTGGGTACCTATGGTACACTATACAGGGGCTCACAAGGGTGACCCAATACCCAATTGGATATGTTCCTAAAGTACATGGTATGAATTTAAAGAGAGAACAACTGGGCTGTGGGTCTGATTAGCAGGCCCACAGCCACAGTAGAGTCGAAAAACCAGTGGATCAGAGCAAAAAGTGGGGGTGAACATAGGAAGCAGACCCTACTCTCCTACACTGGTGTGATCTTGGTCCCCAGACCCACCACCGGGGTTGGTATTGCTGGGGTATCTATCTAAGGTAAGGAATCCAACACTAACCTGTTTCTTTCAGATGCACAAGTTACTTACCTTCGGTAACGATATATCTGTAAGAAACAGTAGTTAGTGTTAGATTCCTTACCGCCCCACCCATCCTCCCCGTTCTGCGGACCGATATCTAGGGTTAAGGTATTTCCCTTTGCGGGCCCTAGTTTTATGGCACCAGTGTCGGTCTCTGGCATGGCTCTGCGTTCCTGGCGCGGAAAGCTATGTACAAGAAGTGACGTCAGCGCGCGAGGATGGCGTCTAAGTACTCCAACGTCATACCGGTGACCAGGACGCCGAAGACCGACGCGGAGCCGCAGACGACGCCTACCGACGCGCAGGGGTACTGCTACGCAAAACTTTCCATATCCAGACTGAAGCCTGGCGATATTTTATGGTAAGTAATCTAACACTAACTACTGTTTCTTACAGAAATATCGTTACCGAGGGTAAGTAACTTGTGCTTTAGTCTTTCCCTATCTCGACCACTGGTTATTCAAGGCAGTCTCACCTCAGACAGTCGTTTCCCACCTCCAGACTACGGCCGACCTCCTGCAATATCTGGGGTTCTCCATCAACGTGCCGAAGTCGCACCTGATTCCATCCCAGAAGCTCCTCTTCATTGGAGCGGTTCTGGACTCAGCGCAGTTTCGGGGTTATCCTCCCAAACAGAGAGTCTGGGACATGCAGGCTATGATTCCAATCTTTCGACCCTTGTACTGGGTTTCGGTCAGGATGACCTTGATGCTGCATCCTGCTGAACAATCATGCCAGATGGCATTTGCGGGCTCTGCAGTGGGACCTGAAGTTCCATTGGGCGCAGCATCAATGGGACCGGTCAGAGTACGTCCAGATCTCGGAGGGCACTGCACGGCAATTGCAGTGGTGGCTGACGGACTGGCATTGGGTCAGCGGCAGATCAATCTCCCTTCCCCAACCAGAGCACACTGTGTTGACGGATGCGTCCCTCCTGGGATGGGGCGGCCACATGGGAGAGGCTGAGATCAGATGCCTCTTGTCTACGGCAGAGTCCAGACTCCATATCAACCTTCTGGAGCACTGGGCAATCCTACTTGCTCTGTCAAGGAGAGAGTAGAGCAGATGTTCACAGACACCACCGACATGTGGTACTGCAACGAACAAGACGGGGTGGGGTCGTGGACCCTATGGCAGGGGGCTCTGTGTCTCTGGATATGGCTGGAACGTCAAGGTATTTCCTTGGTGGTTCAACATTTGACAGGTTATTTGAACACCAGGGCGGACAAACTCAGCCGCAGGTGCATGATGGATTATGAATGGCGTCTTCAATCGGAGGTGGTGCAAGCTCTCTTTCAACAGTGGAGAGAGCCTTGGTTAGATATATTAGCCACCAAAGAGATTGTGCAATGTCAGCGGTTCTGTGTGTTGGAATTTCCAAGGCGGTACTCGCTTGGCGACGCTTTTCGTCACAAGTCGAGTTGCGAACTATTGTACGCCTTTCCGCCCATACCACTTCTACCCAGAGTGCTGAAAAAGATAATGTGTGACCGGGCCCAAGACATTCTTGTGGCCCCAGTCTGGGCTCGAAGAGTTTGTTATCCTGAGCTACTCAGTATGAGCGTGGATCCCCCGACCCGTCGGCCTCTTCAGGAGTATCTTCTGTCGCAGCAACAGGGGACCGTCCTCCACCTGAACCTGTCCAGCCTCCACCTCCGTGCGTGTAGATTGAGCGCGACAGTTGATTCTATTTGACTTGCTCCTGAAGTCTGTGATATCATTCTGGCAGCCAGGCATCCCTCCACTAAATCGGTATACGCTTGCAGGTGGAAAACATTTGTGGCATGGTGCAAAGCAAAGGCTGTGGATCCCCTTTCTGCCCCTCTTTCTGAAGTCCTTTTGTTCCTTCATTCTTTTGCCCAGCAGGGCTCTGCTTTGGGCACTATTAAGGGATATCTTTCTGCACGGTCTGCTTTTCTCAGGCTCCTTGATCAGCCCTCTCTCTTCAAGTCCCCTGTCGTAAGTAGATTTCTCAAAGGCATTACTCACCTTTTCCCTCCTATTCTGTTTGTGATGCCACAGTGGGACTTGAATCTGGTTCTTACCTATTTGATGTGCCCTCCTTTTAAACCACTTCACAACTGTCCTCTTAGTTTACTAACTTGGAAGACTGCTTTCCTGGTTGCCATCACCTCTGCTAGGCGCATGAGTAAACCTTCTTTTCTGTCTGTTCATCCGGACAAGGTTGTTCTTCGCACTCGTCCTTCTTGCCTAAGGTTGTTACTGCATTCCACATCGGGCAATCTTTCACCTTGCTCACTTTCTTCCCGCCTCTGCACCGTTCCAGAGAGGCTCCACCGTCTGGACCCAAAACGTGCGTTCTCATTCTACCTGAATCGCACACAGCATTTCCGGGTGGATGAGCAGCTCTTTGTTGGCTACATAGGCGCCAAGAAAGGCCGGGCTGTGCACAAGAGTACTATCTGCCGCTAGGTCGTGTTGTGTATCAAAGCTGCCTCTAATCTGGATAAAAAGGAACCTCTGGTGGGGCTGCGCGCCCATTCTACCAGGGCGACAGCAGCTACTACTGCACTGGGACGTGGTGTCCCCCTGCAAGACATTTGTCAGGCAGCCACGTGGGCCTCGCTGCACTCTTTTACTAAGCATTATTGCCTTAACAGCCAGTTCCGGAGAGACTGCTTCTTTCGCCGTTCTGTTCTCCAGGGCTTTCTGGTGTGATCTTAGTTCGCAGACCCACCACCGGGGTTGGTATTGCTGGGGTATCTATTCTAAGGTAAGGAATCTATCACTGTCTGTTTCTTTCAGATGCACAACTTACTTACCTTCTGTAACAATATATCTGAAAGAGACACGTTAGTGATAGATTCCTTACCTTAGAATAACCCCAGGCGTCAGACTGGATCCGGAAATTTTTGCGTAGCAGTACCCTTGCGCGTCCGTCGGCGCCGTGATGACATCGTCGGAGTACTTAGACGCCGCCTCCGCGTGCTGATGTCAGTTCTTTTTTCCGCGCCAGCAGCGCAGATCCGGAAAAAGTGGTACCTTAGTCTTTTTTGACTAAACTTTTTGATCTCTTTGATAATTTCTTTTTCGAGTCTTCGACTCTGAACGGTGCCGGTAGGGATGCCAGGTTTTAAACCCTGTGAGGACTGCGACCGACTGATGTCGGTCACCGACCCTCACCGTCGGTGTCTCCACTGTCTCGGCGTCGACCACGACGACAAGACCTGTTTCGACTGCCGGGCCCTGACTTCGAAAGCTAGGCGGGAGCGGTCCCGCAAGCGACTCGAGCTCCGGCAGTCGGCCCCGCGCCAGGAGAGGTCCCGGTCCAGACGGAGGTCGGGGGACCGGTCGCGGGAGCGGAGCCATCGGAGCTCCGGGAGTCGACATCACTCCTCAGGGTCGAAGTCGTCAGGTAAGCACAAGAAGTCGAAGAGACGTCATCGCTCTTCCGACTCCCCCCGACGCTCGCACGACGCGGCCGGGGGTTCTGGTGGCACCGCCCACGCGGCTCCGTCGGAGTCGCAGGCGTCGCGTCCAGCCCCATACCCTCCGGTCCCTGGGCCGCGCGCGACGCCGGAGGAGATCGAGCGGGTCCTCATGGCCATGAGGTCCCTCACTCCCCAGGCGGGCTCCACGGCGCCTTCGGGCCCAGCGGACCCGTCTGGGGGCCCTAGCGGGTCGGGGGCTTCAGCTCAGACGCCGTCGGGTGTTTCGGCACGGCGCCGCAGGCCCCCACTGGATCCGGTTCCGGATCCGGGTCGTTGCCGGTGGACCTAACGGCGCCGTCTTCGGGTGGCGCCGTCCCCGATACCTCCCTCGATCCGCTGGGTGCCGCTTTTGACACCGTTCGGAGAGTTCAACTTCCATGAACCGGCCCCATCATTTGACATCCCTGAGTACCAGGAGATGGGTGATGAGGAGTATTGGGAGGGGTCTGAGGACCCTCTGACACGGGAGTGTCAGTCCCAGGAGGATTGGACAGGTGGACTTGGGGAGGCCAGTGGTCTGGACACCTCGCCAGACACTGGTTTTGTCTCCCCTCCTACCGTGGCTACGGAGGAGGGGGCTACCTACAGTGTGGTGCTGACGCGGGCGGCCAATGCCTTGGGCCTTGAACTCCCCGTCGCGGGCGTGAGGACTAACCTCCTCACTGAGGTCCTTAAACCGCAGTCGAGCTCGGCGGAGCCTCTGCTGCCGTTTAATGAGTCCTTGACCGACGTTCTTTTGGGCACTTGGTCCAGGCCCGCTACAGGTTCGCCTGTAGATAGGAACGTGGCCAGACGCCACCGCCCGGCCCCGGGCGACCCTTGTTTCCTGTCCACCCACCCCACCCCTGGGAGCCTGGTGATCCAGGCCTCCAATTCCCAGACCGCATTCCCGTCGGCTCTGCCTGACAGGGAATCCAAGAGGTTTTAGCAATACGGTAAGAAGGTATTCTCCTCCCTAAGTCTGGGACTGCGGTCTTCCAACACCGCATGCATCTTGGGCCGCTACACCCACTCCATGTGGGATGCGGTCGCGAAAGTGCTGCCAGAATGCCCCTTGGAGGTACGGGCTAAACTCGGCCAAGCCCTTGTGGAAGGCAGAGATGTGGCACGTTATTCTATTCGGTGTGGACTGGATACCACCGACTCACTGTGTAGAGCGATGGCAACGACGGTGGCGATTTGTTGCCACGCCTTGTTGAGGTACGCCAACTTCTCCGGCTGATGTCCAGAATACACTCATGGATATGCCGTTTGATGGCCTTAGCCTTTTTGGCGACAAGGCAGACCATGCGTGTAGGAGAGTGGGGTCTGCAATCCCATGGCCACCCCAGATTTTTGCTTTTTGCTTCACTGATTTACGACTTTCCCTGGTTGTGGGCCTGCTAATCAGACCCACAGCCTAGCTGTTCTCTCTCTAAATTACAACCATGTACCTTAGGTGCATTTTACCAATTGGTACTGGGCCACCTTATCAGTCCCTGTACAGCATACCTTAGGTATCCTGGGCATAGGTGTACCCAGGGCCTACCAGGGGCTGAAGCATGTATTATGCCACCCCTGGCTGGCCACCCAAACAGACACAACTGGCTGCACGACAGCTGGGGCAAGGTGGTGTAAACACCCTTTGCTTTAGATATAGTATTCCTATATCTAACCCTAAAATGGACACATATATTCCTATCAGTCACTCCTATGGCAGGCCTTATCAATCCTGAAGGCAGAGATCTTGGAATTATGTGAGATGGTGCTCTGGCATGAGCTGAGCCCGTTTGCAGCTTGCGGAACCAAGTCCAAATAGCTGTTCCATGATAACGCTATACCATATACTCTTAAGTGCATTATAATCCTCGCGGTTAAATGCTAACTTTGGTATAGCATTATCAAAACATGTCGAGTAAGGTGTCATACGAATTGGAATACTAACCCCTCGCCAATTCTGGCGACGGGGTTAGCATTCCACCCTTCTAGAGGGGCACGATATGTATGTAACTGTGAACCCCGGTTAAAGTCAGACAAAGCCTCAGCTCCACAAAATGGATGCTGCCATCCAAGACACAAGTCTGCCCTCCTGCTGCTGGGAGTCCTTCCAGCAACGGAGGCATGGACAAAGGGTTTCCTGTCAGGAGCGGTGCCAGCACCATCCCAGACAGGATTTTGTGTATTCCAGGTAGGCAGGGCTGAAAGGAAGGTGGCTGCAAGTGGCACCCCAGTGCTCACTGTGCATATGCCGGCTCAAACCAGTTCCTGGGGCACACCAGCCCCTGAGCTGGGGAGAGACCGGACAAAGGAGAGGGGTGTAACCACCCCCCTCCTAGTCCCACCCATAGGGCAGGACTTAGTCGCGTGCCAGCCCCTTTTGCTTAGGATAAAGGTAGGAGCAGGCCCCCTTCCCAAATTAGATAATCTTGAATCTTGAAACTACTTTCCACGAAAGGAACTCTTGACTCTTCTGAAGACTCTCCCTTGTGGCTAAGGAGTAGCCACCCTGCACCAGCAGGCACCATCGAAGCTCTTGCGGTTTGCTGTAAGTCCATCCTCCGGATCAAGACTGCCCAGCTCGACGAGACCCGGATTCCCTGCCATCTCTGACCTCTACCTACATCATCCAGCCCAGCTGAGATTCGTGGGTGTGACGAGACCCGTGGGACCGGCCATCTTCAAGACCTGCACGACACTTCACCAGCACGACCCCCGAGAGACCCTCGAGTAAGTGCATTGGGGTTTGAGAAGCCCTAACCCTGAGCAGCTCCAGCACCGAAGTCCAGCCCCTCAGCATCCACGAGATCTGCGTGGGGCCCTTCTGCTCTTTGCTGCTCACCGCGTTGTCCGGCCACTTGCCTGCTGGCTTGTAGCCCTCCTGACGACGAACCACGACACTTCCATCGCTGGTCTGGTTGCTCCAGACTGGCCCTAGCTCCCCTCCAACAGAGGAGCACCCCGGACCCTCCTGGTCCACTCCAGACGCCATCTTGAGTCCACCGCGTGGGCTTGTCTTTGCCAAGGCTTGTTGCTCCAATCCTGGTTTCAGCAGCGCCGACAGCAGACACCTTCGTGGGACAGCTCGCCCCTCCATCCTGGTCGCCGACAACGCCTCCTGGTCCGAGAGACTGCAGAGCCCAGCTTCACCCACTCACCTGGTCGAGGTGACTTCATCCGGTACCATCTTGGTGCCCATCTGATCACTGGCTAGTGATCAAGAACTGAGTCCCCTCTGCTTTCAGGTCATCTTCAACTCCGATCCAGGCTTGGATCCCATCGAACTTCTTCACTGGTCGCCTGCCAGCAACTTCTTCTTTCAGTCTCCTAAGACTGTAACGAGGATTCCCGACGTCTTTTGAACCCTATGCAGCCGCAGCCCCTGGGCTAGGTAACTCGAGCATTTCGGTGCTCCAACGTAGGTTCACTATCTAAGTGTCCAGATCCTTTTTCGTTTTCAGCCTAACTAGTCGGATTCGTCCGATAACACTAACTTTACGAAATCTAGCATCCATAGACTTTGTCCCGCATCCCGCGTGAGAGTGCACACTCTGCACCCGATCTCCCTAGGCCACCTTAGGGTTCAGTAGTGTAGTCCTAGCGATCCTGAAGCCTCTGGATCTTGTTACTTACCTGCTAGTATTTCGCATTCCACTTTTGTAGTATATGGTTTTTCGTGCCCCTCGGGCATTTGTGCAAGTTGTGCAACTTGAAGTATTTTCGTAAGAGTTTTGTATTGTGCTTAGCTCCCTGACTCATAAAGAGTTCAGGGTAGAACTGTTATTAATAAATATCCTATATTTTTATAACAACTTGTGTGGTGTCCTTTCACTTGGTGTTCAAGGGGTATATGTGATGGTAAAACAGCTGGCTTAACACGCCCTCTAGAGTTTAGCCTGAAGACTGCTCGTGTCCATGCTACTAGGATAGCTGGTCTGAAAGGTTGACTTACAACCAATCATCAATAGGGTTGTTTGGTATGATACAAAGTGATCACTAGAATAGTGAGCACTATATATCAGGCCAACTTCTCACAATGCGCTTGAGCGCTTTAAGGACTCCAGGGCTACGGCCAAGTCCTTGGGGCTCTAGGCCCCGCTCCAGCAAACGGCTGCCTTTCGCTCCTTTCGTGGCCAAGGAAGGGGTGTACCCACATGTGCTGCCAGCCACGCACCGCAAGGTAATACCCAACGCGGTGGCAGCCATGGAAACTGCCGTGGTGGCGGTCAGGGAAAACGGCGAGGACAGTCCACACCTTCCCCCGCAGCATCCGCCTGAAAACCCTCCTAGTCTGTGCTTTCAGGCCCATGTGTCGCCAGTGGGGGGCATGGTTCGCCATCACCTCCTCCACTGGCGCACTGTCACATCGGACAGGTGGGTGCTGTAAATCGTCCGAAGGGGCTACTCCCTCTCCTTCGAGGAGACCCCTCCAGCCATGCCACCGCAGAACCACCGTGTATCGGGGGAATCATTTGCGACTTCTGCAGGAGGAAGTTACGGCCCTCTTGGCAAGGGGGGCATCAAGCGCGTACCTGGGCCAGAAGTAGGGTGTGGTTGCTACTCCCACTACTTTCTGGTACCCAAGAAGGGCAAAGGGGGCCTACGCCCTATCTTGGACCTACGGAACGTCAACGGCTTCCTCCGGAAGGAGAAGTTCAAAATGCTGACACTGGCTCAGGTCTTGGCTGCCCTGGACCCAGGAGACTGGATGGTAGCGTTGGACTTGCAGGACGCTTATTTCCATATCCCCGTCCTGCTGGCCCACTGGGGCTACCTGCGGTTCACGGTAGGCCACGAGCACTTTCCGTTTACCGTGCTCCCCTTCGGCTTTACCAGCGCCCCACGGGTGTTCACGAAAGTGTTGGCTTTGGTCGTAGCTCATCTGCGCAGATTAGGGGTTTCAGTCTTCCCCATCTCGATGATTGGTTGTTGAAGGTGTTCTCGCCCCAAACAATCGTCTCCCACCTCCAGACTACAGCCGACCTCCTGCACTCGCTGGGGTTCTCCATCAACGTGCCGAAGTCACACCTGTGTCCCTCTCAGAAGCTCCTCTTCATCGGGGCAGTTCTGGACTCATCGCAGTTTCGGGTTTATCCCCCCGACCAGCGGGTTCGGGATATTCAGGCTCTGATTCCGGTCTTTCAGTCTTTATCCCAAGTCTCGGTCAGGTTGACGCTGCGGCTCCTGGGGCTCATGGCCTCCTGCATCCTTCTGGTGCATCACGCCAGGTGGCGGATGCGGGCTCTGCAGTGGGACCTGAAGTTTCAGTGGGCACAGCATCAGGGCAACCTCTCCGACTATGTCCCCAACCGGAGCACGTAGTAGTGACAGATGCGTCCCTCCTGGGTTGGGGGGGGGGCACATGGGAGAGAGGGAGATCAGAGGCCTCTGGTCTCCTGCGCAGTCCTGGCTCCACATCAACCTTCTGGAGCTGCGGACAAACCGTCTTGCACTGAAAGTATTCCTTCCCTCTGTTATGTTATATTGGTATTTATAGCGCGCACAACTACTCATGAGTATCCTGGCACGAAGCAATAATACACTTTTGGCGAGAGAAAAATGAATTAATAGGCCTGACTGAAGAGGTGAGTTTTGAGTAGTTTTTTAAAACATCTTATATCCTGAGTGTGACGTAGCACTATAGGTAGGGCATTCCAAAGAATGGCTGCTTTCACAGAAAAAGATTGACCGCCCAACCTAGCTCGGCGGAAGTAAGGAATTACCATCAGACGCTGGGCCGCCGACCTTAAAGATCGTCGAGGGATGAGATCTGTCCGGGGAAGTGTAATGCAGGTGTTCACGGACAACACCACCACCATGTGGTACTGCAACAAACAGGGCACAGTGGGGCCATGGACCCTTTGTCAGGAGGCTCTGCGCCTCTGGCAGTGGCTGGAACGCCAGGGCGTGACACTGGTGGCTCAACACCTGGCAGGTTCTCTGAACGCCAGGGCGGACGAGCTCAGCCGTCGGTGCATGATGGAACACGAATGGCGTCTGAACTCGGACGTGGCGCAAGGCCTCTTTCAGCAATGGGGAGAGCCTTGGTTAGATCTATTCGCCACCGAAGAGAACGCGCAATGTCATCAGTTCTGCGAGTTGGAATTTCCAAGGCGGCACTCGCTCGGAGACTCTTTTCGTCGCGAGTGGAGTTGCGGTCTATTGTACGCCTTTCCGCCTATACCACTTCTGCCCAGAGTGCTGAAGAAGATCAAGCGCGACCGGGCACAAGTCATCCTTGTGGCTCCGGACTGGGCACGAAGATACTGGTATCCAGAGCTACTCAGTAGGTCAGTCGATCCCCCGGTTCGTCTTTCTCTTCAGGAGGACCTTTTGTCGCAGCAGCAGGGGACGGTCCTCCACCCAAACCTGTCCAGTCTCCACCTCCATGCTTGGAGATTGAGCGGCGACAGTTGAGGCCATTTGACTTGCCTCCTGAAGTCTGTAACGTCATTCTGGCAGCCAGGCGTCCCTCCACAAAGTCGGTATACCCCTGCAGGTGGAACAAATTTGTTGCATGGTGCACAGCAAAGGCTGTGGATCCTCTTGCTGCCCCTCTCTCTGAGGTTCTTCTCTAGCTTCTTTCTCTTGCCCAGCAGGGCTCTGCTCTGGGCACTATCAAGGGCTACCTTTCTGCCCTTTCAGCCTTTCTCAGGCTGCCTGATCAACCTTCTTTGTTCAAGTCCCCTATTGTAAATCGCTTTCTTAATGGCATCACACACACGTTTCCTCCTGTTCCGTTTGTGATGCCTCAGTGGGACTTGAACCTTGTTCTTACGTTTCTGATGTGCGCTCCCTTTGAGCCACTTCACAACTGTCCTCTCCGCCTTCTTACTTTGAAGACTGCTTTCCTGGTTGCCATCACCTCTGCCAGGAGAGTGAGTGATCTCCAGACCCTTTCTTGTACTCCTCCTTTCCTTTCTGTCCATCCGGACAAGGTTGTGTTGCGTACTAAGCCATCTTTACTGCCCAAGGTTGTCACGGCCTTTAACATCGGGCAGTCTATCACCTTGCCAACCTTCTTTCCGCCACCGCATCCCTCTAAAGAGGAAGAGCGGCTCCACCGTCTGGACCCAAAACGTGCGCTCTCATTCTATTTGGATCGCACACGCCAGTTCCGGGTAGATGACCAACTCTTTGTTGGTTACGTGGGCGCTAAGAAGAGGAAAGCGGTGCACAAGAGGACCATCTCCCGGTGGATCATCTTGTGTATCCAGGCATGTTACTCCTAGGCTAAAAAGGAGCCCCCTGTTGGATTGCGGGCTCATTCCACCCGAGCCACGGCGACTACAACTGCCCTGGGCCGGGGAGTGCCCTTACAAGACATCTGTCAGGCAGCTACAAGGGCTTCGCTGCACACGTTTGCAAGACACTACTGCCTAGACAGCCAAGTCCGGAGGGATGGCTTCTTTGGCCGTTCTGTCCTCCAGGACTTTCTGGTGTGATTATTGGTTCGCAGACCCACCACCGGGGTTGGTATTGCTGGGGTATCTATTCTAAGGTAAGGAATCTATCACTAACGTGTCTCTTTCAGATGCACAAGTTACTACTTGTGTAACGATATATCTGTAAGAGACATTAGTTAGTGATAGATTCCTTACCGACCCACCCATCCTCCTCGTTCTGCGAACCGATATCTAGGGTTAGGGTTATCCCCTTTCAGGGCCCTAGTTTCAATGGCACCAGTGTTGGTTTTTAACATGGCTCAGCGCTTCTGGCGCGGAAAAGCTGTGTCTAAGAACTGACGTCAGCACGCGGAGGCGGCGTCTAAGTACTCTGACGTCATCACGGTGCCGACGACGGACGCGGAGGCGCAGACGACGCCTACCGACGCGCAAGGGTACTGCTACGCGAAAAATGTCCGGATCCAGTCTGATGCCTGGGGATATTCTAAGGTAAGGAATCTATCACTAACTAATGTCTCTTACAGATATATCGTTACACAAGTAGTAACTTGTGCTTCGTAGCCGTTTAAACAATTGGACATTAAGGGGTATAGGGATATTCACGAATAGATATAGCAATTTGGGTAGGATTACAATTTTACATATAGCTATGCGCCCCAACAGGGAGAGAGGCAAACTTCGCCATCTCTGCACCTTACCCTCCATCCAGTCTTCCACTCTTCCGTCATTTGCTAACCATATTTCTTGTACTGATCTACTGAACCAGATACCTAAATTCTTAACGCTATCGTCCGTCCAGGCTATGGGGAATTCTGTATCGCATCTAGTTGTACCATCAGTTAAAGGCATCATCACTGATTTGGTCCAATTGACCTGTATGCCTGTGAGGCCTTCATATCGTACAAATTCCCGCATGAGTGGGTCAAAGTTTTCTGCAGGCTTGGTCATATAGATTGTCATGTTGTCTGCGAACATTGAGACTAGCAGACCTCTAGAGGTAAAACCAATGCTACGATGAGTGTGGTGTTGTCGCAGTCGCGCTGCAAGGGGTTCTGTGGCTATGGCAAAGAGCAGCGGCGACAGAGGGCAGCCCTGTCTTGTGCCCCTTGTTATGGCAAACGCTTCAGAGATCTGACCATTGACTTTACGCCGTGCTGTGAGAGACGTGTACAGGAGCTTGATTTGTTGAATGAATAACGGACTAAAATCCATGCGGGTAAATAATGCAAATAAAAACTTCCACTCCAGGAAGTCAAATGCCTTAGTGGCATCCAACAGAGCAGCAGCCGCCTGCACACCTGGATCCAAATAGTGAAGTAGGCCGAAGAGGACTCTCAAATTGTGGAATGTGGCGCGACCAGGGACAAACCCCGACTGGTCAGAGAGCGCTATTTGTGGAATCATGGGCTTCAGTTTTTCTGCCAGTAATTTAGCTTATATTTTCATATCTAGATTTATTAAGGAAAGGGGGCGGTAGGATTCTGGGGACAACGGATCTTTATCTAGCTTGAGGAGGGTAACCACCACGGCTTCCCTGAGTGTGGGTGGTAGTGTACCAACTACCATGGCCTCCATATAAACATGGTGCAATCTAGGAGAAACTATATCTACATATTCTTTATAAAATGCAGCTGTTAGCCCATCCGGGCCCGGGGCTTTGTCAGCCGGCATTCCGGCAATCACTTCTCTCACATCCTCTATTGTAATAGGCTGGTTCATGTATTGTCTGGCCCCATCATTGAACCAAGCCAATGCAATTGTATTCAAATAATCTGCTATATCAGTCTCCCTAGGATTTGTGCGTGTAGTGTATAACGACCTGTAGTATTCCGTCATGGTATGTAGTATGGCCTGTGGTTCTCTCACCATCTCTCCGTCCGACCCTCGTAATTCCGTGATGTATTCCGCCCCACGTGGTGCTCGCAATAATGAAGCTAATGTCTTCCCTGCTCTGTCCCCTTCTCCATACCTCCTGGCTTGTGCGTATTTATTGAGGTACGCTGTTTCCCTCTCAGCTTCTTCCTGGAAGGCTGTTAGTTTAGTTCTAAGTTCTGCTTGAACTGACGGGGATGGGCTTTCCCTGTTATTTCTCTCTAAATTCGCAATGTCCTTCTCAAGGCTACTCAATGTGTTCCTTATAGACCTAAGCACCCCTGTTTTCAGCGCCAAACAGTTCCCACGGGTCACCACCTTAAACGCTTCCCATAGGACACCCGGCGAGTCCACCATACCGTCATTGACCTCAAAGTACTCAGACAATTTCTCCCTCAGTTCTTCCCTAAACACTTGGTCTATCAATGCTCTTGAGGGGAATCTCCAGCTAAAAGGTCGTACATATTGTGGTGGAATCGGCAAGCGTATACGCACAGGCGCATGATCATAAAATGACCTCGGCAAGTGATCTGCCGTTGTCACTCGTGCATGTATATCCCTGGACAGCAACCAGTAATCAATCCTGGACCATGCATTCTTGTGTATAGTCACACACGTGCCCTCTCATCCATCCTGGTGTAGAGCCCTCCAGGTGTCCACCAGGCATTCCTCAATCATCAAGTCTCTCAGAAAGCCCGAGGTTTTAGGGTGATGTTCCCGGGCCATTCCCTGCCTGTCAGCCGCGGGGGATAAAGCCACATTAAAGTCCCCTCCCCATAATATCGGCGTCTGTCCACATGTCTGGATCTTTTGCCACGTATTACTAAAGAAATCCGGGCTATCTACATTTGGACCATACACATTGACAATCAGCACAGGGGGGTAGCACATAGTGTTCCTAGCAGTATAATATATCTACCATCCTTATCTATTATTAGGCTTTCCTGTTTTCAGTTTCTATTTTTGGTAAATTCTGGTGGTGTTTTTTCAGTGCTTTCCAGTGATTTCCATACTTCAAAAAAACAGTGCTTTTCAGTGTTTACTCATTTTCGCGTCATAAAAAACAACTGAAATGGTGTTTTGCCGGTGTTTATGGAACGCTTTGCTTTTATGTTTGCTTTTTCAATTTTTCTTCAGCATATTATATGGTAGTGTAAGTGGTCATGAGCCACTCATGAGGAAAAGCTGAGCAAGGGATGTATACAAGAGTATGAAATACAGGTATATTGCTGGCGCTGTTAGAGTACTCCTTAGAAAAATCTAAGGATGGTACTGCAAAAGTTCAACCTACTCACAAGTAATACTGGTGCAACAGTTTCACAGTACTCACGATAAAACGCTACGCAAGGCATGCAGTTGTAAACAAAACACCTGTGAGTTAGTAGCACCTTCTAAGAAGCATAAGAGCAAGCAATATATAAGTGTGTAGACCAGTGCTTCATTTGTGAAAGAGAGTGTCAGGGTCTGAAACTCTGCTCAGAAGCCCCCGGCCGGTGCAGTGAAACATGGGCGCAAGGACTACCAAGGCTGGTAGTTTTAATGCCACCTCATACCTCTTTAATCCACTACTAGACACTCCCCTCCCCTTTATCTCACTCCTTGAGGTTCCTGAATTTTTATTTTGTGACGGTTTTGCCGTCTTCCACCGTCTTTCTGCTATGTGTAATAGGTACATCAATGATGTGGAAAAATAAGTGTGGGTTCCCCAAGAGTAAGTGTCCCCACTGGCAACCACCAGCTATTTCTCCCTCTGTCTCACTCCCTCTCACTCCCTCTCTCTCCCTCTATCGCACTCTCTCTCTCCCTGACTCCCTCTGTCTCACTCACTCTGACTGTCTCACTCCCTCTCTCTCTCTGTCTCCCTCCCTCTCCGTCTCCCTCTCTCTCCTTCCCTCTCCCTCTGTCTCCCTCCTCACTCTCCCTCCCTCCTCACTCTGTCACCCTCCTCCCTCCCTCTGTCTGTCACCCTCCTCCCTCCCTCTGTCTGTCACCCTCCTCCCTCCCTCTGTCTGTCACCCTCCTCCCTCCCTCTGTCTGTCACCCTCCTCCCTCCCTCTGTCTGTCACCCTCTGTCTCCCTCCCCCCTCTCCCTGTCTCCCTCCCTCGCTCTCCCTCTGTCTGCCTCCTTTTCCCTCCCTCGCTCTCCCTCTCCCTCCCTTCCTCGCTCTCCCTCTGTCTGCCTCCCTTTCTCCTTGCCATGTAGTGAGAACTCAACAAGAAGATGACCACGTACTGCTTCAGGAATATTAAAAAGCAAGACAGAAACTGATGTACGTTTTAGATTCCACACAGACCTTCTCTTCCTACAGCAAAGACCATTCACAGACAAGATAATACAATAACAATATCAGGAAGAAACAGGTCTAAGAGAGGCTTCAGAAACGACATTCCAATGTAGGGCAGCATCGGACAGAGGAAGCACTCGTGAGTTGTATCTCTGGTTGGAAATCTGACGCCAGAACACCCCCATGTGAGCCAGGCAGGGGGCCTGGTGTTGCTCTGGCCCTTTGGCCTTTCACACCTCGGCACCCCATTCTCTTGTCTGCCTTCTCCCCCTGCACTCTGGCGCTCATGTAAAGCGCTCTGATACCTCCGGGTTTTGTGTGCGCTATATAAACCCCCCCCCCCCTTAAAAATGCATAATAATCTGCCACTGATTTGTTAGACACAGAAAGCGTTCAGCAGTAAATCAAACCTCTTTAGAGCGTCCCCGCAGCCAGCAATCATACCGTCCCGTTAATAAAAGCACACCAGTCTCCACATGCAGGCAATCACAGAATCGCTATAAATGCACCCCAGAATGCGTAATCTGAGGCCTGTGTAGTTGTGTATGGGGATTCTTCAAACTACCCAAGCGTGGCACTCGCTGTCAGAAATGCTGCATTTTTCACCTACTGGGTGCTGGCGGACTGCTCGTCCTGACTTGTGCAGCGAAGAGATGCCGACTGGCACAACGGACTACACATGGCACGGATCTAAACTACTGGATCTAAGGCGGCATGCGGCATGGGGGGGGTCCTGCTCACCAATGCTTGTGGAAGGTGAGCTGGCAGTGGGGACTCGCGGGGGCAGCAGGGCGCTGCCTGGTGCTCGGAGGCCTACGTGGGACAAATCAAACTGTTGCAGACTCGCTGGTGTGGCGCTGGTGGCTGCTGCATCAGCGCGTGGTGAGAGGGGCGGCAGGGCCCTGCTGAACCCATAATATACCCATTTAAAAAACGAGGAGGTGAGACCTGTAGAAGCGCCGTAATTTTCATCAGCCCTAAACACATTCCAAACTGCGTTGTTCTCGGGCCTAAATTGGAGCTTTGCTTCTAATGCTTTAGCTCCATCAAGTGGCCAAGTTGTGTAATAGCAAAGAAAATCAGTGACACTCGGTTTAAACCGGGTCAGCTAATTTTCACAGCGGTAGGGTATTCTCGTTCAGATTCGGTTTTAACCGAATTCCGGACAGCCTATCTATTATGGACGTGTGAGTTTTCCTTTGTAAGCCTCTGCGTATGAGGATAGCTACCCCTCTGGCGTAGTTGGAAAAAGGCGCTTCTACAATCTCCCCCCATCTATGGTGCTTGAGCATGTTAGTGTTGGCTGAGGCCAAGTGAGTTTCCTGCAATAGGCAGATGTCTACCTCATGGCGCATCAGATACGAGTGAATTAATCTCGCCTTCCCTCTGTCGTTCAATCCTCGCATATTCCAGGATAGACAGTTCACCGTCTTATTGGGGGCACCCATCACGTATTAAATCCCGCTACAATCAGGCCCTCCATTTCAGGCAGCCATTCTCGTGTGCAGCGACGAGCCAGAACAAGTACCTTCTCAAAGTAAATACAGACAGGCCCTGGAAGGCCAATGTGTGGTATTACGATTAGTTTAGAGCTTTGAATCAGTGCAATTGTGAGGCACAGCAGGCAACAATCATAATCAAACAACTTGTGTCCCCCCCTTTCCCCTCTGACCCCCCAAACTGGTTGAGCATGACCCATCCAAAGCAACATTTCCTTGTGTATTCGTGCCCCAACATCCCGACCCATCCCTCCCACACCAACCCCCCCAATCAGGTCGTGTTGAACCCCCCCCCCCCCCCAATACCTCAAACAATACATTCCATAGGAACATGTACCGGAACTCGGGAAACATCCCTTGGGGCGTGCAGAGTGACCGCCTTCCTTCCCTGTACTCTTGACAGGGTGGCCGAGCTACTCGTGCCACATATGCACCTCAAGGCCCCACCTTTAAACGTAGCCACCAAGTAAGACTCATCGGAGCATCCGAATGATAGCCTAAGGTGGGCACTCCTCTCTCCATCACATTTAGATTGTCACACTCTTGGGCTCAACTTGGCCCATCCGCCGACCGTAAATTGTCAAAGGGGTGGCGTCATGCTGTATTGTTCATATCGTATCATATCATTCAATGTCACTCAATCTATTTTTAGATGTGGCGTCTGCTGAATTTTTCTGACTGCGTTGTTCTTTTGCTTGTTGCTTAGCAAATGTTAGCGCAGCGCCAGGGTCCACAAAGAAGGTAGGTCTGCCAGGGCCCTGGACCCTCAGGTTGGCCGGGTAAATCAGGGCATACTTCGTGCCTATCTGTTGGAAGATTTTTTTCGCTGGGATGAATTCTCTGCGAGCCGCTTGCACCTGCAGGGTAAAGTCTGGGTAAAGCGCTACGTTATTTCCTTTGTATTGTATTGCCCCCTTATCTCTTGCGAGGCGCAAGATGGTGTTGTGGTCCCTATAGTTAAGCACACGTGCCAATATGGGTCGTGCCGGAGCCCCTGGTTTGGGCCTAGGACCCAGTGATCTGTGAGCCCTTTCTATGAGAAACATGGTGGATAAATCAGTCCCAAACAAGTCCTTAAACATAGTCTCCACATATTGCGCCATGTTTTGAATGTCTGACGACTCCGCAATTCCTGTTGTGCGTATATTGTTGTGCCTTGATCTTGCCTCCAAATCCTCATTCTTCTGTTGAATTAGGGCCAGTACTTTGTCCATCCCTTTTACCTTCTTTTCCATATCCATATCCGTTTAGGCTTCTTCAGTTTCGGTCACTCTTGTTTCCAGGACACTTACTCTCCCCTCATGCTTGTCCATCTGTTGAGTGATCCTGTCCATGCCTTCGGCCAGTGTGTCCATTTTGGAATCTATGACCTGCAGCCCCGCCTTTAGTTCCTGAAACATGGTTTTCACATCTTCAGCTGGCATCTGATCCTGCGCTCCGTCTTCCGCCTGTTCACGCTCCGCTGCTTCTGCATCCTGCTGCTTATTCATTTTCATTTCGAACGTAATTTTGGGCTGTCTAGTTTCTGGTTTCCCCATCTTTTACGAGTGTTAGAGCACCCACCACCACAGTACGGCCACTCAGCCGGATATAATGGCCTCTCCCGGAAGGAGCCCCTCTGATTGTTGGTGGAGCCCCCAGTAGACCCAACTGCACGACCCACTACGTCTCTATAGCTGCCCTGGGCCACCTATGTAGGTTGTAGGAAATGTGGGTCGGAATCAGGCGTCTTCGAATCACAAAAGTGGTGGTTTTGTAGTCTCCCCAGCGCGGCTAGTTTGTCCTGTGCAGTAAGAGCAGAAGCAACCCCGACAGCACACCATCATGCACAATGCGACGTCCCCACTCGGCGCGCTCTTACTGTACTCTTCTCCAACGTGGCTCCACTGATGGACGTCGTAAACAGTAGTTACCACCACTCGTGTCACGGATATGGTTGAATGTCTGTCATAATTCACCCGGGGGCCCCTAGCCGATTCACAGGGGGGGGGGGTCAATGCCACCTCGCGCAGCACTGCCTTAAATTAGGTCTCTTCACTGAGCATCCGTGGGGTTCCAGGACATATCGCAGCTCATCTCGCGGTTCATACTTGTAGCTAGCGCTAGTTCACATTTCCGAGCGCTGTGGTTTCCCCGCAATGTGGCTGTGCTGTGGAGCGCGTGCAATGTGGCGCCAAAACCAACTATGAGCATGACAGAGTGTGTATAGTTCAAGGTGCGTGGGGTCACCTCCTATCACAGCTGGGAGGTCCGCAGTTGTCGCTTGCACCTTCAATTTTCTACCTTGCCATCTCGTCGGGTCACAAATGATCAGTGTTGCGGGAGGACCCAAAATGGCGGCCGCGCCTTGCCCAGTCGGCCGCTGTTACTTGCACGGTTCTCACGCCACTGTCTCTCTCATCACCGCTCTCCTGAGCAAGCAGCCCTGCGCTGCAGGAGCACGCTCACTCGCCACTTCGCCACCAAGAGGCCCCCCCAAGACTGATAGTACGTTTTGCAGACTCGCGGCACCTCAGTCACAGTCAGCCTTTGCCTCACCGTGTCTCTGCTCCGCCACCCCGTGTCCGAATCTCCCTCTGGTTACCAACTGCCTTGTCGCCAGGTTGGAGTGGAGTCAGGGCCCTGTAACACTCTGCTTGGTCCCCCCTGTGGGCATTCGTCCGCCGCTTCAGCTCTCACGGCGCTGCGCCGATAATGCCAATGTCACGGCTCCTCCCTCACATCCGGATCTGCCACTCGAGGCCCCGGCGTCAGCCGCCCGCACAGGCCCTTCCTCCGGACCAAGGCCGCGTCAGACTCCACACCTCCAGTACAGCCGGTGCGGTCCTGATTTTACATCAGACGGCTGCCGGGTACCCACCTAGCCTTTACTCTCTATTGGGGCCGAGTTGGAGCGTGTGAGGTTCGGGTTTATGACGGATAGTCAGCTCGGCTGGCGGAGCTGCAGGATCAAGCAGCATACCGCTCAGCGGCCAAGCCACGCCCCCTAGCGTATGACACCTTACACGACATGTTTGGATAAAGCCAAACCAAAGTTAGCATTAACCGTGAGGATTATAATGCACTTAAGAGTATATGGTATGGCGATATCATAGAACAGCTATAAGGACATGGTTCTGAAAGCTGCAGACAGGCTCAGCTCATGCTAGAGCACCATCTCACACATAACCAAGCACTCTGCCTCCAGGATTGTTAAGGCCTGCCATAGGAGTGACTCACAGGTTACTATGTGTCTATATATAAGTAGGTATAGGAATACTATACCTAAGCAAGGGGTGATTACACGACCTTGCCCCAGCTGAGTGATCAGCCAGTTGTGTCTATTTGAGTGGCCAGCCAGGGGTGGCATAATACATGCTGCAGCCCCTGGTAGGCCTTGGTTACACCTATGCCCTGAGTACCTAGGGTACACTTTTACAGGGGCTTATAAGGTGAACCAATTCCCAATTGTGGATGTACCTAGGGTACATGGTGTAAATTTAGAGAGAGTGCATCTGTGCTGTGTGTCTGATTAGCAGGCCCATAGCCATATCGAAGTCGAAAACCAGTAAAGCAAAAAGTGGGGGTGACCATAGGAAGCAGACCCTACTCTCCTACAAAGACCAAGACCTTTGGACAAGGTTTATTTTACGTTGTTCTCAGCTTTTTATACTGTTCAAGGCGAGTATCGGTACACACTAATGACCAAAAAGCTGGTGCCCCTTGGAATGTTGCACGGTTATGCTCCTAAATAAATGTCGTTAGCCATCTTTGTGCTCCTGCCTACCTTTAGCTTTTTCAAGACCAGGATTATTTGGACTGAAGGAAGAAATTGAATGAAATAAAATGGCCCCGTTTAGTTGCCTAAACTGGCCTTTGTGCTTAAGTGCTTTCTAAAGTTGATTTACATGTTGGCTACCTTGCTTGTAATTGTATTTTACAAACGGAAGAATCGTTTTAATAACATGTGTGATCTGTGAGTAATTATCAGGCTAACATATGCACGTGAACTTTTCTTGATTAACAATTTTATGTAAAATCTAAATATTGCTGCCTCATCCTTAGAAATTAAACTTATCTTATGCCATACAATGTATTACATGCTGCATTGGCTAGATCGTTTGTTTGGTGATTAGCACTTTACTTCATCCTTTTGAATAAAATAGTAAACTTTGTGTTTGTTATCCTGTGTAATGTCCAATTAATGTGTAATTTATCTAATAAAGTTTCCGGATATTCCTCCCTTATATAGCACGGCTATGAGAATTTTAAACTGTATTGATAATGTGTACTGATAATTGTATTTTTTACATCATATTTTCAAGATAGTTGAATTAATGTTTTTCAGACACCTTTATCTGGCTATGGTGGAACAAGTAATATCATTTTGGAAAATGTAAGAAAATTGTCAGATAGCTACGTATTGCTATTAAATGGGATTTCCAATGGCAAAATGAGCAAAGCCACCTTCTCTTTGCGAAATACAGGATCAAGGGCTGCTTATATTAAAGCTGTTTGTTTCATGAACATCCAAACCAGAACAATTATGGACCCAAAAGTGATTAGTGTTTCTCCTGAGAGGTTCGTGCTTCTGGAAAGAACACAGCAGGTAAGATCTCATCTGTGCATCAGGTAGAGATTGTGACGTCAACATCCCATTTTGATTTTGTTGTGAGCTCCAAAATTTATTTTTGTGTTTCGAATACTGACTGACGTGCATATGATGTTTTCCAAATAATTTGAACATATTTTTCTCCTAATTAGATGGTAACTGTGACATGCTACTCAACTCCAAGGGAACTCAACTTGTGTAGTAAGAGCACTGCATTGCTTAGCACCATATGCTTTTTATGCGGAGATGAAGTGATGAGACAACAATATCGCAGGTAAGGGATGTCTGATTATATCAAAAATGATATTGGCAATCATAAAGGGTAAATGTGACATGTCAAGATATTACCCTACCTTTCTGTCGCAGAACATTGTTCGAGTGACTGTAGTGGAGCCATGTTTTCTCTTGCGCACCATTTTAAGGATGCAATCAGGGTCTCCAAGTAAACTGTAAACATAATAATGCAACTTTACAAACTGTAATGATATAACCACTATCTAAGGCCCCTTTATAGCATACCGTGTATGCTTTGTTTGACCTCTTTAGAAATCTGTTCCTTTTATCGAGCTATTTTATTGTTGGAGAACCTTTTGTGTACTTGTATCACAGCTTTGGTATAGTCTTAGTTTAGTTCTGTGGTTCTTAACCTGTGTGGTCTGAGTACCTCTAGGGGTACGCGAGGCCTGCTCAGGGTGTCTGCAATGTTCTTACAAAATGAAATATTAATATTTATAAGATAATAAAATGAATACAATATTCAAAATCAAAGATGCAAAATTGAAAATTTGAAAACTTTTTCTATAATTGTGGATTAACCAAAAAATGTTAATATTTGAACATCTATTTGGTTATTCTTATTTTTGTGTATTGTTTTGAAGTTCAAGTCATAGAAATTTCTTAGGCTGGGTCTCCAGCTTCCATTAATAGCTCATTGGGGGTCCCCATATTACAGTAATAATACAATGGGGATCCACCAAAGTCAAAAGGTTAAGACATTTGGTTTAGAGCATAGCAGTCTTAGTCATTGTAATTTTCTTGGTCTCAGTGACTATGCTTTAGAGGAGTGACGTTTGGAAAAGTTGCTGTGTTTCCTATTCTTTTTATGTTTGCACCACTTGTCTCTAGAGGTTCTTGATGCAGAGTACATTGTGACTTGCACTGAGTACGGGACCTACATCTGGATTGGCAGTCATCATGAGCCTTTCTGTCTTTGGCCTTGGTGTGCATGCTAAAGGATTACTCGCACAACTTCGTGTCATGCTTAAACTCCAGTCACCACAGCCCAATGCTGTGGGAGTCTGCGATGGAGATCTGACTATTACTTCTGAGCCTCACATCCCCAGGGTTTAATTCTGGAATGTTGGATGGTAGCCATCATAGGCACCACATCGAAATTTTTTGAAGTACATTAAAGTTCTTGTGTGAAGAAATCTGGTCAGAAGAGCCAACTCTGAATACACGTCGAAAGAAGCAGAAGAAAGGTGTAGGAGAGTGGGGTCTGCAATCCCATGGCCACCCCAGATTTTTGCTTTTTGCTTCACTGGTTTACGACTTTCCCTGGCTGTGGGCCTGCTAATCAGACCCACAGCCTAGCTGTTCTCTCTCTAAATTGACAAGCATGTACCTTAGGTGCAGTTACCAATTGGTACTGGGCCACCTTATCAGTCCCTGTACAGTATACCTTAGGTATCCAGGGTATATGTGTACCCAGGGCCTACCAGGGGCTGCAGCATGTATTATTCCACCCCTGGCTGGCCACCCAAATCTGACACAACTGGCTGCACGACAGCTGGGGCAAGGTGGTGTAATCACCCTTTGCTTTAGATATAGTATTCCTATATCTAACCCTAAAATGGACACATATATTCCTATCAGTCACTCCTATGGCAGGCCTTATCAATCCTGAAGGCAGAGTGCTTGGAATTATGTGAGATGGTGCTCTGGCATTAGATTAGCCCGTTTGCAGCTTGCGGAACCAAGTTCTCATAGCTGTTCCATGATAACGCTATACCATATACTCTTAAGTGCATTATGAAACTCGCGGTCAAATGCTAACTTTGGCATAGCATTATCAAAACATGTCGAGTAAGGTGTCATACGAATTGGAATACTAACCCCTCGCCAATTCTGGCGACGGGGTTAGCATTCCACCCTTCTAGAGGGACACGACATGTATGTAACTGTGAACCCCGGTTAAAGTTAACTCAAGCCTCAGCATCACAAAATGGATGCTGCCACCACAGACACAAGTCTGACCTCCTGCTGCTGGGAGTCCTTCCAGCGAGGGAGGCCTGGACAAAGGGTTTCCTGTCAGGGGCGGTGCCAGCACCATCCCAGACAGGATTTTGTGTATCCCAGGTAGGCAGGGCTGAAAGGAAGGTGACTGCAAGTGGCACCCCGGTGCTCACTGTGCATATGCCGGCTCAAACCAGTTCCAGGGGCACACCAGCCCCTGAGCTGGGGAGAAACTGGACAAAGGAGAGGGGTGTAACCACCCCCCTCCTGGTCCCACCCATGGGCAGGACCTGGTCGCGTGCCAGCCCCTTTTCTTAGAATAAAGGTAGGAGCGGGCACCCTTCCCAAATTGGATAATCTTGAAACTTGAACTACTTTCCACGAAAGGAACTCTTGTCATTCTCTGAAGACTCTCCCTTGTGGCTAAGGAGTAGCCACCCTGCACCAGCAGGCACCATCTAAGCGCTTGCGGTTTGCTGCACGTCCATCCTCCGGATCAAGACTGCCCAGCTCGACGAGACCCGGATTCCCTGCCATCTCTGACCTCTACCTGCATCATCAGCCCAGCTGAGATTCGTGGGTGTGACGAGACCCGTGGGACCGGCTATCTTCAAGACCTGCACGACGCTTAACCAGCACGACCGCCGAGGGAACCTCGAGTGGGTGCACTGGGGTTTGAGAAGCCCAAACCCTGAGCAGCTCCAGCACCGAAGTCCAGCCCCCCAGCATCCACGAGATCTGCGTGGGGCCCTTTTGCTTCTTTGCTGCTTGCCACGTTGTCCGGTCACTTGCCCGTCGGCTAGTGACCCTCCTGACGACGTACCACGACGTTTTCACCGCTGGTCTAGGTCCTCTAGACTGGCCCTTGCTCCTTGTCCAACAAGAAGTGCCCTGGACCCTCCTGGTCCACTCCAGACGCCATTTTGACTCCACCGCGTGGGCTTGCCTTTGCCAAGGTTTGTTGCTCCAATCTTGGATCCAGCATCGCCGACAGCAGACACCATCGTGGGACAGCTCGTACCTCCAGCCTGGACGCCGACAACGCCTCCTGGCCCGTGTGACTGCAGAGTCCAGCGTCACCCACTCACCTGATCGCGGTGACTTCATCCGGTGCCATCCTGGTGCCCACACAATCACTGGCTAGTGATTGAGAACTGAGTCCCCTCTGCTTTCAGGTCGTCTTCTTCACTGATCCAGCCTTGGATCACACCGAACATCTTCACTGGTCGCCTGCCAGCAACATCTTCTTTCAGGCTCCATAGACTACAACGAGGATTCCCGACGACATTTGAACCCTATGCAGCCGCAGCCCCTGGGCTAGGTAACACGAGTATTTCGGTGCTCCAGCACAGGTTCACTATCCTAGTGTCCAGATCCTTTTTCGTTTTTAGTCTACCTAGTCGGATTCGTCCGGAAACAGTAACTTTAGAACTACTAGCATCCATAGACTTTGTCCCGCATCCCGCGTAAGAATTCCCACTCTGCACCCGGGTTCCCTAGGCCTCCTGCTCCTAACCTGAGGGTTCAGTAAGGTAGTCCTAGCGGTCCTGAAGCCTCTGGATCGTGTTACTTACCTGCTAGTATTTTGCATTCCACTTTTAGAGTATATGGTTTTTCGTGCCCCTCGGGCATTTGTGTTATTTGTGTAACTTGCAGTTTTTTCGTAAGAGTTTTGTATTGTGCTTAGCTCCCTGACTCATAAAGAGTTCAGGGTAGTCTTGTTATTAATAAATATCCTTTATTTTTATAACAACTTGTGTGGTGTCCTTTCACTTGGTGTTCAAGGGGTATATGTGATGGTAAAACAGCTGGCTTAACACGCCCTCTAGAGTTTAGCCTAAAGACTGCTCTTGTCCACGCTACTAGGATAGCTGGTCTAATAAGGTTGACTTACAACCAATCATCAATAAGGGTTGTTTGGAATGGTACAGAGTGATCACTAGAATAGTGAGCACTATATATCAAGCCAACTTCTCACAAAAGGGACCAGACGTCAAGGTGCTGAGGCAAGCTCAAGTGGTGTGACAGTGGCATTGTTTCCATCATTTTGCAGGGCCGCACCCCCACCAGCGTTGACGAACTATAAAAAAAAAAGTTTCCGATCCAGTCTGGTTGCTGGGGTATTCAGAAAGTGTGGAATTTGCAAGTAGATAGATTATGCACCGGAAAGGTAAGTTATTATTTCTTGCAATAGTGCCTTTAAGATGAATGTGTTTGGTTAGTTTGATTGTCTTTAGTTTTTATTTACTGCTTTGCAGCTCTTCCTAGTACCATGATGCATGCCGGTGACAATGCACCTACAAATATTCCACTTAGATTATGTGAATTTGTAGAGTAAGTCTTGAAGATCTTTTGCAGTCTGCACAATGACTTAGTCGGAGTGGTCTGTTGACATTGTATTTGGTTATGTTTTTATTATCTGAAAGAAACACGTTAGTTAGATTCCTTACCTTCGAATAACCCCCAGGCGTCAGACTGGATCCGGAAAATTTTGCGTAGCAGTACCCTTGCGCGACGGTAGGCGTCGTCTGCGGCTCTGCGTCCGTCGTCGGCGGCGCCGGGATGACGACGTCGGAGTACTTAGACGCCGCCCTCGCACGCTGACGTCAGTTCTTCTTTTTTCCGCGCCAGCTAAGCGCAGGTCAGGAGAAAGCAGTCCCTTAGCGATTTTTTGACAAAAACTTTTAGATCTTTTTGATCTCTTCTCGAGTCTCACGACTCTCGGTGCCGGTAGGGAATGCCCGGGTTCAAGCCTGTACCGACTGCAACCGACTGATGTCGGTTACCAATGCCCACCGCCGGTGCCTGTATTGCCTTGGGGCCGACCACGCCGACCGGTCGTGCCCAGACTGCCAGGCCTTGACGTAGAAGGCTAGGCGGGAGCGGTCCCGCAAGTGCCTCGAGCTCCGGCAGTCGGCCCCACGTCGCTCAATATCCCGGTCCAGGAGGGGGTCGAGGGACCAGTCGCGGGGCCACAGTCATCGAAGCTCGACGAGTCGACACCATTCGTCGGGCTCCAAGTCCTCAGGTAAGAGGCACAAGAAGTCGAAGAGACGCCATCGCTCTTCTGACTCCAATTGACGCTCGCGCGACGCGGCCGGGGGTTCGGGCAACACTGCCTCCGCGGCTCCGCCGGAGCCGGAGCCGCAGGCGCCGCAGCCAGCTCCATACCCGCTGGTCCCCGGGCTGAATGAGACGCCGGAGGAGATTGAGGCCTTTCTCAAGGCCATGGATTCCTCTCTCCTCTCTCCTCATGGTCCCACAATGCCCCCGGGCCCCGACTGGGAGTCCAAGCGGGCCGGGCGCTCCGGTCCCAGCGCCGTTGGGTGCTTAATCCCCGGCGCCGTCGGCGACTTCGGTCCCGCGCCGCAGGCTCCCGCTGGATGTGGATACGGGTCACCGCCGGTCGACATCACGACCCCGCCGGCGTTGACCCCCAGAATGTCACCCCCGGCGCCGTCCCCGCACGACGCTGTCCCTGAACCCTCTATTGGTCCGGATCTGGCTTCGGACCGGCGTCGGCGCATTTGACGCCGGCTGAAGAGCCTTTCTTCTTTGATCCGGCTCCATCCTTTGACCCTGAGTTTCAGGAGATGGAGGACGAAGGGGATTGGGTGGGGTCTGAGGACCCTCTGACACAGGAGTGTCAGTCCTTCCAGGACTGAACAGAGGAGCTAGGGGAGGCCAGTGGTCTTGATACCTCCGCTGACACTGGCTTTGTCTCCCCTCCTACCGTGGCTACGGAGGAGGGTGCTGCTTATAGTCTGGTGCTGACGCGGGCAGCCAAGGCCTTGGTGCTTACGCTCCCCGTCGCTACTGTGAGGTCTAACATCCTCACTGAGGTCCTTAAACCGCAGACTGGCGCTCCGGAGCCTTTACTGCCGTTTAATGAGGCTCTCATGGACGTCTTGTTGTCCACCTGGTCCAGGCCTGCTACAGGCCCCCCTGTAGATAGGAACGTCGCCAGGCGCCACTGCCCAGCTCCAGGCGACCCTAGCTTCCTGTCCACCCACCCCACCCCGAGAGCCTGGTTATCCAGGCCTCTACTTCCCAATCCGCATTCCCGACTGCACCCCCAGATCGGGAATCCAAAAAATATGAACAGTTTGGTAAGAAACAGTTTTCATCCCTCAGCTGTGGGTTGTGGTCAGTAAACACCGCTTGCCTTTTGGGCCGTTATACCCACTCTCTGTGGGATAAGGTTGCGGCCGTGCTGCCAGAGTGTCCGGAGGGGGCCCGGGCAAAACTCGCTCAAGCCCTCTCGGAGGGACGAGACTCAGCTCGGTATTCTATACGATGTGGTCTGGATACCACGGACACAGACTCGCTGGGCAGGGCGATGTCAACGGCGGTGGCGGTTCGCCGCCAAGCCTGGCTGAGGTCCGCCAACTTTTCGGCCGATGTCCAGAACACCCTCATGGACATGCCGTTTGATGGCAGCCAACTATTTGGTGGCGAGGCAGATAATGCGCTTGAACGTTTCAAGGACTCCAGGGCTACGGCCAAGTCCTTGGGCCTATCTGGGCAGCGTCAGCAGCAGTCTGCCTTTCGCTCCTTTCGTGGCCAAGGAAGGGGCGCCCCTTCATGTCCTGCCTGTGAGAAGTTGGTCTGATATATAGTGCTCACTATTCTAGTGATCACTTTGTATCATACCAAACAACCCTTATTGATGATTGGTTGTAAGTCAACCTTTCAGACCAGCTATCCTAGTAGCATGAACACGAGCAGTCTTCAGGCTAAACTCTAGAGGGCGTGTTAAGCCAGCTGTTTTACCCTCACATATACCCCTTGAACACCAAGTGAAAGGACACCACACAAGTTGTTATAAAAATATAGGATTTTTTATTAATAACAGTTCTACCCTGAACTCTTTATGAGTCAGGGAGCTAAGCACAATACAAAACTCTTACGAAAATACTTTAAGTTGCACAATTTACACAAATGCCCGAGGGGCACGAAAAACCATATACTACAAAAGTGGAATGCGAAATACTAGCAGGTAAGTAACAAGATCCAGAGGCTTCAGGATCGCTAGGACTACACTACTGAACCCTAAGGTTAGGAGCAGGAGGCCTAGGGAGATCGGGTGCAGAGTGTGCACTCTCACGCGGGATGCGGGACAAGGTCTATGGATGCTAGATTTCGTAAAGTTAGTGTTATCGGACAAAATGCTCGAGTTACCTAGCCCAGGGGCTGCGGCTGCATAGGGTTCAAAAGACGTCGGGAATCCTCGTTACAGTCTATGGAGCCTGAAAGAAGAAGTTGCTGGCAGGCGACCAGTGATGAAGTTCGATGGGATCCAAGCCTGGATCGGAGTGGAAGATGACCTGAAAGCAGAGGGGATGAAGTCACCTCGACCAGGTGAGTGGACGACGCTGGGCTCTGCAGTCCCTCGGACCAGGAGGCGTTGTCGGCGACCAGGATGGACGGGCGAGCTGTCCCACGAAGGTGTCTGCTGTCGGCGCTACTGAAACCAGGATTGGAGCAACAAGCCTTGGCAAAGGCAAGCCCACGCGGTGGACTCAAGATGGCGTCTGGAGTGGACCAGGAGGGTCCGGGGTGCTCCTCTGTTGGAGGGGAGCTAGGGCCAGTCTGGAGTAACCAGACCAGCGATGGAAGTGTCGTGGTTCGTCGTCAGGAGGGCTACAAGCCAGCAGGCAAGTGGCCGGACAAAGCGGTGAGCAGCAAAGAGCAGAAGGGCCCCACACAGATCTCGTGGATGCTGGGGGGCTGGACTTCGGTGCTGGAGCTGCTCAGGGTTAGGGCTTCTCAAACCCCAATGCACTTACTCGAGGGTCTCTCGGGGGTCGGGCTGGTGAAGCGTCGTGCAGGTCTTGAAGATGGCCGGTCCCACGGGTCTCGTCACACCCACGAATCTCAGCTGGGCTGGATGATGTAGGTAGAGGTCAGAGATGGCACGGAATCCGGGTCTCGTCGAGCTGGGCAGTCTTGATCCGGAGGATGGACTTACAGCAAACCGCAAGAGCTTCGATGGTGCCTGCTGGTGCAGGGTGGCTACTCCTTAGCCACAAGGGAGAGTCTTCAGAAGAGTCAAGAGTTCCTTTCGTGGAAAGTAGTTTCAAGATTCAAGATTATCTAATTTGGGAAGGGGGCCTGCTCCTACCTTTATCCTAAGAAAAGGGGCTGGCACGCGACTAAGTCCTGCCCTATGGGTGGGACTAGGAGGGGGGTGGTTACACCCCTCTCCTTTGTCCCGTCTCTCCCCAGCTCAGGGGCTGGTGTGCCCCAGGAACTGGTTTGAGCCGGCACATGCACAGTGAGCACCGGGGTGCCACTTGCAGTCACCTTCCTTTCAGCCCTGCCTACCTGGGATACACAAAATCCTGTCTGGGATGGTGCTGGCACCGCCCCTGACAGGAAACCCTTTGTCCAGGCCTCCGTTGCTGGAAGGACTCCCAGCAGCAGGAGGGCAGACTTGTGTCCCGGTGGCAGCATCCATTTTGTGGAGCTGAGGCTGTGTCTGACTTTAACCGGGGTTCACAGTTACATACATGTCGTGTCCCTCTAGAAGGGTGGAATGCTAACCCCGTCGCCAGAATTGGCGAGGGGT
The DNA here is from genome assembly GCF_964261635.1 of Lissotriton helveticus. NCBI lineage: Eukaryota > Metazoa > Chordata > Amphibia > Caudata > Salamandridae > Lissotriton > Lissotriton helveticus. The sequence goes on along the minus strand of NC_136063.1, from coordinate 834,262,448 downwards.
TAGTATTCCAATTCGTATGACACCTTACTCGACATGTTTTGATAATGCTATACCAAAGTTAGCATTTAACCGCGAGGATTATAATGCACTTAAGAGTATATGGTATAGCGTTATCATGGAACAGCTATTTGGACTTGGTTCCGCAAGCTGCAAACGGGCTCAGCTCATGCCAGAGCACCATCTCACATAATTCCAAGCACTCTGCCTTCAGGATTGATAAGGCCTGCCATAGGAGTGACTGATAGGAATATATGTGTCCATTTTAGGGTTAGATATAGGAATACTATATCTAAAGCAAAGGGTGTTTACACCACCTTGCCCCAGCTGTCGTGCAGCCAGTTGTGCCTGTTTGGGTGGCCAGCCAGGGGTGGCATAATACATGCTTCAGCCCCTGGTAGGCCCTGGTTACACCTATGCCCTGGATGTGAGAAGTTGGCCTGATATATAATGTTCACTATTCTAGTGAGCACTTTGTATCAGTCCAAACAACCCTTATTGATGATTGGTTGTAAGTCAACCTTATAGACCAGCTATCCTAGTAGCATGGATACGAGCAGTCTAAGGCTAAGACTCTAGAGGGCGTGTTAAGCCAGCTGTTTTACCATCACATTACCCCTTGAACACCAAGTGAAAGGACACCACACAAGTTCTTACGAAAATACTTTAAGTCGCACAATTTACACAAATGCCCGAGGGGCACGAAAAACCATATATTACAAAAGTGGAATGCGAATTACTAGCAGGTAAGTAACTATTCTCATAGACTTTAGAAACGCTAGGCCTACAATGCTGAACCCTTAGATTAGAAGCAGGAGGCCTAGGGACGCCGTGTGCAGAGTGGGAACTCTCACGCGTAATGCGGGAACAAGTCTATGGAAGCTAGTAAAGACAAAGTTACTGTTCTCGGGCGAACCCGACTAGGTGGGTCGAAAACGGGAGTGGATCCGAACACTTAGGGTGTTGGACTATGCTGGAGCACCGGAGTACTCAGGTTACCTAGCCCAGGGGCTGCGGCTGCATAGGGTTGAAGTTGCGTCGGAAACCCTCGTTGAAGATCCAGGAGCCTGAAGAAAGAAGTTGCTGGCAGGCGACCAGTGAAGAAGTTCGTGATGAGCCAAGCCTGGATCAGGGAAGAATAAACCTGTAAGCAGAGGATACCAAGTTCTGAATCACTAGCCAGTGATTTGAGTGGGCACCAGGATGGCACCGGACGAAGTCACCTCAGCCAGGTGAGTGGGCGCTGCTGGGCTCTGCAGTCTCTCGGACCAGGAGGCGTTGTCGGCGACCAGGATGGAGGTGCGAGCTGTCCCACGAAGGTTCTTGCTGTCGACGTCGCTGGACCCAGGATTGGGCAACAAGTCTTGGCAAATGCAAGGCCCACGCGGTGGACCTAAAATGGCGTCTTGAGTGGACCAGGAGGGTCCAGGGTGCTCCTCTTTTGGAGGGAGGCAAGGGCTAGTCTGGAGCAACCAGACCAGCAGTGGTTGTCGTCGTGGAGCGTCGTGAGAGGGCCACTAGCCAACGGGCAAGCGACCTGGACAACGCGGTTGGCAGCAAAGAGCAGAAGGGCCCCACGCAGATCTCGTGGATGCAGGGGGGCTGAACTTCGGTGCTGGAGCTGCTCAGGGTCGGGGCTTCTCTTACCCCAAAGCACTCGGTCGAGGGTCACTCGGTGGTCGTGCTGGACAAGCGTCGTGCAGTTCTGAAGATGGCCGGTCCCTCGAGGTCTCGTCACACCCACGGATCACAGCTGGGCTGATGATGTAGGTTGAGGTCAGAGGTGCCAGGGAAGCCGGTTCTCGTCGTGCTGGAGCAGTCTTGATCCGAAGGAGAGACTGGCAACAAACCGCGATGCTTGGTTGGTGCCTGCTGCTGCAGGGTGACTACTCCTTAGTCACAAGGGAGAATCTTGGGAAGAAGTCTTGAGTTCCTTTCGTGGAAAGTAGTTTCAGGATTCAAAGATGATCTGATTTGGAAGGGGGCCAGTTCCTACCTTTATCCTGCAAAAAGGGGCTGGCACGCGACTAAGTCCTGCCCTATGGGTGGGACTAGGAGGGGGGTGGTTACACCCCTCTCCTTTGGTGGGCTTTCCCCAGATCAGGGGCTGGAGTGCCCCTGGAACTGGTTCAAGCCGGCATATGCACAGTGAGCACCGGGGTGCCACTTGCAGTCACCTTCATCTAAAGCCCTGCCTACCTAGAATACACAAAATCCTGTCTGGGACGGTGCTGGCACCGCCCCTGGCAGGAAACCCTTTGTCCTTGCCTCCTGGGCTGGGAGGACTCCCAGCAGCAGGAGGGCAGACTTGTGTCTCGGTGGCAGCATCCATTTTGTGGAGCTAAGGCTCTGTCTAACTTTAACCGGGGTTACAGGTTACATACATGTCGTGTCCCTCTAGAAGGGTGGAATGCTAACCCCGTCGCCAGAATTGGCGAGGGGTTAGTATTCCAATTCGTATGACACCTTACTCGACATGTTTTGATAAAGCGATACCAGAGTTGGCATATAACCGCGAGGATTATAATGCACTTAAGAGTATATGGTATGCGATATCATGGAAACGGCCAAGGGATGAATCCCGAAAGCCGCAGACAGGCTCAGCTCATGCCAGAGCACTATCTCACACGATTCCAAGCACTCTGCCTTCAGGATTGTCAAGGCCTGCCATAGGAGTGACTGATAGGAGATCTGTGTGTCCATTTTACGGTTAGATATAGGTATACTATATCTAAAGCAAAGGGTGATTACACCACCTTGCCCCAGCTGTCGTGCAGCCAGTTGTGTCAGATTTGGATGGCCAGCCAGGGGTGGCATAATACATGCTGCAGCCCCTGGTAGGCCCTGGGTACACCTATGCCCTGGGTACCTAAGGTACACTGTACAGGGACTGATAAGGTGACTCAGTATCCAATTAGATATGTACCTAAGGTACATGGAATCCATTTTACAGAGAGAGCAGTAGGCCTGGGGTCCTGAATAGCAGGGCCCCAGGTCAACTAAGTCAGAAAACCAGCAAAACACCAGGCAAAAAGTTGGGGGCAACCATAGTCAGGGATCTACCTTCCTACACTGGATACCTAAGGTATGCTGTACAGGGACTGATAAGGTGGCCCAGTACCAATTGGTAAAATGCACCTAAGGTACATGGTTGCAATTTAGAGAGAGAACAGCTAGGCTGTGGGTCTGATTAGCAGGCCCACAGCCAGGGAAAGTCGTAAATCAGTGAAGCAAAAAGCAAAAAACTGGGGTGGCCATGGGATTGCAGACCCCACTCTCCTACACTGCCAGCCACGGGCCGCAGTCTAATATCCAGAGTGCCGGCGGACGTGGTAACCGCTGTGGCAGTGCCAGGGGACAACGGCGCGGCCAGTCCACATCCAATCCCGCAGCATCCGCCTCAAAGCCCTCCTAGTCTGAGCTTTCAGGCCCATTTAACGCCAGTGGGGGGCAGGGTCCGCCATCACCTCCTTCACTGGCGTACCATCACTTCGGACAGGTGGGTGCTGCAAATCGCCTGAAGGGGCTACTCCCTCCCCTTCGAGGCGACCCCTCCAGCCATGCCACCGCAGTACCACCGCGTGTCGGGGGATCACTTGCAACTTCCATCGAGCGCGTTCCTGGGCCAGAAGTAGGGTGTGGTTGCTATTCCCACTACTTTCTGGTTCCCAAGAAGGGCAAAGGGGGCCTACTTCCTATCTTGGACCTACGGAACGTCAACGGCTCCCTCCGGAAGGAGAAGTTCAAGATGCTGACTCTGGCTCAGGTCTCAGCTGCCCTGGACCCCGGAGACTGGATGGTAGCGTTGGACTTGCAGGACGCGTATTTCCACATCCCCATCCTGCCGGCACACCGGTGTTACCTGCGGTTCATGGTAGGCCACAAGTGTGAGAAGTTGGCCTGATATATGATGTTCACTAGTTCTAGTGACCACCTTGTATCAGTCCAAACAACCCTTATGGTGATTGGTTGTAAGTCAACCTTATAGACCAGCTATCCTAATGGTAGCATGGACAAAGCAGTCTTAGGCTAAACTCTTTTGGCATGTGAAGCCAGCTGTTTTACCACAATATAACCCCTTGAATACAAGATGAAAGGACACCACACAGGTTGTTATGAAAATAAACAATATATTTATTAATAACAACACCTCTGAACTCTTTATGAGATCAGAGGGCTAAGCACATGACAATACTGAGAAGGAAATACGAGTTAGCACAATATTTACACGTGTGCCTTAGGGGCACGACAAACCATATACTACAAACAATGGAATGCGAGGAAGGAAAGTATTGTAAGGAGGTCCAGAGGCTGGAGGATCGCTGGGACTACGCTACGAACTAGGTAAGTAAGGAGCAGGAGGCCCATGGGACTCACGTGCAGAGTGGAAACTCTCACGCGGGATGCGTACCAACGTCTATGGAGACTACAGTTTACAAAGTTACGGATTCCGGACGAACCCGGCTTAATGGAGGGAAAACAGTGGACCTGGACACTAGGATAGTGGACACTGACTTCAGCACCTAGAAGCTTTAGTTACCTAACCCACAGGCTGCGGGTGCATAGGGTTGAAGTAGTGTCGGGTTTGCTGCGTTGCTCCCGGTGATGCCTGAAACAAAGAGTTGCTGGCAGGCAGCCAGATGGAGGAGACCGGTGGTTCCAAGGATGGAACTAGGAAGGAGAAGTCCTGAAAGGGAAGGGGACAGAGTCTCAGTCACTAGCCAGTGACAGTGCTGGAGCCAGGAGGGAACCAGATGCTGTCACCGCGTTCAGGTGAAGGAAGGGTCGCTTCTCTCTGTAGCTGCGCGGACCAGGAGCTGTTCTTCACGACCAGGCTGGAGGCACAAGCTGTCCCACGTAGTCTGCTGCTGATGGCGGTGTTGGATCGTCTATCTGGTCAACAGGCCTTGGCCAGTGCAAGCCACGCGGTGGAACAAACATGGCGTCTGGTGCGGACCAGGAGGGTCCGGGGTGCTTCTCTTTCACAAGGAAGCAAGGGCCAGTCTTGGGGACCAGACCAGCAGTGTCGAAATCTTCGGGTCGTCGTCTCAGAGGTCACGAGCCAGGTAAGTGACCAGACAACAGGAAAAGCAGCAACCAGGCAAAAAGGGGCCCCACGCAGATCTCGTGGAGGCCGGGGGGGCTGATCTTTGATGCAGGAGCTGTGTCGGTGTGGGGGCTTCTCAGACCCCGGTGCACTCACTCGAGGATCCCTCGGTGGTCGTGCTGGAAGCGCTGTGCAGGTTTCTTCAAGGTGGCCGTCTCCACGTTACTCGTCGCACCCACGGGTCCCAGCTGTGCTGTGGATGTGGGTAGAAGTCAGAGGGGTCTGGAGGTCCGGATCTTGTTGAGCTGGGTCGTCGGGTTCCAGGAAGGAAGGACTTGCAGCAAACCGCACAGGAGCTTGATGGTGCCTGCGAAGCAGGATGGTCACTCCCTGACCATAGGGGAGATTCTTCAGCCTTCTGATGTTCAGGAGGTCGAAGGTCAAGAGTTTCTTCGTGGAAGTTGTCAAGTTTAATCTAACTGGGAATGGGACCAGCTCCTACCTTTATTCAGCTAAAGGGGGCTGCACTACGACTAGGTCCCTCCCCTGGGTGGGACCAGGAAGGGGGGTGGTTACACCCCTATCCTTTGTCCGGTTTCCCGCCAGAGCTGGGGCTGGAGTGCCCCAGCAACTGGTTGGAACCGGTGTATGCACAGGGCACCTTGTGTGCCCCAGGCATGTCTCATTCCTTTCAGCCTTGGCCTACCTAATACCCAAAATCCTGTCTGGGGTGGTGCTAGCACCTCCCAAAGCAGGAAACCCTTTGTCTGAGCCTCCTTCGCTGGAAGGACTCCCAGCAGCAGGAGGTCAGACTTGTGTCTGTGGTGGCAGCATCCATCTTGTGATGCTGAGGCTCGAGTTAACTTTAACCGGGGTTCACAGTTATCTACATGTCGTGTCCCTCTAGAAGGGTGGAATGCTACCCCCGTCGCCAGAATTGGCGAGGGGGTAGTATTCCAAATCGTATGACACCTTACTCGACATGTTTTGATAATGTTATACCAGAGTTAGCATTTTACCGCGAGGTAGATAATGCACTTAAGAGTATATGGTATAGCGTTATCATGGAACAGCTATTAGGACTTGGTTCCGCAAGCTGCAAACGGGCTCAGCTCATGCCAGAACACCATCTCACATAATTCCAAGCAATCTGCCTTCAGGATTGATAAGGCCTTCCATAGGAGTGACTGATAGGAATATATGTGTCCATTTTGGGGTTAGATATAGGTATACTATATCTATAGCAAAGGGTGTTTACACCACCTTGCCCCAGCTGTCATGCAGCTAGTTGTGTCAGATTTAGATGGCCAGCCAGGGGTTGCATAATACATGCTTCAGCCCCTGGTAGGCCCTGGGTACACCTAGCCCCTGTGTACAGGGACTGATAAGGTGGCCCAGTACCAATTGGTAAATGCACCTAAAGTACATGGAGTCCATTTTACAGAGAGAGCAGGAAGCCTGGGGTCCTGAATAGCAGGATCCCAGGCCAACTAAGTCAAAAACCAGCAAAACACTAGGCAAAAAATTTGGGGGTAACCATAGTCAGATATCCACCTTCCTACAACGAGCACTTCCAGTTCACCGTGCTCCCCTGTGGCCTTACCAGCGCCCCACGGGTGTTCACGAAAGTGATGACGGTGGTTGCAGCTCATCTGCGCAGGTTAGGGGTGTCCGTCTTCCCCTACCTCGACGACTGCTTGATGAAGGTGGCCTCGCCCCAGACAGTCGTCAGGCACTTTCAGACAACGGCTGACCTCCTGCACTTGCTGGGGTTTTCCATAAATGTGCCGAAGTCACACCTGTGTCCATCTCAAAGGCTCCTCTTCATCGGAGCGGTTCTGGATTCGGCGCAGTTTCGGGGTTTATCCTCCCGAAAAGCTGGTTCGGGATATTCAGGCTCTGATTCCGATCTTTCAGCCTTTATCCCTGGTCTCGGTCAGGTTGACGCTGCGGCTTCTGGGGCTGATGGCCTCCTGCATCCTTCTGGTGCATCACGCCAGGTGGCGGATGCAGGCTCTGCAGTGGGACCTGAAGTTTCAGTGGGCCCAGCATCAGGGCAACCTGTCCGACCATGTCCGGATCTCGGAGGGCACTGCGAGACAGTTGCAGTGGTGGCTCACGAATCGCGATTGGGTCAGCGGCAGATCCCTCTCCCTACCCCAACCGGAGGATGTTGTTTTGACGGATGCGTCCCTCCTGGGCTGGTGGGGCCACATGGGAGAGGTGGAGATCAGAGGCGGAGATCAGAGGCCTCTGGTCTCCGGCGGAGTCTCGGCTCCACATCAACCTTCTGGAGCTGCGGGCAATCCGGCTTGCACTGAAGGCATTCCTTCCCTCTGTCCGGGGAAGTGTAGTGCAGGTGTTCACCGACAACACCACCGCCATGTGGTACTCCAACAGACAGGGCGGGGTGGGATCGTGGACCCTATGCCAGGAGGCTCTGCGCCTCTGGCAGTGGCTGGAACATCAGGGCGTGACCCTGGTGGTTCAACACCTGGCAAGTTCTCTGAACGCCAGGGTGGACAAACTCGACCGTCGGTGCATGATGGATCACGAATGGCGTCTGAACTCTGACGTGGCACAAGGCCTCTTTCAGCGATGGGGAGATCCTTGGTTATATCTATTCGCCACAGAAGAGAAAGCACAATGTCATCAGTTCTGCGCGTTGGAATTTCCAAGGCGGCACTCGCTCTGAGCCGTTTTTCGTCGAGAGTGGAGTTGCGGTGTGTTGTAGGCCTTTCCGCCTATACCACTTCTCCCCATAGTGCTGAAGATCAGGCGCGACCGGGCCCAAGTCATCCTTGTGGCTCCGGACTGGGCACGAAGATACTGGTATCCCGAGCTACTCAGCATGTTAGTCGATCCCCCGATTCGTCTGCCTCTGCAGGAGGATCTTCTGTCGCAGCAGCAGGGGACGGTCCTCCACCCGAACCTTTCCAGTCTCTACCTCCATGCGTGGAGATTGAGCGCCCACAGTTGAGGCCATTTGACCTGCCTCCAGAAGTCTGTGATGTCATTCTGGCAGCCAGACGTCCCTCCACAAAATCAGTATACGCCTGCAGGTGGAACAAATTTGTGGCATGGTGCACAGCAAAGGCTGTGGATCCACTCTCTGCCCCTCTTTCTGAGGTTCTCCTCTTCCTTCTTTCTCTTGCCCAGCAGGGCTCTGCTCTGGGCACTGTTAAGGGCTACCTCGCTGCATTTCTGCCTTCGTAAGGCTACCTGATCAGCCCTCTTTATTCAAGTCCCCCGTTGTAAATAGGTTCTTGAAGGGCATCACTCATCTGTTCCCTCCTGTTTCTTTCGTGAGGCCGCAGTGGGACTTGAACCTTGTTCTAACTTATCTGATGTGCGCTCCTTTTGAGCCACTTCATAACTGTCCTCTTCGTCTTCTCACTCTTAAGACTGCATTCCTGGTTGCCATCACCTCTGCCAGGAGAGTGAGGGAGCTCCAGGCCCTTTCTTCACAACTTCCCTTCCTTTCTGTCCATCCGGACAAAGTTGTGTTGCGGACGCGACCCTCTTTCCTGCCCAAGGTAGTCAGAGCCTTCCACATCTGGCAGTCCATCACTTTGCCCACCTTCTTTCTGCCTCTGTATCCCTCGAAAGAGGAAGAGAGGCTCCACCGTCTGGACCCAAAACGTGCGGTCTCATTCTATCTGGATCGCACATGCCAGTTCCGGGTGGATGACCAACTCTTTGTTGCTTACGTGGGCGCTAAGAAGAGACGGGCGGTGCACAAAAGAACCATCTCTCGGTGGGTAATCTTGTGCATCAAGATTTGCTACTTTTTTGCGAGGAAGGAGCCTCCTGTTGGGCTGAGGGCCCATTCCACTCGGGCCACGCCGGCTACTACTGCCCTGGGCCGGGGAGTCCCCTTGCAGGACATCTGTCAGGCAGATGCATGGGCCTCGCTGCACACATTCGCAAGACACTACTGTGAGAAGTTGGCCTGATATATGATGCTCACTAGTTCTAGTGATCACCTTGTATCAGTCCAAACAACCCTTATGGTGATTGGTTGTAAGTCAACCTTATAGACCAGCTATCCTAATGGTAGCATGGACAAAGCAGTCTTAGGCTAAACTCTTTTGGCATGTGAAGCCAGCTGTTTTACCACAATATAACCCCTTGAATACCAAGTGAAAGGACACCACACAGGTTGTTATGAAAATAAACAGTATATTTATTAATAACAACACCTCTGAACTCTGAGGTCAAAGGGCTAAGCACATGACAATCTCTTACGAAAAATACTACAAGTTGCACAAAATTACAATGGTGCCCTAGGGGCACGACAAACCATATACTAAGTAAGTGGAATGTGAGAGTCAGTAAAAGGAATGGAGCTGTCCAGAGGCTGTAGGATCGGTGGGACCACGCTATACTAACTTCAGGTAAGTAATAGGAGGCCCACGGAACGTGTGTGCAGAGTGTGAACTCACACGCGAGATGCGTAACAATGTCTATGGACAGTACAGTTCAAGTTAAAAGTTGAGTACGGACAATCCTGACTAGATAGGACTAAAACGACTGTGGAACTGGACACTAGGACAGTTAAACTACCCTTGAGCACCGAAATGCTCTTGTTACCTCACCCACGGGCCGCGGGTGCATAGGTGTCAAAGTGCGTCGGGTTCTCGCGTTGAAGTCTATGGAGCCTGAAAGAAAAGATGCTGCAGGCGACCAGGAGGAAGATGTCCGGTGCAATCCAAGGGTGGATTGTTGAAGAAGGAGACCTGAAAGCAGAGAGGACAATGTTCACAGTCACTAGCCAGTGACTGGAGTGGAAGCAGGAAGGAACCAGATGTCGTCGTCGCGATCAGGTGAAGAGTGGACGCTTGACTCTGCAGCCACATGGACCAGGAGGTGTCTTCGACGACCAGGATGGAGGCACGAGCTGTCCCACGCAGGCTCTCGCTGTCGGCGGTGTCGGATCCGGGATTGGACTCAACAGGCCTTGGCAAAGGCAACCCACGCGGTGAGTGAAGAAAGCGTCTGGTGCGGACTAGGAGAGTCCGGGGTGCCCCTCTTTTGGAAGGGAGCAAGGCCCAGTCTGGAGCAACCAGACCAGCAGTGAAGATTCAAAGGTTCGTCGTCTAGGAGGCCACTAGCCAGCCGGCAAGTGACCAGACAACGCGTCGAGCAGCAACAAAGCAGAAGGGCCCCACGCAGATCTCGTGGATGCTGGAGGGCTGATCTTCGGTGCAGGGGCTGCTCAGGGTTGGGGCTTCTCAGTCCCCAAAGCACTTGGTCGAGTTTACCTCGGGAGTCGTGCTGGAAGCGAAGTGCAGGTTCGTTCAAGATGGCCGGTCCCATGTGTCTCGTCGCACCCACGGGTCTCAGCTTTGCTGTAAATGCAGGTAGAGGTCGGAGAGGTCTGGGAATCTGGGTCTCGTCGGGCTCTGAAGTCTGGATCCTCGAGGGAAGACGACAAAGTGAAGCTGCTGGACGCTTGATGGTGCCTGCAGTTGCAGGGTGGACACTCCTTGTCCACAAGGGAGATTCTTCAGTCTTCTGTGGAGCAGAACGTCGAAGGCCAGAGTTTCTTCGTGTTGAATAGTTCAGGATAATCTAATTTGGAATGGGACCAGCTCCTACCTGTATTCTCCTAAAGGGGGCTGCACTACTGATCTGAAAGAGACACGTTAGTATTACATTCCTTACCTTAGAATATCCCCAGGCGTCATACTGGATCCGGAAATTTTTGCGTAACAGTACCCTTGCGCGTCGGTAGGCGTCGTCTGCGGCTCCGCGTCCGTCATCGGCGTCGTGAGCGCCGTGATGACGTCGTCGGAGTACTTAGACGCCGCCTCCGCGTGCTGACGTCAGTTCTTCTTTTTTCCGCGCCCGCAAGCGCAGATCTGGAAAAAGCAGTAACCCTAGTCATTTTTTGACTAACTTTTTTGATCACTTTTGGTTGTTATCGAAGTCTTTCGACTCCGACGGTGCCGTAGGGATGCCCGGCTTTAAGCACTGCGATGATTGCGACCGCCTGATGTCGGTCACGGATCCTTACCACGTGTGTTTATCTTGTCTCGGCGTCGTCCACGACGACAAGGCCTGCTCCGACTGCCGGGCCCTCTCTTCGAAAGCCAGACGGGAGCGGTCCCGCAGGCGGCTCGAATTCCGGCAGTCGGTCCCGCGCCGCGAGAGGTCCCGATCCCATGCGAGGTCGAGGGACAGGTCGCGGGCTCGGAGCCACCACAGCTCCGAGAGTAGGCCGCACTCCTCCGGGTCGAAGTCGTCGTCAGGTAAGCGGCACAAGAAGTCCAAGCGGCGTCATCGCTCTTCGGACTCCCCCTGACGCTTGCACGATGCGGCCGGGGGTTCGGGTGACACCACCCATGCGGCTCCGACGGAGTCGCGGCCGCCGCGTCCAGCCCCATACCCTACGGTCCCTGGGCTCAACGCGACGCCGGAGGAGGTCGAGCGCTTCCTCATGGCCATGAGGAAACTCTCTCCTCCGACGGGCTTCACGGTGCCTTCGGGCCCAGCGGACCCGTCTGGGACCCCTAGCGGGTCGGGGGGATCTGCCCCGACGCCGTTGGGTGCTTCGGCCCCGGCGCCGCCGACGCCTTCGGGCCCGGCGCCGCAGGTTCCCGTTATCCCGCCGGCGCCTTCGGGCCCGGCGCCGAGGGGTTCAGGTGTTCCGGCGCCTTCGGGCCCGGCGCCGCAGGACGCCGCTGGACCTCCTTCGGGATCTGGTTCGTCGCCGGTGGACCTCACAACCTCCCTGGCGTCGGACCCTCAGGTGTCGCCCGAGGACGGCGCCGTCCCCGGTTCCACTTTCGTTCCTGTTCCGGCGCCGGGACGTCCCCGATGGGCGCCGCTCCAGACGTCGTTTGGAGAGTTTCACTTCTATGAACAGGCCCCATTAGTTGAGAACCCTGAGTTTCAGGAGATGGGTGATGAAGAGGACTGGGAGGGGTCAGAGGACCCTCTGACCAGAGAGTGTCAGTCTCACGAGGACTGGACAGGAGACCTTGGGGAGGCCAGTGGCCTGGATACCTCTCCAGACACTGGTTTTGTCTCCCCTCCTACCGTGGCTTCGGAGGAGGGGGCAACATATAGTGTGGGGCTGATGAGGGCTGCCAAGGCCTTGGGCCCTGAGCTCCCCGTCGCGGGCGTGAGGACTAACCTCCTCACTGAGGTCCTTAAACCGCAGTCAAGCTTGGCCGAGCCTCTGCTGAGGCCTTGACCGACGTTCTTCTGGGCACTTGGTCCAAGCCCGCTACGGGTTCGCCCGTAGATAGGAACGTGGCCAGACGCCACCGCCCAGCCCCAGGCGACCCATGTTTCCTGTCCTCCCACCCTACCCCCGAGAGCCTGGTCATCCAGGCCTCCAATTCCCAGACCGCATTCCCGTCGGCCCCGCCGGACAGGGAATCCAAGAGGTATGACCAGTATGGGAAGAAGATCTTCTCATCCCTTAGTCTAGGCCTGCGGTCTTCCAACACCGCCTGCCTCTTGGGACTTTACACCCACTCTGTGTGGGATAAGGTCGCGGAGGTGCTGCCAGAGTGTCCGTTGGAGGTACGGGCCAAACTCGGCCAAGCCCTTGTGGAGGGCCGGGATGCAGCCAAGTATTCCATCAGGTGTGGGCTGGATACCACCGACTCGCTAGGTAGAGCGATGGCAACGACGGTGGTGGTCAGACGCCACGCCTGGCTGAGGTCCGCCAACTTCTCGGCAGATGTCCAGAACACACTCATGGACATGCCGTTCGATGGCCGTCGCCTCTTTGGCGACAAGGCAGACCATGCGCTTGAGCGCTTTAAGGACTCCAGGGCTACGGCCATGTCCTTGGGCCTCTCGGGCCAGCGCCAGCAATCGGCTGCCTTTCACTCCTTTCGTGGCCACCGAAGGGGTGCGCCCACACGCGCCGCCAGCCACGCTCCGCAGGGCAATACCCAACGCGGTGGGAACCGCTGTCCGGGCGGTCGGGGGCAGCGGCGAGGTCAGTCCTCACCTTCCCCTGCAGCATCTGCCTCAAAACCCTCCTAGTCCGTGTTTTCAGGCCCATGTGACGCCAGTGGGGGGCAGGGTTCGCCATCACCACCTCCACTGGCGCACCGTCACTTCGGACAGGTGGGTGCTGCAGATCGTCCGAAGGGGCTACTCCCTCCCCTTCGAGGCGACTCCTCCAGCCATGCCACCGCAGAACCACCGTGTATCGGGGGATCATTTGCGACTTCTGCAGGAGGAAGTTACGGCCCTCTTGGCCAAGGGGGCCATCAAGCGCGGTCCTGGGCCAGAAGTAGGGTGTGGTTGCTACTCCCACTACTTTCTGGTACCCAAGAAGGGCAAAGGGGGCCTGCGCCCTATCTTGGACCTAAGGAACGTCAACGGCTTCCTCTGGAAGGAGAAGGTCAAGATGCTGACACTGGCTCAGGTCCTGGCTGCCCTGGACCCAGGAGACTGGATGGTAGCTTTGGACTTGCAGGACGCTTATTTCCACATCCCCGTCCTGCCAGCCCACCGGCGCTACCTGCGGTTCACGGTAGGCCACGAGCACTTTCAGTATACCGTGCTCCCCTTCGGCCTTACCAGCGCCCCACGGGTGTTCACAAAGGTGATGGTGGTGGTCGCAGCTCACCTGCGCAGGGTAGGGGTTTCAGTCTTCCCCTACCTCGACGACTGGTTGTTGAAGGCGGGCTCGCCCCAGACAGTCGTCAGCCACCTCCAGACTACGGCAGACCTCCTGCACCGGCTGGGGTTCTCCATCAATGTGCCGAAGTCACACCTGTGCCCCTCTCAGAAGCTCCTTTTCATCGGAGCGGTTCTCGACTCGGCGCGGTTTCGGGTTTATCCACCCGAACAGCGGGTCCGGGATATTCAGGCTCTCATTCCCATCTTTCAGCCGTTATCCCGGGTCTCGGTCAGGTTGACGCTGCGGCTTCTGGGGCTGATGGCCTCCTGCATCCTGCTGGTGCATCACGCCAGGTGGCGGATGCGGGCTCTGCAGTGGGACCTGAAGTTTCAGTGGGCCCAGCATCAGGGCAACCTATCCGACCACGTCCTGATCTCGGAGGGCACTGCGAGACAGCTGCAGTTTTGGCTCACGGACCGCGATTGGGTCAGCGGCAGATCCCTCTCCCTTCCCCAACCGGAGCACGTAGTTGTGACGGACGCGTCCCTCCAGGGATGGGGTGGCCACATGGGAGAGGCGGAGATCAGAGGCCTCTGGTCTCCAGCGGAGGCCCGGCTCCACATCAACCTGTTGGAGTTGCGGGCGATTCGTCTAGCGCTGAAGGCATTCCTCCCCTCTGTCAGGGGGAGTGTAGTGCAGGTGTTCACGGACAACACCACCGCCATGTGGTACTGCAACAAACAGGGCGGGTTGGGGTCGTGGACCCTTTGCCAGGAGGCTCTGCGCCTCTGGCAATGGCTGGAACGCCAGGGTGTGACCCTGGTGGCTCAACACCTGGCAGGTTCTCTGAACGCCAGGGCGGCGAGCTCAGCCGTCGGTGCATGATGGATCACGAATGGCATCTGAACTCGGACGTGGCGCAAGGCCTCTTTCAGCGATGGGGAGAGCCTTGGTTAGATCTATTCGCCGCCTAAGAGAACGCGCAATGTCATCAGTTCTGCACGTTGGAATTTCCAAGGCGGCACTCGCTCGGAGACGCTTTTCGCCGCGAGTTGAGTTGCGGTCTGTTGTATGCCTTTCCGCCTATATCACTTCTGCCCAGAGTGCTGAAGAAGATCAAGCGTGACCGGGCCCAAGTCATCCTTGTGGCTCCGGACTGGGCACGAAGGTACTGGTATCCAGAGCTACTCAGTATATCAGTCGATCCCCCGTTTCGTTTGCCTCTTCAGGAGGATCTTCTGTCGCAGCAGCAGGGGACAGTCCTCCACCCGAACCTGTCCAGTCTCCACCTCCCTGCTTGGAGATTGAGCGGCGACAGTTGAGGCCATTTGACTTGCCTCCTGAAGTCTGTAACGTCATTCTGGCAGCCAGGCGTCCCTCCACGAAGTCGGTATACGCCTGCAGGTGGAACAGATTTGTGGCATGGTGCACAGCAAAGGCTGTGGATCCTCTTGCTGCCCCTCTTTCTGAGGTTCTTCTCTTCCTTCTTTCTCTTGCCCAGCAGGGCTCTGCTCTGGGCACTATCAAGGGCTTCCTTTCTGCCCTTTCAGCCTTTCTAAGGCTGCCTGATCAACCTTCTTTGTTCAAGTCCCCTATTGTAAATCGATTTCTAAAGGGCATCACTCACACATTCCCTCCTGTTCCGTTTGTGATGCCTCAGTGGGACTTGAACCTGGTTCTTACGTTTCTGATGTGCGCTCCCTTTGAGCCACTTCACAACTGTCCTCTTCGCCTTCTTACTTTGAAGACTGCTTTCGTGGTTGCCATCTCCTCTGCCAGGAGAGTGAGTGAGCTCCAGGCCCTTTCTTGTACTCCACCTTTCCTTTCTGTCCAATCCGGACAAAGTGGTGTTGCGTACCAAGCCATCTTTCCTGCCCAAGGTTGTCTCAGCCTTCCACATCGGGCAGTCCATCACCTTGCCAACCTTCTTCCCGCCACCGCATCCCTCTAAAGAGGAAGAGCGGCTCCACCGTCTGGACCCAAAACATGCGCTCTCATTTTACTTGGACCGCACACGCCAGTTCTGGGTGGATGACCAACTCTTTGTTGGTTATGTGGGCGCTAAGAAGGGGAAAGCGGTGCACAAGAGGACCATCTCCCGGTGGATCATCTTGTGTATCCAGGCATGCTACTCCTTGGCTAGAAAGGAGCCCCCTGTTGGATTACGGGCTCATTCCACCCGAGCCACGGCGACTACAACTGCCCTGGGCCGGGGGGGTTGCCCTTACAAGACATCTGTCAGGCAGCTACGTGGGCATCGCTGCACACGTTTGCAAGACACTACTGCCTGGACAGCCAAGTCTGGAGGGATGGCTTCTTTGGCCGTTCCGTCCTCCAGGACTTTCTGGTGTGATTATTGGTTTGCAGACCCACCACCGGGGTTGGTATTGCTGGGGTATCTATTCTAAGGTAAGGAATCTAATACTAACGTGTCTCTTTCAGATGCACAAGTTACTACTTGTGTAACGATATATCTGTAAGAGACATTAGTTAGTATTAGATTCCTTACCGAACACCCATCCTCCCCGTTCTGCGAACCGATATCTAGGGTTAGGGTTACCCCCTTTCAGGGCCCTAGTTTCAATGGCACCAGTGTTGGTTTTTAACATGGCTCTGCGTTTCTGGCGCGGAAAAGCTGTGTCTAAGAACTGACGTCAGCATGTGGAGGCGGCGTCTAAGTACTCCGGCGTCATCACGGCGCCCATGACGCCGACGACGGACGCGGAGCCGCAGATGACGCCTACCGACGTGCAAGGGTACTGCTACGCAAAAATTTCCGGATCCAGTCTGACGCCTGGGGATATTCTAAGGTAAGGAATCTAATACTAACTAATGTCTCTTACAGATATATCGTTACACAAGTAGTAACTTGTGCAATAGCACCAACTCCCCCATCTGGTACAGGTGGACCGCTCGCTCTTGTTGGTATTTATTTTTATTTATTTTTTCAACTTGTAGGGCGCAACAGCTACCCAAAAAGGGTTTCCCGGCGCCTAGACTCAGCTAGTAGAAAGACAGGAGAAGGAAGGTGGCTATTGAGAATTATTGATCAAATAGCCAGGTCTTGACATGCCTTCTAAACCTGGCGTAATTTTCCTCCTTTCGGATAAAGGGAGGGAGTGTGTTCCAGAGGGAAGGTCCCAGGTGTGCAAAAGATCTGCCACCTACTCTTGCCAGTTTGAATCTTGGCACACAAAAGTTGGCTGCTGATTGGGACCGAAGATTACGCTTAGGAGTATAAGGGTGGGCTAGAGTTAGGAGGTATTTAGGTGCCGTGCCTGCTTTGATTCTGAACATATAGTTCAGTGCTTTAAAGCGGATTCTGTTTTCAACCCTGAGCCAATGGAGTTCCCGGCGATGACTTGAGACTCCGATGTTTTTTGGAATATTGCATAATAGGCGGACTGCTGCGTTCTGGACCAATTGTAGTCGGCCGACTACTGCTTTGTTAGCGCCCAGGAACAGAATGTTGCCGTAGTCAAGCCGAGATGTTAAAAGGGCATTGACTACGGTCTTTTGTGTGGCAAGAGGCAGCATCCAGAGGATTTTCCTCAACCATTTGACTATGGTGAGGCATAGACCAGTAACTTTACTGGCCTGTTGATTCATGGACAAGGAGTTGTCCAGAATAAAACCCAGATTTCGAACATGGGTCACCGGGGTAGGAAAGGCGCCCATCTGATCAGGCCAATGTAGAGGATTCCACAGTTCTCGATGCTTTCCCAGGACCAAGATCTCTGTCTTGTCCCCGTTGAGTTTTAACTGGTTTCTCGTCATCCAATTCAGGATGTTTTGGAGTCCTGCTTTGAGTAGAGAGGGGGAGTTAGGACAGGATTCGGATAGGGAAAAGATGATTTGGGAGTCGTCGGCGTAAGTCATAAGGGTGAGACCAGATTTTTCAGCAAGGTCGGCCAGGGGTCTAAGATATAAATTAAAAAATAACGGACTCAGAATAGATCCCTGAGGCACTCCGTGGGGTGCTCGCAGGGTGTCCAAAGAGGCTCTTGAAGAAGTAATTTGGAATGTTCGTTCCGTCAGGAAAGAACGGATCCATTCAAGGGCCTTTCCGCGTACACCATTTCTATGCAATTCCTTGATGAGAATTTCATGAGAAATGGTGTCGAAGGCCGCGCTCAGATCTAACAGCACGAGCGCGACCGTCTGACCTTGATCAAGAAGCTTTCGAATATGTTCAGTAACTCCAAGCAGGGTGGTTTCTGTAGAGAAGCCTGCCCTAAAACCTGACTGAGAGGGTGTAGAAGTGAACTTTCTTCTGCAAAATTTGATAGAGCTGAATGCACATGTCTCTCCATACATTTGGAGAAGGCAGGAAGCAGGGATATTGGTCTGTAGTTGGCAAGGATATCTGGGTTTGCTGTAGGTTTTTTTAAAAGAGGCGTAACCATGGCATGTTTCCATAGGGCTGGGACAGTGGCAAGGACAAGAGAGGAATTGTAAAGATTTACAATGATTTCCAAGGCACTGTCATCAAGTTGCTTAATGATTTTGACTGGAATAGGGTCCCTAGGAGAGCCGGATTTAATGGTCTTAAGAATCAATTTCAGTTGATCTACTGAAAAGGCAGGCCAGGATTCCAATGTATTGGCACAGGAGGGAGTTATTTCTGAGTCAGAGTAAGAGGATGGTTCTTTGTTTTTGGCATTAATATCAAGGATAATTTTATCAATTTTTTCGGTGAAAAAGCATGCTAAAGCCTGGCATTGTTGAGTGTTTAGTGGGGGTGCTTCAGCTGTAGTGTGAGCGCCAGCCAGTTCTTTTACTTTATTAAAAAGGGTTTTTGGCATATTAGTGGCTTCCGTGATGGTTTTTGAAACAAACGTGGCTCGTGCTTTAGCGCAGGCTGTGTGATAAAGGTTCCTAGCTTCATGATAGTTTTTTTTAGTGTCAGGGGCGTAGTTTTTTCGCCATTTGCGTTCAAGCGCTTTGCATTTGGATTTCTCAATTTTTAGGCTATCATTGAACCATGGGGCCGGGTGGCGATGTCTGCTCCCTTTAATGCGGGAAGAGGGCAAGCATTTGTTAGCGGCATCGCTGAGCCATTTTTGAGCAGCAACCGCTAAGCTGTCCATGTTTTGGCTATTACTCGGAGGGTTGTGTTTAAGGGCTGAGTTTAGCATTGCTAAGTCCACTAATTTCCAATTTTTCCTCGATGTCTTAGGAAGGACGAGTTGTACATTGGGGGTGGATGGGAACGTAATGCTGAATTTTATTAAGTGATGCCCAAGCCTTTGTAAGTAAGGCGGAAGCCTCTGCTGAAAGTCCTAGCACCGCATAGCGTTACCTGTAACTCGCAATGCTATGAGTCGGAGTGAATTCATTAGCAAAAGGTGATGGGGGCTCCCCTGGGAATCCCAAAGAAGACCCTTAAATAGGGGTAGAGGGATTGGAAAATCTCATGAAAGTTCCATTAGAATCGGAAACCATACTTGTGATCTACAGATCGGGGTAATGACCACTAGATCTGCCCTCTGGCACTGCAGTTGCGTTGAAACCCGCATGATCATCGCAAACAGAGGGAATGCACACCCTCTTTCCGTGCTCCAATCATGAGGGGACGCATCCACTGCTGATGCCACAGGATCCGGTTGCCAACTGCTATGCCTCTGCAGCTGATTGTCCAGGCGAGAGGCAAAGAGGTCGATTGACAATGGTCCCCATCGGCTTTAAAGACTTTCAAAGACTAGCAGATGAAGTTTACATAGGCTTGAATTGGACCAATAACTGGAGTGCCAGCCAGCCACCTGATTGGAAGCTCCCGGTAGATGTTCCACTGACAACCTAATCTGGTTGGTAAGGCAGTATTCCAAAAGATCCTGTGCCAGGTCTGATGAGTTCTGATATCGTGTCCCTCCTAGATGATTGACTTAACGGTCCGCCCCACGTTGTCCATCTTGAGAAGTACGCAGCACTGAGCCCAGTTCTTGGTCCAGCATTTCACTGCAAACTACCCTGCTAGGAGCTCTAGACAATTTGTGAATGGAACACTCCGCTGAGGACAAGTATCCTCCTGTGGAAAACTCCACTCAACGAGCTCCCCAACCCAAGCTGCTGGCATCCGACTCGGTTACTATTACGAATTGGGACCCAAAAATCGTGCGCCCGTTCGAGACCTCCATATGTGCGATCCACCATTGAATCTCTGTTCTTGCCTCCTCTTGAAGGGGAACGAACTGAGAGTAAGTCAGGTCTTTGAGGAGGTGGGAAATCTTGAGACAACGCTGGGCCAGATACTATAGGGGCCTGGATCCTTTATCGATGATGAGAGAAGTCCTACGATCCTGACCAGGTGGCGTAAAGAGATTGTAGATTTGGTGAGAGTTTGTTCATTTTACAATCTTTCTTATTCTAAAGTACTACATAATAAATAACACATTTATGATGGGAACCTTGAGTTCTGCTTAATTAGTAGGTGTGTGGGCTCAACTTAACTGAGTTCCCGCTGGCTCTGCCTGCCGTTCCTGACTCCTCTTCTGGCACAGCACTTGTACAGATCTAGAAACAGGGAAGAGAGTCAGATGAAAGAATAGTCCAAGAAAACAGTGGGAAATATCAGCAAGAAGGGAAAGTGTGGGGAGCTGACTTATGTTTTAAACTGCAGGTTGGTGCTGAAGTAGAAATGACATGGAAAACGCCACAGGAGAGAAGCCAGCCAAGAACAACCCCAAAGGTACTTGTTTCACCGCAGGAGTGTGGGGCAAAGGAAACCTTGTGTCTGAGAACCAGGGGCGAGACAGCAAAGCCAATCCAGCAGCCCCAGCCAGTTGGCCTTGAAGCCAACCAACCAAAAAGCGCTGCCAGAAAGATGGAAAAGGCCCAGCGGACTAACCTCTCAAAAATGTTAACCTGCCAAGGTCCCAGCAGGGTCTGGGGCTCTCCAGGTCCAGCGACAATAGGCAACTCCTGCTTTTCCCTTCCTTCCTCTGGACCACTGACCTGCGAGAAAATAAATCAGTATTCCTGCAACACTTACCAAACGTACGCAAGAATTTGCCTAAAACTTAAAATTTGTTTGTGTCGCCCAAATAAAACTACCTCACTATATCACTCTACTACGTGTCTATACGAATGTCTATGAACCAACGCAAGAGGTTAGTAAACAAGTTATATGCCAAATTCATTTTGAGGTTGGAGTACTGTAACAGCCTTCACATTGGTGTACCCAACACCCTGCTGGACTGACTCCTAGTGGCCTCAGAGCACAGCCATCAGTGTCATACTGGACTCAAAAAGAGACCACAACTCTACAGCCTGTAAGATCTCCGTGAATACTCATAGTGAGAAATCACATTGCATTTGAGATATTATGCATTTTATCAAAGATTTTTGATCGACTGCCTCCTGGATATGTGTAGTCTGAAATAATGCAGCAAGTCCATCCATTATATGAGTAGCAAGAATAATGTTAATAAGGTTAGGGACAGTTAGACCACGCTAAGAGCCTCTAATGTGCTTCCTATTTTAAATTGTCATTAAATTCTTTAAGTGTACTGACTTCCTTATTTTCTAACAGGATCTTGTCACTCAAACCTGATGCTGTCAGAAAATCCCTTCCTGGCAACAGTCTTTTGAAAAACATGAACTTTGATGAGGAATACCAAAATGAAAAGCTTGTAAAAGAAGGTAAGTGGTTCAAAAGAACTTTGCAATGTGAGCATTCATATCTGTCTGTACATACCATATGCCTTGTACACTTTCACATTTTCTTTTTGCCTTGTACTGTATATCTTTGAGATTTTAATAGGTAATAAGTGAAAATTAAAAGGTAGTACATTTGTAAACTGGAGAAAGTCATAGGTCTACGTGGAATTATCATGAATTTGCTGTAGGCGATGCCTCAGGCAAAGCTTGGTAAGTGTAAAGGTTATGGTGAGTTTTCAATTGTATGATAAAATGGTAA
The DNA here is from genome assembly GCF_964261635.1 of Lissotriton helveticus. NCBI lineage: Eukaryota > Metazoa > Chordata > Amphibia > Caudata > Salamandridae > Lissotriton > Lissotriton helveticus. The sequence continues at coordinate 834,240,893 of NC_136063.1, read as the reverse complement.
GTTTAGTTGGCAAGTTTAGAAACTAGCCTTATATTACTCCAGCTGCTTCACATATTATATGTGCTACTGTTATCTTTGTCACTAAAATTACTGATACGTTCCTTTCAGATAATGTACAATAATTATTTGCCTTGCATTATTTTATATTGCTTATTTGACTTGCCTTATTTCTCATGTTCCTAATGCACTGATAAGGGACATCCTATCAAGTTCATACAACATTGTAAATTTCTGTTATGATTTGTGCTATGATGATAGTCTTAGAAGCACATACAGTTAATTATATTAGTTCAGTTCGTGATTCACATGCACATCCTGCAAATTGAACAATTTATATGTGTACAGCTATGATCTTAAAAATTGATTGAAACCCAGTATAAATCAATAAATTATAGCATAAATTTCATTAGCTGGACAGTGCATCTGAAATGTCGGTCTTACATGTGGTTCCTACTAATTCAGAAAGGGCGTGCGTTTGGGCAACATAAGCATCAATACCAATGTAACTAAGTCCACTTATACCACTGGTATATGTTGACCTGATTCCTGGCTAGCTCACAGTCGCCATCCAGACCCCTAAACCTCACAGGGTACTTGATGGTGTCTGCAATCTCTGAACATGACAACCATGATTTCCCCAAGTAAATTGTAGAAACAGATCTACCCTTTTGTTATGGCAGGCATGCCCAAAGGGAGACTCAAGAAATACATTTATTTATTTATGAAATTTTTATAGCGCACAACTACCCGGAGGTGTCTTGGCGCTCAATGACAAAAGAACATAGGAATGAGGGGAGTGCTTACTGGTTGAACAGCCACGTTTTTACCGGCTTCCTAAATGTCAAGCGGGACGGGCTGGCCTTGATATGTAGAGGAAGGGTATTCCACAATTTTAATTTGCGCATCAAACATTTATTTAGGCAATTGGATTCTTCTGTAGAATAAATACCCTGCAAAGATTCATAGAAGGAAACCCAGCATTTTTAACTGTGAGAAGTTAGCCTGGCACATGTTGTCCACTATTCTAATGGGCACCTTGCACCAGTCTAAATGACCCTTATGATGGTGGTTGTAAAGTCAACCTTCTCGATCAGCTATCCTAGTGGTAGCATGGACCAGCAGTCTTAGGCTAAAACTTCAGAGAGCATGTGAAGCTAGCTGTTTTACCATATATAATCCCTTGAATACCAAATGAAAGGACACCACACAAGGTATATATCAAATATATATATTTATTACTAACACAACCTCTCTGCACTCTTTATGCGGTCAGAGTTCGAAATACGTTACAAGTTACTCATTTAGCATACTATAAGTTGCACAAATACAATTCTGCCCGAGGTGCCTCACGAACCATATACTAAGTAAGTGGTATAAGGACCACTTCAGGAATGGTGAATAGGCCTAGGGAATCGCTGGGGCTACACTACAGAACCAAAGGTTAGGAAGTAGGAGACCCACGGGAGACACATGCAGTGTGGGAACACAGTCGCGAGTTACCATAGAGTTATAATGGGAACGTAAAAGTTACAAAGTAGTAGATTAAGGACACTTCGAGAATCAACACCCACAGGAGCACCGGAGTACTCGAGTTACCTCACCCAGGGAAGCCGGGTGCCTAGGTGTCTTTTCGTGTCGGGTTTCGTCGCTGTTTCCTATGGAGAGCTGCAAAGAAGTGCTGCAGGCGACCAGGAGAAAAGTGTCCGGGTGGATCCAAGGGTGGATCGAGGATGAGAAGAACCTGAAAGCAGATAGGACAGAGTCTGGTTCACTAGCCAGTGACCAGGAAGGAACCAGGCAATGTCGAGATGCAATTAGGTGAAGAGGTGAAGCTTGTCTCTGCAGCCACGAGGACCAGGAGGCGTTGACGACGACCATGAGCTGGATTCGAGCTGTGCCACGAAGGATCTAGATGTCTGCGGTGTTGGTATCTGGATCGGACCCAACAAGCCGTGGCAAACGCAATCCACGCAGGAAGGGAAGATTGGCTTCAGGTCAGACCAGCAAGGTCTGGGGAGCTTCTCTTTCGCAGGGAAGCTGGAGCAAGCCCGGAGCAACCAAGCAAGCGGTGTAAGTTCTCAAGGAAGTCTTCGGAGGGCTAACTAGCCAACGGGCTAGCAACAGGGAAGACGCGTCGAGCTGAAATGCAAGAGCAGGCCCCACGCGGCACTCGTGGAGGGCTGAGCTTCGGTGCAAATGGCACTCAGGTCTGGGGCTTCTCAAACCCCAATGCACAACTTCGAGGGTACCTCAGAAGCTGCACGTTTTAGCAAAGAGCAGGTAGTCCAGGCTGTCCTGTCCCACGTCTCTCGTGTCCGCCACGGGTCTCAGCTTTGGTGTGGATGTGGATCGGAGTCGGATAAGTCTGGAAGTCCAGTTCCTGAGTCGCTTCGGCTACCGGTAGGAGCGTCGACGAAGCAAACCGGCAAGTTACTGGTGGTGCCTGTTTGCACAGGGTGGTCACTCCTTGACCACAAGGGAGATGTCTTCAGTCTTCTAGTCGATATAGAACTTCGAAGGTCCAAGAGTTCAGTTTCAGAGTTTCAGTCCAGGATAATCTAATGTCTCTAGACACAACTCCTATCTTTATACTAATCTAAGGGGCTGGATTACCTGCTAGGTCCCTCCTATGGGTGGACCCTGAGAAGGGGGTGGTTACACCCCTTTCTCTTAGTACAGTTTCGCGCCAGAGCTGGGGCTGGAGTGCCCCAGCAACTGGTTTGAACCGGCTATGCATGGAGCACCTTGTGCGCCCCAGGCAGTGTCTCATTTTGCAGCCCTCCCTGCCCCAATACACTAAACGCCTGTCTGGAGAGGTGCTAGCACCTCCCAAGGCAGGAAACCTATTGTCCAGGCCTCCCCTGCCGGAGTTTTGTCCAGCAACAGGAGGTCAGACTCGTGTCTGTGGCAGCAGCATTCATTTTGTGATGCTGAGGCTCTGTTTAACTTTAACCGGGTAAAGCCACAACTACATGTCTTCTCCCTATAGAAGGGTGGAATGCTACCCCCGCCGCCAGAACTGCCGGGGGGGGGGGGGTAGTATTCCAAAGCGTATGACACCTTACATGACATGTTTTGATAAAGCCAAACCAAAGTTAGCAAAAACTGCGAGGATTATAATGCACTTAAGGGTATATGGTATGGCTATATCATAGAACAGCTATAAGGACATGGTTCCGAAAGCTGCAGACAGGCTCAGCTCATGCCAGAGCACCATTGTGAGAAGTTGGCCTGATATATGATGTTCACTAGTTCTAGTGACCACCTTGCATCAGTCCAAACAACCCTTATGGTGATTGGTTGTAAGTCAACCTTATAGACCAGCTATCCTAGTGGTAGCATGGACGAAGCAGTCTTGGGCTAAACTCTTTTGGCATGTGAAGCCAGCTGTTTTACCACATATAACCCCTTGAATACCAGATGAAAGGACACCACACAGGTTGTTATGAAAATAAACCATATATTTATTAATAACAAACACCTCTGAACTCTTTATGAGGTCAGAGGGCTAAGCACATGACAATCTCTTAAGAAAAATACGACAAGTTGCACAAAATTACAATCGTGCCCTAGGGGCACGACAAACCATATACTAAGTAAATGGTATGAGTAGAACTATAGAAGGAATGGAGCTGTCCAGAGGCTGTAGGTTCGCTAGGACTACACTATCTTAACCTTAGGCGTGTGCAGAGTGTGAACTCACACGCGAGATGCGGAACAAAGTCAATGGACAGTACAGTTCAAGAAAAAGGTGAGTACGGACAATCCTGACTGGTTAGGACTAAAACGACTGTGAATCTGGACACTAGGAGAGTTAATCTACCCTTGAGCACCGAAATGCTCTCGTTACCTCACCCACGGGCTGCGGGTGCATAGGTGCCAAGTCGTGTCTGGTTTCTGCCTTGAAGTCTATGGAACCTGGAAGAAAAGATGCTGCAGGTGCCCAGGAGGAAGATGTCCGGTGCGATCCACGGGTGGATCGAGGAAAAAGAGGACCTGAAAGCAGAGGGGACAGTGTTCAAAGTCACTAGCCAGTGACCGGAGTGGAACCAGGAGGGAACCAGGTGCTGTCGTCACGATCAGGTGAAGAGGGGACGCTTGTCTCTGCAGCCACGTGGACCAGGAGGTGTCTTCGACGACCAGGATGGAGGCACGAGCTGTCCCACGCATGCTCTGGCTATCGGCGGTGTCGGATCCGGATTTGGAGTCAACAGGCCTTGGCAAAGGCAACCCACGCGGTGAGTGGAAACGGCGTCTGGAGTGGACCAGGAGGGTCCGGGTTGCTCCTCTTTTGGAAGGGAGCAAGGGCCAGTCTGGACCAACCAGACCAGCAGTGTAGTTTGCGAAGTTTGTCGTCTAGGAGGTCACTAGCCAGCCGGCAAGTGACCAGACAACGTGTCGAGCAGCAAACAGGCAGAAGGGTCCCACGCAGATCTCGTGGATGCTGGAGGGCTGATCTTCGGTGCAGGAGCTGCTCGGAGCTGGGGCTTCTCAATCCCCAAAGCACTTGGTCGAGTTTACCTCGGGAGTCGTGCTGGAAGCGAAGTGCAGTTTTCTCCAAGATGGCCGGTCCCACGTGTCTCGTCGCACCCACTGATCTCAGCTGTGCTGCAGATGTGAGTTGAGGTCGGAGAGGTCTGGGAATCCGGGTCTCGTCGGGCTCTGAAGTCTGGATCCTCGAGGGAAGACCACAAAGTGAAGCCGCTGGACGCTTGATGGTGCCTGCAGTTGCAGGGTGAACACTCCTTGCCCACAAGGGAGATTCTTCAGTCTTCTGTGGAGCAGAACGTCGAAGTCCAGAGTTTCTTCTTGTAAAGTTGTTCAGGATAATCTAACTTGGAATGGGACCAGCTCCTACCTTTTTCTCCTAAAGGGGGCTGCACTAGTGACTAGGTCCCTCCCCTGGGTGGGACCAGCAAGGGGGGTGGTTACACCCCCTATCCTTTGTTTGGTTTCGCGCCAGAGTTGGGGCAGGGATGCCCCAGCAATTGGTTTGAACCGGTGTATGCCCAGGACACCTTGTGTGTGTGTGCCCCGGGCATGTCTCATTCCTTTCAGGCCTGTCCTACCCATTACACAAAATCCTGTCTGGGGTGGTGCTAGCACCTCCCAAGGCAGGAAACCCTTTGTCCAAGCCTCTCTCGCTGGAAGGAATCCCAGCAGCAGGAGGTCAGACTGGCAGCATCCATTTTGTGATGCCAAGGCTCGAGTTAACTTTAACCGGGTTCGCAGTTACATACATGTCGTGTCCCTCTAGAAGGGTGGAATGCTACCCCCGTCGCCAGAATTGGCGAGGGGGTAGTATTCCAATTCGTATGACACCTTACTCAACATGTTTTGATAATGTTATACCAAAGTTAGCATTTAATCGCGAGGATTATAATGCACTTAAGAGTATATGGTATAGCGTTAACATGGAACAGCTATTAGGACTTGGTTCCGCAAGCTGCAGACGGGCTCAGCTCATGCCAGAGCACCATCTCACGTAATTCCAAGCACTCTGCCTTCAGGATTGAGAAGACCTGCCATAGGAGTGACTGATAGGAATATATGTGTCCATTTTAGGGTTAGATATAGGTATACTATATCTATAGCAAAGGGTGATTACACCACCTTGCCCCAGCTGTCTTTGCAGCCAGTTGTGTCAGTTTTGGATGGCCAGCCAGGGGTGGCATAATACATGCTGCAGCCCCTGGTAGGCCCTGGGTACACCTATGCCCTGGGTACTTAGGTACACTGTACAGGGACTGATAAGGTGGCCCAGTATCCAATTAGATATGTACCTAAGGTACATGGAGTCCATTTTAACAGAGAGAGCAGGAAGCCTGGGGTCCTGAATAGCAGGATCCCAGGCCAACTAAGTCGAAAACCAGCAAAACACTAGGCAAAAAGTTGGGGGTAACCATAGCCAGATATCCACCTTCCTACAACCATCTCACATAAAACCAAACACTCTGCCTCCAGGATTGTTAAGGCCTGCCATAGGAGTGACTTATAGGTATATATGTGTCTATATATAATGGTAGGTATAGGAATACTATACCTAAGCAAGGGGTGATTACACAACCTTGCCCCAACTGACTGATCAGCCAGTTGTGTCAGTTTGGATTGCCAGCCAGGGGTGGCATAATACATGCTGCAGCCCCTGGTAGGCCTGGGATGCACCTATGCCCTGGGTACCTATGGTACACTATACAGGGACTCACAAAGGTGACCCAATACCCAATTGGATATGTACCTAAAGTACATGGTGTGAATTTAGAGAGAGAACAGCTGGGCTGTGGGTCTGATTAGCAGGCCCACAGCCACACTAGAGTCGAAAAACCAGTGGATCAGAGCAAAAAGTGGGGGTGACCATAGGAAGCAGACCCTACTCTCCTACAGCTTGGGCCTTTTCCGTGCAAGGATTTGTGTGTCTCATGCACCATACTTTGAAAATGATTCTTTTATGGATTGGCAACCAATGGAGCAAATGCAGAAGAGGATCAGAGGCTGTCCAGCTGGAAAATTATTGGTGAGGTGTGCTGCTGTGTGTTGAACAACTTTCAGTTGTTTTAAGACTCATTTATGAAAGCCAGGGGCAGGTAGATGTTAAAAAGTGTAGGGCTCAGATAAGAGTCCTGTGGCACCCCCTTATCAAGTTTTAAGGTGCACAAGTTTTTTAGAACCCAGTCCAATAATCTGGGTTCAGTAGGTTACAAAATCGTTAAACCATGCTGTTACTTTCTCATGGCTTCCTGACTCCTGCAGTCTCTGCAGATATCTGGGATGAGACAGTATTGAATGCTGCGGATAGGTCCAACAAAACCAGTAATGAAGGAATGTTTTTGTCTTGAAAGTATATGATTTGGTTGGTGTAGCCAGAGTAGTGTCAGTACTATGCGTGGGTCTGAAACCTGATTGAGACCGGTCCAGCAGCTTGTTTGTTTCAAGAATATCCATGAGATGGATATTGATTTGACCAATCAGACCTGCAGGATTCATTTTTTTGTTTAGCCGTCTTGCAGTCCTACAGTCCTTAACTGTAATTCAGGGTAGGCCATAAGAACTTTGTTCACAATGCTTTTTTTTAGCCTTACTAGCTCCTCTCAGATGGAAACAAAAAGTGATAGCAGTGGTTATGGCCCGTCTTTGGAAGTTGGCAATACCTGTATTTCTATACCTTGACAACTACCTGTTAAATGACTGCTCGCTGGTCGGTTGTGGACCACAACCAATTGTTTTCCAATTCTTTACCTAATTGTGATTCACTATCAACGAGCTGAAGTCCCACATGACTCTTCGCCGAGGCTTCCATTCATTGGAGCAATCCTGGACACAGAAGGATTCTAGGCCTCTCTTCTGCCGCAATGAAACGTAGATATTTGGACTATGATCATGGTGTTTCAGGCTTGACCCTGGATCATGATGAGAGCAGTTCTGAGTCCACTTCATGCCCTGCACCCTACTCATTGGCAGTACCAGGTAGTACATGGGTTCTTTGCAATGGAATTTTAAGTTTATTTTACTTATTTATTTATTTATTTTATTTGCAAAGTTTTATATAGCGCTGGCTAGACCTGGAGGTATCAGAGTGCATGAGAAAACATGAGATTACACAATAATGAGTTATTAGCGCGTACACACGTCTTAAGGAAAGTTAAAGGTAGAGGGGCAATGGTAATCAAGGGTCAGGAATGCAGGTGGAAGACACAGCGGGGAGACGAGGAAAACCATGTCTGATGTCCGGCTGCGATGGCACCCTGCAGGCCCACTTAGTGAAACAGAACACTGGTGGGGCCCTGACCTTGGGGCACCAAAAATCCTGCTAAGATACTGGCTCAGAACAAGCTAGGTTTAACATACAAGGGCATCCTAATCTGGAATCAACTCTGAAAAGAATGGGCAAGACGACCAGAAGGAAGGAACCAGAACAGGGAAAACTGAGCACAACTGCGGGCATAGAGATGCAGACATCCTCTATGCCAATGCCGGCCAGAGATACCACTCTGTAGGAAATACTGCATGCGATTACCGCCACTAGAGAAGCCTTGGAACTTAAAATAGATGCCATTGGCCCAGAGCTCAGCTAACTTAAGGATGACCGTAAGAAACTTGTGGAGAAGGTAACCAACAAGGAACGGGAGTTGGCAGAAATATCCCCGACCGTGACCTCAATACAGACGCTCCTATGGGATATGGAAACTAAAGTGTGGATACTGAAGAGTTGGGCAGAAGATGACCGGTGCTCTCGATGGATCTTTAACAATGCCCCCTGGCAGAGATCATAACTGTCTGTACTTACCGCTGTGCCCGAGCAACCTTGGCTGATGTCCGGTGGAGCTGTCCTATGCAGCTATAGAGGAGTCTGGCTCTGGTTCACCCCTCGGCTGTAAAATGAGCCCAACATCAAGGCAATTTGACTGTCATCCAGGTCTCAGAGGAGGTGACTGAAGACATACAGTGGTGGCTGCTGGACTACAGTTGGTTCAGCTGCAGACCCTTCGCCCTTCCTCACCCAGAGCTGACTGTAGTGACGGACATGTCTCTTTTGGCCTGGGGAGGTCAACTGGAAAAAAGATCAGGGGACTGTGGTCTCCAGTGGAAGGGCTGGCTTCACACAAGTCTGCTTTAGTTTCAGGCCATCCATGTGACTCTGAAGGCCTTTCTGCTGCCCATCTGGGGGAGGATAGTGCATGGTCTCATGAACACCATTGCCGTATGGTGCTGCAAAATGGGGTCCTGTGTCAGGAGACTGTGCCTTTGGAAGAGGCGGGAACGAGTCAGCATTTTCCTGATCACAAATCACCCGTTGGTAAAGACCTGAGTGGACGAACTGGGCAGGCGGTGTCTGGCCGATCACATGTGGCGTTTACGGCCGAAGGTGACGCTTGGTGTTTTCCATCAGTGGGAATAACCCTGGCTCCATCTTTGTGCCACAATTGAAAAAGTGCAATGTCAAACGTTTGTGTTAGAGTTCCCGATCTTTCATTCTGAGATGCATTCTGGCTGTTATTTGATACAGTACTCCTATACACCTTTCTGCCCTTGCCTTTGCTACCCGGAGTGCAGAAGAAGGTCAGAAACCGCTGGTCCCATGTTATCCTAATGTCTTAATATTGTGACAGGAGTGTGGTACCTGGACTTTCTAGGCATGAGCATTACTCCTCCAGTCAGCTTGCCACTTCTCGAGGACCTCCTGCCTCAGCAACAGGGCAGCGTTCTATACCCACACCTGCACAGTCAGTCAGTCAGTCAGTCAAATACACTTTATTCGATTTGTTAAAATCATAAAAGGCATAACATTTGCATACATACATAAAACAAGCATTTACAATGCAACGGTTTCGCCTTTAGAGCTATTGGCATTGTAAATGACAAAATTTGTATTTATATGTTGGTTTTGAAAACAGATAAATAAATGGCATGGTCATTTACATTGCCAATAGCTTAATCTCTCGCAAATGTGAGAACTATTGTACCCTACGGACGAACTCAGCAGACAGCAATTACTACCACCCACACACACCCAGAGCCACACACACACACACCCAGAGCCACACACACACACACACACACCCAGAGCCACACACACACACACACCCAGAGCCAGCCACACACACACCCAGAGCCAGCCACACACACCCAGAGCCAGCCACACACACCCAGAGCCAGCCACACACACCCAGAGCCAGCCACACACACCCAGAGCCAGCCACACACACCCAGAGCCAGCCACACACACCCAGAGCCAGCCACACACACCCAGAGCCAGCCACACACACCCAGCCAGCCACACACACCCAGAGCCAGCCACACACACCCAGAGCCAGCCACACACACCCAGAGCCAGCCACACACACCCAGAGCCAGCCACACCCAGAGCCACACACACCCAGAGCCCCCCACACACACACAACCAGAGCAGTCACATACACACACCCACTGGAGCAGTCACACACACACACACACACACACACACACACACACACACACACACTGGAGCAGTCACACACACACTGGAGCAGTCACACACACACTCTGGAGCAGTCACATACACACACACACTCTGGAGCAGTCACATACACACACACACTCTGGAGCAGTCACACACACACTGGAGCAGTCACACACACTGGAGCAGTCACACACACTGGAGCAGTCACATACACACACACACACACACACTCTGGAGCAGTCACATACACACACACACACACTCTGGAGCAGTCACATACACACACACACACACACACACACTCTGGAGCAGTCACATACACACACACACACACACACTCTGGAGCAGTCACATACACACACACCCAGGAGCAGTCACACACACACGCACACACTCTGGATCAGTCACACACGCACACACTCTGGATCAGTCACATACACACACATACCATTTACTAGCCAGCATAAACCTTAGAATTGTAATGATAATGGAGTGCCAGCAACGCCTGCGACCTAGGATGCCACTAGAGCAGAGCTAGGGTTGGAGGTGGGGCGGACTTTCCACCTGAATACAACAAACAAAGGGTGGTGTTGCGTGGGGTGAATTTTTGGTTTTAGTCTTTCAAGGACGGCATAATCCTTTGCACTGGCCCAACCCATCAGTCAGGGGGATTTTACTCCTCGACCTTCTCCTGACGATGTCACAAGGCAAAGGGGCGGGCAGGCACACGGACAGCGGGAGGGGGGCGGGCAGGCACGCGGACAGCGGGAGGGGGGCGGGAACGGGGACACGAACAGCGGGGGGGGGCAGGAACGGGAAGACGTGCCTAAATAGGCTGATAATCAAGCCCTTCGTGCATCATTTATATTTTTAGGCTTCATTTGTACCTATCTCTAAGGCAGAGACATGTGTAAACAACTGTATACAGAGTGGCATGGGTTGAGTCACTGCAAACCCCTGGCACAGCCACATGCAATTATGAGTCAATGAGTAATATGTGGCATAGAAGCTGGGAATACCATAAGACACATACGTAGGAATAGCTGACACACACAGGCAAACAGCAGTACTTGAGACTTAACATAAAATGGGAGGCACACGGACAACGGGAGGCACACGGACAGCTGGAGGGGGGCGGGAACGGGGACACGAACAGTGCGGGGGGGCAGGAACGGGAAGACGTGCCTAAATAGGCTGATAATCAAGCCCTTCGTGCATCATTTATATTTTTAGGCTTCATTTGTACCTATCTCTAAGGCAGAGACATGTGTAAACAACTGTATACAGAGTGGCATGGTTTGAGTCACTGCAAACCCCTGGCACAGCCACATGCAATCATGAGTCAATGAGTAATATGTGGCATAGAAGCTGGAAATACCATAAGACACACACGTAGGAATAGCTGGCACACGCAAACAGCAGTACTTGAGACTTAACATAAAATGGGAGGCACACGGACAGCGGGAGGCACACGGACAGCGGGAGGGGGGCGGTAACGGGGACACGAACAGCGGGGGGCAGGAACGGGAAGACGTGCCTAAATAGGCTGATAATCAAGCCCTTCGTGCATCATTTATATGTTTAGGCTTCATTTGTACCTATCTCTAAGGCAGAGACATGTGTAAACAACTGTATACAGAGTGGCATGGTTTGAGTCACTGCAAACCCCTGGCACAGCCACATGCAATCATGAGTCAATGAGTAATATGTGGCATAGAAGCTGGGAATACCATAAGAGACATACGTAGGAATAGCTGACACACACAGGCAAACAGCAGTACTTGAGACTTAACATAAAATGGGAGGCACACGGACAGCGGGAGGCACACGGACAGCGGGAGGGGGCGGGAACGGGGACACGAACAGCGGGAGGGGGCGGGAACGGGAAGACGTGCCTAAATAGGCTGATAATCAAGCACACGGACAGCGGGAGGGGGGACGGAGGAAGGCAGGACAGCAGCAAGCACTCGCCAGAGGTCGGGGAAAATGACCAAATAAAAGGCGGCAAAAAAAAAAAGTAAACGCCCACCGCCGCACTGACGTGTCCAAAGGGGCCGGATGAGAAAAATTCTCAGAAACGCCCACGAGTCGCCTCGCAGGATGACGGACGCCTCTGTTTGCCAATGGCTAGCGTCCATTTATGGAGCTAGCCAATGGGAAACAGAGGCGGGATGAATATCCATACTGTTAACAAAAGTTTTCGCCTGTGCGGAGCACTGCGTGCTACGGCCAGGCGAAACCTAAACAGCCAATTCATATATTTACAAACTCAGTGCGAGGCCCCTTTAAAAGATACGCTACAATTCATTCGGGTAAAATCGGCATAGAAGATATAGTTGATCAAGATAATACATTAAGTGGCGCATTTTTTGTCTTAATTCTGATTGCCGCCACAAAAAAACTGGCCACGCAATAAATGATGCGGGTGTTACTCAACATCTGGAGGTAAGTTAATGCGGGCCTGACTTGAATAAAGCCGGCCTGTCTCAGGATTGGTAACAGATATTTTTTCCTTATACCCGCGTAGAACCCGCAAAACATAATGAAATGCTTGGTATCTTGTTGAGAAAATTTATCACAGTTACAAGGTGAACCCCCTTCTGGTTTAGCCCACGATTGGTAACAACCCAGGGAAAAGTGGATCAGAATAGATCTAGATTTAGTCAGTAAGAATCTGTGAAAGGGTTTGGTTACAATTTTAAGATATGGCTCCAGTGAGGGGGATATTGTTAAGGTAAAGTGCGATCTAACTGTTGGTTTCATCAATTCCTGCCCCTCACGAGCCAATCTAGCCCTCTCTAAGAAACTTTTCTTGATCCAGTTAACGTCCTCCCTCCTAATGCAAGGTGGTGACAGAAAGAGTTCCGGGCGGCCTAACGGTGTAAAGGCATTTCTCAAATATTCCAGCCAGGGTATTTTTTTGCGTGATTTAGTGCCATGACCTCAGTCAGGATAGCGTGGTTTAGTGTTAATTCTAAGTTAAGCCATGTTTTGGCCCAAAATATGAGTGGGGCCAGTTTCAACCTATCTGTAAGGTAGTCCAGGCCCACCTCGGAATGGATCGAAAAGGTGGGGGTGGACTTGGGAACAGACAAAAGGTATCTCAAAAACCCATTTTCCACTCTTTGAATCTTGTCTTGAGATACGTAACCCCACAGGGATGAGCCATAAGTGGCAATTGGGATACATTTGGTGTTGTAAACTTTTAAGAGCGCCTCCATGGGCCTGGCCCCTAATCTTTTTGAAAAAACCATAAGGGCTGATGTGGATCGAGCCACAGATATACTCTTAGCCTTATTTTGAGGGGCCCACGACCCCTTCTCATCAAAGAGGACCCCCACATAAGGAAAAACGGCAACCCTGGAGACCACCTCGCCCTTACACACAAAGGTTTTAGGTTTGGACTTGCTTCTATGATGGCCAACAACCATCGAATGGGATTTTTTAGCATTAATCTTTAGATGTAGCCGGTCCATAAAGGCCCCAAATAGGTCCAATAGTCTCTGGAGTCCGATACCGGTGCGCGCTAATAAGACTACAACGTCCGCGTATAGGAGAGCCGGTATTATAGCATCTCCTACACGCAGAACATCCAACCCCCGCTACCTCTAGATACTTTCCCAAACCATTAATGTAAATGGTGAAGAGAAGGGGGGCCAAAATGCAGCCCTGGCGCGCTCCTTTCTCTGATTTAAAACGACTCGTACACCTGCCCTCCCTAGTGACCCTAACCCTGGCAAACAGCTCCTTGTGAAGGGACGCCATGAAGTTGACAAGTGACTGGTGGATCCAAATCTCTAGTAGGATTGACCACAACTTAGCCCTGTTTACTAAATCGAAAGCCGAGGAGAGGTCCATAAAGGCCAAAAATAAAGACCGCTCCTGGAGAACCGGGCCTTATGGACCCAGCGGCGCAGGGCACGCCTAAAATCTCCGGGTTCACCTACCTTGTCAGACAGACACGAGACACTCTGTTAGGCATAGAAAAGCAGATTTATTAGCTGCAGCCAAGCACAGTTGTCCAAGAAGTTACAGGAGGTAGGTTCTTAGGAGACTGCCACTTAACTCTGTGGCTCACAATCTATTATAGTACACATTTTTACAATGCCCACTCCCAAAACATACAAAATTGACGAATAGAAACAGTTCGAAAATAAGCTATCGAATGTCCAAAACACACCCTTCCTTTCAGACCCCGTGTGCTCTCCTCCCCTCAAGTTATTCAACACTATTGCCCGTAATTCAATTTGCAGGTGGTAGAACATGTTTGAATGCTTCAAAGGATAGTTTATGTAACTAGAGAATACACGGAGAGAATAGCGAAGGCCAGTCAAATAAGATAAAGTCAGGAAGAATAGTGAGAGCCAAACAGTCAGTCGAGACAGGGATCAATCAGCCTAGACATGGATTAGTGGACTCGGACAGACCCTGACATCGTTTTCGTAGACAAGGGCAGGGGTTTACTCTTTAACAGACAAGACATGTAGCAGCTAAGAAGGCAAAAACACTGTGTTCGCCGTGCTGCCTGAGTGAGGCAACACAAAATGGCGGCTAGATACGAAGCGGAGTCGAAAACCACGTAACCTCACTCCTTGGCTACCATATATTTAGAAATTAAAAGGTGCAAGTTGGAAGATTGGTCCAAGGTGCCTCTCTTCTCTCTAAACCCGTATTGTATGTTTGAAAGACCCCCACTTCTCTCTATATTGGCCCTTAATTTAAACAATAAGACTCTGCCTAGTATCTTATTCGCAGAGTCTAGGAGGGAGATGGGTCTATAGCACGCCGGGTCATCACGCTGCCACTTTTTAAAGATTGGCACAATAATTGAGGTGGCCCAGGTGGTAGGAAAAGTGTTACCATTGGCGGCGCGAAAGATGTTTGTTAACACCTTTGCCCAAAGTTTCGGTGAATGTCTGTAAAGGTCTGCCGGTACGCCGTCCGGCCCCGGGGCCTTGTTTTTCGAAGTCTCTAAAATTGCTTTCTCCACTTCATCAATACTGAAAAGTAGAGGGGCAGACTCGGGGGCACCCATAAACTTCTTTAAAATGAAGGAGCCATTTATCGTCAGGGATAACGCAGTCCGTGACCGTATTATCTAGGTCTGAGAAAAAGGGCCGATTAATTGTAGCCCAAAACTGACTGCTGTCGCGCATTACGTCAATTGAAAGTATTTTTTCCCATGCTTCCTTTTTTATGGCGTGTTTCCTGCCACTAATGGTTAGCTTGTATTCCTTCCTCAAAATGGCAATAACCGCCTTATCTCTCGGGGTAGATGTCAATGCTTGTTTTAATGCCCTATGGGCTCTTGAGCAGTTAAAGTCAAACATAGGGCTTGTTACCTCCCTGGCTAGAATTAGTCGTCAGGTCATTTGAGATTTGTACACAAATTAACTCAAAGGCCCCCATGATTTCTAAGTTGGAAGCTTTTTGGTCCTGACAGATCGCCATATAACCCTCGATTTTGGAGAGTAATCTTTCAGTGAAGCTTTCGAGAACCACCTTTGCCCACTTAAACCTTCTCCCTTGATCCGTGGGTAATAAGGCAGGCCCCCGTTGAGAGGAGCACAACTTAATACCCATAGGGTCGCCCCACTGCAACTCAAGCAACACCGGGTTGTGATCACTATATATAGAGGCAATTACTTTATACGTCACAACCCTTTGTAGGATACCAGGGCTCAAAACAATATAGTCTATAACTGAGCCATGGTCGTTACCCTTATTAGTACATTTTCTTGCCCCCCCCCCCGCTGTATTAATCGGTTCAAATATATTAAAATTGGCCAGCAACCCTTTGAGGGCCTCACCTGACTTTGTATGCTCAAAATGAGGGGCCATCGCGCCTGATGGTCCCTCATGCTCTCCTAAGTAGCATAAAGCGCTACAGGGATGGATATTAAAATCGCCCATTAAAATGAGCTCGAAGTTAGTGTAATTATTTAGACTGAGGTTAAATAAAACTTTTCCAGGGAGGCGATGTGTTCGTTACCATCGTCCCTTTCCCAAGAGTTATAAAAATTAATTTAAATAATTTTGCGGGTAGGGGAAACTTCCCATTCCACAATTAGAAGGTTTGGTGAACCCGCCTCAATCAGATTTATTGTCCCCCTTAGTTTTAACGAAAAGAGGGAACTGAGGCCACCCTTTGCTCTGCCCGCAGTACTTGGGATGGCCGAAACGGAAAAGCTAGTGAAGCCGTCCAGCCAGAAGCTAGGGGAAGGGTCCCAACATTCCTGGATGGCTATGATGTCATGACTGGCGACATAGTCAACCCAAGCTGTGTCTGCCCTTTTTGCTCTAATCCCGGCTACATTCCAACTAATGATTTTACAGGCCACTGTCGCATCGGGGTTGGGAAGCCCCATGGGTAGCAAGCAGCAGCGTGGCTAGCTGTCAGTCAATTTCTTCTATATCTGAGAGTGAGGAGAATCGGTTACTCAGAACCGGCCCAAAACCCGCGCCAGATGTATGAACTGTCTGAAGATGGAGTGCCATCGGAACGGCTAGACTCCCCTTTGGGGGGTACGAGCTTGGATTCCCACCCGATCTTACTCCTCCTGAAGCTAAACTCCAGCCCCCCCTGCCATGGCTGGGCGACGTGCCCCGTAGTGTGTATCTGAGGGCGGGTGGAGTATGTCTGGAGGCGGGTAGAAAAAACCCAAGGGAACCGGTCTCATTTTGCCTGTTTCTGAGATCTCCGAACCGTCCCAGAACAATCTGTCAGCCAAGTCAGGGCTGTCAAAGTTTACTATGACACAGTCCCCCTCTATGAACTTTAAACGATTTCCGATCCAGCCCGCCCTTCTTGCCATGATAATCCTATCGGAAATGTTCATCCCTCCACTGCAAGAGTCAGCACACCATTGTCTGGCGTTATGTATTAGGTCAGACACGAGTTCAGACTCTCCCTTTTCAAGTGGGGCAACTCCAATACATATGGCAACTAAAAGGGCGGCCTCTGGGGGCAGGTCTAATTTTAGTTGGCAGCCCCTTATCCGTGTACTGGTAGTTGGACATTTTAGATGCACAGTCTACATCTACATGTGTGGATATTGAAGGCAATAGTTGACTGAGTTTGATGTGCCGCCTAAAGAGGTGGATGTCATCCTTGCCAACAGGAGGCCATCTATTCCATCCGTGTATGCCTTGCTCTGGAGCATATCTGCAGTTAGAATTATCCATCAGAACAAGTTACTTACCTTTGGAAACTCCCATCTGATAGAGACATGTAGCCGCAGACTCCTTACTTCAGAATCCTCCCCCAGGCACAAGACTGGGTCCGAAAATGTTTTCCCACACAATGTCCGCTCTTCATAAGAGTGCACAGTGTGAATCTGTATCATCATAATCACTCAATGTGACATTGATGGAGTCCTTTTAACCCCTTACCCTACGCGCTTACATCAGTTCCTTCTTTTCCGCTCTTGCACTGCAGCCCTAAAGCGGTTGGGGGCCACCCGTCAGCCCATCTCTTAATTTTGTGTGAGAAACAGTGTGCCTTTTGTGATGCTGTCAGTGTTTAAACCCTTTGGATCTTGTGACAGACGGATGTTGATCGCAGATCCTCATACCATCTGTTTGAAGTGTGGTTCCTATCAGCATCTTTGGCCCAAGGTGTTAAAAGAGCGTCAAATGAAACTTCTGGTGGTTCGACAATCTGAGGCATCGTGGTGTTGTCCGTTCTCATTGAATTCCAGAGACTGGCCGAGGAGCCATACGGGTTAGGGCCGGTCTCCGTCGAGGGAGGCTCCAAAATGTAAGTTAATTCCTGACGCTGTCTCCCACCTTTGGTTGTGGGCTTGCAGTCCACACCACACCTGCAGAACTGAAGGTTCTTGGAGCTGGGGCGAATCTTGTCCAAATGTGAGCATATTACAAATCCCTGTATAAAGTCTTTGGGCCTCGATTATCCTCTGGCGAACTTTCCAGCCCCAAATAGGTGTCCCTACTTGATCCTTCCTGGCAAGTTTGCCCTTGATGTCAGTCGGACCCTCCTAATCCGCTTTTTGATTCAAGACCGCGCCAGTGCATAGCTCTTCGGGATATTTGACATCTGAGTCTGGTCAGCCCATGACGTCCGTGGTGTCAATTGACGCCACACCAAGTACTCTTCCCGACATAGTGCATGAAATGTTGGAGCACCTAATAAGTGCATGAAATGTTGGAGCACCTAATAGGACCATAATGGGCTCACACTTTGATCCGTGCCCAGTAATGGTCACAAAATTGGCCCCTGGTCCAATTGCTTTATGTCTTACAGCTATCTTTAATGGGATGTTTGAATCTGGACAGTTTCCCAAGCGGTGGGAGGTGGCTTCTTTACTCCCCCTTTTAAAGAAGCCAAGCCTGGACCCGAATGACCCTAATAATTTTCATCCGATCTCTCGTCTTCCTCTCCCTGCCAAGATGGTTGAGAAAGTGATGAATCGTCAACTCAATGCCTTCTTGAGGGAAGCCCAAGGATTAGATGCCTCCAAATATGGTTTTAGAGAGGGACACAGTACAGAGTCTGCCCTCATCAAGGCTACCGAAGAGATTAGAGTAGCAGTGGACCAGGGAAGCAGGGCTGCTTTGATCCTATTGGATCTTTCAGCTGCATTTGATACGGTCGATCATGTGATTTTGATGGACCGTCTCAAGGATTGTGGGGTTCGGGGGAAAGCTTGGGATCTTCTCAAGTCCTTTTTACAAGACAGAGGTCAGATTGTATCTCTGGGGAAATTTCAATCCAAACCCTTTACACTACCATGTGGTGTACCACAGGGGTCCTCGTTGAGCCCAACACTCTTCAATGTGTATGTTTCATCTCTGGCTCCTGTCATTAGTGCTTTTGGGATCACATCCTATGCGGATGACACGCAAATTGTGGTGTCTCTTCTACCCGGCCAAGAATTGGGAATTGATACTGCTTTTCAATCTTGTATGGAAGCCGTTGGAAGATGGATGGCTGAAAACTGTCTAAAATTGAACTCTGATAAAACCGAAATGATGCTGTTTGGGAACGACCCCAACTTCTGGACCCCCAACTGGTGGCCGGCCTCTCTGGGATTACTCCCCTCTCCCTACAAAAAGGTGAATCTGGGAGTTCTATTGGATGAGAAATTGACTCTGTGAGCCCAGGTCAACGCGCTAGTTTCAAAAACAGTGCATGTTCTGAGAACGGTTAAGAAGGTAGTGCGTCGTCTTCCGTTGGGAGGCCGAAAAACAGTGGTCACAGCTTTGGTTTTATCAAAGCTGGACTATTGTAACAGTTTATATTTAAATATTCAGCAAAAGTTTTTGTATAAACTTCAGCTACTCCAGAATGCCACAGCAAGACTTCTTACAGGCATACACAAATTCTCCCCAATCTCCAGAGATAATAAAATTGCACTGGCTGCCGGTGAGGAACCGGGTACAGTTTAAGTCCCTTTGTAAAGTTTTTAAAGCGTTGCAAGGGTGGAGACCTGACCATTTAAGACGCCAGTTTCAGTGGTATAGACCAACAAGAACACTGAGATAAGCAGAAGCTAAACTGGTGGCTGTCCCACACATAAAAAAGGCCCAGTGGGGCGGCAGAAGCTTCTCCCTATGTTATAGCGGCTAAGGCTTTGAATGATCTCCCATTCCACCTGAGAAATGCCACCAATCTTCTTGTGTTTAGGAAGGGGCTGAAGACTTGGCTTTTTGATAAATAATTCCTTTCCCCAAGGCCTGCTAAATGAGAAGTAACGAGCTCCAGGACACCTCTGGGTAATCGTGCGCTTTAAAAATCTCTATAACATAACATAACTTAGACATAACGCTGCACTGGCATCAGATGCAGCGCCGATGGAGCAGTCTACTTTAGACAACTCTCCATCTACGCCTATACAGCCTTTTTCTGCTCTTCCTACAGGAGTATGCAGTTTAGCAGGCAAAGGGAGAATATAAGGTGTCAATACCCTTTGGACAACACTGCCCAGCCTCCCTTGGAGGAAAATTGGCTGGCTGATCTGGGTGAGGCTAGTGGTCTTCAGTATTCCCCAGCTTTAGATATGCTTTCTCCACCTGGTACGGCCACAGAGGTGAGTTTCTCTTATTCTACAGTACTAAGGAGAGCAGCCCTTGGCTTAGATTGTCAGCTCCCCTCAGTGGAACTGTTCACAGGATGTTCTTTACCAGGGTAATCTCAATAAAAGAGAAGGGCCCTTTAGTACCAGAGAGGTAGGGCACCAGTTAGACCAAGGTCAAAAAATGAAATCCGGTTGGCAAAATCACTCCCTTCACTCTCACACACGTACAAACCAATAGTAAATCAGTATCACCAAAACATAAATTTAAGTCGCAACTATATGGAGGTTACTACCCCGATATGGCTGAGGCTTTAAGGCAACAGTGGCCCAAGAGGGGTTTACTACCTATTGGAATCTTTGGAAAAGGAGTTTCCTCCACCGAGAACTTTTCCGGGGGGTTCTACCCGTTAACCAATTTTAAGGTGATGGACTTCTCCTCAAATCATTTGTGCGACAGGGGTTGACTGTATAACAGAGAGTCCCTGTCGAGTGATTGGAAGGCATATATACAATACAAATAATTTTTTTATCTCCATCTGTGGATTCTCTAAACTCCTTTTAGGTTTGCCAGGAATTCTTGTTTGTGGAAAATTAAGAGAACAAATTGTGGCTCGGATATATCTTTTTTCCTGAAGAAAGTGATTTTCGAATTCTAGTATCCACCGAAACGCGCCGATGCTTTACTAAATGTGATACACTAGATCTTTGGGACATTTGTTAGTTGAAGATAACCAAATATAAGAAATATTTCAACTCAAAACGAATGATCTGTCACAGACTCGTGTCTGTCTAAAGATATGATATAACTGTCTAATATCTTCTCCCACTATGTTTGTCTAATTACTGTTTTATTGATACTGTCATCTGCCTCATGAAATGCTTGTTTTTATGACATTTTTAAATTATATGGAACAAATTGTAGTTTTTATTAATTAAATTGTATGTATTGATCCTTAAAGAAATATATACATTAAACTGCTAATAGCAACTTGGCCCACACTGAGTATGTATATTTACTCATAACTTACATTTATGTTTTGTTGATACTGATTGACTATTGGTTTGTACCTGTGAGAGTGAAGTAAGTGATTTTGCCAAAGGGGATTTCATTTTCTGACCTTCACTAGGGTAAGACAGGAGTGTAGCCTGTGGAAGGATGGCTCAGTTTGTAGTGTCAATCTATGGTGAGGCAATGTGCATTGCGTCCAGACAACCCTTAATGATCGTGATCTGATAGAGACTAATAGCCGCAGATTACTTTACGTAGAATTATCCCCAGGTATGAGACTGGACCCGGAAAACTTTCGTGCCCAGCATCTCTGCGCGCCGGGGGTGGGGCGGCACCATGCGACTCTGCCCCGACGTCCTCCGCGGGCGTGAAGCCAGCAAGGTCACATAAACCCCACCCCAGCGCGCTGACGTCCGTTTTCTTCTTTTCCGCGTGCAACGCGGACCCGGATCGTGTTCCTGGCCTGTTTCAGGCACCTTTTTTATGCTTTTGAGCGTTTTTCTTGGGAACAGTGTGCGAATGCCTTTGGGCTTCAAGACATGTTAGTCTTGCGCGCACCAGATTTCGGCAACAGATCCTCACCCTATCTGCATGTGGTGTTTGGGAGAGCACCACGACTCCACAGATTGTGAGGCGTGTCAGCAGATGAAACTCCTTTCGGCACGCATGTCTAGGTCGGCGTCGTCGCCACGGCTTTCCCCGCGGACGGCTTCAAGAACCGCCACCTCAGTCTCCGACATCGTCCTTCTTCCAGGCCACATGAGCGTTGCTCACCTATTGGTAAGTGTCGCAGTTTGTCCCCGAGGACCGGTCCCCGGCCTGTTGGGGGCGTGGGTTCTCGGTGGGTGGTGCGGCCCCAAGCGTCACTGTAGGAGAGTAGGGTCTGCAATCCTATGATCACCCAGATTTTTGCTTTTTGCTTCACTGGTTTACGACTTTCCCTGGCTGTGGGCCTGCTAATCAGACCCACAGCCTAGCTGTTCTCTCTATCCAAATTGTACTCAGGTATTGAATTGGCACTGGGCCCTCTCTGAGTCCCTGTACCCAGGGCTGAGGTGCACCCAGAAGTCTCCCAGGGGCTGCAGCATGTATTATGCCACCCCTGGGCTGACTAACTAAATCTGACACAACTGGCTGCACGACAGCTGGGGCAAGGTGGTGTAATCACCCTTTGCTATAGATATAGTATTCCTATATCTAAACCTAAATGGGCACACAGATCTCCTATCAGTCGCTCCTATGGCAGGCCTTAACAATCCTGAAGGCAGAGTGCTTGGGATCGTGTGAGATGGTGCTCTAGCATGAGCTGAGCCTGTCTGCGGCTTTCGGGATCCATCCCTTAGCCGTTTCCATGATATCGCATACCATATACTCTTAAGTGCATTATAATCCTCGCGGTTATATGCCAACTCTGGTATCGCTTTATCAAAACATGTCGAGTAAGGTGTCATACGAATTGGAATACTAACCCCTCGCCAATTCTAGCGACGGGGTTAGCATTCCACCCTTCTAGAGGGACACGACATGTATGTAACCTGTAACCCCGGTTAAAGTCAAACAGAGCCTTAGCTCCACAAAATGGATGCTGCCACCGAGACACAAGTCTGCCCTCCTGCTGCTGGGAGTCCTCCCAGAGCAGGAGGCAAGGACAAAGGGTTTCCTGCCAGGGGCGGTGCCAGCACCGTCCCAGACAGGATTTTGTGTATTCCAGGTAGGCAGGGCTACAGAGGAAGGTGACTGCAAGTGGCACCCCGGTGCTCACTGTGCATAGGCCGGCTTGAACCAGTTCCAGGGGCACACCAGCCCCTGAGCTGGGGAAAGCCCGCCAAAGGAGAGGGGTGTAACCACCCCCCTCCTGGTCCCACCCATAGGGCAGGACTTAGTCGCGTGCCAGCCCCCTTTTCCAAGATAAAGGTAGGAGCAGGCCCCCTTCCAAATTAGATCATCTTTGGAATCAAGACACGACTTTCTGCGAAAGGACATCAAGATTTCTTCTTCAAGATTCTCCCTTGTGACTAAAGAGTAGTCACCCTGCATCCGCAGGCACCATCTTAAGAACACTGCGGTCTGCTGCAAGTCCTTCCTCCGGAATCTGACTGCCCAGCTCGACGAGAACCGGCTTCCCTGGCACCTCTGACCTCTACCCACCTCTACAGCTAAGCTGAGAACCGTGGGTGCGACGAGACCTCGAGGGACCGGCCATCTTCAAGACTGCACGACTTCTTTCCAGCACGACCGCCGAGGGATCCTCTGATGAGTGCTTTGGGGTCCGAGAAGCCCCGACCCTGAGCAGCCCCAGCACCGAAGTTCAGCCTCCCAGCATCTCCACGATCTGCGTGGGGCCCTTCTGCTTTTTGCTGCTCACCGCGTTGTTTGGCTACTAGCCCGCTGGCTTGTGGCCTTCTTAACGACGCCCGACGACATCACTGTTGCTGGTCTGGTTGCTCCAGACTGGCCCTTGCTCCCTTCCAAGAGAGGAGCACCCCGGACCCTCCTGGTCCACTCCAGACCTCCATCCTGGTCGCCGACAACGCCTCCTGGTCCGTGAGACTACAGAGCCCAGCGTCGCCCACTCACCTAGTCGAGGTGACTACCATCCGGTGCCCTCCTGGTGCCACCTGACTACTGGCTAGTAGTCACGAACTTGGTCCCCTCTGCTTTCAGGTGTCATCTATCTTCGATCCAGGCTTGGATCACCCGAACAATCTTCACTGGTCGCCTGCCAGCAACTCCTTTCCTTCAGGCTCCTGGTTCGTCAGCGGAGAATCCCGACGTCTTTTCAGACCTATGCAGCTGCAGCCCCTGGGCTAGGTAACTTCGGCATTTCGGTGCCTCAGCATAGCCTCACTATCCAAGGGTCCAGATCCACTTTCGTTTTTGACCTACCTAGTCGGGTTCGCCCGAGAACACTAACTTCGTGAATACTAGCTTCCATAGGCTTTTTCCCGCCTTACGCGTGAGAGTTCCCACTCTGCACGTGGCGTCCCTAGGCCTCCTGCTCCTAACCTGAGTGTTCAGTATTGTAGGCCTAGCGTTTCTAAAGTCTCTGAGAATCGTTACTTACCTGCTAGTAATTCGCATTCCACTTTTGTAGTATATGGTTTTTCGTGCCCCTCGGGCATTTGTGTAAATTGTGCGACTTGAAGTATTTTTATAAGAGTTTTGTTGTGTGCTTAGCTCCCTGTCTCATAAAGAGCCAGGGTAGACTTGTTATAAATAAATATCTGTTTATTTTCATAACAACTTGTGTGGTGTCCTTTCACTTGGTGTTCAAGGGGTAATGTGATGGTAAAACAGCTGGCTTAACACGCCCTCTAGAGTCTTAGCCTTAGACTGCTCGTATCCATGCTACTAGGATAGCTGGTCTATAAGGTTGACTTACAACCAATCATCAATAAGGGTTGTTTGGACTGATATATAGTGATCACTAGAATAGTGAGCACTGCACATCAGGCCAACTTCTCACAGTCACCACCCGATCTGCCGTTTCCTGGTGCGTGGGCGACTAGAGCCCAGATGGAGGCCTAGGCGGCAGCCTTGCAGGCCTCGTTGGCTTCTCCTTCTCTTATCCTCCTGGGACGCCTGTGGATCCGTTGCCACGTGCAGGGACTTCTGCGGCGTCGCAGGCACAGACAGGTTCAGCTCCAGGTTCGTAGGATGTGGTGTCGTCGGGGTGTGGCCCTCCGGGGTTCCCTCCTTCGGACCACGGAGCCTCTGCCTCGCCGCAAACCCCCGCAGGGGTCCCTGTGGTGTCGCGGGAGGTTGCCGGGGCGTGTCCTCGAGTCCCCCTTGGTCCTCTGGGCAGGTGGCGGCCTTGGCCGAGGTGACGCCGCTCAGGTGCTGGCGGCTGCTGGCCCTGGCGGCACCGCAGGGGCAGGCTAGGGGTCAGGGCGTGTCCCCGGACCCCCCTCGTCCCTCCACGCATGCAACTGCCTCGTCGGAGGTCGAGTCAGCGCCTTTTTGGCGCCGTTCCTTGGCCGCCCCAGCTCTGACCCAGCCTCCGTCTCTTGCGCCGCGCGTTGTGGCACCGGTCATTTCGGCGTCTCCTAAGGCATTGGTCGACGTTGACCTGCCGCCGGTCGCTGACTCTACGGCGCCGGGCCGGCATCGGGTTGTTGATTCGTCTTCGGACGCCCCCTCTTCCCCACAGGTTCGGCAGTTGATGGTTTCATCTTCTCCGGAGATGGGTCGGCGCGTCGTGGCTTTTTCCCCGGCGTCTTCGCTGTCTCCGCGGCTACAGTCTTCTCCAGAGGCACCTCAGGTTCCCCATTCCACAGTCCCCCTTCACCCTTTCCGGGCTTGGCCTTTGGCCCTCTTTTACAGACTGCCTTTTCCTCCCTGCCATCAGTGTTGTCTCCCCGTCACGAGAGGCACACGAGAGGCACACTGGTTAGATTCCGGGGGGCGCAATATTTTCGCCTCCACCAGTGCGGCTTTGCGGGCCCTTACCACTCTTTGTGTATTGGCTAGGGCCACTTCTTGCTTGTGGGATTCAACAGAGTCCCTGCTGTTACACAGGAGGGTGCCTGTATTGATCTGCCGTAACCAAAACTGGGTCTGGGCTCACGGGCTATAAGGACAAGCCTCACTTATAAGAAAAACCAAAACGAGCACCAATATTGCCACCTAATTTCTACAAAGGTCTACGTTGACCACTCAACCTACTGATCTAAACAGTAAGTCTCGGAACAAATTTTTTAGTCCAGAATAAATCAATTTTTAATCTCATATTTTTTGTCAATACATATTTAGAAAAACTTCACATAATTAGAAACATTGCTTAACTTCACTCCACATTTACTCTCAACTATAATTCCTACATTCAAAACATTCAACCATCCGTAAACGCTAGACAAGACAACACATCAATTTACATCAGTTATTACAAAACACTTATTTACAACCATAGTTTTACAACACAGCATAGGAAATAATTTCAATTTTTTACAACAGTTTTTGTTTTTCAAAACAACACTCCTAATGCTGAATAAGAACGGTCTACGCGTTTCGAAAACCCTTTGCTCAAGGGAATTCTCTTCAGGACCACGTAGCTGTGAATGAAAAGACAGGCATGAGTCAGTCTAGTTAGAAGACCACCCCTGTAACACTTCACGGTAAAGGAGAAGGGAGGGAAACATAGTCCTACCTCAAGGTGCTCGATTTCTTTTTTAAAGTTGGCTCTGAAACAAACACAAGAACAGCCCAACTTAGTTTCAAGACTCCTCTATATACAAATCTATTTACAAACGAACTCCAAAGCAAACCCAAAGTCAAGTATACTCACAATCGCCGCTTTCACCCTGCGTTTATCTCGTGGGAAGTGGAGTGTAAATTCTGTGTGGTAAAAGATGGTGTATTAATCGAAACGCACTGCGGCTACGGCAAGAAAAGACATCCAGAAGAAAAGAATCTTACATTTAAATGGCGTGATAGTTGCTCCAACAAATGATGTGAGAAGCCGGGCGGAAATGCGCCTGTTGGAATCAAGAGTATGAGCATTAGCTCAACATAGTACAGCGTGTCGAAGTTACAAAAGCTACGCTCGTAGGGGGTCTTACCAGCGTAAATCAATGATTCGAGATATTCATTAGCTCCTGTTTGCTTCCTCCCGGTATGGTTTCGGAAGGATTACGACGTCCTCACCGTGATTTTATTTTCAACGGAGCATGGGCTCATTTCCTGGTTTAAGGAATTCTGGGAAATGAAGTTTATTCCGTAATGTAGCGCTCACCGACAATTTAATATAAGAAGATAGAAAGGCGGGCATGTTGATGTTGGTGTAGACTTGGTTGCTACGGGACTGCTATTTGAGTCTAGGGGACTCTTTAGTTTGGGCGACACCGCATGAGTGTCTACCCATCGATTACAGCATTTAGTTGCCACAGAAACCAGCGCACGCCGAAGCCTCGGTCGTGGGGGTGGAGCTCCAAAGTAAACACCTAATGTGTTCAAGTGTAATGCGAGACAACTTATAGGCGATATACTTCCGACATTTCATTCAATCCGTCTTTGGCTGTATTGAATTTAATAATTAGCATGGCCTCACTGCGGGACAATTTCTCCTCGATATCTCCGCCTCGGGGTCTCTCTCAATTTTGGCAATAACGGTCCATTTTAAATCATTCAAAGTGTGGTTATTAGTGCGCCAATGATTTACCAGTGGTGCAGTCATCACGTTGTTTTTTTATTCGCGATTTGTGCGGAGTGATTCGGCATCTAACCTCCTGGTTGGTCTTCCCAATATATAACTTTTCGCATGGGCATTTTATGCCATAGATCACATATCTTGATTTACAGTTTGAAAACTTCTCATGTTTCCAAAAAACTTGTTTATGTTGGAAAAGTGATCCTTCTTCTGTGCACGGGCAACAAACACATGAACCACACTTGTGGTGCCCTAAAATAGGTGGCAACCCCAAAAGTGCGCCCACTGTTGGATGTTTTTTCTGTATTGCTGCCCGTACTAGATGATTTAATACATTTTGATCTTTTTTAAAAGCAAAAAGTGGTTTCTCTTTGAGGGACTCATCAACATTTTCAACTAGATGCCAGTTCTGTAGGATTGTTTTCTTCAGCTGATTAGAGTTTGGACAAAAAGTAGACACACACAAAGGTTTATCTCTTTTTTTCTAAGAGCGTATCTGTGGGGAACCACCAGGCTCTCTTCATAGTCCTTTTTAGGAGTTTTTTTGGGTAGCCTCTAGCTAAAAGATTCTCAGTAAGGTTATTAGCATGTAGAACATACTCGTCTTTGAAATGGCAATTTTTTTTATTCGGAGATATTGCCCAAACGGCAGATTTTCTCTTAAGTTGCGCGGATGGTTGCTTTGGAAGTGTAATGCTTTGTTCCGATCGGTCTTCTTAAAAAGGGTGGTAACTAGACCCTCTTCTGTTGGATAGACTTCTACATCCAAAAATGCCATTCTTATTTTTGAGTAATTCAAACTGAATTTTATCTCTTGTGTCCTGGAGTTTAACCAATCGCGGACATTGTTGAGCTCTTCCTCATTCCCTTTCCACGTAATAAAAACATCGTCTATGTATCGACTCCAACTTGAGATTTGTTCTCTGAATGGGTTGTTGTGATAGATTAAGTTCTCCTCATAGAGGGCCATAAAAAGAACCGCCAATTCTGGCGCAAACGGACAACCCATTGCTACTCCGCTGGTTTGGAAAAAGAATTCTCAGTTGAAATTAAAATAATTCTTCTTCAGTGCGAATGATGCTAACTCCATTATAAATTCTGTTGGCACTCTTGTAGGTTTTTCTCTTTCCTCAAGGAAATATTGGATGGCATCTAGTCCGTCACTTTGGGGAATTTGAGTGTACAACGACGTTACGTCTAAGGTAACTAATAGGTCTTGATTTTCCTCGAAGGGTATTGTTGGAAGTTTGTTAATAAAATCTGTTGTGTCTCTCAGGAATGATTTCACTTTGGGAAGGAATGGCTTTAAAAAGAAATCCACGAATTTAGATACTGGTTCCAATAATGACTCACAACCAGAGACTATTGGTCTCCCCGGCGGTGTATTGGCGTCCTTATGGATTTTCGGAAGGACATAAAAGATTGGTGTCCTAGGATTTTTACATTTTAGGTATTCATATTCTTTTTTGCCAATGATGCTATCTTCTAACCCTTTGTTGATGTTCAAACTCAGTTGTTGTTGTAAGTCCATAGTTGGATCTTTTGTCATTTTTTTGTAGCATCTGGTGTTGTTGAGCTGGTTCATCACTTCTACCTTGTATTTTTCGGTATCGCAATTGATCCACCCGTGTCACCCTGTTTTATTGTGACCGACGTATCTTTTTTAAGGTTCTCCAGTGCGCTCCTTTCTGATTGTGAGATATTAAATTTAGTCCATTTCCTTTTTTGTTCCATTTGAGTAATAGCTGAAAGAATAGTTTTTTCAAAAGTAAGTATTTCTTAAGCTACTTTGTTTGCGGGTGGACAGAATAATGACTTTTTCTTAAGGCCTGTAACCTCAATTGGTGGATTATATATAGTTTGGGAGAAAAATGATCTTAGTTTAAGTTTTCTACAAAAATCGAGTGCCTCTGTCTTAAGTCTGACGAAATTGGTATGTCGCACTGGGACAAATGACAGTCCTTTTTCCAAAATACTAGTTTCTGCTGGAGTAAGAATTTTATTTGATAAGTTGAAAATGGGCGACACTACCAATTTTTGTAGTTTTGCCTCCGTGTCGACATTTCCCATGGTTGGTAGCATCGAGTGCGTCCTCGAGATCTGAAAGAGACACGTTAGTGATAGATTCCTTACCTTAGAATATCCCCAGGCGTCAGACTGGATCCGGAAATTTTTGCGTAGCAGTACCCTTGCGCGTCGGTAGGCGTCGTCTGTGGCTCCGTGTCCGTCGTCGGCGTCGTGGGTGCCTTGATGACGTTGTCGGAGTACTTAGACGCCGCCTCCGCGTGCTGACGTCAGTTCTTCTTTTTTCCGCGCCAGCAGCGCAGATCCGGAAAAAGTGGTACGACCACGACGATAAGACCTGTTCCGACTGCCGGGCCCTGACTTCGAAGGCTAGGCGGGAGCGGTCCCGCAAGCAACTCGAACTCCGGCAGTCGGCCCCGCGACAAGAGAGATCCCGGTCCGCACGGAGGTCGAGGGACCGGTCGCGGGAGCGGAGCCGCCATAGCCCTGGGAGTCGACATCACTCCTCTGGGTGGAAGTCGTCAGGTAAGCACAAGAAGTCAAAGAGACGTCATCGCTCTTCCGACTCCCCCCCCCGACGCTCGCGCGACGCGGCCGGGGGTTCAGGTGACACCGCCCACGCGGCTCCGTCGGAGTCGCAGGCGCCGCGTCCGGCCCCATACCCTCCGGTCCCTGGGCCGCGCGCGACGCAGGAGGAGATCGAGCGGTTCCTCATGGCCATTATGTCCCTCACTCCCCCGGCGGGCTCCGCGGCGCCTTCGGGCCCAGCGGACCCGTCTGGGGGCTTCGGCCCCGACGCCCTCAGGTTCTTCGGCTCCGACGCTGCCGGCGCCTTCCGGCCCGGCGCCGCAGGCCCCCGCTGGATCCGGATCCGGGTCATAGCCAGTGGACTTAACGACCTCCCCGGCACCGGTCCCTCAGGTGTCACCACCGGCGCAGTCTTCGGGGCGCAGTCTTCGGGCGGCGCTGTCCCCGATGCCTCCCTCGACCCGGTTCCGGCGCCGGAACGGCGCCGCTGGGCGCCGCTTCAGACGCCTTTCCGAGAATTCATTTTCCATGAACCGGCCCCGTCATTTACTAACCCTGAGTACCAGGAGATGTTGTGTTATGTTATGTTAAAAATGCTCTTTTATAGCGCACGGCTACTCCTAGGAGTGTCCCGGCGCTTTGGCAAAGAGCCTACGGGGTAAGCGAAACATAGCACAACAGACACAAGAAGGGGAAACAAAAGCAAAACCAATTACAAAGTAAAAAGCCAGGTCTTAAGTCCCTTCCTAAAGGAAAGCAAATCATCAGTTTTCCTAAGCGAAACAGGCAGATCATTCCAACCCTGAGTCGCCAGAAAACGAAAGGAGCGTCCTCCAATTCTAGTCAAACGAATAGAAGGAGTCAAAGCTTTGAAAAGAGACGCAGATCGTAACGTCCTGCGAGGCACATAGAAAGACAGGCGTTTCTGAAGGTATTTAGGGCCTATCCGATGAAGGGATTTGTAGGCAAAAGTAAGCGCCTTAAAAACAATCCTTTTGGCAACAGGAAGCCAATGCAATTTCTTTAACAGCTCTGTGGCTCCAGCTCTACGCTGGAGACCAAAAATGGCTCTAGCTGCAGAGTTCTGCACAATCTGCAGTCAGGCCAAAAGGTATTTCCCCAGGCCAAGATAGAGAACGTTCGCGTAATCCAGACGCGAACCTATCAAGGCCTGGACAATAATCTTTCTGTGCTTCAGCGAGAGCAGCGGAAGGAATTTCCGCAGCATCTTTAAAAGGCCGAAGCATTTGCCGGTCAATCCAATGATCTGAGGGCCCAAGGTGAGGCCGTCGTCTACCACAACGCCCAAGTTTTTGGCTTTAGAAGAAGCGGCATCCGGTGGGAACATGTCTGAAGGCCACCAGGTCTTCCAGCCAGGATCTGGAGGACATCCAAAAAAAAGCAATTCCGACTTATCGGAATTGCATTTTAGACCATGGCGCTGAAACCAGGCAAAGACATCTCCCAAACAGTCTCCAATCCGCGGACCATCGAAATCCCTGCCCTTATCAGATGTAAAGAGCAACTGGGTGTCGTCAGCGTAGGTTATGATCTGGGCACCAAAAGATTCCGCGACCGCCGCCAAGGGGGCCATATAGATGTTAAAAAGCGCAGGGCTCAAAATAGAACCCTGCGGTACCCCCACCTCCAGCGGCGGCATTTCAGCGGAAAACGGAGGTGCCCAGATCACTTGCCGGCGGCCGGTCAGAAATGACTTAAACCAATTCAACACCGTCCCTCGAAAACCGATCTCCTGGAGTCTTAAGAGGAGACCTTCATGAGGGACGGTGTCGAAAGCTGCCGACAAATCCAGCATAACCAGGATGGCATTCCCTCCAGTATCCAAAACCTCTCTGATGGCATCGGTGACTTCGAGAAGGGCAGACTCAGTGCTAAAGTTCGTGCGAAAGCCTGACTGAGAGCCATGGAGAATGTTATTACTCTCAATAAAGTTAGAAATAGAGCTATGCACGTACTTCTCGGTCACCTTTGCCAGAGCAGGGAGGAGAGAGATAGGCCTGTAGTTAGCATGGATAAGAGGATCCAGGCTAGTTTTCTTGATAAAAGGAAGAATCATAGCCTGCTTCCACGCTTGAGGGACAACACCCGTGCTCAATGAAGCATTGAGCAGAGGATTAAGCAGCGCATTTAATGCCGGCGCTATTCTGCCTAAGCACTTAGCCAGGCAGGGGTCAGACGGAGAGCCGGATTTAAGTCGAGACAAAAGATCAAGAGAGACCGTGAGATAAATCTCCGGAAAATCCGAGAGAAATGGCCCTTCTTCAGCTGTAGATGTGGGCGAGCCAGATATATAGCCCGGCAATGATGGAAGGCAAGAATGGCTAAAAGAGTAGTGGATAACTTTAATCTTATCCACGAAAAAGTCCGCTAACTGGCTAATCCAGACTTCAGTATGCATGTAAGAAGGAGTGCTGGAGGATGAAGAGGCAAATTCTTTGACTATCCTAAATATCTCTTTGTTAGTACTCTCAGAGTCGTCTATTCTACGCTCAAGGTAGACTTTTTTTCCTGCCAGGATATGCCTATGATATAATTTAATGGCATTCCTATAGCTAACCTTGAGATGGGGGTCATATAAGCGTCTCCATGCCCTTTCAGCTCTCTTACATTCCTGCCGCATCACCCTCAAAGAAGAAGTAAACCACGGGGCTGAAGTACGCCTGTCGGCTGACTTAGCCGGTTTCCCAGGAGCTAGCTCCTCAAAGATAGTATTCATCCATTTATGAACCAACTCAAGATTTTCCTCCAGATTGCCCGAGAGTAAACAGGGGTGACGGCAAAGCGCTTCAGACACCATTTCAGCGGAAACCTGATGAAAAGCTCGTGTAATTCCTTTCTGATCTTTCAGTGCTTTCGGTGCAATCACAGAAACAAGAGATATGCTAAACCTTATCAGGAAATGGTCTGACCATAAAACAGGAAGTGGCATGGATGCACTAATAGCTTTGGTAGAAAAAACTTGGTCGATGGTATGACCCTTATTATGAGTTGGCCAGATGATATAAGGGACCAACCCCAGGGGGAGAGTAATGTCCTGCAGCTTAAGCGCATCAGGGTCCAAGTTATTGTCCATATGGATATTCAAGTCGCCCAATAGAATACAATGGTCTGATTTAAGACAGGGCGCAGCAAGAGTCGCCTGCAGCTCCTCAAAAAAAGGCCCCAAAGGGCCGGGTGCTCTGTAAAGTAGAATCCCAACAACCGTTTGATGGGGTGACAGCGTAAGAGCAAAGCCAAGCGCCTCACAGTTGGAAATATTATCAATCGGGAAAGTGGTACAAGAGAAAAGCTTATTAACAACCAGAGCTACCCCTCCTCCTCTACCAAACACTCTATCTCTCCTAAATATAATATAGTCAGGAGGGATGGCGTTGGCTAGATCGGGGCCAGAGCCTTCTCCAAGCCATGTTTCAGTAAGAAACAGACACAGTGGTTTGGACTCTGTCAAAAGATTCCAGATATCGAGGGAGTGTCTACCGAGAGATCTCGTATTAAGAAGGAGGCAATCATTTAAAGCAGGAACAACCACCTGCCGGTTGGTGTCTTTAGGTGGAAAACGCCAGCCACAACCTAAGCAACCTCTCTTAAGGACACGCCCACCCGGAAATATATGATGACAAGATGAAAAGTCCCCCCGCAGAGCCAATAGCTCGCAACAAGAATAGGAGAGCATTTATGAAGGAAAAACGCTTACCATGAGAGCCAGAGTCCGCCAGAGTCCGCCTCCGAGACGCTGACGAGCGCAGACGGGCAGGACTCTGGCACGACTCAGGCGCAGGGAAGGCGCGCCCGCTGCGCTTAACCGCTGCGCGTAATGACGTGCGCCTTAAATAGTCGGCTCCAAATGCCCCCGAGCGCTAGACCGCTCCAAGATGGCCGCCAAAGTCCCTTCTTACCCAAGGTGGTAAAGGTAACTCCCAAACCTCCCCGGAAACCGGATCCGCCAAACAGCGGTGGGTATACCAAAGATTTAGAGTGCAAGTGAGGCCCAGGTAAAATCAAGGGAAACAAAATTAAAATAACGAAGATACAAAACAGGTTCTTTAAAATAGCAAGAGCGGCGCTGTAAGAGCGTGAAATCGCCTGCTACCGCGCTATGCAGCTCCCACCCAAATGGTTACCTCTGCCCTCTGAGATGGGTGATGAGGCGTATTGGGAGGGGTCTGAGGACCCTCTGACACTTGAATGTCAGTCCCAGGAGGACTGGGCAGGTGAACTTGGGGATGCCAGTGGTCTGGACACTTCGCCAGACACTGGCTTTGTCTCACCTCCTACCGTGGCTACGGAGGAGGGGGCAACCTACAGTGTGGTGTTGATGAGGGCGGCCAAGGCCTTGGGCTTTGAGCTCCCCGTCGCGGCCGTGAGGACTAACCTCCTCACTGAGGTCCTTAAGCCGCAGTCATGCTCCGCCGATACTCTGCTGCCGTTTAACGAGGCCTTGACCGACGTTCTTTTGGGCACTTGGTCCAAGCCCGCTACAGGTTCGCCTGTAGATAGGAACGTGGCCAGATGCCACCGCCCGGCCCCGGGCGACCCTAGTTTCCTGTCCACCTACCCCACCCCTGAGAGCCTGGTGATCCAGGCCTCAAATTCCCAGACCGCATTCCCGTCTGCTCCGCCTGACAGGGAATCCAAGAGGTATGAGCAATACGGCAAGAAGGTATTCTCCTCCCTCAGTTTGGGACTGCGGTCTTCCAACACCGCATGCCTCTTGGGCCGCTACACCCACTCCTTGTGGGACACGGTCGCGGACGTGCTGCCAGAATGCCCATTGGAGGTACGGGCTGAACTCTGCCAAGCCCTTGTGGAGGGCCGAGATGCGGCACGTTATTCAATTCGGTGTGGACTGGATACCACCGATTCACTGGGCAGAGAGATGGCAACGACGGTGGCGATTCGTCGCCACGCCTGGTTGAGATCCGCCAACACGCCTGGTTGAGATCCGCCAACTTCTCAGCTGATGTCCAGAATACACTGATGGACATGCCGTTTGATGGCCGTCGCCTTTTTGGCGACAAAGCAGACCATGCGCTTGAGCGCTTTAAGGACTCCAGGGCTACGGCCAAGTCCTTGGGCCTCTCGGCCCCGCGCCAGCAATCGGCTGCCTTTCACTCCTTCCGTGGCCACGGAAGGGGTGTTTCCACACATGCTGCCAGCCACGCGCCGCAAGGTAATACCCAACGCGGTGGCGGCCGTGGAAACCGCCGTGGCGGCGGTTGGGGTCAACGGCGAGGTCAGTCCACACCTTCCCCCGCGGCATCCGCCTCAAAACCCTCCTAGTCCGTGCTTTCAGGCCCATGTGTCGCCAGTGGGGGGGGCAGGGTTCGCCATCACCTACACTGGCACACTGTCATTTTGGACAGGTGGGTGCTGCAAATCGTCCGAAGGGGATACTCCCTCCCCTTCGAGACGACCCCTCCAGCCATGCCACCGCAATACCACCGAGTATCGGGGGATCATTTGCGACTTCTGCTGGAGGAAGTTACGGCCCTCTTGGCCAAGGGGACCATCGATCGCGTTCCTGGGCCAGAAGTAGGGTGTGGTTGTTACTCCCACTACTTTCTGGTACCCAAGAAGGGCAAAGGGGGCCTACGCCCTATCTTGGACCTCCGGAACGTCAACGGCTTCCTCCGGAAGGAGAAGTTCAAAATGCTGACACTGGCTCAGGTCCTAGCTGCCCTGGACCCAGTAGACTGGATGGTAGCGTTGGACTTGCAGGACGCTTATTTCCACATCCCCGTCCTGCCTGCCCACCGGCGCTACCTGCGGTTGACGGTTGGCCACGAGCACTTTCAGTTTACCGTGCTCCCCTTCGGCATTACCAGCGCCCCACGGGTGTTCACAAAGGTGATGGCGGTGGTCGCAGCTCATCTGTGCAGGTTAGGGGTTTCAGTCTTCCCCTACCTCGACGACTGGTTGTTGAAGGCGGGCTCGCCCCAGACAGTCGTCCGCCACCTCCAGACTACGGCAGACCACCTGCATCAGCTGGGGTTCTCCATCAATGTGCCAAAGTCACACCTGTGCCCCTCTCAGAAGCTCCTCTTCATCGGAGCGGTTCTCGACTCGGCGCAGTTTCGGGTTTATCGTCCCGAACAGCGGGTCCGGGATATTCAGGCTCTGATTCCACTCTTTCTGCTTTTTTCCCGGGTCTCGGTCAGGTTGACGCTGCGGCTTCTGGGGCTGATGGCCTCCTGCATCCTTCTGGTGCATCACGCTCGGTGGCGGATGCGGGCTCTGCAGTGGGACCTGAAGTTTCAGTGGGCCCAGTATCAGGGCAACCTTTCCGACCATGTCCTGATCTCGGAGGTCACTGCGAGACAGCTGCAGTGGTGGCTCACGGACCGCGATTGGGTCTCCCTTCCCCAACCGGAGCACGTAGTTGTGACGGATGCGTCCCTCCAGGGCTGGGGAGGCCACATGGGAGAGACGGAGATCAGAGGCCTCTGGTCTCCGGCGGAGTCCCAGCTCCATATCAACCTTTTGGAGCTGCGGGCAATTCGTCTAGCACTGAAGGCATTCCTCCCGTCTGTCCGGGGGAGTGTAGTGCAGGTGTTCACGGACAACACCACCGCCATGTGGTACTGCAACAAACAGGGCGGGGTGGGGTTGTGGACCCTTTGCCAGGAGGCTCTGTGCCTCTGGCAGTGGCTGGAACATCAGGGCGTGACCCTGGTGGTTCAACACCTGGCAGGTTCCCTGAACGCCAGAGCGGGCAAACTCAGCCGACGGTGCATGATGGATCACGAATGGCGTCTGAACTCGGACGTGGCGCAAGGCCTCTTTCAGCGATGGGGAGAGCCTTGGTTAGATCTATTCGCCACCGAAGAGAACGCGCAATGTAATCAGTTCTGCGCGTTGGAATTTCCAAGGCGGCACTCGCTCGGCGACGCTTTTCGTTGCGTGTGGAGTTGCGGTCTGTTGTACGCCTTTCCGCCTATACCACTTCTGCCCAGAGTGCTGAAGAATATCAAGTGCGACCGGGCCCAAGTCATCCTTGTGGCTCCGGACTGGGCACGAAAGTACTGGTATCCAGAGCTACTCAGTATGTCAGTCGATCCCCCGGTTTGTCTGCCTCTTCAGGAGGACCTTCTGTCGCAGCAGCAGGGGACGGTCCTCCACCCGAACCTGTTCAGTCTCCACCTCCATGCTTGGGGATTGAGCGGCGACAGTTGAGGCCATTTGACTTGCCTCCTGAAGTCTGTAATGTCATTCTGGCAGCCAGGCGTCCCTCCATAAAGTCGGTATACGCCTGCAGGTGGAACTGATTTGTGGCATGGTGCACAGCAAAGGCTGTGGATCCTCTTGCTGCCCCTCTCTCCGAGGTTCTTCTCTTCCTTCTTTCTCTTGCCCAGCAGGGCTCTGCTCTGGGCACTATCAAGGGCTACCTTTCTGCCCTTTCAGCCTTTCTAAGGCTGCCTGATCAACCTTCTTTGTTCAAGTCCCCTATTGTAAATCGCTTTCTGAAGGGCATCACACACACATTCCCTCCTGTTCCGTTTGTGATGCCTCAGTGGGACTTGAACCTTGTTCTTACGTTTCTGATGTGCGCTCCCTTTGAGCCACTTCACAACTGTCCTCTCCGCCTTCTTACTTTGAAGACTGCTTTCCTGGTTTCCATCACCTCTGCCAGGAGAGTGAGTGAGCTCCAGGCCCTTTCTTGTACTCCTCCTTTCCTTTCTGTCCATCCGGACAAGGTTGTGTTGTGTACTAAGCCATCTTTCCTGCCCAAGGATGTCACGGCCTTCCACATCGGGCAGTCTATCACCTTGCCCACCTTCTTTCTGCCGCCGCATCCCTCTAAAGAGGAAGAGCGGCTCCACCGTCTGGACCCAAAACGTGCGCTTTCATTCTACTTGGATCGCACACGCCAGTTCCGAGTGGATGACCAACTCTTTGTTGGTTACGTGGGCGCTGTGAGAAGTTGGCCTGATATATGATGCTCACTAGTTCTAGTGATCACCTTGTATCAGTCCAAACAAACCTTATGGTGATTGGTTGTAAGTCAACCTTATAGACCAGCTATCCTAATGGTAGCATGGACAAAGCAGTCTTAGGCTAAACTCTTTTGGCATGTGAAGCCAGCTCTTTTACCACATATAACCCCTTGAATACCAGATGAAAGGACACCCCACAGGTTGTTATGAAAATAAAGAGTATATTAATTAATAACAAACACCTCTGAACTCTTTATGAGGTCAGAGGGCTAAGCACATGACAATCTCTTAGGAAAAATACGATAAGTTGCACAAAATTACAATGGTGCCCTAGGGGCACGACCAACCATATACTAAGTAAATGGTATAAGGAAATCGATAGAAGAAATGGAGCTGTCCAGAGGCTGTAGGTTCGCTAGGACTACTCTATCCTAACCTCAGGTAAGTAATAGGAGGCCCACGGGACGCGTGTGCAGAGTTTGAACTCACACGCGGGATGCGTAACAACGTCTATGGACAGTACAGTTCAAGAAAAAGGTGAGTACGGACAGTCCTGACTGGTTAGGACTAAAACGACTGTTAATCTGGACACTAGGAGAGTCAAGCTACCCTTGAGCACCGAAATGCTCTTGTTACCTCACCCACGGGCTGCGGGTGCATAGGTGCAAAGTCGTGTCGGGTTTCTGCGTTGAAGTCTATGGAGCCTGGAAGAAAAGATGCTGCAGGCGACCAGGAGGAAGATATCCGGTGCGATCCACGGGTGGATCGAGGAAGAAGAGTCCTGAAAGCAGAGGGGACAGTGTTCACAGTCACTAGCCAGTGACCGGTGTGGAACCAGGAAGGAACCAGGTGCTGTCGTCGCGAACAGGTGAAGAGTGGACGCTTGTCTCTGCAGCCACGTGGACCAGGAGGTGTCTTCGACGACCAGGATGGAGGCACGAGCTGTCCCACTCAGGCTCTCGCTGTCGGCGGTGTCGGATCCGGATTTGGAGTCAGCAGGCCTTGGCAAAGGCAACCCACGCGGTGAGTGGAAACGGCGTCTGGAGTGGACCAGGAGGGTCCGGGGTGCTCCTCTTTTGGAAGGGAGCAAGGGCCAGTCTGGAGCAACCAGACCAGCAGTGAAGATTTCAAGGTTCGTCGTCTAGGAGGTCACTAGCCAGCCGGCAAGTGACCAGACAACGCGTCGAGCAGCAATCAAGCAAAAGGGCCTCACGCAGATCTCGTGGATGCTGGGAGGCTGGTCTTCGGTGCAGGAGCTGCTCGGGGCTGGGGCTTCTCAATCCCCAAAGCACTTACTTGAGGATGCCTCAAAGTCGTGCTGGAAGCGAAGCGCAGTCTCTTCAAGATGGCCGGTCCCACGTGACTCGTCGCACCCACGGGTGTCAGCTGTGCTGCAGATGTGGGTAGAGGTCGGAGAGGTCTGGGAGTCCGGGTCTCGTCGGGCTCTGTAGTCTGGATCCGGCAGGAAGGACGACAAAGTGGAACGCTAGGACGCTTTATGGTGCCTGCAGTTGCAGGGTGGACACTCCTTGCCCCCAAGGGAGATTCTTCAGTCTTCTGTGGAGCAGAACGTCGAAGTCCAGAGTTTCTTCTTGTAGAGTAGTTCAGGATAATCTAATTTGGAATGGGACCAGCTCCTACCTTTATCCTGCTAAAGGGGGCTGTACTGCTGACTAGGTCTCTCCCATGGGTGGGACCAGGAAGGGGGTGGTTACACCCCCTATCCTTTGTCCGGTTCCGCGCCAGAGCTGGGGCTGGAGTGCCCCAGCAACTGGTTTGAACTGGTGTATGCACAGGGCACCTTGTGTGCCCCAGGCATGTCTCATCCCTTTCAGGCCTCCCTACCTCAATACGCAAAATCCTGTCTGGGGTGGTGCTAGCACCTCCCAAGGCAGGAAACCCTTTGTCCAGGCCTCCCTCGCTGGAAGGACTCCCAGCAGCAGGAAGTCAGACTTGTGTCTGTGGTGGCAGCATCCATTTTGGGATGCTAAGGCTCGAGTTAACTTTAACCGGGGTTCTCAGTTACATACATGTCGTGTCCCTCTAAAAGGGTGGAATGCTACCCCCGTCGCCAGAATTGGCGAGGGGGTAGTATTCCAATTCGTATGACACCTTACTCGACATGTTTTGATAATGCAATACCAGAGTTAGCATTCAACCGCGAGGATTATAATGCACTTCAGAGAATATGGTATAGCGTTATCATGGAACAGCTATTAGGACTTGGTTCCGTAAGCTGCAGACGGGCTCAGCTCATGCCAGAGCACCATCTCACATAATTCCAAGCACTCTGCCTTCAGGATTGATAAGGCCTGCCATAGGAGTGGCTGATAGGAATATATGTGTCCATTTTAGGGTTAGATATAGATATACTATATCTATCTATACTATATCTATAGCAAAGGGTGTTTACACCACCTTGCCCCAGCTGTCTTACCAGCCAGTTGTGTCTGTTTAGATGGCCAGCCAGGGGTGCATAATACATGCTTCAGCCCCTGGTAGTCCCTGGGTACACCTATGCCCTGGGTACCTAAGGTACACTGTACAGGGACTGATAAGGTGGCCCACTACCAATTGGTAAATGCACCTAAAGTACATGGATGTCAATTTAGAGAGAGAACAGCTAGGCTGTGGGTCTGATTAGCAGGCCCACAGCCAGGGAAAGTCATAAACCAGTGAAGCAAAAAGCAAAAATCTGGTGTGACCATAGGATTGCAGACCCTACTCTCCTACAGGCGCTAAAAAGGGGAAAGCGTTGCACAAGAGGACCATGCCTCGGTGGATCATCTTGTGTATCCAGGCATGTTATTCCTTGGCTAAAAAGGAGCCCCCTGTTGGATTGCAGGCTCATTCCACCCGAGCCACGGCAACTACGACTGCCCTGGGCCGTAGAGTGCCCTTGCAGGACATTTGCCAGGCGGCTACGTGGGCCTCGCTGCACACGTTTGCAAGACACTACTGCCTGGACAGTCAAGTCCGGAGGGATGGCTTCTTTGGCCGTTCCATCCTCCAGGTCTTTCTGGTGTGATTATTGGTTCGCAGACCCACCACCGGGGTTGGTATTGCTGGCGTATCTATTCTAAGGTAAGGAATCTATCACTAACGTGTCTCTTTCAGATGCACAAGTTACTACTTGTGTAACAATATATCTGTAAGAGACATTAGTTAGTGATAGATTCCTTACCGACCCACCCATCCTCCCCGTTCTGCGAACCAATATCTAGGGTTGAGGTCATCCCCTTTCATGGCCCTAGTTTCAATGGCACCAGTGTTGGTTTTTAGCATGGCTCAGCGCTCTGGCGCGGAAAAGCTGTGTCTAAGAACTGACGTCAGCACGCGGAGGCGGCGTCTAAGTACTCCGACGACGTCATCACGGCGCCACCGACGCCGGACGCGGAGCCGCAAACTGTAGGAGAGTGGGGTCTGCAATCCCATGGCCACCTCAGATTTTTGCTTTTTGCTTCACTGATTTACGACTTTCCCTGGCTGTGGGCCTGCTAATCAGACCCACAGCCTAGCTGTTCTCTCTCTAAATTACAACCATGTACCTTAGGTGCATTTTTACCAATTGGTACTGGGCCACCTTATCAGTCCCTGTACAGCATACCTTTGGTATCCAGGGCATAGGTGTACCCAGGGCCTACCAGGGGCTGAAGCATGTATTATGCCACCCCTGGCTGGCCACCCAAACAGACACAACTGGCTGCACGACAGCTGGGGCAAGGTGGTGTAATCACCCTTTGCTTTAGATATAGTATACCTATATCTAAACCTAAAATGGACACATATATTCCTATCAGTCACTCCTATGGCAGGCCTTATCAATCCTGAAGGCAGAGTGCTTGGAATTATGTGAGATGGTGCTCTGGCATGAGCTGAGCCCGTTTGCAGCTTGCGGAACCAAGTCCAAATAGCTGTTCCATGATAAACGCTATACCATATACTCTTAAGTGCATTATAATCCTCGCGGTTAAATGCTAACTTTGGTATAGCATTATCAAAACATGTCGAGTAAGGTGTCATACGAATTGGAATACTAACCCCTCGCCAATTCTGGCGACGGGGTTAGCATTCCACCCTTCTAGAGGGACACGACATGTATGTAACTGTGAACCCCGGTTAAAGTCAGACACAGCCTCAGCTCCACAAAATGGATGCTGCCACCGAGACACAAGTCTGCCCTCCTGCTGCTGGGAGTCCTTCCAGCAACGGAGGCCTGGACAAAGGATTTCCTGTCAGGGGCGGTGCTAGCACCATCCCAGACAGGATTTTGTGTATCCCAGGTAGGCAGGGCTGAAAGGAAGGTGACTGCAAGTGGCACCCCGGTGCTCACTGTGCATATGCCGGCTCAAACCAGTTACTGGGGCACACCAGCCCCTGAGCTGGGGAGAGACCGGACAAAGGAGAGGGGTGTAACCACCCCCCTCCTGGTCCCACCCATAGGGCAGGACCTAGTCGCGTGCCAGCCCCTTTTCTTAGGATAAAGGTAGGAGCAGGCCCCCTTCCCAAATTAGATCATTCTGAATCTTGAACTACTTTCCACGAAAGGAACTCTTGACTTTTCTGAAGAATCTCCTTTGTGGCTAAGGAGTAGCCACCCTGCACCAGCAGGCACCATCGAAGCTCTTGCGGTTTGCTGCACGTCCATCCTCCGGATCAAGACTGCCCAGCTCGACGAGACCCGGATTCCCTGCCATCTCTGACCTCTACCTACATCATCCAGCCCAGCTGAGATTCGTGGGTGTGACGAGACCCGTGGGACCGGCCATCTTCAAGACCTGCACGACGCTTCACCAGCACGACCCCCGAGAGACCCTCGAGTAAGTGCACTGGGGTTTGAGAAGCCCTAACCCTAAGCAGCTCCAGCACCGAAGTCCAGCCTCCCAGCATCCACGAGATCTGCGTGGGGCCCTTCTGCTTCTTTGCTGCTTGCCACGTTGTCCGGTCACTTGCCCGTTGGCTAGTGACCCTCTTGACGACGTACCACGACGTTTTCACCGCTGGTCTAGGTCCCCTAGACTGGCCCTTGCTTCCTATCCAACAAGAAGTGCCCTGGACCCTCCTGGTCCACTCCAGACGCCATCTTGACTCCACCGCGTGGGCTTGCCTTTGCCAAGGTTTGTTGCTCAAATCCTGAGTCCAGCATCGCCGACAGCCGACAGCCTCGTGGGACAGCTCGCACCTCCAGCCTGGACGCCGACAACGCCTCCTAGCCCGTGTGACTGCAGAGTCCAGCGTCGCCCACTCACCTGGTCGAGGTGACTTCATCCGGTGCCATCCTGGTGCCCACATAATCACTGGCTAGTGATTAAGAACTAAGTCCCCTCTGCTTTCAGGTCGTCTCCTTCACTGATCCAGCCTTGGATCACACCGAACTTCTTCACTGGTCGCCTGCCAGCAACTTCTTCTTTCAGGCTCCATAGACTTCAACGAGGATTCCCGACGTCTTTTGAACCCTATGCAGCCGCGGCCCCTGGGCTAGGTAACTTGAGTATTTCAGTACTCCAGCACAGGTTCACTATCCAAGTGTCCAGATCCTTTGTCGTTTTTAGTCTACCTAGTCGGATTCGTCCGGAAACAGTAACTTTAGAAACGCTAGCATCCATAGACTTCTTCCCGCATCCCGCGTGAGAGTGCACACTCTGCACCCGATCTCCCTAGGCCTCCTGCTCGTAATCTTAAGGTTCAGTAGTGTAGTCCTAGCGATCCTGAAGCCTCTGGATCTTGTTACTTACCTGCTAGTATTTCGCATTCCACTTTTTGTGTATATGGTTTTTCGTGCCCCTCGGGCATTTGTGTAAATTGTGCAACTTAAAGTATTTTTTCGAAAGAGTTTTGTATTGTGCTTAGCTCCCTGACTCATAAAGAGTTCAGGGTAGACTTGTTATAAATAAATATCCTTTATTTTCATAACAACTTGTGTGGTGTCCTTTCACTTGGTGTTCAAGGGGTATATGTGATGGTAAAAAAGCTGGCTTAACACGCCCTCTAGAGTTTAGCCTGAAGACTGCTCGTGCCCATGCTACTAGGATAGCTGGTCTAATAAGGTTGACTTACAACCAATCATCAATAAGGGTTGTTTGGTATGATACAAAGTGATCACTAGAATAGTGAGCACTATATATCAGGCCAACTTCTCACACAGACGACAACTACCGACGCGCAAGGGTACTGCTACGCAAAAATTTCCGGATCCAGTCTGACGTCTGGGGATATTCTAAGGTAAGGAATCTATCACTAACTAATGTCTCTTACAGATATATCGTTACACAAGTAGTAACTTGTGCTTTGTTGCTGGCATCTCCCTAAAAAAGGCGCTGAGGATGGACCAAGTTGCTGTTGAAACGATCCTCTTTTATTTGTATTCCTTCTCTGATTACTTCCTTCACTTTCGCTGCCACTAGAAGATGACGAAGTGTCGGAGAAAGTAATGAACTTATTTTTAGATCTGCCTTGGTATTCCAATAGATATTTTCTTGAGTCGGGTCGTGAGTAGAACTCCGGTTGCAAGTATGGATATATCTTCTCTAGATTGAAGTTCTTTTTATCTTTTTGGAACTGATTTTATTTTTGGTTTATGGTGAAATCCTTAAATTCTAGGATCTCTTTTTCCACTTTCTTTAGTAATGTTTTGGCATCTGTAATCAACTGATTTTGTTGTATTTCAGCTTCCAAGATTTTAATTTCCTCCAGTTGTTGTATCGATATTTTGAGCTGTCTCCACCGTTAAGACCATGAGGTCTCGGCTGCACTTGGTCTCAATGTAGCTGTATCCTTTTTTGTAGATGCGGTCCTCGGTAAAAATAACGGGGACGTTTTTGATTTGTAGTCCTCCTGGGATTGTACCAGCTCTTAAGTGCTGGAGTAGGTAGTGTCCGTGCAGGTCCGTTCTGATTTGTTTTTTTTTTAATCTTAATATTTTGTCTGTTTCATTTTGATTTCTTGCTGACGCACTTAAAGTAGTTGAAGTGAACACTAGTGGTGCTTCTAACAGTTTTTTTTATGTGTTCCTCACTGTAAGCAAATGTTTGATTTTCTGACATACTGTACACAATTTCACACTGCAAACACAAATATTTCTTAAAGCAAGCGCACTTACTTAACAAAAACACTCTACTTCTACCGCTCCACCGTGGGGCTTAGAAGACCTCGCAGAAAGGCTCTCTGCTAAAGTACCGTAACCAAAACTGGGTCTGGGCTCACGGGCAATAAGGACAAGCCTCACTTATAAGAAAAACCAAAACGAGCACCAATATTGCCACCTAATTTCTACAAAGGTCTACGTTGACCACTCAACC
Organism: Lissotriton helveticus; assembly: GCF_964261635.1. Lineage (NCBI taxonomy): Eukaryota > Metazoa > Chordata > Amphibia > Caudata > Salamandridae > Lissotriton > Lissotriton helveticus. The sequence goes on along the minus strand of NC_136063.1, from coordinate 834,195,959 downwards.
TACTGATCTAAACAGTAAGTCTCGGAACACATTTTTTAGTCCAGAATAAATCAATTTTTAATCTCATATTTTTTGTCAATACATATTTAGAAAAACTTCACATAATTAGAAACATTGCTTAACTTCACTCCACATTTACTCTCAACCATAATTCCTACATTCAAAACATTCAACCATCCATACACGCTAGACAAGACAACACATCAATTTACATCAGTTATTACAAAACACTTATTTACAACCATAGTTTTACAACACAGCATATGAAATAATTTCAATTTTTTTAGAACAGTTTTTGTTTCAAAACAACACTCCTAATGCTGTATAAGACCGGTCAACGCGTTTCGAAAACCCTTTGCTCAAGGGAATTCTCTTCAGGACCACGTAGCTGTGAATGAAAAGACTGGCATGAGTCAGTCTAGTTAGAAGACCACCCCTGTAACACTTCACGGTAAAGGAGAAGGGAGGGAAACCTAGTCCTACCTCAAGGTGCTCGATTTCTTTTTTAAAGTGGGCTCTGAAACAAACACAAGAACAGCACAACTTAGTGTCATGACTCATCTATATAAAAATCTATTTACAAACGAACTCTAGAGCAAACCCACAGTCAAGTATACTCACAATCGCCGCTTTCACCCTGCGTTTATCTCGTGGGAAGTGGAGTGTAAATTCTGTGTGGTAAAAGATGGTGTATTAATCGAAACGTACTGCGGCTACGGCAAGAAAAGACATCAGAAGAAAAGAATCTTACATTGAAATGGTGTGATAGTTGCTCCAACAAATGATGTGAGAAGCCGGGCGGAAATGCGCCTGTTGGAATCAAGAGTATGAGCATTAGCTCAACATAGTACAGCGTGTCGAAGTTACAAAAGCTACGCTCGTAGGGGGTCTTACCAACGTAAATCAATGATTCGAGATCTCCATTAGCTCCTGTTTGCTTCCTCCCGGTATGGTTTGGGAAGGATTACGACGTCATCACCGTGATTCTATTTTAAACGGAGCATGGGCTCATTTCCTGGTTTAAGGAATTCTGGGAATTGAAGTTTATTCCGTAATGTAGCGCTCACCGACAGTTTAATATAAGGAGATAGAAAGGCGGGTATGTTGATGTTGGTTTAGACTTGGTTGCTACAGGACTGCTATTTGAGTCTAGGGGACTCTTTAGTTTGGGCGACACCGCATGAGTGTCTACCCATCGATTACAGCATTTAGTTGCTCCACCCCCACGACCGAGGCTTCGGCGTGCGCTGGTTTCTGTGGCAACTAACTCTAAAAGGGGGATGGACAACTTTTGCGGTTGTGCTCCCACGTGCGAAGCCCACAGTGTCAACTCTGGGTTTCCCCTCCCTTCCCGGGACCCGCTGCGATCCCTGCCCAGCTTCAGAGTTTCCACGAAGCGATACATGTCATCTTTGCACAGCCTGACTCTGCTGGCGCGCCTTCAGGTACCCCAGACACCACTAGGGGCCCTAGGCCTCCTACGCCGGTGGCTTTGGCCCCAGCACGGCTGGGTCCCCTTGGATCCAAGCCTTGATCCGGATTGGCACTGGTCGACCTAACTACACCTTCCCTAGTGCCAACTCCACCGGCACCATGTCCGCAGCAGACGCCGGTTGTGTCCCCAGGAAACGTCGACCCCTGCCTCCATCCCGACGTAGACACGGAGCCGGAATGACATCGACTGACACCGGATCCGGCGGGTACTTTTGTCATCCTGTTTTACCCAGATTGGCAACCAGAGGAGGGTGAGGAGTACTGTAAGATGTCTGGAGACCATTTGTCTGACCAGTTAGGCTACAAACTGGTCTGGCAAGAGGAGCTGTGTGAAGCCAGTGGTCTGGATGCCTCACCATACCTTGGCATGTTGTCTCCTCCTACCGTGGCTCAGAGGAGGAAGCGTCTTATGCAGTGGTATTGCATAGGGCGGCCGAGGCTCTCAACCTCTAGCTTCTTACACTGTTTGTCAGGACTGACCTGACAGAGGTGCTTTAACGGCAGCGAGCTCTTCGGAGCCCCTGCTGCTGTTTAATGAAGCCCTAACCGACATCTTTTGGGCACCTGGTCCAGGCTCAACACAGGGGCTCCTGTGGATAGGATGATTGCCCGAAGCCACCGCCTGGCCCCGGGCGACCCCTCTTTCCGCTCCCAACACCCCACCCCTAAGAGCTTGATGGTCCAAGCCTCCACTTCCAAAGGCGCATTCCCTAACACACCACCTGATAGGGCGTCCAAAAATTCGGACGATCTTGGGAACATGATGTTTTCTTCCTCCAGCTTGGGACTGCGGTCGGTAAACACTGCATGTCTGATGGCCCGTTACACCCACTCTGTGATACATGGTGGCGCAGGTGCTGCCATTGCCCAAAAGAGGCTGTGCTCTCCCGAGTTGCTGAGGGGAAAGACGCAGCCAAGCTGTGGACTGGACACAGCCGACTCGCTATACAGGACGATTTCCACGTCAGTAGCCCTTCGACGCTACGCCTGGCTGAGGTCGACTGGTTTTTCAGGGGATTGCCAGGCTACCCTTATGGACATGCCCTTTGATGGCTGTCACCTGTTCGGCGACAAGGTAGACGATACGCGAGGGGGCGTGGCTAGCCGAGCAGTGACATGGCCGCTTTCTGAGCGGGCTCCGCCGGCTGCGCTATTAATCCTGTTCCTAATCCTGCCTGGGATGCGAAGTTAACGCATCTATCCTGAATCGGAGGTTGCTGACGCCGTGGAGCGACTGGGGTGAAACTTTGCCGTCCCTGGCGCGATCCGACGCAGAGATATTAGCTCCGTGAGATCTGCCGGTGTGCTGCGAAAGCGGAGCCCGCCTGGGACGGAGCCCTGCTCGGGAGACTCGACCCACTACAGCTCGGTGATTGGTGGGCCGGGAATGATCACTCGAAATCCTGACATCGGGGAGGTGAGCGAGACACCCTGCCTGGTATGAGCTGGGGGAATGCATAGGGGGACGGCGACTTCTCCGTGAGCGGGCATGAAGCGGCTGCTGCGGTGAGTGCTGTTTGACTGGCCTTCGCTAAGCCTGGGGAACCGCCATTTTGGAGGTCAGGAAACGGTCTGATAGCCCCGGTTGACAAACTCCAGAGATCCGGGCTCGGGGCAACAAAACTATGGACATGCGGGGAGGATCTACTGCACTGACTCCTCGGAGAGTGGGCTGACCTTGAACCTCCGTGGCTGAGTCATATTGCTCAGAAGCGGCGCATCGCCATTTCGCGAGCTTTCCCGGTGTGGTTGCTCAGAGGCTTGGCCCGGGTGGTGAAGGGAGCTCTGTGCTCATATTGGACTGGTGGGCACCCCGCACTTTCCTCCGTTCGACTGACGCAGGCAGCAACGAGGGCAGGAGCCGCCGCCGATCTGCGCCATATCCACGCCATATCCACCTCACCGCATCGAGGGGTTACGCTGGACGCCCCTTTGCGCCTGGGTGCTCAGCCTGCGGGACACATCGCACTTATCGCTTGCTCGGCGGATCGCGCCCCGTAAAGCCTGCGGGGTAGACCCGGCTGACGAGCACTGACCTCGCGAGGGGTCAGTAATTAACTGCGCGTTACGCGCAGAGTATCCTGTACCTGTACCACTGCGGGGGCCCCGGGGAGGTGAACATTGGCCCTACACATAGGCTAACAGTGTGCAGACAGCGCCCGCAGACACGAACGCGAGGCTGCCTGCGTCGCCCCCTACCAACACGCGACCTCCTGGCCGGGCCCTACTGTATCAACAGCGATGGGCAAGGGTGACCCGAGGCAACCTAAGCTCACGTTTGAGCAAAAGCGTCAAGCAAGGCAAAATGACCAAGATCACGAAACTGCTGAGCATAATGCGCCTGATGCTGAACAAGACATTGATGTTAAGGCGTTGATGCTGGAGGTGAGATCTAGTCTTAGAAGCATCAACGCTAAACTCGACAGCATGACGTCACAACTTGAAACGGTCAAAACCCAGGTAGTAGCACACGAAACGCGCCTAGACTGCCTCGAAAACAGACACACAGAATGCTGTGAATTTCAGCAGGAGTCCAAAAAGCATATAACTAACCTGGAAATAGAGGTTCTACTACTGCGCGCAAAAGCTGATGACTTAGAAGCGCGTTCCCGTCGATGCAACGTGCGCATAACTGGTATTCCGGAATCCACCGCCATCGACAAGATGGAATCTTTTGTCACGAACCTACTGCATGAAATATTCGATCCACACTTGTCTCAGGTCTTCACAGTGGAGCGTGCTCATAGGGCGCTGGGACAGAAACCACCTGTGGGCGCACCGCCGAGACCAATCCTTGCCAAGCTACTCAACTATCAGGACAGGGATCTCATACTGCGTCTTGCGCGTGAGAAGGGTAAAATAACACATAAAGAAAACTCCATCTCGTTCTACCCCGATTTCACCCCACTAGTGCAGGCGTCCAGAAAAGAATTCCTCCCAGCTAAGAAGCTCTTAATGCAGGCTGATATAAAGTACGCTCTTTTATACCCAGCTAAACTGCGAGTAGGGCATGAGGACACTACCCATTACTTTACGGACGCTAAATCTGCTCTGAAATTCACAAAACATGTTTGCAGTACTAGACCTAAGAGGAAACATGCACAGTTGGCAGATGAGGCTGGTCGCCTAAGTGATAATGATTGATCCCATTTGACTTGCATTCAACACCTTCTGTACTTAAATAGAGAAATTTTAATTCCGTTAAATGCTTAGGTTGAGTAAATGTATTATACTTCTGCTGTGCAGCGCTATTGATTTGCAGTTATTGCTGTATGATGCCCTTGAACTTGCTGAGCTCTGCTGCTGATCTCCACTGGGCGCCCTGCGCATTGGCGGCCGTATAAATTTAACGTATTACGGTCAGTGACTGGCTGAAATGCGCAGCCACCCTGTGCAAGCAGGGGTGGATGCTCAGGATACCACGCCCTCAAGGGGTGATTCCCAATGTTTGTAACTTTTCATTGTGTTTACGCTATTCGTAGTTTAGGGGGAGATACGACACAACCTGATTGGGGGGTTGCTGTGGGTGGAGGGGGCATGGGGTTGTTGGGTTGTTTGGTAAGTGCTCAGTACTATTCTCAATTGCGCTGTGTGATCATTAGTCTTGGATATACGACTAGGCAACTATTGTATGGTGGAAATGCAGTATCAACATTGCAATGGAAGTAATAAGGGTGTTAACTTGGAACATCCGTGGACTTAGTGATGGCAAGAAAGCGAGATTAATGCATGTATATCTTATAAGACACAAAATAGATATTTGCTTTTTGCAAGAGACACACATCAACTCCACACCATCCCCCAGGCTAAAACACTCCAGGTGGGGCTCGATTTATTCCGCTATTTACTCGAACTATGTCCGTGGGGTAGCTATTCTTATACGTAGAGGATTAGATTGGAAGGAACATGCTGTGCACGTTGACCCGGAGGGTAGATTTGTTGTGTTATACAGAACCTTACTGGGAAAACCATTGGTATTAGCAGCAGTGTATGGTCCAAATGTAGACGACCCGGATTTCTTCAGATCTGTATGGGCGCAAATAGCATTGATGGATTGCTCAACTGTCATTTGGGGTGGAGACTTTAATGTTGTACTAAATGATGACCTGGATCGCAAGGGGGCATCGAGGCTGTTGCACCCACACGCTAGGCAGGCATTGCTAGACATTCTTCAGGAGGGTTTACTACTTGACATATGGAGGTCTAGGCACCCGACAGTCAGGGAGGGCACTTGTATTTCAAGTCACCCTGCTGCCTGGTCAAGGCTAGATTACTGGCTGGTATCGCATGATGTGGCTACATGGACAGTGAATGTGTGTAATCAGGCTAGATCGCTCTCTGATCATGCCCCATGCCTATTGGAAATTAGAATACCAGATGCTCCCACTCGGGCCTTCACCTGGCGCTTACCGCCACACGCCTTGTTAGACTCAGCATTCACCGAGGAAATAAGAGCAGACATAGTCCAATACTTTGAGTCAAACGCGGGCTCAGTGTCCACAGAATCTGTACTATGGGATGCATTTAAAGTGATAATCAGGGGGCAGTGCATTGCACGTAGGGCAGGGGTACTACAATCCATTAGAACTACGTTAAGCAAGATTGAGGGTGAGCTGAAGGAGATGGAATCACGCTTCTGTGATAGTCCCACGCCTGAATTAGCGGTTCAAATAAAGGCTAAACTTCTAGACTTTAACGAGGAGGCACAACGGGAGGTAAAGTTCTTGGGCAAACAAGCAGAAGCCCGCAGATACGGGGAGGGTGATAGACCCAGCAAGACACTGGCTCGCCTCATCTCCACCAGATCACAGTCCACATACATACATTCCAGTATGAACCCAGACAGGGAGATGGTAGTGGGTCAAGAAGCAGTTCTCCACACTTTCACAGAGTTCTACTCCAACCTGTACAAACCCAGACAAAATATGACTCCAGAATCCCTCGATGCTTATCTAGACACTATAGCCCTGGTATGGTTTAATAGCGCACACCGCAAGTACATGGACGTCCCAATCACAGCTCAGGACATAGCCGCAGTAATAAAAAGTATGCAGTTAAATAAGGCCCCTGGCCCTGATGGCCTCACAACAGCTTTTTATAAGACCTATGCTGAGGAATTGGCGCCGCGGCTGCATGAAGTGTTCGCCGAGGCCCTCGAGACTGGAACTCTGCCTAAGTCCATGCGCGAAGCCCTGATAATTACGCTTTTAAAACCAGATAAAGACAGCCAGTCACTAGATTCTTATAGACCTCTTCCCCCATCAACGTGGATGTGAAAATCTACGCGAAAATCATTGCCGACAGACTGCAGCCGTTGCTACCGATGGTGGCCCTGCCAGATCAATCAGGCTTCATACCGGGGCGCGCAACATCCCATAACTTAAGGACTATATTCTCGGTGTTGCACTACCTTCACCCAAATGTACAAGCAGCGGTCGTGTTTTTAGACGCTACTAAAGCCTTCGACTCGCTAGAATGGCCTTATTTATTCAGGATTCCAAGTAGGATGGGATTCAGTCCACTTTTCATTAATCTAGTACGATTGTTATACTTCCCCTACAGTAAGAGTACGGGTGAACTGATTATTATCCGAACCCTTTGACATCTCACGAGGCACGAGACAGGGATGCCCCCTGTCTCCATTACTCTTTGCCATCGCAATGGAGCCCCTTGCTGCACGGGTCAGACAACACCACACGGCGAGAGGCATAAGTTTTAGTTCCCGTAGTCTATTAATATCTTTATATGCAGATGACGTCACTCTATATGTCTCAAACCCCACTGAAAACCTTAATCCTCTACTTAGCGAATTTGTTAAATTTGAAGGCCTGGCAGGTGTATCGATAAACTGGACTAAGTCGGTTGGGTTCCCGCTAACAGACACTACCCCTGAGGTGTGCTCCGACTACCCCCTACGCTGGGAGGCGGACTTTGTTAAATATTTAGGCATTTGGATTAGCCTTAACATACAGGATGTGTGGGCCCTTAACTTTGGTAAAGCGGTACACTGGTGGCTATTTGGAAACCACGCCCTCTGTCATTGGTCGGGAGAATCGCACTGGCAAAAATGGTGGTATTGCCGAAATTCCTCTACCTATTTGTAAATATCCCAATCCCATTAACGAAACACTTTCACACCTGTCTGCGATCTTCTTTATTATCACTGGTGTGGGCGGGAGGTCAGGCCAGAGTATCATGGGCACTTTTGACACTACCACTCCGACAGGGGGAACTGGGCGCTCCTGATATGCATCTTTACGCACTGTGTGCGTAGGCCCAATTTGTTCATTTTTGGGTATATCCTACGCCATACCAACCACACGTTTCAGTGGAAACAGACTCTGTGGCCCCATTACCTCTTAGTGTAGCCTTATATAGCAAATCACCATGACCCTCCCTTGACATAGATACAGCAAATATGCTTAGGTGGGTGTGGCGAGAACTCCAAAAGAGAGCTCAGCTTCCGCTCCTATATGCGCCGGCGATCCCATTGAGATGCAACCCTATGCTGCCCTGCTTGGCTGTAAGTGGAGGGGATATCTTCATACGTGGAGCACCATTGCATACATTTGCTGATTTATACCCGAATGGCACGTTTCAGGACCCCCAATCAGGTGGCGACGACGAGCCCCTGACCTTCAATGATCTTTTTACCTACCATAAGCTGAAAATGTCCTGAAAGGCGTTCTGGGGGCAGTTTCCTGAAGAACCTCCACAATTGCAAGCGCTCCAAAACGTGCTCGCTAGGGCATCCCCCAAAAAACTGGTCTCTAGATTGTATATCAGTATGCAGGAGCAAGCCCCTATTGTGGTACCAACATCCATCCAGGCAATGTAATGCGGAACTGGAGGAGCCTTTGACAGAGGATCAGTGGTCCTTTTGCTGTAAACAACTCACTGAGCGATCACCTAACTATAGACTCCGGCAAATCCATTTCTAGTTCTTACACAGGTTTTACCGAACACCAGTGTCTCTGCACCGCATGGGTCTGAGAGAGGACACTAACTGCTGGAAATGTGGCGCCGAGCAGGCTTCATTCTTACATGTCGCCTGCAGTTGCCCAAGGCTTGCTGAATATTGGGCTGCCATTTTTTCTGCTATCAATCAGATCCTCCTTAGAGCAGATGACCCTTCCCCGGCTCTTGGATTGTTGGGATATGTAATTGATAAGCACCTAATAATCGTAAGCTTCATGCCTTACTGCTTCTTTACGCTAGGCGACAAGTGGCTGTACACTGGGGTCGTAGGGCATTGCCTAAATTTGATGCATGGTTAGCAGACGTTACTTACGGCCACACGTAACTAGATAACTATTGGGAACTCATGCCCTCTGCTTCACGACCCAGGGACATTTGGGAGCCATTCCTGCGCTGGTCGAGCGCTAGAGCAAGCACCCCCAACTCTGAACAGTCTCCCTCTGGGGTGGTAGGCGATGCTACTAGATGAGAAGATGGAATATTTGGGTCTTTGGCCGCATGTTGTGGCCCTACCTGCTGTCTGTTATACAGAAATATGTCATTGTGATGTCCCAGGGTTAATTAGGTTCCCGAACACTATGTGCACTTCTGTTTGTGACTATCTCTGCATATGCCTTTGTGAGAAGTTGGCCTGATGTGCAGTGCTCACTATTCTAGTGATCACTATATATCAGTCCAAACAACCCTTATTGATGATTGGTTGTAAGTCAACCTTATAGACCAGCTATCCTAGTAGCATGGATACGAGCAGTCTAAGGCTAAGACTCTAGAGGGCGTGTTAAGCCAGCTGTTTTACCATCACATTACCCCTTGAACACCCAGTGAAAGGACACCACACAAGTTGTTATGAAAATAAACAGTGTATTTATTTATAACAAGACTACCCTGGCTCTTTATGAGACAGGGAGCTAAGCACACAACAAAACTCTTACGAAAATACTTAAGTTAGCACGTTATACACAAATGCCCGAGGGGCACGAAAAACCATATACTCTAAAAGTGGAATGCGAATTACTAGCAGGTAAGTAACAGTTCTAATAGGCTTTGGAATCGCTAGGACTGGACTAGGGAATCGTTAGATTACTACTAGGAGGCCCAGGGGACTCGGGTGCAGAGTGTGCACTCTCACGCGGGATGCGGGACAAAGTCTATGGAAGCTAGAATTCACAAAGTTAGTGTTCACGGGCGAACCCGACCTGGTAGGGAGAAAACGACAGTGGATCCTGACCCTTGGATAGTGAGGCTATGCTGGGACACCGGAGTGCCGAAGTTACCTAGCCCAGGGGCTGCAGCTGCATAGGTCTGAAAAGACGTCGGGGATCTCGTTGACGGACCAGGAGCCTGGAAGGAAGAAGTTGCTGGCAGGCGACCAGTGAAGAAAAGTTCGATGGATCCAAGCCTGGATCAAGGAAGAAGAAAACCTGAAAGCAGAGGGGACCAAGTTCTTGAATCACTAGCCAGTGATTAAGTGGGCACCAGGATGGCACCGGGCGAAGTCACCGCAGTCAGGTGAGTGGGCGCTGCTGGGCTCTGCAGTCTCTCGGACCAGGAGGCGTTGTCGGCGACCAGGATGGAGGTGCGAGCTGTCCCACGAAGGTTCTTGCTGTCGACGTCGCTGGACCCAGGATTGGGCAACAAGTCTTGGCAAATGCAAGGCCCACGCGGTGGACCTAAAATGGCGTCTTGGGTGGACCAGGAGGGTCCAGGGTACTTCTCCGATGGAGGGAAGCAAGGGCCAGTCTGGAGCAACCAGACCAGCAGCAGAAATGTCGTCGGGCGTCGTCAGGAAGGCCACAAGCCAGCGGGCTAGTAGCCAAACAACGCGGTGAGCAGCAAAAAGCAGAAGGGCCCCACGCAGATCGTGGAGATGCTGGGGGGCTGCTCTTCGGTGCTGGAGCTGCTCAGGGTGGGGGCTTCTCGGACCCCAAAGCACTCACCAGGAATTCACTCGGCGGGCTTGCTGGAAAGAAGTCGTGCAGTCTTGCAGATGGCCGGTCCCTTGAGGTCTCGTCGCACCCACGGTTCTCAGCTGGGCTGTAGAGGTGGGTAGAGGTCAGAGGTGCCAGGGAAGCCGGTTCTCGTCGAGCTGGGCAGTCGGATTCCGGAGGAAGGACTTGCAGCAGACCGCAGTGTTCTTAGATGGTGCCTGCGGATGCAGGGTGACTACTCCTTAGTCACAAGGGAGAAATCTTAGGAAGAAGTCTTGAGTTCCTTTCGCAGAAAGTAGTTTCAGGATTCAAAGATGATCTGATTTGGAAGGGGGCCAGTTCCTACCTTTATCCTGTAAAAAGGGGCTGGCACGCGACTAAGTCCTGCCCTATGGGTGGGACTAGGAGGGGGGTGGTTACACCCACTTCCTTGGCGGGCTTTTCCCCAGCACAGGGTCTGGAGTGACCCTGGAACTGGTTCCAGCCAGCCTATGCACAGTGAGCACCGGGGTGCCACGTGCAGTCACCTTCCTCTAAAGCCCTGCCTACCTACAATACACAAAACCCTGTCTGGGACGGTGCTGGCACCGCCCCTGGCAGGAAACCCTTTGTCCTTATCTCCTGCTCTGGGAGGACTCCCAGCAGCAGGAGGGCAGACTTGTGTCTCGGTGGCAGCATCCATTTTGTGGAGCTGAGGCTCTGTTCGACTTTAACCGAGGTTAGGGGTTACATACATGTCGTGTCCCTCTAGAAGGGTGGAATGCTAACCCCGTCGCCAGAATTGGCGAGGGGTTAGTATTCCAATTCGTATGACACCTTACTCGACATGTTTTGATAAAGCGATACCAGAGTTGGCACATAACCGCGAGGATTATAATGCACTTAAGAGTATATGGTATGCGATATCATGGAAACGGCTAAGGGATGGGTCCCGAAAGCCGCAGACAGGCTCAGCTCATGCCAGAGCACCATCTCACACGATTCCAAGCACTCTGCCTTCAGGATTGTTAAGGCCTGCCATAGGAGTGACTGATAGGAGATCTGTGTGTCCATTTTAGGGTTAGATATAGGTATACTATATCTAAAGCAAAGGGTGAGTACACCACCTTGCCCCAGCTGTCGTGCAGCCAGTTGTGTCAGTTTAGTCAGTCAGCCCAGGGGTGGCACAATACATGCTTCAGCCCCTGGGAGACTTCTGGGTGCACCTCAGCCCTGGGTACAGGGACTTGGAGAGGGCCCAGTGCCAATTCAGTACCTGAGTACAATTTGGATAGAGAGAACAGCTAGGCTGTGGGTCTGATTAGCAGGCCCACAGCCAGGGAAAGTCGTAAACCAGTGCAGCAAAAAAAGCAAAAAAAATCTGGGTGATCATAGGATTGCAGACCCTACTCTCCTACAGCCTTGATAACTGACTGTGTGTCCACTCGCTAGCTGTATTGGATTACACCACATGTCCGGGAAAAATGGCAATGGTTGACTGCAAATACTGATATGTAATGACTACATGCGTTGGTCCACCTCCTATTCACTTACAGCACTGAGTTTTGTTTGTATTTGTTTTGTTTAGTTGTTGCAAAGGGGGGAATTTAGGGGGTAAAACAAGAAAATGTACAAATCCTATGTGCCCTTCATTGCAGTGTAATATCCTGATTTTGCATGCTCTTCAGCAGTTCTAACTACTTATGCAACTGTGATGTTATAAATGTGCAACTTTGAATAAACAAAAAAAAAAACAAAAAGGTAGACGATACGCTGGAGCGCTTTAACGACTCTGGAGCTAGGGCCAAGTCCTTGGGCCTCTCCACCCGCCATCCTGCGCAGTCTGCCTTTCTCCCCTTTCGTGGCTACGGAAGGGGTGCCCTGCCACGTCCCGCCCAGGGCCACAGGCCGGCCCAAGCAGTTCATCCTCTGTCCGGCCGGGGAGGTGGGAACCAGTGCCGTGGGTCTGGGGGCCACCTCGCGGGCCTGTCCACTTCAGCCCACTCTACAGCAGCCTCCAAACTCTCCTAGTTCGCCAGTGGGCGGCAGGATTCGCCATCACCTCCCCCACTGGTGCTCCATCGCGTCAGACAGGTGGGTTTTGCAGATAGTCCTAAGGGGCTACTCCCTCGTCTTCGAGACAACCACCCAGCCATACCACCTCAGTGCCATCGCATGTCGGAGGATCATATGGCCCTTATCTAACAGCGAAGAGAGTAATCGAGCTAGTGCCTGCCTCAGAAGTAGATCTTCAAAATGAGAGACAAGGGCGTCCCCACGAGAAGACAGTCTAGGACTGTGTTTCACACCTAGTACCTGGGATCTAGGGTGAATGTACCATTTTCAAAGAAACAAATTTATAAAGCATGCCAATAATATGGTGGGAAAGGTAAAGTTACAGTGATTTATACTCGATTACTATCCGTGTATGTTCAGAAGAACTATGTATATTTACTGTTCTAATTACTTATATCCCTAACGATGCCAAATTTTATAAAAAGAAGACTGTTGCCTCACCGTATAATCTACATTAAGAACGACAGTTTTTTTTAAAAATAATACCCCCAATGAACACGACCTAGTTTTCAAAAAGGATATACATAAGTCAATGTTTAAAAAATTGTTTAGAAAGGAAGTTTACCACACCATGAGTTACTCTGTTACACATTTATTATACATACAAAATTTTTAAAATTCCATCATTACAAAGTATACAATTAATTGAGGAAACAACGTTAATACATTTGCATAAAAAACATTTAAAACAAAGAATCACAGGTCGACGCGGCGTTTCGGTTTCTTGTATTTCTACCTTCTTCAGGACAGATTCTTAAAACAAGTGGGGTGAGTTTCCCCACCAGACAGTACTTTCTGTTCAGAACCTTGTTGCCATCTGGTTTTTGGGCTTATTTTCGGTTTCTGTTTGGTATATTACCTCTTGTATTTACACTTTGTACGCTTGGTCTTGGACTACCAGGAGGAGCCACCGTATTTTCCTTTGTGGGTTTCTTCAATGACCCATTGAAACTTGCTGCTTGTTGCAGTTCCTTTGGTGTTCTAATTTTCAGGCACCTCGTTGTAGATATCAGAGTTCGTGCTTTTAATTTGCAATCGGCCTCCCTGCTCCTGGGTCCTGGTAGTCTTTCACAGCGTCCCTTCGCCGGTCTGCTACGATCCGTCACGAGCAGACCGTAGCAGACCGGCGTTTTAAGAATCTGTCCTGAAGAAGGTAGAAATACAAGAAACCGAAACGCCGCGTCGACCTGTGATTCTTTGTTTTAAATGTTTTTTATGCAAATGTATTAACGTTGTTTCCTCAATTAATTGTATACTTTGTAATGATGGAATTTTAAAAATTTTGTATGTATAATAAATGTGTAACAGAGTAACTCATGGTGTGGTAAACTTCCTTTCTAAACAATTTTTTAAACATTGACTTATGTATATCCTTTTTGAAAACTAGGTCGTGTTCATTGGGGGTATTATTTTTTTTAAAAACTGTCGTTCTTAATGTAGATTATACGGTGAGGCAACAGTCTTCTTTTTATAAAATTTGGCATCGTTAGGGATATAAGTAATTAGAACAGTAAATATACATAGTTCTTCTGAACATACACGGATAGTAATCGAGTATAAATCACTGTAACTTTACCTTTCCCGCCATATTATTGGCATGCTTTATAAATTTGTTTCTTTGAAAATGGTACATTCACCCTAGATCCCAGGTACTAGGTGTGAAACACAGTCCTAGACTGTCTTCTCGTGGGGACGCCCTTGTCTCTCATTTTGAAGATTTACTATCCCCCCCAGTCCCCTATTAGTCTGTGCGGGGTCCTCCTTTCCTTTTTTAACTTAAATGCCTCAGAAGTAGGTCATTGTTGCTATTTCCACTACCTTCTGGTGCCCAAAAAAGACAAAGGCCTACATCCTATCTTGGTTCTCAGGAACATCAATCGCTTCCTCCGGAAGTAAAAGTTCAAAATGGTGATGCTAGCCAAGGTCCTTTCTGCCCTCGACCCTGGAGACTGGATGGTAGCGTTGGACTTGCAGGACACTTACTATCACATCCCCATCCTGCCGTCCCACCGGCGCTACTTGCGGTTCATGGTAGGACACGAGCACTTTCAGTTTACCGGGCTCCCTTTTGGTCTCACCAGCGCCCCTCGGGTATTCGCGAAAGTGATGGCCGTGGTCGCAGATTATCTGCGCAGATCAGGGATTTCAGTCTTCCCCCATCTCGCCCCAGGCTGTCGTCTCCCTCCTGCAGACTACAGCCGACCTCCTGCATTCGCTGGGGTTTTCTATCAACGTGCCAAAGTCACACCTGACTCCCTCGCAGAAGCTCCTCTTCATCGGAGTCGTTCTGGACATGGCACGGTATCGGGTCTATCTTCCCGAGCAGCGAGTCCAGGATATTCGGGCTATGATTCCAATCTTTCAGCCTCTAGTCCGGATTTCGGTCATGGTGACTTGGCCTCCTACATTCTGCTGGTGGATCATGCCAGATGGCATATGCGGGCTCTGCAGTGGAACCTGAAGTTCCAGAGGGCACAACATCAGGGGAATCTGTCCGATTGGGTTCAGATCTCTGAGGGCACTGCACGCCAATTGCAGTGGTGGCTAACGAACCAGGATTGGGTCACCGGCAGATCCCTCTCCCTTCCCCAACCAGAGTTCACAGTGGTGACTGATGCCTCGCTTCTGGGAAGGCAAATGCAAAACAACAGTTGATGGACCATGTCTGAACTGGGGTGGCAGAGTGGGCTAAAGAACGGTGATGGATTAAACCCAGATCAGTTGACTGGGGGTGAGTGCTTGTATTGTCAACGTTCCGTCCATCATTTCCTTTGGTTTTTTTCTCCCTTCTGGGATGGGGCAGCCACATGTGAGAGGCGTAGATCAGAGGTCTCTGGTCTCCGGCGGAGTCTGGGTTCCACATCAACCTTCTGGAGCTTCGGGTGATCTGTCTTGCACTAAAAGCATTCCTTCCCTCTGTCCGGGGAAGAGTAGTGCAGGTGTTCACGAACAACACCACTGCCATGTGGTATTGCAACAGGGCGGGGTGCGGTCGTGGACCCTATGTCAAGAGGTTCTCTGTCTCTGGACATGGCTGGAACATCAGGGCAAATCCCCGGTGGTTCAACACCTGCCAGGTTCACTGAACGCTAGGGCGGACGAACTCCGCCGCAGCTGCATGATTGATCACGAATGGTGTCTTCACTCGAAGGCGGTGCGAGGTCTCTCAGCAGTGGGGAGGTCCTTGGTTAGATCTATTCGCCACCGAAGAGAACGTGCAATGTTAGCAACTCTGCACGTTGGAATTTCCAAGCCGACACTCTCTAGGCGATGTTTTCGGCGCCAGTGGAGTTGCGGTCTTCTATACGCCTTTCCGCCTAGCAGCACTTCTGCCCAGAGTGCTGAAGATCAGGTTCGACTGGCCCCAAATCATTCTTGTGTCACCGGATTGGGCCAGAAGAGTCTGGTATCCTGAGCTGCTACACATGGCCATCAATCAATCAATCAATCAAAGTACTTGTAAAGCGCGCTACTTACCCTTGGGTCTCAAGGTGCTGTGGGGAGGAGGTGCTGCTACTTTTCGAAGAGCCAGGTCTTGAGGAGGCTTCTTAAGGCGAGTAGGTCGTGGGTCTGCCGTACGTGGAAAGGGAGGGTGTTCCAGGTACTGGCGGCGGGGTAGGAGAAAGATCTGCCGCCGGAGGTCGTACGTTGGATGCAGGGGACAGCGGCGAGGGCGAGGCTGGCGGAGCGGAGTTGGCAGGTGGGGGTGTGGAAGTTGAGTCTGCTGTTAAGGTAGGCTGGTCCAGCGTTGTGGAGTGCTTTGTGTCCGTGGGTGAGGAGCTTGAAAGTGATCCTCTTGTCGACGGGGAGCCAGTGTAGGTTTCTCAGGTGGGGGCGATGTGGTTGCGGCGGGGGACGTTGACGATCAGTCTGGCGGAGGCGTTTTGGATGCGTTGTAGTCGTCGTAGGTGTTTGGCTGGGATTCCTGCGTAGAGTGTGTTGCCATAGTCCAGTCTGCTGCTGACGAGGGCATGTGTCACCATTTTTCTTGTTTCGGTTGGGATTTACTTGTAGATCCTGCGGAGCATGCGGTAGCTGGAGAATGAGACAGCGTTGACCTGTTTGGACATGGAGGAGTCGAGGATGAATCCTAGGTTGCGTGCATGGTTGGTGGGTGTTGGCGTTGTTCCCATTGTGGTCAGCCACCAGGAGTCGTCCCAGGCTGATGGAGTGGGTCCGAGGATGAGGACCTCCGTCTTGTCCGAGTTCAGCTTTAGACGGCTGCTCCTCATCCAGTCGGCGACAGCCTTCATTCCCTCGTGGAGGTTGGTTTTGGCAGTGTGTGGGTCCTTGGTGACTGCCTCTTTTGGAGGATCTTCTGTCGCAGCAGCAGCGGACAGTCCTCCCCCAAACATGTAGAGCCTCCACCTCCTTGCGTGGAGATTGAGCGGCGGCTGTTGACGTCTTTTGACCTGCCTCCTGAAGTCTGTGATGTTATCTTGGCAGCCAGGCGTCCCTCCACTAAGAAGGTGTAGTCCTATAGATAGAACAAATTTGTGAACTTCTACAGTTGGTGCAGGATGGTCTAGAAGCAGCACAATTGACCATAAAATATGTTATGGACACCACTGATTCCGTGGGTAGAGATATGGCTCAGTCAGTTCTAAGCAGACATGCATGACTGCATCAGTCTGGGTTTTCATAACCTGTACAGTATACCCTGAAAGATATGCCGTTTGCTGGTGTACATGCTGTTTCTACTTTAAGGCGATATAGAGCTGCATAGAGTGATAAAGACTCCTAGACCTGTCTTTGCAGGACCTGGTTGAATCTTTATTTATGCCTTGTGCGGACGGACGTGTTCATAAATGACTTAGTTGCACTGTGTCTTCATCTAGTTGCAAACACTGTGGGTTTCTGCTTGCTGCAGGACTTTATAGTTGTTTAACTAACCTTGTGGTTCTTTACACTTTTTTACCTGAACCTTACTTTTGATCAGTTACAATTATAGTAGTGCATTATTCTGCAGAATTCTTTTCAGTGAAGTTCCTATTTACTGCTTGGTGTAGAAGTCATGCCTTTATCTTTCAGCTCTGTTGATGGCCGTTTTCAACTGTTTCTTTGTGTTTGGATTTTTGACTGATCCCTGATGTACAGTTCTTGCAGTTTGCTTTACTTCGCAGAAGAGCTCAAGCTCAAGGGTTGATACCTTCTTTATATGTTCTCTACTCTATGTGGAGTATCTTGTATGCTATGTCAGCATACACACACACTCTCATACTCAGTTTGGATTCCCATCTGGTGCACTCTTGGACCCACATCGGGGAGTGCAGAGTTCCACCCTCTATCATGATTTCTCTAACGTACAATATCATCCAATCGTTTGTGAAACTTGGTACCCTTTGTTAGGTACTTTTTTATTTGTACCTCCTTGGGAGTCTGTGTATATGATCTGTCTTTTGATGAAATGTTTATGTACTTGGACCCTCTCTCTACTTTTGGTTAATTTGATGAAGTAGCTCTTATACTTTTATTTGATATTTGTGTTTCCTTACGCTTCATTGTGGGCATATATCAATAGGCAAAGGTGCTATTGATGGCACAGACTATCCCTAAGTTCCTTCTGGTATTTTCACAGAAGGTAGCGGGTAGTCTACATTATTATTTATGTGGCTGTGACAATTCTCCTTGTATTTGCCTATCGCTTCATGGATAGATGATGTACGTATGATTCATGGCAAAAATTCTCTACTTTTGCTTTCAGTATATGATCTTTTTTTGGTTTAGGATTATCATCTTGTGAGCCTTTAAACTGTTTTACTCTTCAGGTTGTCATATTGCCATTGTTAATTCATTGGCTCTTCCACTCCTTTCTGTGTACATGGGGATCTCTAAGGATGTGTAGCATCTCAATCCAGCCTATTCTTTCTATTATGAAGGGTGCTTTACATTCTTTACTCTTTTGGGGTTGTTATAAAGCTTTGTGTCATTGCTGAAGATTTCTTCTTTCTGAAGTTAATTTCTCTTTCGCGATGTACCTTTTCTTCTCTCTGTAGGTATTCCTACATTGTCCATGAAGTGACTGGGTGTCTGCCTCTAGATTTTACTTGTTGTAGATAGCTTTTATTCTAAATCCATATTGTTAGATCATCCTAGCTAGGCTTCATTGTTCATTTTCATTCTTTATATCTTCTTCAATTTTAATCTCAATTGCTTGCTAATGCGGTATTAGGCAATTTGCATTCCACTTAAATGTTGGATGGTTGTTGCTTTCTTACTTGGTGAAATGGCCACTATGGTTTCTGTACTATTAAGTCAGAATTCACTGACTGATTATTCGCCTTAATTTATTGTTGTGTCTGTAGTGGTTATTTATTTTACTCCTAAGTCAATGTATTTTTTGGAGATATCCTAGTGATATTCTATTCTTCCTAGGC
This sequence comes from Lissotriton helveticus, assembly GCF_964261635.1. Lineage (NCBI taxonomy): Eukaryota > Metazoa > Chordata > Amphibia > Caudata > Salamandridae > Lissotriton > Lissotriton helveticus. The sequence continues at coordinate 834,177,127 of NC_136063.1, read as the reverse complement.
CTATTTCCTAGGGATATGAATGGTTCAAGGCTACTATTTCCTAGTCTGGTGGCTTGGTGGACTGTGTGTGCACTGTAGGGCCTTGTGTTTAAGCTTTACGGTCACAGGTTCATATCTTGGCGGGCCCTCTCAGCCTTTCATCCTTATTAGCTTGAGAGAAACTGTACTAATGGCATGGGTTGCAATGTATATCTGTTATGCGACGTCCAGATACCCAGGTGAACCTGCGTGTTACAATCCACATTTATGATAGATATATATGTGTGTGTGAGTGTGTGTATATATATATATATATATATATATATATATATATATATAACTCAGGAAGTCGCAACCTTGTAGCATGCAGAAGGACGACAGCGGACCCAGGAATTTAAGGTGCAAAGTTTTATTTAGTGCAAAAGCGCCCCCGCACCATAGCCATGATGCGTTTCGGGTCTTCCTCGACCCTTGATCACATGATATATATATAGATATATATATATATATATATATATATATATATATATATATATATATATATATCCAACCACCCTCTCTCCACAGGAAAAGAGCAGAGGCCACACAGGGGACTGTTAGAAAACACCTTTAATCGACCTATGCGGCATGATGCATTTCGGCCTGATGTGGCCTTCTTCGGATGCCTGAATAACAAGAGGCTTGCAACCTTCACATTTTTAAAGTGTCCAACTGCTTCCTGATTTGTAGGAACCCGCTCCGCCCCTTCTCCTCATGCTTGCTCACCAACCTGTAGTTCATCGGAACTACAGGTCCTAGAATGCCGTAGATGTCCAGGTAGGTGCTGCGGGGGGAAAAATTCAGTCCTTGTGGAAACACGGGATGTCGAGCAGAAAGTGAAGATTGACACAGCCAATATCTTGCTGAATTATAATCCCAGGTGCCTTCTCCAGTCCCCACACCGCTACAACCCCGCAAACCAAGAAACAAATGTGGCGGAGGCAGGAGTGCGCAATGCAACCCGCCCTACATCTCACCGCCTTGCTGAGTCTTGATGAGGGAGGTGGGCCACGGGCATCCCGATACCTCGGAGTACAATCCAATCTGCAACAGCAGCTGTCAGCACTGTCCGCAGCCAACTTGCATAGTGGGGGCCTCTGAATGACGGCGCTGGCTGCCGTGAATAACATCCAACCACCCTCTCTCCACAGGAAAAGAGCAGAGGCCACACGGGGACTGTTAGAAAACACCTTTAATGGATATATATATTCACTGAAAAAAACATAGGTTTCAGACATGTTATAGTTTGGAATTATCATTTAAAAAACCTTTGAAATCCACTGAAAAAAACATAGGTTTTAGGGGTGTTCTTGTTAGCTCGACATTTCACTCGTACAAAACCATTGAAATTCCTTCGTTATAGTTAGTTGTACTAACTATAACTCGCGCGCCCACAATCTACTGCTGATGATTTCACATATTACATCATTTATGACATGGTCAGTGACATCACTGATGACATCTCAAATGACCTCACTGATGACATCATCCAGTGAATGTTTGGTTCGATGTTTAAATATGTATTCTATATATAGCAATCTGTATTGACGAATGAGTGGATGTATAAGTGTCTCGATGGAGGATTTAGTAGCAATGTGATTGACTAAGTGACTTATTTAAAGTGTCTAACTAAATATATGGGATAGTGATTCAGTTGTGTGGATCTCTGTTTCACTTTATCTCTTGTTGTGTAAACTACTACATAAGTTGGTTACTAGGTGTGTGAATGTTTATATTAGTATTAATTAGTTAACTGAGAATTTGCATGGGATAGTGAATGTGTGTGTGTGTGTGTGTGGTTGAGTGGAAGGTGTGTGACTGTCCAAAGATGTGTAAATAGTTGATTTAGTAGGTTTATGTGGTTAAGACTGCACGTGGAAACACTTGTTTGGGTTACTGAATCTCTTTATGGGTGTGGTGATGAGTAAATATAATTCTCAATGATACATATCCAACGAAGTAGAAATATAAAAGACACTGCATGTGACAGTTGTTTATAAAGAAGTATATGTAAGACTCAGTGGCTGTACGGAAAACTGATTACTTGTAATAGTGATTTTATAACACACTAAGTATGAGTTACTATTTATGTCAATAAATAAAGTGCTGTTTGTATAAGTATGTAGCTGAGTAAATTTAAGTATGATCAATTGTTTGCATAAGTGAGTAGGATGACTGCATAAGAGAATAGGATGTGTGCTGGTGTGTTATGTCGATGTAGGTGTATAATTATATTTAATAGTTTTATATTGATCTTTGTTAGCATGTATGAGTAAATCTACAGGTAAGTGTTTAGAAGTGTGTGTAGATGTAAGAATCACTGAGTACGTTTTTAGAGACTTGTATTGGTTTGTCAGTGGTTTGAAATATGGTATTCCATATTTTATAAAATAGCATTCCCTACGGAAAAATACTCAGGCTCCGAAGGAATTGCTCAAGGGACTCTGACTTTGAGGCGACTGCCTCAGAGTGTCTAGTGCGCTTTTCCATTAGGGGATATGGTGAGAAACTATTGAACAACACACTAAAGAAGGTTAGAAGGGCACAAAGGGCAACACTCTTGGCTACAGACAATCAAGCTGCAGGCCGAGAGAAGAAAGCTGCCGTGAACGAAGGGAAGTTCAGGCTGATCACCCCCTATTCATCAGGTGCCAATGACTTAAGAACTATGCTCAACAGGAACTGGCACATATTACAGACAGACAGCTAACTAAAGGAGGATTTACCAGCTCATCCTCTAATAACGTTTAGCAGAGCTAGATCATTGGGCGACATGTTGGTCTCCAGCCACCTGGAGAAACCAACACCAAAAACAAATACCTTGAAGCAAATGTCGGGGTTTTTTCCTTGTGGGCACTGTGAGGCCTGTGCCGGGAGTAGAAGAGTGCTATCGTACACCATACCCGACACGGGAAATACAGTGCCCATCAAGAAATTCACAACCTGCAGCTCCCAGTTTGTAGTATACTGTTTGCTCTGCCCGTGTGGCCTCCGCTACATCGGCAGTACAATTAAGTAACTCAAACTGAGGATATTGGAACACCTTAGGGCAATCGAGAAGGTAGACACCGCATACCCGGTTGCCCGGCATTTTGCCAAAGAACATGGCAAAGATCTCAACAAACTCTAATTCTTTGGGTTGGATATTGTCCCACCCAACGTTAGAGGAGGCGATCGGCTGAGAAGACTCCGCAGGTTGGAATCGAGGTATATCATAGATCTTTCCACCAAATACCCGAGAGGACTTAATGGCGGAGAGGAATTGTCATTCCATTTAGGTAAATGATATTGATACAACTATATTACCTCCGGGGCATGGTCTACCTCCATGCTGTCTTTCATGTAAGAATCATGATTAGACACCTTGTACATAGGACACTAGCCGATCCACGGCTTTATTGAACGTCATAATCAAATGATATTTCATAATCATTACACCCTCTCAATGGATATAACACCATTCCACTAGTGTATGATGAGGTGTATCAGATTGTCACGTGGATGATATCAGTGATGTCATTTGAGATGTCATCAGCGATGTCTTCAGTGATGTCACTGACCGTATCATGAATGATGTAATATGTATCTGAAAGAGACACGTTAGTATTAGATTCCTTACCTTAGAATATCCCCAGGCGTCAGACTGGATCCGGATGTTTTTTTTGGCTTAGCAGTACCCTTGCGCGTCGGTAGGTGTCGTCTGCGGCTCCGCGACCGTCGTCGGCGTCGTGGGCGCGTGATGATGTTGTCGGAGTACTTAGACGCCGCCTCCGCATGCTGACGTCAGTTCTTCTTTTTTCCACGCCAGCAGCGCAGATCCGGAAAAAGTGGTACCTTAGTCACTTTTTGACTAACTCTTTTGATCTTTTTGATCTCCTTTTTCGAGTCTTCGACTCCTCATCGGTGCCGGTAGGGATGCTTGGTTTCAAACCCTGTGAGGATTGCGACCGACTGATGTCGGTAACGGACCCTCACCGTCGGTGTCTCCACTGTCTCGGCGTCGACCACGACGACAAGGCCTGTTCAGACTGCTGGGCTCTGACTTCGAAAGCTAGACGGGAGCGGTCCCGTAAGCGACTTGAACTCCGACAGTCGGCCCCACGCCAGGAGAGGTCCCGATCCGGACGGAGGTCGAGGGACCGGTCGCGGGAGCGGAGCCATCATAGCTCCGGGAGTCGACATCACTCCTCGGGGTCGAAGTCGTCAGGTAAGCACAAGAAGTCGAAGAGACGTCATCGCTCTTCCGACTCCCTCCGACGCTCGCGCGACGCGGCTGGGGGTTTGGGTGGGACCGCCCACGCGGCTCCGTCGGAGTCGCAGGCGCCGCGTCCGGCTTCATACCCTTCGGTCCCTGGGCCTCGCGCGACGCCGGAGGATATCGAGCGGTTCCTCGTGGCTATGAGGTCCCTCTCTCCTCTGACGGGTTCTGCGGTGCCTTCGGGCCCGGTGGCTCCGTCTGGGGGTCCTAGCGGGTTGGGGGCTTCGGCCGCGACGCCGACGGGTGCTTAGGCTCTGTCGCCGCCGGCGCCTTCGGGCCCGGCGCCGCAGGGCCCCACTGGATCCGGTTCCGGGTCGTCGCCGGTGGATTTAACGACCTCCCCGGCGCCAGTCCCTCAGGTGTCACCACCGGCGCCGTCCTCGGGCGGCGCCCTCGACCCGGTTCCGGCGCCGGTGCGGCGCCGCTTCAGACGCTGTTCGGAGAATTCGTTATCCATGAACCAGCCCCATCTTTTCCCAACCCTGAGTACCAGGAGATGGGTGATGAGGAGGATTGGGAGGGGTCTGAGGACCCTCTGGCACGTGAATGCCAGTCTCAAGAGGACTGGGCAGGTGAACTTGGGGAGGCCAGTGGTATTGACACTTCGCCTGACACTGGCTTTGTCTCGCCTCCTACCGTGGCTACGGAGAAGGGGGCAACCTATAGTGTGGTGTTGATGAGGGCAGCCAAGGCCTTGGGCCTGGAGCTCCCGTTGCGGCCGTGAGGACTAACCTCCTCACCGAGGTCCTTAAGCCGCAGTCATGCTCGGCCGAGCCTCTGCTGCCGTTTAATGAGGCCTTAACCGACGTTCTTTTGGGCACTTGGTCCAGGCCCGCTACGGGTTCGCCCGTAGATAGGAACGTGGCCAGACGCCACCGCCCGCCCCCGGGCGACCCATGTTTCCTGTCCACCCACCCCACTCCCGAGAGCCTGGTCATCCAGGCCTCCAATTCCCAGAACGCGTTCCCGTCGGCTCCGCCGGACAGGGAATCCAAGAGGTATGAGCAGTATGGTAAAAAGATCTTCTCATCCCTTAGTCTGGGACTGCGGTCTTCCAACACCGTGTGCCTCTTGGGCCGTTACACCCACTCTCTGTGGGATACAGTTGCGGAAGTGCTGCCAGAGTGTCCGTTGGAGGTACGGGCCAAACTTGGCCATGCCCTTGTGGAGGGCCGGGATGCAGCCAAATATTCTATCCGGTGTGGGCTGGATACCACCGACTCGCTAGGTAGAGCGATGGCAACGACGGTGGCGGTCAGACGCCATGCCTGGTTGAGGTCCGCCAACTTTTCGGCCGATGTCCAGAACACTTTGATGGACATGCCGTTTGATGGCTGTCGCCTCGACAAAGCAGACCATGCGCTTGAGCTCTTTAAGGACTCCAGGGCTACGGCCAAGTCCTTGGGCCTCTCGGCCCCGCGCCAGCAATCGGCTGCTATTCACTCCTTTCGTGGCCACGGAAGGGGTGTACCCACACGTGCTGCCAGCCACGCTCCGCAGGGCAATACCCAACGCGGTGGCAGCCATTGGAACCGCCGTCCTGGCGGTAGGGGTCAACGGCGAGGTCAGTCCACACCTTCCCCCGCAGCATCCGCCTCAAAACCCTCCTAGTCCGTGCTTTCAGGCCCATGTGACGCCAGTGGGGGGCAGCGTTCGCCATCACCTCCTCCACTGGCGCACTATCACGTCGGACAGGTGGGTGCTGCAGATCGTCCGAAGGGGCTACTCCCTCCCCTTCGAGGCGACTCCTCCAGCCATGCCACCGCAGAACCACCGTGTATCGGGGGATCATTTCCGACTTCTGCAGGAGGAAGTTACGGTCCTCTTGGCCAAGGGGTCCATCGAGCGCGTTCCTGGACCAGAAGTAGGGTGTGGTTGCTATTCCCACTACTTTCTGGTACCCAAGAAGGGCAAAGGGGGCCTACGCCCTATCTTGGACCTCAGGAATGTCAACGGCTTCCTCTGGAAGGAGAAGTTCAAAATGCTGACACTGGCTCAGGTCTTAGCTGCCCTGGACCCAGGAGACTGGATGGTAGCGTTGGACTTGCAGGACGCTTATTTCCACATCCCCGTCCTGCCGGCCCACCGGCGCTACCTGCGGTTCACGGTTGGCCACGAGCACTTTCAGTTTACCGTGCTCCCCTTTGGCCTTACCAGCGCCCCATGGGTGTTCACAAAGGTGGTCGCAGCTCATCTGCGCAGGTTAGGGGTTTGGTTTCAGTCTTCCCCTACCTCGACGGCGGGCTCGCCCCAGACAGTCGTCAGCCACCTCCAGACTACAGCAGATCTCCTGCACCGGCTGGGGTTCTCCATCAATGTGCCAAAGTCACACCTGTGCCCCTCTCAGAAGCTCCTCTTCATCAGAGCGGTTCTAGACTCGGCGCGGTTTCGGGTTTATCCACCCGAACAGCGGGTCCGGGATATTCAGGCTCTGATTCCCATCTTTCCGCCGTTATCCCGGGTCTCAGTCAGGTTGACGCTGCGTCTTCTGGGGCTGATGGCCTCCTGCATCCTTCTGGTGCATCACGCCAGGTGGCGGATGCGGGCTCTGCAGTGGGACCTGAAGTTTCAGTGGGCCCAGCATCAGGGCAACCTGTCTGACCATGTCCTGATCTCGGAGGGCACTGCGAGACCGCAGCAGTGGTGGCTCATGGACCGCGATTGGGTCAGCGGCAGATCACTCTCCCTTCCCCAACCGGAGCACGTAGTATTGACGGATGCGTCCCTCCAGGGCTGGGGAGGCCACATGGGAGAGGCGGAGATCAGAGGCCTCTGGTCTCCGGCGGAGGCCCGGCTCCACATCAACCAGTTGGAGTTACGGGCGATTCGTCTTGCACTGAAGGCATTCCTTCCCTCTGTTCGGGGGAGTGTAGTGCAGGTGTTCACGGACAACACCGCCGCCATGTGGTACTGCAACAAACAGGGCGGGGTGGGGTCGTGGACCCTTTGCCAGGAGGCTCTGCGCCTCTGGCAATGGCTGGAACGCCAGGGCGTTACCCTGGTGGCTCAACACCTGGCAGGTTCTCTGAATGCCAGGGCGGACGAGCTCAGCCGTCGGTGCATGATGGATCACGAATGGCGTCTGAACTCGGACGTGGGGCAAGGCCTCCTTCAGCAATGGGGAGAGCCTTGGTTAGATCTATTCGCCACCGAAGAGAACGCGCAATGTCATCAGTTCTGCGCGTTGGAATTTCTAAGGCGGCACTCGCTCGGCGACGCTTTTCGGCGCGAGTGGAGTTGCGGTCTGTTGTACGCCTTTCCGCCTATACCACTTCTGCCCAGAGTGCTGAAGAAGATCAAGCGCGACCGGGCCCAAGTCATCCTTGTGGCTCCGGACTGGGCACGAAGGTACTGGTATCCAGAGCTACTCAGTATGTCAGTCGATCCCCCGGTTCGTCTGCCTCTTCAGGAGGACCTTCTGTCGCAGCAGCAGGGGACGGTCCTCCACCCGAACCTGTCCAGTCTCCACCTCCATGCTTGGAGATTGTGCGGCGACAGTTGAGGCCATTTGACTTGCCTCCTGAAGTCTGTAATGTCATTCTGGCAGCCAGGCGTCCCTCCACAAAACGGTATACGGCTGCAGGTGGAACAGGTTTGTGGCATGGTGCACAGCAAAGGCTGTGGATCCTCTTGCTGCCCCTCTCTCTGAGGTTCTTCTCTTTCTTCTTTCTCTTGCCCAGCCGGGCTCTGCTCTGGGCACTATCAAGGGCTACCTTTCTGCCCTTTCAGCCTTTCTGAGGCTGCCTGATCAACCTTACTTGTTCAAGTCCCCTATTGTAAATAGATTTCTTAAGGGCATCACACACACGTTTCCTCCTGTTCCGTTTGTGATGCCTGAGTGGGACTTGAACCTTGTTCTTACGTTTATGATGTGCGCTCCCTTTGACCCACTTCACAACTGTCCTCTACGTCTTCTTACTCTAAAGACTGCTTTCCTGGTTGCCATCACCTCTGCCAGAAGGGTGAGTGAGCTCCAGGCTCTTTCTTGTACTCCACCTTTCCTTTCTGTCCATCTGAACAAAGTGGTGTTGCGTACTAAGCCATCTTTCCTGCCCAAGGTTGTCACGGCCTTCCACATCGGGCAGTCCATCACCTTGCCAACCTTCTTTCCGCCTCCGCACCCCTCTAAAGAGGAAGAGCGGCTCCACCGTCTGGACCCAAAATGTGCGCTCTCATTCTATTTGGATCGCACACGCCAGTTCCGGATGGATGACCAACTCTTTGTTGGTTACGTGGGCGCTAAGAAGGGGAAAGCGGTGCACAAGAGGACCATCTCCCGGTGGATCATCTTGTGTATCCAGGCATGTTACTCCTTGGCTAAAAAGGAGCCCCCTGTTGGATTGCGGGCTCATTCCACCCGAGCCACGGCGACTACAACTGCCATGGGCCGGGGAGTGCCCTTACAAGACATCTGTCAGGCAGCTACGTGGGCATCGCTGCAGACGTTTGCAAGACACTACTTCCTGGACAGCCAAGTCCGGAGGGATGGCTTCTTTGACCGTTCTGTCCTCTAGGACTTTCTGGCGTGATTATTGGTTCGCAGACCCACCACCGGGGTTGGTATTGCTGGGGTATCTATTCTAAGGTAAGGAATCTAATACTAACGTGTCTCTTTCAGATGCACAAGTTACTACTTGTGTAACGATATATCTGTAAGAGACATTAGTTAGTATTAGATTCCTTACCGACTCACCCATCCTCCCCGTTCTGCAAACCGATATCTAGGGTTAGGGTTATCCCTTTCAGGGCCCTAGTATCAATGGCACCAGTGTTGGTATTTAACATGGCTCAGCGCTTCTGGCGCGGAAAAGATGTGTCTAAGAACTGACGTCAGCACGCGGAGGCGGCGTCTAAGTACTCCGAAGATGTCAGCACGGCACCGACGACGGACGCGGAGCCGCAGACGACGCCTACCGACGTGCAAGGGTACTGCTACGCAAAAAAAAAATCCGGATCCAGTCTGATGCCTGGGGATATTCTAAGGTAAGGAATCTAATACTAACTAATGTCTCTTACAGATATATCGTTACACAAGTAGTAACTTGTGCGACGACATCAGCAGTGGATTGCGGGCGCGCAAGTTATAGTTAGTACAAATAAGTATAACTAAGGAATTTTAATGGTTTTGTACGAATGAAATGTCGAGCTAACTATAGCACCCCTAAAACCTATGGTTTTTTCAGTGAATTTCAAAGGTTTTTTTAAAATAATTCCTAACTATGACATATCTGAAAGAAACACGTTAGTGTTAGATTCCTTACCTTAGAATATCCCCAGGCGTCAGACTCGATCCGAAAAGTTTTTCGTCAGCAGTACCCATGCGCGTCGTCTGCGGCTCCTAGTCCGGCGTCGTGATCGCGGGGATCTCTGTCGGAGTACTTAGACACCGCCGTCGCGCCCTGACGTCAGTTTTGTACATAGCTTTCCGTGCCAGAAGCGCAGAGCCATGATAGAAACCGACACTGGTGCCATGAAACTAGGGCCCTGAAAGGGATGTCTTTAACCCTAGATATCTAAGGTAAGTAACTAACGTTTCTTACAGATATATCGTTACCGAAGGTAAGTAACTTATGTGCGAATTTCAGTTTTTTAAATAATTCCTAACTGTAACATGTCTAAAACCTATGATTTTTCAGTGAATTTCAAAGGTTTTTTCAATGATAATTTTTAAATTTATTAATTATTTTTTTCATATTGTTTTACTACATTTTTTTATTCTATTTTTTAGAGATCTTATTTTTTAAACTACATTAGACATATTTAATAAAAATATATTTTTCCCAAAAATTATAAATATTTATTTTTTCATAATTTGATGTTCTTTTAAATATATTTATATTATTTTCTTTATTATTTTTTTACAATTTTTTGGGGAGTCACGCACCCATCTCGTTCACCACGCGGAACGTGTCCGCCATTTTAGGATTGCTGTGTAGGATCCGCGTACGCTGAGCGACGAGTACGACTTTCCCAACGCGGACGCTATGTGACTGGTACGCGACTTATAGAGCATACGTGACATGTACGTATTACGCGACGGTCGCGCGGTTGAGCTTGAAGTCATACGCGCACTGGACACAGTGGGTTACGCTACCCCCGCGAAATAATTTTAATGTTCTAAAACTTATATATATATGTATATATATTTAATATAAATATTAAGACAAGACATTATCCGAGCTAATTATAAAAATAATATTCTTTAACTTTTAATAAACTTACATTACTTTTAAATGCTAAATCGCGCTGGGTGCGAGCTGCGTGCGCTCACCCTACGCGGACCCCATGTGACCAGAAAAAAAGAGATTTGATTGGTTCATTACACTTCCTATTGTAAGTATTGAAGGACCCCACCCATTTCAATCACTCTTGTTAGACCTTCCTTAGGAGAAGACCTCAGCTACCGAGACCTGTTGTTTTTGTTGATTCCAGGCCTGTTTGCCCTTGACATTACAAAAATGGCTTCAAATCAACCTTCTTCGTATTCAGAGCAGGGGTTTGTTCCTGAGCCACCACGCCCCAAGAGATTTAAATCAGTTGTTTGGAAAATGTTTACATTCCCAGAAGGACTGAAGAAAACAAATGCCACAAAGGTAACCTGCAAAATTTGCAAGGTAGTTCTATCAAGAGGAGACCCCAACATAAAATATTCTTGTGGAACTGCCAGTATGTTAAAACATAGTTTGCATCCTGTGAGTCTGGCAAGACAGGAGTGCAAGAGGCTGCAACAGAGTGGACCAACAGCACCGCAAGTTTCAAGCACTTCTGGGGCGTCCACTTCAACATCTACTTTGGGCATCCGGCCCCAACTGGCTAATGCCAAAAATTTATTGCATAAAATGCCATAGGTTGCTTTGCAATGGGGAGCAATCAGTTGATTTGGTTTGCAGGGCTCCAGAGAACCATCACTGTTACTATTTTTTTTTGCCATAAAGTTCATTGTTCGGTTTGTCCCGTTCAGTTTTTTTTTTCATTTTAAAAAAAACGAAACAATCAAAAAATTGTTCCAAAAAAGTACAGAACTACACAAAAAAAAGTTCTAATCAGAACTACCTACTCTGGTTAAAAAAAGAGCTAAACTTGTATGCTAGTGTGTGAAAGTTTAGATGAATGTATGTGTAGTGCATAATTGACTGAAAGAATGCATTTGTGATGTGTGGTGAATGCATAAGTGCAGAAGTATAAGGAAGTGCTACATCATGATACTGTAAAGTGTTTAGCTACAGCGTGCTGTAGTACTTCCGAAGCACAGGGATACAACATATGTACATATATGTTGCAAGTCTGCTTCCCTCTTTACAGCTGGTTAAACTGCAGCCATGTGGTGACACAGGCACCCTTGCACCATGGTGCAAGGATGTCCGTGTCATGCAGAGATTGTTTTTGTGCAGGAAGGGACACCTTCCTGCACAAAAACCATTAGTAAAGGCATTTTTCTCCTTCAATATATGCTGTGCATTGTAGCATATATTGAAAGAGAAAAAATGAGAAGTGAAAACAATTCTCCTTGTTCTGCCTTGATACACCAATTGGAGGATGGTGCAGCATTCACACATGTCCAGATTTATCATTTTTTATAAAACTGGACATGTGTCTTGTTCTATGAGTGTTGTGTGCAAACACGCACAGCAACACCTATGGAACGCCTTTTCAACGCAAAGTGGTGTGTATGATGAGATTCCATTTACATGGAAAACAAAAGGTATACAGAATGCCTTTTCCTCAACTTGTAAATATGAAAGAAAGTTAATGGCTAGGCCAATTCTTATTATAGGAGTACATTTGTACTGCTAACAGAGAACAAGATACATTTATAAGTACTTATGTTTTAGGAAACTTATAGCACATATTTATATATGACTTAAGAGAAGGGATGGGGTCTAATGTGACATGTGCAAAAACACTCAGCAATGTGCTTTAAGTTAAATAGTTTTATTTCTTATCATTCTGAAATTACCAGGCCCTACAAGACCACCATATGTCTCTATTGTGTACTATACCATGTATCTTGCAGACAGGTGCTCTGAAGCGGTCTCCTATTTGATACCTGTATGCAATAGAATTCTCTGGCACAAATCTACTCCATCCATCTTCCCTTTTTTCAAATGTGTGCAAACACACACCATTCTGCATTTTAAGACTTACTTAAAATTACCTCAGCAGTAATACATCTAAAAAACGCTACACATTTTATTCAGTAATTTTTTATAATGTAAATTGTGGTAAACTGCTTATTTTAGAATTAGGATCTGTGAAAGAAAAGAAAAAATAGTTATAACATGTAATTATATATTTTTTAACAACACAGCATAATTTAAACAATTTACAAAGTAATTTCTTTGCCTTTTTTGCTGTTCTCAGAATATATTGAATTTCACTAGAATCAGTGATTTCAATCGTACTCATCACTTAACTGTGGGCAAAAAAAACAATCGATAAGCTTGTTTAAAAAAAAAAAACAATCCATCCTCAAAAATATACCTTATAATACAAATCACACATATATAAAATCCTTACTGCTAAGAAAATGTTGTAACTTTAATTTATAAACACTGTAAATATTGTCACTTAAAAGTATGCACCGAGACAATGTGCAAGAAAAAGTCCATAATTCAAACAGATACCTTTCCATAAGGCCAAATTGTATTTTTGCACTCCTTTTTATGTAAATGATCCAATGGTAATCCTATTAAATCATAACAATAAATTCCTCAGAGACTGAATTATCTTCCTAAAACTTTGGCTTTAAAAATATTAGATAGAAATTGGTAATTTGAAAAGCAACTGAGCATGGAGGCAAGATGGCGGCCGTGGCGTAGGCTGTGTGAGCAGCTCAGCCCTCTGCTCCGCGTTCCTTGGAGGGGATCGCCGTATTGTCGAGTTCAGCCCAGACAACCTGAACGAGTGAAAGCGAGTGGAAACGAGGATTATTGTGACCGCTGTGTTAAGGATCAAGCTCCACATCTCTGCGAATCCGGCACTTCTCGGTGTTAGTTTCACCTCCGTCGCGGGAACCAACTGATTGGAAAGTTGTGCTGCCGCCCTTACCTGCGACCAGTAACAGAGCGACGTATGCTGTTTGACCTGCTCCTCCCCCGGCGGCGTACTCTGCTGTGCCGTTTTCCGGTGATTTTGGCTGGTTTTCAGAGAGCTGTAGTGCGGGGCAGCGGGGGAGCCCGCAAGAGGAAAATGCCACCAAAGCTCCAAGCGAAGGCTCTTACTAGGAGCTGCAAAACAAAGCAACTGACTCCTGAGGAACCATCGAATCAAGCTACGGCCACCGTGAACTTGGAAAATGTGGAAAGTTCTGAAGGTGAGACTGCTAATTGTGGTAATAAGGGGGGTGATCAATTCTCAAAAAAGACAGCGCTGCAACGTAATTTGAAACAAGGGACTCTGCTGTTTGAAAAAAGACAACTAAACAGCCACTTTCAGGGACTCAAAATGAAGCCATATCGTTGCTAAACAAGGCTGACCGCGCTACTGTATCTAGTCTGGAGGTTGTAGATACTTTGAATCCGGCTCAGCAAAATGGAATCCAGGTCACAGTAAATGATGTCAGGGGGATTATGGGGGATGAAGTCTAGAATGAAATACCACGTATCGCAGTTGCAGCAGACAGCCCCGGTCCCTCAATTCAAGAGCTACAGGTTGACACTGCGAACATCCCCACTGACACTGATATTAATTTCGGCCACGAAGCGCTGGGTTTACAAGAAGCAGGGGAATTTTTTTTTCCCCTGTCTGACTATACCTCTGATGACTATGCTAATGTGCGTAAAGACTGGGCTGATTATACCGCTGAAAGTAGTTCGGGTGGCGAAGAGGTGTCGAGAGCCAAATCGACTTCACCTAATACTAGTGCGCCGACGGTAAGAAGACGCAAGAAAAGAGGCTCACAGCGCTCTGCGCCGAATAATGGTGACGCGTGTCAAGAGGATCCTAAAGTGAATGTTGGGATCATGTTAAACGCGGTGTCTGAGGATGGTACTGGGATTATAACTGCAACGAGTCTTGAGGTTGGAGACAATGGGAACACTCTTGAAACAACCACAGAAGTCACTTTAACTACGATATATAATACAATGATGGCGCATCACGCCGAGAGTAAATCAGAAAATTTGCGTACTCAAGCTACTTGTTCGAAAATAAAGAATGCCATCCGTCGAGCAATCAAAGTATGTACTGAAACAGCAGATAGAGTGACTGAGACTGAAGCGAGGATTCTGGCTCTGGAAGAAGAGTCGATCGCTCAGAAACAAGAACTTGAGACCATTAGAGCTCACAGGGACGATCTTTCATATAAATTGACGTGCTTAGAAAGCCAGGCCCGTAGAAACAATTTACGTTTCTTAGGCATACCTGAGAAAAAAGAGGGGGGTCAATGTAAGGCAATTTATTGTTGAACTACTAACAGAGGCTTTCCCGGAGGTGACGTCATGGGACTGGGCGAAAGAAGTAGAAAGGGCACACCGTTTCCCTTTCTCCATTAAGAAAACTCGGCATGGGGGGGATGAATACCCCCGGGCAATCCTAGTGGGTTTTAATAATTTCCTTGCCGGGGAGGAGATTTACGCTTTAGCCAGACCCGAGAAAAAAAGCATTAGCCAAGCAATGCTCGTTTTTTGTTAGATCGGACTTTTGTCAGGCAACAGTGGCCAAACGCTGGCATCTTCAGCAGTTAATTCCCGATTTTCAGAAGAAAGGGGCCACTGTTTATCTGCAAAATCCGGCCAAACTTAGTTATTTGGAAAGGGCAGACTGCATTTTTTTATCAGAAGTAAAAGCTAAGGAATTTCTAGAATCTCTATGAGTTATGAGTATGAGTTAGAACGAGCATCAATGAGTAAAGGGGTATGGATAAGGTAGGGTTGTTACATATTAATTTCTAGTTGCCCTTCTAATATATCAGGCTTTTTTTTTCCCTCTCAGGGTTCTCGAAGTCGGGGGGACACGGTACTCCACACTTTACAGGAACTGAGAGTTCCTGAGCCTCATGTGTTGGGGAGGGGGGTGGGGGGTGGGTCACTGACCAGGGGATGGTGGTGGTTTGGGTGGTGGTGGGTTCCGGGGTGTAAGACAGCGGTAGTTAATTTTGAACGTTCAGCAGCACAGATGAATTTAGTATTTATACGTCAAAGGGTGAGTAAGAACCAGAACTCTGATGTTTTAGCCATGGTAATGTTGAAAACTACAAAATGAATAAGAAAATAAAAATATGTACGTTAAATATTAATGGCTTGAATGATTATAAGAAGGTAGGGGCACTATATAATCTAATTCAGTTGCTACAAATTGACATATTGTGTTTGCAAGAGACACATGTCTCTTGGGATAAGCGGAACATATTGAAAAAATTGGGTTTGGAGCTTTTAATCTGCTTTAAGCAGACTGGTGTTAAGAGAGGAGTTGCCATCCTTATGAAATCAAAGCTTGGAAAATGTACTAGAACTCTAGCTGACAAATGGGGAAGATGGGGGCTAGTTGAAGTTGTTATAGAAGGCAGTAAGTTTACTGTTTGCTCTATATATGGTCCGAATCTAGACGATAGTGAAGTATTGAATGTAATTAATTTGGAGTTGGCCATCTGGTATCAACCGATTATCCTTTGTGGTGATCTAAATATTCATATTGATGCAGATTTTGATATAAGGAATACATGGAACTACAAAGGCCGAAAGATTAAGACTTTTAGAGCACTTAGGGACCTAAAATTAGGAAATGGGCTAATCGGTGTGTGGAATAAATCCAGACCAACTGACCCTGGTTTTACATTTTTTCCAGCTCCACTCCGTAAGTCCGTACGGTTAGACTATTTTTTTATTTCTACTACTTTGCTGGAGAAAGTTAACATTGATATTTTACCACAGGTTGTTTCTGACCATAATCCTATGATATTAGAACTGTTGCTAACCCCAAGGATAAATTTCGGAATAGGCAGTGGTCGTTCCAAAGAGATTTGCTGTTAAATCAAGACTATCTTTCTCATATGGCTAAAATTATTTGATGAATTTTTTGTACATAATAACGAGACTGCCCCGATTCAGACTGTGTGGGATGCTTTTAAATCTGTAATAAGGGGGGAAACTATGAGCTATGCTAGTTTTTGTCGGAAAAGGAAACAGAATGAATTTAAGTCAGCACTAGAGAAGATAACACAGGCAGAATTAAAGCTAGCCGCTAGCATTAAATCTGGTCAGGGTATTGAGGAAGTACAAAGTCTTTTGATCAGTGAACGTTCCACTGTATATTCATTTTTGACTGACCAGGTTGCACTTAAACACAAGCAATATAAAAAGGAATGTTACTAATTGAATGAGCAAACGGGCAGAATTTTGGCGCAAAGGTTAAGGCAGAAAGCTGCTCTAAATGGCATAACTAAAATTATTGATTTAGAAGGAGCAACCCAAGTATCTAGATCAGGCATATTGAATGCTTTTCGTGAATTTTATCAATTACTTTATAATAAGTCAAATGATGGCACTAGTGTCGATAGTAATGCAGCAAGTTATTTAACGAATCTTGACAACCTTCCCCTCACAGACATAGAAAAAGCTTTGTTAGCAGACCCGGTTACATGGGAAGAAATTGAAATGGCTATTCTTGGGTTAGCCTGGGGCAAAGCGATGGGGCCCGATAATATTCCTCTGGAATTTTATCGGACTCTCCGCAATATGCTCAAACCGGAACTTCTCAAGATTTTTCAACAGGCGTTTCAAGGATATCCCCCTGCCTCTTGGTCGTTGGCGACTATAGTTGTATTCAAAAAGAAGCCACGGATTTAGGGTCATATAGACCAATTTCTCTTATAACTGCAAACAGTAATATATTTTCAAAGATCTTAGCAAACAGAATGAATGATATTATGCCTAAACTGGTCTCTAAAATTCAACACGGTTTTATTAAAAAAAGAGACACAACTGATCATGTAAGGAGAAATATTACTCTCCTGGACTGGGCGCAGGCCACGGGATCCCCAGTTGGAGTGGCCCTGTTGGATGATGAAAAGGCATTTGACAGGGTCGACTGGGGGTTCCGGTGGTCTGTGCTGGTCTGGAAGGGTTTTCCTGCAGAATTTATCATAGCAATACGTGGAATGTATACTAATCCTAAAGCCGTAATAAGGGTGGCCACTGAGACTTCTGCTTCTCTGTCGATCACAAGGGGGACAAGGCAAGGTTGTCCTTGTTCCCCCCTGTTGTTCGCGTTATACATAGAACCGTATCTACAAAGACTTATAAAAGAAGTCGGCATTCCCCCTGTTAAAATCCATCAAGAAGGGTACAAAATATTCGCATATGCCGACGATGTTGCGATTGTAACGCCAGACATAAAAATCGCACTTCCTAAACTTGTAGAATTAGCACACGAGTTCGGGAAATTTTCGGGATACAGATTAAATATCTCGAAAACGCAAGTGATTCACTCTACTGCTGGCATACCGGATGGAGTGGCATTATCATCTACAGCTGTAATTTTGGGAGTCAAAATATCCGCCAAGGTAGATGACATACTTGGGCTTAATCTAGATCCTCTGCTTGCCTCTACCAACAGTACTCTTGAAAGGCTGAATAATTTACATCTATCCTTATATGGTCGTACCAATGCAATGAAGATGATTATATTCCCCAATTTTTTTTACTTTTTTCGTACTATACCGTTATTGTTTCCTTCCAATTCCAAGAATTGTCTCTAGGTTTCTGTGGGGGTACAGGAGAGCTAGAAGATCCCTTAAGTGGTGTACTCTTCCTAGAAAAAGGGGAGGCTGGAGGATGCCAAATTTTCGGTTGTACTACTGGGCAGTATCGCTGAGATTAATGGACATTTTAATCTTTCAAGATTTTGTAATAGATGACTCAATTTGTCCTTCAATCTACGAGATGGTTCTTGGGGCAGAAGCACGACAATGCTTGGTTAGGTTCATCGAACCAAGCTATTACAAAAAAACTAAATTTACAATCATCTCTACGGTGTATCAAATTTGGAAGCAATTTAAGAAGAGGTTTCGTTGCTGTGAAGATTTAAACTACTATACACCTTTATTTTATAATCCAATGCTGCCAGCAATATTTAAAGACTCTGTTATGCAGAGGTGGCAAAGATCTGAGTTGTGTTTATTAGGTGATCTTTATCAGGAAGAACAATTTGTTTCATATATACATTTGCAGCAAAAATATAAATTCACTAAAGGGGACTTTTTTAAATATATTCAAATTCACAGTTTTTTAGATAGTAAAAATCTACTAAATACCAGTAAAACCACTGAATTTGATGTATTGGAATGTTGTAGGAGAAAAAATAGAATTGGGGTGATCTATCAGACCATGTTAAATCGAATTGAGGATAATCTAGAAGTTTATGCAAATAAATGGCAAAAAAAATTAGGAATGAAGAATGTGGACGTATCTAGGTCTTTAGAACTGGCACATTTGGTTTTGTTTAATGGATCACTAAAAAGTCAACATTTTAGGAGTATTTTTGATTTATATTACACCCCGGCCAAACTACTGAAATGGAAAGCCAATAGGGGTACTAAATGTAACCGATGTGGGTATTTTGGCGCGGATTCAATTCATATGTTTTTTCAATGTACTAGATTAGCTCAATTTATCAACGAAATACAATTTTTTTTAAACAACATTCTAAATACGTCACTTGTATTGTCTGCTGAATTAGTAATTTTGGGAATTCAATGTGATCAAATTGCCAGCAAAACAGACGCTGAAGAAGGTTTTTTGTTTATTTAGATGTCTGTATTTAGATACTGTATAACTTCTCGCTGGTTAGATGCAGACCCCCCCACGTTTCGTCAATGGCAAACCAAACTATTAAGTATTTATCAATTGGAGAAAGCGATATATAATTTAAAGGGAAAGAGAAAGAAGGTATTTGGTCAAAAGCTCTGGGCTCCTATTTGTAATTGGATATAATATGTTTATCGTATTGATTTATATAAATGCTGTTCTGCTGACGTTCCTTTACTTATTCATTCTGTTCTATGTTGAATGAGACTGCTTAACTATTCGCTGTTATAAAATTCAATAAAAAAAAATAAATAAATAAAACAACTGAGCATCATTACAAAGTGTCCAGACTTTGTCACTTTTTAGGTAGGCAGTGTAATGTCCAGGTTTTGTGGACGGACCATCATGGAAAATTATTGCTCCTGCTACAAAAGTCCTTCCTGATATTGATAGTTGACTGGCTACAAAATGTTTTATTGAAGTGTCCAATTTTCTTCTATAAGCTGTACAACGTTGCATCATTAAAATTATATATTGTCTATATCTTTGTATAAATAATGTTTATAACATTTCTGATTTGCATTGGCTGCACACCATGTTTTCATTTGCTGCTTTAACTAATTTATTGAAAGACTCCGATTTACAGTCCTTTAATGTCAAATATCGAAATCTTTCAGTGTCTACATTAGTGCTACATGTATACATACAATTTTCACAATGATGTTCCCATTTATAACAAAGGCCAAAAATATTCTCTGTCTACACCTTCATTTTCCAATACAGTAAGCATATACATTAGAAATTCCTGAGCATTTTGTTGGATATTTTGCGTAAATTATGTAGAACCAGAACATACGTCCAAAAGATTACGAACATCACAATCACTTTGTATTTTACTTTTATTAGTTCTCAATTTTTCATAAATGGAATGAAACCAGGAACAAAATCTTTTTTCCCGATTCTCCATATTTTGCTGTTGCAAACCTTCAAGAAAGAAAACAACATTGACCACTACATTAGCATAGCAGTTGACACCTGAACTATTTTCAAACTGATAACCAACAATCTCTTCAACTGTGTCCTTTTTCTTTTTTCTTGCAGTGACATTATCTTGTTTTTTCCTTCTCCATACCTTTCACTACAGATATTGTCATACCTTCTTTTTTGAGCTACTACACACTTTTCAAATACAGGATATTGACCTAAATTAGGTGCATATTTTCTTCTTAACCTATTATACTCTTTTACACAGTTTGCATCTGCAGTAACCTTTGTGTCAACAAAATCAACCAAAAACAAACCAGATAAAGTTTTATCTCGCGACAAAGCAACATATGCCATACCCTCTTTAAACACACAATTTCCAATGTTCACCAAAGCACTCGCAACACTTAATCCTTGAGATTAATGAATAGTCATTGCATATGCCAGAGAAATGGGAAACTGTTTTCTACGGATATATAAATCTTGAACCAGCAAAAAACTAACTGAACAACGACCAATTTGTTTCACTTCTTCAATCTGATCAAATTAAATTTTTAAGAATTCAATACCATCTTTATTCAGATAATTAACAAAATCCACAACTTTACCCATTGCTCTATTAACTAAACATTTTTCTACATCCAAATTACGCCTTAAAATGACTCGACAGTTTCTGCATGCATATAGATTCTTTTCTAAACCAGCAGTTTTCGATATCGACCAACACTACCCAGAGACTTTCTGGTGTCTTCATGTGCAAGTGTTTTAAATACTGGTTGTCCTTTTACAGGAGTTCGTTGCAGAAGATCTCCGAAAACGATGACATGTGTTCCTCCAAATAACACGTCATACTCTGTTTTAAGAATTTGCTGCATTCTTAAATGCACCACAGCAAGCATTAAGTTTGAGACCATGCTTACCTCATCAATAATCAGAAGTTTCATTTTTTTCAGGACTCTTAAAACTTAAAACTTCACAACAAGCTTCTCCAGATGGCTTGTGGTATTCCAATTTGTTTTCATGCTCTACTGGTAGCATTAGTAAACGATGCAAAGTAATTCCTTGAATGTTGTGTGCTGCCAACCCAGTTAGAAGAGTTATAACACAAGACAAATGCGACTCAGTTGTTTTCTGTAGATAACTGGTGATTACTTTAATTAAAAGGCTAAATAGTAAAATTCCATTTTATCACCAGTGTCGCAGCTCAGCTTCCTGTGATTAATCAAATTTGCTTTTGTTGGTTTCACTAGACATCTTCAGAACCAATGACTCCATATTTTCCATCATTCATGTTCTCTGTAATATTCCGTTAAAAAGTGTAGTTTTGCAGTACTTCATAAAGAAGCATGTTCTCAAGATGATGACTTCATTTTGGGTAATGTGTGTCCAACATATTCGTTTTTAAAATATCAGTACTTTCTGGATCTTTTTCTGCTTAATATTCAATTTCTTGAACAGTTTTTAGTACCCGATTTCACATTGCTGCAAGACCTAGGCTCACCCAAATTATTCTTCTAGATTTGTAGTAAAGACTTGCAGATGATAACCGATCTGAGCATTCATACACTCCAATTTCTAGATGCGATAACATCTTCAAACTGAAACTGTATAATTTTTTACTTAGTCTTCTTGTGAGAAATCTCTTCCCACATTTCTTTCAGGTCCGTCTTTTCTATTTTGTAATGTAGGACGTTACATATCGAGCAACACCAATGGAATTGTCCGCAACGTATTGAATATCCATGTTAGCATTCCACATGGACAGAATAACTGGATTGTAGTCACTTATGTATTTTGACTCTTCGCTTCTTAAGTTGTAGGTATTTTTTGGGAGACTTTCTTGCAATGCTATGTCGCAAAAATGACATAAAACTGTTCACTCATCCTTTGGATATTACAGGAAGTGAAAATGCAAAACGACATTTGGTGTAGAACTTATTCTTAGACTTGTACTTCTGTCTACAGTATTTTCCACATGGGTGGCTTTGGAATCGTAAGACTTGTTCTCTTAACTTTTTTTCTTCTGTGCTTTTGGGGAGAGGTGTGGCGCCGCGGCCAGGGCGACTGACGCTGGAATCTGGGGATCAGGATTCGATCCCCGGCGCCGGTGGCAGATTGGCCCAGCACCATGTGACTCTGGGCAATAGCTCGCTTAATCTTCCCGACGGCCCCCAGCGCCTAGAGACCCTTATGGGTGATTGTGCGCTTTACAAATGTGGATTATTATTAATATTATTGGGTCCAGTACATGTGGCATATTGTTCAATAAAAGTCAAAACAGTATCATCCGCATCTGTGCCAAATTTGGGGGCGTCCTGAATCCATAACAGCATATGTATGTGAGGAGCACCTCTTGCTTGATACTCCTTTCTCCAAAAGAAATCCACAACTTCTCCAAGAGGAGGATTTTTTTTATTGCAGATAAGACATCATAGCTTCAAATCTATGGTTAAAATACCTGTATACATTAACAGGATCCAAAGAGCACAATTCCCCAGGTGTCTTGTATTCAATATTTTTTATATTGGAATTTGCCTCTCTTAAGAAATTCAAGTAAATCATCCCAAGCGTACTCAACACAGCTTAGGGTAAGGAACCATGTAGGAGTTCTTAAGTTCTGTAGCATACAATTCAGTTCTCCATGACGACGGTACCAATATTCATTAGTCCCACGCTGACATGCCATCAGATTAATGAGCTGAGATTCTAAATGATCCTCTCTCTGGTGCACTTTATCCATAAAATCTTTTGCAGATACATTTTGTAGATGTATTCCAGTTTTTAAAATGTGATTGACTGCATATGAAAGTCCAGACAAGTCACTTTCAAACAAAAGATGAAATATATAAGGGATACATTGTCGAAATCTTGGATCTTCTGCATATAATCTTGTTGTCCGCTATTCAGATACAGGAATCTGCACAGGTCGTTCATTATATCATCCTCCTTTTCCAGTTGGGAACAACTGTGGAAAACAACAAGCTTCCAAGCTCTCTTCCCATACACTCATGGGGCTTCCTTTTGCTTTTTTCATTTAGAACAACTCAGTAGTGTTCCCCATCACTTCTTTTGAATGAAGTGCATGCACACTGTAATGTTCATAGATTTCTTCACATCTTAACATGTCCACTTGACTTTTCAGTATCTTCTGTTGAAAGTATTTCTTCTTCTCCCATATAAACATTTTTATAGTACTCATTGTTTTTTATTAAATACAAAGTTGCCTTCTGTACTTTCCTATCATCCACTAACTCCTGCAAGATTTTCTTATTCTTTGTCGGCACACCATTAACAAGAATAACTAGTGGTTCACTTGCTACACTCTCTAAACCAATAGTTTCAAAATTTTTTCTTTAAATCTAATGGTAAATACACAACTCTTCCTTTTAATCCTCTTTGTAAATCTGAAGGAGGCAATTTACCTGTTTTAGGCTCCATACGAACAATAGCCTAAAACGGGTGCACACATTGAATGAGAATAGACTCATAGGTGTTTAAATCTATCAATTCTGGAGGAATAGAAACTAACTCTAAATTATTATGCACAGCTCTAGCGGGCATTTTATTCTCATCTAATTTGTTATAACAATATTTACAAATATGCTGATCAGAACCCAAATCAAAACAATTCTCTACCAACAAATAAGTTGCAAATTCCTTCCACTTATCATTATTTTCTTTTACACTTTTTAAATACAGATCAACACTCCTAGTTGATTTTTATAGTGAGTTCACCGACAACAAATACAAGAATAATTTGGCCTTTCACCTGAAATCACCTTAAACTTTGTAATTTCACCTTCAAAATTTTTTGTACAACTATGTTCAACATTCTCTCCAACATTTTCTTCTATTAATGTCTGAGTTTCTTCACTCTCTTGTTCAGGACCAAAGTAAGAAAACTCAATGTCATCACAAATTTTCTTCACATCTGAAACTGACCCACGCAAAAGAGCACTGTTCAACTCATTTAACTTTAGTGCTGGACTTTTTGCATAATACAATCTTCTGACTAACTTCCGCATTTGAGTATGATGTACTGCCAACATCCTGAAATGTTGAAAAACACTTTGACAAACTTTCCTAGAAAGACAAGCCAGAGAGTGACCTTGCAAACCAGTATTTTTTCTTACTCTACAAGGGTCTAGGCCTTGCAACATCTTAATCTTTTGTTTAACACTTTTATTAGTATATGTTCGTAAGAAATTGTGTAAATTATCAATAGATTCTTGTCATACACTACAAATACTACTGCAATCCCAAGTAAACACAGGGGCTTTAGGACGTCTGCATAGAACTTCATCAGCTATCACTTCTTCTGCATTTCTGGGAATCATTTTTTCTTTGTTAATTGGACAACCATTTCTAACCTCATAAGCTGGACCACTGGTGTCAACTGCATCCACAAATCATTGGTCTGAAAATAACTCTGCATTAAAGAAAGGCTCAGAACTTGAACTGTGTTTCCATTCCCCTAAAAATAAATCACAAAAATGAGTTCTGTTAATTATTCTTTTCCTCTTACTTTTGGCCTTCATTAAATTGATTGGTTTATCTAGTGATCTAATTCTGTTTAATACTAAAATGAATAGTTTCCTTTTTACTTCGGAAAGCCTTTTCAACAATAGATTCAATACACTTCTTCTTTTTATAAAATAGTGCTCTCTTTTTATATTTCCTTGTATCTTTCAGTATATTAAGAACTACTCTATTATAAAATATTTTTTTGCTCATTTCTTTATACTGATTTTGTTTTCTTTTACCATAGATCGTATCCTTTGACTGTTCATTTGCTTTTTTACGTTTGCTATTTTTTTAACTATTTTTTCTACTTGAACCATTTTCAGTGCTTTCAGCATTCTGTACATTCTGTCTGACACTACAAACATTTTTTATAAATTGCTTTGTGCTCTTACTAGAAGATTTTGTCTTTTTAGCCACATTATGTTGCTCATCCAATACATTTGGTTGAGTTTTCTTCAAGTAACTGTCCTTTCTCTGCCCTTTTCTTTTTCTTACTTTATCCGGCATATTAACTTAATTTTAATAATGATAAACAGTATCTGTAAAAAAATAATTACAAACAAATATATATTAATAACTTTATAAAGTATACTTTTCTATTACTATAGAAACATGTTATATAAATACTGACTAAGAAATTGTAGACCTTAAATAAAAGTGTGAAGGGGGTCAGAGCACTACATACATATTGTATAGGAGTTTGAAGCATTCCATACCATAAAACCTTTCTCACTGCATAACTGTATACATACTGACTGAATAATTACACTAGTATAAGAAGAAACATTGGGTGAATACATTATTAGTTGAATTTTACTTTCGTGAATGGATTAGTGCATGGTGCTGAAAGAGTCCCTAAGGGATTGCAACAGCAGTCATAAGGTGTTTGCTGGAGTGCATGAATAGTGACGGGGGAATTGTAGAACTGAAACACAAGTGTGAAGGTGGTTAGACCAGTACATGCATAGTGCATAGGAGTTTGAAGCACTCTGTACTCTAAACCCTGCCTCACTGTATGACTACATGCATACTAACTGAATGATTATAGTTCTATAAAGAGAGACAGTTGGTTAATTCATAATTGATTTAGTTTTACTTTAGTGAAAGGATTAGTACATAGTACTAAAACAGTCACTATGAGATTGAAAGAGCAGTCACAGGGTGTTTGCTGGAGTGTATTGCTACTAACTGGGGAATTATAGGCCTGAAACACAAGTTTGAAGGTAGTTAGACTACAACATGCATAGTGCATAGGAGTTTCAAGCACTGCGTGCCCTAAAGCCTGGCTCACTGCATGAGTACATGTACTTATTTGTCTGCAAACACATCAAGCAATAAAATGATTCTCTCTCAATTTTCCCAAATGCACACTGACCACAGTATCGCTTGCACTTCACTGTAAGGATTACTACATGCTACTGAAACAGTCACTATGGGATTGCAAGAGCACTCACAGGGTGTTTGCTGGAGTGTATGGATATTAACTAGGGAATTGTAAGCCTGAAACACGAGTTTGAAGATGGTTAGACTACTACATGCATAGTGCATTGGAGTTTGAAACACTGCATGCCCTAAAGCCTGGCTCGCGCATGAGTACATGTACTTATGTGTCAGCAAACACATCAAGCAACCATTCCACATATTTCATTACTGTATTTTACTGTTAACCCCTTCGGTGCTCATGATGGAGCGGTTCCTTCATGAGCGCCGGGTGGGCTGGGCTAAGGACGGAACCGCTCTGTCACAGCCCCGCCCGCTCAATAGAACCTTTAGCACAGCGCAACAATTCGCATCGCGCTGAAGGGGTTAAAGCCTAACTCATTTTGCAAATACATAATCAATGATTTTCTTTTAATTCTACCGAAATGTGAGAACACAATTGGTTTTTAATCAATTATATGTCTGCAACCACATGAAGTGCTGAAATGCTTCTCTCAGACTGATTCCTAAATGCACACAGACTCAATGTGATTCTAGACAAGCAACACGATCCCTTACATTTTACCAAAACACATTTACTAATCTACAAGACATAAGGTGACTGCACACATTCCACAACATGTTCTACTACATACTAGTATAGAATGCTTCTCTCAGAATGATTCCTAAATGCACACAGACTCACTGTGTGATTCTAGACAAACAACACTATCCCTTGCATGTTACCAGAACACATTTCATAGTCTGGAAGGAGTACTGCATTTTAGTGTAGAAACTTGACTTATTTTGCAAATACATGAAGAATGACTGCTTTCTAATTGTACCAAAATATTAAAACAGCACAGATTTTTAAGCAGTTATCTGTCTGCAAACACATGAAATACACAAATGCTTATCTCAGAATGGTTTCTAAATGCAGACACGCTCCCAATAAGATTCTAGACAAAAAAAGTACTCCCTGTACTTTAGCAGGAGAAACACATTAATCTTATTAAAAACAAACACACTTCATACAACCCCTCACAAAATAACTCACCTTTCAAATTGTTTTGTAGATTAAGAAGTATGTCAATCACACACCAGAATCTCTGTACTGTGCAGCTGTCAGCAAAACCAAAGAATGGCAAAGGATCCCTCTCATTTTCAACACATATACATGTACACATCAAATCACATTGCTTCCCACATTAATTCAAAAGCAAACACACATTTCTATTGGTTACACATTTCATCCCTTTCCAAGTGACATAAATTTGAACCCTACCTCCAATCTGCCTTATGCCTGTTACCATAGACACAGTAAACAATATTGCTTATCAAAACAGCAAGTGTGCTTGACTTTTCAACATATCAGCTTTTCCTATGAAATGTTCCTTTCAATCAGTTTATGTTAACCAATAAGAATCATGCTTTTAAAAAACAGAATCTGAAAGAGACACGTTAGTGATAGATTCCTTACCTTAGAATATCCCCAGGTGTCAGACCGGATCCGGAAAATGTTGCGTAGCAATACCCCTGCGCGCCGGCATGCGGTTCGGCATCCGTCGTCGGCGTCGTTAGCACCGGAATGACGTCGTCATAGTACTTAGACGCCGCCCATGCGCGCTGACGTCCGTTCTTCTTTTTTCCACGCCAGCTAGCGCAGATCCGGAGAAGCTCTACCCCTTAGTCATTTTTTGACTAAACTTTTTTGATCTTTTGATCATTTCTCTACTCGAGTCTTCGACTCCAACAGTGCCGGTCGGGATGCCCGGGTTTAAACCCTGTTCCATGTGCGACCGACCGATGTTGGTTACCGACCCCCATCGCTGGTGCCTCAAGTGTTTAGGCCTCGACCACCACGACCGCACCTGCACCGACTGCTGGGCCCTGACGTCTAAAGCTAGGCGGGAGCGGTCCCGCAAGCGACTGGAGCTCCGGCAGTCGGCCCGGCGCCGCTCCAGGTCCGGTCGAGGGACCAGTCGGTCGTCAGGATCCAAGTCCTCAGGTAAGAGGCATGAGAGGTCGGAGAGACGTCATCGTTCCTCCGACCCTCCCCGACGTTCGCGCGATGCGGCCGGGGGTTCAGGTGACACCACCCACGCGGCTCCGACGGAGTCGCGGAAGTCGCCGCCTGCCCCACACCTTCGGTTCCCTGGGCATGATGCGAGGCCAGAGGAGGTCGAGCGGTACCTCATGGCCATGAAGTCCCTCCCTCCTCAGCCGGGTTGCGTGGCACCTCCGGGCCCAACGGCCCCGGCTGGAGGGCCTAGCGGGTCAGTTGCTTCGGCTCCGACGCAGTCGGGTGCTTCGGCCGCGACTTCGGTCCCGGCGCCGCAGGCCCTCACTGGATCCGAATCCGGGTCGTCACCGGTCGACCTCACGACCTCACCAGCGCCGGCCATGCGGGTGTCGCCCCCGGCGCCCACTATGAACGCCGTCCCAGATCCTACCCTCGGTCCGGTTCCGGCGCCGGAGCGGCACCGCTGGGCGCCGCTCCCGACGGCCTTTGGAGATTTCTATTTCCACGAACCGGCCCCGTCTGTTGACCCTGATCTGCAGGAGATGGGTGACTAGGGTGATTGGGAGGGATCTGTGGACCCTCTGGCACAAGAATGCCAGTCTCAACAGGACTGGACATATGAGCTTGGGGAGGCCAGTGGTCTTGACACTTCGCCAGACACTGGATTTGTCTCCCCTCCCACTGTGGCTACGGAGGAGGGGGCTGCTTACAGTGTAGTGTTGACGCGGGCGGCCATGGCCTCACACCTTGAGCCACCTGTCGCGGCCGTGAGGACTAACCTCCTCACTGAGGTCCTTAAACAGCAGGCAAGCTCCACTGAGCCTCTGCTGCAGTTTAATGAGGCCTTGTGTGATGTTCTTGTGGGCACTTGGTCCAAGCCCGCTACAGGTCAGCCTGTGGATAGGAACGTGGCCAGACGCTACCGCCCGGCCCTGGGCAACCCTTGCTTTTTGTCCACCCATCCCATCCCTGTGAGCCTGGTCATCCAGGCTTCCACTTCCTAGACCGCATTCCCGACGGCTCCGCCCGATCGGGAATCCAAGAGGTATGAACAGTTCGGGAAGAAAGTGTTCTCGTCCCTGAGTTTGGGACTGCGATCTGTCAATACCGCATGCCTCTTGGGCCGCTACACCCACACCCTGTGGGACACGGTCGTGGACGTGCTGCCACAATGTCTGAAGGAGGTCCGGGCAAAACTCGCCCAATCCCTTGCGGAGGGTCGAGATGCCAGCCACAGGTTAACAGGTAAAATACCCAGAGTTACCAAAAGGGGAATACCCAAATATCAGAGTGAACCGCTGCAAACAGGGAAGAATAAACGGACATGGATAAATCTAAAAGTCCCAAATATAAAGTAAGGCTGACATTTGACCTGGATCCGCAGGTGTCAAATGCTTGAAGGTGATGCCTAAAATAGGCGTGCTCTTAAAGGGCTAGCAGGAACGTGAAATGACGTTGGGCCTGGCGCAAGGTGCAATGAGGGGCCTCAGTCCCTATGGTGCTCCTGTAAAGTTAAAAGGCAAGATTTAAAATCAAACATGACAAGCAACGTATGCATGCAATTATTAAACAGGCTCATTATTCATGGAAGAAGAACTAAACACTTCAAAATAGGAACAAAATAGAAACAAAACAAGCAGCACTGCAGACAAGGTTATAAAGTACATTTATAGGTAATCCTCCTTGAGATGGTTAAGACCCTTTGTTTGGAAATTTATAATGTATCTGGATTCAGTTTGTCTCATCTTAAGTACTCTGTTGCCACCCCTGGGATTCCTGTCGGTCTGCTCTAGGATAAAAAAACCTCATAAGGGTGGGATCAGAAAAGCGATGTTCACTGAAGTGCCTGGCCACTGGGTATTTGGCATCTTTATGGATAATGGCACGATAATGTTCCAGTATACGTTTTTTGGCATGGGCGGTAGTGTTGCCGATATACCAAAGTCCACAAGGGCAAACAATCACGTACACTACAAACATGGTGTTGCAAGTGAGCAACTGGGAGGAAGAGGTGTGGCGCCGCGGCCAGGGCGACTGACTCCGGAATCTGGGGATCATGGTTCGATCCCCGGCACCGGCGGCAGATTAGCCCAGCACCATGTGACTCTGGGCAATAGCTTGCTTAATCTTCCCGACGGCCCCCAGCGCCTAGAGACCCTAACGGGTGATTGTGCGCTTTACAAATGTGGATATTATTATTATTATTATTATTTTGTTATGCCATTGTATTCTACCCGTTTGACTAAAGTGCTATTCTTACAGGCCTTGCAGTGACCGCACGGAAAATACCCTTTTAAACCAATGTCGTGCTTGCTTGAGTAGTCCGTAATGTCACTGCGGACACATATGTCTCTTATGTTTCTGCTCTTCCTGTGAGTAATGCTGGGTCTGTCAGGGATAAGGTTGCCTATGGTGTTGTCACTCTTCAGAATGTTCCAGTTTTTTGCTATCATTTTCTGGATCTGTTTGGACTCCTTGTTATATGTTAAGATGAGTCTGGTGATGGTTTCATCGGGTGTGGTGTCGTTTGAAATGTTTTCAGCAAGAGTGTCACTGCGTGTGACAGCATCTGCCTTTGTTTTGGCTTTTTTAAACACCCATGCAGGATAATCACGTTGTTTGAAAAGATCCAGCATATCCCTCGCTATTTGTTGGTAGCCGGTCTCGGTATTACAGTTTCTCTTTGCCCTCAGCAGTTCTCCGTAGGGGATACTCCACTTCAGAGGTTCAGGATGGCTGCTGAGGGCATGGAGTATACTGTTCCCGGCAGTCTCTTTTCTGAAAAGTGACGTCTGAATCTTGTTGTCAATGATGTCAATCCTGACATCTAGATACTCAGCTTTATTTTTGCTGATAGTACTGGTCAGTTTAATGTTCCTATCATTGATATTGAGACAATCAATGAAACGGGAGGCTTCCTCCTCCGTACCTCTCCACACCATGAAGAGATCATCAATATATCTCCACCAGGTGGCGATTTGGCTTTTGGCTCACCTGGTTGGCCAACAGTGGGTCTGAGAAGATCTCCTGCTCCCACTGCCCCATGAAATGGTTCGCAAAGCTTGGGGCTAAGCTTGAACCCATCGCTGTACCTGTCTCCTGCTTGTAGATTTTGCCATTGTAGAGGAAAAAGTTGTTTAAGAGACAAAACTCTATCATTTCGAGGAGCATTTTGCTGTGCTCTCTGAAACGCAGAGAACGATTTTTGAGGAAGTGTTCACAGGACTCCAGGCCCTGTTTATGGTTAATGATGGTATAAAGGGCCTGGACATCCATGGTGATGAGAAGATGGTCTTCATCCCATGTCAGATTTTGGAGTTTGGCCAAAAAATCTTTGGTGTCTCTTATGTAGCTGTTTAAACCTTGCACCCAATCACGGAGATAATGATCTACGTATTTGGCTACATGTTCAGCCACGCTTCCTCTGGAGGAGACGATGGGCATCAGTGATGTCACTGACCATGTCATGAATGATGTAATATGTGACATCATCAGCAGTGGATTGCGGGCACTAGTTATAGTGAGTCCAACTAACTATAATGTGGGAATTTCAATGGTTTTGTATGAGAAATGTTCAGCTAACTATAACTGGTGTGAAACCTATGGTTTTTTTAGTGAATTTCAAAGGTTTTTTAAAAGCTAATTCCTAACTATAACGATTGTGAAACCTATGTTTTTTTCAGTGAATTTCATTGTTTTTTAAAAAGCAAATTCCTTTGTATATCGACTTTGTAACCTACAATTTTTTTTATTAGCTGTTTTTTATAAGTATTAATTATATTTTTTTTTTAGAAAAAAAATATTTGTTCAATGTATATTTTTTTTAATCATTTTTTCCTGGTGCGCTCAGGGTGCGCGCACCGGTAAGCTCTCCCGAGAGCGCAGCAAGAGCGCTATTTCTGCGTTCGTAAAAAAAAAATGTATGAAAGCAGTATTTTTTTTTTACGAAATGAAAATGATTATGCATTTCCGTAAAGCTACCAAAACGTCACTCAGGCGCGCTGCGTAAGCGCCCCCGGAAGCGCCTACGTACGTGCCGCGGAAGCGCTCCGGAGCGCGTAGCGTAAGCGCGTCAAGTCATTTGACCTTAAAATAACACTTTTCATTGGTTCTGAACATTTTTTTCCCCAAATATTGAGAAACCCACCCATTTCTCTCACTATTGCTTTGTACTTGGAGAGAGCAAGAGGTGTTCTGTGCATTATCTGCATTATCTGCTTCTCAAAGTTTTCTGATCTACAGCAATGGCTGCAAGGGAGTCATCCAGCAGTGATTCTGATGGTTTTTTGCCTGAGGACCCTCCTCACCACAAAACAAAGGACCACTTCATTTGGAAAAAGAATTTCCATCCCTGAAGAAAAAAAAAGGTTAATGCTGCTAAGGTAACCTGCAAGATATGTGGCACTATTTTATCCAGAGGCAATCCTAATAGGAAATATAGCTTTGGAATGCCACTTTAATTAGGCATGTCCAGAGAATACACCCAAATAATTTTGCCAGGGAGAGTGTCAGGGACCTGGCACGGAATTTACCAAGAGACGGCGGCAGCACCTCCACTGGTGGAGCAGCACCTTCGGGAACAGCACGTGCAAGAATGGTCCCTAACGTGCAGCCGCCCTATGCATGGCATAAAATTTCTATGCGTGGACTGTGATGAACTGCTCTGTTATGGGGAGCAGAGCGTTGAACTCATTGCTATGAAGAGACAGGAACACCGCTGCCCTCCCCGTCCCTAATTTTTCACATTTTTTTTGCTCCTGTTGAGCAGTTTTGGAATCCCTGTTTTTGTTTTTCCCTGAAAAAAATACAAAAAAATATAAAATCGTTATAAAAAAGTATAAAAAAATAAAAAAAGAAGAAAAAAAAGTTCTTTTTAGAACTACCTCCAATTCTCAAAAAAGAGCTGTTTTTTTACTCTAATTTTTTACACTGTTTTTCCCCTTTCTTTTTCACCTCTTGTGTCTCTATTCTACCGAGAATTGTCAGACTTGTCAGACCGTCCTATGGAAATTAACATGGGGAAAACACATTTTGGGACCCCCCTTTTGTCTCGGCCCCCACTTCACGAATCCCCCCGAAACTTTCAGGGAAGGAGCGCAGCGGAGCTGGCCAACATTTTAGAAAATTACACACAAATTCCTCAACCGGCGCCAGAGTTATTCCCAATAGAATGTTGCGGATTTCCTATGGTAGCCAATCCTAACTATAACTACCTACTGGCGACCGCCAGTAGGATATATATATATATATATATATATTGAAGCTCAAAAAGCACCAAAGCGTCGCACTCACAGGCGGGTGCTCCCGTTGCGAGGGTGCACTCGCAAAACCAGTACCGCTCAGCCTCCCAACGCGGCAATCACCCGCAGGACGAAGGAAGCACTCGCAGGGGTCTCAATTCAAAAGTTTATTAGCTCACAGCACACTGACGCGTTTCGGTCGGAACCTTCCTCGAAGTTTACCGAACCGACAGAGGCGTCCACCATATATTCCCACATCCGGGTCAAAACCATAAACATAGGACTAGCCTATGGGGCGGGGAGGGAAACACAGTAAGGGTAGGCGCCATCTTGGAATGTCTCAAATCATTATACATCAAGACTAAAATACAAAATAGAGCCCTGGATGGGCGATTTGGCTAGCAGTACACAAATATATGGAAACACAGTAACTTACTGTTATTACCAGTAAAAATGAATTAAGATAAATAAATAAACAGTATATACTAAAGAAAGGAAAAATATATAGATGTACTCGTCCTTCCAATACATCTGCTGTATAAACCCCTTCCCCCCGCACAATCTCAAATACGTGATCACATGCATCACCAATCAAGCCCTGGATGGGCAAATGCATTAAAGATCCAGGAGGACCCGCACTCCTAACATTCATCTTGAAGGCAAAGACAAGTATAACGGACACAATCAAAATACTCCAAATTCTGGTAGAACCCAGGAAATACAAGCGGTCTACCCCAGAAGAGTATCAAAAAATGATAAGTATACACATTCATAGAACCAAGTTGAATAGATTCAGAACCTTTTCCACGATTCTGTCCATGCAGACAACATTAAAAAGATATTAATTTAACAGATCAACGAATCACAGTGTAAATAATGCATAATCTGTGGATACAAAGGAAGTTCATAGAATACAACCTAGACTGTTAAGATCCAAAATACAAAATCAGAGAGAGAGACACACTGGTGTCTCCCTACTATTTACACCGGACCCTTATTCCCCCAGATGTGATGATAATTCCTCATGTATATTCATCCCTAGGGGCATTTTAGTTTGAAGGTCGATTATGTACCGTGACTCCAGTCTGCGGAGTCGGACAAGCCTGTCCCCTCCTCTTGGGTTCACTGGTACATGGTCAAGGCCAAAGAAGCTCAAAAGATCCCTGTTGCGCTTGTGTACTTTCTCGAAGTGGCGTGCCACCGGGTACGCCTCATCGAAATTTGCAATGGCGCGCATATGTTCTAAAATGCGCATCTTAAGGGGATTGACGGTGCTGCCTATATATCTTAGTCCGCAAGGACAGGTGAGACAGTAAACACAGTATGGTGTAGAGCAAGTTATAAATTTGCTGATCCTGCGTTGAATCCCTGTATGAGGGATAGTGTAAGATCTGACTCTTCTGCTGAATTTACACGCCTTACACTTCCCACATGGGGAAAAACCACAAATTTCACCAAAGGCAGTAACTTTCGGGGACTCGACCAGATGACTCTTAACTAAATCGTTCTTGATAGAACGTGCCTTGCGGTAGGTTATCTGGGGATTAGTTGGAAGATCATCTTTGAGGAGTTGATCAGTCTGCAAAATATATATTCATATATTCCACATATTCCACATATTGTGAATTTCTGGATGTGACAGCCAAAATGGACAGATTGTGACCAGTCTCTTTCGAAACGACACAGCTGGCAATATGCTGCTCCACGCCAATAGCAATCATCCTGTTTCTTTACGCAATAGCATACCCTATCTTGGGTTTCTTCGGGCCCAAATAATTTGTTGCACAGAAGATGGCTTTGTGAAAGAGCAACAGGTTATGAAAGAGAGGTTCCATCAGCGTGGGTATAAAAGTAAAGTTATTGCAGCAGCCTGTGATAGTCAGCAACACCTCACAGAATGAGGCCCTATTTTCATTAGAAAGAAATCTAAAAATGAAACTAAGGCACCCAGATTAATCACCACCTACAATACAGTCAAAAGTCCTGAAGCTTACCATGAAACAACATTGGGGGTTGTTGGCAACTGATCCTGTGATGGGGTCTTCTGTAAACACAATCCCTTTGGTGGCCTACAGGAAATCAAAGTCATTAAAAGAGCATCTTGTCCACAGTTACCATGGTACACCCAGTCCTTCCGTTTGGCTAGGAATGTCGAAGGGATTCAGGAAATGTAATTCCTGTAAGGTCTCTAAATAAAGACAGCTATAGGGCAGACAAAGGTAGAGTTAAAAAGATCACAAAGCTCATAACATGCACCAGTGACTGTCATCGATGTCCTGGAATGCCCGTTCGGCCTGAAAAATGTTGGCAGCACAAAGCTGAAATTAAAAACTTGTGTCTTGCAGCATATGAGGCCCATCACAATTGTTGAATTAAGTTACCCAGTGGCCAGACATTATCAAGAGAAACATCAGAGTAATTGTGATCTCATTGAATGTTTTGGAATTGACAGAATGTTACCACACCCCTGGGGAGGCGATCGAGAAAAACTGAAGTCACAGAGTCCTAGTACATTATTGAGCTCAACATGAAGTGACCGAATGGGCTCAATTCAGGAGAAGAGCTAGAAACTCACATTGGATCCAAATAATGGGATATTCTTTCAATTTTATCATTCCTTCCTTACCATTCACATGTATGAATTTGCTGCTTGTGACTGATTTTAATCTTCAATTATTTTTTATATTAATACTGAGCATCATCAGTGGGGAATAAGTTCCATGAATGAATTTTGGAGTTGTGATATATTCGGCAATGGCCTAACACTTCCCTATGGAAAGGTCTTGGTGCTAGATTTAGGGAAAAAACTAGATTCCCTCTCATATTAATTGTTTCCGCATCCTTCACCTGTGGAATTCCCGTTCCAAGATTTATTTTCTTCTCACCTAGGTGCATCATATTTATTTGTTACCTCCTTATTATTCATTATGCATAGACATGAAACGGTATTGACTAATAGGAATTTTTTTGAATGATGCAACTTTAATGTATAAATTATAATAATTTGTCATGCCACTGCCAATGAAATCTTGAATTGAATGTGCAGGATTTATTAATTAATGGGTTTGGATTTATACCTTTCACTATGATGTTTACATGCCTTTGAGCACAAGCTATTGTACAGCATTTGCTGGATTAATTCTTGTAAGACAGTTGGTTTACCTTTGTATTTACAGTGTGATTATCAGGAAAAGGGGTACATCACCCGTGATATGGCTGCTCCACTCGCATTTACCTATAACATCAATTTGTATATCCCCTTCGCTGATGGCGCGGCCAACGGCCGTCGCGAGCACTACCTTCGTAGTGCTGTGCTCGTCCGTTGGCCGACATGGCCCCGCCCACTGTGCTAAACTGCCGGTTAAGCGGTTAAAATGTGAATATGTATATCATTTAAATGATATGAATTTTATCACGCAATACTTTCTATGATTATGGCGAACTTGCGGCAAAACTGGGAATGATCATGACCGTTCAGGTCTGTCATCTGTGTCTATAGCATTGGCATTTCATGGTGAAAGATTTTCTTTAATTTGGGAAAATCCCTTCACAATTCTGTTATTTGGATGTATTCATTCCAAGTTGTATTTTTGCAGTGATTTGGAGGCATTATGAATTGAATAATGTTAAAATGTAAGTTGCACTATGAATTTCAATGTTGTGTTTGTCTATGCACCATGACCTGTATTTCTAAGGGCGATTGGGCGCAGGTCACACAACTTGAAAGAGTCATATGCACAATAAACTCTTTGTGCTGTCCTCTTTGTATGCCGCTTGATTTATTCTGGATATTTCAACTCTCGGATATGGAGATATATATATATATATATATATATATATATATAGATAGATAGATAGATAGATAGATAGATAGATAGATAGATAGATATAGATAGATAGATAGATAGATAGATAGATAGATAGATAGATAGATAGATAGATAGATAGATAGATAGATAGATAGATAGATAGATAGATAGATAGATAGATAGATAGATAGATAGATAGATAGATAGATATAGATAGATAGATATAGATATATATCCATCCCCATTCTTTCTTCAGCTCAAAAATGTACAGCACAGTGCATTACAAATTGATTTGTCTGCTTTAGCAGCATTTCTGTTACAACATTGCAATAGCCATCTTAGTGTTCTCGGAATTCTTTCTCAATGGGAAAAGCTTGCAGGTAAGACTAATTCATTTCTCATGATTCGTCACTGGGGTGCTGCATAACTCTGAAAAATATTGCAAATATTTTCATTTGATATTTATTTGCATTCCAGTATTCGACTTGCCTCAAAGACTAAATGACATACAACTCTTCTATGGAACTATGAAAAGAATTATCCTTTCTCTGGTTGGAAATACCACTACTGATAATCCAAACGAAAGTCCGCCGTGTTCTCAAGAAAGTTTGGATTCTGACAGGTAATCTAAGAACTTGTATGCGTTTGCTCTCATTATAATGATTTTATATTGGTATTGGTGTATTAAGAGAGTGGACATTTTTTTGGACCCTTCGCTATGCCGTGCCTTGAATTTTTTTTTTTTTTTACAACACATTTTATTTGGTTATTCCAATGAAGTTTGGGCTATCGCCCTACAAAGACCTGTAGAAGAGAAAATACAGCATGAGTTCCGACATTTTGTATATTTTTCAGGGCCTGCAAAGCATGCAGGTTACATAACTTAAACAAAATACAGACTGTACTAGATCCCAATAAATATGCATATGATACATTAGTAGAATGGCAGGTTATCATACAATATGGAATGGTACGATCAATGAACATTGGGATAGGGGAGTCGCCTATCGAGGGTCTGTGGATGGTAGGGGTGGTGGAGATCTATTCCACGATATGTCGCCCATCGGGTCCAGATTTTTCATGTTTTTTGAGGCAGCCATGGGCTAAAAATACAGCGATTTCCGCCCAAACATCTGTCAAGTTCAGTTTTCCATTAACCTATAGGGGGGCGCTTGTCGATAGTGAGGGCTAAAAACAATACATACTGCTTGTACTTATTTCCCCCTATGTCGTCGTACTGTGTAACAGGAAGAGTTGTGCGTCAAACAGGATTTCCCATGATAGTACTTTGTTTAGGCAGGACAGTATTCTATGTTAAAATGGCTGCAACGGTGTAGCTCCAAACTGTATGTAGGCAAGGCCCATCCTCCCTCCCACACTGTAACCATGTAGGGGACTAGATAACACCCATCTTCCAGAGTCTGACCCTTGTGTAGTATGTGCGGTGGAGATACTTAAACTGTATCAGGCGGTACCGTGTGGACACCGCAGTGCCCCGGGGCTGGCAATAACCTCAGCCCAGTCGTTGTCTGTCAGGTCAGGATTATCAGCTTGCCACGAGCATCGTGTCTTGCCTAACGTTGTCTGGGTGTGGGTCGTCAATGTCTGGTATATTTGCTTAATTTTATGTATGCCGAAATCTCCCATCAGCAGACGGCCCTCTAACTGGTGGAATTCCGGAAGGGTCTCAAGAGCATGAATCATGGGGTCAAAGCATGGCGAAATGGAGGGATTTGTAAAATTGTGTCTTGTGTAGCTGGTACTCTGCCTGTAGTTGCTGTAAGAATTTAAGTGTGGTACCCCGCATAAAGTCACCAAGGATCGATATCCCTACCAGGTTCCACCTGCGGAATCCTAAAAGGGACCGCAACTGGACAGAGGTATGTACCCTGCCATTATAGTTATCTGAAAGAGACATGTTAGTGATAGATTCCTTACCTTAGAATATATCCAGGCGTCAGACTGGATCCGGAAAATTTTGCGTAGCAATACCCCTGCGCGCCGGCAGGCGTCGTCCGCGGCTCCGCGTCCATCGTCGGCGTCGTTAGTGCCGGAATTACGTCGTCGGAGTACTTAGACGCCACCCATGCTCGCTGACGTCAGTTCTTTTTTTTTTCGCGCCAGCTAGCGCAGATTTGGAGAAGCTCTACCCCTTAGTCTTTTTTGACTAAACTTTTTGATCATTTCTCTACTCGAGTCTTCGACTCCAACGGTGCCGGTAGGGAGGCCCGGGTTTAAACTGTGTTCCAAGTGCGACCGACTGATGTCGGTTACCGACCCCCATCGCCGGTGCCTCAAGTGTTTAGGCCTCGACCACGACGACCGCACCTGCTCCGACTGCCGGGCCCTGACTCTAAAGCTAGACGGGAGCGGTCCCGCAAGCGACTGTAGCTCCGGCAGTCGGTCCCGCGCCGCTCCAGGTCCCGGTCCCACAGGAGGTCGAGGGACCGGTCGCGGGGTCGGAGCCCTCGCAGCTCCGGGAGTGGAAATCGGTTGTCAGGATCCAAGTCCTCAGGTAAGAGGCATGAGAGGTCGGAGAGACCTCATCGTTCCTCCGACTCACCCCGACGCGGGCCGCGATGCGGCCGGAGGTTCGGGTGACACCACCCACGCAGCTCCGACGGAGTCGCGGACGTCGCCGCCTGCCCCACACCTTCGGGTCCCTGGGCATGACGCGACGCCTGAGGAGATCGAGCAGTACCTCATGGCCATGAGGTCCCTTCATCCTCAGCCGGGTTCCGTGGCGCCTCCAGGCCCAACGGCCCCGCCTGGAGGGCCTATTTTATTTTATATTCTTATATAGCGCCTGATTCGACCCCCGAAGGGGTATCTCCGCGCTTTTGCCAGTGGAAGAATATAACTCGTGCTGATCCATGGTCAGAGGGGATAGTTAGACTTTGATTATGTGGTTTAGGTGTTTATGAATAAATTAGTTTTGAGGGACTTTCGGAAGGTTAGGTGGTTAGTGATTTGTCTCAGTATATGAGGCAATGAGTTCCAGAGGACAGGTCCAGTGTGGGCCAGGGCGCGGCCTCCCTGCCTAGATTTTTTAATTCTGGGTACCTGTTTTAACTGCAGATTGCTGGAACGTAAGGAACGTCCAGGAACATAAGGTAAGAAAGCTTTTGTCAGATACTTGGGACCGGTACCTGACAGACATTTGTGAATAGTGCATAAGATTTTAAACTTAATGCGTTGCCGCACTGGGAGCCAGTGGAGTTTAGTCAGCAGAGGGCGGGAGGGAGTCCTAGGTGGAACGTTAAGGACAAGCCTCGCCGCGGTATTTTGGGCTATTTGCAATTTGTTGAGCTGTTCTTCATTAGCTGATAAGAGAAGACCATTGCAATAGTCCAATCTGCTGATAACTAACGCCTGGACCAGTGTCTTCCTATGACTGTCAGGTAAGTATGGAAAAATCCTTCTCAGCAGTCCAATGGCACAAAAACAGGTGCCAGCCACTTGGTTTACATGATCTTTCAATGTTAGTGCTTGATCTAATAGCACCCCCAAGTTTTTAACGGTCTGTTTAGGACTGGGGACAGGTCCCAGTTCCAAGGGCCACCACTCGGGGGACCATAGTGTCGCTGCCTCCCCGAACAACATTACTTCTGTTTTTCCTACATTACATTGTAGGCAGTTCTTAGCCATCCACTCTGACACTGCCCTCATTCCATCTGCAAACGATTTTTTTAATGCGGGCGTGAAGGTCTTAAAAGGGAACAGAAGTTGGGTATCGTCAGCATACGACACCGGGGTGAACCCAAAGGATCTCACTAAGTCAGCCAAGGGGGCCACGTACACATTGAATAATGTGGGTCTTAGGCATGAGCCCTGTGGCACTCCCTTGGTGAGCTCCCTAGAGATGGATTTGTGGGAGCCCAACCTGACTTCTTGAGAGCGGCCTGAAAGAAAACTCTCCATCCAGGACAGAGCCACACCCCCTAATCCCACCTCCCTCAGACGACGAGAAGCACCTCGTGTGACACCGTATCGAAAGCAGCGGATAGATCCAACAGCACCAGAATCATGGACCCCCCCCCCCCGTCCAGCGTCATCCTGATGTTATTGGTCACTGTTAGGAGGGCTGATTCGGTGCTGTGGTTGGGCCTGAAGCCAGATTGTGAGTAGTCCAGGCCCTCCGTCGCTTCGATATGTTTGGATAAATGGGTGTTCACGTGCTTCTCGGTCATCTTACTGATGTATTGCAGGAGGGAGATGGGCCGGAGATTCGAAAGATCTGTCCATGGGGATGCCGCTTTTTTCCTTATTGGGTTCACCACCGCTTTCTTCCATTCCATAGGGACCTGTCCTTCTGTCAGTGAAATGTTCATCACAGACTGAATGGAAGGTCCTAAGAGGGTGATCAGAGGGGCGACCATTTTGGCAGGAAGGAAGTCATTGGGGGACCCAGATTTTATGTGGCTGATGAGAGGGGGAAGATCTATGTCGCAGATTGGCGGGAAGGATAATAATTGATTTTTGTTTTGTTTGGATGAGTTATGTGGGAGAACATTCTTATTCCCAGCGCTACTAGAGGCCATTATTTTATCATAAATGAGATTGATTTTATTTTCAAAGAACACCGAGATCTCATCACAGAGGGTCTGAGAGAATTCATCGGGGCTCTCACAGGCTGTTGGTTTCACAAAGCTCTGTAGTATTTTAAACAGCTCCCCTGGGCAGTTACCCGCCTCCGCTAGTTGTTGGGTGAGACTGTTTTTCCTGGCTTGTTTTATATTTTTATAGTAGGTTTACTGGGCCTCTTGATATATTTTCTTGTTCTCCTCAGTTCTCAGTTTCCTCCATACTTTTTCCGCTCGTCTGCATTTCTGCTTCTCTATTCTGAGTTCCTGTGTATACCAGGTTTCTTGCTTGGAGGAGGGATATTGCTTATGTAGCTTTAGTGGGGCCAGAGTGTCGATGGCTTGTTTAAATGAATCATTGAATCTAGCTAGTGCAGTATCCGCTGAATCCTCATCTGTGAGAGTGGTTGTTTCCAGCTTTCCAGCAGCTTCTCCACCGATACTTTATGCCACTGTCGACGCCAAATTTGCGG
Organism: Lissotriton helveticus; assembly: GCF_964261635.1. Lineage (NCBI taxonomy): Eukaryota > Metazoa > Chordata > Amphibia > Caudata > Salamandridae > Lissotriton > Lissotriton helveticus. The sequence goes on along the minus strand of NC_136063.1, from coordinate 834,135,052 downwards.
GAGTGGCGCTTTATTTAATAATTTTGTCGGGCCCATTAAAATGAACTCTATCAGAAAGTGATCTGACCATTGAATTTCTTTGGCAGATGAGCATCTTACTTTAGTGCAGTTAGAAAAAAGTGAATCTAGAGTGTGGCCACCTATATGGGTAGCACCGCAATTCTGTGCTTTTAGTCCCAAAGTGAAAGATCCGCGATTAATGAGATTGTTTCGGGGTGTGCCAGGTTGTCCATGTGCACATTAAAATCTCCTAGGAGGATGAAGTCCTCCTGGGATTTAAAATGGGGGGCTAGTAGCTCCAAAAGGGAGAGTGCAAATTCCGGATTGGATCCTGGTGGACGGTAAACTAAAGCACCTTTCCAAGAGATGTGGCCTGCCGAGGCAATTTTAAAAACCATTATTTCAAGTTGTGAACTGTGCCTTTGTTCTAGAATTGTAACTTTAAGTGCATCTTTGTATATGATGGCTAGGCCACCACCTGTTTTATTGGCTCGATCAAAATGTAGAAACTTGTAACCTGATGGAACCCCTAATGTTATAGCTGTAATCGTGTGAGGTTTCATCCAAGTCTCGGTTAGGAAGCAAATATCAGGCTGTATGGTGTAAACTAGATCCCATACCTGATGTTGATGCTTTGGAAAAGAGCGAACATTTAAAAGAAAGCTCTTTAGTCCCTCTGGAGGTGCAATTTTAGGTGTATTTTCCTTCGTAATCGCCCTGACTAGAGATGATTGGAACCGACACTTCATACATGAGAAGCAACCCTCAAGACATTGCCAGGGTATTTTAGTGCAGCATTCTCCAGATGATTTTAAATCTAATAGGGATTGAGCGGAGTATATAATTTTGCTGATACCTGTGATAGCGGGGTCCGAAGAAATAGAACCCATTGCCCCTATGCCCCGTCCTGTCGCGGACGGGCGCAGACGGGCAGCTCTTTGGCTGGTCTTCGGCGTGTCTTTGGCTGCGCGCGATCGCTGCGCGCTCAGGGAGGGGCAAGGGCTAAATAGCCCCAGAAGTTAAAGCACTAGAGCGCTAACCGCTCCTAGTGCTACCGGAAGTGCCTGCTCACACCTGTCCGCCCTCCGCTCAACGGTGCTAGTCACCCTGTCGAAACAAGGCGGGCAGGAAGGAAGTAGAGCCTTGGCAAATCAAAAGTCTAATAAAACAAATACAGCTACTGCTCACCCTCCTCGTGATCAGGTAGGGAAGCGGCTATGTGAAGCGGCTATGTGGCGCTATTAATTCCAATCCTAATAGTGCGGTGCGATGTAAATCTCAGCGAGCACAGGCAATGTGAGTTTAAAAACACAGAATATCACAATGTAAATAATAAAAAGTCTCAAATCGCATGGAGCGCAGGGTAGCCAACCTTCCTCGGCAGCGGGTCGGGGACACTGCCACCGTCACCTGCCCGCAGCGTTTCTCTGTTGGTGCTCCGCCTAAATAGCCCCAGAAGTTAAAGCACTAGAGCGCTAACCGCTCCTAGTGCTACCGGAAGTGCCTGCTCACACCTGTCCGCCCTCCGCTCAACGGTGCTAGTCACCCTGTCGGAACAAGGCGGGCAGGAAGGAAGTAGAGCCTTGGCAAATCAAGTCTAATAAAAACAAATACAGCTACTGCTCACCCTCCTCGTGATCAGGTAGGGAAGCGGCTATGTGAAGCGGCTATGTGGCCTATTAATTCCAATCCTAATAGTGCGGTGCGATGTAAATCTCAGCGAGCACAGGCAATGTGAGTTTAAAAACACAGAATATCACAATGTAAATATTAAAAAGTCTCAAATCGCATGGAGCGCAGGATAGCCAACCTTCCTCGGCAGCGGGTTGGGGACACTGCCACCGTCCCCTTCCCGCTTCGGCGCCACGGGGTGCTTCGGCCCTGGCGCCGCCGGCGACTTTGGTCCCGGCACCTCAGGCCCTCCCTGGATCCGCTTCCGGGTCGTCGCCGGTCGACCTCACGACCTCACCGGTGCCGGCCCTGCGGTTGTCGCCCCCGGTGCCTGCTATGGACGCCGTCCCTGATCCTACCCTCGGTCCGCTTCCGGCGCCCAGCGGCGCCGCTCTCGACGTCGTTTGGAAATTTCTATTTCCATGACCCGGCCCCATCTGTTGACCCTGAACTACAGGAGATGGGTAATGAGGGTGATTGGGAGAGGTCTGTGGACCGTCTGGCACAGGAGTGCCAGTCTCAACAGGACTGGACATATGAGCTTGGGGACATATGAGCTTGGGGAGGCCAGTGGACTTGACACTTCGCCAGACACTTGATTTGTCTCCCCTAACACCTTGGCTACGGAGGAGGGGGCTGCTTACAGTGTATTGTTGATGCGGCCGGCCAAGGCCTTAAACCTTGAGCTCCTCGTCACGTCCGTGAGGACTAACCTCCTCACTGAGGTCTTTAAACCGCAGGCAAGCTCCAATGAGCCTCTGCTGCTGTTTAATGAGGCCTTGTGTGACGTTCTTGTGGGCACTTGGTCCAAGCCCGCCACAGATCCGCCTGTGGATAGGAACGTGGCCAGACGCTACCGCCCGGCCCCGAGCGACCCTTGCTTTTTGTCCACCCATCCCACCCCTGAGAGCCTGGTCATCCAGGCTTCCACTTCCCAGACCGCATTTCCGGCGGCTCCGCCCGATCGTGAATCCAAGAGGTATGAACAGTTCGGGAGAAGGTGTTCTCTTCCCTGAGTTTGGGACTGCGGTCAGTCAATACCGCATGCCTCTTGGGCCGCTACACCCACACCCTGTGGGATATGGTCACGGACATGCTGCCACAATGTCCGGAGGAGGCCCGGGCAAAACTCACCCAAGCCCTTGCGGAGGGTCGAGATGCAGCGCGGTATTCCATCCGGTGTGGGCTGGATACCACGCACTCACTGGGCAGGGCGATGGCAACGACGGTGGCGGTTCGACGCCACGCCAGGTTGAGGTCCGCCAACTTTTTGGCCGATGTCCAGGCCACTCTTCTGGACATGCAGTTCGATGGCTGTCGCCTCTTTGGCGACAAGGCAGACATGCGCTTGAGCGTTTTAAGGACTCCAGGGCTACGGCCAAGTACTTGGGCCTCTCGGCCCCACGCCAGCAAACGTGTGCCTTTCGCTCCTTTCGTGGCCACGGAAGGGGCGCCCCCACACGTGCTGCCAGCCACGCACCGCAGAATGTTCAACAGCGCGGTGGCGGCCGTGGAAACCACCGTGGCGGCGGTCGGGGACAACGGCGAGGCGAGTCCACACCTTCCCCCGCAGCACCTGCCGCAAAACCCTCCTAGTCCGTGCATTCAGGTCCATGTGACGCCAGTGGGGGGCAGGGTTCGCCATCACCTTTTCCACTGGCGCACTGTCACGTCAGACAGGTGGGTGCTGCAAATCATCCGAAGGGGCTACTCCCTCCCCTTGGAGGTGACCCCTCCAGCCATGCCACAGCAATTCCACCGCGTGTCGGGGGATCACTTGCAACTTCTGCAAGAGGAAGTCATGGCCCTCTTGGCCAAGGGCGCCTAATTCGGACCTACGGAACGTCAACGGCTTCCTCCGAAAGGAGAAGTTCAAGATGCTGACTCTGGCTCAGGTCTTAGCTGCCCTGGACCCCGGAGACTGGATGGTAGCGTTGGTCTTGCAGGACGCTTATTTTCACATCCCTGTCCTGCCGGCCCACCGGCGTTACCTGCGGTTCACGGTAGGCCACAAGCACTTTCAGTTTACCGTGCTCCCCTTTGACCTTACCAGCACCCCACGGGTGTTCACGAAAGTGATGGCGATGGTGGCAGCTCATCTGCGCAGATTAGGGGTGTCAGTCTTCCCCTATCTCGATAACTGGTTGTTGAAGGCGGGCTCGCCCCAGACAGTAGTCAGCCACCTCCAGACTACGGCCTACCTCCTGCACTTACTGCGGTTTTCCATCAATGTGCTGAAGTCACACCTGTGTCCCTCTCAAAAGCTCCTCTTCATCGGAGCGGTTCTGGATTCGGTGCAGTTTTGGGTTTATCCTCCCGAACAGCGGGTTCGGGATATTCAGGCTCTGATTCCGATCTTTCAGCCTTTATCCCGGGTCTCGGTCAGGTTGACCCTGCGGCTTCTGGGGCTGATGGCCTCCTGCATCCTTTTGGTGCATCACGCCAGGTGGCGGTTTCGGGCTCTGCAGTGGGACCTGAAGTTTCAGTGGGCCCAGCATCAGGGCAACCTGTCCGACCATGTCGTGATCTCGGAGGGCACTGCGAGACAGTTGCAGTGGTGGCTCACGGACCACGATTGAGTCAGCGGCAGATCCCTCTCCCTACCCCAACCGGAGCACGTAGTTGTGACGGATGCGTCCTTCCTGGGCTGGGGGGGGGGGGGAACATGGGAGAGGCGGAGATCGGAGGCCTCTGGTCTCCCAGGGAATCCTGGCTCACACATGAGTCTTCTGGAGCTGCGGGTGATCCGGCTTGTGATCCGGCTTGCACTGAAGGCATTCCTTCCCTCTGTCCGGGGAAGTGTGGTGCAGGTGTTTATGGACAACACCACCCGCAATGTGGTACTGCAACAAACGGGGTGGGTTTGTGGACCCCTTGCCTGGAGGCTCTGTGCCTCTGGCAATGGCTGGAACACCAGGGCGTTACCCTAGTGGTTCAACACCTGACACGTTCCCTGCACATCAGGGCGGACAAACTCAGCCGTCTGTGCATGATGGATCATGAATGGCGTCTGAACTCGGACGTGGCGCAAGGCCTCTTTCAGCAGTGGGGAGAGCCTTGGTTAGATCTATTCACCACAGAAGAGAACGTGCAATGTCATCAGTTCTGCGCGTTGGAATTTCCAAGGCGGCACTATCTCTGCGACACTTTTCGTCGCCAGTGGAGTTACGGTCTGTTGTACGCCTTTCCGCCTATACCACTTCTGCCCAGAGTGCTGAAGAAGATCAGGCGCAACCAGGCCCAAGTCATCCTTGTGACTCCGGCTGGGCACGAAGATACTGGTATCCCGAGCTACTCCGCATGTCAGTCGATCCCCCGATTCGTCTGCCTCTTCAGGAGGACCTTCTCTCGCAGCAGCAGGGGACGGTCCTCCACCCGAACCTGTCCAGCCTCCACCTCCATGTGTGGAGATTGAGCGGCGGCAGTTGAGGCCCTTTGACTTGCCTCCTGAAGTAGGTGATGTCATTCTGGCAGCCAGGCGTCCCTCCACAAAAACGGTATACGCCTGCAGGTGGAACAGATTTGTCGCATGGTGCACAGCAAAGGCTGTGTATCCCCTTTTTGCCCCCCTCTTTCAGACATTCTCCTCTTTCTTCTTCCACTTGCCCAGCAGGGCTCTGCTCTGTGCACTATCAAAGGCTACCTCTCTGCCATTTCAGCCTTCTTATGGCTTCCTGATCAGCCTTCTCTTTTCAAGTCCCCTGTTGTAAATAGATTCTTGAAGGGCATTACTCGCATGTTTGCTCCTGTTCCTTTCGTGATGCCTCAGTGGAACTTGAACCTTGTTTTAACTTATTTGACGTGCGCTCCCTTTGAGCCACTTCACAATTGTCCTCTCAGTCTTCTTACTCTTAAGACTGCATTCCTGGTTGCCATCACATCTGGCAGAAGGGTGAGCGAGCTCCAGGCTCTTTCTTCTAAGCCTACTTTCCTTTCAGGTCCCTCTTTCCTGCCCAAGGTTGTTACAGCCTTCCACATCGGGCAGTCTATCACTTTGCCCACCTTCTTTCCGCATCCCTCACAAGAGGAAGAGAGGCTCCACTATCTGGACCCAAAACGTGCGCTCTCGTTTTATTTGGACCGCACACGCCAGTTCTGGGTGGACGACCAGCTCTTTGTTGGTTATGTGGGCGCTAAGAAGGGAGGGGCAGTGCACAAACAAACCATTTTGTGCATTTTGTGCATTAAGGCCTTTTATTCTCTGGCTAAGAAGGAGACTCCACTAGGGCCACGGCGGCTACTAGTGCCCTGGGTCGGGGAGTTCCCTTACAGGACATCTGCCAGGCAGCTACGTGGGCCTCGCTGCACACGTTTGCTAGACACTACTGCCTGGACAGCCAAGTCCGGAGAGATGGCTTCTTTGGCCGTTCCATGCTCCAGGACTTTCTGGTGTGATCTTGGTTCGCAGACCCACCACCGTGGTTGGTATCGTTGGGGTATCTATTCTAAGGTAAGGAATCTAACACTAACCTGTTTCTTTCAGATGCACAAGTTACTTACCTTCGTAATGATATATCTGTAAGAAACAGTAGTTAGTATTAGATTCCTTACCGCCCCGCCCATCCTCCCCGTTCTGCGAACCGATATCTAGGGTTAAGGCCATTCCTTTGAGGGTCCTAGTTTCATGGCACCAGTGCCGGTTTTTATCATGGCTCTGCGTTTCTGGCGCGGAAAAGCTGTGTATAAGAACTGACGTCAGCGCGCGAGGGCGGCGTCTAAGTACTCCGTCGTCGTCACGGCGCCGACGACGGATGAGAAAGCCGCAGACGATGCCTACCGACGCGCAAGGGTACTGCTATGCAAAACTTTCCGGATCCAGTCTGACGCCTGGGGATATCCTAAGGTAAGGAATCTAACACTAACTACTGTTTCTAACAGATTCATAGTTACCGAAGGTAAGTAACTTGTGCTTTTATTCTGATGTACTTTTTTTTTATTATGTGAGTGAACATATTTTTGATTGAATAAAATAAGAAGAATATTGTAAATCTGTGTACTTTATATCCGCAGCTATTTCTCTCCTGTCGGGCTGATTGAGCTCTAAAAAGTTGATAAATCTTTCAGGAGAGCAGAAAGTAACTGTGGATACGTTTAAACAAATTGTTATTCGGCTAACATTGATGTAAAGATTTCTGGTCACCCTTCCTCATGGATCTTTCTGGAGTGTCACATTGTTTTTTTCTGTTGCATTTTCTATCTTTAATAAGTATGTGGTTGATTGTTATTCATTTTGAATGTATTAATGTGTTTCTGATGCATACTCTACCTTCAGATTCGTCTCAGACTGGATATGGAAACATTTCAATATCTATCCATGCTGGTAGGTGCTTCACTTCGCCCCCAGATACTAAACCATTCTGACATCACTAGAGCCGTAAAACACTCAACCGTAGTTCTTTTTCCACGCCACTGACTCTTTGCTCTCCTGAGGGAATCTCACATGATGTTTCAATCTTTTACCCAAAATTCCAGGTGTAGTACAGGGATGTCAACTCCTAGAAGTACAGGCTTCAAACCTTGCAGGTACTGAGATGGACAGTGGTCCATCACGGACTAGCATTTGCCTCTGGTAGCTGAGGTCGAACCACGACACAAAGTGTTTAATGGGTGAGGTATACAAGTTTTCATATCTGACAGGAACGTCCAGTCTAAGATTCCTTAACTTTGAATATCCCCAGGTGTCAGACTGGATCCGGAAAACATTCCGCAGCAGCACCTCTACGTGCCAGGGGGCTGCTCCGCTCTGACATCGTCCATGGACATAACATCAGTGGAGCCATATATGCCCCTCCTGGCTCGCTGACGTCCGTTTTCTTCTTTTCCACGTCCGAGCGCGGATCCCAGAAAACCAGCAGTTCCTTGGCCTGATTTTTGGGCCTTCTCGACATCTTCAGTGTCGGGTGGAACAGTGTGCTATGCCTTCCCGCTCTAAGGCTTGTGAAGCCTGTGCGCGTCAGATGTCTGGCACTGACCCACACCTCATTTGTATGTGGTGCCTTGTCGTGCACCACGACTCTAAGGACTGTGACGCCTGTCAGCGGATTAAGCCAAAGTCCTTATGGGAGCGTCGCATGAAATTGCTGGCTGCACGGGTGTCCAGTCTGACTCCTTCCCGTCGCTTCTCCTCTTCCCGGAATCTGGCTAGTTCCTGGGGTCGCTCCTGCGACCGCCATGCAACAGGTAAGCGTAAGCACAGGTGTCGCTTTCGGAGTTCTTCTTCCACCTCCTGTGCCGCTGCCGCCCATTCCTCTCTCACTGAGCTGGGTAAAGGCGAACGGCAGCCTCACCCTCCATATCCACCCTTACCGGGTGTTGGGGCAACGCGGGCCCAAATGGAGGCCTATTGTAAGGCACTACCGGCTTGTTTTGAGTCGCCCCATCTCCCTGGTGTGCCTTCGGGTCCCACAGAGATAGCAGGCACTCATGCCGGGTCCTTGTCTGCGGACGTTTCCCCAGCACCGGCTGTGTGTGTCGACTTTGATTCCAGAACCCACGCAACGCCACCATTCCAGGGGTCCAGAACCCAGACCACCCCGTCAGTCAGCGCATAACCCTGTGCAGCTTCCTGAGCCGACATCGGAGGCGGCGCTGGCAACTCCCAGGTCAATGCCGGGTACTACCCCAGGCTCGACTCCGGCACCTCGTGCTGTGGGATCGGCATCAGTTGGTGTTCAGGTCGAGTCCTCTGTGGAGGTCGTCTACGTCCAGGTGACTCAGTTACGACGCGATCGGAATTTGGCGTATGTTCTGTGCCGTGTGGTGTCTATCCTGCACGCCTGGTGAAAACACTGGGTTGTAGCGATTCGTTCGCTACGAGGCATCCTATTTGCCACAATGTGGCGTACTTATTGTTGTTCTTATTAGTGCAGCTTGGACATACAACCCCTTCTGGTTCGTCCTCCAAGCGAATGCTTTAGCAGGTGTTCTCTGTTATACGTGGTCATAGACTCTTTCTGACCGCTTGTGCTACAACGGTGTCCATATTCCCTGCTTTTTCAGTATGAGTGTTTCCACGCTTTGATTGGCTTCATACTGTGTACCCTCTAAGGGACCTGTTTTCCTTCGAAATCACTCCTTTGGGTCCGGGACCTTTCCATTTATCCTCACTTTTGCCACAACAGTGACTAGTTCTTCTCCTACTCTGTCTTACAGGGGGTGGTTGTTCCGCTTAGGCAGGGAGTGTGGGTTCCTTGCTGCTCTGGACATTGTCCTACCCAATTTCCAAATGTCTGCGAGTATGTTCAGCATACTCTAGACTCTTGTTGGGTCAAGTTTTCATTGTTTCAACATTTTTCTTCCTGCTATGGATCTGCTCTGTTTGCTTACCCAGCGGATTCGTGCGTGCTCCTTCATTCAGACAGGGTCCGTGGACCCTGCCCAGGTCTACTTGCACCACTAGCTCTCGAAGTGCCCGACTGGCACCTTTTTGAGCCGTTGCTTTCTCGCCTTCTTACTATTATGTGCCTCAAGCTACTAAGCGACCTTACAGGAAGTCTTTGCTTCCTTCGTAAGGCTCCTGTATCCCCGTGGCATGCTTAGGTCTGTTCCGGTCTTCGCTCTTGGTTGTTAACGCACAACTACTTGTCTTCGGCCCTCCACATATTATGACAAAATCGCCTAGTTCTGGCGTGTCTTCTGATTTCCTGCTGCCGGCATCTTGTGGGCATAGACTGGCATTCTGCCACTGCTGTCACTCGTGTCTTGCTGGTGCCAGTCTCAACAGGGCTCCTTTTCGCTGTTGTGCATATTACACCGGTGTACAATGTCTCTGTCATACCAGCCACCATCTCTCTAAACTTGGCTTTGGTCGGCATACTGCATCCAGTGGTTTTCTCAGTCCTTCGCTTCGGCTACACTTCTTGCAAAGTCATGGCCTCCCTTTTACTCCATCATATCTGGTATATGGTTTCTTCTCCATGCTGGCACTTGCTGGGTAAGGGTTGCCCTATTGCCTCTGCTGTTCCACTTGCCTTTGCAGGTACAGGTTCCATAGTGTTTTTTAACATTATTATCTTGGTCGACTGGTAATTGCTTGCTGCTGTCGTCAGTTCGGATCCTGTGGATCTTTCACATTCTGGGTTGGTTCATCTTCATTTTGAAGTTATGAACTCTCACTTTGCCTCGGGCATCTAGCTTTGTGCTTCTTTCTCTCAACCCAGTATACATAAAGGGGTTTTCCATGCTGTTCTTAACAGCTTCTACTGCCTTTTCCTCCCATTGCTTTCTGCTCTCCTGAGAGCTTCTTTGGTCTGGAGGTTACCTGCTCTACCTTTACTATCCTCATTATAATTTGTCTTAAAGGTTAACGGTGCTGTTTATTCCCCTTACGGACGACTAAGTTAATTCACGAACTTGATGGGGTTCAGTCGCAGACCCGCCTCCTCTATGGGTATGGCTTTGATATCTATTCTAATTTGAGGAATCTTCGGCTAGACAGCTCTATCAGATGAACGAGTTACTTACCTTCGGTAACGATGTATCTGGTAGAGACATAGTCTAGCCGCAGATTCCTTAATGCCCGCCCGACCTCCCTGTTCTGCGAGGACCTTTTCTGGTTGAGGCTTTCTAAACTTGCCTCCTTTAGGGTGGCTTGCCCCTTCCTAGGTGCTCTGCTCTCGCTCCAATACAGACTGATTTGTTCTGTTTCTCTGCTGCTTCCTGCTATTTTTTAAAATTAGGCGGTATGTTAATACCTCATATGTTCCTTCCAGCCCTAGACCTGGATTGTACGGTGTGAAATCTATTCACGCTTTTTCCCATTATCCCGCTTTCCCCTTCTACATGGCCTTGTAGTCATTGCCTCCTCGGCAGGCATTTCCTTCAGGACTATTGGCTATGTCCAAATATGGATCTTTAATGGAGATTGCAACGTCTCCTTCTGGGGACGTCTTGTAGTGCACTCTCCTCATGCTAGTGTTCCGGACTTGTTCTCCTTCACAGTTTTACTTTCAAGATGTGGACTTTCTATCCTCTGCCAGGCTGTTTTTCCACATCCTTATCTCCCTTTAACATTGATTGAGCCTACGCTCTTGCGGGGTGGCTCTTCAGAGCAATGCTCTGTCTCACTTGTCAATTTCTTCAATTTGTTTAATCATTTTTGCACACTGTTCCCACATTCTCACAGTTTTTGGTGATGGCTCCGCGTTCTGACGCGGAAAAACTTTCTCCGACGGAAACTGACGTCAGCGCGCCGGAAGGGGCATATATGGCTCCACTGACTTCAAGTCCGTGGATGACATCAGGGCGGAGCCGGGCTGCGCCGCCACCTCGCGCGCAGCGGTGCTGCTGCAGAAAGTTTTCCAGATCCAGTCTGACGCCTGGGGATATTTTTTCAGGCCTTCCATTCTATTCTTACGCTTTGGCGTTTAGTGGAACATTGTGCGGATGTCTTCGGGCTTCAAGACGTGTACTGCCTGTGCACGTTCCATGTCGGCGACGGACCCTCACCCGATTTGCATGTGGTGCCTGGGTGAGTACCACGACTCGGAGAGTTGCGACGCCTGCCAACACTTAAAGCCTAAATCACAGCGGGAGCTCTGGATGAAGTTGCTGTTGGTGCGCTTATCCAGGTCGGTGTCGTCCCAGCGTCAGTCCCCTGCCTCGGCGGCAAGGAACCCCCAGTTTTGTCTGTGGAATTGCCTTTCGCCGCGGCCCTTTGGGTGTGGCTCACCGGCTGGTAGGTCTTTCAGTATGTCTCAGAGGCCTTGTCCTCCTTCCGCGGTGGGCCCCGGCTCCCCCAGGACAGGTGCACCCGCCTGTCACCTCCCTACCCGCCGTTTCCTGGCACGGCGGCGACTAGGGCCCAAATGACCGCCTACGCGGCGGTGGTGCAGGCTTGTTTGGCCCTTCCTCCACCTACTGTGACGTCTGCAGATCCCTTGCCTTGCGCGGGGGACTTCTGTGGCGGCTCCGGCCCCGAAGGTTTTAGCTTCAGGTCGTAGGAGGGTGGTGTCGTCGAGGTGTAGCCCTTTGGGGCTTCCCTCGTCAGCGCCTAGCATCCCTGCCGCGCCGCAAATACCTACGGGGCTCCCTCTGGTGTCTCAGGCGATCGCCGGGACTCTGTGCTTGTCCCAGAGTCCCTCTCAATTCTCTGAGCTGGCAGCTACCTCACCAGAGGTTGAGCCAGCACCGTTTCGGCGCCGGGAACCTTCCTCCCCGGCTCCTGTGGAGTCGAGGGTGGAGGCCAGCGCCTGGGGTGCCTTTCCGAGTCCCTCTCGGTCCTCGGTGCAGGCGGCTGCCCCGTCTGAGGTAGAGCCAGCGCCGTTTCGGCACCACGCCTTCGCCTGTTCGGCGTCGGCCTCGCCCCATTCTCCTGGAGGTCACGTGGTGGCAGGAGTCAGCCCTGCACCACGTGGGCCCATTCTGGCGCCGGTTGACGCTGATCAGATGCCGATGGTGGACTCTACAGAGCCGCGCCGGCACCGGGCCCTGGATTCATCTCCTGAGATCCCGTCTTCTCCTGAGGTCCGTCACCTGCGGGTGTGTTCCTCTCCAGAGACAGGGCATTGTGTAGTTGCCTTTTCCCCAGCATCTTCCAGGGGAGGCTCTTCGCCGTCCCCACGGCCTAAAACCTTGAACCCTTCTTTCCACTGCTTGTGGCTGGCTTCTCCAACGGTATTTCCGCACTCCCCTGGGGACCCTCAGGTTCCCCATTCCTCAGTGTTAGATTTGTGGGTCTCTGGTTGGCACAGGTAAGTACTTGTGACAAGCAGGGACCCTCTCCTCTAGTCAGGATAAGGGGATTGCCCTCCAAAATAACCCCTGCTCACCCTCTAGGTAGTGTGGCGCGAGCAGACAAGTCTTATCTCAGAGGCGTTATAGGTTAAGCATTTGTGAACACATACAGTAACTCAGTGACAACACCACAAATGGACACCACAGTAGATTTATATAAATAAATAGTTATCTCTATATAAAGGTTTAGCACGAGACCTAATAACGACAAAAATGAGCCTCCATACTGTTAGCAAAAGAGTTTGTGTTGAAATGCATATCTTAGAGTTCTGTGCGTGTCGTACCCCTTGTTCGGCTCTCTCGGTGATGAAAAATGCCCAGAAATAGTCTAACACACGCAGCGGACTCTCCGGTCCGATGCGTACCAAAATGCGATGCGAGTCGTACACAGTGCCTTAGTTTTGATGAGTTTGTCATGGACGATGCGTTGAAAAAGAAAGCGTTGTACGCGGCGATGTCCTCCTTTCGCGGTGCGGGCTACGGCAGACCCCCCAGGATATAGCGGCATGGATTAGCAAATTTAGCGGCACAAATATGGAAATTTAGCTGCAATTTTGCGGCATTTTATTTGGCCAATTTTCCTACAACAAACACAGATATCTTATTTTTTTTAGTTATTTAACAACATGAAGCTCTGTATATTTGGTTTATTTACAATGTAGACACTTTGTTTCCCTCGAAAAGCAAAAGACTGCCCACACTCAATGCGGATGTTTGTAGTTCACCTGGGGCCCTATTACACCTAGGGGGCACTGTCCCTGTTTGCACCAGGCACAGCTTAAAACAAGTGCACCGGGGGAAAGAGCACCCTATTACATTGAATGTGCTGCCCATAGGTCAGCCGTAAAGTCGTGCTGCCCTGGGGGCATTGCTTTCAAGTGAAAAACAGACCGGCTTTGAAGCATCAGTTCCGTCTTTCAGTGTGCAGGCTGCAATTTACCTTCATTTTGAAGAGGGACAAAAGATCCCTGTGCAGGCGGGTGTAGTGAGTGACTGCATCTGCCTACAAGGGGATGTCTGGAGGGGTCCATAGGACCCTCTTTGCCCCCTCGTGAGGGATGCCATCAGGGGGCGCACCAACATTGCGCCTCCTGACAGTTTCTTTGCCTCTGATCCCATGTCTGTAATGCAGCGCAGGCTCAGAGGCAAAGGAATTCCGTCATTTGCATGAGGCCATGCCCCCATGCAAATGAGGGAACATCCTCAGGTGATATGTGCACCAGCGCTATCTGTATTACAGAAAGGGCTGCATAAGCGTCGGTGGCCTTTTCTCTAAATCCAAAGTGTCCCAGGGCACACAAAGTGGGCGGGGCACTTTTCATAATGCAGCCCCTCGTGCTTACCGTTTTATATCTACTCTTCATCGGGAGACTGAAGGCAGCTGGTATCGTGAGAGTTAACAGGTCTTGTGTGTGTGTGTGTGTGTGTAAACTTTTTCCCTTCTCTTTTTCTGCACAGGTCGGCAGCTGGTTTCCCCTCTAACCTGTTCCATCCTTTACCTTGTAGGGGCTGGGTTTCCTCCGATTGCACAGCCGCTCACGTCATTTAACTACCTCTTTCAAGCCCTCCATACTTGCCCCTTGTAAGCTTTCACCCATAGCAACATCTCCCTTTTCTGGGAATCTAGTGTGGATGTCAAGACTAAGACTGTTTTCCCCGGAGATGATGTTATGAGTCTGGGTGAAAGGTGAATGGGAAGATCTGTAAGGATAAGTTACGTCGGTCATCCGCCCCCTCTTTCAACCCTCCCGTCCACGGCCCGGGACCTTATCTCTCCCCACTGGCTTCTGTTGATTTCCATCTGCATTATCACTTTCTATGTTTTTGAAACGCCTCCAACGCCCATCCCTCCTCTTCTTTCTTCGCTGCTTGAGCGCTCTTTTCCTTCACTCTTTTAGCAGTATCTCACAGTTTCGTCCCGTCCCTCCCTTGGTCTCCACCTCAGCACCTTCTGGATGGTCCTTTGCTTTCCTTGGCTTCCAACATTCTGAGCGCCCGTCCTTTAAATCTTTCCCAGTGCTTTCTCTAATCCTTTTTCTTCACGAGGGATGTCTTGGCTTGTTCATTTACTCTAGCTATGGTTCGGTTGTTTCCCTCTGTTAAGTTTGCACTGTGTGTGCCCCTTCGTTCTGCGCAGGCTGCATGTAAATGAAATACAATAATAGTCTGTAAACCTTCAGTTGTGCAAGCTGATGTGCTGCCTCCACCCCTGGCTTGGAGCATTGATGAGTCTTGCAGAAGAGGTTGCAGCCGCAAACCCAATAGACACTTACACTTCTGTCCACATATCTATCGGCTTGTCTTTGGGCTAACTGAATGGTCATGGTTTCCGGTGTTCGGTGTAGTATGTTGAAGGACAAGTTGATGAAAATCATCTAGTTATTGAGCTATTTCGAAGCGTGCTGAAGCCTTGGGGAATCTGATGTCTGTATACACCAAAGCGCTTTTCTCAAACTTTGTTTATGCATGTTGTGGAAGCGGCCAATTAAAACCTAAGAAACCCCCCAAATTCAATTAAGTTAAACCTATTCATTTAATGGCATATTTCAGTATATTAACACGTCTGCTGCCTAACTCTTAACAAAAAGTTTATGGGTGACTTTGTTGAAAATTTGCATGAACCAACATTTCTGCTTTAATTCAATAAACAGACCCCCCAGGATATAGCGGCATGGATTAACGTTTGTAAAAATACCGCGATTTCTACAAAAGTGCCGATTTCGCAGCAAATCGCGAAATCCTGGAGGGTCTGATTGACGGCACCTGTGCGGGTCGTTGAACGCAGAGTCGCGTTGCTTGAGGGGACGGTGCTTTTTGCGTTGCGAACTATTCCGTTGCGGCGTACGAGCCGTACCTTGGGAGTTGGAGTCGTACCGTCCTTAAAGATGTGCGAGTTTGGCGATGGCTAACCAACTCCGTGCGATCTTTAGACTCTACCTCGACAGTAGTGTGCGCGTCGTCCTGACCTGTTGCGAGTCGATGCATGAAGCGCTGTACGCGGCAGTGCTTCCCAGTCACGGTGCGAACAGCGGCTTGTTGACGGCGCTTGTTCGGGTCGGTGAACACAGAGTCGCAATTCTTGTGGTTGGCGAAGCTTTGTACGGTGCGGTCAGGCTTCGATTCGATCGTACGAGGCGTACACAGCTCCCGGCTTCGGCTGCGGCTGAAAACAGCGTTTCCAGCGAGGATCTGAGAGGCGGATGACGTCCAATGATCCTGGGGCTTCGTTCAGGGGGCAAGCTCCCTCACAAGCCCTTGGAGATCTTTGCACAAGTTTGGAAAATAAAGTCTTTGAAGTCTTTTCTCCTCTCCTTCAGCAGCAAGGCAACCACTGCAGACCAATCCCCCAGGTCAGGGACAGTACTCCTCCTTCAGCTTTCCCAGTTCCTTCTCATCGGGCAGAGGTTTCTTCTTGTTAAGCAGGATCTGATTTCTTGGGCTGAGGGTCCCAATACTTATACCACAATTCTTTTGTTCTTTCAGGCCAGGGGGGCCTTGCCTAGTTCAGCCCAGTTCTGGAGTACTTTGTTTACATGACTCTGGCTTTTCTTTTCAGGGTGCAGGGCAGAGACATCAGACGTTCTGCAGGAGGTGGAGCCAGCATTGTGGGGGAAGGCACAGCCCTATTCAGAGTCTAGGTGCACTCCTCCCACCCATCTGGATGTAAATCTCTCTATTCACCACCTGGCTGCCCCAGCCGGTCTCCTTAAATTCCCTAGCCCTGTCACTCACAGAAACCAGACAGCAGATACACATCCTAGCAGAGGCGAGCTAAAAGGGTTACGCAAGCGAATACCTACTTTCTAAAAGTGGTGTTTGCAAACACAGAATATTAAAATAAACTTTACTAAAAGATGTACTTTATTATTCTGAGTTCAGGCATACTAAACTCGAATTTCTACCATGTTTCTCTGAGTCTGTTAGGGTCATAGAATGTAACAATTCCAACAGCCCATTCTGGCCTATGAGAAAAGGTAGCCTTGCAATAGTGAAAAACGAAAATGGCTGTATTTCACTATTAGGACATGCCACACACATCAGGGCTTGTCCTACCTTATACTTGCAATGCACCTTGGGCCTACCATAGGGGTGACTGATATCAAGTCAAGGGAAGGTTTAGGGACTGGCAAGTGGGTGCACTTGCCCAGTCAGCATGTCAGTACCAGACTGCACGCAGGCTCTGCAATGGCAGACCTTAGACACATTTTACAAGGCTGCTTCTATGGTTGGCACAAACAGTGCTGTAGGTCCACTAGCAGCATTTGGATTTACAAGCCCTGGGCACTCCTGGTGCACTGTACTGAGGTCCGACAGTAAACCAAATAAGCCAATCATGGAATCCAATCAATACATACATTTTATACAGGGAGCACTTGCCCTGTGGCACTGGCACAGTGCTCCGAGCAGCTAACACCAGCAGAACACATGAGGCACAGTAACGAAAAGTGGAATGGAGACCCACGCCAGGGTGTCCCCTCCAGCTGAAATCTGGGGAGAACTACCCTACCCCAGGGAGTTCTCATCACTAAGGCGGAAAAATCTGGACAGACCGTCAGCTTTGGCGTGATCTGTGCCAGGGCGATGTTCCACCGTGAAATCCATACCCTGTAGGGAAATGGACCACCTCAACAGCTTTGGATTCTCACCCCTCATCTGCATCAACCATCTGAGGGGCCTGTGGTCCGTCTGAACCCAGAAGTGAGTCCCAAACAGGTAGGGTCTTAGATTCTTCAGGGCCCAGACCACTGCAAAAGCCTCACGCTCAATTGCACTCCACCTCTGTTCCCGTGGAAGTAACCTCCAACTGATGAAGGCTACAGGTTGGTCAAAGCCCTCCTCAGTAATCTGTGAGAAAACAGCCCCTACACCATGCTCTGAAGCGTCTGTTTGCACAATGAACTCCTTGGAGAAGTTGGAGGCCAGGAGCATGGGTGCCGTGCACATGGCAGTTTTCAGGGTCTCAAAAGCTTTCCGACAGGTGTCAGTCCAAATCACTTTCTTTGGCTGCTTCTTGGAAGTCAGCTCTGTCAAGGGTGCAACAATGTTGCCATACCCCTTCACAAACCTCCTGTAGTACCCGGTGAGTCCTAAGAAAGCCCTCAACTCCGTTTGGGTTTTGGGGGGTTCCCAAGCCAGGATGGTTTCCATCTTGGGCTGAAGGGGCACCACCTGGCCGCTCCCATCCTCGTGTCCCAAGTACACCACAGAACCCTGCCCGATCTGGCACTTGCTCGCCTTGATCGTGAGGCCTGCCTTCCGCAGTGCCAACAACACTTCCCAGAGGTGGCGCAAATGTTCTTCCCATGTGACACTGTACACTGCGATGTCATCCAAGTAGGTGGCACTGAACTCATCCAGCCCAACCAACACCTGGTTGACCAACCTCTGAAAGGTGGCAGGGGCATTCTTCATCCCAAATGTCATAATCCGGAACTGGAAATGCCCATCTGGTGTGGAGAATGCTGACCTCTCTTTTGCCCCATCAGTCAAGGCGATCTGCCAGTACCCAGACATCAGGTCAAACGTGCTGAGGTACCGTGCAGCCCCTAACCGATCAATGAGCTCATCAGCTCTGGGGATGGGGTGCGCATCAGTCTTCGTGACTGAATTGAGTCCTCTGTAGTCCACACAGAACCGGAGTTCGGGTGTGGCGCCTGGCGCTGCAGCCTTCGGGACCAAGACCACTGGGCTGGCCCAAGGACTGCTGGAGGACTCAATCACCCCAAGAGCCAGCATCTTTGAGACCTCCTCTTTGATGCAAGCCCTAACCCGGTCAGTTACTCTGTAAGCCTTGTTCTTCACAGGTAAGCTGTCTCCTGTATCTACATCATGGACACACCAATCTGTGACACTAGGAACCAGGGAGAACAGATCAGAAAACTGTCCCAGCAACTGGCGGCAGCCAATCTGTTGCTCAGGGGTCAGGGTGGGAGAGAGGTTAACTCCATTCACTGACCCATCTTGCTCTGTGGCTACCAGGAGGTCAGGAAGAGGCTCAGTCTCCTCCTCCATTCCAGCATCTATTGCCAATAGCATGCCCACTTCAGACCTCTCCAAGTGGGGCTTCAGGCGGTTGACATGCAGGACCCTCAAGGAGTTCCTGGGAGACCGCAAGTTCACCAGATAGGTAACAGGACTCTTGCTCTCCACAACCTCAAAGGGGCCGGTCCACTTGTCCTGGAGCACACAAGACTCCACGGGGGCCAAGACCCACACCTTCTGTCCAGGCTGAAGCTCTACCAGAGTGGCATTCTGGTCGTACCACCGCTTCATCTCCTCCTGGCTGGCTTCCAGATTTGCCTCAGCAAGTTGCCTGAAACGCCTAGTCTGGTTCCTCAAGGCCAGCATGTAGCTATATACATTCTGGGGAGGTTTCCTGGGAGATTGCCTTCTTTTTTTTTTTTTTTAAATGTTTTTATTGTGGCGTTGACAAGAAACAACTGATACAATCACATCTGTATACCTGCAAGCAATAGGAGAAGAGCAGTAATCAGGTTGGGTTGTTGAACACAGCCATTCAGTCCACAACCCTGAGGTCGGACAGCATTTCAGTATAATAAACCACAGTAAGAGCAAGTTAGTACCTGCAGTGGACACAGATAGGATAGCCGCACCACCTTTTTTGCTTTAAACAATAACAATAACCAAATACAAGAGTCCAGCAGAGAAAAGTCAAAATAATATACAACCCAGCCTGAGTGTCCATCTTCGACTAGTGGTGCCGCGGTGCCCAAGGCCCCTGTCGGTGTAAAAATATTCACAGGAATAACACAGGATTCGTAGGAAACATAGGCAGATCACAATAAAAGCAAAACCCATACCCTCAAGCCTACACACCCCTTCCTGGATCCCTACGGGGCATCGCCAGTTCCGCCGTTGGAGAGACACACAGCTCACCACGATATGAATTCCAGTGTCCCCATTTCTTGTCCCACATCTTGGGGCAGCCCCTTATTTTATACACAGATTTTTCTGCTATCATGCATTGGTCCATAGCAGCCACCCACCTCACCACCAAAGGCCTGTCAGGAGAGCCCCAACCCATCGCCACGGAGCGTTTGAGCAACATAAACCCTAGCGCCGCCCATTGCAACTCTGGAGCAGTTAGGTCGTTCGGCCCCCACATGTTGAGGATACATTCTCTAGGCGATGTGGAAAGCGGTTTGCCCAGGGAGCTGCTCATTTTGCGTATTGCAGCCGCCCAGAACCGCTGTATTACAGGGCAGTCCCACAGGATGTGGTAAAAGGTCCCAGGGAGTCCACAACCACGCAGGCACAGTGCGTCAGATTGTCGACCGATTCTGGCCAGGGTAAGGGCGGACATATATGTTCTGTGCAACACTTTTAGTTGGATCAAACGAAACCTATGACAGATAGCAGATTCCCTTGGAGACATTAATGCCGCCCGCCAGTCCTCGTCATCTATGGGACCCAAGTCTGTCTCCCACTTGGCATGCAGCGACAGGAAGGGGTCGGGAGGTTATTGCAGAGCTTACGGAGGTAAGGGAAATTGCCTTTTCAGGCAGAGGCTCTGACAACAGCCTGTCCTCCAGAGGGGAGGTGTCCGGAATAGAGGCAAAGTCAGGAAAGGCGATCCGAAGAGCATGTGTGATTTGTAGGTATCTAAAGAATTCAGTGGATGCCATGGCGTACTTAGCTTGTAGGTCACTAAAGGACAGTAATTTACCCTTGTGTATAAGGTCTCCAACCTCAGAAATCCCGATTGCGTCCCACCTGTCAAAGCCGCGGGAAAAGCAAAGGGAACCCAGGCGTTGTGCGGACCACAGAGGCGATGCCTTGGTAAGTCTGTCGGCCCATCCCAACCTTCTATTGGCTCTGTGCTAAACGTCCACCGTATGGGACATAGGCCCTATGTATCTAGATTTAGTGGGTTTGCTATAGAGTCCCCCAGATAGCCTTCATGACCCGTTTGGTCTTTATCCAATAAGAAGGCCCGATTTAGAGGTGAACCGTGTATCCAGTGGTTGATCACCACAAGCTGGGAGGCCCAGTAGTAAAGACGGAGATTAGGGAGGGCTATCCCCCCATCGTACCAGCCCTGAAACAGCTTACAGAGAGCTATCCGAGCCGCACCGCCGTCCCAGAGTAGGGTTCTGAGTTCGCCCTCTACCGCCCTGAAATATGAGTCCGGAACGGGGAAGGGGCAATTTTGTAGGACATAGTGGAAGCGCTAACATTTTAAACAACGCTGCCCAGCCCGGGAGAGAAAGCGGAAGTGATCGCCAGTGGGCAACATCACTACGGAGCCTACTGAGTGGGCCTAGCAAGTTACGATCATAGAACAACTTGTGATCGGGAGTGACGAAGACGCCAAGGTAAGTAAAACCATCTGTAGCCAACGTGATCGTGAACCCCCTGGGCAGGCGTGGTGGCGGGCCGTGCAGCATGTACAGCACCGATTTGGTCCAGTTTATGGCGTAGCCCGAGTATTTCCCGAAGTTAGTGAGGACGTGGAACAGGCTATTGATGGAGGACTGTGGGGACGACACATATACCAGGATATCGTCGGCGTAGAGAGAGATCTTGTCTGTAGATTCATCACTCCACTGCAGTCCACTGATGGAGACATCGGTGCGGACCCAGTGAGCCAGGGGCTCCGGGGTGAGGGCTAACAGCAAGGGGGAAAGGGGACAGCCCTGCCTGGTGCCCCGATGGAGCGGAAATCTCCGGGACGTGAAATTATTGACCCTGACTTGGCCAAGGAGGTCCGTATACAAAAGGCGCACCCAACCAATAAATTTGGGTCCAAAGCCAAAGCGGCGGAGGACCTCAAACAGGTACGGCCATTCGATCGAGTCAAATGCCATTGCTGCGTCGAGGGATAATATAGTAGCATCGTGAGACATGGTGGGTTGGCGACTCAACACGTTTTGCACCCTACGGAGATTCAGCGCTGTGTTTCGGCCTGGAAGAAAGCCGGACTGGTCGGCGTGTATCAGGGAGGGGAGCACCAGGAGAAGACGAGTCGCTAGTAGTTTAGCCAGGACTTTGGCCCCTGCACTGATCAGGGAGATCGGACGATAGGAGCTGCATGCAGTGGGAGGCTTGGTTGGTTTCAGAATGACCGCAATTGAGGCCAACCTTTGATCAAGGGGGAGCACTCCGAGTTCTAGGCTCTCCGTAAACATGTTGAGAAGATGGGGAATAACGTCAGGAACCATTCCTTTCAGGAACTCAACCGGGACACCGTCAGGGCCCATGGCCTTGCCGGAGTTCACCGCAAAGAGCGCTGTGGTGAGCTCGTCAATGGTGAGGTCAGCACCGAGGGCAAACTGGTCGGAGTCCGAGATGGTCGGGAGACGCATCTCCTCCAACAACTGTCTGGATTCGGCTGCCGAATAGACATTACAAGCCGTATAAACCTGTTCAAGGTGGTCGGCAAACGTGTCCACGATGTCTTGTGGATCCGTTGCCACAGACCCGTCAGGTTTAGCTATGGACGATATCCATCGGGATCCTTGGTCCCGACGCTCCAACCAAGCGAGCATCTTGCCTGCACTGTTTCCAAATTCATAGACCTGATGTCGCGTGTGGAGCAGCCTCCCCTGTGCTTTCTCCTGGGCCAGTGCCTTGTAGATCAGTTGTTGGGCACGGAGGCGAGAAGCAGTGAGCTCCGAGGGTGCAACATTATGGGACACCTCAACGCTAATGAGAGCAGATTCCGCCTGCGTGATTTGCTCGGCGTGTTTGCGCAGATGAGTCATCTTGAGGGCTAGAACCTCACCCTTTATCACTGCTATATAGGCCTCCCAGAGCGTAACAGCCGAGTCTACCGAGCCGACATTTTCCGCAAAATAAAGTTCCGTACGCTCCTGCAGCGCCTCCCTAATATCAGGGATCCGCACGAGCCAGGGATTAATAATAATAGGCCCTCGCGCTACCTGATGATTGTAAGTTAGGTCTACCACAAGTGGGGAATGGTCCGATATCCCACGGGGGAGGCCCCTCGGGCGGACAAAGCAACCAAGGTCTGTGATGGGGCAAAAGAAATAGTCCATTCTGGACATGCTGTTGTGTGCGTTAGAATAATGCGTGAAATATGGTGTGTCTGGAAAGTGGAGGCGCCAGATGTCATTTAGTCCCATAGCCTGGGCAAAATCAGACAGTTCTGAGCTCCGACGGTGCGATCCTCTCTTGGGCTTACAGTCCAGATCGTTACACATTGTGGCATTGAAATACCCACCGATTACGAGTGTACCCGGGGATAGGCCTAACAGTTGAGTGCCACGGTCTTTAAGGGATGCCCGTACTAAAGTTGGCGGGAGGTATACGGAGATGATGTTCAAGGGACGCCCCTCCCAGGTTGCTTCCACTATTGCAAAGCGGCCCAGGGAGTCGGCCCAGCAGCGTGAATGGGTGAGTGCAAGAGATTTCCGAACCAGAATCCCGGTGCCTCGGGACCCAGAGGTAAACCCAGCATGGACCAGAAGCTTATACCCTCCTTTCTGCAGCGCTTGACAGGTATTGCCAACCAAGTGGGTCTCCTGCAACAAAACTATGTTGGGAGAATAAACCACACTTCTTTTTATCTTGTGACCTAAGCCATTGACGTTCCATGTGAGGATAGTAAGGGATCTAGTGAATAGTTGAGTCATAGCCATAAGGAGGGAGAGTCAAATACACGGATCGTCTAGAAACGGACCACTGGTATTGACCGAGCCTCGTGGTCATTCGGAGCGTGGGACGGGTAAGGACATGCCTCCCCCGGAAGCTAAATTGCAGCCAGGACAGGAGGCCATGCATCCCGGGACCCCGGGCAGGCAGGAAGGCAAAGCTGAGGACAACTCTGCTGGAAATACAAGAGTAAATGAATAAGACTAAATGACCGTTGGAGACTCTGCTAAGGACAAAAGTGAACCACATAACGACATTCTCCCAACCCACTCCACCCTCCACCCCTTCCCACCCTGCTTCCCTGCCCACGGATTCAGAACTATCCACACCCCAACTAGGCAGAGTGCCTGTCGCCCTCCCACTTAGAATTGGGGTACGAGGAAGCCGCTAGCCCGACTAAAACACATCCTAAATGTAATATACTTGTATGACCATATCATGAAACGCATGCAACATTCACATAATAGAAAGGTTACTTGTCTGTCAGCTGGTGCGGCCCGACCACGGCCGAAGGAGACCAGTCCCAGAGTCCGAGGCCCGTTCGTAAAAGGAAAAAAGGACGGTGCCTCCGGTAGTCACTGCAGTCCCGAGGCCACCACACAGTAGAAACCACAATGTTTCTTGGGAGAGTTCGCCTCAGCAACAGAACGTCATTCCACTCCATCAAGAGGTCCGGTGAAGAGATCTTGACTCTCAGGCGGGTGGTCTACTAAAGAGAGTGCGTTCGGCGTAGAGCGATTCCGCGGGGAACCTCCAACCCTGCTCTAGCCCTCCAGCCAGTCCCACACCTCCTCCGGCGAGAAAAAGAACAATGTTTTCCCATCCATTTCGACACGTAGTTTCGCCGGGAAGAGCATGGAGTATTTGACGCCCTTATCCCGCAGCACCTTCTTGACCTCCAAAAAACTGCGACGCCTCGCCTGCACCTTAACCGTGAAGTCCGGGAACATGGTGATGCGGGAGTTTTCGAGAAGAGGTGGGCCGGACCTAGCAGTCTGTAGTATAGCGTTGCGGTCTCTAAACTTGAAGACCCTCTCAATGATGGGGCGGGGGGGGGGGGCCCGGTTTAGGTTTGCCCCCTGGGACACTGTGTGCTCTTTCAATGGAAAAATAGTTCGATAGTTGCTTTAGTTTAAGGTGCTGCGTGACCAGGGACTCCACGAAGAGGTCAGCCAAGGGTTCCTCCATTCTCTCCGGGACCCCTAGGATGCGGATGTTGTTCCGTCTCGCCCTCCCTTCATAGTCGTCCAGCTGTTCACTCATCTGTTTCTGCTGTTTCTGAAGCTGGGCAACCTGCTGTAGAAGTGTAGAAGTATCATCAATTAAGGCCGCCGTCTTGACTTCCACGTCTTTAACTTTAGTGTCCATTTTCCGCAAGTCGGCTCGTAGGAGGGTCACCTCAATGTTCACGGAGTCAATTCGAGTTTCAAGAGAGGAGCGGACTCCAGCAATGGCCTCCATTACGTCTTCAAGAGTGAGTGTCTTCGCCCCGTGCGAGGGGGACACGAACTTCGGGTCTCCCGGAGGGGCAGACTCTTTAACATCCCCTCTGGCTCCCCATGAGTTCTTGTTGATCTGTCTCTGGGTCTGGGTCTGGGGCCGTGACCCCTTGCCGGTCGCCATCTCTTCCGGCCGGTGGATTCCCAAGGCAACCCGGGCAAGGCCGGGTCGAGCTCAAGAATGAAGGCCGACACGTTCCCTAGGCGATGGAGCGTAGCAGGAGCCGACTTCAACGCACCCTCGGGACCATCCGTCGCAAAACCAGGAGGGCACCCCTCATGTGGATCCAAAGGCGTAGGTCGCCTCAGCGCCGTGAGAGCCGGGCGCGGCGTACAAGGCAACAACAGTACATCCAGGGAGGACACGGGATAGTTCTGGAGCAAATCAGGAAGACCTCAGACCCCCGCTGCGTAGTGGCGCAATTATGCGTACCTGATCTCCAAGATGGTTCTGGGTCCAGGAGGGAGGCCGGCCCCCAAGCGGCGGGTGGAGGCGCCAGGTATCAGGGCAATGAAGGGCACAGTAACCGGGGGCGCCGTCGTCACTGCAGGCCAGGGCAAGCGGGGCGCGCGCTGCAGCCAGGCAGCCAGAACACACCCGAGATGTCAGTCTCCTATCCCGGCCCCCGGTGGACTCCAGAGAGACGGATCAATCCTATTGAGTAGGCCCAGAGCAGGGCCAACAAAGGCAGAGACTCGCCAGGGTCCTTGGGACAGACCCCCCTCAGCTCAATGGAGGCACTTGTGATGGGTCACAGGTGGGGGGCCCACACGTCCCCGCAGGTCTTGAGGATAGCGTTCCGGGAGCCTCCGCGATGACAAGGTCCAGAGCTGGGGGTGGGGGGCCACCCAAGATGAGGCCCTGCGTGCAAGTTGTCTCGTCGCCCTCCGCCACCTGGGTCCGGAGTGTCCGCAGGGCGAGATTCAGAGGTCCCCCCCTCAACAGGGTGGGGGGCGGGTCCGGCAGGCAGCGAAGCAGCAAACCGGGGCCGACCAGCAGGATGCGGGCAGATCTAAGCTCTGCGGTCGGTAGGCCCCGAAGCCGGGGCGTCTCGTGGATGGCTCCCCGATGCAGGAGGGACCCTCACAGTGCTGCCACTAGCAGGTCCGAGGTAGCCCCGGGGACGGTTCAGGGGGCTCGCCTCGCCTCGGGAGGGTAGAGAGTAGTTCCGGCGGGCAGGAGGGAGACAGCACGGGTCCCGATGGGGGCTGGGCAAGGCCGAGGCCGATCAGAGCGCCGGCCGGGATCGTGATGCGGCCGCCATTTTGCGGAGCCCCGGGGACCTCAAAGCTCCGGTCGCACAGCCGCCAGGGACCCCGGACGGGGCCAGCACCTCGCCGAAACAGGCACAGTCATTTCCCAGCGGGGTCCTCGAAGTTGGGGAGGAATCCCCGGTCTGCAAGCGGATCACTGTGCCGATATGTCGGGCAAGGGTCGGGAGTCGCGTTAGCAAGCGACCATTCCCGCCAGCTGTCGGCCACGCCCCTCGGAGATTGCCTTCTTTGACCAGACTTAAAGGTCCTCTCACGGGGTGGCCATACAGGAGCTTAAAGGGGCTGAACCCTAGAGACTTCTGAGGCACCTCACGGTAAGCCAAGAGAAGGCATGGTAAGAGGACGTCCCACTTATGCCTCATGGGTTCTTCCAGACCCAATATCATGCCTTTGAGGGTACAGTTGAATCTCTCAACCAACCCATTTCCTTGGGGGTGGTAAGGTGTGTTAAACTTGTAGGTTACACCACACTCTTGCCAAAAGGATTTCATATACTTAGATATGACACCACCTCTAGAGGGAATCCCACTCTGGAGAAAATTCCCATCAGTGCACGTCCCACCACGGGGGCAGTCACTGTCCTCAGAGGGATGGCTTCCGGGTACCGGGTGGCATGGTCCACCAAGACCAGGCTAAACCTGTTGCCCATGGCTGTCCTTGGGTCCAGTGGCCCCACAATGTCATTCCCCACTCGCTGGAATGGGGTACTGACCACAGGGAATGGCTGGAGAGGAGCCTTCTGCTTCCTCCCACTCTTTCCACTTGCCTGGCAAGTCTGACAGGTCCTGCAATGAACGTCTGAGCTCTTGTGCATTTGAGGCCAATAAAAGTGGGTGACAAGCCTCTCAAAGGTCTTGTCCTGCCCCAAATGTCCTCCTAATGGCACATCGTGAGCCAGCCCCAGTAGGAAGGTTTTGAAGCTCTGGGGTACCACCAGCGCACGGGCTGACCCATGCTCAGCAACCTTAGACTCTGAATACAGGAGGTCATTCTCCTAATAAATGAAATGTGTTCCAGACTGATCACCGTTGGCCTGGTCTGCAGCCTGCTGCTTCAGACCCACGATTGAAGGACATTCTTTCTGTGCTCTGCAGAATTCCTCCCTGGAGGGGCCTCCTTCCTGCTGCCAATGGGTCAGCTCAGTCATGTCCCCCAGTTCAGCTATCTGTTCCCCTGTAGGCTCCAGGGCATCCCCCTCAAGGTCTGCTTCCTCCTGGACCGTGGGAACAACAGGGGCCGGTTTCCCCCGCCTCCTGCGTCTTCTCTCTAAGGTCGGTCCCTGGGCCTCTCCCTCAGGCTCCAGGACCTCTTGAGCACCCCTACTGGCTGCCATTGACCGGGTGGTTACGCACGCCCAGTCAGGCAGGCCCACCATCCTCAGGTGAGCACTCTTCTCCACCTTTTCCCAAGGGGAATCCCTCCAAATCGTTCCCCAACAAACAGTCTACAGGCATGGCAGTTCTCACAGCTACTTGAAGAGTACCAGAGACCCCCCACTCCCTCCCCCCACTCAAAGGGAACCTGAGCCATTGGACACTGACTCTGTGTTGTCGGCGTTGACAACTCGGCAGAAAGCATGTGGGACAACCTCCTCTTGAGACACCAGGTGACACTTGAAAGCTGTTACACTAGCTCCTGTATCTCTAAGAGCCCCCACCTTTTTGCCATTAATGGTCACCCACTGCCCATATTTCTTAGTGTTTGAGGGCAGTTGGTTTTTCTGGACCATATCACAGTCTCCTAATGAGACAAGGGACATCTCTGCGGGACCTCCCCCTCCTTGGACAACCCACTGCTCACCCAGGGCTAATCTAGCCATCTGCCAGGGGCTGCACTCGAGGGTGGAGGTTTAGCAAACTGGTGACACTTTGGATCATTGGCAAACTGACCCAGTTCACCACACTTGTAAAACCTTGGGGGCCCTCTTTGAACAGGGTGACCTGTCGGGCCCCGGTCGGTTTCGGGGGTGGGGGAGGCTGAGAACGTTTCCCTTGGTTCCCTTGGGGATTACTTTGGGGCCTTCTTTGAAACTCCCTCTGTTTATCCTTGTCCCCCCCACTCTTCTGCTGGGGACCCTGCCCACCCTTGGCGGAGTCTCCCACTTAACCCTTGTGGACCCTGGTGCTGACCCAGCGGTACGCCTCCTCAGCAAGCTTCCTAGGGATAGTCAGCTTGCTATCAATCAGGTGCTGGCGTAGCTCAGGAAAACAGTTACTAGACAAGTGCTCCCATGCAATCAAATCAAAGAGACCTTGGAAATCATCAACTTTGCTACCCTTCACATAAATCATCCAGTGCTCTGCAGAAAAGAAAAAAATTACATACTCAACATACGTACTGTTAGGAATCTTTGCACAACCTCTGAACCTTTGTCTATACAACTCAGGAGTTAACCCATATCTGGTCATCAAAGCATCCTTCATTTGTGGATAAGAATTATGAACCTCTGAGGGCAAATCTAGCAGTGTGTCCCGCCCCTCACTCAGGAATCGCCCCCACAACCCCGCTCCCCAATCTCTCTCAGGGACCCGGTGGGAAGACATGGCTACCTCATAGGCCTTGAACCACTGCCCTATGTCATCATTTTTAGAAAATTCCAGAGGGAGTAAGCTCCAAACTTTTAGCCTTGAGCTCCATCTCCCTCAACTTCATTTCATGCTCCATTTGGATTCTTCTCTCTTCCAGAGCCAGCTTTTTGCTTTCCAGCTCCAGTTGCCCATTCAATTTGTTTTGCCAACTCTATTTCATGTGCTCGGGTTTCTTTCCTGTCTGCCAACTCCTCTGGCAACAGGAGTCTGCCAAAACCATTGATGCCTTCTGCTTGCTCAATTTCCACCACACTCTCAGGTGCTCTCCTTGACTCAATCCAGGCCCTCAGAGCCTTTTGGTAGTCTGACTTGACTTTGAATACAGCATGGGGAACTTTGAACTTTGTGCAGAAGCCCTTCAGCTGGTTTACGGTGTAGCTCTCTAGTCTCTCTTCTTCCCAGTCAATTTCACCTCCATCAGATACTATAGATGCTGGTTTTTCCACAATGACTGAACCAGGCATGACTTTTAAAAATGGAGATCTCTTAGCAAAATGAGAATCAAAAATACGTGGCTGCGTTATGGTCTGAACTCACTAAGTAGTGTTCACCAATCACTGTACATGAATCACAAATGCAAATTCAGGATTCTCACTGCTGACCACCAATGTTAGATTTGGGGGTCTCTGGTTGGCACAGGTAAGTACCTGTGACAAGCAGGGACCCTCTCCTCTAGTCAGGATAAGGAGATTACCCTCCAAAATAACCCCTGCTCACCCTCTAGGTAGTGTGGCACAAGCAGACAAGGCTTATCTCAGAGGCATTATAGGTTAAGCATTTGTGAACACATACAGTAACTCAGTGACAACACCACAAATGGACACCACACTAGATTTATATCAAAAAATAGTTTTCTCTATATAAAGGTTTAGCACAAGACCTAATAATGACAAAAATGAGCCACCATACTAAGTTCGTGTTGAAATGCGTATCTTAGAGTGCTGTGCGCGTCGTACCCTTTGTTCGGCTCTCCCGGTAATGAAAAATGCCCAGAAAGAGTCTAACACACGCAGCGGACTCTCTGGTCCATTGCGTACCAAAATGACGTGCGAGTCGTACACAGTACCTTAGTTTTGATGAGTTTGTCACGGACAATGCGTTGAAAAAGAAAGCGATGTACGCAGCGATGTCCTCCTTTCGCGGTACGAGCTACGGCTCGTTGACGGCACCTGTGCGGGTCGTTGAACACAGAGTCGTGTTGCTTGAGTGGACGGTGCTTTGTGCGGTGCGAACTATTCCCTTGCGGCGTACGAGCCGTACCTTGGGAGTTGGAGTCGTACCGTCCTTAAAAGCGGTGCGAGTCGGGCCGTGCGATGCGTACCCAACTCCGTGCGATCTTTGGACTCTACCTCGACAGTAGTGTGCCCGTCGTCCTGACCTGTTGCGAGCCGATGCGAGAAGCATTGTATGCGGCGGTGCTTCCCAGTCACAATTCCAACAGCCCATTCTGGCCTATGCGAACAGTTAGCCTTGCAGTAGTGAAACACGAAAATGGCTGTAATTCACTATTAGGACATGCCACACACATCAGGTCTTGTCCTACCTTTTACTTACAATGTACCCTGCCCTTGGGCCTACCATAGGGGTGACTGATATGAAGTTAAGGGAAGGTTTAGGGACTGGCAAGTGGGTGCACTTTCCCAGTCAGTATGTCAGTACCAGACTGCAGGAAGGCTCTGCAATGGCAGACCTTAGACACATTTTACAAGGCTGCTTTTGTGGGTGGCACAACCAGTGCTGCAGGCCCACTAGCAGCATTTGGATTTATAAGCCCTGGCCACTCCTGGTGCACTGTACTGGGGTCTGATCATGGAATCCAATCAATACATAAATGTTATACAGGGAGCACTTGCACTGTGGCACTGATTGGCAGTGGCACAGTGCTCTGAGCAGCTAACACCAGCAAAACCCATGAGGCACAGTAACGAAAAGTGGGAGGGAGACCCTCACCAAGGTGCCAGGTCTAACACTCAGTAGATCCTCCTATATGCCGGAGCTGGCCGTTTCTCCCTGGACATGGGGATAGGCGGCTCAGTCTGCAGCCGTCGCCCTCGGAGGAATTACTTTCACCTCTGCGGCACCCTACTGAGGCCAGTGTTGCCTTTGATAGGGCTATTTCCACGGCTGCTGGTATCCTGAGAATGGGTGAACCGGTCACTCCATTTCCGACGGACAACCTCTTGGAGATTCTCCACCAGGGCTCTGCTGGACGGGAGTTATTTCCCTTTGAAGCGTCACTCCATAATTCTCTTATGAGGGCTTGGGGGCGCCCTGCCACAGACGATCCGGCGCCTCAGATGCTACTGCACCGTCATCGTTCTGCTCCGCACGACCCGGTCTGTCTTTCTTTCTACCCTTCTACTCAAGGCCCTCTACTGTGAAATGTCTTTCCGTGTTTGCCTGTGGTGGTGGTCCCTCCGTCTCGGGAGGCCAGGTGGTTAGACTCATGGGGACGAAATGTCTTCGCTTCTTCCAGCGCTGCCTTGAGGGCGCTTAACACTTTGTGTGTGCTGACCAGAGCTACTTCTAGCCTGTGGGAATCTGTGGGGTCCCTTCTTTCTCGTGAGGGGGCCAGTGCTGATCTGCTGGGCCATGTGTTGGATGGGAGAGAGTTGGCCGCGTTTATTCTTCGTACGGCTTTGGATGTGGCTGATGCTGTTGGTCGTGCTATGGCCACTGCTGTGGCTCTCCGTCGCCATGCTTGGCTACGCGATGTTCTCTTCCCTGAAAATATTAGTGAGCTTCTGGTCGACCTACCTTTTGACGGGGTCGTGTTGTTCAATACTCATGCAGACTATGCCATTCAACGTCTTCTTGCGGGGCTCCGTCCTCCGCCTTCTCCTCCTCCTCCTCAGTAGGTTGGTCTGCTGATCCTCCGGGGCTTGGTGTGAGACGTTATCCCACTTGCACCTGATATTTGGATTTTGGATGGATGTTACACTTTCTGTGAGGGATACTGTGCCCTCTGGGTCTTTGGTGGCCCCGCTCTTCAGTTGGCTGCTGGTTCAGCCCCCTTTTTTGGTACGAATGTGTTTTCTGGCGCACTACTAAGCCTTCTGTTGTTTCTGCCACAGGTCTATGATTCTGTCCTCTGATGCAGGATTTTTTTTCTTCCTAAGAGTGGTTCCCATGTTTTCTTGGGACGTGTCCTACCCTATGTGGGGTATGTGTAGCTATTGTATAGCTCTGTCTTATGCGGGGAGGGTGTAGACTCCCCCTGGTGGGTTCATCACCCTCCCTGGTGTTGCTGTATTGCAATGGTGCAGTCTTTGGTCCTTACTGGGGCGTGGCTTGGCCACTTACGTCGTTGGCCGCAGTGTTTTGCCCTTTGCCTGGGCCTCTGTCTGATGTTTCTGAGGCATAGTTTCCTGTGTTGCCAGCCTGGTCCGTCCTACTTGTTACTCCTCTCATCTTCTTGCTGCTCTCACTACTTAGTGAATCGGTTCTGCTCGGGGCGGGCCCCTTTTGGGGTAGTTCGGGACGGTTTACTAGCTTGCCCTTATTCTGAGCCCGACGTGGTCCGGGCGTTTCGTTTCGTGGTGTTGTCAGCAGCTGGCTATCCCCGCCTGCTCTTCTGCTCTGTGGCGGGTGACCTTGGCATGGGACCTGGAGCTATTGTTTTTCGTCCTGCGGGGCCATTGTGAGCTTCTGTTCTTATTCTTCTGCCTCCTTACTGCTGAAGCGTCGGTCAGTCTTGTCTTTGGCTTCAAGCTGTGATGGGCTCGGCGGCCTTCTTCACTGGGTATGTTTCCCGGTGGAGGGCTTGCCGTATTCTACCTCTTTTCCTTGGGGTTTGTAGGTGGCTCTTCTTCCTCTGCGCTGCCTGTGCCTTGGGGCTTCCGGTGGAGGTCCCAGGTGTGTTGACTGGGCTTGGGGTGTTCTGGTTTCCCCCCTCCCTCCCCTTCGTATTGCTTTGCGTTGGTGAAGGCTGGGTTGCCTCTTTGTCATTCTAACACATCCCCTGTGGGGCAGGTGTTCCTCCACGATGTTGACATTCTCTTCAGCTTAGGGCTTGTGCCTTATCCCTGCTGCAGTGGGTGGGGCTATTTTCCCTGTCCCCGTTGTGGGTCCCCTGTTGGGGGTCTTGGGCTCGTCCGAGCTGGGGGGGTCTTCTCGCACAACCCTACTACCCTTTGGGGTATGGCTAGGGTATCTATTCTACGTTAAGGAATCTGCGGCTAGTAGTCTCTATCAGATGTACGAGTTACTAACCTCCGTTAACAATGTATCTGGTAGAGACGATTCTAGCCGCAGATTCCTTCACGACCCGCCCTTCCTCCCTGTTTCTGCAAGGACCCTTCTCGGTATTCTACACTAGTCTGCTTCAGGGCGGCGGTCCTCTGTGAGTGCTTTTTTCTTACTCCCTCCCTGGGGATGCTCGCCTTGTTGTCGTTGCTCCATTTCTTCCTTTCTGGGGATTGGTGGGCGGATGCCTGGTACTTCTTCGCACATGCATTTGATCTCCAATGTACGGTTCATTTGCTCTGCTTCCTTGTGTTGCTTGCGCTTCTGACTATTCCAGTCCTTGGGGTTGAGGTACCTTGGCTGGGTCTCGACCCTGGTCCTTTTTTTAGGAGCTGCCCCCTGCTGGTGGTGTTTGGGGATCAATTGTCGTTGTGCTACCATTTTGGCCTTGGACCCTTTCTTGGCTCCGGGCGGTGATGGCGGAGTTCTTCGTCTACTGTGCTCTTTTTTTACATGCTTTCTGTTTCCAGGGAGGCTGTTCTGTTGGTTGCAGGCTTGCTTCCAGTAGCTGCACTCGCTTCTTTCGGTCCTTGACTTGGTACCTTAGTGCCTGGCAATATTCTGGATATGCCGTGCCTCATCTTTTGTTTCTTTCCCTTCTACATAGCTGGGTTTTCGCACACTGTTCCAGTAATCTCACAGTTTTGGTTGTGATGGCTCCTCGTTGTGGTGCAGAAATTTCCCCGAAAAAAACTGACATGGGCGCGCTGTGGTGGGACTTGTGTCTTCGCTGATGTCACCGGCGCAGACGATGTCATGGCGGAGTCACGTGGTGCCGTCCTCCCGGCGCAGGGATGCTGTGGCAGAAATTTTTTCCGGATCCAGTCTCACTCCTGGGGATAATTCTACGTTCAGGAATCTACGGCTAGAATCGTCTCTACCAGATACCTAGTTACCGAAGGAAAGTAGCTTGTACAGCATTACTGAAGGTAAGTAACTCTTCCTTTTGGGTGCTTCTGATTGTTGGCGTCACTCCTCTCATGTCTTGTGACAGGGAGTCTGTGTACTGGAGTGTTGTGTGTTTTTGGAACTACCGACAGTTGCTGGCCATGGTTCGGCATCTTGCTACTGCTGTCCCACGTGTTTTGGCTGGTGCGGGTTTGACAGTGCTTTTTAGGGCTCACCTGGCGTTGCAGCGCGAAGCGCTGCCGCTAGCGAGCCTTATTGACGTTGTGAAGGCCTCACCAAGTTGTACAGACCGGTGCACGAGCAGACACCGGTCTGTGAACTCGCGAGCCGCAGGGAACGCCAACGTGCACACTCCCGGCGTCACGCTCCTGCCCTCCCGCGTCTCTTCCAATGCGCGCTCCAGGCCGACTTGTTCTGTTGAAAAGCTGTGATGCCGAGCAGGTGTGACCCGGCAAACTGCTGATAAATATGTTCACTATGAGAGTGTTATTTCTGGTGGCAATTTGTAAGGAAGTCGCTTTGGTAAGGAATTTTTGGGCGATTTAAAAAATTCTCCTTGTAAGCAAAGTGGTTTCGTAAAAGTCCTTATTATTCCCCTGAACACCTCTCCCCGGCTGTTGCTTTCCTCTTGAATGCTGATATAATTCCCCCTGATGAAGTATTTGTGAGGCTCTCACTCCCAGGTGTCGGTGAATTTACAAACAGGCGCGCGCCGACGTGCAACGCCGAACGTCACAGTAATGTTCCTCCCCATCTCGACGCCGTCTCGTCCTCGCGCACAGCCCCGGCAGATCCCGCAGTATTTAATGAGTGTTTCATTGTTTCGCAACAAGTCCCCGGCTCCCAGCTTTATGTGGGGGAAAATGTGCTTCACTTCTTGCCATTCGTGTTTCTTTAATAACACAACATCATTACAGGGCCTGGGCAGACGGAGGCCCCGGGAGGATCTTGCAGCGCGTGCGCCGTCCTCGAAGGACGCCTCAGCCACGGCCCAAGCCTTATTGCAGTATCTGCAAGGGAATTGTACTGCACGCTTTGAAGCAGAGACACGCTTTACTAATTTGTTTTTTGCAATGTTTATTTTGTTATTTGGAGGATGAGTAAACTAAGATGGGTACGTACTTTTGTATCTGGAAAGTGCATTTATGAAAGATGAACCACTGACAAGGTTTTTGGAGATTGCTGGAAATTGAAATGGAGGTAAATTGGTACTCTATGTAGAATGCCACCTGGCCTCGATCTATGTCAGTAAAGTTACGCTGTATACACCCTGGAGACCGGGCTCTGCCAAAGGGTATAAATAGAAGGATTGTGGATAGCTCGAGGCCACACCCATGCGAGTTATGGCCACCGTCTGCTGTGCATTCATTACTGCTGCCAAGTGCAGGGCCTAGGCTGAAGGGGTCCCCTACGCTACAGTGGTGATGAGTATCGGGTCCTTCTCGCACCCCCTAAGACTCCTCATTGGTGCCGCCGCAGCCTGCTGGCTGTAACACGCCCTCCCCCCAGTTGCTGAATCAGCTTGCCTCATGCAAGAAACAACCGTCAATTGGGCCGAGCCTATGACATCTCTCCTATTGCCCTCCTCCAGTACTTAATTCGAGCCATTGGTTTCCAATGCTCAGCATGGCACTTAATCATCAACACTGGCGCTTTTACACATTAATTTATGGTAGGCACAGGAGATTAAGTGATTTGCACAGAATCCCAGGATGTTGAGCCGATGCCGAGATGTGTCCAGCTGCGCCCACATTCTGAGAGGCTCTAGCAATCCGATGGAGTTGATGGCAGTTCCACCTCAACCTGTGCTGCCAATGATTCAAAGTCATCTCGGACCACAAGCCACTAGTCCCCTTCTTTGCAGACACGTCCCGAAACCCACCACAGAGAATCCTACAGTGGGCTGTCCAACTACAAATGCACAACATTCTAGTTGCCTATCGGCAAAGGGCCCACAACCCAGCTGACTTCCTCTTGCACTACCAGCAGGCAAAAGGAGACAATGTTGAGGATGAGTGGGCAGAGACCTTCATCAACATGGTGGTGCAGGGGCCATACCCAGTGGTAATGACAGCTGAACACATTCAGGAGGCAACTAGATCAGACCCCTGCCTCGAACATAAAAGATGGAGGCAGTCTGTCTCCAAATGAGGTACCACTTCCTGGAGGGGGCTCGAGGGTGTAACACTGAAGACAAGGCTGCCCTCAACCAGCTTTGGCGCATCCACCACAAACCAAATTAACCACATATGGATTACTACTACGAGGCTCTCGCATTGTGATCCAGAAATAACTGTGTCTAGACTGATGGAGCTAGCGCACAAATGTAGGCACTGAGACTACTAGGCCATGCACAGCATGCAACAGCAGGGACACACTGACGCACACATGTACTGTACAGAACTGACCCCGAGCGGCCAAGACCCCCTTTATCAGTTTAGTCGCCACCGGCCAAACTCTTTTGCGTGCCAACATCACTACCTGTGATGGTGAGCCTGGGTGGTTCACTACTCTGTGGACCTCAGTAGTGACCATAGCGCATCAAGGGCATAAAGGAAAAGCCAAAACCCAAGGCCAGGTTGCGGAGGGAAGTATGGTTTCCTGGAATGGCTGAGCTTGTGGATGAGGCAATCAGTGTGTACCTTGTTATACTTGTGTCTGGAAGGTGTCCCCTGTTATCACAAAACACCCTTAAAATGTTATCAATCAGGAAATATATTTCCCTGTTATAGTAGCAACCCCAGTCTCGAGAAGTAGGCATTATTTATTTATTAATAGTTGTCTTCTGTAGCGTGAACTTCAGTCGCTCGGTTTCATAGCACAGCTCAGGGTGGGGCAAATCCTGATAAAGGAGCTGCAGTTGATACTCGCTCGTCCGCGCGCCTATTTCGGGAGCTCGCGATCACAGTCGCACTTGCTGGGGGAGGTACCAGTACATTAAAACAGACATTTTTCACTTCTGTACACAAGGGCTTGTCACACTTACGGGAACTGCCTGCAGCATGGTTTTATCTACGCATTTATGTTTTCTTTTTTACTTTGTAAAGATGATATTTGAAAATGTAATTGTAAGTAAATACAGCATTTTTAATCTAATCTACTTTGTTGACCAGCATATTATGGGTTATATTCTCCCGTATGCTAATCAACTTAGATACCACCTTGCTATTTTTGTGGCTTATGTAAAACAGAATGAAATAAACACTTGTGTACCAATCAATGTTACAGAACGGCACTTAAGCTCTGAGAAAATTGATTTTGATACCTTTGCTGAATGTAAATAAAATATATTTTTGTTCAAAAATTGTTTTTAGCTGTGTAATAGAGGTTACATAAGAGTGCCAAGTAGTGAAGAATTCAATTGCCCAACATGTACATTGGTGAGCCAGAGTTACAGCTCCCAGAATGCATTGTGTGTTTAAGTGAACGTTCAGGACTGGCATCCCTGATGACGAACACTTCCGTATCAACATGCTTTCCTGCAGCATTCAGGCCGCCATGTGCGCTTTAACTTTCCAAGCTGCCCTGGACAGTGCCGCTTCTTTGAATAGTTCTCGCATTTACAAGTTTTTGAGCTATTGGCATTGTAAATTACAATGCCTTTTATTTGTTTTAATTAGCAAAACAGATAAATAATAGGCATTGTCATTTACAATACCAATAGAATAAACTCTTACAAATGCGAGACCTATTGCATTGAAAATGCTTGTTTCCACTGTTGTCACACTGGGCCGTTATGAGCTGACCCTGTCATACCACTTTGTCATGTCTCTCGGTTTTACTTACAATCGACACATTGGATCTTGCGGATCCATTAGACCCTAGTCTCAGTTCCTCTACTTGCGAAGCCATGAACTCTCACTTCTACAGCACCATTTCTAGCTTATGCTTTCTTTCTCTCAACCCGCACCTACATACAGGAGTGTTTGTACTGTTCTTTAACGGCTTGTGGTGCTTTTGCCTCCCATTGTTTCCCGCCCTTTTCAGAGCTTCGTGGTCTGGTGTGGCTGCGCTGGTTTGTGGTCCCCACTGTGTTCATCACCTTGCTGACGGCTAAGTTCTCTTGGGAACTTGGTGGGGTTCGGTTGCAGACCCGCCTTCTCTATGGCAATGCCTTAGGTATCTATTCTAAGTTAAGGAATCTGCGGCTAGATGTCTATCAGATGGGCGAGTTACTTATCTTTTGTAACAATGTATCTGGTAGAGCCAATTCTAGCCGCAGATTCCTTAATGCCCACCCATCTTCCCCGTTCTGCGATTACCTTTTCAGGTTGGGCTTCCTGCATTCGCTGCCCTCCGAGTGGCTTTGTCTTTCTGCGGGGTGACCGGTTTCATTTCACTCCTATACGGAATGCTTCATTGTGCTTTGCTTGCTCTACTCCGCCTATTCCAGTGCCTGAGCGGTATGCCCATGTGACATGTGTCCTTTTTCCATCACAACGCCCTGGGTTGTCCAGTGTGGGATCTCTTCATGGTTCGCCACCCCCGCTATCCCCTTCTCAATCGTCTTGGGGTATCTTGCCACCCCTGCGGCCCATTGGTTGTTGTAGATTGGCTCTGTCTCTGTCTATGGGTCTCTTACTGGGGCTACGATGTCCCTTTCGGGTGCCGTTTTGTGGTAGATTTCCTTTGCTTATGTGTTCCGGACTTGTGTCCTTCATGGTTGTATATTGTGGTTGCAGACTTTGTCTGCCATGATGTTTTTTCACATCTTCTGCCTCCGGGGAGGATTTAGCTTTCGCGAGGTTGCTTCTACTAACGTTGCTCTGCTCTTTCCGTTCGTTATTTTATAGTATACAGTGCCTAGCACTGTCCTCTATGGTGCTGTTTCTCATCATTCAATGTCTTTTTTTTTTATTCTTTACGCACCCTGTTCCCTCACTCTCACAGGTTTTGGTGGTGGCTTTGCGTTGTGGTGCAGAATTTTTTTTCCAATGAAAACTGACAGCGAGCGGTATGGGCATTTATGGCTCTGCTGACATTACGTCCGTGGACGTCAGGGCGGAGCTGTGCGGGGGCGCGCAGAGGTGCTGCTGCAGTAAGTTTTCCGCATCCAGTCTGACGCTTGTGGATATTCTGAAGTTAAGGAATCTGTGGCTAGACTGTGTCTCTACCAGATACATTGTTACCGAAGGTAAGTAACTCGTCCTTTAGGGGGCATCACAGCAATAGTTCTTCATGAACATATGCACTGATGCCCAAGTAGCTGGGTGGCAAATGCAGGAAGCCCAACCTGAACCGATATCCAGGATGTGCTTGCGCAGTAGCACCAGTTTTGGCTCTAAGGAAAGGTAGAAGACATTGCACTACTTACACCTGGAGAGACTCCACCCCTATATGATCACTTCCTGTGGAAATTAGGCATAAACCTCACCCAGAGTTCCTAGTTTCAACAGGATGTTGAATCCCTTCTTCGAGTTTCCACTTGAGGTGGCCCACCTTAGTGATCTGCCTAGCCTGATAGCACCCCGCGTCTGCTTACTAGCTAATATTCCTGCCTGCGCTGATGCCAAATGGGCCCCAGGGTAGGAGGTGGCATTCTCTAGGCTATAGAAAGCCACTGTCGCATACCAAAGGCAGCAGACTCTTTGAAGCCTCTGTACTTGGTATGCTTATGCACTAGCAATCCTGTTGGAGGATGTGTGATCCCCTTTCTCTGGAACAGGCACTGTTCCTGACCTCTGAGAGCGTTGACTTTCCCGAGCATCGAGTAAGAAACTTGTCTGTGGTGGCAGGCTGGAAGAGTCTGTGAGAAGTTGGCCTGGTATATGATGTTCACTATTCTAGTGAGCACCTTGCACCAGTCCAAACAATCCTTATGGTGATGGTTGTAAGTCAACCTTATAGACCAGCTATCCTAGTGGTAGCGTGGACAGAACAGTCTTAGGCTAAAACACTCTTGAGGGCATGTAAAGCCAGCTGTTTTACCACATGTAACCCCTGGAATACCAAATGAAAGGACACCACACAGGATATATATAAAATATATATGTTATTTACTAACACACTCCTCTGAACTCTTTGAGATCAGAGGCAAAAGCACATCACAAGTTACTTAGTCAGAATACGTTAAGTTGCACAAAATACAGTTAGGCCCTAGGGGCGAAGCAAACCATATACTAAGACAGTGGTATAAGTACCACGTCACGAGAAAAGGAAAGGCCTAGGGCCTAGAGAATCGCTGGTGCTACACTATCTGAACCTTAGGTTAGGAGTAGGAGGCCCACCGGTGGCGCGT
The DNA here is from genome assembly GCF_964261635.1 of Lissotriton helveticus. Lineage (NCBI taxonomy): Eukaryota > Metazoa > Chordata > Amphibia > Caudata > Salamandridae > Lissotriton > Lissotriton helveticus. The sequence goes on along the minus strand of NC_136063.1, from coordinate 834,095,258 downwards.
GCAGTGTCTTTACACACACGCGTGAGTCAATGATAAGTCAATGGGAACTTAGAGTTTAGAAAAAGAAGGATTTAGGACACTTCAGGTCTAGCTAGAAGGAAACAACTAAAAACCTAGACACTTGGATAGTCAATACCCTTGGGAGCACTGGAGTACTTGCGTTACCTCACCCACAGGAAGCGGGTGCATAGGTGTGAAGATCGGTCGGGTTTCGCCGTTGAAGTCTATGGAGCCTTTGAAGAAAGATGCTGCAGGCGACCATGAGGAAGATGTCCGGGTGGATCCAAGGGTGGATCGAGGATGAAGAGGACCTGAAAGCAGAGGGCACAGAGTCTGGGTCACTAACCAGTGACCGGGTGGAACCAGGAAGGAAACAGACGACGTCTAGGAGCACTCAGGTGCTGTCGTGAAGCTTGTCTCTTCAGCCACGCGGACCAGGAGGCGTCGGACGACCAGGTGCTGGAGGCGAGCTGTCCCACGAAGGTTCTCGCAGATGGAGGGGTCGACCGCCGGATTGGAGTCAACAAGCCTTGGCAAAGGCAAACCACGCAGGATTCAAAGAAGGCTTTTGGTGCAGACCAGCAAGGTCTGAGGTGCCTCACCTTTGCAGGGAGGCAAGGGCCAGTCTGGAGCAACCAGACCAGTGAGTTGGTTCAAAAGGATTGTCGTCACAGAGTCTACTAGCCAACGGGCCAGCAACCGGACAACACGTCGAGCAGAACACAAGCAGAAGGGCCCCACGCAGAACTCGTGGAGTGTGGAGGGCTGATCTTCGAGGTGGAGCTCGGATTCGTGGCTTCTCAATCCCTAGTGCACAGCTTCGAGGATACCTCAGGAGCTGCACAGTTAGCAAGTTGCAGACTTTTCAAGATGTCCGGTCCCACGTGTCTCGTCGCCTCCACGGATCTCAGCTATGCTGCAGACGTGAAGAGAGGGTCAGAGAGGTCTGGAAGTCTGGGTCTTGTCAGGCTCTGTGCTCGGTGTGAGAAGTTGGCCTGGTATATGATGTTCACTATTCTAGTGAGCACCTTGCACCAGTCCAAACAACCCTTAAGGTGATGGTTGTAAAGTCAAACTTATTGACCAGCTATCCTAGGGGTAGCATGGACAAAAGCAGTCTTAGGCTAAACTCAAGAGGGCATGTGAAGCCAGCTGTTTTACCATATGCAAACCTTTTAATACCAAATGAAAGGACACCAAACAGGTTATATATTCAAAATATGTATGTATTTATTTCTAAATAAATCCCCTTAACTCTTTATGAGCACAGGAGCACAAGCGTATAACAAGAAACTTAACATAACATACAAAAGTTGCACAAATATGGATAGGCCCTGGTGGCCCTTAAAACCATATACTAAAATAGTGGTATAAGAACCACGTCACGAACAATGGTAAGGCCTTGGGAATCGCTGGGGCTACACTGTGCTAACAGCAGTTAGGGAGCAGGAGGCCCACAGGATGCGGGTAGTGTCTAAATGCACACGCGTGCACAAATAGAAGTCAATGGGTGCTTAAAGTTGGAAAGTTAAAGAGTTAGGAGGCTTCCGACTGGGCTAGAACTAAACCACTAAAAACTAGGGTACTAGGAGAGTAAACCTACACAGTATCACCGCAGTACTCGCGTTACCTCACCCACAGGAAGCGGGTGCATAGGTGTCAAAGTGCGTCGGGTTTCGTCGTGGAGTTCTATGGAGCCTTGGAGAAAAGATGCTGCAGGCGACCAGGAGAGAAGAGTCCAGTTAGATCCAAGGGTGGATCGAAGATGTAGAGTACCTGAAAGCAGAGGGGACAGAGTCTGGGTCACTAGCCAGTGACCAGGAAGGAACCAGGCGATGTCGGGTTGCGATCAGGTGATGTCGAGAAGCTTGTCTCCGCTGCCACGTGGACCAGGAGGTGTCGACGATGGCCAGGTGCTGGACACGGACTGTCCCACGAAGGCTCTCTCTGTCGGCGGTGTCGGTTCTCGATTCGGAATCAACAGGCCTTGGCAAATGCAACTCACGCAGGAATTGAAGATGGCTTCTGGATCAGACCAGCAAGGTCTGATGGCCTCCTCCTTTTCAGGGGAGCAAGGGCCAGTCTGGAGCAATCAGACCAGCGTTGAAAATTCGAAGGTTCGTCGTCACAGAGGCCACAAGCCATCGGGCAAGTGACCGGACAGACGCGTCGAGCAGGAAAATGCAAAAGGGCTCCACGCAGCGCTCGGTGAATGTGGAGAGGTGATCTTCGGTGCAAAAGCTGCTCGGGGCTGGGGCTTCTCAATCCCCAATGCACAGCTTCGAGGGTGCCTCAGGAGCTGGTCCCACGTCGCCTCCACGGGTCTCAGCTTTGCTGTGGCTGTGGATCGGGCTGTTGGATGTCTGGAAGTCCGGTTCTTGTTGGTCTCTGTCGTTCGAGCTCCGGAGGGAGCAACAATAAATCAAACCGTTGAGCGCTTGATCGTGCCTGCTTGCACAGGGTGGTCACTCCTTGACCACAAGGGAGATTCTTTAGTCTTCTACGTCGAGTAGGATGTCGAAGGGTCCAGAGTTTCGTATCAGAGTTTCAGTCAGGATTATCTAAAGTCTAAGGACTCAGCTCCTACTTTTATTCCAAATCAAGGGGCTGGATTACCTGCTAGGTCCCTCCTATGGGTGGGACCCAGGAGGGGGGTGGTTACACCCCTTTCCCTTTGTCCAGTTTCACGCCAGAACTGGGGCTGGAGTGCCCCAGCACCGGTTTTAACTGGCCTATGCATGGGACACCTTGTGTGCCCCAGGCAGTGTCTAGTTTCATTCAGCCCTCCCTGCCCCAATCCACTATCTCCTGTCTGGGGTGGTGCTAGCACCTCCCTGTGACAGGAAACCTATTGTCCAGGCTTCCCCTGCCGGAGTTTAGTCCAGCAGCAGGAGGCCAGACTTGTGTCTGTGGCAGCAGCATCCATTTTGTGATGCTGAGGCTCTGGTTAACTTTAACCGGGATAAGTAGAAACAACATGTCTTCTCCCTCTAGAAGGGTGGAATGCTACCCCCGTTGCCAGAAGTGGCGAGGGGGTAGTATTCCAAAGCGTATGACACCTTACACGACATGTTTTGATAAAGTCAATCCAAAGTTAGCATTCAACCGTGAGGATTATTATGCACTTAAGAGTATATGGTATGGCTATATCATAGAACAGCTATAAGGACATGGTTCCGAAAGCTGCAGACAGGCTCAGCTCATGCTAGAGCCTCATCTCACATAAAACCAAGCAGTCTGCCTTCAAGATTGTTAAGGCCTGCCATAGGAGTGACTTATAGGTGCATATGTGTCTATATATAATAGTAGGTATAGGAATACTGTACCTAAGCAAGGGGTGATTACACGACCTTGCCCCAGCTGAGTGATCAACCAGTTGTCAGTTTGGATGGCCAGCCAGGGGTGGCATAAGATATGCTGCAGCCCCTGGTAGGCCTTGGGTGCACCTATGCCCTGGGTACCTGTTGTACACTATACAGGGACTCATAAGAGTGACCCAATATCCAATTAGGTATGTACCTAAGGTACGTGGAGTCCATTTTATAGAGAGAGCAGATAGCCTGGGTCCCTGATAAGCAGGATCCCAGGCCAACTGAGTTGAAAACCAGCTAAACACAAGGGAAAAAAATCTGGGGTAACCATAGTCAGGTATCCACCTTCCTACAACTCTAAGGTGACCCCTGGATGCATGTTATAATAAATCCAACACTGACATCAGTGTGAATTTGTTAGGACAAGGTGTTTGATATCCAACGCCATTGGTTATTAGTGGGGCCATCATGTAGATGAGTAACCTGTAATTACTAGTGTCTGGTACATGTCCTTAAGGTGACTGCCTGATCACGTGTAGTATTTAGGAATGAAGGTAGACATCACAGGGGTCTAACTGTTCAAGCAGATGGGCCCTCACATATAAAGTGCCCTGCCATAGGGCTCTGGCCTGCTGTAGGGTTGACTTAAAGTATATGCAGGATCCCTTGACATGTCACACAGGGATTGGGCCATGTTGAGTTTTCAAAATGGTTTCTACCTTTTCACGCATCCTGCGACGGCAGGCTTCATGCAGTCTTTGTGTGGCATAATACATGCTGCAGCCATTAGGGTCCCTCTTTGGTACCCATGCCCTAGGTTCCAGGGGTACCCTATACCAGGGACTTAAGGGGTGCTAAAGTCCTTGCCAGTTGGGTTACAATTGAATGTTTTAGTTGTTTGAAGGGAAAGAGCACTGGCACTTGGGGGCCTGGTTAGCAGGAACCCAGTGCACTTTCTGTCAAAAGCATCAGTACTAGGGCAAAAAGTGGGGGTGACCATGTCATACAAGGGCACTTTCTAACAACAGGCGAATACCTGTCAGACGTTCTTTGCTATGCCTCACCCCTCGAAACAGAAGGAGAGAATCTGACCTCAAGAAAGACCTTCGTTTCTACATCGATTGTGCGAAGTGCACCTGATGGTCCTATCAGGTCTTTGTGGGCTTCTCGGGGGCAAAGTAGAGCACACCAGTGCACAAAAGAATGATATGTAGGTGAAACGTCCTCTGCATGAAAATGTGTTGTGCACTAGCTAAGAGTCAGCCGCCTGAAGGATTAAGGGTTCATTCCACTGGAGCCAAAGGTGCTACTACTGTGATAGCACAGCCTGGATATTTGTCAGGTTGCTACATGGGCATCAGTGCATGTGTTTATGCAGTACTAATGCCTTGATCGTCAGATTCGTAGAAATAGGCATTTTGTTTGTCCATTTGAGCCATTCCAAAGGTTCAGTTCCCTGGGAGTTACTGCTTTGATATCTATGCACAAGATAAGGAATCTGCAGCTAGAAGTATCCCTCAGAACTTGTTACTTACCTTCTGTAATGTTCTTTCTAGTGGATACTTAACCACAGCTTTGTCACTGACCCTTCAACCTCCCTTTTCTGTGGAATGGGCGTTTTTCATTCAATAAAGTTCCAAATTGAAGATCTGTACACTTGTCAAACCAATTTGCTGATGGGCTATATGTCTCAGAGTATGTAAAGACTTTGAATGGAACTGCAACATGCCTGTGTGGCACTTGTATGTGGCCCGCTCTTCCCTTACAGATCAGAACAAAGTTGGTGTAGAGATGCGCAACTTCACCTACCGGCATGCAGTAGTACTACTTTTGAGTTTGTTTCCAATCTGACACTTGTGGAATATTCACAATGTAAGAAATCTCTAACAAAGTGTCACTGAAGGAAAGTACGGTTTTAGTTTGTACACAAGGATCCATGGACACCAACTATTATGAATTATTGTCATTATATTGTTAATAATGGCATCTGTCATTGTATCCGTCATGATTTTATGAGTTTGAAGGTTTTTTGTGTGAAAAGCGTTAAGACCAATAAGACAATTTTCTTATTCCTACTTTTTCAGTGTGTCCAGAAGTCCTGAAAGGAGCAACGCCAACACATCTCTGGATGTTCTTCCAGTAAAAGGACCTCAAGGTCCTCCTTTGTGTTTACCTGTTACTGAGCAAGTGCAGCAAGCTGTAGATTCAGAAGTAGAATGGACCGTTTACCCTGATACCCTAAACTTGAATGCCCGTAAGTGCGTTTCATGTTTGCTGTCATTTGTCTTTTCTTTTCTGTGAAAGTGTACCCTTTTTTAAGGACCCCATGGCTACCAGCCCCTGAGAGAACCCTTCTTGTCATCAACCTGCTCTAAACACTTTCTACATCTTCCTCTTCAAAATATTTTTTCTTAATTCTATTTTCAAGTGTGTATTTCATCTGTATATCTGAAATTGCTTTCTTCGCATTTGTTTGTATTTAATGAGAAGAATTTGATTAGCAAGCTCATGTGTTTGCACCTGTGGAAATAGAATGACAAGTGACAGGGAGCGCCTTAGCCCTTTACCCCCAATGGAAACAAGTCCCCGCTACCTGCTGTTGCCATGGCTTGCTATGAGGTATGCTGTATTTCCCAAACTCTCTGTCCAGTTGCAGGTCTGAGATTTCCGCAGAACAATGAATTGTCTGTCCTTATAATGAGCTTCTGTACTTGAAATGATTTTCTCCTGCATGTTATACTCCGATTCAAAGCTAATGTGTGGAAGTGGGCACCAAACCCCTTTTTGGGGCTTTTTTAAGTATATATTTTACAATGTTAGCAATCATTAAATTTACAGTTTGGTTATTGGGTACTGCTCAGTTTAGAATTTTCTGATGGATACTTTGGACTGTAGATTCCTCATCTTTAGAATAATCCCCTGGTGACTGCATCCTAAATTCTTAAAGCAACCACTCCTGCTTGCAGTCGTACTCTCCCAAAGTGACTGAGCTGAGTCTGATAAAGGCGCCACCCCAGCATACTGATGTAATTCCCTTTCTTTCCCTGCCCTTTGATGAATATCCAGAGCACTGCTTCCTGCTTTGGTTGCACTCAAAGCAAGGGTAGCACTCTGTCTAAGATCCAGATTTGAACCTTTGGTCTCCTCCATGAAGCCAGTACTCAAGATAACTGGTGGCCCTGTTAGGCTCAGATTTTGATGCATTTCAAGGGCTTTAGAACATTCTCTACAATGACAAGACCGAAAACGTACTAACCCCTCGTTACACAGATGTTGGTCTGTACCTCGACCTCCAAAACAGGATTGGACTGGATACCTTGCCAGACACTTAGCTGGAGTCCCCACCTGTCCCATACACTGAGGAGAATTAATCTTTTGCAGTGGTAGTCTGCTGGGCATCTAAAGTCCTGGACATGAAATGCTCCGCTGCGGAAACTAAATCAAGCATACTTACTGAAAGACAATCAGTAACAGCCCTATCGGAATCCTTACTGCCTTTCAGTGAGGCACTTCCAGACACTTTATTTGCCACATGGACGAAGGCATGTTGACCTGTAATCTGGTGACTCAGGCATGCCCCTGATGACCCAGCCTTCTTGATCTAGTTTGGTGAACCTAAATTGTTTCCCTTCTGCTCTGACAGCCAGGTAATCAAAGCTATTGTTCCTTTTGGTAAAACGTTTTTTTCATCTGGTAGGTTAGTTCTGAGTTCTTAAAATGTGGTCTCCCTCTTGGGCCGGTAAACCCATGCATTTTGGGACATGGGCAGACATATCTTGCCGGCATTTCTCAGTGATACTTAGGACAACTGTAGCTAAAACAATTGAGGATTGACAAGATGTTGCTCAATATGTTCTAAGAGCAGATCATGGCATAACTGATTGTGTGGGCCACACCATGGCCTCAGGAGTAGTGATTAGACGAAAGGCCTATATGCTTATATCTGAAAGAGAGACATTAGTGATAGATTCCTTACCTTAGAATATCCCCAGGCGTCAGACTGAATCCGGAAAGTTTTGCTAGCAGTACCCCTGCGCGGCTGTAGGTGGCGTCCTGAGGCTCCGCGTCAGTCACTGGCATCGTAAGCACCGAGATGACGTCACGGAGACTACTTAGACGCCACCCATGCGCGCTGATGTAAGTTCTTTCTTTTTCCGCGCCAGCAAGCGCAGATGAGGAAAGATCACATACCTTAGTCACTTTTTGATTACTCTTTTGAGACTTTTGTCTCCCCCCTTTTTCTCCTGGTGCACGTAGGGATTCCTGGTTTTAAGTCCTGTGGGGCCTGCTGTCGTAATATGTCTGTGGCGGTCCCCCATGATGTTTGCCTCTACTGCCTGGAGACCGACCACGACTCCTGGGACTGTAGAGCTATGGCCCGAAGGCCTTGAGGGAGCGGCGCAGGAAACTGCTGGAGGCCCGGCACTCATCCAGACGCCGCTCTGGGTCCAGGGTAGTAGTCATTCCTCGGGCTCCAAGTCTTCGCGCTCTGATTCCGGTAAGCAACGACATAAAAAGAAGTAGAAGAAGCATGTTTGCTCTCCGATGTTCCCCCTTGGAGGCGGACGAGGGGGACATGTGTTCTGCCCCTGCGGCTCCCTTGGAGCCTGGGAGTCCCGGGGTCTACCCGTGTTATCCGGGTCCAAACGGCGACTCCCGAACAGGTGCAAGAGTTTCTTGCCACCATGGACCGCGTTTTTAGGCCTCGGGCTCCCGCTAGCCTGCCTTCAGGCCCGAGGTCTCTCGTCCAGATCCTGTTGGCCCGCCAGCGGATCCAGGTTCGGCGCCACAGGATCCTACGCCGTTGGCTCCGGCCCGGGCGCCACGGGTTCCAGCGCTGTCCTTGGCTCCGCCACCGGTGTCGCAGTGAGTGCCGTTCGCTCCGCCCTTGCCCCGGTTCCAGGACCATTTTGTTTCTGCCTGGGACCCACATTGGGACGCGGCGCCAGCCCGACCCCGGCTGGTGCCGTTCTCAATGCCGTTTGTCCCTTCTCCGGCTCTGCCACCGCGGCCGGCTCTTCCTGCAGCGGAGGTGGAGGATGATTGGGAAGGGTCCGAGGACCCTTTTGCGTGTCAGTGTGACTCCGAGCAGGACTGGGTGGACGATCTGGAGGACGCAGGCGACCTAGACGTCTCTTCTGACCCGGGGTTTGCCTCTCCTCCGCCTACGATGGAGGAGGACGCTTCCTACACGATGGTGCTCCGTCGGGCTGCTGACGTCCTCAACCTCCCTACAGTGACACTCAAAACTAACCTCCTCACCGAGGTGCTCCACACGGCGTCTGCTTCGTTGGAGGCGCTGCTTCCCTTCAATGACTACCTTACCGACGTCCTGGTGGGCACTTGGTCGCGGCCGGCCACGAGGGCCCCTGTGGATTGGAATGTCTCCAGGCATCACCCCCCGGCACCTGGTGACCCCACCTTTCTCACCACTCATCAGACGCCTGAGAACCTGGTCATCCAAGCCTCGACGTCGCAGAGTGCTTTCCCCAAGGCTCGGCCGGATAAGTACTCTAAGAAGCTGGAGCAGTTCGGTAAGCGGTTGTTCTCTTCGGCCAGCTTGGGGCTGCGGTCGGTGAACACCCACTGCTTATTAGGCCGCTATTCCCGCGCGGTGTGGGATACCGTTGCTCAGTGTTCTGAGGAGGTTCAGACTGTTCTTTCCCAAGCGGTTGCTGAGGGTAAGGATGCGGCTAAGTTCGCCATTCGGTGTGGTGTGGACACCGCTGACTCGTTGGGCAGGGCGATTTCTACGACTGTGGCGCTGAGTTGCTACGCCTGGCTGCGTTCCACTGGCTTCTTGTCCGATGTCCAGAACTCGCTCATGGACATGCCCTTTGATGGCACTCGCCTGTTTGGCGATGTGGCTGACAGTGCACTGGAGCGTTTTAAGGACTAGCGGGCCACGGCCAAGTCCTTGGGCCTTTCTGCTAAGAGCCCGTCCACTCCTGGTCTTTGTTCCTTTCGTGGCCATGGCAGGGGCGCCCAGGCATGTTCCTTCAGCAAGCCTGTGCAGAACCAGTCTCAGCATGGACGCGGCTTCCGCAGGGGCGGGTCTGGGAATCAGCTTGTGGGTCAGTCCACCTCCGCCGCGCTGCTTCTACCTCCAAACCTTCCTAATCCTAGCTTTGTGGAGCACCCAACGCCGGCGGATGGAAGAATTCGCCACCACCTCCCTCACTGGCGCGATATCACATCGGACAAGTGGGTGTTGCAGATCATCCACTGGGGTTACTCCCTTCCCTTTCCGTCCATCCCTCCAGCCATGCTACCTCGGTGCCACCGCATGTCGGGGGATCACTTGGTGCTTCTCCAGCAGGAAGTCACGGCCCTCTTGGCCAAGGGGGCCATCGAGTGCGTTCCCGGACCGGAAGTAGGGAGTGGTTGTTATTCCCACTACTTTCTGGTCCCCAAGAAGGACAAGGGGGGCCTACGCCCTATCTTTGACCTCCAGAACGTCAATCGCTTCCTCTGGAAGGAGAAATTCAAAATGCTGACTCTTGCTCTGGTCCTGGATGCCCTCGACCCTGGAGCCTGGATGGTAGCATTGGACTTGCGGGATACATATTTTTGCATCCCCGTCCTGCAGGCCCACTAGCGTTATCTACGGTTCACGGTAGGCCAGGAGCAATTTCAGTTTGTCGTACTCTCCTTTGGCCTTTCCAGCGCCCCTCGGGTGTTCACAAAGGTGATGGTGGTGGTCGCAGCTCACCTGCACAGGTCGGGGGTGTCAGTCTTCCCCTACCTCGACGACTGGTTGTTGAAGGTGGGCTCGCCCCAGGCGGTCTTCAACCACCTACATACTACGGCCGCCCTCATGCATTTGCTGGGGTTCTCCATCAACGTGCCGAAGTCACACCTGAGTCCCTCTCAGAAGCTCCCCTTCATCGGAGCGGTTATGGATTCAACGCTGTTAAGGGTTTATCCTCCCGAACAGCGAGTCCGGGATATTCAGGCTATGATTCCGACATTTCAGCCTCTGTCCCGGGTTTCAGTCTGGATGACCCTCCGGCTTCTGGGCCTGATGGCCTCCTGCATCTTGCTGGTGACACATGCCAGACCACATATGTGGGCTCTGCAGTGGGACCTGAAGTGCCAGTGGGTGCAGCATCAGGGCAACCTGTCCGATCATGTCCAGATCTTGGAGGGCACTGTACGACAATAGCAGTGGTGGCTCATGAATCGCGATTGGGTCAATGGCAGATCCCTCTCCCTTACCCAACCGGAGCGCACAGTGGTGACTGATGCGTCCGTCCTAGGATGGGGAGGCCACTTGGGAGAGGCGGAGATCAGAGGGCTCTGGCGGCGTCCCGGCTCTCATATCAACCTTTTGGAGCTTTGGCCGTTCTGACTTGCACTGTAGGCATTCCTTCCCTCTGTCCGGGGAAGTGTGGTGCAGGTGTTCACAGACAACACCACCGCCATGTGGTATTGCAACAAACAGGGCGGAGTGTGGTCCTGGGCCCTATGTCAGGAGGCACTTCGCCTCTGGACATGGCTGGAACATCAAGGCATTACCTTTGTGGTTCAACACCTGGCAGGTTCTCTGAACGCCAGGGTGGACGAGCTCAGCCGCAAGTGCTTGATGGATCAGGAATGGCGTCTGAACTCGGACGTGGTGCAAGGTCTCTTTCTGCAGTGGGGAGAGCCTCGGTTAGATCTATTCGCCACCGAAGAGAACTCACAATGTCATCAGTTCTGCGCGTTGGAATTTCAAAGGCGGCAATCGCTCGGAGACGCTTTTCGTCGCGAGTGGAGTGGCGGTCTATTGTGCGCCTTTCCGCTTATACCACTTCTGCCCAGAGTGCTGAAAAAGATTCAGCGCGACCGGGCCCAAGTCATCCTTGTGGCTCCAGATTGGGCACGAAGATACTGGTATCCGAGCTACTCAACATGGCGATCGATCCTCCGATCCGTCTGCCTCTTCCGGAGGATCTTCTGTCGCAGCAGCAGGGGATGGTCCCCACCAAAACCTGTCCAGCCTCCACCTCCATGCGTTGAGATTGAGCGGCGAGAGTTGACTGCTTTCGATCGTCCTTCCGAAGTCTGTGATGTCATTCTGGCAGCCAGTCGTCCCTCCACTAAAACGGTATACGCCTGCAGGTGGAACAAGTTTGTGGCATGGTGCACAGCAAAGTCTGTGGATCCCCTTCCTGCCCCTCTTTCTGAAGTCCTTCTGTTCCTTCTTTATTTGGCCGAGCAGAGCTCTGCTCTGCACACTATCAAAGCTTATCTTTTGGCCATTTCTGCCTTTTCTACGGTTTCCTGATCAGCCTTCTCTTTTTAAGTCCCTGGTTGTTAACCGTTTTCTGAAAGGCATTGCCTCAATGGGACTTAAGCCTTGTCTTAACGTTTCTGATGTGCGCTCCCTTCGAGCCCCTTCATAACTGTCCTTGGCGTTTTCTCACCTTAAAGACTGCTTTCCTGGTTGCTATCACCTCTGCCAGAAGAGTGAGTGACCTTCAGGCTCTTTCTTCTAAACCTCCTTTACTTTCTGTTCATCCGGACTATGTGGTTTTAAGGACCCGTCCTTCTTTCTTGCCAAAGGTTGTGACGCCCTTCCACATCGGGCAGACCATCACTTTGCCCACCTTCTTTCCGCCTCCGCATCCATCAAGGGAGGAGGAGAGGCTCCACCTCCTGGACCCAAAACGGGCGCTCGCATTCTATCTGCAGCGTTCACAGCAGTTCCAAGTGGATGACCAACTTTTTGTTGGCTACGTGGGCGCCAAAAAAGGTCGGGCTTCCCTGGACCGGAATCAAGCTTCCCAGGACCGGTTTCTGGCTATCAGCCGTCATCAGCCTGGATAGCTTGACTCCAGTGGTGTGGAGAGCATGGGACTCACGTCTGAGCATACCCATCCCACTCGGGGTGACAAATGCAAAAACAACAATTGATGGACAGAATGCAGAACAATATCATACATTCACCCCAGTACAGAGATCTGGGCCTAAAACCATCGTTTTTGTGCACTCCACACCACCCCAGGTCAGACATGGCCATATGCAAATCAGCCTTGATCCTTGCCACATGGGAAAAGTCCAGCCCGAACTGCCAAGCCATGTCTTTCCAGAGCTGGGGCTGGAGTGCCCCAGCACCGGTTTGAACTGGCCTATGCATGGGACACCTTGTGTGCCCCAGGCAGTGTCTAGTTTCATTCAGCCCTCCCTGCCCAATCCACTATCTCCTGTCTGGGGTGGTGCTAGCACCTCCCTGTGACAGGAAACCTATTGTCCAGGCTTCCCCTGCCGGAGTTTCGTCCAGCAGCAGGAGGCCAGACTTGTGTCTGTGGCAGCAGCATCCATTTTGTGATGCTGAGGCTCTGGTTAACTTTAACCGGGATTAATGGAAGTAACATGTCTTCTCCCTCTAGAAGGGTGGAATGCTACCCCCGTGGCCAGAATTGGCGAGGGGGTAGTATTCCAAAGCATATGACACCTTACACGACATGTTTTGATAAAGCCAAACCAAAGATAGCATATGACCGCGAGGTACATAATGCACTTAAGAGTATATGGTATGGCTATATCATAGAACAGCTATAAGGACATAGTTCCGAAAGCTGCAGACAGGCTCAGCTCATGCTAGAGCACCATCTCACATAAAACCAAGCACTCTGTGTAGGAGAGTGGGGTCTGCAATCCTATGGTCACCCCAGATTTTTGCTTTTTGCTTCACTGGTTTACGACTTTCCCTGGCTGTGGGCCTGCTAATCAGACCCACAGCCTAGCTGTTCTCTCTCTAAATTGACAACCATGTGCTTTAGGTGCATTTATCAATTGGTACTGGGCCACCTTATCAGTCCCTGTACAGTATACCTTAGGCATCCAGGGCATAGGTGTACCCAGGGCCTACCAGGGGCTGAAGCATGTATTATGCCTCCCCTGGAAGGCCATCTAAAACTGACACAACTGGCTGCACGACAGCTGGGGCAAGGTGGTGTAATCACCCTTTGCTTTAGATATAGTATACCTATATCTAACCCTAAAATGGACACATATCCTCCTATGGCAGGCCTTAACAATCCTGAAGGCAGAGTGCTTGGAATTATGTGAGATGGTGCTCTGGCATGAGCTGAGCCCGTCTGCAGCTTGCGGAACCAAGTCCTAATAGCTGTTCCATGATAACGCTATACCATATACTCTTAAGTGCATTATCAACCTCGCGATTAAATGCTAACTCTGGTATAACATTATCAAAACATGTCGAGTAAGGTGTCATACGAATGGGAATACTACCCCCTCGCCAATTCTGGCGACGGGGGTAGCATTCCACCCTTCTAGAGGGGCACGACATGTATGTAACTGTAAACCCCGGTTAAAGTTAACTCGAGCCTTGGCATCACAAAATGGATGCTGCCACCACAGACACAAGTCTGACCTCCTGCTGCTGGGAGTCCTTCCAGCGAGGGCGGCTTGGACAAAGGGTTTCCTGCCTTGGGTGGTGCTAGCACCACCCCAGACAGGATTTTGTGTATTGAGGTAGGGAGGCCTGAAAGGAATGAGACATGCCTGGGGCACACAAGGTGCCCTGTGCATACACCGGTTCAAACCAGTTGCTGGGGCACTCCAGCCCCAGCTCTGGCGGGAAACCGGACAAAGGATAGGGGGTGTAACCACCCCCCTTCCTGGTCCCACCCAGGGGAGGGACCTAGTCAGTAGTGCAGCCCCCTTTAGCAGGATAAAGGTAGGAGCTGGTCCCATTCCAAATTAGATTATCCTGAACCATTGTACAAGAAGAAACTCTGGACTTTGACGTTCTGCTCCACAGAAGACTGAAGAATCTCCCTTGTGGGCAAGGAGTGTCCACCCTGCATCTGCAGGCACCATCAAGCATCCAGCGGCTTCACTTTGTCGTCTTCCCTCGAGGATCCAGACTTCAGAGCCCGACGAGACCCGGATTCCCAGACCTCTCCGACCTCAACCTACATCTGCAGCACAGCTTAGATCCGTGGGTGCGACGAGACATGTGGGACCGGCCATCTTGAACGAACCTGCACTTCGCTTCCAGCACGACTCCCAAGGTAAACTCGACCAAGTGCTTTGGGGACTGAGAAGCCCCAGCCCCGAGCAGCCCCTGCACCGAAGATCAGCCCTCCAGCATCCACGAGATCTGCGTGGGGCCCTTCTGCTTGTTTGCTGCTCGACGCGTTGTCTAGTCACTTGCCGGCTGGCTAGTGGCCTCCTAGACGACGAACCTAGAAATCTTCACTGCTGGCCTGGTTGCTCCAGACTGGCCCTTGCTCCCTTCCAAAAGCGGGGCACCCCGGACTCTCCTAGTCCGCACCAGACGCTTTTTCCACTCACCGTGTGGGTTGCCTTTGCCAAGGTCTGTTGACGCCGATTCCGGAACAGACACAGCCGACAGCGAGAGCCTGCGTGGGACAGCTGGTACCTCCATCCTGGTCGTCGAAGACACCACCTGGTCCACGTGGCTGCAGAGTCAAGCGTCCACTCTTCACCTGATCGCGACGACGACATCTGGTTCCTTCCTGGTTCCACTCCAGTAACTGGCTAGTGACTGTGAACATTGTCCCCTCTGCTTTCAGGTCTTCTTCTTCACCGATCCACCCTTGGATCGCACCGGACATCTTCCTCCTGGTCGCCTGCAGCATCTTTTCTTTCAGGCTCCATTGACTTCAACGCGAGAACCCGACACACTTTGGCACCTGTGCACCCGCAGCCCGTGGGTGAGGTAACGAGAGAATTTCGGTGCTCAAGGGTAGTTTAACTGTCCTAGTGTCCAGTTCCACAGTCGTTTTAGTCCTAACTAGTCAGGATTGTCCGTACTCACCTTTAACTTGAACTGTACTGTCCATAGACGTTGTTATGCATCTCGCGTGTGAGTTCACACTCTGCTCACGCGTCCCGTGGGCCTCCTATTACTTACCTAAGGTGAAGATAGCGTAGTCCTAGCGAACCTCCAGCCTCTGGACAGCTCCATTCTTTTTATCGACTCTCACATTCCACTTACTTAGTATATGGTTTGTCGTGCCTCTAAGGCACCATTGTAATTTTGTGCAACTTGTCGTATTTTTCTCAAGAGATTGTCATGTGCTTAGCCCTCTGACCTCATAAAGAGTTCAGAGGTGTTGTTATTAATAAATATACTGTTTATTTTCATAACAACCTGTGTGGTGTCCTTTCATCTGGTATTCAATGGGTTATATTGTGGTAAAACAGCTGGCTTCACATGCCAAAAGAGTTTAGCCTAAGAATGCTTTGTCCATGCTACCATTAGGATAGCTGGTCTATAAGGTTGACTTACAACCAATCACCATAAGGGTTGTTTGTACTGATACAAGGTGGTCACTAGAACTAGTGAACATCATATATCAGGCCAACTTCTCACACTCTGCCTCCAGGATTGTTAAGGCCTGCCATAGGAGTGACTTATAGGTGTATATGTGTCCAGATATAAGGTTATACATAGGTATACTATATCTAAGCAAGGGGTGTTTACACGACCTTGCCCCAGCTGAGTGATCAGCCTGTTGTGTCAGTTTGGATGGCCAGCCAGGGGTGGCAAAAGATATGCTGCAGCCCCTCTTAGGCCTTGGATGCACCTATGCCCTGGGTACCTATAGTACACTGTACAGGGGCTCATAAGGTGACTCAATACCAATTGGTGATGTACCTAAAGTACATGGTTGTGAATGTAGAGATAGAACAGCAGGGCTGTGGGTCTGATTAGCAGGCCCACAGCCACATTAAGTCGAAAACCAGTGAAGCAAAAAGTAACAAAATGGGGTGACCATAGGATAGCAGACCCTACTCTCGTACAAGGACATCCCTTTCAGGGCCCTAGTTTCATGGCACAAGTAGTCTGTTTCTTGCTTGGCTCTGCGTTCCTGGCGCGGAAAGTCGTGCACAGAACTGACGTCCGCGCGAATGGGTGGTGCCGAAGTAGTATCTGTGTCGTCATCTCTGCGCTTACGAAACCAGCGACGGACGCAGAGCCGCAGGACACCACCTACAGATGTGTAGGGGTACTGCTAGCAAAACTTTCCGGATCCAGTCTGACGCCTGGCGATATTCTAAGGTAAGGAATCTATCACTAACTAATGTCTCTTACAGATATATCGTTACTCAAGTAGTAACTTCTGCGACTGGGTTTTCAGGGTATGTCCGGGTGTTCCTGGGGTATATGACCTTCGATAAATCTAGGCTTTCAGGGGAGAAAGAAGGCTCAGTACTTAATGCTGATGCCTGCTTGCCAGTTCCACCAACAATATAGGGTGTTCATAGGCTAATTGTGGGGGGCCTGGCACAGTGGCAGCCCTCACACACTGTTCAGCAACAGACTCAAATGTTCTGCAGTTACAAGGGCCACCGTGGTATCTGATGCCAATCATACCATGAGATACAGTAAGTTCCCACTTCCTCCTCCCGTGTTGCAGCGACTCCCACACCACTCTTATTTCTCTTTCAAGGACTACACTTAGCTTGTTATGTGCATGATGTGTTTTTCCTCTATAGCTGGACAGTATCACTTCAGATTAATGGGTATTGCAAATCGTCCAAAGAGGCTAGGCCTACATTCACGTAATTCCCTCCCTGCATACCTCCCGTATCAGCTATGAAGCACCGCCATCCTTCTGCAGTAGTTCAAATCACTCCTGACCAAAGGACCCATTGAGAAGCTGCCATTGACAGAGGCAGGCTAGGGGTTTCTACCTCCGCTACTTTTTAGTGCCCAAGAATGATGGACGGCTCAGACCCATTGTGAAAATCTTGCTAATTAATGACAATACCCTTTTATAGAAAGACAGATTCAAAATGTTCACCCTTCCCCCATATTCTTGCTGCCCTGGAACCATGTACTGGATAATGTCTTTGAACTTGCAGGACAATTACTTCCATAGAATTCTCACATTGCACATCACCATTAATTCTTCAAAGTTCAGTAGTGGATCCAATCAAGGCTGTAGCACCCTCTATAACACGCCTCTCCGATTCTCCCTTCTCTCAGATTTTGAGCACTGAAAGTTTTACAGATAAGGTGAGCCTCTCAATGGAGGAGGGTGGGTCGCATGTAACTCTATGAAAGATGCCAATACTGGAGAACCACAGTTACAGGTAGGTAACGTATTTCCTTTTTCAATATTTGATCTTTCATAGATTTGCCTGCTTGAATCCAACTAAATAGCAGTTAAACGAATCACTTAAAAAAACAAAAGGTTACAGGGACGTAATAGTTAGGAAATTAGGTCTAAAAAGCTCATGCACCTACTCAAATGCCCACTGAGACACTCATGCTCTCAGTCACACACTTACTCTGAAAAGTTTTTTTTTTGTTGAAGACCTTTATTGATGTTACAGAGGTAAAACACAGCTTTGTGCCTACAACCTAATGGATCAGGCCGGCAGCGTTAGCGTATAGATCAAGCAAACTCCACACCCTTGGGCAGGGAGCCAGAAGTGTACACAGCATGTCGCCTACAACCCATATGGGCCGGCCGCGTTGTCTGTTATTTACAGTATACCTTAGGTATCCAGGGCATAGGTGTACCCAGGGCCTACCAGGGGCTGCAGCATGTATTATGCCACCCCTGGCTGGCAACCCAAATCTGACACAACTGGCTGCATGACAGCTGGGGCAAGGTGGTGTAAATACCCTTTGCTTTAGATATAGTATTCCTATATCTAACCCTAAAATGGACACATATATTCCTATTAGTCACTCCTATGGCAGGCCTTATCAATCCTGACGGCAGAGTGCTTGGATTTATGTGAGATGGTGCTCTGGCATGAGCTGAGCCCGTTTGCAGCTTGCGGAACCAAGTCCAAATAGCTGTTCCATGTTCCATGATAACGCTATACCATATACTCTTAAGTGCATTATAATCCTCGCGGTTAAATGCTAACTTTGGTAAAGCTTTATCAAAACATGTCGAGTAAGGTGTCATACGAATTGGAATACTAACCCCTCGCCAATTCTGGCGACGGGGTTAGCATTCCACCCTCCTAGAGGGACACGACATGCCTGTAACTATAAACCCCGGTTAAAGTTAACTCAAGCCTCGGCATCACAAAATGGATGCTGCCACCACAGACACAAGTCTGACCTCCTGCTGTTGGGAGTCCTTCCAGCGAGGGTGGCTTGGACAAAGGGTTTCCTGCCTTGGGAGGTGCTAGCACCACCCCAGACAGGATTTTGTGTATTAGGTAGGGCCAGGCTGAAAGGAATGAGACATGCCTGGGGCACACAAGGTACCCTGTGCATACACCGGTTCCAACCAGTTGCTGGGGCACTCCAGCCCCAGCTCTGGCGGGAAACTGGACAAAGGAAAGGGGGTGTAGCCACCCCCCTTCCTGGTCCCACCCAGGGGAGGGACCTAGTCGTAGTGCAGCCCCCTTTAGCCGGATAAAGGTAGGAGCTGGTCCCATTCCAGATTAGATTACTCTTGACAACTTCCACGAAGAACTCTTGACCTTCGACCTCCTGATCATCAGAAGACTGAAGAATCTCCCCTATGGTCAGGGAGTGACCATCCTGCTTCGCAGGCACCATCAAGCTCCTGTGCGGTTTGCTGCAAAGTCCTTCCATCCCGGAATCCGACGACCCAGCTCGACAAGACCCGGACCTCCAGACCTCTCTGACCTCTACCCACATCCACAGCGCAGCTGAGAACCGTGGGTGCGACGAGCAACGTGGAGACGGCCATCTTGAAGAAACCTGCACAGTGCTTCCAGCACGACCCCCGAGTGACCCTTGTGTAAGTGCATCAGGGTTTGAGAAGCCCTACACCGACGCAGCTCCTGCACCAAAGACCAGCCCCCCAGCATCCCCGTGATCTGCGTGGGGCCCTTTTGCCTGGTTGCTGCTTGTCCTGTTGTCTGGTCACTTGCCGGCTGGCTATTGACCTCTGAGATGACGACCCAAAGAATTCGACTCTGCTAGTCTGGTCCCCCAGACTGGCCCTTGCTTCCTTGTAAAAGAGGAGCACCCCGGACCCTCCTGGTCCACTCAAGTTGCCATCTTTGTTTCACCGCGTGGCTTGCATTAGCCAAGGCCTGTTGTCCAGATCGACAATCCGACACCGCCAACAGCAGCAGACTACGTGGGACAGCTCGTGCCTCCAGCCTGGTCGTGAAGAACAGCTCCTGGTCCGCGCAGCTACAGAGAGAAGCGACCCTTCCTTCACCTGAACGCGGCGACAGCATCTGGTTCCCTCCTGGTTCCAGCACCGTCACTGGCTAGTGACCAAGACTCTGTCCCCTTCCTTTTCAGGACTTCCATCTTCCAGTTCCACCCTTGGAACCACCGGACTCCTCCATCTGGCTGCCTGCCAGCAACTTCTTGTTTCAGGCATCACCGGGAACAACAGCAAACCCGACGCAACTTCAACCCTATGCACCCGCAGCCTGTGGGTTAGGTAACTAAAGCTTCTAGGTCCTGAAGTCTGTGTTCACTCTCCTAGTGTCCAGGTCCACTGTTGTTTTCCCTCCATCCAGCCGGGTTCGTCCGGAATCCGTAACTTTGTAAACTGTTGCATCCATAGACGTTGGTACGCATCCCGCGTGAGAGTTCCCACTCTGCACGTGAGTCCCGTGGGCCTCCTGCTCCTTACTTACCTAGTTTGTAGCGTAGTCCCACCGATCCTCCAGCCTCTGGATCTCCTTACAGTATTTTCTTTCCCCGCATTCCATTGTTTTGAGTATATGGTTTGTCGTGCCCCTAAGGCACTTGTGTAAATATTGTGCGAACTCGTATTTCCTTTTTAGTATTGTCATGTGCTTAGCCCTCTGATCTCATAAAGAGTTCAGAGGTGTTGTTATTAATAAATAGACTGTTTATTTTCATAACAACCTCTGTGGTGTTCTTTCATTTGGTATTCAAGGGGTTATACTATGGTAAAACAGCTGGCTTCACATGCCAAAAGAGATTAGCCTAAAAGACTGCTTTTGTCCACGCTACTTGGATAGCTGGTCTATACGGTTGACTTTACAACCAATCACCATAAGGGTTGTTTGGACTGATACAAGGTGATCACTAGAACTAGTGAGCATCATATATCAGGCCAACTTCTCACATTGGTGTGCAGCGGTTGGGATTTGAGCTTGCTGTTGTTTTACCACGTATAATCTTGAAAATATCATTTGAAAAATCACATAGGTACCTAGGTACATATAACAAGCTGAGAAATTCTCTGAGTTCTACTGAACCAGCTGTTGTAGTGTAACAGGGCTTAGCACACCCTGACTACAACTCTTAGCAAGGGATCAGTAGGTAAACCCATAGTGTAGGTAGGTGCATCACTTACACCACACTAGAAGCATGTCTACCCATGGAGAGTCTTCAGAGACTCCCCTTGTGGTTGTTGACCCTCCACAGGTCACTTCCAGATATGCAGCCCTTAGCTTCCAGGAGATGAGACAATTGTGTACCTCCAGGAAACTAAAACAGGGTTCTAACCCTACCACTCCTTTTATGTTAGGTCTCTTAGAGACATATGATGCTAGAAAAGCTACTCATACAGATGGGAGCATGCCAGCCGTAGAAGGTACCCTTGGTGATCCTGACCTCCCTGAAACTGAGGAAGTAGAGGAGGAAGAGGATGAAGAGGTTATCTCTGGGGATGAGGCAGACAATGGTCCTGAGCTAGTCAGCAGACTTACTAGGGCCAACTTAGACCTACATAGGGAAGGATCTGGGGGACCCCCAGTACTGACCCTAAGCAGGCCTAACTTTGGAGTTAGAAGAGATAGGTCTCATTCTAGGGACTCCAATAGATCTGTGCAGTCTCATGCCTCTGCTCAGAGGAGAATAACTTCTCCTCAGAGAAGAGAACATGAAGCAAGGATGAAACAGGCTAATCTGAGGATTCAGAGGGAAGAACTTGTCCTTGCCAAGGAGAAGCTTGCCTTTGCTAGAGAGCAACAGTTGAGTGGGGCAGTCCCCACTGGTGGCAGCAATATCCCTAAGGATAAAGACAGGAGTTTTGATACTAGACACCTGAGTAAAATAGTGCCCCCCTTTTAACAAGGGGATGACATCCACAAATGGATGATTGCTTTGGAGAGGGCCTGCACTGTCCAGTGCATCCCCCAGAGTCAGTGGGCAGCTATATTGTGGCTCTCCTTTGAAGGTAAAGGTAGAGATAAGCTCCTCACTACTAGAGCCGAGGATGCTAACAATTACCAAGTCTTGAAGAATACACTGATTGATGGGTTTGGCTTAACCACTGAGCAGTACAGGTTGCTGTTCAGAGACACCCAGAAAATTCAGTCTCAAGATTGGGCTGACTTTGTTGATTGTGCCACTAAGGCTTTTGAAGGCTGGTTACTGGGAAGTAAAGTTACTGATTACACAGGATTGTATAATCTAATTATGAGAGAACAAATCTTAAGTAATTGTCAGAATCAGTTGTTGCATCAGCACCTTATTGACTCAGATCTGACCTCTCCCCAAGAATTGGGAAAGTAGGCAGACAGATGGGTCAGGACAAGGGTCAAGCAGCAGAACCAGAACCAGGGTGGTGGCCAGAAGAAAGCAGATCCCAAGGGTAATGAGAATAAGCAAAATGACCAGAAGTCTTCAACAGGGCCCCAACAATCTAAAGAGGGTGGGTCCCAGAATTCCCAAAAGAAGAAGAATAATGGTCAGAAGAAACCATGGTGCCAGTACTGCAAAAGTAATACTCACTGGTTTAGTGAGTGCACCAAGAAAGGGCCAACTCCTACCACTACTGCCCCTAAGGCACCTGCACCCCCTAGTACAGTTAGTAGTGGTAGTAATCCTCCCAAGGCTATAGTGGGGTTAACCCTGGGAACTGAGGCGGGCTCTGACTTAGTCAGAACACCTGCTCAGGCTGTTCTTGTTTGTACTGGGGACATGGAAATGACCCCTACAATAAGTCCCAGTACTCTGGGCAAGTACAGGCAAACGCCTTTGATTAATGGAAAAATGGCTCAGGCCTACAGGGACACTTGTGCCAGTGTCACTATGGTGACACCAAACTTTGTGGACCCTGACCAGGTAATACTAGGTTCAGACTACCTGGTGACCAATGCTAGCAATGCCACTACCTCCCATAGTATGGCACTTGTTAATTTCTCCTGGGGAGAGGTAAATGGCCTCAAAAGGGTTGTTGTTAGTTCAGACCTCCCAGTGGACTGTCTTTTGGGCAATGATTTGGAATCCTCCTTATGGTCAGATGTGGAGTATAGGACTCATGTGGAAATGTTAGGTTTGTCAGCACATGTCCTTGCTGTGACTAGGTCACAGGCCAAGAAATGCCCAGCTGAACTAGTGCTGGATCCTGGAAGAATGGACCAGACACTAACCAAGAGAAAGAGCAGTAGGGGTAAGGTTGACTCTTCCCCCCTGCCTCAGGTGGAGGATCAGCTCTCTCAGGAGACTGATCCCAAGACCCCAGAAGGAACTGTCCTAGAAGAGCTTGAGCCTGAACAGGTTGAGTTTCTTGGGACAGGGGGACCTTCCAGGGCAGACTTGAGGCAGGCACAGTTAGACTGCCCATCCCTTGAACCCCTCAGACAGCAGGCTGCTGCTGAGGCTGCAGGGAATGCTAGAGGTGCCCATAAGGTATATTGGGACGATGGACTCCTATACTCTGAGGCAAGAGACCCCAAGCCTGGTGCTACCAGGAGGATGGTCATCCCCTTGTCTCTTAGAGGTTTCCTTCTCACCTTAGCCCATGAAATTCCCCTTGCAGGTCACTTAGGCTAGAACAAGACTTGGGACAGGCTTGCCCCACACTTTCACTGGCCTCACATGTCTGAGGACACTAAGGACTTTTGTCGTTCATGTATCACCTGCCAAGCTAGGGGCAAATCAGGTGGCATAACAAAGGCTCCCCTTATACCACTACCTGTGGTGGGGGTTCCCTTTGAGAGAGTGGGGATTGACATTGTTGGACCAATGGACCCCCCAACAGCATCTGGGCACAGATTTATACTGGTGGTAGTGGATCATGCCACCAGGTATCCAGAAGCTATTCCCCTTAGAACCACTACAGCTCCTCTTGTGGCAAGGGCCCTGGTTGGAGTTTTCTCCAGAGTGTGGTTCCCTAAGGAGGTGATCTCTGACAGAGGTGCAAACTTCATGTCAGGATACTTGACTGCTATGTGGAAGGAATGTGGTGTCAATTACAAATTCACCACACCCTATCACCCACAATGCAATGGGCGTGTTAAAAGGTTCAACAAGACCCTCAAAGGGATGATAAAAGGGTTACCAGAAAAGCTGAGGCGAAGATGGGACATCCTTTTACCCTGCCTTCTGTTTGCTTACAGAGAGGTCCCACAGAAGGGGGTTGGTTACAGCCCTTTTGAGCTTTTGTTTGGACATCCTGTAAGAGGACCCCTATGTCTTGTGAAGGAAGGATGGGAGTTACCTCTCAAAAAGCCTAAACTTGACATAGTGGACTATGTACTTGGTCTCCGCTCCAGGATGGCATAGTACATGGAGAAGGCATCTAAAAACCTGGAGGCCAGCCAAGAACTTCAAAAAGCTTGGCATGACCAAAAGGCTGTCCTAAATGTTTACCATGCAGGACAGAAGGTGTGGGTGTTGGAGCCAGTGGCCCCAGCAGCTCTCAAAGACAAATGGTCTGGACCCCACATCATCATTGAGCAAAAGGGAGAAGTCACCTATTTGGTGGAGATGGGAACTCCCAGGAGCCCTCACAGAGTACTTCATGTGAATAGGCTCAAAGCATTTGTTGACAGGGAGGACATGGGCTTGCTCATGGCCACAGATGAGGGACAGGAGGAAGAGAGTGACCCTCTCCCAGACCTGCTCACTCAGAACCCTGATGATGGGTCAGTAGATGGTGTAGTCTTTTCTAAAAGCCTCTCTGAGCCTCAGCAAAAGGATTGTAAGCAAGTCCTTCAATCCTTCAGACAAATGTTTTCTCTGACCCCCAGTCAGACAAACTGGTGCACACATGAGGTGGACACTGGAGACAGTCTGCCTCTAAAGAGTAAAATCTACAGGCAACCTGACCACGTCAGGGACTGCATAAAAACTGAAGTACAAAAGATGTTGGAATTGGGAGTCATTGAACCCTCAGAGAGCCCTTGGGCTAGTCCTGTAGTTCTAGTGCCTAAACCTCACACCCAGGATGGTAAGAGAGAGATGAGGTTTTGCGTAGACTGCAGGGGTCTCAATGCTGTCACTAAGACAGATGCCCATCCAATACCAAGAGCAGATGAACTCATTGACAAATTGGCTTCTGCCAAGTTCTTGAGTACATTTGACCTGACAGCTGGTTATTGGCAAATCAGGTTAGCTGAGGATGCCAAGGCCAAGACAGCATTTTCTACCCCAGGAGGTCATTACCAATTTGTGGTGATGCCCTTTGGTTTGAAAAATGCACCTGCCACTTTTCAAAGGTTGGTGAACCAAGTTCTCACTGGGTTGGATGACTTTTGTGCAGCATATCTAGATGATATTGCTGTCTTTAGCTCCACCTGGGAGGATCACCTGATCCACCTGAGGAAAGTTTTAGAGGCCCTGCAAAAGGCAGGCCTCACTATCAAGGCTACTAAGTGCCAGATAGGGCAGAGTCAAGTTGTATACTTGGGCCACCTTGTAGGTGGAGGCCAAGTTCAACCTCTGGAGAGCAAGATACAGGCCATAAGGGACTGGGCTCCTCCAACCACCCAGACACAGGTCAGAGCTTTCTTGGGCCTGTCTGGTTATTACAGGAAATTTGTCAGAAATTATGGAACCATTGTGACTCCACTTAATGACCTGACAAGTAAGAAAATGCCAAAGAGAGTTCAGAGGTGTTGTTATTAATAAATAGACTGTTTATTTTCATAACAACCTGTGTGGTGTCCTTTCATTTGGTATTCAAGGGGTTATACTATGGTAAAACAGCTGGCTTCACATGCCAAAAGAGATTAGCCTAAAAGACTGCTTTTGTCCACGCTACTAGGATAGCTGGTCTATACGGTTGACTTTACAACCAATCACCATAAGGGTTGTTTGGACTGATACAAGGTGATCACTAGAACTAGTTAGCATCATATATCAGGCCAACTTCTCACACCGGCTTGTAAGTGCAGTGTTTAATCTGTTTCACGACACACATTTGCATGCAGGGAAACAGATGAAAACTCAGCTTTCTGCAACCTGGAGCGGTTTGACAAATCCGGCTATCAGAAAGTGGAGTTATGTTTGCTTTTTCTTGATGAGAGCTGTCATCTCCCACCAAGCAAAAGACACAGCTACCTCCCGAGGTTGGGCACCTCGGGAGGCAGCCACAATTGGTCCAGAGTGTTGATGATCCCCAGGGCCATAACTGGCTCCACGAGGGTGGCCATGCGGCCCCCTCCTCCATAGAACTTTGCGCAGGGGAAATGGTGGTTCCAGGTGCGCGGCGTGTACGAGAGCCCCCCTACATTAATTTATTTCCTTTCTCGGTAAGGTGGCGGTACCCGGGGTTGCTGTGGAGCCTACCTGCATTGATATTTTTAAGTGCCCCAGGGAGGTGGCTTTTCCCTGGGCTGTGAGGCGGTGGGGCACAGGCCCCCGCATCAATTCAACTTAATTTTCCCCAAAAAAGTGGTGGTCCCCAGGGCGTGGGCGGGCCCAGCGGGCCCGTCCTCATACATATTTGAAGTGCCCTGGGGAGGTGACAGTACCCAGGGCTTTCATAAGCCCTAGGAGGGTGGCCCTGTGCGCCCCCCTTCTGTATATATTTGCACATGCCCTGGGACCTGACCCACTCGGGACGGTAATTCATTTTCAGCAGGATCTGTGGTTCCAGCGCTGCTGGTGACAAAAATTAAACAGAACAAAATTGCTTTCTTTTCCCTGCGTGACCTTCCCCCAGAAGGCCTAGGAGATCAGGGTATTCCTATCCTGTCCCCTTCTCTTTTTTCTGCTTTTTCTTCTGGAACAGATCCAAGATCACTGCCAACTCTTTCTGTTTGAAGTGTTGGCAGCCAATCAGATCTCAGCACAAGATCGGGAGGGTTCACGAAGCCTTCACGTCCCTATATTTACAAATTGTTTTTTCTCTTATCTCAAAAGATATTGATCGGATTTATTCCAGTTTACTAATAGGCCGCTTTCTGGACCAACAACTTCCTTTCTGCCAAATATGGTGTAATTCCGTCCAGCGGTTCGGTCCATAGTCTTGTCTAAAATCTCTATGGGAATTAACAGGGGGAAACGCTTTTTGGGGGTCCCCTTTTTCTCTGCCCCCCTGTGAGAAGTTGGCCTGATATATGATGCTCACTAGTTCTAGTGATCACCTTGTATCAGTCCAAACAACCCTTATGGTGATTGGTTGTAAGTCAACCTTATAGACCAGCTATCCTAGTGGTAGCATGGACAAAAGCAGTCTTAGGGTAAACTCGTTATGGCATGTGAAGCCAGCTGTTTTACCACAATATAACCCCTTGAATACCAGATGAAAGGACACCACACAGGTTGTTATGAAAATAAACAATATATTTATTAATAACAAACACCTCTGAACTCTTTATGAGGTCAGAGGGCTAAGCACATAACAATCTCTTGGAAAAATACGACAAGTTGCACAAAATTACAATGGTGCCCTAGGGGGCACGGCAAACCATATACTAAGTAAATGGAATGTGAGAGTCGATAGAAGAAATGGAGCTGTCCAGAGGCTGCAGGACCGCTGGGACTACGCTATCCTAACCTTAGGTAAGTAATAGGAGGCCCACGGGACGCGGGTGCAGAGTGTGAACTCACACGCGGGATGCGCAACAACGTCTATGGACAGTGCAGTTCAAGTTAAAGGTAAGTACGGACAATCCTGACTAGTTAGGACTAAAACGACTGTGGAACTGAACACTAGGAGATTCAAGCTACCCTTGAGCACCGAAATGCTCTCGTTACCTCACCCACGGGCTGCGGGTGCATAGGTGCTAAGTCGTGTCGGGTTTCTGCGTTGAAGTCAATGGAGCCTGAAAGAAAAGATGCTGCAGGCGACCAGGAGGAAGATGTCCGGTGCGATCCAAGGGTGAATCGGTGAAGAAGAGGACCTGAAAGCAGAGGGACAATGTTCACAGTCACTAGCCAGTGACTGGAGTGGAACCAGGAAGGAACCAGATGTCGTCGTCGCGATCAGGTGAAGAGTGGACGCTTGACTCTGCAGCCACGTGGACCAGGAGGTATCTTCGACGACCAGGATGGAGGCACGGGCTGTCCCACGCAGGCTCTCGCTGTCGGCGGTGTTGGATCCTGAATCGGCGTCAACAGGCCTTGGCAAAGGCAACCCACGCGGTGAGTGGAGAAAGCGTCTGGTGCGGACTAGGAGAGTCCGGGGTGCCCCTCTTTTGGAAGGGGGCATGGGCCAGTCTGGAGCAACCAGACCAGCAGCAAAGATTTCAAGGTTCGTCGTCTAGGAGGTCACTAGCTAGCAGGCAAGTGACCAGACAACGCGTCGAGCAGCAAACAAGCAGAAGGGCCCCATGCAGATCTCGTGGAGGCTGGAGGGCTGATCTTCGGTGCAGGGGCTGCTCGGGGCTGGGGCTTCTCAATCCCCAAAGTACTTGGTCGAGTTTACCTCGGGAGTCGTGCTGAAAGCGAAGTGCAGTCTCTTCAAGATGGCCGGTCCCACGTGTCTCGTCGCACCCACGGATCTCAGCTGGGCTGCAGATGTGAGTTGAGGTCGGAGAGGTCTGGGAATCCGGGTCTCGTCGGGCTCTGAAGTCTGGATCCTCAAGGGAAGACGACAAAGTGAAGCCGCTGGACGCTTGATGGTGCCTGCAGTTGCAGGGTGGACACTCCTTGCCCACAAGGGAGATTCTTCAGTCTTCTGTGGAGCAGAACGTCGAAGTCCAGAGTTTCTTCTTACAAAGTTGTTCAGGATAATCTGTTTTGGAATGGGACCAGCTCCTACCTGTACTGCTGACTAGGTCCCTCCCCTGGGTGGGACCAGGAAGGGGGGTGGTTACACCCCCTATCTTTTGTCCGGTTTTCGCGCCAGAGCTGGGGCAGGGATGCCCCAGCAACTGGTTTGAACCGGTGTATGCACAGGGCACCTTGTGTGCCCCAGGCATGTCTCATTCCTTTCAGGCCTATCCTACCCAATACACAAAATCCTGTCTGGGGTGGTGCTAGCACCTCCTAAGGCAGGAAACCCTTTGTCCAATCCTCCCTCGCTGGAAGGACTCCCAGCAGCAGGAGGTCAGACTTGTGTCTGTGGTGGCAGCATCCATTTTGTGATGCCAAGGCTCAAGTTAACTTTAACCGGGGTTCACAGTTACATACATGTTTTGTCCCTCTAGAACGGTGGAATGCTACCCCCGTCGCCAGAATTGGCGAGGGGGTAGTATTCCAATTCGTATGACACCTTACTCGACATGTTTTGATAATGTTATACCAGAGTTAGCATTCAACCGCGAGGTCGATAATGCACTTTAGAGTATATGGTATAGCGTTATCATGGAATAGCTATTAGGACATGGTTCCGCAAGCTGCAGACGGGCTCAGCTCATGCCAGAGCACCATCTCACATAATTCCAAGCACTCTGCCTTCAGGATTGTTAAGGCCTGCCATAGGAGTGACTGATAGGAGGATATGTGTCCATTTTAGGGTTAGATATAGGTATACAATATCTACAGCAAAGGGTGATTACACCACCTTGCCCCAGCTGTCGTGCAGCCAGTTGTGTCAGTTTTAGATGGCCAGCCAGGGGTGGCATAATACATGCTGCAGCCCCTGGTAGGCCCTGGGTACACCTATGCCCTGGGCACCTCAGGTACACTGTACAGGGACTGATAAGTTGACTCAGTATCCAATTAGATATGTACCTAGGGTACATGGAGTCCATTTTACAGAGAGAACAGGAAGCCTGGGGTCCTGAATAGCAGGATCCCAGGCCAACTAAGTCAAAAACCAGCAAAACACTAGGCAAAAAGTTGGGGGTAACCATAGTCAGATATCCACCTTCCTACACCCCCCTTGACAGATCACCACAAAACTTTCAGGAGAGCAGCTGAAGAGAGCCTTGTACTAGTTTTGAAACTTTTGCAAGAATTCGTCAAACAACGTTAAAGTTATTAGCAAAACAAAAGTATACAGAAATATGTGGATTATACTGCCAAAATGTAATGATAGATGATGATGAAATTGAATGTCTAGACTTCTTGTTTTATGAGGTGGAACTGGAGTAGAGTCCAACTCTGAAGGCCACCAGTCTAATGACCAGATGCTGTTGGAGGTGCCGAAAATTGGAATTTTGTTTTTGCTTGAATTGATCTGTAGGCCACTACTATGCCTTTATTAGCTATTACCAAAAGTAATCAAAGACTTAGATTACTTTTAAGTGCATGACATCACTGCTTGAAAATGGGCAGTTAAAGAGGAGAGCCAATTTAATTGAGTACCTCAGAGTCCTACGATAGATAGAGAGAGAATCTAATGGGATGCTTTGGTAAACAGTGTCAAAAGTGGCCGTAAGATCCAACAGAACCAAGACTGCATGACCACGCATCATTAAAATTGGGCGAAGCTGGTCTGTGACCAGAAGCAGAAGTGTTAGTGTATTACAATGCTCTCTGAAACCTGATTGAGCATCATCCAGCAGCAAATGTTTTTCAAGTACCTCAGTGCCTTCTCCTAGATATTCACTGGGAATGGCAAGAGAGATGTAGGTCTATTGTAGAAAGAACGGAGATCAGCAGATGGATTCTTCACAATGGGCACCACATGAGCAAGCTTCCAAATGGGAGGTACAGAAGCTAAATTGAGGAAATTATTCAGTAGGTTACATAGGTCGGGGCTAATGGATTCCATCCGGGAGAAAAAACGTAGAGATATTGGAGAATAGATGTCCTTAGGAGATGTTTGAGAAAAAGTAGTGAGTTGAGAAGAAAGAGAACATAGATTACAAGAATATTGAGGTAAGGCAGGCTGCGTGTCAAAATTATTATTTTTTTTATTTTTTATTTTTTAATCCTCATTTGCCGTCTTGCCGCCCATAACTTCGTACTTATCCACCACTGGGCTGTTATTGTCTATTAGGCTGGTCTAGAGTTATGGGGCATAGACAACACATATTTTTGGTTCTGGTCTCCTCTCAACTGACCTTCTTGACCACCCGACCCAAGATGTGTGTCCTCCACCATCTCTATTCCTCGTCCTTGGATGATCCATATACCAGCTAGACAGGCACGGGCTTAATCATTGGACTTTTAACATAAATATAACTTTAACCAAAATTTAGCAGGAAGGGTATCCAAAAACCTCTATTTCTTTTAGAGCGATCTAACATATCAAGCTTAGCCATGTATCTCATGGCTAAGATCCAGTCCAATAAAGTAGGACTGAGTGGTGAGACCCATAATTTACATATCTCTCGGCGTGCTAATAACATAGCATAAAAAATAAGTCTAACATTGTTACCCAAAACTCTATTTTGTAAATCATATCTCCCAGTAATAATTAATTCAGGGCTTACCTCAATGGGTTGGTTCAGTGCTTTAGAAAGGGAGTTACTCACTTCAATCCAGAATTGTTTGATATTCGGACACGATACAAACATGTGTAAGTCATCGACATTTGGAGCTTTACATTTTGGACATTCGACTATTCCTCCATCCTTAAATTTAGAGAGCCTGTACGGGGACCAGTATGCCCTGTGAATGGTAAATAAAACATTTCGCCTTAAGTTTGCAGGTTTAACAATTCTGTATAGCATGCTCATAGTTACTTGCCATTGGTCTTCTGTCGCGATCCTTGGCAAGCTTTTCTTCCACAGGGTCTCAGGTAAATCAAATGTTCCATCCTCCATTTCCAATATTCGCCAGTACCAGCAAGCAACTTCCTTCTTAAAAACCATTGACTCCAACTTTAGTTCAAAGTCATTTTCCCGTCCAATCCCTGATTCTGACTGATTTGCCCAACTTTGGATCTGTAAGTACTTGTATTTTGAAAAAACTGGGCCCCACTTTTGTTGGCAAGAACTCCAAGAAATTAAATTTCCGTCTAGAAATAAATATTTCCATCTTTGCAAGGCGGGCTCCTTTATCAAATTTAAAGCTAACGCGTCTTTTGTCCAGGAAGGAGCTCCCGGCGATTCCCATATCGGAGCCATATAACTTAGATAGGGGATCTTAGATACTTTTCTTATTTTATACCAAATCTCGGCCAGGTCCCTCAGAGTCTTGAGTTTCACCTTTTTAAAAAACTTGGGATCTCCAAACTTATATAAGTATCCAAACTCGTGATAACCTGATATCTTCAGCATTATCCCAAAAAGTCCGCCGATCTGAGATTGAACAAGGGTACCCAATAACATCCTACAATTTTTTAAACAAAAAGCCCATGCATATATTTGTAAATCCGGAGCCGCCAACCCTCCCTTATTTACACTTCTTCTTATTTTCTTCCATTAAATTCGAGAGGTTTTTGACGCCCAAATAAATGAAGTTATCATACTTTGTATTTTCGCCAACCATTCCTTTTTAAAGCACAACGGAATAGTCTCAAACAAAAAAGTAATTTTTGGTATAATCACCATCTTTACAAGGTTAGATCTCCCATATATTGACAAAGGTATATTTATCCAGCCTTTTAGCGTATCACCAACCTCTTTTTTCACTCTGTCAAAATTAGTTTTAGCCAAGTCCTCAATCTTCTGTGTAATCCTGACACCAAGATATCTCATTTCTGCTGTAGTTTTTACCCCTCTCGTGTTAAGATTCCAAGTCATTATCTCTGTCTTTTCTTGGTTTAACTGGTAACCAGAAATCCTACCAAAATCTTTTGTTGTGTTTACTAAGTTTTCCAAAGTTCTAACTAAATTAGTAGAATAAACAATAATATCATCCGCATATAAACCTAATTTCTTTGCCCAGCCCATCACGGCAAAAGGAGGTATCTCTTCTGAGGCTCTAATTTTACAAGCGAGAGGCTCTATATATATATATATTAAAAAGTAAAGGTGATAAGGGACATCCTTGCCGGGTGCCCCGCATTACCCTAATAGGAAGCGTAAGAGTTCCATTTATAAGTACTCGCGAAGTCGGGGCACAATATAATGAAAAAATGGATTGCGTAAATTTATCTCTTAAGTTGAGATATTGCAGGAGAGTTTTTAAGTATACAAAATTAACTCGATCAAAGGCCTTGGCAGCGTCTAATGCTATCACTGCCAAGGGATATTCATATTTAGAGGCTAAATCTATCAAACCTATCAAAGAGTAGGTAAGGTCTTTTAAGTACCTCCTCTTAATGAAACCCCTTTGATCTTCATGTATCAATTTATGGATGATTTTACCAAGCCTGTCAGCCAAAATTTTAGAAAAGAATTTATAATCACAGTTTAAAAGTGAAATCGGCCTATAGGCATCCATGTTTTTTGGAGATTTCCCTGGTTTAAGTATTAAAACAATATTTGCCTCATTCCAAGAACTTGGAATTTTCACTTCCCCCCTAAAAATTCTATTATACAAGTGGCACAGAGTGGGGGCCAACGTATTTCCTAGGGCTTTATACACTTCTGCGGGTAGACCGTCTGGTCCAGGGGCTTTCCCTCTTTTGCTATCCTTAATCACTTTCATCAGCTCTTCTTGAGTAATTTCCTTATTAAGCCCAAGCATATCCTCCTCTGACAGTGGTTTTATTAAGGGTAGCCAGGTCTCAATCTCATCTTTATCTGGACAAAGGTCTTCTGTATAAACATTCGTAAAGTATTCCTGAAATGCTTCTACAATCTGTTTGTTTTCTGTTATAGTTTGATCTATGCCCGGTTTCTTGATCTCTTTAATATGATTCCGTATGACATCTTTCTTAGCTTTCCACGCTAGTAACTTGCCACATCCCTCTCCATATGAAAAATGTGCCAACTGACTAGCTTCCCATCTCTCTTTAACTCGTTGTGTAAGTATTGCAGTAAGTTGAACCTTTAAGTCTAAAAGATTTTTCTCCCATGGGCCATCTGAAGTAGTCACATCCTGGGGGATTCGATTGA
Source organism: Lissotriton helveticus (assembly GCF_964261635.1). Taxonomy (NCBI): domain Eukaryota; kingdom Metazoa; phylum Chordata; class Amphibia; order Caudata; family Salamandridae; genus Lissotriton; species Lissotriton helveticus. The sequence goes on along the minus strand of NC_136063.1, from coordinate 834,062,019 downwards.
TTTCGCACTCTCGAATCTCTTTTTCTAACTTTGAGACCTGACTATAATACAGTCTTCGTTTCTTTGCCCCTTGAGCTCCCATTCTACCTCTCATGAACGCTTTACACGCTTCCCATACTGTATCTTCCTTAGCTGAGCCCACATTTACTTCTAGAAAAACTTGTATCTCTTCTTTGAGAGTTTCTAGGACCTCTACATCAGCTAAAATTGTCCGATCTAGTCTCCAAACTGAAATGATTTCTTCTGCTTCCAACCTCAAGTTTAGACTCACACCAGAATGATCTGATAAATGCGCCCCTATGTGATCTACGCCTATAACTCTCTCTTTCAGTCTATTATCAATCAGAAAAAAATCTATCCGTGAGTTGTGTTTATACTTTTTATTGTAGAAAGTAAACCCTAGCTGTTGTGCAGATTTAAATCTCCAAATATCACAGAGTCCTAGTTGCCCCATCATTGACTTAACCTTGGCCGTCATTTTACTATTCATTATTGCTCTGGCGTTGCCAGTTCTATCCAGCTTACCGTCTAATACTGTATTAAAATCCCCTGCCATAATTATTTTACCTGGAAAATCCAATAACTCCAATTCAACTTTCTCTAAAACTGTGGGATCATCTATATTCGGACCATAATAGCCTACAACTGTCAGCACTTCACTCGACAGTTTTAATCTACAAATCACCCATCTTCCTCTACCATCTACTACACTATTTTCGACTACTATATCAGATCCTTTTCTAATCAAAATAGCTACTCCCTTTGTAACCAAGTCTTGGGATGTAAAGGTAGCATTTGCAATCCATTTTTGAGTACTAAATATCTCTTTGCTTTCCTTTTGTGTTAAATGTGTTTCTTGCAAGATGATGATCTGCGCTGGTGAATCTTCTAAATATTTCAAAATCAGTAATCTCCTAGATTTAACTCGGAGGCCATTGACATTCCATGTAAGGAACCTTAACTCCTTATTTCTAGCCCTGCTCATCATACTTGTCATACTTGTCACATACTGCCCATTTTTTCTTTCTGATTAAGTCACAGCAAGACCGCTCATGAGGAATGTTTTTTTTTATTTTCTCCCTTGCCCCTATCCCTCCCCTCTCCCTACACTCACTTCCCTCCCTGGAAAACCCGTCCATTACTCCCACGGCCTAGGCCTGTGGATGTCTCAGTGGTGGTGTATCTTTTTATTATTTTACAAATATTATGGCCGATATTCTATTTCTATTTCTTTTCATTATGAATAACATCCAAAAAGGCATCTACCTCGTCCACTGTACGCATCATTAAAATTGGGCGAAGCTGGTCTGTGACCAGAAGCAGAAGTGTTAGTGTATTACAATGCTGTCTGAAACCTGATTGAGCATCATCCAGCAGCAAATGTTTTTCAAGTACCTCAGTGCCTTCTCCTAGATATTCACTGGGAATGGCAAGAGAGATGTAGGTCTATTGTAGAAAGAACGGAGATCAGCAGATGGATTCTTCACAATGGGCACCACATGAGCAAGCTTCCAAATGGGAGGTACAGAAGCTAAATTGAGGAAATTATTCAGTAGGTTACATAGGTCGGGGCTAATGGATTCCATCCGGGAGAAAAAACGTAGAGATATTGGAGAATAGATGTCCTTAGGAGATGTTTGAGAAAAAGTAGTGAGTTGAGAAGAAAGAGAACATAGATTACAAGAATATTGAGGTAAGGCAGGCTGCGTGTCAAAATTATTGTACTTAATGGCGATTGTTTTGCAAAAAAAGGATTACGGTTATCACACAATTCCAGCGAGGTTGGTACCGTTTGTTGGCAGCTTTCTGGGTGCAAGAAAGAGTAAACCATTCAAAACAACTGTTTAACAGAAATAAAGGTAGATCCTTTATCACCATGTTCAAGCTTGCTTTAATATCTTGAAGTAAACCTTAAGTACCGATCTATATATATTTTCTAGAACATTGCAACAAGTTGCCCTCCGTTCATGTTCCGACAATTTACATGTTCTCTTTTGTTCTAGTAGTTTCCCAGAAAACTAAGGAGCCAAAGGAGAGCTGCTTAAAGATATCTTACAGCTACAGGGTGCAATAGAGTCAAATGTTGTAGAAAGCCATACATTTAAATTGTTTCTCCTTATTGTCTGACAGAACCACATTTTCTTGTGCAAAAAAGGCCTCCAATTTGTTAGGTGTTAACCTTAGGCCAAATTCTAGATAGCCCTAAGTCTGAATTAGAGAAAGATTTTTTTGGGTTGAATATATAAATTGATAAGGGATAACAAAATATCTGAAAGAGACACGTTAGTGATAGATGCCTTACCTTAGAATATCCCCAGGCGTCAGACTGGATTCGGAAAATTTTGCGTAGCAATACCCCTGCGCGCTGGCAGGCGTCGTCCGCGGCTCCGCGTCCGTCGTCGGCGTCGTTAGCGCCGGAATGACGTTGTCGGAGTACTTAGACGCCGCCCATGCACGCTGACGTCAGTTCTTCTTCATTTTTCCGCGTCAGCTAGCGCAGATCCGGAGACGCTCTACCCCTTAGTCATTTTATGACTAAACTTTTTTGATTTTTTTATCATTTCTCTACTCGAGTCTTCGACTCCGACGGTGCCGGTAGGGATGCCCGGGTTTAAACCCTGCTCCAAGTGCGACCGACTGATGTCGGTTACCGACCCCCATCGCCGGTGCCTTAAGTGTTTAGGCATCAACCACAACGACCGCACCTGCTCCGACTGCCGGGCCCTGACGTCTAAAGCTAGGCGGGAGCGGTCCCGCAAGCGACTCGAGCTCCGGCAGTCGGCCCCACGCCGCTCCAGGTCCCGGTCCCACAGGAGGTCGAGGGACCGGTCGCGGGGTCGGAGTCCTCGCAGCTCCGGGAGTGGACATCGGTCGTCAGGATCCAAGTCCTCAGGTAAGAGGCATGAGAGGTCGGAGAGACGTCATCGTTCCTCCGACTCACCCCGACGCTCGCACGAGGGTGACACCACCCACGCGGCTCCGACAGAGTCGAAGGCGTCGCCGCCTGCCCCACACCTTCGGGTCCCTGGGCATGATGCGACGCCAGAGGAGGTCGAGCGGTACCTCATGGACATGTGGTCCCTCCCTCAGCCGGGTCCCGTGGCGCCTCCTGGCCCAACGGCCCCGGCTGGAGGGCCTAGCGAGTCGGGTGCTTCGGCTCCGACGCCGTCGGGTGCTTCGGCCCCGGCACCGCCGGCGACTTCGGTCCCGGCGCTGCAGGACCTCACTGGATCCACTTCCGGATCTGGGTCGTCGCCGGTCGACCTCACGACCTCTCTGGCGCCAGCCCTGCGGGTGTCGCCCCCGGCGCCCACTATGGACGGCCTTTGGAGATTTCTATTTCTACGAACCGGCCCCCGTGTGTTGACCCTGATCTGCAGGAGATGGGTGACGAGGGTGATTGGGAGGGGTCTGTGGACCATCTGGAACAAGAGTGCCAGTCTCAACAGGACTGGACATATGAGCTTCGGGAGGCCAGTGGAATTGACACTTCGCCAGACACTGGATTTGTCTCCCCTCCCACCGTGGCTACCGAGGAGGGGGCTACTTACAGTGTAGTGTTGACGTGGGCGGCCAAGGCCTTACACCTTGAGCTCCCCGTCGCGGCCGTGAGGACTAACCTCCTCACTGAGGTCCTTAAACAGCAGACAAGCTCCACTGAGCCTCTGCTGCCGTTTAATGAGACCTTGTGTGACGTTCTTGTGGGCACTTGGTCCAAGCCCGCCACAGGTCCGCCTGTGGATAGGAACGTGGCCAGACACTACCGCCCGGCCCCGGGCGACCCTTGCTTTTTGTCCACCCATCCCACCCCCGAGAGCCTGGTCATCCAGGCCTCCACTTCCCAGACCGCATTCCCGACGGCCCCGCCCGATCGGGAATCCAAATGATACGAACAGTTCGGGAAGAAAGTGTTCTCGTCCCTGAGTTTATGACTGCGGTCTGTCAATACCGCATGCCTCTTGGGCCGCTACACCCACACCCTGTGGGATACGGTCGCGAACGTGCTGCCACAATGCCCGAAGGAGGTCCGGGCTAAACTCGCCCAAGCCCTTGCGGAGGGTCGAGATGCAGCGCGATATTCCATCTGGTGTGGGCTGGATACCACGGACTCACTGGGCAGGGCGATGGCAACGACGGTGGCGGTTCGACGCGACGCCTGGTTGAGGACCGCCAACTTTTCGGCCGATGTCCAGGCCACTCTTCTGGACATGCCGTTCGATGGCCGTCGCCTCTTTGGCGACAAGGCAGACCATGCCCTTGAGCGCTTTAAGGACTCCAGGGCTACGGCCAAGTCCTTGGGCCTCTCGGCCCCACGCCAGCAATCGGGTGCCTTTCGCTCCTTTCGTGGCCACGAAAGGGGCGCCCCCACACGAGCTGCCAGCCACGCACCGCAGAATGTTCAGCAGCGCGGTGGTGGCCGTGGAAACCGCCGTAACGGCGGTCGGGGACAGCGGCGAGCCCAGTCCACACCTCCCTCCGCAGCACCTGCCGTAACACCTTCCTAGTCCGTGTTTTCAGGCCCATGTGACGCCAGTGGGTGGCAGGGTTCGCCATCACTTCCACCACTGGCACAATGTCACGTCGGACGGGTGGGTGCTGCAAATCGTCCGAAGGGGCTAATCCCTCCCCTTCGACGCGACCCCTCCAGCCATGCCACCGCAATACCACCGAGTATCGGGGGATCATTTGCGACTTCTGCAGGAGGAAGTTACGGCCCTCTTGGCCAAGGGGGCCATCGAGCGCGTTCCTGGGCCAGAAGTAGGGTGTGGTTGCTACTCCCACTACTTTCTGGTACCCAAGAAGGGCAAAGGGGGCCTACGCCCTATCTTGGACCTACGGAACGTCAACGGCTTCCTCCGGAAGGAGAAGTTCAAGTTGTGGGCGCTTATGGAAGATCTGGGCTTTGAGGAACCACTTGTCACTCTCCTCTGCAGACTTCATGCTTCCACCTCTGTAGTTATCCGTTATGGTCCAGGGGGAGAGAAGACCAAGCCCATCGATTCGACAGGTGGGGTCTGACAAGGCTGCATTCTAGCCCCGTTTTTATTTTTGGTCTACACAAGTGGGCTGGAGCAGTTTCTGTTAAACACTTGGACTTCCCAAAAATAGCAGGTGCCCAAGTACTTTATGCTGACGACACGGTTTTGATGTCCTTGATTGCCAGTAGCATTCATGGATGTCTAGATGCTTTCACCGAATACATGACGTCACTAGACCTGAAGGTGAATTATAAGAAATCCTTTGTCATGGTATGTGGGTCAAAATTAACAAAAACACGAAAATACACAGTGAATGGGACAGGTATTGAGAAGGTAAAACATTTTTAGTTATTTGGGGTATTTTTTTACTCTAATCTAAACTGGGATCAACTTTTAGTATCCCAGGTGCAACGAACATCAAGAGCCATTGAGGGGCTGTTTCGATTTGCGGCCAAAATTGGCCAGAAGCCTGTTGCAGAGCTGATAACCCTGTATAAATCAAAATGTCTGTCAGGAGCATCTTACGGTGCAGGAGTGTGGGGATATCAAAAGAGCACCCAGATTCAAATAATCGAGAACACATTTTTGAAGAGACTCTTATTTATCCCGTCTAGCTCCCCCACAGTATTTTGCCACTCGGAGGTGGGCAGGGATATCACAGACAGAATACACATGGCACCTCTGCTTTTATGGGGTAAAATTTGGTCCTCAGTGTGAGAAGTTGGCCTGATATATGATGCTCACTAGTTCTAGTGACCACCTTGTATCAGTCCAAACAACCCTTATGGTGATTGGTTGTAAGTCACCCTTATAGACCAGCTATCCTAATGGTAGCATGGACAAAGCAGTCTTAGGCTAAACTCTTTTGGCATGTGAAGCCAGCTGTTTTACCACAATATAACCCCTTGAATACCAGATGAAAGGACACCACACAGGTTGTTATGAAAATAAACAGTATATTTATTTATAACAACACCTCTGAACTCTTTATGAGGTCAGAGGGCTAAGCACATGACAATCTCTTAAGAAAAATACGACAAGTTGCACAAAATTACAATGGTGCCTTAGAGGCACGACAAACCATATACTAAGTAAGTGGAATGTGAGAGGCGATAAAAGAAATGGAGCTGTCCAGAGGCTGGAGGTTCGCTAGGACTATGCTATCTTCACCTTAGGTAAGTAATAGGAGGCCCACGGGACGCGTGTGCAGAGTGTGAACTCACACGCGAGATGCGTAACAACGTCTATGGACAGTACAGTTCAAGTTTAAGGTGAGTACGGACAATTCTGACTAGTTAGGACTAAAACGACTGTGGAACTGGACACTAGGACAGTTAAACTACCCTTGAGCACCGAAATGCTCTCGTTACCTCACCCACGGGCTGCGGGTGCATAGGTGCCAAAGTGTGTCGGGTTCTCGCGTTGAAGTCAATGGAGCCTGATAGAAAAGATGCTGCAGGCGACCAGGAGGAAGATGTCCGGTGCGATCCAAGGGTGGATCGGTGTGAGAAGTTGGCCTGATGTGCAGTGCTCACTATTCTAGTGATCACTATATATCAGTCCAAACAACCCTTATTGATGATTGGTTGTAAGTCAACCTTATAGACCAGCTATCCTAGTAGCATGGATACGAGCAGTCTAAGGCTAAGACTCTAGAGGGCGTGTTAAGCCAGCTGTTTTACCATCACATTACCCCTTGAACACCCAGTGAAAGGACACCACACAAGTGTTATGAAAATAAACAGTGTATTTATTAGAATCACAACAACCCTGTACTCTTTATGAGGACAGGGTGCTAGGCACACAACAAAACTCTTACGAAAATACTTAAGTTAGCACGTTATACACAAATGCCCGAGGGGCACGAAAAACCATATACTTTAAAAAGTGGAATGCGAATTACTAGCAGGTAAGTACAGTACTAATAGGAAGTCCAAGGGGTCGCTCACTACTTATCCTACCAGCGTGTAGCCCCAATGCGTTGTGGTCCTTGCAGTCAGCATCAGCGGGTGCGCCTCTGCCTGGGTCTTGAGGAAAAAAATTCAGTCGCGTTGGCCATCCCTGGACACGTGTTTCGAGGTTGTTGCCTCTCGTCAGCAGGGAGTAGGAATGTATGAAGGGGTGCTGCGTAGGCTGCCAAAAATATTTTCAGGTCTGGTACCGCTCGTGGCACGTAGGAGCGTAACCCGGGCTCGTCAGCCCCACCGGCTCAAGGGAGCCTGAATGTAAAAGTAAGTCCAAGGGGTCGCTCACTACTTATCCTACCAGCGTGTAGCCCCAATGCGTTGTGGTCCTTGCAGTCAGCATCAGCGGGTGCGCCTCTGCCTGGGTCTTGAGGAAAAAAATTCAGTCGCGTTGGCCATCCCTGGACACGTGTTTCGAGGTTGTTGCCTCTCGTCAGCAGGGAGTAGGAATGTATGAAGGGGTGCTGCGTAGGCTGCCAAAAATATTTTCAGGTCTGGTACCGCTCGTGGCACGTAGGAGCGTAACCCGGGCTCGTCAGCCCCACCGGCTCAAGGGAGCCTGAATGTAAAAGTAAGTCCAAGGGGTCGCTCACTACTTATCCTACCAGCGTGTAGCCCCAATGCGTTGTGGTCCTTGCAGTCAGCATCAGCGGGTGCGCCTCTGCCTGGGTCTTGAGGAAAAAAATTCAGTCGCGTTGGCCATCCCTGGACACGTGTTTCGAGGTTGTTGCCTCTCGTCAGCAGGGAGTAGGAATGTATGAAGGGGTGCTGCGTAGGCTGCCAAAAATATTTTCAGGTCTGGTACCGCTCGTGGCACGTAGGAGCGTAACCCGGGCTCGTCAGCCCCACCGGCTCAAGGGAGCCTGAATGTAAAAGTAAGTCCAAGGGGTCGCTCACTACTTATCCTACCAGCGTGTAGCCCCAATGCGTTGTGGTCCTTGCAGTCAGCATCAGCGGGTGCGCCTCTGCCTGGGTCTTGAGGAAAAAAAATTTCAGTCGCGTTGGCCATCCCTGGACACGTGTTTCGAGGTTGTTGCCTCTCGTCAGCAGGGAGTAGGAATGTATGAAGGGGTGCTGCGTAGGCTGGCAAAAATATTTTCAGGTCTGGTACCGCTCGTGGCACGTAGGAGCGTAACCCGGGCTCGTCAGCCCCACCGGCTCAAGGGAGCCTGAATGTAAAAGTAAGTCCAAGGGGTCGCTCACTACTTATCCTACCAGCGTGTAGCCCCAATGCGTTGTGGTCCTTGCAGTCAGCATCAGCGGGTGCGCCTCTGCCTGGGTCTTGAGGAAAAAAATTCAGTCGCGTTGGCCATCCCTGGACACGTGTTTCGAGGTTGTTGCCTCTCGTCAGCAGGGAGTAGGAATGTATGAAGGGGTGCTGCGTAGGCTGCCAAAAATATTTTCAGGTCTGGTACCGCTCGTGGCACGTAGGAGCGTAACCCGGGCTCGTCAGCCCCACCGGCTCAAGGGAGCCTGAATGTAAAAGTAAGTCCAAGGGGTCGCTCACTACTTATCCTACCAGCGTGTAGCCCCAATGCGTTGTGGTCCTTGCAGTCAGCATCAGCGGGTGCGCCTCTGCCTGGGTCTTGAGGAAAAAAATTCAGTCGCGTTGGCCATCCCTGGACACGTGTTTCGAGGTTGTTGCCTCTCGTCAGCAGGGAGTAGGAATGTATGAAGGGGTGCTGCGTAGGCTGCCAAAAATATTTTCAGGTCTGGTACCGCTCGTGGCACGTAGGAGCGTAACCCTGGCTCGTTAGCCCCACCGGCTCAAGGTAGCCTGAATGTAAAAGTAAGTCCAAGGGGTCGCTCACTACTTATCCTACCAGCGTGTAGCCCCAATGCGTTGTGGTCCTTGCAGTCAGCATCAGCGGGTGCGCCTCTGCCTGGGTCTTGAGGAAAAAAATTCAGTCGCGTTGGCCATCCCTGGACACGTGTTTCGAGGTTGTTGCCTCTCGTCAGCAGGGAGTAGGAATGTATGAAGGGGTGCTGCGTAGGCTGCCAAAAATATTTTCAGGTCTGGTACCGCTCGTGGCACGTAGGAGCGTAACCCGGGCTCGTCAGCCCCACCGGCTCAAGGGAGCCTGAATGTAAAAGTAAGTCCAAGGGGTCGCTCACTACTTATCCTACCAGCGTGTAGCCCCAATGCGTTGTGGTCCTTGCAGTCAGCATCAGCGGGTGCGCCTCTGCCTGGGTCTTGAGGAAAAAAATTCAGTCGCGTTGGCCATCCCTGGACACGTGTTTCGAGGTTGTTGCCTCTCGTCAGCAGGGAGTAGGAATGTATGAAGGGGTGCTGCGTAGGCTGCCAAAAATATTTTCAGGTCTGGTACCGCTCGTGGCACGTAGGAGCGTAACCCGGGCTCGTCAGCCCCACCGGCTCAAGGGAGCCTGAATGTAAAAGTAAGTCCAAGGGGTCGCTCACTACTTATCCTACCAGCGTGTAGCCCCAATGCGTTGTGGTCCTTGCAGTCAGCATCAGCGGGTGCGCCTCTGCCTGGGTCTTGAGGAAAAAAATTCAGTCGCGTTGGCCATCCCTGGACACGTGTTTCGAGGTTGTTGCCTCTCGTCAGCAGGGAGTAGGAATGTATGAAGGGGTGCTGCGTAGGCTGCCAAAAATATTTTCAGGTCTGGTACCGCTCGTGGCACGTAGGAGCGTAACCCGGGCTCGTCAGCCCCACCGGCTCAAGGGAGCCTGAATGTAAAAGTAAGTCCAAGGGGTCGCTCACTACTTATCCTACCAGCGTGTAGCCCCAATGCGTTGTGGTCCTTGCAGTCAGCATCAGCGGGTGCGCCTCTGCCTGGGTCTTGAGGAAAAAAATTCAGTCGCGTTGGCCATCCCTGGACACGTGTTTCGAGGTTGTTGCCTCTCGTCAGCAGGGAGTAGGAATGTATGAAGGGGTGCTGCGTAGGCTGCCAAAAATATTTTCAGGTCTGGTACCGCTCGTGGCACGTAGGAGCGTAACCCGGGCTCGTCAGCCCCACCGGCTCAAGGGAGCCTGAATGTAAAAGTAAGTCCAAGGGGTCGCTCACTACTTATCCTACCAGCGTGTAGCCCCAATGCGTTGTGGTCCTTGCAGTCAGCATCAGCGGGTGCGCCTCTGCCTGGGTCTTGAGGAAAAAAATTCAGTCGCGTTGGCCATCCCTGGACACGTGTTTCGAGGTTGTTGCCTCTCGTCAGCAGGGAGTAGGAATGTATGAAGGGGTGCTGCGTAGGCTGCCAAAAATATTTTCAGGTCTGGTACCGCTCGTGGCACGTAGGAGCGTAACCCGGGCTCGTCAGCCCCACCGGCTCAAGGGAGCCTGAATGTAAAAGTAAGTCCAAGGGGTCGCTCACTACTTATCCTACCAGCGTGTAGCCCCAATGCGTTGTGGTCCTTGCAGTCAGCATCAGCGGGTGCGCCTCTGCCTGGGTCTTGAGGAAAAAAATTTCAGTCGCGTTGGCCATCCCTGGACACGTGTTTCGAGGTTGTTGCCTCTCGTCAGCAGGGAGTAGGAATGTATGAAGGGGTGCTGCGTAGGCTGCCAAAAATATTTTCAGGTCTGGTACCGCTCGTGGCACGTAGGAGCGTAACCCGGGCTCGTCAGCCCCACCGGCTCAAGGGAGCCTGAATGTAAAAGTAAGTCCAAGGGGTCGCTCACTACTTATCCTACCAGCGTGTAGCCCCAATGCGTTGTGGTCCTTGCAGTCAGCATCAGCGGGTGCGCCTCTGCCTGGGTCTTGAGGAAAGAAAATTTCAGTCGCGTTGGCCATCCCTGGACACGTGTTTCGAGGTTGTTGCCTCTCGTCAGCAGGGAGTAGGAATGTATGAAGGGGTGCTGCGTAGGCTGCCAAAAATATTTTCAGGTCTGGTACCGCTCGTGGCACGTAGGAGCGTAACCCGGGCTCGTCAGCCCCACCGGCTCAAGGGAGCCTGAATGTAAAAGTAAGTCCAAGGGGTCGCTCACTACTTATCCTACCAGCGTGTAGCCCCAATGCGTTGTGGTCCTTGCAGTCAGCATCAGCGGGTGCGCCTCTGCCTGGGTCTTGAGGAAAAAAATTCAGTCGCGTTGGCCATCCCTGGACACGTGTTTCGAGGTTGTTGCCTCTCGTCAGCAGGGAGTAGGAATGTATGAAGGGGTGCTGCGTAGGCTGCCAAAAATATTTTCAGGTCTGGTACCGCTCGTGGCACGTAGGAGCGTAACCCGGGCTCGTCAGCCCCACCGGCTCAAGGGAGCCTGAATGTAAAAGTAAGTCCAAGGGGTCGCTCACTACTTATCCTACCAGCGTGTAGCCCCAATGCGTTGTGGTCCTTGCAGTCAGCATCAGCGGGTGCGCCTCTGCCTGGGTCTTGAGGAAAAAAATTCAGTCGCGTTGGCCATCCCTGGACACGTGTTTCGAGGTTGTTGCCTCTCGTCAGCAGGGAGTAGGAATGTATGAAGGGGTGCTGCGTAGGCTGCCAAAAATATTTTCAGGTCTGGTACCGCTCGTGGCACGTAGGAGCGTAACCCGGGCTCGTCAGCCCCACCGGCTCAAGGGAGCCTGAATGTAAAAGTAAGTCCAAGGGGTCGCTCACTACTTATCCTACCAGCGTGTAGCCCCAATGCGTTGTGGTCCTTGCAGTCAGCATCAGCGGGTGCGCCTCTGCCTGGGTCTTGAGGAAAAAAATTCAGTCGCGTTGGCCATCCCTGGACACGTGTTTCGAGGTTGTTGCCTCTCGTCAGCAGGGAGTAGGAATGTATGAAGGGGTGCTGCGTAGGCTGCCAAAAATATTTTCAGGTCTGGTACCGCTCGTGGCACGTAGGAGCGTAACCCGGGCTCGTCAGCCCCACCGGCTCAAGGGAGCCTGAATGTAAAAGTAAGTCCAAGGGGTCGCTCACTACTTATCCTACCAGCGTGTAGCCCCAATGCGTTGTGGTCCTTGCAGTCAGCATCAGCGGGTGCGCCTCTGCCTGGGTCTTGAGGAAAAAAATTCAGTCGCGTTGGCCATCCCTGGACACGTGTTTCGAGGTTGTTGCCTCTCGTCAGCAGGGAGTAGGAATGTATGAAGGGGTGCTGCGTAGGCTGCCAAAAATATTTTCAGGTCTGGTACCGCTCGTGGCACGTAGGAGCGTAACCCGGGCTCGTCAGCCCCACCGGCTCAAGGGAGCCTGAATGTAAAAGTAAGTCCAAGGGGTCGCTCACTACTTATCCTACCAGCGTGTAGCCCCAATGCGTTGTGGTCCTTGCAGTCAGCATCAGCGGGTGCGCCTCTGCCTGGGTCTTGAGGAAAAAAATTCAGTCGCGTTGGCCATCCCTGGACACGTGTTTCGAGGTTGTTGCCTCTCGTCAGCAGGGAGTAGGAATGTATGAAGGGGTGCTGCGTAGGCTGCCAAAAATATTTTCAGGTCTGGTACCGCTCGTGGCACGTAGGAGCGTAACCCGGGCTCGTCAGCCCCACCGGCTCAAGGGAGCCTGAATGTAAAAGTAAGTCCAAGGGGTCGCTCACTACTTATCCTACCAGCGTGTAGCCCCAATGCGTTGTGGTCCTTGCAGTCAGCATCAGCGGGTGCGCCTCTGCCTGGGTCTTGAGGAAAAAAATTTTCAGTCGCGTTGGCCATCCCTGGACACGTGTTTCGAGGTTGTTGCCTCTCGTCAGCAGGGAGTAGGAATGTATGAAGGGGTGCTGCGTAGGCTGCCAAAAATATTTTCAGGTCTGGTACCGCTCGTGGCACGTAGGAGCGTAACCCGGGCTCGTCAGCCCCACCGGCTCAAGGGAGCCTGAATGTAAAAGTAAGTCCAAGGGGTCGCTCACTACTTATCCTACCAGCGTGTAGCCCCAATGCGTTGTGGTCCTTGCAGTCAGCATCAGCGGGTGCGCCTCTGCCTGGGTCTTGAGGAAAAAAATGCAGTCGCGTTGGCCATCCCTGGACACGTGTTTCGAGGTTGTTGCCTCTCGTCAGCAGGGAGTAGGAATGTATGAAGGGGTGCTGCGTAGGCTGCCAAAAATATTTTCAGGTCTGGTACCGCTCGTGGCACGTAGGAGCGTAACCCGGGCTCGTCAGCCCCACCGGCTCAAGGGAGCCTGAATGTAAAAGTAAGTCCAAGGGGTCGCTCACTACTTATCCTACCAGCGTGTAGCCCCAATGCGTTGTGGTCCTTGCAGTCAGCATCAGCGGGTGCGCCTCTGCCTGGGTCTTGAGGAAAAAAATTCAGTCGCGTTGGCCATCCCTGGACACGTGTTTCGAGGTTGTTGCCTCTCGTCAGCAGGGAGTAGGAATGTATGAAGGGGTGCTGCGTAGGCTGCCAAAAATATTTTCAGGTCTGGTACCGCTCGTGGCACGTAGGAGCGTAACCCGGGCTCGTCAGCCCCACCGGCTCAAGGGAGCCTGAATGTAAAAGTAAGTCCAAGGGGTCGCTCACTACTTATCCTACCAGCGTGTAGCCCCAATGCGTTGTGGTCCTTGCAGTCAGTGGGTGGAGTCGGAGTGCGACCCATTTTGTACTTTGATAAGCTCCCTTGAGCTTGGGCTGACGAGCTCGGATCCCGCACCCGCGCCGTGAGAGGTACATACCTGAGAACATTTGGCAGCCTGCACAGCTAACCCCGAATACCTACACTCTGCTGACGAGGAACAACTATTCCGAAACACCGGTGTCCAGAGTTGGTGCTGCAACCTTGCTACGACACACTTTTCTTCAATATAGCGCACTCGCTATCTAAAGACTGCATCGACCATGATGCTCCTGGGGCACACCTGCTGGTGGGTGGAGTCGGAGTGCGACCCATTTTGTACTTTGATAAGCTCCCTTGAGCTTGGGCTGACGAGCTCGGATCCCGCACCCGCGCCGTGAGAGGTACATACCTGAGAACATTTGGCAGCCTGCACAGCTAACCCCGAATACCTACACTCTGCTGACGAGGAACAACTATTCCGAAACACCGGTGTCCAGAGTTGGTGCTGCAACCTTGCTACAACACACTTTTCTTCAATATAGCGCACTCGCTATCTAAAGACTGCATCGACCATGATGCTCCTGGGGCACACCTGCTGGTGGGTGGAGTCGGAGTGCGACCCATTTTGTACAGTACTAATAGGCTTTGGAATCGCTAGGACTTGACTATAGAATCGTTAGATTACTTCTAGGAGACCTAGGGGACTCGGGTGCAGAGTGTGCACTCTCACGCGGGATGCGGGACAAAGTCTATGGGAGCTAGTAAAGGCAAAGTTAGTGTTCACGGGCGAACCCGACCTGGTAGGGAGAAAACGACAGTGGATCCTGACCCTTGGATAGTGAGGCTATGCTGGGACACCGAAGTGCCGAAGTTACCTAGCCCAGGGGCTGCAGCTGCATAGGTCTCAAAAGACGTCGGGAATCCTCGTTGCCGGACCAGGAGCCTGGAAGAAAGATGCTGGCAGGCGACCAGTGAAGATTGTTCGAGTTGATCCAAGCCTAGATCTGGAAGAAGGATGACACCTGAAAGCAGAGGGGACCAAGTTCGTGACTACTAGCCAGTAGTCAGTGGGCACCAGGAGGGCACCGGATGGTAGTCACCTAGACTAGGTGAGTGGGCGACGCTGGCTCTGCAGATCTCACGGACCAGGAGGCGTTGTCGGCGACCAGGATGGAGAGGCGAGCTGTCCCACGATGGATGAAGCTCTCGGCGTCGAAGTTACCCAGGATTGGGCAACAAGCCTTGGCTAATTCAAGCCCACGCGGTGGACTCAAAATGGCATCTGGAGTGGACCAGGAGGGTCCGGGGTGCTCCTCTTCTGGAAGGGAGCAAGGGCCAGTCTGGAGCAACCAGACCAGCAGCAGAAATGTCGTTGGGCGTCGTTCAGAAGGCCACAAGCCAGCGGGCTAGTAGCCAGACAACGCGGTGAGCAGCAAAAAGCAGAAGGGCCCCACGCCGATCGTGGAGATGCTGGGGGGCTACTCTTCGGTGCTGGAGCTGCTCAGGGTCGGGGCTTCTCGGACCCCAAAGCACTCACCAGGAAATTACTCGGCGGGCTTGCTGTGCAGAAGTCGTGCAGTCTTGAAGATGGCCGGTCCCTCGAGGTCTCGTCGCACCCACGGTTCTCAGCTTGGCTGTAGAGGTGGGTAGAGGTCAGAGGTGCCAGGGAAGCCGGTTCCCGTCGAGCTGGGCAGTCGGATTCCGGAGGAAGGACGTGCAGCAGACCGCAGTGTTCTTGATGGTGCCTGCGGGTGCAGGGTGACTACTCCTTAGCCACAAGGGAGAAATCTTAGGAAGAAGTCTTGAGGGTCTTTCGTAGAAAGTAGTTTCAGGATTCAAAGATGATCTGATTTGGAAGGGGGCCAGTCTCTACCTTTATCTGGGAAAAGGGGGCTGGCACGCGACTAGGTCCTGCCCTATGGGTGGGACCAGGAGGGGGGTGGTTACACCCACTTCCTTGGCGGGCTTTTCCCCAGCACAGGGTCTGGAGTGTCCCGGGAACTGGTTCAAGCCAGCCTATGCACAGTGAGTACCGGGGTGCCACGTGCAGTCACCTTCCTCTGAAGCCCTGCCTACCTACAATACACAAAATCCTGTCTTGGACGGTGCTGGCACCGCCCCTGGCAGGAAACCCTTTGTCCTTATCTCCTGCTCTGGGAGGACTCCCAGCAGCAGGAGGGCAGACTTGTGTCTCGGTGGCAGCATCCATTTTGTGGATGCTAAGGCTCTGTCTGACTTTAACCGGGGTTAGGGGTTACATACATGTCGTGTCCCTCTAGAAGGGTGGAATGCTAACCCCGTCGCCAGAATTGGCGAGGGGTTAGTATTCCAATTCGTATGACACCTTACTCGACATGTTTTGATAAAGCGATACCAGAGTTGGCATTTAACCGCGAGGATTATAATGCACTTAAGAGTATATGGTATGCGATATCATGGAAACGGCTAAGGGATAGATCCCGAAAGCCGCAGACAGGCTCAGCTCATGCCAGAGCACCATCTCACACGATTCCAAGCACTCTGCCTTCAGGATTGTTAAGGCCTGCCATAGGAGTGACTGATAGGAGATCTGTGTGTCCATTTTAGGGTTAGATATAGGTATACTATATCTAAAGCAAAGGGTGAGTACACCACCTTGCCCCAGCTGTCGTGCAGCCAGTTGTGTCAGTTTAGTTAGTCAGTCCAGGGGTGGCATAATACATGCTTCAGCCCCTGGGAGACTTCTGGGTGCACCTCAGCCCTGGGTACAGGGACTTGGAGAGGGCCCAGTGCCAATTCAGTACCTGAGTACAATTTGGATAGAGAGAACAGCTAGGCTGTGGGTCTGATTAGCAGGCCCACAGCCAGGGAAAGTCGTAAACCAGTGCAGCAAAACGCAAAAATCTGGGTGATCATAGGATTGCAGACCCTACTCTCCTACAATCGGTGAAGAAGAAGACCTGAAAGCAGAGAGGACAATGTTCACAGTCACTAGCCAGTGACTGGAGTGGAACCAGGAAGGAACCAGATGTCGTCGTCGCGATCAGGTGAAGAGTGAA
The DNA here is from genome assembly GCF_964261635.1 of Lissotriton helveticus. Taxonomy (NCBI): domain Eukaryota; kingdom Metazoa; phylum Chordata; class Amphibia; order Caudata; family Salamandridae; genus Lissotriton; species Lissotriton helveticus. The sequence goes on along the minus strand of NC_136063.1, from coordinate 834,045,628 downwards.
CGCTTGACTCTGCAGCCACGTGGACCAGGAGGTGTCTTCGACGACCAGGATGGAGGCACGAGCTGTCCCACGCAGGCTCTCGCTGTCGGCGGTGTTGGATCCGGAATCGGCGTCAACAGGCCTTGGCAAAGGCAACCCACGCGGTGAGTGGAGAAAGCGACTGGTGCGGACTAGGAGAGTCCGGGGTGCCCCTCTTTTGGAAGGGAGCAAGGGCCAGTCTGGAGCAACCAGACCAGCAGCAAAGATTCAAAGGTTCGTCGTCTAGGAGGCCACTAGCCAGCCGGCAAGTGACCAGACAACGCGTCGAGCAGCAAACAAGCAGAAGGGCCCCACGCAGATCTCGTGGATGCTGGAGGGCTGATCTTCGATGCAGGGGCTGCTCGGGGCTGGGGCTTCTCAGTCCCCAAAGCACTTGGTCGAGTTTACCTCGGGAGTCGTGCTGGAAGCGAAGTGCAGGTTCGTTCAAGATGGCCAGTCCCACGTGTCTCGTCGCACCCACGGGTCTCAGCTTTGCTGCAGATGTGAGTTGAGGTCGGAGAGGTCTGGGAATCCGGGTCTCGTCGGGCTCTGAAGTCTGGATCCTCGAGGAAATACGACAAAGTGAAGCCGCTGGACGCTTGATGGTGCCTGCAGATGCAGGGTGGACACTCCTTGCCCACAAGGGAGATTTCTTCAGTCTTCTGTGGAGCAGAACGTCGAAGTCCAGAGTTTCTTCTTGTAGAGTAGTTCAGGATTAATCTGATTTGGAATGGGACCAGCTCCTACCTTTATCCTGCTAAAGGGGGCTGCACTACTGAATAGGTCCTTCCCCTGGGTGGGACCAGGAAGGGGGGTGGTTGCACCCCCTACCCTTTGTCCGGCTTCCCGCCAGAGCTAGGGCTGGAGTGCCCCAGCAACTGGTTTGAACCGGTGTATGCACAGGGCACCTTGTGTGCCCCAGGCATGTCTCATTCCTTTCAAGCCTATCCTACCCAATACACAAAATCCTGTCTGGGGTGGTGCTAGCACCTCCCAAGGCAGGAAACCCTTTGTCCAAGCCGTCCTCGCTGGAAGGACTCCCAGCAGCAGGAGGTCAGACTTGTGTCTGTGGTGGCAGTATCCATTTTGTGATGCCAAGGCTCGAGTTAACTTTAACCCGGGTTCACAGTTACATACATGTCGTGTCCCTCTAGAAGGGTGGAATGCTACCCCCGTTGCCAGAATTGGCGAGGGGGTAGTATTCCAATTCGTATGACACCTTACTCGACATGTTTTGATAATGCTATACCAGAGTTAGCATTCAACCGCGAGGTCGATAATGCACTTTAGAGTATATGGTATAGCGTTATCATGGAACAGCTATTAGGACTTGGTTCCGCAAGCTGCAGACGGGCTCAGCTCATGCCAGAGCACCATCTCACATAATTCCAAACACTCTGCCTTCAGGATTGTTAAGGCCTGCCTTAATTGATCTTAATTTTTCCAGGCTTATCTTAAAAGAATGCATGAATTTAGACAACGCAATGGTGGTCCTCTGGTCACGCTATGTTAAACCTTTTATAAGATTGGATTAGAAGATTTTTATCATAAGCCTGAGTGTATACCGCCTAATATGAAAATGTCCATAAAAGAAGCTTTTGGATCTGAGCTGAGTACATCATCTAGGCTTACTGGACCCCCCGTTCTTAAAACAGCAACAATTTTATTGGTCTTTTAGCTTGCAGGGCAATGCACGTTTTTTAATGACACGATTTTGCATTGGCACATTGCACTTTCTTGTGGCTTTTCCTAAACAACTCTGTGCTCAGGGTTATAAAAATTGGTTTTAATAATAAGAAAATGATATGCAATGTAAAAGTACATATCTGAAAGAGACACGTTAGTGATAGATTCCTTACCTTAGAATATCCCCAGGCGTCAGACTGGATCTGGAAATTTTTGCGTAGCAATACCCCTGCGCGTCGGTAGGCGTCGTCCCCGGCTCCGCGTCCGTCGTCAGCGTCGTTGGCGCCGGAATGACGTCGTCGGAGTACTTAGACGCCGCCCATGCGCGCTGACGTCGGTTCTTCTTTTTTCCGCGCCAGCTAGCGCAGATCCGGAGAAGCTCTACCCCTAGTCATTTTTTGACTAAACTTTTTGTTCTTTCGATCATTTCTTTCTTTGAGTCTTCGACTCTATCGGTGCCGGTAAGGATGCCCGGGTTCAAGCCCTGTTCGAAGTGCGATCGACTGATGTCGGTCACGGACCCCCATCGCCGGTGCCTGAAGTGCTTAGGCCTCGACCACGACGACCGCACCTGCTCCGACTGCCGGGCCCTGACGTCGAAGGCTAGGCGGGAGCGGTCCCGCAAGCGGCTCGAGCTCCGGCAGTCAGCCCCGCGCCATTCCAGGTCCCGGTCCCACGGGAGGTCGAGGGACCGGTCGCGGGGTCGGAGTCCCCGCAGCTCCGGGAGTGGACATCGGTCGTCGGGATCCAAGTCCTCAGGTAAGAGGCATGAGCGGCGGAGAGGCATCATCGCTCCTCCGACCCAACCCGACGCTCGCACGATGCGGCCGGGGGTTCGGGCGACACCGCCCACGCGGCGCCGAGGGAGTCGCAAGCGTCGCGGCCTGCCCCACACCTCCCGGTCCCTGGGCACGGCGCGACGCCGGAGGAGGTCGAGCGGTACCTCATGGCCATGAGGTCCCTCCCTCCTCAGCCGGGTCCCGCGGCGCCTTTGGACCCAGCGGTCCCGGCTGGAGGCCCTAGCGGGTCGGGCGCTTCGGGCCCGACGCCGCCGGGTGCTTCGGCCCCGGCGCCACCGGCGACTTCAGTCCCGGCAATGCAGGACCTCACCGGATCCGCGTCGTCGCCGGTCGACCTCACCGGCGCCGGCCCTGAGGGTGTCGCCCCCGGCGCCCATTGTGTACGCCGTCCCCAATCTTCCCTTCGGTCCGACTCTGGCGCCGGAACGGCGCCGCTGGGCGCCGCTTCCGACAGCCTTTGGAGGTTTTTTTTCCATGAGGATGTCCAGTCTGTTGACCCTGAGTTACAGGAGACTGCTGACGGAGGTGATTGGGAGGTGATTGGGAGGGGTCTGAGGACCCTCTGGCACAGGAGTGCCAGTCTCAAGAGGACTGGACATATGAGCTTGGGGAGGCCAGTGGTATTGACACCTCGCCAGACACTGGATTTGTCTCCCCTCCCACCATGGCTACGGAGGAGGGGGCTGCTTATAGCGTAGTGTTGACAAAGGCAGCCAAGGCCTTGGGCCTTGAGATCCCCGTTGCGGCTGTGAGGACTAACCTCCTCACTGAGGTTCTTAAACCGCAGGCAAGCTCCAGTGAGCCTCTGCTGCCGTTTAATGGAGCCTTATGTGACGTTCTTGTGGGCACTTGGTCCAAGCCCGCCACAGGTCCGCCTGTGGATAGGAACGTGGCCAGACGCTACCGCCCGGCTCCGGGCGACCCATGCTTTTTGTCCACCCATCCCACCCCCGAGAGCCTGGTTATCCAGGCCTCCACTTCCCAGACCGCATTCCTGACGGCCCGCCCGATCAGGAATCCAAGAGATATGAACAGTTCGGAAACAAGGTGTTCTCGTCCCTGAGTTTGGGACTGCGGTCTGTCAATACCGCGTGTCTCTTGGGCCGCTACACCCACACCCTGTGGGACACGGTTGCGGACGTGCTGCCACAATGCCCGGAGGAGGTCCGGGCTAAACTCGCCCTAGCCCTGGTGGAGGGCCGAGATGCGGCACGATACTCTATCCGTTGTGGGCTGGATACCACGGACTCACTGGGCAGGGCGATGGCAACGACGGTGGCAGTTAGACGCCACGCCTGGTTGAGGTCCGCCAACTTTTCGGCCGATGTCCAGGCCACTCTTCTGGACATGCCATTCGATGGCCGTCGCCTTTTTGGCGACAAGGCAGACCATGCGCTGGAGCGCTTTAAGGACTCCAGGGCTACGGCCAAGTCCTTAGGCCTTTCGGCCACGCGCCAGCAATCGGGTGCCTTTTGCTCCTTTCGTGGCCACGGAAGGGGCGTCCCCACACGTGCTGCCAGCCATGCACCGCAGAATGCCCAGCAGCGCGGTGGCGGCCGTGGAAACCGCCGTGGCGGCGGTCGGGGTCAGCGGCGAGGCCAGTCCAACTCTCCCTCCGCAGCACCTGCCTCAAAACCTTCCGAGTTTTCAGGCCCATGTGACGCCTGTGGGAGGCAGGGTTCGCCATCACCACTCCCACTGGCGCACTGTCACGTCGGACAGGTGGGTGCTGCAAATCGTCCGAAGGGGCTACTCCCTCCCCTTCGAGGCGACCCCTCCAGCCATGCCACCGCAATTCCACCGCGTGTCGCGGGATCACTTGCAACTTCTGCAAGAGGAAGTCACGGCCCTCTTGGCCAAGGGGGCCATCGAGCGCGTTCCTGGGCCGGAAGTAGGGTGTGGATGTTACTCCCACTACTTTCTGGTGCCCAAGAAGGGCAAGGGGGGCCTGCGCCCTATCTTGGATCTACGGAACGTCAACGGCTTCCTCCGACAAGAGAATTCAAGATGCTGACTTTGGCTCAGGTTTTAGCTGCCCTGGACCCGGGAGACTGGATGGTAGCGTTGGACTTGCAGGACGCTTATTTTCACATCCCCGTCCTGCTGGGCCACCGGCGTTACCTGCATTTCACGGTAGGCCACGAGCATTTTCAGTTTATCGTGCTCCCCTTCGGCCTTACCAGCGCCCCACGGGTGTTCACGAAGGTGATGGCGGTGGTCGCAGCTCATCTGCGCAGGTTAGGGGTGTCAGTCTTCCCCTACCTCGAAGACTGGTTGTTGAAGGCGGGCTCGCCCCAGCCACCTCCAGACTACGGCCGACCTCCTGCACTTGCTGGGGTTCTCCATCAATTGGCCGAAGTTGCACCTGTGTCCATCTCAGAAGCTCCTCTTCATCGGAGCGGTTCTGGACACGGCGCAGTTTCGGGTTGACCCTCCCGAACAGCGGGTTCGGGATATTCAGGCTCTGATTCCAATCTTCCAGCCTGTGAGAAGTTGGCCTGATATATAATGTTCACTATTCTAGTGAGCACTTTGTATCAGTCCAAACAACCCTTATTGATGATTGGTTGTAAGTCAACCTTATAGACCAGCTATCCTAGTAGCATGGATACGAGCAGTCTAAGGCTAAGACTCTAGAGGGCGTGTTAAGCCAGCTGTTTTACCATCACATTACCCCTTGAACACCCAGTGAAAGGACACCACACAAGTTGTTATGAAAATAAACAGTGTATTTATTTATAACAAGACTACCCTGGCTCTTTATGAGACAGGGAGCTAAGCACACAACAAAACTCTTATAAAAATACTTCAAGTCGCACAATTTACACAAATGCCCGAGGGGCACGAAAAACCATATACTCTAAAAGTGGAATGCGAATTACTAGCAGGTAAGTAACGATTCTCAGAGGCTTTAGAAACGCTAGGCCTACAATACTGAACACTTAGGTTAGGAGCAGGAGGCCTAGGGACGCCACGTGCAGAGTGGGAACTCTCACGCGCAAAGCGGGAAAAAGCCTATGGAAGCTAGTATTCACAAAGTTAGTGTTCTCGGGCGAACCCGACTAGGTAAGTCAAAAACGAAAGTGGATCTGGACCCTTGGATAGTGAGGCTATGCTGAGGCACCGAAATGCCGAAGTTACCTAGCCCAGGGGCTGCAGCTGCATAGGTCTGAAAAGACGTCGGGATTCTCCGTTGATGAACCAGGAGCCTGAAGAAAAGGAGTTGCTGGCAGGCGACCAGTGAAGATTGTTCGGGTGATCCAAGCCTGGATCGAAGATAGATGACACCTGAAAGCAGAGGGGACCAAGTTCGTGACTACTAGCCAGTAGTCAGGTGGCACCAGGAGGGCACCGGATGGTAGTCACCTCGACTAGGTGAGTGGGCGACGCTGGGCTCTGTAGTCTCACGGACCAGGAGGCGTTGTCGGCGACCAGGATGGAGGTACGAGCTGTCCCACGATGGATGATGCTCTCGACGTCGCTGGACCCAGGATTGGGGCAACAAGTCTTGGCAAATTCAAGCCCACGCGGTGGACCTAAAATGGCGTCTGGAGTGGACCAGGAGGGTCCGGGGTGCTCCTCTCTTGGAAGGGAGCAAGGGCCAGTCTGGAGCAACCAGACCAGCTACAGTGATGTCGTCGGGCGTCGTTAAGAAGGCCACAAGCCAGCGGGCTAGTAGCCAAACAACGCGGTGAGCAGCAAAAAGCAGAAGGGCCCCATGCAGATCGTGGAGATGCTGGGAGGCTGAACTTCGGTGCTGGGGCTGCTCAGGGTCGGGGCTTCTCGGTCCCCAAAGCACTCACCAGAGGATCCCTCGGAGGTCGTGCTGGAAAGAAGTCGTGCAGTCTTGAAGATGGCCGGTCCCTCGAGGTCTCGTCGCACCCACGGTTCTCAGCTTAGCTGTAGAGGTGGGTAGAGGTCAGAGGTGCCAGGGAAGCCGGTTCTCGTCGAGCTGGGCAGTCAGATTCCGGAGGAAGGACTTGCAGCAGACCGCAGTGTTCTTAAGATGGTGCCTGCGGATGCAGGGTGACTACTCCTTAGTCACAAGGGAGAATCTTGAAGAAGAAATCTTGATGTCCTTTCGTAGAAAGTCGTGTCTTGATACCAAAGATGATCTAATTTGGAAGGGGGCCTGCTCCTACCTTTATCTTAGAAAAGGGGGCTGGCACGCGACTAAGTCCTGCCCTATGGGTGGGACTAGGAGGGGGGTGGTTACACCCCTCTCCTTTGGCGGGCTTTCCCCAGGCCAGGGGCTGGAGTGCCCCTGGAACTGGTTTCAGCCGGCCTATGCACCGTGAGCACCGGGGTGCCACTTGCAGTCACCTTCCTCTAAAGCCCTGCCTACCTAGGATACACAAAATCCTAGCCGGGGACGGTGCTGGCACCGCCCCTGGCAGGAAACCCTTTGTCCTTGCCTCCTGGGCTGGGAGGACTCCCAGCAGCAGGAGGGCAGACTTGTGTCTCGGTGGCAGCATCCATTTTGTGGAGCTAAGGCTCTGTCTAACTTTAACCGGGGTTATAGGTTACATACATGTCGTGTCCCTCTAGAAGGGTGGAATGCTAACCCCGTCGCCAGAATTGGCGAGGGGTTAGTATTCCCATTCGTATGACACCTTACTCGACATGTTTTGATAAAGCGATACCAGAGTTGGCATATAACCGCGAGGATTATAATGCACTTAAGAGTATATGGTATGCGATATCATGGAAACGGCTAAGGGATGGATCCCGAAAGCCGCAGACAGGCTCAGCTCATGCCAGAGCACTATCTCACACGATTCCAAGCACTCTGCCTTCAGGATTGTTAAGGCCTGCCATAGGAGTGACTGATAGGAGATCTGTGTGTCCATTTAGGTTTAGACATAGGAATACTATATCTAAAGCAAAGGGTGATTACACCACCTTGCCCCAGCTGTCGTGCAGCCAGTTGTGTCAGATTTAGTTAGTCAGGCCAGGGGTGGCATAATACATGCTGCAGCCCCTGGGAGACTTCTGGGTGCACCTCAGCCCTGGGTACAGGGACTTGAGAGGGCCCAGTGCCAATTCAGTACCTGGGTACAATTTGGATTGAGAGAACAGCTAGGCTGTGGGTCTGATTAGCAGGCCCACAGCCAGGGAAAGTCGTAAACCAGTGAAGCAAAAAGCAAAAATCTGGGTGATCATAGGATTGCAGACCCTACTCTCCTACACAGCCCTTATCCCGAGTCTCGGTCAGGTTGACGCTGCGGCTTCTGGGACTGATGGCCTCCTGCATCCTTCTGGTGCGTCACGCCTGGTGGCGGATGCGGGCTCTGCAGTGGGACCTGAAGTTTCAGTGGGCCCAGCATCAGGGCAACTTGTCCGACCATGTCTTGATCTCGCAGGGCACTGCAAGACAGTTGCAGTGGTGGCTCACGGACCGCGATTGGGTCAGTGGCAGGTCCCTCTCCCTACCCCACCCGGAGCACGTAGTTGTGACGGACGCGTCCCTCTAGGGCTGGGGTGGCCACATGGGAGAGGCGGAGATCAGAGCACTCTGGTCTCCGGCAGAGGCCCGGCTCCACATCAACCTATTGGAGTTACGGGCGATTCGTCTAGCACTGAAGGCATTCCTCCCCTCTGTCCAGGGGAGTGTAGTGCAGGTGTTCACGGACAACACCACCACCATGTGGTACTGCAACAAACAGGGCGGGGTGGGGTCGTGGACCCTATACCAGGAGGCTCTGAATGCCAGGGCAGACGAACTCAGCCGTCGGTGCATGATGGATCACGAATGGCGTCTGAGCTCGGACGTGACGCAAGGCCTCTTTCAGCAGTGGGGGAACCTTGGTTAGATCTATTCGCCACCGAAGAGAACGCGCAATGTCATCAGTTCTGCGCTTTGGAATTTCCAAGGCGGCGCTCGCTCAGAGACGCTTTTCGTCGCGAGTGGAGTTGCGGTCTATTGTACCCCTTTCCGCCTATACCACTTCTGCCCAGAGTGCTGAAGAAGATCAGGCGCGACCGGGCCCAGGTTATCCTTGTGGCTCTGGACTGGGCACGAAGATACTGGTATCCCGAGCTACTCAGCATGTCAGTCGATCCCCCGATTCGTCTGCCTCTTCGGGAGGACCTTCTGTCGCAGCAGCAGGGGACGGTCCTCCACCCGAACCTGTCCAGTCTCCACCTACAAGCTTGGAGATTGAGCGGCGACAGTTGAGGCCATTTGACTTGCCTCCCGAAGTCTGTGATGTCATTCTGGCAGCCAGGTGTCCCTCCACAAAGTCGGTATACGCCTGCAGGTGGAACAGATTTGTGGCATGGTGCACAGCAAAGGCTGTGGACCCACTCTCTGCCCCCCTTTCTGAGGTTCTCCTCTTTCTTCTGTCTCTTGCCCAGCAGGGCTCTGCTCTGGGCACTGTCAAGGGCTACCTTTCTGCCCTTTCTGCCTTCTTGAGGCTGCCTGATCAGCCTTCCCTGTTCAAGTCCCCTACTGTAAATAGATTTCTTAAGGGCATCACGCACATGTTCCCTCCTGTTCCCTTCGTGATGCCCCAGTGGGACTTGAACCTTGTTCTTACTTTCCTGATGTGCGCTCCCTTTGAGCCACTTCACAACTGTCCTCTTTGCCTTCTGACTCTGAAGACTGCTTTCCTGGTTGCCATCACCTCTGCCAGGAGAGTGAGTGAGCTCCAGGCCCTTTCTTGTACTCCACCTTTCCTTTCTGTCCACCCGGACAAGGTTGTGTTGCGTACCAAGCCATCTTTCCTTCCCAAGGTTGTCTCAGCCTTCCACATCGGGCAGTCCATCACCTTGCCAACCTTCTTTCCGCCTCCGCATCCCTCTAAAGAGGAAGAGCGGCTCCACCGTCTGGACCCAAAACGTGCGCTCTCATTTTACTTGGATCGCACACGCCAGTTCCGGGTGGAAAAGTAAATTCTGCCATGTTCTGTGTCCCTACATGTCATCCATCATATGTTATATGTGCATGATTAATATGCATATGTTATTCCCCATGTTTGATTAAAGACGCAATTACAGTTGTGTCCACCTCTAGTATGGCAGTTTCCAGTTCTCGTGAATACTACGAATATCAGGCCTATGTAAAGCTACGTTGCCACGTTTCTCAGTGTGCACGTTATTCCATTGTAAAGTCCCCGTTTCTAGGCCTCAAAAGGGCCCGGACACCAGATTCAGCTCCTGTCCCCGGAAGCCTCGCTGAGGAGCGATACAGCCCCCACCTGTATCCTCGACCCTTCACTTATTTCCTGCCTCGCAGTGCCCGGCTCAGCTTGGCTCTGCCTCTGAGTCTGCCAAGAGTATGTTATGATTCGAGTTATCAGTACAACCCTCCTTCTCTGCATTCCTAAGCTACTGAATCGCATCAATAGTTACCGTCATAGTCTAGCCTCTACGTCTCCATGTTAGAGAAATACTGTATTAATGGTCATTTAATATTCTTCATCACGCACTACATGTAGAATAATGCATGCTCCAGTCTTAGAGTCTGTTAGCCTTTCCCCTCCTGACTTCTAGTTTATATCAACATGTTCTCTAAACATCAGATACTAGATACTGCTTAGGTACATGTCGCCCTGACTCTCCAGACTTCAGTCTCTGCTCCTAGCACAGAGTTCATAGCCCCCAGCTTCTCCTAGTAACACGTCATTGCCAGTTTGCGCGCACCATCAGGTTAGAGGTCCCGGCTCCTTAGGTAGCCCCCTCCATGGTTTCCGCCCCATTCATGACATATTCTGTTACGTTTGCATCACATGTCTATGTATACGCCCTGTTACACCTCTTTTCACCCTTATCTTTCGCGACTGCTACGCGTCACGCCTATTGCTCCACCCACTGCTACGCCTATTGCAATGTAATGCTATGTGTTTGCGTTATGTATATATGCTCATGTACTGTTATTAAAAGTTAGCCGTCATTCCCGATCCTGTCCCCGGCAGCTGCCATCCTATTCCCGTGCAGGTCGTCCTGTTCCTGTCCTTATGCTGTATTAAACCTGCAAAACTCCTACTACCTCGAATCTTGACTCTTATTTATTGAGCTATCTGTTATTCATTTATGCATTCAAAAATAGGGTATTATTTATTTATTTACCACATAATGGCGCCCGAATAGGGACTTGCCCTTTCCCCACGCGTCGGTGAAGCCACGCCGACCCCCTGACCCTCTACAGTCGTGACGGAACTCTTCTGCGCACCGGCAGATATTTCTGCTTCAAGTATCCCTCAGGCCCACGGAGGAGACGGAGGAGGCGGTCCAGCATCCAGACGAGACGGTGGAGGAACGCGGCGAGTCCCGACCAGAGCCCAAGCCGAGAGTCCAAGGTCCGAGGTATCCGGAGGTCCACCCGTAATTGAAGTCCGAAGTTCGTCGTCCGGCGTCCAAACAGTCCCGTCCAGTCTGAGGCCTTCCGTTCTTACTGCCCGGTGAGTACCATTACTGGGGTAGTATCTAGACAGGGTCAATTTAAATGACTCTGGTCCGTGGGTTGGTGGTACACAGACCCACAAACGAAGTGTCCACTTTGGTGGATGCGGGTCCTGACGTGTCTCTTGATGAGACCGGTAAGTTTTGTACTGTTTCAGCAGTGCATCTAGTTTCTGTTCTAGTCAGTTCTGTTCTCGAGAAAATTCATGTATACTGTGTTCCGTATTCCAGGTGGTATTTCTGTTCGAACTGGTATTTTAAATGTTCTTCATGTATTTTAATGTCGTGGTATGAATGGGGAATAAGTATCGTGTTCATTGTGTATTGTATTGTGTCTAGATTACAGTTCAGTCATGCCCTTGTTTTCCAAGTTACGTCAGTTAAAAACTAGAAAGGGTCTGCTGGAAGCAGCAGTTCCCGTCCCGCCTAGGGACAGTCCAGGTCATTTTATGTATCAGAAGCATGGCATAAGCGCCATATTATATCTAGATTTATGGGTAGAGTATACCAAACAGTTAGAAGAAAAGTATAGATGGCCCGTATCGGGTACATGGGATGCCGAGTGCATCATGAGAGTAGAAGAAGCATTATGGAAAAAGAAGGCCAGACAGTCACAGAAAGATGCCATCGAGTTATGGCGCAAAGAATCTCATAAAAGAACCGAAAAAGAAATCAGAAAGTCAGAATTAAGTAGAGAATCCTTAGAACGAGCCCAAGAAAGGGAATTAATCGAGATTGGTGAACAAGTTAAAACCGAACAGTTAGACAGACAGAGGCATGCTCTTATTAAGGGTATGTATCCTCTTCTTGCCGAGGGCCTGCCAAAAGCGACCCCGGAGGCATCCAGTAATTTCCCGCCACCATTAGTTCCGACCAAGCTACGTCACAAACCGACCGCAGCTGATATTTTTATTTCGTCCTATTTGGACGACACAGTCCCAGAATATGCAAATCCTGTTCGCGCTCCGCCAGCCCCTGTAAATCAGGCACTTCCCGCTCCTCCAGACACCGGAGTACCTGTTACGGTACCCCCGGACCAGCCCGCCATACAAGTTCAGCCTACATTTCCATTTCCCACTCTGCCAGGACGAAGAGCATCAGTAGACGACTCTAGTTTAGGGGCCGCAGGAGGAGGTCCTCCTCAGACCCCGCCGCCACATAAGCGTTTAACAACAGCCGAATTACATATGCAAGCGTCACAGCGTACGCCCAGACATCAGTCTGTAGCAGAAATAAGAAAAGCCCTTAATGAATGCGGCTATGATCCAGTCCCAGGAGAGGATAATATGGTTTTATATTCATTACGTGTAAGAAGGGTGGCCGAGTATCTAGTCACCCTACCGAATATGAAAGAAGACCTAGACAGAATATATCGTTTCATCCGTACGGGGGATGATCCAGAAAGCATTGGCGAGGCCATGTCTCAAAGGAAAGCTGAGACCCAGCTCATGATATTAAAGTTTCTGATCAATTGTCTAATAAGAGAACAAGATTACCCGTCCAAAGATCAAGCCGAAATGAGAACCCTGACAAGGTGGAGTGATAATATAGCCGAGGGTAAGCACAGAACCATCAGTGCTATGGAAAGTATGTACAAGAAAATTCGTAAAGAAATAATAAGGTTACACGATCAACGTAAAGCAGCACAAGTAAGCGAGAAAGAAAGTAACTCTGATACTGAAGAGGTAGAGGACGAGAATCCCGACAGAATAGCGTATGTAGGAAAATCTAGATTTCCAGATCGCCATTTACGCCTAGAACACAAGTCTACTTTCCATCATCCAGCACCAGAACAAGGTTCTCTAGAACAAGTATTCCAAGCTACCGATCACATTCTGAAATCACGAATCGGTTACAGTGAGTTGAGTACCATGCATGAACAAGAACTAGTCCGATCAGCAGTCCGATGGATTACTGATTCTACCACTTTTCCAGACGAAATAGTGGCACAAATGTTTCTGAAAATGCCCCCAGCCGAGCAACGACTGGCGGGTATGTATATGATTCAGCACCTCATTACATTGTATGAGGGTCAGCACTCTGATCCAGGCCCGTTGCATGATATCCTGAACGAGTTACTCCAGTATAGATGGAAAGGTTTAGGTACCGATTTAATTAGTGTCGTTCTAGAACAGCGTCACAAATATAGAACGTTTTTGAACCCGCATTTTGTTCATGTCTCACCCCCAGAAAGTAAACCATTTTACATGGAGAGACAGAATCCGTTACGAGAAGTCCACCCAGTTAGAGGAACGGGTGGCGAACTAGAACGAGTGTTTGTTTACACTCCGATCACAAAGATGGAACTCTTGGAGATGAAAAAATTAATTCCCTGTCATGATAAAGATCCAGCAGGGTTCCATCGAGAATTAAAAGACATGCTCCGTATGGGAGAATACACGTATCCAGATATAATTAAAATGTTAAAGGTTCTGTTGCCCGCAGGGGTGTATGAAAAGCTCAAGGAAAAAGAATGGGAGGTGGGAGAGAAAAAGATCGATTGGGCAGTTCTAGAAGCTGAAGACAAGGCACGAGTACCAGGTACCGGTCTTGGAGCGAAATGTAAAGAATTACCTGAATTATTGATTCAAGTTTTACCCAGATTGTTAACAACGAAAAAGGAAGACTGGGATGCAATCTCAGCCTGTAAACAGAAACAAGACGAAGACATTAGTGATTTTTATTCTAGATTTGAGAAATGTTTTAGCATCAACAGTGGCCTCAAGACAAGTAGTGAGTCATACCCTCACCTTTTTGTTACTAAATTAGTCGAGAATTCAAGTCCACAAATTAAGAACCGAGTTTTGAAAGTCGAAAGTACCTGGCAAGCTAATACCCCGTCCCAGATGTTACAGATGCTCCAATACCACCAGAATAGAATCAGAGAAGAGCAAGAACACGAGAGAAAACGTATGAAAGACACGAAAATGAAAGTACTAGTTGCACAATCTGTTCCTCAAGACAGTCAGAAGAGGGGTCCGAATCAAGCCAGTCATCCTGCGGCTCCCGTTAAAGGGAACTGCAATTATTGTAAACAGCCAGGTCATTTTATAAACGAGTGTGCAGTTCTGAAACACAACATAGCTACTGGTAAGACTAAAGAAAGACCACGTCCGCCTAGACAAGAACAAGTTTTACAGATTCCTCAGCCACAGAATGCACCACAGACAGTTACAGCACCGCAGCCTATCGCTGCAACACAGCATGTTACACAGCAAATGTATCAGTATGCACAGTCCGACTATCCAGAGTACCAGCAGTATTCATGAAACAGCCTAGAGAGGGAGGTAGGCTTGCCTCTCATCGAGATACCTGTAGATCAAGAAGTTCCCTATGTTCACAGTCAAGTACTAGGGAAAGATAGAAAGTTTTTGATTGATACAGGGGCAAGTAGGACCACAATTAGCCATGCCGAAGTTCCAGGGGCTCCGCTCTCAGGCTCAAGAAATGTTTCCCTTGGATTTTCAGGAAAACCTATCGTAAATGAAATATCAAAGCCAGTTACTCTAGAAGTAGGTCCATTGTCCCGTACTACTGACCTGTTACTTACTAAGTCATGTCCAGAAAACCTATTAGGCATTAAAACACTGAAAGAGTTAGGTGCAGTTATATGCTGTTCCCCAGAGGGAATACGTCTGTTCCTACGTGATTTCAAGGGTCACTATGTATTACGAGATTTTGATCCCAGATTGTCTAATGTTCCGCAGCATTTATGGGCGCAAGGTCCAACTGATGTAGGTTACATGCAAATCACACCCCATCGTGTGACTCTCAAGCCAGGTGTAGTGTTACCACGAATCAGACAGTATAGATTGCCACCTGAGGCTGTAGCAGCCTTATCCAAAATTATTGACGAGCTCATCGCTCAAGGAGTAGTTGTAGAAACTGACTCCAATGTGTGCAATTCTCCGATCATTCCAGTCATGAAACGTACTGATCCAAATGCACCCCCAGTATATCGATTAGTGATTGACCTACGAGAACTTAACAAATGTATTATTCCTCAGTACCCAGTTGTCCCAGATATCTCTTCCCTATTGACAGCCATTGATTCCGAAGCCACATTTTTCACTGTCATAGATCTCAAGAACGCATTTTTCAGTGTTCCCATTCATCCAGACAGCCAGTTTCTTTTCGGATTTTGTTTAAATGGAAGGAGCTATATGTTCACACGAGCTCCTCAAGGTTTCACAGAAAGTCCTAGTATTTACAGTCAAGCACTCAAGAGACAACTTGATAATGTTCACATGCCAACTGACACTGCCCTGCTCCAGTATGTCGATGATCTACTGATCACAGCCCGTTCTGAACGTGACTGCGAGCGAGCGTCACTGACGGTTCTGTATTGCCTAGCCGAGATGGGGCACAAGGTGTCCCCTTCGAAGCTTCAATTCTGTGTCCAGCAAGTGGTATACTTGGGACACTTACTGTCCAAGAGGGGTAGGCAGTTGACACCAGACCGTATCCAGTTAATAGCGAGTCTTCCTCAGCCCAAGACCCAGAAGGAGGTACGTGCTTTTATCGGCCTCACTTCTTATTGCCGACAATGGATTCCTCAGTATGCATTCCTAGCCAAGCCACTGATACAGTTAACGACACAGGAGGCAGCCGTATCGTCTGTCCTCCCTTGGACATCTGAACATACACTCAGTTTCAATGAGTTAAAGAAAGCCCTATGTCAAGCTCCAGTTCTAGCTACACCAAACTACAGTAAGCCTTTTACACTTTTCGTCACAGAACGCGAAGGTACAGCATTATCTGTTCTCACACAAGATCAAGCAGGACAATACAAGCCATGTGCTTATTTTTCGAGCACATTAGATCCTGTAGCCCAGGCTCTGCCTGCGTGCCTCAAGTCAGTTGCAGCCACAGCACTAGCTATCAGACAAAGTGATTCCATAGTATTAGGACATTCCCTGACAGTACAAGTTCCACACTCCGTGGAAGTTCTTTTTAAACCGAACACAGACTCAGCACTTGACAATTGCACGTTTAACAGGTTATGAATTGACACTGTTCCAGCCACACATAGAAATCAGACGCTGCAACATCCTGAGCCCTGCTACATTGTTACCATCAGTTACTTCGAATTCTGCCGCACATGACTGTGTGGAAGTAGTTAACATTACGACAAAGCCAAGACAAGATCTGACAGATATTCCGTTACCAGATCCCGACCTGACACTTTATGTGGATGGTTCATGTATGAGAACAAGTACAGGAGAACTAGTCGCCGCGTATGCAGTGACTACCGACACCGAAGTTATTGAAACACACCTTATTGACACCCTGTCCGCTCAAGCAGCAGAGCTAGTTGCTCTGACACAAGCCTGCATACACGCTAAGAACCGGAAAGTTAATGTTTACACAGATTCACGCTACGCATTCGGAGTCGTACACGACTTTGGAGTGCTCTGGCAGGAGAGAGGTTTCATGACTTCTCATGGAACCAAGATTCAGCATGGTCTCCTTATTCAAGCTCTGTTAGATGCCATACATTTACCGACATCCATTGCTATCATGAAGTGCAAAGCACATACGAAAGTTACTGACATCATTTCTCAAGGTAACGATCTAGCAGATCGCACAGCCAAGCTTACAGCACAGACTCCAGACATTCCAGTTAACATGACACACACTCCAGATCCGACTACATGTATGACAGTTAAGGACCCTACTCAAGATGTCATAGATATCCAGCTACATGCTACTCCCGATGAAATCAAGAAATGGTCCGAACAAGGAGGGGTCCAGACAGATCAGGGATGGGTAACGAAGGGTAGAGCCACATGGTTTCTCCCCGACTCTATGGTTCAAGTCATTATCAATACCGCACATAGTCCAGCACATTTAGGAGAAAAAGCTATGTTAGACAGTATCCAGAACATTTGGTTCAACAAGCATTTACGAGCTGCAGCCAAGCAGAAAGTCCGTACCTGTATGATATGTTGTCAGTTTAATCCAGGTAAAAGTGTCCCGGTGGAACAAGGTGGATTCCAGCCTCCTGACCACCCTTTTGAAGTCCTCCAGATGGATTATATTCAGATGGAGCGATGTCGAGGTTTCAAGTATGTCCTTGTAGTTGTATGCGCTTTGTCCAGGTGGACAGAAGCATATCCAGTCCCAGATTACACTGCCGCGACCACTGCCAAGCAGTTGGTTCGTGAGTTCTTCCCCCGTTATGGACTCCCTAGGGTCGTATATTCTGATAACGGCCAGCCGTTCTCATCAGAGTTAATGAAGCACGTTTCCCTTTTGTTAGGGTACCAGTGGAAGTTCCATTGTGTACGCCATCCTGAAGCAGCAGGTCTCGTAGAGAGACATAACCAGACCCTGAAAATTCGCATCGCAAAAATTTGTAAAGAGAAAGGTGTGGACTGGCTAGTAGCTCTGCCAGTTGCCCTGTTTTATATGCGCATGGTCGCACATTCCAGATCAGGTCTGTCCCCGTATGAGGTCGTTTTCGGCCGCCCCCTAACATGTGGGGTACTCCTAGACCCCGAAGTATTACCGATGTTTCAAGTAATATGCTGACAGATTACCTAGCTTCCTTGATGTCTGCCCTCAACTCTTGTCGTTCACAGGTTGCCGCCGCATTTCCAGACAATACCGAGGTGGCACCGCATGAAATCGTTCCAGGATCCATGGTCTTGGTTCGCAATTTTGACCGCTCAAGTCCGTTGGAGCCACGCTGGAAGGAGCCCCGACAGGTCCTCCTCGCCACCCGTACGGCCGTGAAGTTGGAGGGTCGCAAAGGCTGGGTGCACCTTTCACATATAAAGAAGTTTTATGGACTGAAACCCGTCTCAAAGAACATTTCCCAGGATTTGAAGGATTGCCAAAATATTGTTCTCAAGGACTGTCCCGCAAAAGACATTGCTACAAACCCTCCCCTGTTAGAGAAAACTCCGCAGCAGGAGTATAAGTTGAAACTCCGGTCTAGTAAAATAAGTCAGCCAGTTTGATTGTCTAAGTCCTCCCCTAGGTGAAACGGTTAGACTGTTTCTGACATGTATAAAATAGACCCCCATAGTGAGAGAGTTAGTCAAAACTCAATCCGATGTATCGTTTTTTTATGTTTCATATTATTTCTCAGCATTATGATTTCCTGCACCAGTTATGCCTTTTACCTGTATTTTCCAGTTTCTCATGTAAATAAGTCTGCTAATGTTACAGTAGAGCACACGTTTAGTGATCTGCCTCCTCATGAACTCTCTTACCGCCTCGCTATGCGAAATAATACTTTCATCCGCATGTTACATTATTCACACCAGACCAGCAATGCTACAAATTGTTGGGTGTGTGGTCGACTCCCCCCTTTCCAGACACCGAAGGGAGTTCTGCCACTCTTTCCTTATCCTTTTTCGCATAATGGTTCGTGTGGAGCATGGTCCACGTTAACGTTATCCTCAACAGATATGTCTATTCTTAACAGTACGTGTTTTCCAGACAAGCAAGGTCTCCCCCACAGAACCGGGTTAGATCTAGAAAATGAAGTGTACAATTTAGGTAATTATTCTTCGAATTTCATGGTCCTGAATGTTCAGTCTGATTCCACTCCAGATTTACCTGCAATTTCAGTACTACCAGTCAAAGGCGAATTATGTGTCCGAAATAATGGTTCTACACACATAGGACATAGTGATTGTACTACTATTGTCAAGTATAGTGACAGTAGGAAATCTATTTTCAAAGCTTCACGTCATTCTTATTTTATTTGTGGTCAGACCGCATATGTTCGTCTGCCCCTCGATTGGGAGGGAACCTGTTACATTGCCTTCCTACTGCCACCTGTTTTTCTAGCCCCACCCGACTACCATAGGAATTCCCACCTAGTACATACTAGACACAAGAGAATCCTCCCGATTGTCGATTATACTGAAACTGCTCTAGAACAATATATAGATATCAATAAAGGTGTCTTTCCTTATTTAGGTACAGTTGTGAATAGTAAACTGATACGTAGATTAACCAGAACCCTCGAAGCAGTAGTAATTGAGACTACTTCTGCTCTAAGTAATTTAACCGAAGAACAATCCTTTATGAGAATTGTCGTGCTCCAGAATCGTCTCGTCCTTGACGTCATATTGGCCGATAGGGGCGGGGCCTGTAGAGTCATCGGATCTAGTTGCTGCATTTTCATTCCAAATAACGCGCCGTCTGTCTATTCAGCTATAACCAGACTCCATAAAATTGCTCATCTGTTACACCAAAATCCAGGCACCTGGACATGGTCCGGTTGGTTCTGGAATATAATTTCCGCCTGGGGATGGAAAGTCTTGTCCTTTCTAGGTATTGCAGTAGCGATCATATTCAGTTGCTGCCTCTGTATACAATGTGGCCCTGCGATTTGCGGCATTTGTGCTACCTCTTGTATTCCTAGTCCCAAGCCCCGTTCTAAATCCCGTTCCAAGACAATTCGAGACGAGCAAATGATACTGTATGAAATGATAGATGGTATCATGAATATTGATGTTTCCTGATGAAACGTAGTGACAAGGAGGGAATGTGGAAAAGTAAATTTTGCCATGTTCTGTGTCCCTACATGTCATCCATCATATGTTATATGTGCATGATTAATATGCATATGTTATTCCCCATGTTTGATTAAAGACGCAATTACAGTTGTGTCCACCTCTAGTATGGCAGTTTCCAGTTCTCGTGAATACTACGAATATCAGGCCTATGTAAAGCTACGTTGCCACGTTTCTCAGTGTGCACGTTATTCCATTGTAAAGTCCCCGTTTCTAGGCCTCAAAAGGGCCCGGACACCAGATTCAGCTCCTGTCCCCTGAAGCCTCGCTGAGGAGCGATACAGCCCCCACCTGTATCCTCGACCCTTCACTTATTTCCTGCCTCGCAGTGCCCGGCTCAGCTTGGCTCTGCCTCTGAGTCTGCCAAGAGTATGTTATGATTCGAGTTATCAGTACAACCCTCCTTCTCTGCATTCCTAAGCTACTGAATCGCATCAATAGTTACCGTCATAGTCTAGCCTCTACGTCTCCATGTTAGAGAAATACTGTATTAATGGTCATTTAATATTCTTCATCACGCACTACATGTAGAATAATGCATGCTCCAGTCTTAGAGTCTGTTAGCCTTTCCCCTCCTGACTTCTAGTTTATATCAACATGTTCTCTAAACATCAGATACTAGATACTGCTTAGGTACATGTCGCCCTGACTCTCCAGACTTCAGTCTCTGCTCCTAGCACAGAGTTCATAGCCCCCAGCTTCTCCTAGTAACACGTCATTGCCAGTTTGCGCGCACCATCAGGTTAGAGGTCCCGGCTCCTTAGGTAGCCCCCTCCATGGTTTCCGCCCCATTCATGACATATTCTGTTACGTTTGCATCACATGTCTATGTATACGCCCTGTTACACCTCTTTTCACCCTTATCTTTCGCGACTGCTACGCGTCACGCCTATTGCTCCACCCACTGCTACGCCTATTGCAATGTAATGCTATGTGTTTGCGTTATGTATATATGCTCATGTACTGTTATTAAAAGTTAGCCGTCATTCCCGATCCTGTCCCCGGCAGCTGCCATCCTATTCCCGTGCAGGTCGTCCTGTTCCTGTCCTTATGCTGTATTAAACCTGCAAAACTCCTACTACCTCGAATCTTGACTCTTATTTATTGAGCTATCTGTTATTCATTTATGCATTCAAAAATAGGGTATTATTTATTTATTTACCACAGGATGACCAACTCTTTGTTGGTTACGTGGGTGCTAAGAAGGGGAAGGCGGTACACAAGCGGACCATCTCCCGGTGGATCATCTTGTGTATCCAGGCATGTTACTCCATGGCTAAGAAGGAGCCCCCTGTTGGATTGAGGGCTCATTCCACTCGGGCCACGGCGACTACAACTGCCCTGGGCCGGGGAGTGCCCTTGCAGGACATTTGCCAGGCAGCTACATGGGCCTCGTTGCACACGTCCGCACGACACTACTGCCTGGACAGTCAAGTCCGGAGGGATGGCTTCTTTGGCCGTCCGTCGTCCAGGACTTTCTGGTGTGATTATTAGTTCGCAGACCCACCACCGGGGTTGGTATTGCTGGGGTATCTATTCTAAGGTAAGGAATCTATCACTAACGTGTCTCTTTCAGATGCACAAGTTACTACTTGTATAACGATATATCTGTAAGAGACATTAGTTAGTGATAGATTCCTTACCGACCCACCCATCCTCCCCGTTCTGCGAACCGATATCTAGGGTTAAGGTCATCCCCTTTCAGGGCCCTAGTTTCTTGGCACCAGTGTTGGTTCTATCATGGCTCTGCGTATCTGGCGCGGAAAAGCTGTGTATCAGAACTGACGTCAGCGCGCATGGGCGGCGTCTAAGTACTCCGACGACGTCATTCCGGCGCTAACGATGCCGACGGCGGACGTGGAGCCGCGGACGACGCCTACCGACGTGCAGGGGTATTGCTACGCAAAAATTTCCGGATCCAGTCTGACGCCTGGGGATATTCTACGGTAAGGAATCTATCACTAACTAATGTCTCTTACAGATATATCGTTACACAAGTAGTAACTTGTGCAATTAGGTGTTTAATTGTCTTCAAAGATATTTTTTATGATCTTTTTGTAAACTTTGTCATATTTTATGATTGTATGTTTTCCTTGTGAACTTTTATGATTCATCTGGAATCGAATAAAGGTTTTGACTGACTAACACTCAACATGTTTGACCAAAAAGTGGGGGTCAACCATGACACCAACTCTCACAGAATGAAAGAGGTATGGATCTATTCATGGCTGCAGAGAGAGTGACCTACAAATGCTGGGGTTGCCAACGCAAATTTCAGAAAATATGGGGACAGTGGATAGATTAATATGGACTCGCTGAGGATTATGATGATGACAACGCAACCTCAAAAATCTGTTATAGTGATGATATAGTGGCATGCCTTCTTCCTTACCTCATTGAAAAACATAAAGTGAAAACGGAAAGTGTATATTGTTGTCATGTGCCCTACTGTGACTCCATATAATATCTGAAAACCTAATGTCTGGTTTTCCCATTCATACTTGTATGTTTGTTAATAAAAAAACTAAATATTTTGGGGGGGAAACGCTACACTTCAGCTTTAACCCATTGACACTTTTTGAATAAGGCAATGTCCTAACCATAAAGCCGATCCGAACATAGTTCTAGAAGCAGCACATCTTATCAGACTTCTCATGCAAATGAAAAATCAGAGCCATAGTAGAAAGGCAGCCGGACCTTAAATAGTGATACCAAGACCATACAAGTGGCACTTTGTGCACTATACAAATACCACTAGCATCACTTTGTTACATATATGAACTTCATACACCCAATAATGAATTTTACTGTCTCAGATTTGGGTGGAAGGTACTAGTAATGCATGTCTGCCAAAACATGAAGAACAGATAAAGTACAGGAAATGGTAGATGCAAATGTGTATTTATTATTGTGTTGTACACCACTGGAAATGCAGTTTTAATCAAAGGGCTTTGTTGAAACAGATTGAACTTGTTGGTTTTTTTTGTGTCAATAATACATTTGAATCTTTTTCTTGGTGTTACAGATGTAGCTGGTAATGTAAAAATTATCAACAATTCAACAAGAGCATTGAAATTTGAGCTTTCATGGCCAGCTCATTCTCTTACTATTACTCCCCAACATGGAATTGTTGACCCAAAGTAAGTGACTTGTTTATTTCTGATGAAGCTTCCTCTGTAATACTGATTGTTTAAATAATTTGGTCAACCCTGTTCATTGTGCTTTTTGTAACCAAATATTAGTTCATTCAATGGGGAAAAACGGGTGCGAGGTGGGGGGAGGTTAAATAGGAGCATAAAGCCTTTAACACAACACCTCTTTGAAATTTTCCTTTCACAAACCAGGTGTGACACGCATAACCATTATATTTTTTCTCTCTTTATTTGGTTGAATGACCATTAAAGTGCACAGTAATAAATACATTAAAAAGTATTACAGGTCACATTAAAAATTTCATTTATATATACAATGATAAAATTAGATGATTTGTCTGTGACTATACCCACTTATCAGCAAATAGACACAAGGTAACTCTTCTTTCTCACATCAGGCCTTTGTGTAGGGTGTACATCAGTACCCAATTTGTACAGTGTTATGGATTCCTTAAAATCATTATGTAACACATGGTTCTGCAATAGAATGGTATCGGCAATATTCCTTCATATAAGCAGTGCAAAGCTTAAAAATATTGCATCATCAGACTTGCAGGATACCAAATAAAAAATTATGATCATTATATCCTCGTACATTGTAATCTGAAAGAAACAGTTATAGATTCCTTACCTCAGAACTTACCCCCAGGCGTCAGACTGGATCCGGAAAGTTTTTTGTCAGCAGTATCTCTGTGCGTCGGATGGTGGCATCAGTCAGCTCTGCGTCCATCGTTGGCGTCGTGGTAGCAGGGATGAAGTCGTGGTAGCTACTTAGGCGCCGCCTTCGCGCGCTGACATCAGTTTTGTACACGACTTTCCGTGCCAGAATGCAGAGCCATGCAGGACCACTGGTGCACAAAACTAGGGACCTGAAAGGATGTCCTTCACCCTAGAAATCAGTTTGCAGAATGGGGAGGGCGGTAAGGATTCTATAACTAACTTAGGTTTCTTATAGATATATTGCCACCAAAGGTAAGTAACTTGTTCATCTGAAATAAACAGTTAGTTATAGATTCCTTACCTTAGAATAGATACCCAGCAATACCAACCCTGGAGGTGGGTCTGCGTACCAAGTTCACACCAGACAATCCTGGAGAACAGAACGGCCCAAAAAGTCGTCTCTCCGGACTTGGCTGTCCAGGCAGTAGTGTTTCATAGTGTTCAGTGATGCCCACGTAGCTGCCTGACAGATGTCATGTAGAGGTACTCCTCGCCCCAAAGCAGTAGTGACTGCTGTCGTCCTGGTGGAATGGGCGCAAAGCCCCACTGGAGGTTCCTTTTTAGCCTGAGAATAGCAGGCTGTAATACACAAACGACCCAGCTAGAAAGGGTCCACTTGTGTACGGCCTGGCGTTTCTTTGTACCCACGCAGCCAACAAAAAGTTGGTCATCCACCCGGAATTGTTTTGTGCAATCCAGATAGAAAGAAAGCGCACAACTTGGGTCCAGACAGTGGAGCCTCTCTTCCTCTTTAGAAGGATGTGGAGGCGGAAAGAAGGTGGGCAAAGTGATGGTTTGCCCAATGTGAAAGGAAGTGACCACCTTGGAAATAAAGGATGGACGAGCACACATCAAATAGGTCAAGACCAGATTCAAGTCCCACTGAGGCATAACGAAGTGAATAGGTGGAAATAGATGAGCTATGTCTTTCATGAAACGATTAACAACCGGGGACTTGGAGAGAAGGCCGATCAGCAAGCCGAAGAAAGGCAGAAATGGCCGAAAGATAGCCCTTGATAGTGCCCAGAGCCCTGCTGGGCAAAAGAAAGGAGGAACAAGAGAATTTCAGAAAGAAGGGCAGAAAGGGGATCCACAGCCTTTGATGTGCACCATGTCACAAATTTGTTCTGTCTGCAGGCGTAAACCGTCTTAGGACACCTCGCTGCCAAGATTACGTCACAAACTTCGGGAGGCAGGTAAAATGAGGTCAACTGCCGCCGCTCAATCTCCACGCAAGGAGGTGGAGGCTGGACAGGTTCGGGTGGAGGACCGTCCCCTGCTGCTGCGACAGAAGAACCTCCTGAAGAGGTAGTCGGATCTGAGGGTCGATGGCCATGCTGAGCAGCTTGGGATACCAGACTCTTCGTGCCCAATCCGGAGCCACAAGAATGACTTGGCCTGGTGGCGCTTAATCTTCTTCAGCACACTGGGCAGAAGTGGTGTAGGCGGAAAGGCGTACAACACACCACCACTCCACTCACGACGAAAAGCGTCGCCTAGCGAGTGCCGCCTTGGAAATTCCAACGCGCAGAATTGCTGACATTGCGCGTTCTCTTCAGTGGCAAATAGATCTAATCAAGGCTCTCCCTACTGTTGAAAGAGACCTTGCACCACCTCTGAGTGAAGACGCCATCTGTGATCCTTCATGCACCTGCGGCTGAGTTTGTCCACCCTGGCATTCAGGGAACCTGCCAGGTGTTGAACCACCAGTGATATGCCCTGATGTTCCAGCCATGTCCCGAGGAAGAGGGCCTCTTGACATAGGGTCCACAACCCCACCCCACCCTACCCTACCCCACCCCACCCTACCCCGCCTTGTTTACAACCCCAACCTGCCTTGTTTGTTGCAGTACCACATGGCGGTGGTGTTGTCTGTTAACACCTGCACTTCTCTTCCCGGACAGAGGGAAGGAATGCTTTCAGTGCAAACCGGATCGCCCGCAGCTCCAGAAGGTTGATGTGGAGCCCGGACTCCACCGGAGACCAGAGCCCTTTGATCTCCACCTCTCCCATGTGGCCGCTTCATCCCAGAAGAGATGCGTCTGTCACCTCTGTGTGTTCTGGCTGGAGAAGGGAGAGGGATCTGCAGTTGACCCAATCCTGGTTAGTCAGCCACCACTGCAATTGTCATGCAGTGCCCTCAGAGATCTGGACGCAGTCGGACAGATTCCCCTGATGCTGCGTCCACTGAAACTTCCGGTCCCACTGCAGAGCCTGAATATGCCACCTGGCATGATCGACCAGCAGGTTGCAGGATGCCATGAGGCCCAGCTGCCTCAGGGTCATCCTGTCCGAAACCCGGGATAGAGGCTGAAGGATCGTAATCATAGCCCGAATATTCGGGACTCGCTGTTTGGGAGGATAAACCCGAAACTGCGTCGTGTCCAGAACCGCTCCTATAAAGAGGAGCTTCTGAAAGGGGATCAGGTGTGACTTTGGCACGTTGATGGAGAACCTCAGCGAATGCAGGTGGTTGGTCGTAGTCTGGCGGTGGAAGACGACAGCCTGGGGCGAGCCCGCCTTCAACAGCCAGTTGTCGAGATAGGGGAACACTGGAACCACTGATCTGGGCAGGTGAGCTGCGACCACACCATCACTTTCATAAGCACCCAAGGGGCACTGGTAAGGCCAAAGGGGAGCACGGTAAACTAAAAATGCTCGTGGCCAACCATAACCCGGAAGTAGTGCTGGTGGGCCGGCAGGACAGGGATGTGAAAATGGGCGTCCTGCAAGTCCAACGCTACCCTAGAGTCTCCAGGGTCAGGCAGACAAGACCTGAGATAACGTCAACATTTTTAACTTCTTCTTCCGGAGGAAGCGATTGACGCTCCCGAGGTCCAAGATAGGAGGTAGGCTCTTATCCTTCTTGGGGACCAGAAAGTAGTCGGAATAGCAACCATGACGTACTTCTGGGAGAGGAACACACTCAATGGCTCCCTTGGCCAAGAAAGCCGAAACTTCCTGCTGGAAAAGGTTCAGGTGATCCTCCGACATGCGATGGTACCGAGGTGGCATGGCTGGAGGGGTAGTCTCGAAGGGGAGGGAGTAGTCCATTCGGATTATCTGCAAAATCCACCCACCCAACATGATGGTGCATCAGTTGGGGGGGTGGGTTCTGAAATGTAGAACTAGTAAGGTCTTGAAATCCTGCTGCAGATGGAGGATTGGTGGACTGGCTCGCCCGCTTGCCCCCTGACCCACGGTGGTGGTTCCCACTTCCACAGCCATGCAAAGGTTGGGGAACTTGCACCGGCCTGTGGAACATAGTGGGGCAGCTCTTCCGTAGCCACGAAAGGGGCAAACAGCACACTGCGCAGGGCGGCTGGAGAGGCCCAAGGACCTGGCCGTAGCCCATGAGTCCTTGAAACGCTCTAAAGCGTTGTCCGCTTTCTCCCCAAAAAGGCGACTGCCATCAAAGGGCATGTCCATGAGTGTATTCTGGACGTCCCCAGAAAAGCCAGTCGATCTTATCCAGGCGTAGCGTCAAAGGGTTACCGACATGGAAATCGTCCTACCTAGAGAGTTGGTGGGGTCCAGCCCACAATGGATGGTAAACTTTGCTGCGTCTCTCCCGGCGGCAACAGCCTGAGAGAGCACTGTCCTGGCCTCCTCCGTACAATGAGGCAGCACTTGTGCAACTGTGTCCCACATAGAGTGGGAATAACAGCCCAATAAACATGCAGTGTTTACCGACCCCAGTCCCAACCAGAAAAAATCTGTCCAAGATGATCCAGCTTCTTGGATTCCCTATCTGGTGGAGCGTTAGGAAATGAGCTCTTGGAATTAGAGGCTTGGACCACCAAGCTCTCAGGGGTGCGGGTGTTGGGAGAGGAAAGTGGGGTCGCCCGGGGCTGGGCGGTGGCGTCGGGCAATCATCCTATCCACGGAAGCCCCCGTGTTGGGCCTGGACCAGGTGCCCAAAAGGATGTCGGTGAGGACTTCATTGAACGGCAGCAGGGGCTCCGAAGAGCTTGCTTGCGATTGAAGCACCTCTGTCGGGAGGTTAGTCCTGACTGCCACTGTAGGAAGCTCGAGGTTGAGAACCTCGGCCGCCCTACGCAACATCACTGCTTATGACGCTCCCTCCTCCGTAGCCACGGTAGGAGGAGACAACATGCCACGGTCAGGAAAGGTATCATGTCCACTGGCATCCCCCAGGTGCTCTCTCCAGTCCGGGTCATACTCTAACTGGTCAGTCAGAGTGTCACCTGACCCCTTCCAGTCCTCCTCTTCCTCCTTGAGTGCCAATCTGGCTTAAAAGGGACCCCAGGAGTGAACAGGGGCATAAAAACCCCGCTCTGTGCCAGATCCGGCATCTGGGGATGTCGGTACGGTTCCGTTTCCACATCAGGGTGGAGACCCATCAGTATGGAGGCCCAGGGCACGACCGGAGTCTAATGTGGATGCGGTGCCAGAGGAAGTGGCATCTGTGGAGACGTAATGAGGTCACCCTGTGCCAGTTGGGATCCAGGTCAGGTCCATGGGGGCCTGTGGCTCCGGAGCCGCTGGCGAAGAAGACTTAGGACCCCGACGAGTACGCGGGCCCGAACGGCACACTGGTGGGGTCGGGCTGCCCAACGATGGCATGCATCGCAACTTACAAAGCTGGGCAGGAGTCGCTCCGGGTCCCGGGAAAGGAGGGAAACTCGGAGTCTGCTCTTCAGGCTCTGCACGCGGAGCTGCGGGAGGGGCACCGCCCACATCCCTCGTCGCGTCAGCCGACCGAAGGAGAGAAGTCGAAGAGCGGCGCTGCTTCTTCGACTTCTTCTTCTAGTGCTTCAACTTACCTGCCCCGAGTGCGAAGACTTAGAAGACAAGTGGTGATGGCTCCTCAACCGGTCCCTCGACCTATCTCGCGATCGGGACCTTGAACGGCGCAGAACCGTCTCCCAGCGCTCAAGAAGCTTTTGGGACCGCTCCTACAAATCCTTCAGAGCCATAGACTGGCAGTCGGAGCCCGAATTGGGGTCGTGGTTGCGCTCCAGGGAAAAGAGGCACAAGCAATGCGGATCCGTCGCGGACTTCAGTCTGCTGGTACAGGAACCACAAACCTTGAAGCCAGGCATCCCTACGTGCACCAGTAGTCATGAGGACTCAAAAAGATGTCTACAAAAGTCGTCAAAAGTTCAGTCAAAAAGTGACTGGAGGTACCACTCTCTCCGGATCTGCGCTGGCTGGAACGGAAAAGTAAAGAGCTGACTTCAGCTTGCGAGGGCGACGTCTAAGTAGCTACTGCAACATCATCTCCGCAACCACGACACCAACAGCGGATGCAGCGCCGACCGACACCACCTTCCG
This sequence comes from Lissotriton helveticus, assembly GCF_964261635.1. Taxonomy (NCBI): domain Eukaryota; kingdom Metazoa; phylum Chordata; class Amphibia; order Caudata; family Salamandridae; genus Lissotriton; species Lissotriton helveticus. The sequence continues at coordinate 834,017,017 of NC_136063.1, read as the reverse complement.
ATGCGCAGAGGTACTTGTGAGAAGTTGGACTGGTATATGATGTTCACAATTCTAGTGGGCACCCTGCACCAGTCCAAACAACCCTTATGGTGATGGTGGTAAACTCAACCTTATAGACCAGCTATCCTAGTGGTAGCATGGACAAAGCATTCTTAGGCTAAAACTTCAGATAGCATGTGAAGCCAGCTGTTTTACCAATAATAATCCCTTGCATATGAAATGAAAGGACACCACACAAGGTATATATCAAATATATATGTATTTATTACTAACTCAACCCCTCTGCACTCTTTATGAGGTCAGAGTTCGAGATACGTTACAAGTTACTCATTAAGCATACTATAAATTGCACAAATACAATTCTGCCCAAGGGGCCTCACAAACCATATACTAAGTAAGTGGTATAAGAACCACTTCAGGAAAGGTGAATAGGCCTAAGGAATCGCTGGGGCTCCACTACAGGACCAAAGGTTTGGAAGTAGGAGACCTACGGGAGACGCTTGCAGTGTGGGAACACAGACGCAAGCTACCATTGACTTACAATGGAGAACGAAGAAGTCATAAAGTTACTAATTAGGGACACTTACGGGTGGACTACGGTGAAACCCCTTTAAACTAGGACACTTTGATTTTCAATACCCACGGGAGCACCGGATTACTCGAGTTACCTCACCCAGGAAAGCCGGGTGCATAGGTGTCTTTTCGTATCGGGTTTTGTCGATGCTTTCAATGGAGACCTGCAAAAGAAGTGCTGCAGGCGGCCGAAGGAAGAGTGTCCGGGTGGATCCAAGGGTGGATCAAGGAGCTGAAGAACCTGAAAGCAGAGGGGACAAAGTCTGGGTCACTAGCCAGTGACCAGGATGGAACCAGGTGATGTCGCGATGCAAACAGATGAAGAGGTGAAGCTTGTCTCTGAAGCCACGAGGACCAGGAGGCGTCGACGATGACCAGGAGCTGGAGTCGAGCTCTAGTCGAACTCTAGTTGACTGAGGTGTCGGTATCCGGATTGGACCCAACAAGCCTTGGTAACCGCAACCCACACAGGATGTGAAGATTCGCTTCATTTCAGACCAGCAATGCCTGAGGAGCTTTACTTTTGGAAGGAAGCTGGAGCAAGCCCAGAGCAACCAGGCAAGCGTTGAAAAATCAAAGGATAGTCTTCAGAGGGCTCACTAGCCAACGGGCTAGCAACCGGGAAGACGCGTCGAGCTGAAATGCAGGAGCGAGCCCCACGCGGCACTCGTGGAGTGTGGAGGGCTGAGCTCTGGTGCAGATGCTGCTCGGGTCTGGGGCTTCTCTTACCCCAATGCACAACTGCGACGGTGCCTTGGTCGTTGCACAATAATCAAAGTGCAGGTAGTCCAGGATAACCGGTCCCACGTTTCTCGTGTCCGCCACGGGTCTCAGCTTTGCTGTGGATCGAAGTCGGAGAAGTCTGGAAGTCCTGTTTCCGAGTTGCTGAGTCGTCGGGTTCCTGCTGAAGCGTCGACAAAGCAAACCGGCAAGTTACTGGTGGTGCCTGTTTGAACAGGGTGGTCACTCCTTGACCACAAGGGAGATGTATTCAGTCTTCCAGTCGATATGGAACGTCGAAGGTCCAAGAGCTTCGTTTCAGAGTTTCTTTCCAGGATAATCTAATGTCTCTAGACATAGCTCCTAACTTTATACCAAACTAAGGGGCTGGATTACCTGCTAAGTCCCTCCTATGGATGGAACCTGGAAAGGGGGTTTTCCCTTTGTCCAGTTTCGCGCCAGAGCTGGGGCTGGAGTGCCCCAGCAACTGGTTTGAACCGGGCTATGCATGAAGCACCTTGTGTGCCCCAAGCAGTGTCTCATTTTGCAGCCCTCCCTGCCCCAATACACTAAAAGCCTGTCTGGGGAGGTGCTAGCACCTCCCAAGGCAGGAAACCTATTGTCCAGGCCTCCCCTGCCGGAGTTTCGTCCAGCAGCAGGAGGTCAGACTCGTGTCTGTGGCAGCAGCATCCATTTTGTGATGCTGAGGCTCTGATTAACTTTAACCGGGTAAAGCCGTAATTACATGTCTTCTCCCTCTAGAAGGGTGGAATGCTACCCCCGCCGCCAGAATTGGCGGCGGGTAGTATTCCAAAGTGTTTGACACCTTACACTACATGTTTTGATAAAGCCAAACCAAAGTTAGCATTAACCGCAAGGATTATAATGCACTTAAGAGTATATGGTATGGCTATATCATAGAACCGCTATAAGGACATGGTTCCAAAAGCTGCAGAGGGGCTCAGGTAATGCTAGGGCACCCTCTCACATAAACCCAAGCACTCTGCCTCCAGAATTGTTAAGGCCTGCCATTGGAGTGACTTGTAGGTACATATGTGTCTATATATAAGGGTAGATATAGGTATACTATATCTAAGCAAGGGGTGATTACACCACCTTGCCCAAGCTGAGTGATCAGCCTGTGGGGTCAGTTTGGATGGCCAGCCAGGGGTGGCATAATACATGCTGCAGCCCCTGGTAGGCCCTGGATGCACCTATGCCCTGGGTACCTATGGTTCACTATACAGGGGCTCACAAAGGTGACCCAATACCCAATCAGGTATGTACCTAAAATACATGTGTTGGACCTGGCCTTCTTGGCAGGGTCATCCCTAAACTTTTTGCCTTCCTCCAATACTCTCTCTGACCTGTTTTTGTTGGTTTAATGACTCTGGGCACTTTTACCACTGCTGACCAGTGCTAAAGTGCATATGCTCTCCCTGTGAAAAGTATACATGTGATTGATGTCCATGATTGGTTCATTGGATTTACTGTCAGTCCCTAGTAAAGTGCACTAGGAGTGCCAGGGCTTGTGAATGCCAATACTGCTAGTGGGCCTGCAGCGCTGGTTGCGCCACCCACAGAAGCAGCCTTAAAATGTGTCTAGGGTCTGCCATTGCAGAACCTGCGTGCAGTCTGTTACTGTCATGCTGGCTGGGCAAGTGCACACACTTGCCAGCCCCTAAACCTTCCCTTAACTTCATATTAGTCACCCCTATGGTAGGCCTGAGGGCAGGGTGCATTGTAAGTGTAAGGTAGGACAAGCCCTGATGTGTGTGGCATGTCCTAATAGTGAATTACTGCCAAATTCGTTTTTTACTATTGTAAGGCTACCAGTTTCCTTTAGGCCAGATGGGCTGCTGGAATTATTACACTCTATAATCCCAGCAGGCTCAGGGAACATGGTAGAAATTAATGTTTAGTATGCCTGAACTCAGAATAATAAAATACTTCTTTTAGTAAAGTTTATTTTAATATCCTGTGTTTGCAAATGCTACTTTTAGAAAGCTAGCATTTGCTTGCTTAACCATTTCAGCCCGCCTCTGCTTTGTGTGTATCTGACTGTCTGAGTTGTGTGAGTGACAGGGCTGGGAGTTGACAGGTGGTGAATAGCAGGATGACACCTTAGTGGGTGGTGGGGGTTTCCCCTGAATGATGCATCAGGCTGTGCTCTGCCTCCACAATGCTGGCTCCGCCCTCCTGGGGAGCGACTGATGACTCAGCCTGCACCTGGCCCAGGAAGGACCGAAGCTTGTCAACAAAGTGCTCAGGCTGCCCCTGTCCACACAATGCTGGCTCCGCCCCCCTGGGGAGCGGCTGATGTGCCTGCCCTCACTCTGAATGCAGAAGCCAGAAGTACCCACCACAAGTGCTCAGGGACTGGAACAGTTATGTAAAGGCCCCCCTGGCCTGTAAGAACAAAAGAAACTGGGTATAAAAGTAGGAGCCCTGCTCCTTGTAAATTAGAATCCTGTTTTACCACAAAGGACCTCTGCCCGACTAGAAGGAGAAGAGACGCTGGGAGGACTGGCCTGCTGCTTGCCTTGCTGAGGAAGGAGAGGAGAAGACTTGCTGAGAAAAGACTTTGCTGCTTTGTGCTCTAAACATTCTCCAAGGGCTTGACTGAGCTTGCCCCCTGATCTGGACCCCAGGACTAGTGGGTCCTTGGTGCTTTGGCTCGTCCTGACATTCGAGCCGTGTGTGCATCCCGCTGGAGCCAGACTGCGCCCCTCATCGCCCCTCCTAGGGCTGTGGCACTCGGGAGCTTGCCAGCCTTTGCCCTGTGAGAGCCTTGCTCCGACCGGAGTCGCTCTCTGCCCCCAGGCTTGGCTTCCTGCTCCTCTGCCCCTTGCCTGCTACTGGAGGGCCCTGAGACGCTCTCCCCCCTCCCGCCGGAATTCCCTCTGCCGATTGCGATCTACGCCGGGTCCACAGCTGCACAGGCCGTGCCCTGTGACCCCGCTTCGCATCCCAGAGATTGTCAGGCCGCGCCGCCCCCGCTGAGGAGACCCCCGCACCGTCGTGCTAAGGGTCGCGGGCCGCGCCTGCCTGATTGCCCACACCCGCTGACGTCAGGATCCCAAAGTGCTCACCGGACCGAGTCGCGCTGCCTGTGCCGACTCGGCCCAACCCCCAGAGGAAGAAGTGTCCTTGCGCATTCAAAATCACCTCGGGCTAGGGGCCCGCAACGTTTGTTTTCCCCTTGTTGCCGCTCCTGCCTACAAGTGCCAAGGTACTGTCAATATCCCCCCGCGGTGCGAGCCGCCCCTTTTCAGCTGACTCGCACCGCTCTGTGTGCCTCTGCCTGCAGCGCCGCTCTGCTCTGTGAGCGCGCTCCAGCCCCTCCCGCTGGAATCCTCTAAACGTCGGGAAGCTGCAGGCTGCAATCCGAGCCCCTGCACGAGTGACTGGGGCTGCGCTGGGTTCTTTGGCCTTCCCCCCCCCCTTGGCAGCTCTGAGGTCGGCGCTCTCCCCCGCGGGGGTCCCGCAGACCAGGGGAGGCCGTACGCTCCCAGAGACCCGGCCGGGCCGAACGCGTCCCACGCGGGAAGCGTGAGACTTGGAAGGGGGTCGGGATTTCCCCTGTCTGAAACGCCGCGAAGCGCTACAGAGTGCAGGACCGAGTCCCTAAGGTCCTAGAGGGGTGAAAAAGTGCACAATCTGGTCAGAAACGACCAAGGAACTAAGAGAACTGTGCAGAAGGGAAAAGAGACTAGCTTTTAAGAGGAGATAAAGTGAAAAGAACTGTTATGGGAACATATAACAAAGATATTTCCATTTGAACTGCAACTAAGAAGAAAAGTGCCTATTTACAATCTGTGGTGCTACAAAAACGTTATTTGGTCTTGTGATAAGTCTGACCTAAGAGATATATATATTTACATAAAAAAGCGTATTTTTTATATATCCACAGCCTGGTGTCCATTTGTGGGGGGATTGGTATATTTTACTGTGTGTGTGATTCCAAATGCTTAACTAACTAACGCCTGAAGAACAGTCTTGGCTGCTCACGCCACGCACCTAGAGGGTGAGCAAGGGTAATTCTAAGGGGTCATCCTTCGCCCTGACTTAGAGGAGAGGGTCCCTGCTTGTCACAAGTAACTACTTGCGCCAACCAGAGACCCCCAATTCTAACAACATGGTATCAATTTAGAGAGAGAACAGCTGGGCTGTGGGTCTGATTAGCAGGCCCACAGCCACACTAAAGTCGAAAAAACAGAAAATCACAGCAAAAAGTGGGGGTGACCATAGGAAGCAGACCCTACTCTCCTACAGTACTGCTGATGAAAAACGTTCCCGATCCAGTCTGACGCCTGGGGGTAATTGTAAGGTAATAGCAATTCGCGGGGGTGATCGATCATCTATCTCCCAATCACGTAATAAGTATAAAACTGCTTTAGGGAAAGCTACATGTGACTGGGTTGTTAAGAATTGACAGGATCTGTTTGTAGGAGAGTGGGGTCTGCAATCCCATGGCCACCCCAGATTTTTGCTTTTTGCTTCACTGATTTACGACTTTCCCTGGCTGTGGGCCTGCTAATCAGACCCACAGCCTAGCTGTTCTCTCTCTAAATTACAACCATGTACCTTAGGTGCATTTTACCAATTGGTACTGGGCCACCTTATCAGTCCCTGTACAGCATACCTTAGGTATCCAGGGCATAGGTGTACCCAGGGCCTACCAGGGGCTGAAGCATGTATTATGCCACCCCTGGCTGGCCACCCAAACAGACACAACTGGCTGCACGACAGCTGGGGCAAGGTGGTGTAAACACCCTTTGCTTTAGATATAGTATTCCTATATCTAACCCTAAAATGGACACATATATTCCTATCAGTCACTCCTATGGCAGGCCTTATCAATCCTGAAGGCAGAGTGCTTGGAATTATGTGAGATGGTGCTCTGGCATGAGCTGAGCCCGTTTGCAGCTTGCGGAACCAAGTCCAAATAGCTGTTCCATGATAACGCTATACCATATACTCTTAAGTGCATTATAATCCTCGCGGTTAAATGCTAACTTTGGTATAGCTTTATCAAAACATGTCGAGTAAGGTGTCATACGAATTGGAATACTAACCCCATGCCAATTCTGGCGACGGGGTTAGCATTCCACCCTTCTAGAGGGACACGACATGTATGTAACTGTGAACCCCGGTTAAAGTCAGACATAGCCTCAGCTCCACAAAATGGATGCTGCCACCGAGACACAAGTCTGCCCTCCTGCTGCTGGGAGTCCTTCCAGCAACGGAGGCATGGACAAAGGGTTTCCTGCCAGGGGCGGTGCCAGCACCATCCCAGACAGGATTTTGTGTATTCCAGGTAGACCGGGCTGAAAGGAAGGTGACTGCAAGTGTCACCCCGGTGCTCACTCTGCATAGGCCAGCTCAAACCAGTTCCTGGGGCACACCAGCCCCTGAGCTGGGGAGAGACCGGACAAAGGAGAGGGGTGTAACCACCCCCCTCCTAGTCCCACCCATAGGGCAGGACTTAGTCGCGTGCCAGCCCCTTTTCTTAGTATAAAGATAGGAGCAGGCCCCCTTCCCAAATTAGATAATCTTGAATCTTGAAACTACTTTCCACGAAAGGAACTCTTGACTCTTCTGAAGACTCTCCCTTGTGGCTAAGGAGTAGCCACCCTGCTCCAGCAGGCACCATCGAAGCTCTTGCGGTTTGCTGTAAGTCCATCCTCCGGATCAAGACTGCCCAGCTCGACGAGACCCGGATTCCCTGCCATCTCTGACCTCTACCTACATCATCCAGCCCAGCTGAGATTCGTGGGTGTGACGAGACCCGTGGGACCGACCATCTTCAAGACCTGCACGACGCTTCACCAGCACGACCCCCGAGAGACCCTCGAGTAAGTGCATTGGGGTTTGAGAAGCCCTAACCCTGAGCAGCTCCAGCACCGATGTCCAGCCCCCCAGCATCCACGAGATCTGCGTGGGGCCCTTCTGCTCTTTGCTGCTCACCGCGTTGTCCGGCCACTTGCCTGCTGGCTTGTAGCCCTCCTGACGACGAACCACGACACTTCCATCACTGGTCTGGTTGCTCTAGACTAGCCCTAGCTCCCCTCCAACAGAGGAGCACCCCGGACCCTCCTGGTCCACGCCAGACGCCACCTTGAGTCCACCGCGTGGGCTTGCCTTTGCCAAGGCTTGTTGCTCCAATCCTGGTTTCAGCAGCTCCAACAGCAGACACCTTCGTGGGACAGCTCGCCCCTCCATCCTGGTCGCCGACAACGCCTCCTGGTCCGAGAGACTGCAGAGCCCAGCGTCGCCCACTCACCTGGTCGAGGTGACTTCATCCGGTGCCATCCTGGTGCCCATCTGATCACTGGCTAGTGATCAAGAACTGAGTCCCCTCTGCTTTCAGGTCATCTTCAACTCCGATCCAGGCTTGGATCCCATCGAACTTCATCACTGGTCGCCTGCCAGCAACTTCTTCTTTCAGGCTCCATAGACTGTAACGAGGATTCCCGACGTCTTTTGAACCCTACGCAGCCGCAGCCCCTGGGCTAGGTAACTCGAGCATTTCCATGCTCCAACGTAGGTTCACTATCTAAGTGTCCAGATCCTTTTTCGTTTTCAGCCTAACTAGTCGGATTCGTCCGATAACACTAACTTTACGAAATCTAGCATCCATAGACTTTGTCCCGCATCCCGCGTGAGAGTGCACACTCTGCACCCGATCTCCCTAGGCCTCCTGCACCTAACCTTAGGGTTCAGTAGTGTAGTCCTAGCGATCCTGAAGCCTCTGGATCTTGTTACTTACTTGCTAGTATTTCGCATTCCACTTTTGTAGTATATGGTTTTTCGTGGCCCTCAGGCATTTGTGTAAATTGTGCAACTTAAAGTATTTTCGTAAGAGTTTTGTATTGTGCTTAGCTCCCTGACTCATAAAGAGTTCAGGGTAGAACTGTTATTAATAAATATCCTATATTTTTATAACAACTTGTGTGGTGTCCTTTCACTTGGTGTTCAAGGGGTATATGTGATGGTAAAACAGCTGGCTTAACACGCCCTCTAGAGTTTAGCCTGAAGACTGCTCGTGTCCATGCTACTAGGATAGCTGGTCTGAAAGGTTGACTTACAACCAATCATCAATAAGGGCTGTTTGGTATGATACAAAGTGATCACTAGAATAGTGAGCACTATATATCTGGCCAACTTCTCACAAACTGTTCTTTGATCTAGGGCTGCAGAGAATAGGTGATGTGGTAACAATCAAACCACTTACCTACTGGCTATGTATTTGGTCCACTTTAGAGATAGCCCACTACTGTGAATCTCTGAAAGAAGTTCTAACTCTTAGTGGTACTAAACGGATACCCTGGTTTAGAAACATAAAATCCTGGTGTAGATTGTTGGGGATGACTCATTTGTGGGAAAGCCCGCAATGTATTAGCAAGATATTACCATAGTGAAAGCTAAGTACTGGGTGTAGGAGAGTGGGGTCTGCAATCCTATGGTCACCCCAGATTTTTGCTTAACTGGTTTACGACTTTCCCTGTCTGTGGGCCTGCTAATCAGACCCACAGCCTAGCTGTTCTCTCTCTAAATTGATATCCATGTACTTTAGGTGCATTTACCAATTGGTACTGGGCCACCTTATCAGTCCCTGTACAGTGTACCTTAGGGACCCAGTGTAGGAAGGTGGATATCTGACTATGGTTACTCCCAACTTTTTGCCTAGTGTTTTGCTGTTTTTTAACTTAGTTGGTCTGGGATCCTGCTATTCAGGACCCCAGGCTTCCTGCTCTCTCTGTTAAAATGGACTCCATATACCTTAGGTACATATCCCATTGGTACTGGTCCACCTTATCAGTCCCTGCACAGTGTACCTTAGGTATCCAGGGCATAGGTGTACCCAGGGCCTACCAGGGGCTGAAGCATGTATTCTGCCACCCCTGGCTGGCCATCTAAAACTGACACAACTGGCTGCACGACAGCTGGGGCAAGGTGGTGTAATCACCCTTTGCTGTAGATATAGTATACCTATATCTAACCCTAAAATGGACACCTATACTCCTATCAGTCACTCCTATGGCAGGCCTTATCGATCCTGAAGGCAGAGTGCTTGGAATTATGTGAGATGGTGCTCTGGCATGAGCGGAGCCCATTTGCAGCCTGCGGAACCAAGTCCAAATAGCTGTTCCATGATAACGCTATACCATATACTCTTAAGTGCATTATCAACCTCGCAGTTAAATGCTAACTCTAGTATAACATTATCAAAACATGTCAAGTAAGGTGTCATACGAATTGGAATACTACCCCCTCGCCAATTCTGGTGACGGGGGTAGCATTCCACCCTTCTAGAGGGACACGACATGTATGTAACTGTGAACCCCGGTTAAAGTTAACTCGAGCCTTGGCATCACAAAATGGATGCTGCCACTACAGACACAAGTCTGACCTCCTGCTGCTGGGAGCCCTTCCAGCGCGGGAGGCTTGGACAAAGGGTTTCCTGCCTTGGGAGGTGCTAGCACCACCCCAGACAGGATTTTGTGTATTGGGTAGGATAGGCCTGAAAGGAATGAGACATGCCTGGGGCACACAAGGTGCCCTGTGCATACACCGGTTCAAACCAGTTGCTGGGGCATCCCTGCTCCAGCTCTGGCGCGAAAACCGGACAAAGGATAGGGGGTGTAACCACCCCCCTTCCTGGTCCCACCCAGGGGAGGGACCTAGTCAGAAGTAAAGCCCCCTTTAGCAGGATAAAGGTAGGAGCTGGTCCCGTTCCAAATTAGATTAATCCTGAACTACTCTACAAGAAGAAACTCTGGACTTCGACGTTCTGCTCCACAGAAGACTGAAGAAATCTCCCTTGTGGACAAGGAGTGTCCACCCTGCAACTGCAGGCACCATCAAGCGTCCAGCGACTTCACTTTGTCGTCTTCCCTTGAGGATCCAGACTTCAGAGCCCGACGAGACCCGGATTCCCAGACCTCTCCGACCTCAACCTACATCTGCAGCACAGCTTAGATCCGTGGGTGCGACGAGACACGTGGGACCGGCCATCTTGAACGAACCTGCACTTCGCTTACAGCACGACTCCCGAGGTAAACTCGACCAAGTGCTTTGGGGATTGAGAAGCCCCAGCCCCGAGCAGCCCCAGCACCGAAGATCAGCCCAACAGCCTCCACGAGATCTGCGTGGGGCCCTTCTGCTTGTTTGCTGCTCGACGCGTTGTCTGGTCACTTGCCGGCTGGCTAGTGACCTCCTAGACGACGAACTTTGAAATCTTTGCTGCTGGTCTGGTTGCTCCAGACTAGCCCTTGCTCCCTTCCAAAAGAGGGGCACCCCGGACTCTCCTAGTCCGCACCAGACGATTTTTCTACTCACCGCGTGGGTTTCCTTTGCCAAGGCCTGTTGACGCCGATTCCGGATCCAACACCGCCGACAGCGAGAGCCTGCGTGGGACAGCTCGTGCCTCCATCCTGGTCGTCGAAGACGCCTCCTGGTCCACGTGGCTGCAGAGTCAAGCGTCCACTCTACACCTGATCGCGACGACGACATCTGGTTCCTTCCTGGTTCCACTCCAGTCACTGGCTAGTGACTGTGAACATTGTCCCCTCTGCTTTCAGGTCCTCTTCTTCACCAATCCACCCTTGGATCGCACCGGACATCTTCCTCCTGGTCGCCTGCAGCATCTTTTCTTTCAGGCTCCATAGACTTCAACGCGAGAACCCGACACGACTTCGCACCTATGCACCCGCAGCCCGTGGGTGAGGTAACGAGAGCATTTCGGTGCTGAAGGGTAGCTTGACTCTCCTAGTGTCCAGTTCCACAGTCGTTTAAGTCCTAACTAGTCAGGATTGTCTGTACTTACCTTTTAATTGAACTGTACTGTCCATAGACGTTGTTACGCATCCCGCGTGTGAGTTCACACTCTACACCGCGCCCTGTCGGCCTCCTATTACTTACCCAAGGCTAGGATAGTGTAGTCCCAGCGGTCCTGCAGCCTCTGGACAGCTCCATTTCTTCTATCGACTCTCACATTCCATTTACTTAGTATATGGTTTGCCGTGCCCCTAGGGCACCATTGTAACTTTGTGCAACTTGTCGTATTTTTCCAAGAGATTGTCATGTGCTTAGCCCTCTGACCTCATAAAGAGTTCAGAGGTGTTTGTTATTAATAAATATATTGTTTATTTTCATAACAACCTGTGTGGTGTCCTTTCATCTGGTATTCAAGGGGTTATATTGTGGTAAAACAGCTGGCTTCACATGCCATAACGAGTTTAGCCTAAGACTGCTTTTGTCCATGCTACCACTAGGATAGCTGGTCTATAAGGTTGACTTACAACCAATCACCATAAGGGTTGTTTGGACTGATACAAGGTGATCACTAGAACTAGTGAACATCATATATCAGGCCAACTTCTCACACCCAGGGCATAGGTGTACCCAGGGCCTACCAGGGGCTGAAGCATGTATTATGCCACCCCTGGCTGGCCATCTAAACAGACACAACTAGCTGGTAAGACAGCTGGGGCAAGATGGTGTAATCACCCTTTGCTGTAGATATAGTTACCTATATCTAACCCCAAAATGGACACATATACTCCTATCAGTCACTCCTATGGCAGGCCTTATCGATCCTGAAGGCAGAGTGCTTAGAATTATGTGAGATGGTGCTCTAGCATGAGCTGAGCCTGTCTGCAGCTTGCGGAACCAAGTCCTAATAGCTGTTCCATGATAACGCTATACCATATACTCTTAAGTGCATTATAATCCTCGCGGTTGAATGCTAACTCTGGTATAACATTATCAAAACATGTCGAGTAAGGTGTCATACGAATTGGAATACTACCCCCTCGCCAATTCTGGCGACGGGGGTAGCATTTCACTCTTCTAGAGGGACACGACATGTATGTAACTGTGAACCCCGGTTAAAGTTAACTCGAGCCTCAGCATCACAAAATGGATGCTGCCACCACAGACACAAGTCTGACCTCCTGCTGCTGGGAGTCCTTCCAGCGAGGGAGGCCTGGACAAAGGGTTTCCTGCCTTGGGAGGTGCTAGCACCACCCCAGACAGGATTTTGTGTATTGAGGTAGGGAGGCCTGAAAGGAATGAGACATGCCTGGGGCACACAAGGTGGCCTGTGCATACACCGGTTCAAACCAGTTGCTGGGACACTACAGCCCCAGTTCTGGCACGAAACCGGACAAAGGATAGGGGGTGTCACCACCCCCCTTCCTGGTCCCACCCATGGGAGGGACCTAGTCACCAGTAGAGCCCCCTTTAGGAGAATAAAGGTAGGTGCTGGTCCCATTCCAAATTAGATTTATCCTGAACTACTCTACAAGAAGAAACTCTGGACTTTGAAGTTCTGCTCCACAGAAGACTGAAGAATCTCCCTTGTGGGCAAGGAGTGTCCACCCTCCAACTGCAGGCACCATCAAGCGTCCTAGCGGTCCACTTTGTCGTCCTTCCTGCTGGATCCAGGCTTCAGAGCCCGACGAGACCTGGACTCCCAGACCTCTACCCACATCTGCAGCACAGCTGAGACCCGTGGGTGCGCCGAGACACGTGGGACCGGCCATCTTGAAGAGACTGCACTTCGCTTCCAGCACGACTTCTGAGGCCTCCTCGAGAAAGTGCTTTGGAGATTGAGAAGCCCCAGCCCCGAGCAGCTCCTGCACCAAAGACCAGCCCTCCAGCATCCACGAGATCTGCGTGTGGGCTTTTTGCTTGATTGCTGCTCGACGCGTTGTCTGGTCACTTGCCGGCTGGCTAGTGACCTCCTAGACGACGATCCCAGAAATCTACACTGCTGGTCTGGTTGCTCCAGACTGGCCCTTGCTCCCTTCCAAAAGAGGAGCACCCTGGACCCTCCTGGTCCACTCCAGATGCCGTTTCCACTCACCGCGTGGGTCGCCTTTGCCAAGGCCTGTTGACTCCGGATCCGACACCGCCGACAGCGAGAGCCTGCGTGGGACAGCTCGTGCCTCCATCCTGGTCGTCGAAGACACCTCCTGGTTCACGTGGCTGCAGAGATAAGCGTCCACTCTTCACCTGATCGCGACAACATCTGGTTCCCTCCTGGTTCCACACCTGTCACTGGCTAGTGACTTTGAACACTGTTCCCTTCTGCTTTCAAGTTCTCTTCTTCCTCGATCCACCCGTGGATCGCACCGGACATCTTCCTCCTGGTCGCCTGCAGCATCTTTCTTCAACGCTCCATAGACTTCGACGCGGAAACCCGACACACTTTGACACCTATGCACCCGCAGCCCGTGGGTGAGGTAACAAGAGCATTTCGGTGCTCAAGGGTAGATTAACTCTCCTAGTGTCCAGATTTCCAGTCGTTTTAGTCCTAGATAGTAAAGACTGTCCGTACTCACCTTTTTTGTAAACTGTACTGTCCATTGACTTTGTTCCGCATCTCGCGTGTGAGTTCACACTCGGCACACGCGTCTCGTGGGTCTCCTATTACTTACCTAAGGTTAGGATAGTGTAGCCCCAGTGATCCTACAGCCTCTGGACAGCTCCATTCCTTCTATCGATTTCCCTATACCATTTACTTAGTATATGGTTTTCCGTGCCCCTAGGGCCCCATTGTAATTTTGTGCAACTTATCGTATTTTTCCTAAGAGATTGTCATGTGCTTAGCCCTCTGACCTCATAAAGAATTCAGAGGTGTTTGTTATTAATAAAAATACTGTTTATTTTTATAACAACCTGTGTGGTGTCCTTTCATCTGGTATTCAAGGGGTTATATGTGGTAAAACAGCTGGCTTCACATGCCAAAAGAGTTTAGCCTAAGACTGCTTTGTCCATGCTACCATTAGGATAGCTGGTCTATAAGGTTGACTTACAACCAATCACCATAAGGGTTGTTTGGACTGATACAAGGTGATCACTAGAACTAGTGAGCATCATATATCAGGCCAACTTCTCACACTGGGCATATGTAGAAGAACAGTATTTAACTAATAGATCAGCGGGTGTTTGACTAATGAGTTCCACTGTTTCCTGTGGGGTGCCCAGCCTATGGCACCCCACAGGAAACAGTGGAACACATCCTTTTCTTTTGTATTGAATATTCTTTGTACTTCAAGAAATTGATTTTGTCCCATTTGCTGTAGACTGGGAATCAGGCCATACAGGGTGGCTCTGAGAATACTAAGATCTGACACTAGACCGCTCATTGTATTTGCTGTGAGCAGATTTTTGCTTTGTTTTTGGTTCAGGCGTCAGATGTTCATGCCCAGGATGCACGTGAGGTATCTGAAAGAGACAAGTTAGTGATAGATTCCTTACCTTAGAATATCCCCAGGCATCCAACTGGATCCGGAAACTTTTGCGTAGCAATACCCCTGCGCGTCGGCAGGCGTCGGCCGCGGCTCCGTGTCCATCGTCGGCGTCGTTAGCGCCGGAATTACGTCGCCAGAGTATTTAGACGCCACCCTCACGCGCTGAAGTCAGTTCTTCTTTTTTCCGCGCCAGCTAGCGCAAATCCGGAGAAGCTCTACCCCTTAGTCTCTTTTTGACTAAACTTTTTTGATCTTTTGATCTGTTTTTCTTGAGTCGCTACGACTCCTACGGTGCCTGTAGGGATGCCTGGGTTCAAACCCTGCTCCAAGTGCAGCCGACTGATGTCGGTTACCGACCCCCATCGACAGTGTCTTCAGTGTCTAGGCCTCGACCACGACCACCGAACCTGCTCCGACTGCCGGGCCCTGACGTCTAAGGCTAGGCGGGAGCGGTCCCGCAAGCAGCTTGAGCTCCGGCAGTCGGCCCCACGCCGTTCAAGGTCCCGGTCCCACAGGAGGTCGAGGGACCGGTCGCGGAGCCCTCGTAGTTCCGAGAGTCGTCTTCGGGATCCAGGTCCTCAGGTAAGAGGCATGAGAGGTCGGGAAGGCATCATCATTCTTTCGACCCGCCCCGACGCTCGCGCGATGCGGCCGGGGGTTTGGGTGACACCACCCACGCGGCTCCGACGAAGTCTCGGGCGTCGCAACCTGCCCCATACCTTCCGGTCCCTGGGCACGATGCGACGCCAGAGGAGATCGAGCGGTACCTCATGGCCATGAGGTCTCTCCCTCCTCCGCCGGGCTCCGTGGCGCTTTCGGGCCCAGCGGTTCCGGCTGGGGGGCCTAGCGGGTCGGGTGCTTTGGCTCCGACGCCGTCGGGTGCTTCGGCCCGGCGCCGCCGGCCCTCACTTTGATCTGGATCCGGGTCGTCGCCGGTCGACCTCACCGACGCCGGACCCTAGGGTGTCCCCGATCCTGCCCTTGATTCGGTTCCGGCGCCGCTCTCGACGTTCTATGGAGACTTTTACTTCTACGAACCGGCCCCATCCTTTGAACCTGAATTTCAGGTGATGGGTGACGAGGGAGATTGGGAGGGGTCTGTGGACCCTCTGGCACAGGAGTGCCAGTCTCAACAGTACTGGACATGTGAGCTTGGGGATGCCAGTGGACTGGACACTTCGCCAGACACTGGTTTTGTCTCCCCTTCAACCG
The DNA here is from genome assembly GCF_964261635.1 of Lissotriton helveticus. NCBI lineage: Eukaryota > Metazoa > Chordata > Amphibia > Caudata > Salamandridae > Lissotriton > Lissotriton helveticus. Next base: position 834,001,247 of record NC_136063.1, on the reverse strand, counting down.
TGGCTATGGAGGAGGGGGCTGCCTACAGTGTAGTGTTGACGCGGTCGGCCAAGGCATTGGCCCTAAAGCTCGCCGTCGCGAGGACTAACCTCCTCACTGAGGTCCTTAAACCGCAGGCAAGCTCGTCTGAACCTATGCTGCCGTTTAATGAGGCATTGTGTGACGTTCTTTTGGGCACTTGGTCTAAGCCCGCTACAGGTCAGCCTGTAGATAGGAACGTGGCCAGACGCTACCGCCCAGCTCCGGGCGACCCTTGCTTCTTGTCCACCCACCCCACCCCCGAGAGCCTGGTTATCCAGGCCTCTACTTCCCAGACCGCATTCCCAGCGGCTCCGCCCGATCGGGAATCCAAGAGGTACGAGCAATTCGGTAAGAAGGTGTTCTCGTCCCTGAGTTTAGGACTGCAGTTAGTCAATACCGCATGCCTCTTGGGCCGCTACACCAACACTCTGTGGGACACGGTCGCGGACGTGCTGCCACAATGTCCGCTCATGATGAAGTATCGACCTGCAACACTTTGAACTAGGACTGTCACTTTCACTCTAGCTTCACCGACTTGCACCGTGATCTTCCTGCACTCTTCCTATTTCGTCGGTTTAGGAGAACACTGCAATTGCACCGTGCCGTTTTCACTATGTATATCACGTCAGCCATGTATCAAACACCTCTAGGTAGATCTTAGTAGACATCCATCAGGCTGTCTCACTTGCTCAGTTTACTCGGTATGTTAATCCGCGGCACTCTGCCCAGAAAGAAACCACGCGCATGGTTCACGGCTTGTTTCTCCGTTTTAACAACCGTATTGCACCTTGCACTTCCTTTCAGACCCTCACTTGGTCTTCACTTAAAAATAGCTGACCTGTAGAATTGTAAATTGACTCTATTTTGAACTGTTCTTTTTTTCCCCTCCCGCTTTCTCCTGTTACCTCCACAGGCGCTACTATAAATCAGGCAATAGCATTATAACTAGTCCTGAAGATGATCCCAGTTGATAATTGGAGCTAGGGATCGAAACGTCACGTCGACTGTCTTGACAGTATTGTAACTGTTCCAATGTGTAAATTACATTGCAATAACTGTCTGGTTGAGCTTACGCTAAAAAGTATTATGTTGTAAGCCTCCTTGTGCTCCTTTTTTTGCTTGTTACTCTATACTTTCTATCTCCTTTTCTCCCCTAACCTGGTACATGTTTGTGCCCAATGTATATTTTGTTCCTTGTTACATCTATGTTCAAATTCTTGACATTGTCGTTAAAATAAATATTCCCTTGTCCGGCTGGACATTGGAAAACAGACTAAACTCGCCCAAGCCCTTGCGGAGGGACGAAATGCTGCGCGCTATTCCATCCGGTGTGGGCTGGATACCACGGACTCACTGGGCAGAGCGATGGCAACGACGGTGTCGGTTCGACTCCACGCCTGGTTGAAGACCGCCAACTTTTTGGCTGATGTCCAGGCCACCCTTCTGGACATGCCTTTTGATGGCCGTCGCCTCTTTGGCGACAAGGCAGAGCATGCGCTTGAGCGTTTTAAGGACTTCAGGGCTACACTCAAGTCCTTGGGCCTCTTGGCCCCACGCCAGCAAACTGGTGCCTTTCGCTCCTTTCATGGCCAAGGAAGGGGCGCTCCCACACGTGCTGCCAGCCCCGCACTGCAGCCTAATACACAGCGTGGTGGTGGCCGTGGAAACCGCCGTGGCGGCGGTCAGGGACAACGGCGAGGCCAGTCCACACCTTCCCCTGCAGCAACCGCCTCAAAACCTTCCAAGTCTGTGCTTTCAGGCCCATGTGACGCCAGTGGGGGGCAGGGTTCGCCATCACCACTTCCACTGGTGCACTGTCACGTCGGACATGTGGGTGCTGCAAATCGTCCGAAGGGGCTACTCCCTCCCCTTCGAGGCGACCCCTCCAGCCATGCCACCGCAATACCACCGCGTGTCGGGGGATCACTTGCAACTTCTGTAAGAGGAAGTTACGGTCCTCTTGGCCAAGGGGGCCATCAAGCGCGTTCCTGGGCCGGAAGTAGGGTGTGGCTGTTACTCCCACTACTTTCTGGTACCCAAGAATGGCAAGGGGGGCCTGCCCCTATCTTGGACCTACGGAACGTCAACGGCTTCCTCAGGAAGGAGAAGTTGAAAATGCTGACATTGGCTCAGGTCTTAGCTGCCCTGGACCAGGAGACTGGATGGTAGCGTTGGACTTGCAGGATGCTTATTTCCACATCCCCGTCCTGCCGGCCCACCGGCGCTACCTGCGGTTCACGGTATGCCACGAGCACTTTCAGTTTACCGTGCTCCCCTTCGGCCTTATCAGCGCCCCAAGGGTGTTCACGAAAGTGATGGCGGTGGTCGCAGCTCATCTGCGCAGGTTAGGGGTTTCAGTCTTCCCCTACCTCGACGACTGGTTGTTGAAGGCGGGCTCTCCCCAGACAGTCGTCAGCAACCTCCAGACAACGGTGGACCTCCTGCACCAGCTGGGGTTTTCCATCAACGTGCCAAAATCACACCTATTCAGGCTCCGATTCCGATCTTTCAGCCTTTATCCCGGGTCTCGGTCAGGTTGACGCTGCGGCTTCTGGGGCTGATAGCTTCCTGCATCCTTCTTCGGCATCACGCCAGGTGGCGGATGCGGGCTCTGCAGTGGGACCTGAAGTTTCAGTGGGCCCAGCTTCAGGGCAACCTGTCCGACCAGGTCATGATCTCGGAGGGCACTGCGAGACAGCTGGAGTGGTGGCTCACGGACCGCGATTGGGTCAGTGGCAGATCCCTCTCCCTTCCCCATCTGGAGCACGTAGTTGTGACGGACGCGTCCCTCCTGGGCTGGGGAGGCCACCTGGGAGAGGCGGAGATCAGAGGCATCCGGTCTCCGGCGGAGTCCCAGCTCCATATCAACCTTCTGGAGCTGCGGGCGATTTGTCTAGCACTGAAGGCATTCCTCCCCTCTGTCCGGGGGAGTGTAGTGCAGTTGTTCACGGACAACACCACCACCATGTGGTACTGCAAGAAACAGGGCGGGGTGGGGTCGTGGACCCTCTACCAGGAAGCTCTGCGCCTCTGCCAGTGGCTGGAACATCAGGGGGTGACCCTGGTGGTTCAACACCTGGCAGGTTCTCTGAACGCCAGGGCGGACGAGCTCAGCCTAAGGTCCATGATGGATCACGAATGGCGTCTGAACTCGGCCGTGGGGCAAAGCCTCTTTCTGCAGTGGGGAGAGCCTTGGTTAGATCTATTCACCACCGAAGAGAAAGTGCAATGTCATCAGTTCTGCACGTTGGAATTTCCAAGGCGGCACTCGCTCGGGGACGCTTTTCGTCACGAGTGGAGTTGCGGTCTGTTGTACGCCTTTCCGCCTATACCACTTCTGCCCAGAGTGCTGAAGAAAATCAAGCGCGACCGGGCCCAAGTCATCCTTGTGGCTCCGGACTGGGCGCGAAGGTACTGGTATCCCGAGCTACTCAGTATGTCAGTCGATCCCCTGATTCGTCTGCCTCTTCAGGAGGACCTTCTGTCGCAGCGGCAGGGGACGGTCCTCCACCCGAACCTGTCCAGTCTCCACCTCCATGCTTGGAGATTGAGCGGCGACAGTTGAGGCCATTTGACTTGCCTCCTGAAGTCTGTACTGTGATTCTGGCAGCCAGGCGTCCCTCCACAAAGTCGGTATACGCCTGAGGTGGAACAGATTTGAGGCATGGTGCACAGCAAAGACTGTGGATCCTCTCAATGCCCCTCTTTCTGAGGTTCTCCTCTTCCTTCTTTCTCTTGCCCAGTAGGGCTCTGCTCTGAGCACTATCAAGGGCTACCTTTCTGCCCTTTCCGCCTTCTTAAGGCTGCCTGATCAGCCTTCTTTGTTCAAGTCCCCGATTGTTAACAGATTCCTAAAGGGCATCACTCATATGTTCCCTCCTGTTCCTTTCGTGATGCCCCAGTGGGACTTGAACCTGGTTCTAACTTACCTGATGTGCGCTCCCTTTGAGCTGCTTCATAACTGTCCTCTCCGTCTTCTTACTTTTAAGACTGCTTTCCTGGTTGCCGTCACCTCTGCCAGGAGAGTGAGTGAACTCCAGGCTCTTTCCTGTAAACCTCCTTTCTTTTTTGTCCATCCGGACAAGTTTGTGTTGCGGACAAAACCCTCTTTCCTGCCCAAGCTAGTCACAGCCTTCCACATCGGGCAGTCCATCACCTTGCCCACCTTCTTTCTGCCTCCGCATCCCTCGAAAGAGGAAGAGAGGCTCCACCCTCTGGACCCAAAATGTGCGCTCTCTTACTATCTGGATCGCACACGCCAGTTCCGGGTGAATGACCAACTCTTTGTTACTTACTTGGCTAAGAAAGGACAGGCGGTGCACAAGCAGACCACCTCTCGGTGGATCGTATTGTGCATCCAGGCGTGTTACTCTTTGGCTAAAAAGGAACCTCCTGTTGGGCTGAGGGCCCACTCCACTCGGGCCACGGCGACTACTACTACCCTGGGCCGAGGAGTCCCCTTGCAGGACATTTGTCCGGCAGCTACGTGGGCCTCGCTGCACACGTTCGCAAGACACTACTGCCTGGACAGCCAAGTCCGGAGGGATGGCTTCTTTAGCCGTTCCGTCCTCCAGACTTTCTGGTGTGATTATTGGTTCGCAGACCCACCACCGGGGTTGGTATTGCTGGGGTATCTATTCTAAGGTAAGGAATCTATCACTAACGTGTCTCTTTCAGATGCACAAGTAACTACTTGTGTAACGATATATCTGTAAGAGACATTAGTTAGTGATAGATTCCTTACCGACCCACCCATCCTCCCCGTTCTGCGAACCGATATCTAGGGTTAATGTTGAGAAGTTGGCCTGGTATATGAAGTTCACTATTCTAGTGACCACCTTGCTCCAGTCCAAACAACCCTTATGGTGATGGGTGTAAGTCAACTTTATAGACCAGCTATCCTAGTGGTAGCGGGACAGAACAGTCTTAGGCTAAAAGACTCTTGATGTCGTGTAAAGCCAGCTGTTTTACCATATGTAACCCCTTGAATAACAAATGAAAGGACACCACACAGGATATATATAAAATATATATGTATGTATTCACTAACACACTCCTCTGAACTCTTTATGAGATCAGAGGCCAAAGCACATTACAAGTTACTCTTAGAAATACTTTAAATAGCACAATTTACAGTTAGGCCCTAGGGGCGCGTAAAACCATATACTAAGTAAGTGGTATAAGAACCACGACTCATGAAAAGGAAAGGCATAGGGCCTAGAGAATCGCTGGGGCTACATTATCTGAACCTTAGGTTAGGAGTAGGAGGCCCACAGGCGGTGCGTGTAGTGTCAATACACTCACGTGAGAGTCATTAGAAAGTCAATGGGAACTTAGAAGGTAAGTAAATGAAGATTTAGGACACTTCCGGTCTTACTAGGAAGATACAACTATCAAAACTAGACACTAGGATAGTCAATCCCTACAGGAGCACCGAAGTACTCGCGTTACCTCACCCACGGGCTGCGGGTGCATAGGTGTCAAAGTGTGTTGGGTTTTCTCGTTGATTCCTATGGAGCTCTGGAAGAAGATGCTGCAGGTGACCAGGAGGAAGGTGTCCGGGAGGATCCAAGGGTGGATCGGAGTTGAAGACCTGAAAGCAGAGGGGACAGAATCTAGGTCACTAGCCAGTGACCGGGTGGAACCAGGAAGGAACCAGACATCGTCGAGGAGCAATCAGGCGCTGTCGTGAAGCTTGTCGTTGCAGCCACGCGGACCAGGAGACGTCGAGGACGACCAGTTGCTGGAGAGGAGCTGTCCCACGGAGGTTCTCACAGATGGAGGGGTCGACTTCAGGATCGGAGCCAACAAGCCTAAGCAAAGGCAACCCACACAGGATACACAAAAGGCTACTGGTGCAGACCAGGAGGGTCTGAGGTACTTCACCTCTTCAGGGAAGCAAGGGCCAGTCTGGAGCAACCAGACCAGGCGATGTATGTTCAAAAGGATCGTCGCCACAGGGCTACTAGCCAACTGGCCAGCAACCGGACAACATGTCGAGCAGAACACAAGCAGAAGGGCCCCACGCAGATCTCGTGGAGTGTGGAGGGCTGGTCTTCGGTGCGGGTGGAGCTCGTTGTCAGGGTGTCTCAGTCCCCAGTGCACAGCTTCGAAGATGCCTCAGGAGCTGCGCTGTTAGCAAGTTGCAGGCTTTCCAAGATGTCCGGTCCCACGTGTCTCGACACCTTCCACGGTGCTCAGCTATGCTGGAGTCGTGCAGCGGGGTCAAGGAGGTCTGGGAGTCTGGATCTTGTCGGGCTCTGTGCTCGGGTTCCGGCAGGGACGGAGACAAAGCAAGCCGTCGAGTTGCTGGATGGTGCCTGGTTGCCCAGGGTGGTCACTCCTTGGCCACAAGGGAGATTTCTTCAGTCTTCAGCTCAGGTGAATGTCGAAGGGTCCAGAGTTTCGTTTCAAGTTGATTCCAGGATTAATCTAAAGTCCTGGGGTTCAGCTCCTACCTTTATACAACTAAAAGGGCCTGTATTACTTTCTAGGTCCCTCCTATGGGTGGGACCAGGAAGGGGGGTGGTTACACCCCCCTTCCTTTGTCCAGTTTCGCGCTAGAGCTGGGGCTGGAGTGCCCCAGCAACCGTTTTGAACTGGGGTATGCATGAAGCACCTAGTGTGCCTCAGGCAGTGTCTCAATCTATTCAGCCCTCCCTGTCCCAATACACAAAGTCCTGTCTGGGGTGGTGCTCGCACCTCTCCAGGCAGGAAACCTATTGTCCAAACCTCAGTGACTGGAAGGACTCCCAGCAGCAGGAGGTCAGACTTGTGTCTGTGGCCAAAACGATTCATAAAGGGGGTGGTGATGGACAGAGTATCTGAATTAAGCAGAACACTCCTACCCAGTCAAAAGATCAGGGCTTGATCCATCACCGTTTTTTAGCTCACTGCACCATCCCAGCTCAGAATCATTTTGTCCACCATAAGCGTGGAAGGGTATACTCAGACATGAGTCCCTTGCTCACTGCTCCATCAGGATTCAAGCAAGCCGGGCTGACGACGCCTGAAATGGCAGAAACCGGTCCCCGGAAGCTTGTCTCCTTTCTGGTGAAGAATTGGCTTGGTAGTTTGGTCTGCCCTGTTCCCATGATGCACTGGGCCAGGGACAGACTAATTTGCATATAGCCAGGTTCTGAGCTGGGATGGGGCAGTGAGCTAAATAACGGTGATGGATCAAGCCCTGATCTTTGGACTGGGTAAGAGTGGTCTGCTTAATTCAGACACTCTGTTCATCACCACCCCCTTTTTCTGAATCATTGTGTCTGTGGCAGCAGCGTCCATTTTGTGACACTGGGGCTCTGTTGATCTTTAAGCGGGATAGTCAGCAACCACATGTCTTCTCCCTCTAGAGGGTGGAATGCTACCCCCGTCGCCAGAATTGGCAACGGGGTAGTATTCCAAAGCGTATGACACCTTACACGACATGTTTAGATAAAGCCAAACCAAAGTTAGCATTCAACCGCGAGGATTATAATGCACTTAAGAGAATATATGGAATGGCGATATCATAGAACAGCTATAAGGACATGGTTCCGAAAACTGCAGACAGGCTCAGCTCATGCTAGAGCACCATCTTACACATAACCAAGCACTCTGCCTCCAGGATTGTTAAGGCCTGCCATAGGAGTGACTTATAGGTTACTGTGTGTCTATATATAAGGGTAGATATAGGAATACTATACCTAAGCAAGGGGTGATTACACGACCTTGCCCCAGCTGAGTGATCAGCCAGTTGTGCCAGTTTGAGTGGCCAGCCAAGGGTGGCATAATACATGCTGCAGCCCCTGGTAGGCCTTGGTTACACCAATGCCCTGAGTACCTAAGGTACACTTCTACAGGGGCTGACAAGGTGAACCAATTCCCAATTGTGGATGTACCTAGAGTACATGGTGTGAATTTAGAGAGAGTGCATCTGTACTGTGGGTCTGATTAGCAGGCCCATAACCAAATCTAAGTCGAAAACCAGTAAAGCAATAGCAAAAAGTGGGGGTGACCATAGGAAGCAGACCCTACTCTCCTACAAACGTCATCCCCTTTCAGGGCCCTAGTTTCATGGCACCAGTGTTGGTTCTATCATGGCTCTGCGTATCTGGCGCGGAAAAGCTGTGTATAAGAACTGACTTCAGCGCGTGAGGGCGGCGTCTAAATACTCTGGCGACCTCATTCCGGCGCTAACGACGCCGACAACGGACGCGAAGCCGCGGACGACTCCTGCCGACGCGCAGGGGTATTGCTACGCAAAAGTTTCCGGATCCAGTCTGACGCCTGGGGATATTCTATGGTAAGGAATCTATCACTAACTAATGTCTCTTACAGATATATCGTTACACAAGTAGTAACTTGTGCTTCTGTACTAACAGACTCGCAAGTGCAGCTACAATTAAAATGCTCATTACTGTATATACACATAGCACTTTATGGTACATGGTGAACAAGTTACTTTTCTTTTGGTAACGAAATATCCGTAAGAAACATAGGTTAGTTATAGATTCCTTACCTTAGAATTACCACCAGGCGTCAGACTGGATCCGGAAAGTTTTTTGTCAGCAGTACCCCTGCGCATCGGAAGGTGGTGCTGGTCGACACTGCATTCGCCTTCGGCGTCGTGGTCGCTGGGATGACATTGCTGTAGCTACATAGATGCTCCCCTCGCGCTCTGACGTCAGTTCTGTACACGACTTTCCACGACAGAAGCGCAAAGCCATGCAAGACACTGACCACTGGTGCAAAAAACTAGGGCCCTGAAAGGATTTCCTGAACCATAGAAGTCAGCTCGCAGAACGGGGAGGATGGGTGTGGCAGTAAGGAATCTATAACTAACCTATGTTTCTTACAGATATATCATTACCGAAGGTAAGTAACTTGTTCATCTGAAAGAAACAGTTATAGATTCCGTACCTTAAAATAGATACCCCAGCAAAACCAACCCCGGAGGTGGGTCTGCGAACCAAGTTCACACCAGAAAGTCTTGGAGAACAGAACAGCCAAAAAAGCCATCTCTCCGGACTTGGCTGTCCAGGCAGTAATGTTTCGTAAATGCGTGCAGCGATGCACACTTAGCTGCACGACAGATGTCATATAGGAGGACTCCTCGTCCCAAAGCAGTAGTAGCTGCCGTCACCCTTATGGAATAGCCATGCAGCCCCACTAGAGTCTCCTTCTTAGCCAAAGAATAGCAGGCTTTGATGCACAGAACGACCCACCTAGAGATGGTCAGTTTGTGCATGGCCCGACCTTTCTTAGTGCCCACTTAACCAACAAAGAGCTGGTCATCCATCCGGAGTTGTTTGGTGCGATCGAAGTATAAAAGAAAGCACACATTTTGGATCCAGACGGTGGAGTCTCTCTTCCTCTTTGAAGGATGCAGAGGCAGAAAGAAGGTGGACAAAGTGATGGTTTGGCCAATGTGTAAAGAAGTAACCACCTTGGGAAGAAAAGAAGGTCTAGTTCCAAGGGCGACCTTGTACGGATGGACAGCCAGAAAGGGAGGCTTGAAAGACAGAGCTTGCAGCTCACTCACCCTGCGTGCACAGGTAATGGCCACCAGAAAGGCAGTTTTCAAAGTGAGAAGTCTGAGAGGACAGTTATGCAGTGGCTTAAAAGTAGCGCGGATAAGATATGTCAGAACCAAGTTCAAGTCCCACTGGGGCATTACTAAGGGAACAGGAAGAAAAAGATGAGTAATGCCCTTAAGAAATCTATTTACAACAGGGGACTTGAAAAGAGAAGGCTGATCAGGGAGCCTGAGGTAGGCTGAAATGGCAGAGAGGTAGCCCTTAAGAGTGCCCAGAACGGATCCCTGCTGGGCCTAAGAAAGGAGGAACAAGAGAACCTTCAGAAAGGGGATCCACAGCCTTTGCTGTGCGCCATGCCACAAATTTATTCCATCTGCAGGCGTATACCATCTTAGTGGAGAGACGCCTGGCATAACAGACTTCGGGAGACAGGTCAAACTACGTCAACTGCCACCGCTCAATCTCCACGCAAGGAGGTGGAGGCTGGACAGTTCGGGGTGGAGGATCGTCCACTACTGCTGCAACAGAAGATCCTCCCGAAGAGGCAGTCGGATCGGAGGATCGATGGCCATGTTGAGCAGCTTGGGATACCAGTCTCTTCAGGCCCAATCCGGAGCCACACGAATGCCTTGGGGACCACTCACACTTCTTCTTCAGCACTCTGGGCAGAAGTGGTATAGGCAGAAAGGCGTATAGAAGACCGCATGTCCACTCGCGACGAAAAGCGTCGCCTAGAGAGTGCTGCCTTGGAAACTCCTACACGCAGAATTACTGACATTGCGCATTCTCTTCAGTGGAAAATAGATCTAACCAAGGCTCTCCCCACTGCTGAAAGAGACCTTGCACCACCGCTGAGTGCAGACGCCATTCATGATCCATCATGCACCTGCGGCTGAGTTCATCCGCCCTGGTGTTCAGTGAACCTGACAGGTGTTGAACCACCAGGGATATACCCTGATGTTCCAGCCATGTCCAGAGGTGGAGGGCCTCTTGACATAGGATCCACGACTCACCCCTCCTTTTTTTGTTGCAGTACCACATGGCAGTGGTGTTCGTGAACACCTGCACTACTCTTCCCCGGACAGAGGGAAGGAATGCTTTGAGTGCAAGACGGATCGCCCGAAGCTCCTGGTGGTTGATGTGGAGCTCGGACTCTGCCGAAGACCAGAGGCCTCTGATCTCTGCCTCTCCCATGTGGCCGCCCCATCCCAGAAGGGAGGCGTCTGTCACGACTGTGTGTTCTGGTTGGGGAAGGGAGAGGGATGTGCCGTTGACCAATCCTGGTACATGAGCCACCACTGCAATTGTTGTGCAGTGCCCTCTGAGATATGGATGCAATCAGACCGATTCCCCTGATGCAGCGCCCACTGGAACTTCAGGTCCCACTGCAGAGCCTGCATATGCTACTTTGCATGATCAACCAGCAGGATGCATGAGGCCCAGCAGCCTCAGGGTCATCCTGATCGAAACCTAGGATAGGGGCTGAAAGATTTGAATCATAGCCTGAATATCCCAGACTCGCTGTTCAGGAGGATAAACCCGAAACTGCATTGTGTCCAGTACCGCTCCGATGAAGAAGAGCTTCTGAGAGGGGATCAGGTGTGACTTCTGCACGTTGATGGAGAACCCCAGCGAATGCAGGAGGTCAGCCGTAGTCTGGAGGTGGGAGATGACAGTCTGGGGCGAGCCCACTTTCAACAGCCAGTCGTTGAGATAGAGGACGACTTGAACCCCTGATCTGGGCAGATGAGCTGCGACCACTGCCATCACTTTCATGAACACCTGAGGAGCGTTGGTAAGGCCAAAGTGGAGCACGGTAAACTGAAAGTGTTCGTGGCCTACCGTGAACCACAGGGAACACCGGTGGGCCAGCAGGATGTGGATGTGAAAGTAAGCGTCCTTCAAGTCCAACACTACCATCCAGTCTCCGGGGTCGAGGGCAGACAAGGCCTGAGTGTGCGTCAACATCTTGAACTTCTCCTTCCAGAGGAAGCAGTTGACGTTCCTGAGATCTAAGATAGGACGCAGGCCTATGTCCTTCTTGGGTAGCAACCACAACCTACTTTGGGGGCAGGAACGCTCTCGGAGGGCACCCTTGGCCAATAGTGCCGAAACTTCCTGTTGGAGAAGGGCCAAGGGCATCCTCCGACATGCGATGGTACTGAGGTGGCATGGAGGGAGGGGTAGTCTTGAAGGGGAGGGAGTAGCCCCTTCGGACTATCTGCAAAAGCCATCTGTCCGATGTGATGGTGCGCCAGTGGAGGAGGTGATGGCGGATCCTGCCCACCCACTGGTGTTTGGTGTGAGAAGTTGGCCTGATATATGATGCTCACTAGTTCTAGTGATCACCCTGTATCAGTCCAAACAACCCTTATGGTGATTGGTTGTAAGTCAACCTTATAGACCAGCTATCCTAATGGTAGCATGGACAGAGCAGTCTTAGGCTAAACTCTTTTGGCATGTGAAGCCAGCTGTTTTACCACATATAACCCCTTGAATACCAGATGAAAGGACACCACACAGGTTGTTATGAAAATAAACAATATATTTATTAATAACAAACACCTCTGAACTCTTTATGAGATCAGAGGGCTAAGCACATGACAAGACTCTTAAGAAAAATACAGTAAGTCGCACAAATTACAATGGTGCCCTAGGGGCACGACAAACCATATACTAAGTAAATGGTATAAGGAAATCGATAGAGGAAATGAAGATGCCCAGAGGCTGTAGGATTGCTGGGACTACACTACCCTAACCTTAGGTATGTAGCAGGAGGCCCACGGGACGCGTGTGCAGAGTGTGAACTCACACGCGAGATGCGGAACAAAGTCAATGGGCAGAACCAATTACGAAAAGATAAGTAAACAACAGTTCCGACTAGTTCCGACTAAAACGGCAGGACACCTGGACACTAGGAGTCAATCTACCTATGAGCACCGAAATGCTCTCGTTACCTCACACACGGGCTGCGGGTGCATAGGTGTAAAAGTGTGTCGGGTTTCCGCGTCGAAGTCTATGGAGCCTTGAAGAAAGATGCTGCAGGCGACCAGGAGGAAGATGTCCGGAGCGATCCAAGGGTGGATCGAGGAAGAAGAGGATCTGAAAGCAAAAGGGGACAGTGTTCAAAGTCACTAGCCAGTGACCGGTGTGGAACCAGGAAGAAACCAGATGCTGTTGTCGCGATCAGGTGTAGAGTGGACGCTTGACTCTGCAGGCACGGGGTGTCTTCAACGACCAGGATGGAGGCACGAGCTGTCCCACGCAGGCTCTCGCTGAAGGCAGTGTCGGATCCGGATTTGGAGTCAACAGGCCTTGGCAAAGGCAACCCACGCGGTGAGTGGAAATGGCATCTGGTGCGGACCAGTAGGGTCCGGGGTGCTCCTCTTTTGGAAGGGAGCAAGGGCCAGTCTGGAGCAACCAGACCAGCGGTGTGGATCGTCGTCTGGGAGGCCACTAGCCAGCCGGCAAGTGACCAGACAACGCGTCGAGCAACAATCAAGCAAAAGGGCCCCACGCAGATCTTGTGGATGCTGGAGGGCTGGTCTTCGGTGCAGGGGCTGCTCGGGGCCGGGGCTTCTCAATCCCCAAAGCACTTACTCGAGTTTACCTCGGGAGTCGTGCTGTAAGCGAAGTGCAGGTTCTTTCAAGATGGCCGGTCCCACGTTTCTCGTCCCACCCACGGGTCTCAGCTGTGCTGCAGATGTGGGTAGAGGTCGGAGAGGTCTGGGAGTCCGGGTCTCGTCGAGCTCTGAAGCCTGGTTCCGGCAGGAAGGACGACAAAGGGAACCGCTAGGACGCTTGATGGTGCCTGCAGTTGCAGGGTGGACACTCCTTGCCCACAAGGGAGATTCTTCAGTCTTCTGGGGAGCAGAACGTCAAAGTCCAGAGTTTCTTCTTGTAAAGTTGTTCAGGATAATCTAATTTGGAATGGGACCAGCTCCTACCTTTACTCTCCTAAAGGGGGCTGTACTGGTGACTAGGTCCCTCCCCTGGGTGGGACCAGGAAGGGGGGTGGTTACACCCCCTATCCTTTAGCCGGTTTCGCGCCAGAACTGGGGCTGGAGTGCCCCAGCAACTGGTTTGAACCGGGGTATGACAACAAGTTGCACACCTATTGATACATAGGTGTGTCTCCCATGGCACCAGTTTGGTGTGCTGCAATCCTACAGCATTGTTTTTGACAATAAAAGTTTCGTACAAATGTTCAAATGTTCAAAAAACTGTATTTAAATCACTTTTCTTCTTAATTAAATGTTGCAACAATCCGTTAGTTCCAATGCATTTCGGTGTTTACTCACACCTTCTTCAGGGAACGTCTACAGATAAACAAAACAAAGTATACATTGTATCACTCAATAGTGGTCTTCGTGTATTCTTTACGCGCTGTTAACCGTCTAAACAACTCTAACATTGGGGGCGTGTTAATGACCTCATTTACAAGGTGGTCTGCGGGCGTTCTGCTTATGTGTTAGGGTGAACCCAGTTACCTTCGGCATGTTCGTATGAATATTCAAAGCTGAATTCCCTCGACCCATTACAGTGTGAGGTATCGCTTTAAGCGCCTGCCCTATATAGATCTCAATATGGGTGTCCCCTTCTCTGTTGCTAAGTTAAGTTTACTCCTGGCGTGTCTGTGTCCGCCATTGCTCACCTTGTTGCTGAAAAGTGTATCCCGCTCGCCGTGCGAGGTCCTACTGTTGCGCTCTCACTGCAATGAGTGTAGACTAACGCCGCGTATCTGACGCATGCGCTATAAGTTAAACTGGCGTTTTTTCTAAAGCGTTTTTTTTCTGTGAATGCAATCATAATAACTTTAACATTCAATGACAACCAAACTAGTCTTAAATTATGGATAACAGGACGTTCTAAGCGTCGAGGTTAATCAGGACTCCATGGCGCGGCACTCGCGCAGTTGCAAATGTCTCTAATTGCTCTATGTCAATTATATTTACAGGATAACATAAAGTATAATGAATGATCAATCATAGGTAACATGTAAATTCTGTTCTATCGTTCAAGCCGTTCGGCTTGAGGCTGCAAAGATGATAAATCCAATGGTTTTCTCTTTTCAAGAGGTTTTTTTTGTTCATGGCACCTTCTTTTCTTGGTATTACTTCCAAAACACAAGCTCTCAGTTGATTAATGTTGTGGCGTTTCTCCGCAAAATGTGTTGCTACTGTGGATTTTGATGAATGGGTTCTGATGTTGCTTTTATGTTCCGTTAGTCTCACTTTAAATTTTCTTTCCGTATGTCCCACATAAGCGCTGCCACACGGGCATTTCAATAAGTATACCACGTTGGTGGTATCACATGAACCGGGGTATGCACAGGGACACCTTGTGTGCCCCAGGGATGTCTCATTCCTTTCACCGACCCCTCCCTACCTGTCTGTGGTGGTGCTAGCACCTCCCAAGGCAAGAAACCCTTTGTCCAGGCCTCCCTCGCTGGAAGGACTCCCAGCAGCAGGAGGTCAGACTTGTGTCTGTGGTGGCAGCATCCATTTTGTGATGCTGAGGCTCTGCTTAACTTTAACCGGGGTTACAGTTACTTACATGTCTTATCCCTCTAGAAGGGTGGAATGCTACCCCCGTCGCCAGAACTGGCGAGGGGGTAGTATTCCAAAGCGTATGACACCTTACACAACATGTTTTGATAATGCTATACCAAAGTTAGCAATAACCGAGAGGATTATAATGCACTTAAGAGTATATGGTATAGCGTTATCATGGAACAGCTATTAGGACTTGGTTCCGCAAGCTGCAAACGGGCTCAGCTCATGCCAGAGCACCATCTCACATAATTCCAAGCACTCTGCCTTCAGGATTGTCAAGGCCTGCCATAGGAGTGACTGATAGGAGTATATGTGTCCATTTTGGGGTTAGATATAGGTATACTATATCTACAGCAAAGGGTGATTACACCACCTTGCCCCAGCTGTCTTACCAGCCAGTTGTGTCTGTTTAGATGGCCAGCCAGGGGTGGCATAATACATGCTGCAGCCCCTGGTAGGCCTTGGGTACACCTATGCCCTGGGTACCTAAGGTACACTGTACAGGGACTGATAAGGTGGCCCAGTACCAATTGGTAAATGCACCTAAATTACATGGATGTCGATTTAGAGAGAGAACAGCTAGGCTGTGGGTCAGATTAGCAGGCCCACAGCCAGGGAAAGTCGTAAACCAGTGAAGCAAAAAGCAAAAATCTGGGGTGCCGTACTTGACATCTGAAAGACTTTATGTTTCAAGATCCATGGAGACAGGCAGTCATCTAGCGTTTTGCCTGCAGGACCCTAAGAGTAACTCCCCTTTCTAGAAACACACCCCTTAGGTGATGGTTCCGCAAGAACAAATAAAAGTCTAAGAAGATGACTCAATTGTTTTACCAAGGAAGCACCTGAAAAAATGACTTCCAGGAAGCACGTTTCCTTCAGGGCTCCTCAAAACACTCTGCTGAACCTCCAGCCAAAAAAGAACTGAACATCAGTCTCTGTAGAAAGGTTGTCATCTTTCCCAGTAAAATATTGTCATCTGAAAGAGACACGTTAGTGATAGATTCCTTACCTTAGAATATCCCCAGGCGTCAGACTGGATCCGGAAATTTTTTGCGTAGCAATACCCCTGCGCGTCAGTAGGCGTCGTCTGCGGCTCCGTGTCCGTCGTCTGCTTCGTTAGCGCCGGAATGACGTCGTCGGAGTACTTAGACGCCGCCCATGCGCGCTGACGTCAGTTCTTCTTCTTCCGCGCCAGCTAGCGCAGAAGCTCTACGCCTAGTCATTTTTTGACTAAAACTTTTGATCTTTTTGATCATTTTTCTACTCGAGTCTTCGACTCCAACGGTGCGGGTAGGGATGCCCGGGTTCAAGCCCTGTTCGAAGTGCGACCGACTGATGTCGGTCATGGACCCACACCAACAGATCCACACCAACCCAAAGACCACCCTCAGAGGCACCCTGATCTACCGACCCCCGGGTCCACGCACACGATTCAGCGAGGACATCACCGACTTCATCAGCCCGCATGCCCTCCCCTCCGCCGACTACATCCTCCTGGGGGACCTCAACTTCCACCTGGAGAACAACAACGACCGCAACACCATCAGCCTGCTCGACAACCTCGCCAACCTCGGACTCAAGCAACTGGTGACCACCCCCACCCACCTCGCCGGACACACACTCGACGCCGTCTTCTCATCCAGCAAAGACGTCACCTTCAGCCACGCAACAGGACTCCACTGGACGGACCACAGCTGCGTCCACTTCACCTTCAAAAGATCGACGATCCACCACCACCAGCAACAGGTTGCCCGAAGAAGCTGAAACAAGATCACAGCCGACCAGCTCACCGCTTCCCTGAGCCAGCACCCTCCCGCCAGCTCAGCGAACCCCAGCCAGGCCGCCGACAACCTCAGGAAGTGGATCAACAACTGCGCGGACGAACTCGCCCCTCTGAGAACCCCACCCAGCAGATCCTGCAGCAGAAAAACCCCATGGTTCACCGACGAACTCAAGAGCTCCAAGAAGAACTGCCGAGCCCTCGAGAAAGTATGGAGAAGGGAACCAACTACGGACAACATGACCACCCTCAAGCTCGCCACCCGGAAACACCACCAACTGATCCGCGCCACCAAGAAAAATACATACAAGGACCGGCTGGACAACAACGCACACAACTGCAAGGAACTCTTCAACATCGTGAAAGAGCTCTCCAACCCCAACGCCGGAAACAATGACATCACCCCGTCGCAAGACCTCTGCAACTCCCTCGCGTCCTACTTCCACAACAAGATCACGGACATACACAACAGCTTCAGCAACCAACCAACGCAAGCCACAACCGCAACAACGCCACCCACCACCACCCTCCGCACCTGGACTCCGATCAACACCGAAGACATCATCCACACAATGAACTCCATCCATTCCGGATCTCCGACTGACCCCTGCCCTCACCACGTCTTCAACAAGGCCGACGCTGTCATCGCACCCCACCTGCGGGACATCATCAACACCTCCCTCGACACCGCCACCTTCCCTGAGAGCTGGAAGCACGCCGAACTCAGCGCTCTTCTCAAGAAACCCACAGCAGACCCCACCGACCTCAAGAACTACCGTCCCATCTCGCTCCTCCCGTTCCCGGCCAAAGTCATCGAGAAGACCGTCAACAAACAGCTGGCCGCCTTCCTCGAGACGAATGGATCCCTCGACCCCTCACAGTCTGGCTTCCGAGCGAACCACAGCACCGAGACCGCCCTCATCGCGGCCACCGATGACATACGAACTCTGATGGACAACGGAGAAACAGCGGCCCTCATCCTCCTGGACCTCTCCGCGGCTTTCGACACTGTCTGCCACCGCACCCTAGTACAGCGCCTTGGCAACATCGGAATCCAGGACAAGGCACTGAAATGGATCACCTCCTTCCTCGACGGAAGAACACAGAGAGTCCGCCTACCACCGTACAAGTCAGAGGCCACCGAAGTCATCTGCGGCGTCCCTCAAGGATCCTCGTTGAGTCCCACCCTCTTCAACGTCTACATGAGCCCCCTCGCGGCCATCGCACGCCAACACAACCTCAACATCATCTCCTACGTCGACGACACCCAGCTGATCCTCTCCCTGACCAACGACCCCGCCACCGCCAGAGCCAACCTGCACGAAGGGATGAGAGAGGTAGCCGAATGGATGACGACCAGCCGCCTGAAACTGAACTCGGACAAGACGGAGGTCCTCATCCTGGGCTCCTCGCCCTCCGCCTGGGACGACTCCTGGTGGCCCCCCGCCCTGGGCACCGCACCCAAACCGACGGACCACGCACGTAACCTGGGCTTCATCCTGGACTCCTCCCTCTCCATGACCAGACAAGTAAACGCCGTCTCCTCGTCTTGCTTCAACATCCTGCGCATGCTACGTAAGATCTTCCGGTGGATCCCCACCGAGACGAGGAAGACGGTCACCCAGGCCCTCGTCACCAGCCGACTAGACTACGGCAACGCCCTTTACGCCGGAACCACCGCCAAGCTCCAGAAGAGACTCCAGCAGATCCAGAACGCCTCGGCCAGACTCATCCTCGACATCCCCCGACGCATCCACATCTCCGGACACCTGAGAGATCTGCACTGGCTCCCGGTCAACAAGAGAATCACCTTCCGTCTCCTCACCCACGCGCACAAAGCCCTACATGACCAAGGCCCGAGCTACCTCAACAACCGGATCAACTTCTACACTCCCAAGCCCCCTCCTCAGATCAACCAGCCACGCCCTCGCCGCCGTCCCCCGCATCCGAAGAGCGACTACAGGAGGAAGGTCCTTCCCCTACCTGGCCGCCAAGACCTGGAACTCACTCCCGACCGACCTGCGCCTGACCCAGGACCACCTCTCCTTCAGGAAGAAGCTCAAGACCTGGCTGTTCGAGCAGTGACGGCACCCCCCCCCCCCAACCCAGCGCCTTGAGACCCTACGGGTGAGTAGTGCGCTCTATAAATGACCTGATTGATTGATTGATTGATTGATTGACCCCCATCGCCGGTGCCTGAAGTGCTTAGGCCTCGACCACGACGACCGCACCTGCTCCGACTGCCGGGCCCTGACGTCGAAGGCTAGGCGGGAGCGGTCCCGCAAGCGGCTCGAGCTCCGGCAGTCGGCCCCGCGCCGCTCCAGGTCCCGGTCCCACGGGAGGTCGAGGGACCGGTCGCGGGGTCGGAGTCCTCGCATCTCCGGGAGTGGACATCGGTCGTCTGGATCCAAGTCCTCCGGTAAGAGGCATGAGAGGTCGGAGCGGCATCATCGCTCCTCCGACCCACCCCGACGCTCGCACGATGCGGCCGGGGGTTCGGGCGACACTGCCCACGCTGTGGTAAATAAATAAATAATACCCTATTTTTGACTAGACATATATCATAACAGATAGCTCAATAAATAAGAGTCAAGATTCGAGGTAGTAGGAGTTTTTGCAGGTTTAATACAGCATAAGGACAGGAACAGGACAACCTGCATAGGAATAGGATGACAGGGCCCAGCAGCTGCTGGGGCTGGGTCTGGGATGAGCGCGCTGACTTTTAATAACAATACATGAGCATATATACATAACGCAAACACATAGCATTACATTGCAGTAGGCGTAGCAGTGGGTGGAGCAGAAGGCGTGACGCGTAGCAGTCGCGAAAGATAAGAGTAAAAAGAAGGTGTAACTCAGACATGTGATGCAAACGTAACAGAATATGTCATGAATGGGCGGAAACATAGGAGGGGGCTACCTAAGGAGCCGGGGCCTCTAACCTGGTGGTGCGCGCAAACTGGCAATGACGTGTTACGAGGAGAAGCTGGGGGCTATGAACTCTGTGCTAGGAGCAGAGACTAAAGTCTGGAGGGTCGGAGCGACATGTACCTAAACCCTATTTAGTATCTGATGTTTAGGGAACATGTTGATATAAACTAGAAGTCATGAGGGGAAAAGCTAACTGACTCTAAGACTGGAGCATGCATTTATTCTACATATAGTGCGTGATGAAGAATATTAAATGACCATTAAATACAGTATTTCTCTTAACATGGAGCCGCATAGGCTAGACAATGACGGAAACTATTGATGTAGTTCAGTAGCTTAGGAATGCAGAGAAGGAGGACTAAACTGATAACTGGAATCATAACATAGTCTTGGCAGACTCAGAGGCAGAGCCAAGCTGCACCGGGCACTGCGAGGCAGGAAGTAAGTGAAAGGTCGAGGATACAGGTGGGGGCTGGATCGCTCCTCAGCAAGGGTTCAGGAGACAGGAGCTGAATCTGATGTCCGGGCCCTGTTGAGGCCTGGAAACGGGGACTTTATAATGAAATAACGTGCACACTGAGAAACGTGGCAACGTAGCTTTACATAGGCCTGATATTCGTAGTATTCACGAGGACTGGAAACTGGCATACTAGAGGAGGACACAACTGTAATTGCGTCTTGAATCGGACATGGGGAATAACATATGCATATTGGTCATGCACACATAACATATGATGGATGACACGTAGAGACACAGAACATGGCAAAATTTACTTTTCCACATTCCCTCCTTGTCACTACGTTTCCATCAGGAAACATCAATATTCATGATACCATCTATCATTTCATACAGTACCATTTGTTCATCTCGAATTGTCTTGGAACGGGATTTAGAACGGGGCTTGGGACTAGGAATACAAGAGGTAGCACACATGCCGCAAATCGCAGGGCCACATTGTATACAGAGGCAGCAGCTGAATATGATCGCTACTGCGATACCTAGAAAGGACAGGACTTTCCATCCCCAGGCGGAAATTATATTCCAGAACCAACCGGACCATGTCCAGGTGCCTGGATCCTGGTGTAATAGATGGGCAATTTTATGAAGTCTGGTTATAGCTGAATAAACAGACGGCGCGTTATTTGGAATGAAAATGCAACAACTGGATCCGATGACTCTACAGGCCCCGCCCCTATCGGCCAGTATGACGTCAAGGACGAGACGATTCTGGAGCACAACAATTCTCATAAAGGATTGCTCTTCGGTTAAGTTACCTAGAGCGGAGGCAGTCTCATCTACTACAGCTTCAAGGGTTCTTGTTAACCTACGGATTAGCTTACTGTTTACAACTGTACCTAAATAAGGGAACACACCTTTATCAATATCAATGAATTGCTCTGCAGCAGTTTCAGTATAATCGACAATCGGGAGGTTTCTCTTGTGTCTAGTATGTACTAGGAAGGAATTCCTATGGTAGTCAGGTGGGGCTAGGAAAACAGGTGGCAGTAGGAAGGCAATGTAACAGGTTCCCTCCCAATCGAGGGGCAGACGAACATATGCGGTTTGACCACAAACAAAATAAGAATGACGTGAAGCTTTAAAAATAGATTTCCCACTGTCACTATACTGGATAATAGTAGTACAATCACTATGTCCTACGTGTACAGAACCATAATTACGGACACATAATTCGCCTTTGACTGGTAATACTGAAATAGCAGGTGAGTCTGGAGTAGTATCAGACTGAACATTCAGGACCATGAAATTCGAAGAATAGTTACCTAAATTATACACTTCATTTTCTGGATCTAAACCTGTTCTGTGGGGGAAACCTTGCTTGTCTGGGAAACATGTGCTGTTAAGAAAAGACATATCTGTTAAGGAGGACGTTAACGTGGACCATGCTCCACACGAACCATTATGTGAAAAAGGATAAGGAAAAAGTGGCAGAACTCCCTTTGACGTCTGGAAAGGGGGGAGTCGACCACACACCCAACAATTAGTGGCATTGCTGGTCTGGTGTGAGTAATGTAACATGCGGATAAATGTATTGTTACGCATAGCGAGGCGGTATGAATATTCGTGAGGAGGCAGATCACTAAACGTGTGCTCTACTGTAACATTAGAAGGCTTATTTACATGAGGAACTGGAAAACACAGGAAAAATGCGTAACTAGTGCAGGAAATCAAAAGGCTGAGAAATAATATGAAACTTAGAAAAACGATACATCGGATTGAGTTTTGACTAACTCTCTCACTATGGGGGTCTATTTTATACATGTCAGAAACAGTCTAACCGTTTCACCTAGGGGAGGACTTAGACAATCAAACTGGCTGACTTATTTTACTAGACCTTAATTTCTGTTTATACTCCTGTTGCGCAGTTTTCTCTAACAGGGGAGGGGTTGTGTCAATGTCATTTGCGGGACAGTCCTTAGAAACAATGTTTTGACAAGTCTTAATATCCTGGGAAATGTTCTTGGAGACCGGTTTCAATCCGTAGAATTTCTTGACGTGCGAAAGGTGCACCCAGCCGCGGCGTCCTTCCAATTTCACAGCTGTACGGGTGGTGAGGAGGACCTGACGGGGCTCCTTCCAACGTGGCTCCAGCGGACTTGATCTGTCGAAGTTACGTACGAGCACCATCGAACCTGGAACGATTTCATGCGGTGCCACCTCGGTATTGTCTGGAAATGTGGCGGCAACCTGTGAACGACATGAGTTGAGGGCAGACATCAAGGAAGCTAGGTAATCTGTCAGCATATTACATGAAACATCAGTAATACTTCGGGGTCTAGGAGTACCCCACATGTTAGGGGGGCGGCCGAATACGACCTCATACGGGGACAGACCTGATCTGGAATGTGCGACCATGCGCATATAAAACAAAGCGACTGGCAGAGCTACTAGCCAGTCCACACCCTTATCTTTACATATTTTGGCAATTCGAATTTTCAGAGTCTGATTATGTCTCTCGACTAGACCGGCTGCTTCAGGATGGCGTACACAATGAAACTTCCACTGGTACCCTAACAACAGGGAAACGTGCTTCATCAACTCAGATGAGAATGGCTGACCGTTATCAGAATATACGACTCTAGGGAGTCCATATCGAGGGAAAAACTCACGAACCAACTGCTTGGCAGTGGTCGCGGCTGTGTAATCTGGGACTGGATATGCTTCTGTCCATCTGGACAAAGCGCATACAACTACAAGGACATACTTGAAACCTCGACATCGCTCCATCTGAATATAATCCATCTGGAGGACCTCAAAAGGGTGGTCAGGAGGCTGGAAACCACCTTGTTCCACCGGGACACTTTTACCTGGATTAAACTGACAACATATCATACAGGTACGGACTTTCTGCTTGGCTGCAGCTCGTAAATGCTTGTTGAACCAAATGTTCTGGATACTGTCTAACATAGCTTTTTCTCCTAAATGTGCTGGACTATGTGCGGTATTAATGATGACTTGAACCATAGAGTCGGGGAGAAACCATGCGGTCCTACCCTTCGTCACCCATCCTTGATCTGTCTGGACCCCTCCTTGTTCAGACCACTTCTTGGTTTCATCGGGAGTAGCATGTAACTGGATATCTATGACATCTTGAGTAGGGTCCTTAACTGTCATACATGTAGTCAGATCTGGAGTGTGTGTCATGTTAACTGGACTGTCTAGAGTCTGTGCTGTAAGCTTGGCTGTGCGATCTGCTAGATCATTACCTTGAGAAATAATGTCAGTGACTTTCGTATGTGCTTTGCATTTCATGATAGCGATAGATGTCGGTAAATGTATTGCATCTAACAGAGCTTGGATAAGGAAACCATGCTGAATCTTGGTTCCACGAGAAGTCATGAAACCTCTCTCCTGCCAGAGCACTCCAAAGTCGTGTACAACTCCAAATGCGTAACGTGAATCTGTGTAAACATTAACTTTCAGGTTCTTGGCGTGTATACAGGCTTGTGTCAGAGCAACTAGCTCTGCTGCTTGAGCGGACAGGGTATCAATACGGTGTGTTTCAATAACTTCGGTGTCAGTAGTCACTGCATACGCGGCGACTAGTTCTCCTGTACTAGTTCTCATACATGAACCATCCACATAAAGTGTCAGGTCAGGATCTGGTAACGGAATGTCTGTCAGGTCTTGTCTTGGCTTTGTCGTAATGTTGACTACTTCCACACAGTCGTGTGCGGCAGGATTTGAACTAACTGATGGTAACAGTGTAGCAGGATTCAGGATGTTGCAGCGTCTAATATCTATGTGTGGCTGGAACAGTGTCAATTCATAACCTGTTAAACGTGCAATTGTCAAGTGCTGAGTTTGTGTTCGGTTTAAAAGAACTTCCACGGAGTGTGGGACTTGTACTGTCAAGGTATGTCCTAAGACTATGGAATCACTTTGTCTGATAGCTAGTGCTGTGGCTGCAACTGACTTGAGGCACGCAGGCAGAGCCTGGGCTACAGGATCTAGTGTGCTCGAAAAATAAGCACAGGGCTTGTATTGTCCTGCTTGATCTTGTGTAAGAACAGATAAAGCTGTACCTTCACGTTCAGTAACGAAAAGTGTAAAAGGCTTACTGTAGTTCGGTGTAGCTAGGACTGGAGCTTGGCATAGGGCTTTCTTTAACTCATTGAAACTAAGTGTATGTTCAGATGTCCAAGGGAGAACAGTCGATACGGCTGCCTCCTGTGTCGTTAACTGTATCAGTGGCTTGGCTAGAAATGCATACTGGGGAATCCATTGTCTACAATAAGAAGTAAGGCCGATAAAGGCACGTACCTCCTTCTGGGTCCTGGGCTGAGGAAGACTCACTATTAACTGGATACGGTCTGGTGTCAACTGCCTACCCCTCTTGGACAGTAAGTGTCCTAAGTAGACCACTTGCTGGACACAGAATTGAAGCTTCGAAGGGGACACCTTGTGCCCCATCTCGGCTAGAAAATACAGAACCGTCAGGGATGCTCGCTCGCAAGCACGTTCAGAACGGGCTGTGATCAGTAGATCATCGACATACTGGAGCAGGGCAGTGTCAGTTGGCATGTGAATATTATCTAGTTGTCTCTTAAGTGCTTGACTGTAAATACTAGGACTTTCTGTGAAACCTTGAGGAGCTCGTGTAAACATATAGCTCCTTCCATTTAAACAAAATCCGAAAAGAAACTGGCTGTCTGGATGGATGGGAACACTAAAAAATGCGTTCTTGAGGTCTATGACAGTGAAGAACGTGGCTTCGGAATCAATAGCAGTTAACAGGGAAGAGATATCTGGGACAACTGGGTACTGCGGAATAATACATTTATTAAGTTCCCGTAAATCAATCACTAATCGATATACTGGGGGTGCATTTGGATCAGTACGTTTCATGACTGGAATGATCGGAGAGTTACATACATTGGAGTCAGTTTCTACAACTACTCCTTGAGCGATGAGCTCGTCAATAATTTTGGATAAGGCTGCTACAGCCTCAGGTGGCAATCTATACTGCCTGATTCGTGGTAACACTACACCTGGTTTGAGAGTCACACGATGGGGTGTGATTTGCATGTAACCTACATCAGTTGGACCTTGCGCCCATAAATGCTGCGGAACTTTAGACAGTCTGGAATCAAAATCTCGTAATACATAGTGACCCTTAAAGTCACGTAGGAACAATCGTATTCCCTCTGGGGAACAACATATAACTGCACCTAACTCTTTCAGTGTTTTAATGCCTAATAGATTTTCTGGACATGACTTAGTAAGTAACAGATCAGTAGTGCGGGACAATGGACCTACTTCTAGAGTGACTGGCTTTGAAATCTCATTAACGATAGGCTTTCCTGAAAATCCAAGGGAAACATTTCTTGAGCCTGAGAGCGGAGCCCCTGGAACTTCGGCATGACTAATTGTGGTCCTACTTGCCCCTGTATCAATCAAAAACTTTCTGTCTTTCCCTAATACTTGACTGTGAACATAGGGACCTTCTTGATCTACAGGTATCTCGATGAGAGGCAAGCCTACCTCCCTCTCTAGGCTGTTTCATGAATATGGCTGGTACTCTGGATACTCAGACTGTGCATACTGGTACATCTGCGATGTAACATGCTGTGTTGCAGCAATAGGCTGCGGTACTGTAACTGTCTGTTGTGCATTCTGTGGCTGAGGAATCTGTGAAACTTGTTCCTGTCTAGGCGGACGTGGTCTTTCTTTAGTCTTACCAGTAGCTATGTTGTGTTTCAGAACTGCACACTCATTTATAAAATGACCTGGCTGTTTACAATAATTGCAGTTCCCTTTAACGGGAGCTGCAGGATGACTGACTTGATTCGGACCCCTCTTCTGACTGTCTTGAGGAACAGATTGTGCAACTAGTACTTTCATTTTCGTGTCTTTCATACGTTTTCTCTCGTGTTCTTGCTCTTCCCTGATTCTATTCTGGTGGTACTGGAGCATCTGGAGCATCTGGGACGGAGTATTTGCTTGCCAGGTACTTTCGACTTTCAGAACTCGGTTTTTAATTGGTGGACTTGAATTCTCGACTAATTTGGTAACGAAAAGGTGAGGGTATGACTCACTACTTGTCTTGAGACCACTGTTGATACTAAAGCACTTTTCAAACCTAGAATAAAAATCACTAATATCTTCATCTTGTTTCTGTTTACAGGCTGAGATTGCATCCCAGTCTTCTTTTCTCGTTGTTAATAATCTGGGTAAAACTTGAATTAATAATTCTGGTAATTCTTTACATTTCTCTCCAAGACCAGTACCTGGTACACGTATCTTATCTTCTGCTTCTAGGACTGCCCAATCTATCTTTTTCTCTCCCACCTCCCATTCTTTTTCCTTTAGCTTTTCATACACCCCTGCGGGCAGCAGAACCTTTAACATTTTAATGATATCTGGGTAAGTGTATTCTCCCATACGGAGCATGTCTTTTAATTCTCTATGGAACCCTGCTGGATCTTTGTCATGACAGGGAATTAATTTCTTCATTTCGAGGAGTTCCATCTTTGTGATCGGAGTGTATACAAACACTCGCTGCATTTCGCCACCCGTTCCTTTAACTGGGTGGACTTCTCGTAACGGATTCTGTCTGTCTATGTAGAATGATTTACTTTCTGGGGGTGAGACATGAACAAAATGCGGGTTTAAGAATGTTCTATATTTGTGGCGCTGTTCTAGAATGACACTAATTAAATCGGTACCTAGACCTCTCCATTTGTACTGGAGTAACTCGTTCAGGATATCATGTAACGGGCCTGGATCAGAATGTTGACCCTCATACAGAGTAATGAGGTGCTGAATCATATACATACCCACCAGTCGCTGCTCGGCTGGGGGCATTTTCAGAAACATTTGTGCCACTATTTCGTCTGGAAAAGTGGTAGAATCAGTAATCCATCTGACTGCTGATCGGACTAGTTCCTGTTCATACATAGTACTTAACTCACTATAACCGATTCGTGATTTCAGAATGTGATCGGTAGCTTGAAATACTTGTTCTAGGGAACCTTGTTCTGGTGCTGGATGATGGAAAATAGACTTGTGTTCTAGACGTAAATGGCGATCTGGAAATCTAGGTTTTCCTACATACGCTATTCTGGCAGTATTCTCGTCGTCTTCCTCTTCAGGATCAGAGGTACTTTCTTTCTCGCTTACTTGTGCTGCTTTACGCTGTTCGTGTATCTTTATTATCTCTCTACGGATTTTCTTGTACATACTTTCCATGGCACCAATGGTATTGTGCTTTCCTTCGGCTATATTATCACTCCACTTTGTTAGAGTTTTCATTTCTTCCGGGTCTTTAGACGGGTAATCCTGTTCTCTTATTAGACAGTTAATTAAGAACTTTAATATCATGCGCTGAATCTCGGCTTTCCTTTGAGACATGGCATCACTAATACTTTGTGGGTCATCCCCTGTACGGATGAAACGATATATCCTGTCTAGATCTTCTTTCATATTCGGCAGGGTGACTAGATACTCGGTCACTCTCCTTACGCGTACGGAATATAAAACCATATTAAACTCGCCTGGAACTGGGTCATAGACACATTCGCCAAGGGTTTGCCTGATCTCTGCAACAGACTTATTACTTTTAGGAGTACGCTGTGATGCTTGAGCATGTAATTCGAGTGCTGATAAACGCTTGTATGGCGGCGGGGTTTGAGGAAGACCTCCTCCTGCGGCCCCTAAACTAGAATCATCAACTGATGCTTTTCGTCCTGGCAGGGTCGGTAATTGTAACGTGGGCTGGACTTGTATGGCGGGCTGACCCGGGGGGGCTGTTAAGGGCACCCCGGTGTCTGGAGGAGCAGGAATTACCTGATTTACAGGGACTGGCGGAGCGCGAACAGGATTTGCATATTCGGGGACTGTGTCGTCCAGATAGGACGAAATAAAAATATCAGCTGCGGTCGGTTTGTGACGTAGCTTGGTCGGAACTAATGGTGGCGGGAAATTACTGGATGCCTCTGGGGTCGCTTTTGGCAAGCCCTCAGCAAGAAGAGGATACATACCCTTAATGAGGGCATTCCTCTGTCTGTCTGATTGCTCAGTTCTAACTCGTTCACCTATCTCGATTAATTCTCTTTCTTGGGCTCGTTCTTGGGATTCTCTACTTAGTTCTGTCTTTCTGATTTCTTTTTCGGTTCTTTTATGAGCTTCTTTACGCCATAACTCGATGGCGTCTTTCTGTGATTGTCTGGCTTTCTTTTTCCATAATACTTCTTCTACTCGCATGATGCATTCGGCATCCCATGTACCCGATACGGGCCATCTATACTTTTCTTCTAACTGTTTGGTATTCTCTACCCATAAATCTAGATACAATATGGCGCTTATGCCATGCTTCTGATACATAAAGTGACCTGGACTGTCCCTGGGCGGGACGGGAACTGCTGCTTCCAGCAGACCCTTTCTAGTTTTTAACTGACGTAATTTTGAGAAGAGCGGCATGACTGGACTATAATCTGGACATAATACAATACACAATGAAAACACGAAATCACGTCGCACTCATACCACAACATTAAAATACATGAAGAACATTATGAATAACAGTTCGAACAGAATACCACCTGAAAATACTTGAAATTTCTCGAGAACAGAACTGACTAGAACAGAAACTAGATGCACTGCTGAAACAGTACGAAACTTACCGGTCTCTTAAAGAGACACGTCAGGACCCGCATCCACCGAAGTGGACACTTCGTTTGTGGGACTGTGTACCACCAACCCACAGACCAGAGTCAATTAAATTGACCCTGTCTAGATACCACCCCAGTAACGGTACTCACCGGGCAGCAAGAACGGAAGGCCTCGGACTGGACTGGACTGCTACGACGACGAACTTCGGACTTCGGACTTCAGTTACGGGTGGACCTCCGGATACCTCGGACCTTGGACTCTTGGCTTGGGCTCTGGTCGGGACTCGCCGCGTTCCTCCACCGTCTCGTCTGGATGCTGGACCGCCTCCTCCGTCTCCTCCGTGGGCCTGAGGGATACTTGAGCAGAAATATCTGCCACTGCGCAGAAGAGTTCCGTCACGACTGCAGAGGGTCAGGGGGTCGGCGTGGCTTCACCGACGCGTGGGGAAAGGGCAAGTCCCTATTCGGGCGCCATTATGTGGTAAATAAATAAATAATACCCTATTTTTGACTAGACATATATCATAACAGATAGCTCAATAAATAAGAGTCAAGATTCGAGGTAGTAGGAGTTTTTGCAGGTTTAATACAGCATAAGGACAGGAACAGGACAACCTGCATAGGAATAGGATGACAGGGCCCAGCAGCTGCTGGGGCTGGGTCTGGGATGAGCGCGCTGACTTTTAATAACAATACATGAGCATATATACATAACGCAAACACATAGCATTACATTGCAGTAGGCGTAGCAGTGGGTGGAGCAGAAGGCGTGACGCGTAGCAGTCGCGAAAGATAAGAGTAAAAAGAAGGTGTAACTCAGACATGTGATGCAAACGTAACAGAATATGTCATGAATGGGCGGAAACATAGGAGGGGGCTACCTAAGGAGCCGGGGCCTCTAACCTGGTGGTGCGCGCAAACTGGCAATGACGTGTTACGAGGAGAAGCTGGGGGCTATGAACTCTGTGCTAGGAGCAGAGACTAAAGTCTGGAGGGTCGGAGCGACATGTACCTAAACCCTATTTAGTATCTGATGTTTAGGGAACATGTTGATATAAACTAGAAGTCATGAGGGGAAAAGCTAACTGACTCTAAGACTGGAGCATGCATTTATTCTACATATAGTGCGTGATGAAGAATATTAAATGACCATTAAATACAGTATTTCTCTTAACATGGAGCCGCATAGGCTAGACAATGACGGAAACTATTGATGTAGTTCAGTAGCTTAGGAATGCAGAGAAGGAGGACTAAACTGATAACTGGAATCATAACATAGTCTTGGCAGACTCAGAGGCAGAGCCAAGCTGCACCGGGCACTGCGAGGCAGGAAGTAAGTGAAAGGTCGAGGATACAGGTGGGGACTGGATCGCTCCTCAGCAAGGGTTCAGGAGACAGGAGCTGAATCTGATGTCCGGGCCCTGTTGAGGCCTGGAAACGGGGACTTTATAATGAAATAACGTGCACACTGAGAAACGTGGCAACGTAGCTTTACATAGGCCTGATATTCGTAGTATTCACGAGGACTGGAAACTGGCATACTAGAGGAGGACACAACTGTAATTGCGTCTTGAATCGGACATGGGGAATAACATATGCATATTGGTCATGCACACATAACATATGATGGATGACACGTAGAGACACAGAACATGGCAAAATTTACTTTTCCACAACGCGGCTCCAAGTGAGTCGCATGCGTCGCCGCCTGCCCCACACCTTCGGGTCCCTGGGCACGGCGCGACGCCGGAGGAGGTCGAGCGATACCTCATGGCCATGAAGTCCCTCCCTCCTCGGCCGGGCCCCGCGGCGCCTTCGGGCCCAGCGGTCCCGGCTGGAGGCCCTAGCGGGTCAGGCGCTTCGGCCCCGACGCCGCCGAGTGCTTCGCCCCGGCGCCGCCGGCGACTTCGGTCCCGGCGCCGCTGGACCTCACCGGACCCGCTTCCGGATCCGGGTCGTCGCCGGTCGACCTCACGACCGCGCCGGCCCCGAGGGTGTCGCCCCCGGCGCCCGTTGCGGGCGCCGTCCCCAATCTTCGCTTCGGTCCGACTCTGGCGCCGGAACGGCGCCGTTGGGCGCCGCTTCCGACGGCCTTTGGAGATTTTTATTTCCATGAGGAGGCCCAGTCTGTTGACCCTGAGTTACAGGAGACTGGTGACGGAGGTGATTGGGAGGGGTCTGAGGACCCTCTGGCACAGGAGTGCCAGTCTCAAGAGGACTGGACATATGAGCTTGGGGAGGCCAGTGGTATTGACACCTCGCCAGACACTGGATTTGTCTCTCCTCCCACCGGGGCTACTGAGGAGGGGGCTGCTTATAGTGTAGTGTTAACGAGGGCAGCCAAGGCCTTGGGCCTTGAGCTCCCCGTTGCGGCCGTGAGGACTAACCTCCTCACTGAGGTTCTTAAACCGCAGGCAAGCTCCAGTGAGCCTCTGCTGCCGTTTAATGAAGCCTTATGTGACGTTCTTGTGGGCGCTTGGTCCAAGCCCGCCACGGGTCCGCCTGTGGATAGGAAGTGGCCAGACGCTACCGCCCGGCTCCGGGCGACCCTTGCTTTTTGTCCACCCATCCCACCCCCGAGAGCCTGGTTATCCAGGCCTCCACTTCCCAGACCGCATTCCCGACGGCCCCGCCCGATCGAGAATCCAAATGATATGAACAGTTCGGGAAGAAAGTGTTCTCGTCCCTGAGTTTGGGACTGCGGTCTGTCAATACCGCGTGTTTCTTGGGCCGCTACACCCACACCCTGTGGGACCCGGTCGCGGACGTGCTGCCACAATGCCCGGAGGAGGTCCGGGCTAAACTCGCCCAAGCCCTTGTGGAGGGTCGAGATGCGGCACGATAATCTATTCGGTGTGGACTGGATACCACGGACTCACTGGGCAGGGCGATGGGAACGACGGTGGCGGTTCGCCGCCACGCCTGGTTGAGGTCCGCCAATTTCTCGGCCGATGTCCAGGCCACCCTCCTGGATATGCCGTGCGATGGCCGTCGCCTTTTTGGCGACAAGGCAGACCATGCGCTGGAGCGCTTTAAGGACTCAAGGGCTACGGCCAAGTCCTTAGGCCTCTCGGCCACGCGCCAGCAATCGGGTGCCTTTCGCTCCTTTCGTGGCCACGGAAGGGGCGTCCCCACACGTGCTGCCAGCCACGCACCGCAGAATACCCAGCAGCGCGGTGGCGGCCGTGGAAACCGCCGTGGCGGCGGCGGTCGGGGTCAGCGGCGAGGCCAGTCCACACCTCCCTCCTCAGCACCTGCCTCCAAGCCTTCCTAGTCCGAGCTTTCAGGCCCATGTGACGCCTGTGGGAGGCAGGGTTCGCCATCACCACTTCCACTGGCGCACTGTCACATCGGACAGGTGGGTGCTGCAAATCGTCCGAAGGGGCTACTCCCTCCCCTTCGAGGCGACCCCTCCAGCCATGCCACCGCAATTCCACCTTGTGTCGGGGATCACTTGCAACTTCTGCAAGAGGAAGTCACGGTCCTCTTGGCCAAGGGGGCCATCGAGCGCGTTCCTGGGCCAGAAGTAGGGTGTGGATGTTACTCCCACTACTTTCTGGTGCCCAAGAAGGGCAAGGGGGGCCTGCGCCCGATCTTGGACCTACGGAACGTCAACGGCTTCCTCCGTCAAGAGAAGTTCAAGATGCTGACTTTGGCTCAGGTCTTAGCTGCCCTGGACCCCGGAGACTGGATGGTAGCGTTGGACTTGCAGGACGCTTATTTCCACATCCCCGTCCTGCCGGCCCACCGGCGTTACCTGCGGTTCACGGTAGGCCACGAGCACTTTCAGTTTACCGTGCTCCCCTTTGGCCTTACCAGCGCCCCACGGGTGTTCACGAAGGTGATGGCGGTGGTCGCAGCTCATCTGCGCAGGTTAGGGGTGTCAGTCTTCCCCTACCTCGACGACTGTTTGTTGAAGGCGGGCTCGCCCCAGACAGTCGTCAGCCACCTCCAGACCACGGCCGACCTCCTGCATTTGCTGGGGTTCTCCATCAATGTGCCGAAGTCGCACCTGTGTCCCTCTCAGAAGCTCCTCTTCATCGGAGCGGTTCTAGACTCGGCGCAGTTTCGGGTTTACCCTCCCGAACAGCGGGTTTGGGATATTCAGGCTCTGATTCCCATCTTTCGGCCTTTATCCCGAGTCTCGGTCAGGTTGACGCTGCGGCTTCTGGGGCTGATGGCCTCCTGCATCCTACTGGTGCGTCACGCCCGGTGGCGGATGCGGGCTCTGCAGTGGGACCTGAAGTTTCAGTGGGCACAGCATCAGGGCAACCTGTCCGATCACGTCTTGATCTCGGAGGGCACTGCAAGACAGTTGCAGTGGTGGCTCACGGACCGCGATTGGGTCAGTGGCAGATCCCTCTCCCTACCCCACCCGGAGCACGTAGTTGTGACGGACGCGTCCCTCCAGGGCTGGGGTGGCCACATGGGAGAGGCGGAGATCAGAGGACTCTGGCATTCCGGCGGAGGCCCGGTTCCACATCAACCTGTTGGAGTTACGGGCGATTCGTCTCGCGCTGAAGGCACCGCCATGTGGTACTGCAACAAACAGGGCGGGGTGGGGTCGTGGACCCTATGCCAGGAGGCTCTGCGCCTCTGGCAGTGGCTGGAAAGTCAGGGTGTGTCCCTGGTAGTTCAACACCTGGCAGGTTCTCTGAATGCCAGGGCGGACGAACTCAGCCGTCAGTGCATGATGGATCACGAATGGCGTCTGAACTCGGACGTGGCGCAAGGCCTCTTTCAGCAATGGGGAGAGCCTTGGTTAGATCTATTCGCCACCGAAGAGAACGCGCAATGTCATCAGTTCTGCGCGTTGGAGTTTCCAAGGCGGCACTCGCTCGGAGACTCTTTTCGTCTCGAGTGGAGTTGCGGTCTGTTGTACGCCTTTCCGCCTATACCACTTCTGCCCCGAGCGCTGAAGAAGATCAGGCGCGACCGGGCCCAAGTCATCCTTGTGGCTCCAGACTGGGCACGAAGATACTGGTATCCCGAGCTACTCAGCATGTCAGTCGATCCCCCGATTCGTCTGCCCCTTCGGGAGGACCTTCTGTCGCAGCAGCAGGGGACGGTCCTCCACCCGAACCTGTCCAGTCTCCACCTACTAGCTTGGAGATTGAGCGGCGACAGTTGAGGCCATTTGACTTGCCTCCCGAAGTCTGTAATGTCATTCTGGCAGCCAGGCGTCCCTCCACAAAGTCGGTATACGCCTGCAGGTGGAACAGATTTGTGGCATGGTGCACAGCAAAGGCTGTGGATCCACTCTCTGCCCCCCTTTCTGAGGTTCTCCTCTTCCTTCTTTCTCTTGCCCAGCAGGGCTCTGCTCAGGGCACTGTCGGGCTACCTTTCTGCCCTTTCTGCCTTCTTAAGGCTACCTGTTCAGCCTTCTTTGTTCAAGTCCCCTATTGTAAATCGATTTCTTAAGGGCATCACGCACATGTTCCCTCCTGTTCCCTTCGTGATGCCCCAGTGGGACTTTAACCTTGTTCTTACCTCCCTGATGTGCGCTCCCTTTGAGCCACTTCACAACTGTCCTCTTCGTCTTCTGACTCTAAAGACTGCTTTCCTGGTTGCCATCACCTCTGCCAGGAGAGTGAGTGAGCTCCAGGCCCTTTCTTGTACTCCACCTTTCCTTTCTGTCCATCCGGACAAGGTTGTGTTACGTACGAAGCCATCTTTCCTGCCCAAGGTTGTCTCAGCCTTCCACATTGGGCAGTCCATCACCTTGCCGACCTTCTTTCCGCCTCCGCATCCCTCTAAAGAGGAAGAGCGGCTCCACCGTCTGGACCCAAAACGTGCGCTCTCATTCTATTTGGAACAAGGGGTGGTGATGGACAGAGTCTCTGAATTAAGCAGAGTACTCTCACCCAGTCAAGAGATCAGGGCTAGATCCAACACCGTTTTTTAGCTCATTGCACCATCCCAGTTTCAGAACCTGGCTGTATGCAAATTAGTCTGTCCCTGGCCCAGTGCATCATGGGAACAGGGCAGACCAGACTACAAAAGCCAATTCTTACACTGGGAAGGAAACAAGCTTCCGGGGACCGGTTTCTGGCATTTCAGCCGTCTTCGGCCCGGCTTGCTTGAATCCTGATGGTGCAATGAGCAAGGGACTCACATCTGAGTATACCCTTCCACGCTTAGGGTGGACAAAATTATTTACAACAAGGGGTGGTGATGGACAGAGTCTCTGAATTAAGCAGAGTACTCTCACCCAGTCAAGAGATCAGGGCTAGATCCAACACCGTTTTTTAGCTCATTGCACCATCCCAGTTTCAGAACCTGGCTGTATGCAAATTAGTCTGTCCCTGGCCCAGTGCATCATGGGAACAGGGCAGACCAGACTACAAAAGCCAATTCTTACACTGGGAAGGAAACAAGCTTCCGGGGACCGGTTTCTGGCATTTCAGCCGTCTTCGGCCCGGCTTGCTTGAATCCTGATGGTGCAATGAGCAAGGGACTCACATCTGAGTATACCCTTCCACGCTTAGGGTGGACAAAATTATTTACAACAAGGGGTGGTGATGGACAGAGTCTCTGAATTAAGCAGAGTACTCTCACCCAGTCAAGAGATCAGGGCTAGATCCAACACCGTTTTTTAGCTCATTGCACCATCCCAGTTTCAGAACCTGGCTGTATGCAAATTAGTCTGTCCCTGGCCCAGTGCATCATGGGAACAGGGCAGACCAGACTACAAAAGCCAATTCTTACACTGGGAAGGAAACAAGCTTCCGGGGACCGGTTTCTGGCATTTCAGCCGTCTTCGGCCCGGCTTGCTTGAATCCTGATGGTGCAATGAGCAAGGGACTCACATCTGAGTATACCCTTCCACGCTTAGGGTGGACAAAATTATTTACAACAAGGGGGGGTGATGGACAGAGTCTCTGAATTAAGCAGAGTACTCTCACCCAGTCAAGAGATCAGGGCTAGATCCAACACCGTTTTTTAGCTCATTGCACCATCCCAGTTTCAGAACCTGGCTGTATGCAAATTAGTCTGTCCCTGGCCCAGTGCATCATGGGAACAGGGCAGACCAGACTACAAAAGCCAATTCTTACACTGGGAAGGAAACAAGCTTCCGGGGACCGGTTTCTGGCATTTCAGCCGTCTTCGGCCCGGCTTGCTTGAATCCTGATGGTGCAATGAGCAAGGGACTCACATCTGAGTATACCCTTCCACGCTTAGGGTGGACAAAATTATTTACAACAAGGGGTGGTGATGGATAGAGTCTCTGAATTAAGCAGAGTACTCTCACCCAGTCAAGAGATCAGGGCTAGATCCAACACCGTTTTTTAGCTCATTGCACCATCCCAGTTTCAGAACCTGGCTGTATGCAAATTAGTCTGTCCCTGGCCCAGTGCATCATGGGAACAGGGCAGACCAGACTACAAAAGCCAATTCTTACACTGGGAAGGAAACAAGCTTCCGGGGACCGGTTTCTGGCATTTCAGCTGTCTTCGGCCCGGCTTGCTTGAATCCTGATGGTGCAATGAGCAAGGGACTCACATCTGAGTATACCCTTCCACGCTTAGGGTGGACAAAATAATTTACAACAAGGGGTGGTGATGGACAGAGTCTCTGAATTAAGCAGAGTACTCTCACCCAGTCAAGAGATCAGGGCTAGATCCAACACCGTTTTTTAGCTCATTGCACCATCCCAGTTTCAGAACCTGGCTGTATGCAAATTAGTCTGTCCCTGGCCCAGTGCATCATGGGAACAGGGCAGACCAGACTACAAAAGCCAATTCTTACACTGGGAAGGAAACAAGCTTCCGGGGACCGGTTTCTGGCATTTCAGCCGTCTTCGGCCCGGCTTGCTTGAATCCTGATGGTGCAATGAGCAAGGGACTCACATCTGAGTATACCCTTCCACGCTTAGGGTGGACAAAATTATTTACAACAAGGGGTGGTGATGGACAGAGTCTCTGAATTAAGCAGAGTACTCTCACCCAGTCAAGAGATCAGGGCTAGATCCAACACCGTTTTTTAGCTCATTGCACCATCCCAGTTTCAGAACCTGGCTGTATGCAAATTTGTCTGTCCCTGGCCCAGTGCATCATGGGAACAGGGCAGACCAGACTACAAAAGCCAATTCTTACACTGGGAAGGAAACAAGCTTCCGGGGACCGGTTTCTGGCATTTCAGCCGTCTTCGGCCCGGCTTGCTTGAATCCTGATGGTGCAATGAGCAAGGGACTCACATCTGAGTATACCCTTCCACGCTTGGGGTGGACAAAATTATTTACAACAAGGGGTGGTGATGGACAGAGTCTCTGAATTAAGCAGAGTACTCTCACCCAGTCAAGAGATCAGGGCTAGATCCAACACCGTTTTTTAGCTCATTGCACCATCCCAGTTTCAGAACCTGGCTGTATGCAAATTAGTCTGTCCCTGGCCCAGTGCATCATGGGAACAGGGCAGACCAGACTACAAAAGCCAATTCTTACACTGGGAAGGAAACAAGCTTCCGGGGACCGGTTTCTGGCATTTCAGCCGTCTTCGGCCCGGCTTGCTTGAATCCTGATGGTGCAATGAGCAAGGGACTCACATCTGAGTATACCCTTCCACGCTTAGGGTGGACAAAATTATTTACAACAAGGGGTGGTGATGGACAGAGTCTCTGAATTAAGCAGAGTACTCTCACCCAGTCAAGAGATCAGGGCTAGATCCAACACCGTTTTTTAGCTCATTGCACCATCCCAGTTTCAGAACCTGGCTGTATGCAAATTAGTCTGTCCCTGGCCCAGTGCATCATGGGAACAGGGCAGACCAGACTACAAAAGCCAATTCTTACACTGGGAAGGAAACAAGCTTCCGGGGACCGGTTTCTGGCATTTCAGCCGTCTTCGGCCCGGCTTGCTTGAATCCTGATGGTGCAATGAGCAAGGGACTCGCATCTGAGTATACCCCTCCACGCTTAGGGTGGACAAAATTATTTACAACAAGGGGTGGTGATGGACAGAGTCTCTGAATTAAGCAGAGTACTCTCACCCAGTCAAGAGATCAGGGCGAGATCCAACACCGTTTTTTAGCTCATTGCACCATCCCAGTTTCAGAACCTGGCTGTATGCAAATTAGTCTGTCCCTGGCCCAGTGCATCATGGGAACAGGGCAGACCAGACTACAAAAGCCAATTCTTACACTGGGAAGGAAACAAGCTTCCGGGGACCGGTTTCTGGCATTTCAGCCGTCTTCGGCCCGGCTTGCTTGAATCCTGATGGTGCAATGAGCAAGGGACTCACATCTGAGTATACCCTCTATTTGGATCGCACACGCCAGTTCCGGGTGGATGACCAACTCTTTGTTGGCTACGTGGGCGCTAAGAAGGGAAAGGCGGTGCACAAGCGGACCATCTTGCCGTGGATAATCTTGTGTATCCAGCCGTGTTATTCCTTGGCTAAGAAGGAACCCTCTGTTGGACTAGGGGCTCATTCCACTCGGGCCACGGCGACTACCACTGCCCTGGGCCGAGGAGTGCCCTTGCAGGACATTTGTCAGGCAGCTATGTGGGCCTCGCTGCACACGTTCGCGAGACACTACTGCCTGGACAGTCAAGTCCGGAGTTATGGCTTCTTTGGCCGTTCCGTCCTCCAGGACTTTCTGGTGTGATTATTGGTTCGCAGACCCACCACCGGGGTTGGTATTGCTGGGGTATCTATTCTAAGGTAAGGAATCTATCACTAACGTGTCTCTTTCAGATGCACAAGTTACTACTTGTGTAACGATATATCTGTAAGAGACATTAGTTAGTGATAGATTCCTTACCGACCCACCCATCCTCCCCGTTCTGCGAACCGATATCTAGGGTTAAGGTCATCCCCTTTCAGGGCCCTAGTTTCTTGGCACCAGTGTTGGTTCTATCATGGCTCTGCGTATCTGGCGCGGAAAAGCTGTGTATCAGAACTGACGTCAGCGCGCATGGGCGGCGTCT
Source organism: Lissotriton helveticus (assembly GCF_964261635.1). Classification (NCBI taxonomy): domain Eukaryota; kingdom Metazoa; phylum Chordata; class Amphibia; order Caudata; family Salamandridae; genus Lissotriton; species Lissotriton helveticus. The sequence goes on along the minus strand of NC_136063.1, from coordinate 833,962,380 downwards.
AAGTACTCAGACGACGTCATTCCGGCGCTAACGACGCCGACGACGGACGCGGAGCCGCAGACGACGCCTACCGACGCGCAGGGGTATTGCTACGCAAAAAATTTCCGGATCCAGTCTGACGCCTGGGGATATTCTAAGGTAAGGAATCTATCACTAACTAATGTCTCTTACAGATATATCGTTACACAAGTAGTAACTTGTGCGACTGGAGCCTTCTCGACGCCAAGTGGGATGAAGTTATCATGTCTGCTGTTGACACCGTTGACTGCTTCTTCCACCTGCATCTCACCAGCTAAAAAGTAAATGACTGGATCAGTTACCATCTTTGGATCATCATTGTTATGACTTTAGCTACCATATTCGCATCGTTGGACAAACTATCTTCGACCATTCAATAGTCCGCTGCTTCCTTGTATTTAAACATTTCCTCAGAATACAGTCAAACTGTCAGTAAATGAAAATGTACTGAGCGCAAATATTTCCAGTTCATTCGCCTCTGAACAGCACATTGACTGGGCTCCTGACTAGCAACATCCCAGCCAGACAAGTCAGAAAAATAGTATGACACCAGCAAAAAAGTTGGGGTAACCATGAACCATGAAAGCAGATCCTACTTTCCTACAGTATGGTTAAGAAAGAGGATTTTGACTGTAGATAGTGACTTCTAGTGAAAATTTATTTTTTTATTATTTGGTTTGATTGTTGGAATATAAATGAAGCTATTACTGTTTTTAGGGCTCGTCCCTTTTCTATTTCGCAGAAATAGAACAGGGGGAGTCCTTATGTCGCTGATCCACTTCTTTCCCCAAAGGCTCTCTTCAGGCAGCTGATTGGCTCTCTTCAAGGAGGATTCCCATCAGTTCACGAGCCCGTGGACGAGCTTGCCTGATCCTTCCCCTTGCCAGCAGCATTTGGCACATCAAAGGCTTCGCTGCCCCGCCCCCTGCTTCACGGCCATGCCTCCCTTCTATTTCCCCAGCTAAAGGCTTCTGCTGCCCGGCCCCCCGCCGTCACTTATTCACGGCCGCAGCTTGTCTAGACAGCCAGTTGCTTGCCTTTATGTTTGCACATTTGTGATGTGTGCTTGAGCCCGGCTGTTTTCAGACCCCGTCCGTCTATACTTCAGCTGTGAATAACTCCCCGTGTGAGCTTGCCTGTCTCTCTTGTCTCTACTCACACACTGCGCCACTGCCTGTCTTGTCTTTCTGCCTGTGTTTCTGAACCTTTGGGCCTGTTTCTGCGCTGTTTTACATACGTGCATTTAGTTTTCGCTTTTTGCTGCTTGTCAGTTTGTTTTATTTGCTCATGTTTGCTACTGTCTGTTCTTGCCATGTCTGTCTGTCATGCCTATCTCCACTTATTCTTAGCCTGTCTCAGCCGCGTTGTACTCTTACAATCAAGCGCTCCCTCCATCATGAGTCAAGCTGCCCGTGTCAGTATACCTACCCACGCACACATACACAGCTGGTCTGTTTACTTATCTGTTTTGACTGTCTATAGCCTTTGCTTATATACATATATACATATATACTGTCAATCTGCCTCTGTTGCGTCTCCCCCTGTAGGTCTTATTTACCCCAAAAAACACTCGCTGCTCGCCTCGTCCTACCTTACTGTTGCCTTTCTGCCTTCTTACATATCATGTGTGCTTGAGCGCGGCTGTTTTCAGACCCCGTCCGTCTATACTTCAGCTGTGAATAACTCCCCGTGTGAGCTTGCCTGTCTCTCTTGTCTCTACTCACACACAGCGCCGCTGCCTGTCTTGTCTTTCTGCCTGTGTTTCTGCACCTTTGGGCTGGTTTCTGCGCTGTTTTACATACGTGCATTTAGTTTTCGCTTTTTGCTGCTTGTTTGTTTAGGTATACGTAGGACTCGTTTATTTCAAACCCTTTGTCGAGCTTTACAGTAACTGAACATCTTTTATTATTCGTTATGGGGTAATACTGCCACATCCACAGCACTTTGTCATGTCTCTTTCTCGTGTTATTTTGATTCACCGTATATTTACTCTTTCCTGACATTCCACGGGCTTCATTTTGGCTCTCATTAGAAGCTGCTTCTTCACTGGCCATAGACTGCTCAGCTAATTGTATTATCACAATTGTCTGCTTATAGTTTGTATTTTACTGATCCACAGTCTGCCACCTTTGTGTTGTGTGCATAACGCGTTAATTGGCCTTCCGGTATTTGGCAGACCAAGCCTTCAAATTCACACGTAGCTGCTAATCCAGAAAGCGCTGCCCCGACCAGCTCCATTAACACGTGAACTCCTGTCTTGAACAAAACGTGCAGCTTTACACTGCAGCATTTCTTCCTGGAACGAAATGACCCACTGAGTTTTAAATGACATCTTGAAATGCGCCTAATGCTTGGTCTGCTGTTGAATCCCTACAGATTAACCCTTCCTTGTCTCTGTCATGTCCTGTCACCTGCCGTTCCCAGACCTGTAGTCACATTTGTGTTTCATTGCACCAATAAGATTAGTGTTTTGTTTCTTGTAACTGTCAGCGTACACTCTTTTTTAGTACATAGACTGACAACAATGTAACTCACGGGGATCCATTTGTAAATAAGATAAAAAACTATTAATAATTGTAACAGACAAATGTTTTTATAGGAAGGCCACTGCTGGCGCCGTCGAATACTTACATTTAAACACCAGGGTTAGTCTTGATTCCCGCACATGCCACTTTGTCCCACGGCCTGTGCTTACTTCCTGTAGTCCACTCTTACAGCTTCGTTTTCATTCCTGCTTTCTTATCTTTCTCTTAGTCTTTACTTATCTCGTTCCTTCCCTTTCTCTCGCTTGATGTAAATCAAAGTGTAATGTTGAAATATACATTCTGATCTCTAACAGCGATAGCCTGAGCCTACACTTGCAAACACCGGCACAAATTAAGCAGTGAATGCTGGTAGCTAGTAATGCATTCCCTTCTTTCATTGCTCTATCATTTGTGTTTTCTTTCCCGTAGAGTTCTGCCCTCCCACAACCTCCTTTTCTATTCAACTTCACACGACTAGAAACAAAGAGCTAGCAGTCTCGTTGTAGGAGAGTGGGGTCTGCAATCCCATGGCCACCCCAGATTTTTGCTTTTTGCTTCACTGGTTTACGACTTTCCCTGGCTGTGGGCCTGCTAATCAGACCCACAGCCTAGCTGTTCTCTCTCTAAATTGACAAGCATGTACCTTAGGTGCATTTACCAATTGGTACTGGGCCACCTTATCAGTCCCTGTACAGTATACCTTAGGTATCCAGGGCATAGGTGTACCCAGGGCCACCAGGGGCTGCAGCATGTATTATGCCACCCCTGGCTGGCCACCCAAATCTGACACAACTGGCTGCACGACAGCTGGGGCGAGGTGGTGTAATCACCCTTTGCTTTAGATATAGTATGCCTATATCTAACCCTAAAATGGACACATATATTCCTATCAGTCACTCCTATGGCAGGCCTTATCAATCCTGAAGGCAGAGTGCTTGGAATTATGTGAGATGGTGCTCTGGCATGAGCTGAGCCCGTTTGCAGCTTGCGGAACCAAGTCCTCATAGGTGTTCCATGATAACGCTATACCATATACTCTTAAGTGCATTATGAACCTCGCGGTCAAATGCTAACTTTGGCATAGCATTATCAAAACATGTCGAGTAAGGTGTCATACGAATTGGAATACTAACCCCTCGCCAATTCTGGCGACGGGGTTAGCATTCCACCCTTCTAGACGGACACGACATGTATGTAACTGTGAACCCCGGTTAAAGTTAACTCAAGCCTCAGCATCACAAAATGGATGCTGCCACCACAGACACAAGTCTGACCTCCTGCTGCTGGGAGTCCTTCCAGCGAGGGAGGCCTGGACAAAGGGTTTCCTGTCAGGGGCGGTGCCAGCACCATCCCAGACAGGATTTTGTGTATCCCAGGTAGGCAGGGCTGAAAGGAAGGTGACTGCAAGTGGCACCCCGGTGCTCACTGTGCATATGCCGGCTCAAACCAGTTCCAGGGGCACACCAGCCCCTGAGCTGGGGAGAAACCGGACAAAGGAGAGGGGTGTAACCACCCCCCTCCTGGTCCCACCCATGGGCAGGACCTAGTCGCGTGCCAGCCCCTTTTCTTAGAATAAAGGTAGGAGCGGGCACCCTTCCCAAATTGGATAATCTTGAAACTTGAACTACTTTCCACAAAAGGAACTCTTGTCATTCTCTGAAGACTCTCCCTTGTGGCTAAGGAGTAGCCACCCTGCACCAGCAGGCACCATCTAAGCGCTTGCGGTTTGCTGCATGTCCATCCTCCGGATCAAGACTGCCCAGCTCGGCGAGACCCGGATTCCCTGCCATCTCTGACCTCTACCTACATCATCCATCCCAGCTGAGATTCGTGTTTGTGACGAGACCCGTGGGACCGGCCATCTTCAAGACCTGCACGACGCTTCACCAGCACGACCCCCGAGAGACCCTCGAGTAAGTGCACTGGGGTTTGAGAAGCCCTAACCCTAAGCAGCTCCAGCACCGAAGTCCAGCCTCCCAGCATCCACGAGATCTGCGTGGGGCCCTTCTGCTTCTTTGCTGCTTGCCACGTTGTCCGGTCACTTGCCCGTTGGCTAGTGACCCTCTTGACGACGTACCACGACGTTTTCACCGCTGGTCTAGGTCCCCTAGACTGGCCCTTGCTTCTTGTCCAACAAGAAGTGCCCTGGACCCTCCTGGTCCACTCCAGACGCCATCTTGACTCCACCGCGTGGGCTTGCCTTTGCCAAGGTTTGTTGCTCAAATCCTGAGTCCAGCATCGCCGACAGCCTCGTGGGACAGCTCGCACCTCCAGCCTGGACGCCGACAACGCCTCCTAGCCCGTGTGACTGCAGAGTCCAGCGTTGCCCACTCACCTGGTCGAGGTGACTTCATCCGGTGCCATCCTGGTGCCCACATAATCACTGGCTAGTGATTAAGAACTAAGTCCCCTCTGCTTTCAGGTCGTCTCCTTCACTGATCCAGCCTTGGATCACACCGAACTTCTTCACTGGTCGCCTGCCAGCCACTTCTTCTTTCAGGCTCCATAGACTTCAACGAGGATTCCCGACGTCTTTTGAACCCTATGCAGCTGCGGCCCCTGGGCTAGGTAACTTGAGTATTTCGGTACTCCAGCACAGGTTCACTATCCAAGTGTCCAGATCCTTTTTCGTTTTCAGTCTATCTAGTCGGATTCGTCCGGAAACAGTAACTTTAGAAACGCTAGCATCCATAGACTTCTTCCCGCGTGAGAGTGCACACTCTGCACCCGATCTCCCTAGGCCTCCTGCTCGTAATCTTAAGGTTCAGTAGTGTAGTCCTAGCGATCCTGAAGCCTCTGGATCTCGTTACTTACCTGCTAGTATTTCGCATTCCACTTTTTGTGTATATGGTTTTTCGTGCCCCTCGGGCATTTGTGTAAATTGTGCAACTTAAAGTATTTTCGTAAGAGTTTTGTATTGTGCTTAGCTCCCTGACTCATAAAGAGTTCAGGGTAGTCTTGCTATAAATAAATATCCTTTATTTTCATAACAACTTGTGTGGTGTCCTTTCACTTGGTGTTCAAGGGGTATATGTGATGGTAAAACAGCTGGCTTAACACGCCCTCTAGAGTTTAGCCTGAAGACTGCTCGTGTCCATGCTACTAGGATAGCTGGTCTATAAGGTTGACTTACAACCAATCATCAATAAGGGTTGTTTGGTATGATACACAGTGATCACTAGAATAGTGAGCAATATATATCAGGCCAACTTCTCACATTGGTGTGCAGCGGTTGGGATTTGAGCTTGCTGTTGTTTTACCTCGCACGTATCCTAAGAATATCAATTGAAAGATCACATAAGTACCCAGGTACATATAACTTAGCTTAGAATACTCTGAGTTCTACTGAACCAGCTGTTGTAGTGTAACAGGGCTTAGCACACCCTGACTACAACTCTTAGCAAGGGATCAGTAGGTAAACCCATAGTGTAGGTAGGTGCATCACTTACACCACACTAGAAGCATGTCTACCCATGGAGAGTCTTCAGAGATAGGTCTCATTCTAGGGACTCCAATAGATCTGTGCACTCTCATGCCTCTGCTCAGAGGAGAATGATCTCTCCCCAGAGGAGACCGACTTCCCCCTCAGAGAAGAGAACATGAAGCAAGGATGAAACAGGCTAATCTGAGGATTCAGAGGGAAGAACTTGCCCTTGCCAAGGAGAAGCTTGCCTTTGCTAGAGAGCAACAGTTAAGTGGGGTAGTCCCCACTGGTGGCAGCAATATCCCTAAGGATAAAGACAGGAGTTTTGATACTAGGTGTTGCAGAGTAGGGTCTGCAATCCTATGATCACCCATATTTTTGCTTCACTGATTTACGACTTTTCCTGGCTGTGGGCCTGCTAATCAGACCCACAGCCTAGCTGTTCTCTCTACTCCAAATTGTACCCAGGTACTGAATTGGCACTGGGCCCTCTCTTGTGTCCCTGTAACCAGGGCAGAGGTGTACCCAGAAGTCTCCCAGGGGCTGCAGCATGTATTATGCCACCCCTGAGTTGACTAACTAAATCAGACACAACTGGCTGCTTGACAGCTGGGGCAAGGTGGTGTAATCACCCTTTGCTTTAGATATAGTATTCCTATATCTAAACCTAAAATGGACACATATATTCCTATCAGTCACTCCTATGGCAGGCCTTAACAATCCTGAAGGCAGAGTGCGTGGAATAATGTGAAATGGTGCTCTGGCATGAGCTGAGCCCGTTTGCAGCTTGCGGAACCAAGTCCTAATAGCTGTTCCATGATAACGCTATACCATATACTCTTAAGCGCATTATGTACCTCGCGGTCATATGCTAACTTTGGTATAACATTATCAAAACATGTCGAGTAAGGTGTCATACGAATTGGAATACTAACCCCTCGCCAATTCTGGCGACGGGGTTAGCATTCCACCCTTCTAGAGGGACACGACATGTTGGTAACCTGTAACCCCGGTTAAAGTCAGACATAGCCTCAGCTCCACAAGATGGATGCTGCCACCGAGAAACAAGTCTGCCCTCCTGCTGCTGGGAGTCCTCCCAGCACAGGAGGCAAGGACAAAGGGTTTCCTGCCAGGGGCGGTGCCAGCACCGTCCCAGACAGGATTTTGTGTATCCTAGGTAGGCAGGGCTTTAGAGGAAGGTGACTGCAAGTGGCACCCCGGTGCTCACTATGCATAGGCCGGCTTGAACCAGTTCCAGGGGCACTCCAGCCCCTGATCTGGGGAAAAGCCCGGCAAAGGAGAGGGGTGTAACCACCCCCCTCCTAGTCCCACCCATAGGGCAGGACTTAGTCGCGTGCCAGCCCCCTTTTGCAGGATAACGGTAGGAGCAGGCCCCCTTCCAAATTAGATCATTTTTGAATCCTGAACCATCTTTCCACGAAAGGAACTCAAGACTCTTCTCAAGATTTCTCCCTTGTGACTAAGGAGTAGTCACCCTGCAGCAGCAGGCACCATCCAAGCATCACGGTCTGCTGTAAGTCTCTCCTCCGGATCAAGACTGCCCAGCTCGACGAGAACCGGCTTCCCTGGCACCTCTGACCTCTACCTGCATCTTCAGCCCAGCTGAGACCCGTGGGTGTGACGAGACCTCGAGGGACCGGCCATCTTCAAGACTGCACGACGCTTGCCCAGCACGACTCCCGAGTGACCCTCGACCGAGTGCTTTGGGGTAAGAGAAGCCCCAACCCTGAGCAGCTCCAGCACCGAAGTTCAGCCCCCTTGCATCCACGAGATCTGCGTGGGGCCCTTCTGCTCTTTGCTGCTCACCGCGTTGTCCAGGTCGCTTGCCCGTTGGCTAGTGGCCCTCTGACGACGAACTTCGACGACAAACACCGCTGGTCTGGTTGCTCCAGAATGGCCCTTGCTCCCCTCCAACAGAGGAGCGCCCTGGACCCTCCTGGTCCACTCCAGACGCCATTTTAAGTCCACCGCGTGGGCTTGCATTTGCCAAGACTTGTTGCCCCAATCCTGGGTCCAGCGACGTCGACAGCAGATATCCTCGTGGGACAGCTCGCACCTCCATCCTGGTCGCCGACAACGCCTCCTGGTCCGAGAGACTGCGGAGCCCAGCAGCGCCCACTCACCTGGTTGAGGTGACTTCGTCCGGTGCCACTCTGGTGCCACCTAAATCACTGGCTAGTGATTCAGAACTTGGTCCCCTCTGCTTACAGGTCTTCCTCTTCTCCGATCCAGGCTTGGATCCCCAAGAACTTCTTCACTGGTCGCCTGCCAGCAACTTCTTCCTTCAGGCTCCTGGTTCATCAACGAAGAAATCCGACGACATTTGAACCCTATGCAGCCGCAGCCCCTGGGCTAGGTAAACCGAGTACTCCGGTGCTCCAGCGTAGACCAACTCTCTAAGTGTCTAGATCCACTTTCGTTTTTGACCTACCTAGTCGAGTTCGCCCGAAAACACTAACTTTGCTTTTACTAGCCTCCATAGACTTTTTCCCGCCTTACGCGTGAGAGTTCCCACTCTGCACACAACGTCCCTAGGCCTCCTGCTTGTAATCTTAAGGTTCAGTAGTCCAGCCCTAGCGATTCTAAAGCCTATGAGAATAGTTACTTACCTGCTAGTATTTCGCATTCCACTTGTATAGTATATGGTTTTTCGTGCCCCTCGGGCATTTGTGTAAATTGTGCGACTTTAAGTATTTCTTCAAGAGTTTTGTTGTGTGCTTAGCTCCCTGTGTCATAAAGAGCCAGGGTAGTCTTGTTATAAATAAATATACTTTATTTTTCATAACAACTTGTGTGGTGTCCTTTCACTTGGTGTTCAAGGGGTATATGTGATGGTAAAACAGCTGGCTTAACACGCCCTCTAGAGTTTAGCCTAAAGACTGCACGTGTCCATGCTACTAGGATAGCTGGTCTATCAGGTTGGCTTACAACCAAACATCAATAAGGGTTGTTTGGACTGATACATAGTGTTCACTAGAATAGTGAGCACTGCATATCAGGCCAACTTCTCACACTAGACACCTGAGTAAAATAGTGCCCCCCTTTAAACAAGGGGATGACATCCACAAATGGATGACTGCTTTGGAGAGGGCCTGCACTGTCCAGTGCATCCCCCAGAGTCAGTGGGCAGCTATTGTGTGGCTCTCCTTTGAAGGTAATGGTAGAGATAAGCTCCTCACTACTAGAGCTGAGGATGCTAACGATTACCAAGTCTTGAAAAATACACTGATTGATGGGTTTGGCTTAACCACTGAACAGTACAGGTTGCTGTTCAGAGACACCCAGAAAATTCAGTCTCAAGATTGGGCTGACTTTGTAGATTGTGCCACTAAGGCTTTTGAAGGCTGGTTACTGGGAAGTAAAGTTACCGATTACACAGGATTGTATAATCTTATTATGAGAGAACAAATCTTAAGTAATTGTCAAAATCAGTTGTTGCATCAGCACCTTATTGACTCAGATCTGACCTCTCCCCAAGAATTGGGAAAGAAGGCAGACAGATGGGTCAGGACAAGGGTCAAGCAGCAGAACCAGAACCAGGTTGGTGGCCAGAAGAAAGCAGATCCCAAGGGTAATGAGAATAAGCAAAATGACCAGAAGTCTTCAACAGGGCCCCAACAATCTAAAGAGGGTGGGTCCCAGAATTCCCAGAATTCCCAAAAGAAGAAGAATGGTCAGAAGAAACCATGGTGCCAATACTGCAAAAGTAATACTCACTGGTTTAGTGAGTGCACCAAGAAAGGCCCAACTCCTACCACTACTGCCCCTAAGGCATCTGCACCCCCTAGTACAGTTAGTAGTGGTAGTAATCCTCCTAAGGCTATAGTGGGGTTAACCCTGGGAACTGAGGCGGGCTCTGACTTAGTCAGAACACCTACTCAGGCTGTTCTTGTTTGTACTGGGGACATGGATATGACCCCTACAATAAGTCCCAGTACTCTGGGCAAGTACAGGCAGACGCCTTTGATTAATGGAAAAATGGCTCAGGCCTACAGGGACACTTGTGCCAGTGTCACCATGGTGACACCTAACTTTGTGGACCCTGACCAGGTAATACTGGGAGCAGACTACCTGGTGACCAATGCTAGCAATGCCACTACCTCCCATAGTATGGCACTTGTTAACTTCTCCTGGGGAGGGGTAAATGGCCTCAAAAGGGTTGTTGTTAGTTCAGACCTCCCTGTGGACTGTCTTTTGGGCAATGATTTGGAATCCTCCTTATGGTCAGATGTGGAGTATAGGACTCATGTGGAAATGTTAGGTTTGTCAGCACATGTCCTTGCTGTGACTAGGTCACAGGCCAAGAAATGCCCAGCTGAACTAGTGCTGGATCCTGGAACAATGGACCAGACACTACCCAAGAGAAAGAGCAGTAGGGGTAAGATTGACTCTTCCCCCCTGCCTCAGGTGAGGGATCAGCTCTCTCAGGAGACTGACCCCAAGACCCCAGAAGGAACTGTCCTAGAAGAGCTTGAGCCTGAACAGGTTGAGTTTCTTGGGACAGGGGGCCCTTCCAGGGCAGACTTGAGGCAGGCACAGTTAGACTGTTCCTCTCTTGAACCCCTCAGACAGAAGGCTGCTGCTGAGGCTGCAGGGAATGCCACAGGTGCCCATAAAGTGTACTGGGACGATGGACTCCTTTACTCTGAGGCAAGAGACCCCAAGCCTGGTGCTACCAGGAGGCTGGTCATCCCCTTGTCTCTGAGAGGTTTCCTTCTCACCTTGGCCCATGAAATTCCCCTTGCAGGTCACTTAGGCCAGAATAAGACTTGGGACAGGCTTGCCCCACACTTTCACTGGCCCCATATGTCTGAGGACACTAAGAACTTTTGTCATTCATGTATCACCTGCCAAGCCAATGGCAAATCAGGTGGCACAACAAAGGCCCCCCTTATACCACTACCTGTGGTGGGGGTTCCCTTTGAAAGAGTGGGGATTGACATTGTTGGACCAATGGACCCCCCAACAGTATCTGGGCACAGATTTATACTGGTGGTAGTGGATCATGCCACCAGGTATCCAGAAGCTATTCCCCTTAGAACCACTACAGCTCCTGTTGTGGCAAGGGCCCTGGTTGGAGTTTTCTCCAGAGTGGGGTTCCCTAAGGAGGTGATCTCTGACAGAGGTGCAAACTTCATGTCATGATACTTGACTGCTATGTGGAAGGAATGTGGTGTCAATTACAAATTCACCACACCCTATCACCCAAAATGCAATGGGCTTGTTGAAAGATTCAGCAAGACCCTCAAAGGGATGATAAAAGGGTTACCAGAAAAGCTTAGGTGAAGATGGGACATCCTTTTACCCTGCCTTCTGTTTGCTTACAGAGAGGTCCCACAGAAGGGGGTTGGTTACAGCCCTTTTGAGCTTTTGTTTGGGCATCCTGTAAGAGGACCCCTATGTCTTGTGCAGGAAGGATGGGAGTTACCTCTCAAAAAGCCTAAACTTGACATAGTGGACTATGTACTTGGTCTCTGCTCCAGGATGGCAGAGTACATGGAGAAGGCATCTAAGAACCTGGAGGCCAGCCAAGAACTTCAAAAAGCTTGGCATGACCAAAAGGCTGTCCTAACTGTTTACCATGCAGGACAGAAGGTGTGGGTGTTGGAGCCAGTGGCCCCAGCAGCTCTCCAAGACAAATGGTCTGGGCCCCACATCATCATTGAACAAAAGGGAGAAGTCACCTATTTGGTGGACATGGGAACTCCCAGGAGCCCTCACAGAGTACTTCATGTGAATAGGCTCAAAGCATTTGTTGACAGGGAGGACATGGGCTTGCTCATGGCCACAGATGAGGGACAGGAGGAAGAGAGTGACCCTCTCCCAGACCTGCTCACTCAGAACCCTGATGATGGGTCAGTGGATGGTGTAGTCTTTTCTGACAGCCTCTCTGAGCATCAGCAACAGGATTGTAGGCAAGTCCTTCAATCCTACAGACAAATGTTTTCTCTGACCCTCAGTCAGACAAACTGGTGCACACATGAGGTGGACACTGGAGACAGTCTGCCTATAAAGAGTAAAATCTACAGGCAACCTGACCACGTCAGGGACTGCATAAAAACTGAAGTACAAAAGATGTTGGAATTGGGAGTCATTGAACCCTCAGAGAGCCCTTGGGCTAGTCCTGTAGTTCTAGTGCCTAAACCTCACACCCAGGATGGTAAGAGAGAGATGAGGTTTTGCGTAGACTACAGGGGTCTCAATGCTGTCACTAAGACAGATGCCCATCCAATACCCAGGGCAGATGAACTGATAGATAAGTTGGCTTCTGCAACTTTCTTAAGGCTAGCTGAGGATGCCAAGGCCAAGACAGCATTTTCTACCCCAGGAGGTCATTACCAGTTTGTGGTGATGCCCTTTGGTTTGAAAAATGCCCCTGCCACTTTTCAAAGGTTGGTGAACCAAGTTCTCACTGGGTTGGATTACTTTTGTGCAGCATATCTAGACGATATTGCTGTCTTTAGCTCCACCTGGGAGGATCACCTGATCCACCTGAGGAAAGTTTTGGAGGCCCTGCAAAAGGCAGGCCTCACTATCAAGGCTACTAAGGGCCAGATAGGGCAGAGTGAAGTTGTATACTTGGGCCATCTTGTAGGTGGAGGCCAAGTTCAACCTCTGGAGAGCAATATACAGGCCATAAAGGACTGGGCTCCTCCAACCACCCAGACACAGGTCAGAGCTTTCTTGGGCCTGTCTGGTTATTACAGGAAATTTGTCAGAAATTATGGAACCATTGTGACTCCACTTAATGACCTGACAAGTAAGAAAATGCCAAAGAAAGTTCAGTGGACAGTTAGCTGCCAGAAGGCATTCGATGACCTAAAGCAGGCCATGTGAGAACGCTAGGTTGGTGGCAGCTACCTGGCTCTCTTGGAACCCTGTGAAATACTTACTAACGCACAGTTAAGGGCAGAAATTGTTGTTGCTCTGGTGCGAGTAAAGCGCCAGCGCTTGGGAAATATTTTATGCTGATTTTAAAATAGCGAATATTATTGTTTAAATTCACCTACTTAAATGTGCTGATTTGTCCTCTGCATCCCGCCCTGTTCCATCGCGGCTGGTGCCGTTTGCGTGGAGGGTGAGGCGAGCCGCCATCTTGGGTGGGGCTGGACCGGATTTAGCGGTCTAGTTCTCCCGGAAGTCAGGCTATAAAACCAATGTGTATACCGGAGCGCAGCAGATGAGCGCAGCGGGCGCGACGAATGCGCGCCGAAGTCGCGCATAAGTCAAGCCCGTCTGCGCCCGTCCGCGGCAGACCGGGGCCTGGGGCCAGAATCCCTGGTCAAACTTACACATACTCCTCCCCTGACTTGCTACAACTGAGACCCTCAGACAACGCGGGGCCCGCCTTACCCGCATATGTCCTAAAGCGTGTTGCCACTTATGGCATCATGAACCCTGAGTTCTTGGCTGATAAACCCACGTGCCCACACTCTTCTACTGTCCCTTTACCCTTGCCCGATTATGAGACGACTTTAAAATGCTATTACTTAAACACCAGGTCCATGGTTAAACACCATATGGACATATTTCTCTTGCTTCAGGCCGAGCAACCTGATCTTTTACTCCTCACAGAGACCTGGCTTAATGCAGACTCCTTGCCCGATATTTTAGCTGCGGTTCCCTCTAGTTACTATATCCTGCATGTAAATAGGCCCGCTGATAAAAGGGGTGGGGGAGTTGCTGCGATCATTCACAACACTCATAAATTTTTTCTTCTACCGTCTTTCGATCTCACAGGATCTGATAGTATGATCTTTAAAATGGACACTAACAGTGGATCTCTACTTATGGTCCTCATCTACCGCCCCCCTCAAAGCATGCCCACATTTGCGGCATCTTTAGCAGAACATCTTGCCCGTTTAATAATTAACCACGAGAAAATCGTGTTGTTGGGCGATTTTAACCTTTGGCTGAACTCCAGCGAGCTGGATGCTCAGGCAGCTGTACTGAAGGAGACTCTTTTAGACATGAATCTCATCCAACAGATACATCTCCCCACCCATAAAAAAGGGCATAGCCTCGATCAAATTTGGTCACAGAACATCCCACTGGCTATTAACTCCATTACTCCCTGCATTTGGTCGGACCATTTTTTGATTCATTTTACTATCACCATCACTAAGAGTAGAAAGCAACTGTTTCAGAAAGGGGGGAAAGTCAGAATGTGGAAGAACGTTGACACCTCTGTATTTCTTGATACCTTAACTTCATCCCTCCCCTTATTAGATCAGGATATTGAAGGGATTGAAGGAGCCTTTTCCAGCTGGCTACTTCAGGCAGCCGACGCACATGCCCCTTGTTCCAACTTTCCCCGCTCCCGCACCAAAGACGCTCACAGGTGGTTTACACCTCATCTGAAAGCCTTCAAGCTTGAAGTCCGTCAAAAGGAGCGGAAGTGGCGAACAGCGTACTCAGAATTGGATAAAGCCAATTATTGCAGGGCCCGTAAGGAATATCAGAAACTCATCCAGAAACATAAAACTGACTATTTTTCGGAAAAAATTCTCCATTCACACAACAAATCAAGAGAATTGTTTAACATCGTGGAAAGTCTAAGCGGCAGTGACAGAACCTCTCCATCTGTGGCCCCCACCCAGGATCTTTGCAACTCATTGAACACTTTTTTCTTTAATAAAATCTGCACCATAAAACAAAGTATCCTCACCACTCTGTCCCCTTCCCGTCTGGCTGATACTTATTACAACCCTTCAACTTTGGAATTTTTCCCCCTCATTGATGACGTCAGCTTATCTAAGCTGCTCGTCAAGGTTAAATCAGGCTCCCCTGATGATATTTGCCCCCTTATATCATGAGAGAAGTGGGAACTACCATCCCCGAGGGCATGCTTCCCATGCTGAATGGATCTCTCTTACAGGGTAAAGTCCCCGACAATTTTAAAAGAGCCCTCCTTATCCCCCTCATAAAGAAAGCTGGAGCGAACCCGTTGGACCCGCTTAACTATAGGCCCATTTCATTGTTGCCTTATTGTGCCAAATTATTGGAGGCTCATGTCTGCGACAGTATCTCCAAGTTTTTGGAAGAATCAAAGTATCTTGCACCCAATCAGGCGGGCTTCCGCCCTTGTCACTCAACCGAGGCGGTTATTCTTTCGGTGCAGAATACTTTGAGGCGGAATGCTGATGAGGGGATCCACCAGGCTCTGGTGCTATTGGACCTCTCGGCTGCGTTCGACGCGGTTGACTATACCATCTTGGTCAACCGTGTCGAGCAGGCAGGTCTCAGAGGCCCTGCGCTGAGCTGGATTCGCTCATTTATCACTGGCCGCACTCAATCTGTTAGACTGGGTTCTTTCACAGCTCCCGTTATATCTACCATCTGTGGAGTACCTCAGGGCTCCTCCCTGTCACCTCTGCTTTTTAACTTATATCTACGCCCCCTTCTGTATTCTCTTAGGAAAGCTAGAGTTACCATCTTCAACTATGCAGATGACTTGCAGCTCATCTTCCCCTTAAACACCAAGGACTCAGTGGAAGAGTTTCAAAACACCATGTCTCACATCCTGAGTTGGATGAGCTGCAGTCATTTGAAACTCAACCCAGGCAAGACTGAATTGGTCTTGCCTGGGCAGAGTGCACTTAGTTGGAACCCTAGCTTCTGGCCATCCAGCATGGGAGCCCCTCCGTCTAAGTCATCTTCAGTTAAGAGCTTAGGAGTTTTTATCAGTGAGGATCTCTCCCTGAAAAAGCAGGTTGGCGCAGTTGTGTCATCTAGCTTTTTCCAGCTGAAGAAAATTAAGAAGATTGCCTGTTTTTTTTCCCCGGAGGCCCTCACACAGGTCGTCATTTCCCTGGTTCTGTCTAGATTGGACTTCTCCAACAGTCTCTATCTTGGGCTCCAAGCTGGAGAGCTAAAGCGCCTCCAGCTGGTTCAGAACCAGGCAGCCAGACTAATTCTCAACCTATCAAAAAGGCAGTCTGTCAGATCAGGGCTAAAACAGCTACACTGGTTGCCTGTCGAGCAGCGGGTAGCTTTTAAAACCGGGTGTATTCTATTCAAGTCTCTACATGATTCTGGCCCTCTATTTATTAGAGATCTGTTCAATAGATACAACCCTTCCCGCAATCTCCGGTCCATGCACAAATCCCTTCTGACTGTCCCTTCTTACAAGAGGAAACGTCTCGGAGGTTGCTGCTTTGACCACCTTGCAGCTACCTTCTGGAACTCTCTCCCCCTTCACTTAAAACTTTGTGATAACATCCTCAATTTCAGACACTCCCTTAAAACCTTGCTTTTTTCCCATGCGTTCTGCTGAGCCGTTTCATTTCTATTTTTAATTAGCTTGTTGCGTTCCTGCCTATAGCGCCATGAAGCCCCCGGGCATACGAGCGCTTAATAAATACTTATCAATATCAATATCAATGTGCACTGCACCTATTCTCAAGAGTCCAGACTACTCCAAACCTTTCATTGTCCAAACAGATGCTTCTGAGTTGGGTGTGGGAGCTGTTCTATCTCAGCTGAATATTGATGGTCATGCACAACACGAGAGGTACCAAGAGTCTGTACGCGGGAGCCTATATAGTGCTCACTCTGTAAGACAAAACCAACAGGTCAATGTACAAATCATCCACGATTGACATATAATGACAGGAGAAGAGAGAGGAACCTAGAGGGAAAGAAGAGCCCCAGAGGTCCTGGATAAAATCCCCATCAGCCCGCTCAATAGCGGAATATCGTCATCTGGGTAGAATGGTTGACAAAAGCAATGTTCAAAGTTCAGACCGACCATAAGCCCCTCTTATGGCTATATCAAATGAAGGGTGAAAACCCCAAACTTCTTAGGTGGTCCATTTCCCTACAGGGGATGGACTTTACAGTGGAGCACCGCCCAGGAACTGACCATGGTAACGCAGATGGTTTCTCCAGGTACTTCCACTTAGAGCAAGAAGACTCACCTGGTCAAGGTTAGTTTAATGTCCCTAAGTTTGGGGGGGGGTTATGTAGGAGAGTGGGGTCTGCAATCCCATGGCCACCCCAGATTTTTGCTTTTTGCTTCACTGGTTTACGACTTTCCCTGGCTGTGGGCCTGCTAATCAGACCCACAGCCTAGCTGTTCTCTCTCTAAATTACAACCATGTACCTTAGGTGCATTTTACCAATTGGTACTGGGCCACCTTATCAGTCCCTGTACAGCATACCTTAGGTATCCAGGGCATAGGTGTACCCAGGGCCTACCAGGGGCTGAAGCATGTATTATTTGTGGGGTGCTTGGCTGCTCACAGAGTACTGAAATCCAATCTGACCGATCATATCGTGTTTGCAGTGGCCAAATATTTGGGTGCTATCTGGTGTCTGAGAAGGAAATGTCTCAGGGCTGGCAACTGACCCTAATGCACCAAGGACTTGATACTGCAATAAGGAACTCTGTCTGAACGACAATGTCGATTTTATATTGCATAAATCTTTATTTTTAAGCAAAGCTTTTAAATGAATGTTCTAATCGTCTTTTATGGTAAAAATCTTACCGAAATAAAGATTTTTTTTTTAATTGAATTGTATTATGCCACCCCTGGCTGGCCACCCAAACAGACACAACTGGCTGCATGACAGCTGGGGCAAGGTGGTGTAAACACCCTTTGCTTTAGATATAGTATTCCTATATCTAACCCTAAAATGGACACATATATTCCTTTCAGTCACTCCTATGGCAGGCCTTATCAATCCTGAAGGCAGAGTGCTTGGAATTATGTGAGATGGTGCTCTGGCATGAGCTGAGCCCGTTTGCAGCTTGCGGAACCAAGTCCAAATAGCTGTTCCATGATAACGCTATACCATATACTCTTAAGTGCATTATAATCCTCGCGGTTAAATGCTAACTTTGGTATAGCATTATCAAAACATGTCGAGTAAGGTGTCATATGAATTGGAATACTAACCCCTCGCCAATTCTGGCGACGGGGTTAGCATTCCACCCTTCTAGAGGGACACGACATGTATGTAACTGTGAACCCCGGTTAAAGTCAGACACAGCCTCAGCTCCACAAAATGGATGCTGCCACCGAGACACAAGTCTGCCCTCCTGCTGCTCGGGAGTCCTTCCAGCAACGGAGGCCTGGACAAAGGGTTTCCTGTCAGGGGCGGTGCTAGCACCATCCCAGACAGGATTTTGTGTATCCCAGGTAGGCAGGGCTGAAAGGAAGGTGACTGCCAGTGGCACCCCGGTGCTCACTGTGCATATGCCGGCTCAAACCAGTTCCTGGGGCACACCAGCCCCTGAGCTGGGGAGAGACCGGACAAAGGAGAGGGGTGTAACCACCCCCCTCCTGGTCCCATCCATAGGGCAGGACCTAGTCGCGTGCCAGCCCCTTTTCTTAGGATAAAGGTAGGAGTAGGCCCCCTTCCCAAATTAGATAATTCTGAATCTTGAACTACTTTCCACGAAAGGAACTCTTGACTTTTTCTGAAGACTCTCCCTTGTGGCTAAGGAGTAGCCACCCTGCACCAGCAGGCACCATCGAAGCTCTTGCGGTTTGCTGCACGTCCATCCTCCGGATCAAGACTGCCCAGCTCGACGAGACCCGGATTCCCTGCCATCTCTGACCTCTACCTACATCATCCAGCCCAGCTGAGATTCGTGGGTGTGACGAGACCCGTGGGACCGGCCATCTTCAAGACCTGCACGACGATTCACCAGCACGACCCCCGAGAGACCCTCGAGTAAGTGCACTGGGTTTTGAGAAGCCCTAACCCTAAGCAGCTCCAGCACCGAAGTCCAGCCTCCCAGCATCCACGAGATCTGCGTGGGGCCCTTCTGCTTCTTTGCTGCTTGCCACTATGTCCGGTCACTTGCCCGTTGGCTAGTGACCCTCTTGACGACGTACCACGACGTTTTCACCGCTGGTCTAGGTCCCCTAGACTGGCCCTTGCTTCTTGTCCAACAAGAAGTGCCCTGGACCCTCCTGGTCCACTCCAGACGCCATCTTGACTCCACCGCGTGGGCTTGCCTTTGCCAAGGTTTGTTGCTCAAATCCTGAGTCCAGCATCGCCGACAGCCTCGTGGGACAGCTCGCACCTCCAGCCTGGACGCCGACAACGCCTCCTAGCCCGTGTGACTGCAGAGTCCAGCGTCGCCCACTCACCTGGTCGAGGTGACTTCATCCGGTAGAGGTGACTTCATCCGGTACCATCCTGGTGCCCACATAATCACTGGCTAGTGATTAAGAACTAAGTCCCCTCTGCTTTCAGGTCGTCTCCTTCACTGATCCAGCCTTGGATCACACCGAACTTCTTCACTGGTCGCCTGCCAGCAACTTCTTCTTTCAGGCTCCATAGACTTCAACGAGGATTCCCGACGTCTTTTGAACCCTATGCAGCTGCAGCCCCTGGGCTAGGTAACTTGAGTATTTCGGTACTCCAGCACAGGTTCACTATCCAAGTGTCCAGATCCTTTTTCGTTTTCAGTCTATCTAGTTGGATTCGTCCGGAAACAGTAACTTTAGAAACGCTAGCATCCATAGACTTCTTCCCGCATCCCGCGTGAGAGTGCACACTCTGCACCCGATCTCCCTAGGCCTCCTGCTCGTAATCTTAAGGTACAGTAGTGTAGTCCTAGCAATCCTGAAGCCTCTGGATCTCGTTACTTACCTGCTAGTATTTCGCATTCCACTTTTTGTGTATATGGTTTTTCGTGCCCCTCGGGCATTTGTGTAAATTGTGCAACTTAAAGTATTTTCGTAAGAGTTTTGTATTGTGCTTAGCTCCCTGACTCATAAAGAGTTCAGGGTAGTCTTGCTATAAATAAATATCCTTTATTTTCATAACAACTTGTGTGGTGTCCTTTCACTTGGTGTTCAAGGGGTATATGTGATGGTAAAACAGCTGGCTTAACACGCCCTCTAGAGTTTAGCCTGAAGACTGCTCGTGCCCATGCTACTAGGATAGCTGGTCTGAAAGGTTGACTTAACACCAATCATCAATAAGGGTTGTTTGGTATGATACACAGTGATCACTAGAATAGTGAGCACTATATATCAGGCCAACTTCTCACATCCAGATCCTTTTTCGTTTTTAGTCTACCTAGTCGGATTCGTCCGGAAACAGTAACTTTAGAACTACTAGCATCCATAGACTTTGTCCCGCATCCCGCGTAAGAGTTCCCACTCTGCACCCGGGTTCCCTAGGCCTCCTGCTCCTAACCTGAGGGTTCAGTAAGGTAGTCCTAGCGGTCCTGAAGCCTCTGGATCGTGTTACTTACCTGCTAGTATTTCGCATTCCACTTTTAGAGTATATGGTTTTTCGTGCCCCTCGGGCATTTGTGTTGTTTGTGCAACTTGCAGTATTTTCGTAAGAGTTTTGTATTGTGCTTAGCTCCCTGACTCATAAAGAGTTCAGGGTAGTCTTGTTATTAATAAATATCCTTTATTTTTATAACAACTTGTGTGGTGCCCTTTTACTTGGTGTTCAAGGGGTATATGTGATGGTGAAACAGCTGGCTTAACACGCCCTCTAGAGTTTAGCCTAAAGACTGCTCTTGTCCACGCTACTAGGATAGCTGGTCTAATAAGGTTGACTTACAACCAATCATCAATAAGGGTTGTTTGGAATGATACAGAGTGATCACTAGAATAGTGAGCACTATATATCAGGCCAACTTCTCACACTCGTCACCCTTCCTCCCTTGTTTAAATGTGGTGTACCGTTCGGGTGTTCATGCGGCGCTTTGAAGCTTGTATGCAACAGAAATTCTCAAGGACGTGCACCTATAATCTGGCCCTTGATGGGTTTTACACTTCTGGTCTTTTGACAGCATCGATGTGACTGTGTAGCAAGAGATGAAAGCCACGAGTTTCTTTACCGCAATTTTAACACAATATTTATTTCCCTTTTTCTTTACGGGAAACTATAAGTGTCGAGGCTTCCCCATTTGGAACTGGTACGGATTTAGACTCTGTTTTAAGTATCTGCATTCGCATTGGGTTGGCCTGTTGGGTTCACCTTCGAACATACCGTGTCAAAGGATTACTGACAGTCATATAGTACAGACATCTTGATACGGATGTTTGTGTTAGAAGCAAAACTTATTCCCTCCAGAATAGTAGAGGTACGTCTTATAAAAGGACCAACATACATACATGCGCACAGACAAACGGGCACCCTTGCACACGGACCAACAAACATACATGCGCACAGACACACAAGCTCCCTTTCACACCGACTAACAACCATACATGCGCACAGACACAACAGACACACAGGCACCCTTGTTTTCCGTCTGTCTGTTGGTTCCCCTTGTCTCTCCCCCTTCTTCCCTGCATAAAGCACAGCGTGGTACAAGCCTCCGTTTCTGGAAGTAGTAGTGAACATGTATTTAAATTCTACCCGTAGCTGTGTATCCTAGTTAAGGTCTGTAACTCAAAACCAAACTCTGTGGCACCTCCACGGCCTTTGTGTTACTAATCTACTTAATTGCAGCCATTGAGGTGCTGGCCTAAATGACTAAGCCAGGGGAAGCAAGTTATAGTATCGTAAAAATACAGTGCTGTTACTTGCTGCGCTGCTTCCCTTTGCACTTAACTTTACTTTGCTAGACTGCCTTACTGGTTTCCAAATATACATGTTTTGCTCATTTGGCACTATAACATTTTACAAACTTTTTTTAGAAATATAGTTGTAATATACTAAAGGGGAATTTCAGAAAGCCCTCCTCATCTATTGGTGTCTTGTAATTCAGGGTTTCTCCCGACCACTACAGCGCACAACATGGGGCAATGGGTCAGCCCATTTGAGCAATTAGCTGACTTGTCTGTGAGGGATAGCACTCTGCCATTTCAGAAGGAGCATATTTGCTTCCAAAGAAGTTTCTATTGTGTTAGGGACAACTGTGGCAATATCTGCTCTTTAAGACAAAACAATATATTTAGCCACTTTTTGATTGGATTGTTGACGGCACAGCAGCTTCCCCAACAATACAGTTTTACAAAGAGCATGACAAAGCAAAGTATTGACAAAGCAAAACATCCTCCTGGAATCATTTATTGGGTTACATATATCGAATTATTCCCCATTGCAAAGTCCTTCAGATTAATTGCATCAGACGTATTTTCTTTTGGGGATCTTTACTAATACGAAATTTCTTTTTTGGGAGGGTATGAGGTACTATCCCGCGCGCTCTCTCTCTCTCTCTCCACTGACTGCTGGAGGTCTCTCAATGACTGTCTGTCATCCCCTCCCACCTCGCGTGCTCTCTCCTCTGCAGCCCGTCTCTGCCCTGCTCATGCCGCAGTCTCTCCCTTTATCTTTCATTTATTTATGGCCGAGGCGCCGCCAGCCAGAACCAAAACAAACCGCAGAAATATTTCCTGTTTCTGTCTCTCCTCCTCTTTCTCTCTCTTTCGCCGCTCTTTCTCCTCTAATATATCTGCCTCTCTCGTGCCCTCTTTTCCACTGTCTATCGCTCTCTCTCTCTCCCTGTGCCTTTGCTTCTCTATCTTTTCCACTGAGCCTGTCTCTGCCTCTCTCTTTTCAGCTGTCGCTATCTGCCTCTCTCTGTGCCTCAGTCTGCGCCCCTCTTTTCCACTGTCATTCTTCGCTTCTCTCTATCTTTGCCCCTGAATGTCTCTGTCTTTTCAATTGTGTCTGTCTCTGTATCTATCTTTCCACAGTCCGCCTCTGCCTTGCTCTGTGTATCAGCCTCCCTGTCTCTGTGATTTCCACTGTGTCTGTCTCTGCCCCTCTATCGTTTCCCCTGTATTTCCCTCCCGCTCTGATCCGCTCTCTGTTTCTGCTGCTTCTCTTTCTTTGTCAATGTGTCTGTCTCTGCCCCTCTTTCTCTCTTCCCCTGCCTGTCCCTGCCTCTCTCTCTTCCACTGTCTGTACCAGCCTCTCTCTCTGACTGCCCGTCTCTCTTTCTGTCCCGCTGTCTCTCTTTTCTACTTTGCCTCTCACTTTCCACGTTCTAGCTCTGCCCCGCGCTCTCTTTTTGACTTGCTCTCTCTGCCTGTTTCATTGTTTCTTGCCCTGACTGTCTCACGCTTTCTCTCTTTGAATGCCTGTCTCCATTTCTCTTCCGTTGAGTCTCTGTCTGCCTGCCTTTTCTACTTTGCCTCTCTCCTTTCTCTCTTGTGCTTCTATCTGACTCCACTGCCCGTCTCTGCCTCTCTGTGACTGCCTCTCACCCTCTCTTGTTTTTCGTGCCTTCTTCGCCCCTGATTGCACTCGTTTTTTGTGCCTTCTCCTCCTCTGATTGTACTCGTTTTTTGTGCCTTCTCCTCCTCTGATTGTACTCGTTTTTTCATGCCTTCTGCTCCCCTGATTTTCTTGCCTTCTGCTTCCCTGATTGTACTCGTTGTTTCTTGCCTTCGGCTCCCCCACTCCATCCATCCATCCCCCCCACTCCATCCATCCCCCCCACTCCATCTATCCATCCCACTCCATCCATCCATCCCACTCCATCCATCCATCCCACTCCATCCATCCATCCCACTCCATCCATCCATCCATCCATCCATCCATCCCCCCACTCCATCCATCCATCCCCCCACTCCATCCATCCATCCCCCCACTCCATCCATCTATCCATCCATCCATCCCACTCCATCCATCCCACTCCATCCATCCATCCCACTCCATCCATCCATCCCACTCCATCCATCCATCCATCCCACTCCATCCATCCATCCATCCCACTCCATCCATCCATCCATCCATCCATCCATCCATCCATCCATCCATCCATCCCACTCCATCCATCCATCCCACTCCATCCATCCATCCCACTCCATCCATCCATCCATCCATCCATCCATCCATCCATCCATCCATCCCCCCACTCCATCCATCCATCCCCCCACTCCATCCATCTATCCATCCATCCATCCCACTCCATCCATCCCACTCCATCCATCCATCCCACTCCATCCATCCATCCCACTCCATCCATCCCACTCCATCCATCCCACTCCATCCATCCATCCATCCCACTCCATCCATCCATCCATCCCACTCCATCCATCCATCCCCCCACTCCATCCATCCAT
Source organism: Lissotriton helveticus (assembly GCF_964261635.1). Lineage (NCBI taxonomy): Eukaryota > Metazoa > Chordata > Amphibia > Caudata > Salamandridae > Lissotriton > Lissotriton helveticus. The sequence goes on along the minus strand of NC_136063.1, from coordinate 833,938,393 downwards.
CCCCCACTCCATCCATCCCCCCCCACTCCATCCATCCTCCCACTCCATCCATCCCCCCCACTCCATCCATTCCCTCACTCCATCCATCCCCCCACTCCATCCATCCATCCCCCCACTCCATCCATCCATTCCCGCACTCCATCCATTCATCCCCGCACTCCATCCATTCATCCCCGCACTCCATCCATCCCCCACTCCATCCATCCCCCACTCCATCCATCCCCCCACTCCATCCATCCCCCCACTCCATCCATCCCCCCACTCCATCCATCCATCCCACTCCATCCATCCATCCCACTCCATCCATCCCACTCCATCCATCCATCCATCCCACTCCATCCATCCATCCATCCCACTCCATCCATCCATCCATCCATCCATCCCACTCCATCCATCCATCCCCCCACTCCATCCATCCATCCCCCCACTCCATCCATCCATCCCCCACTCCATCCATCCCCCCCACTCCATCCATCCTCCCACTCCATCCATTCCCTCACTCCATCCATCCCCCCACTCCATCCATCCATCCCCCCACTCCATCCATCCATTCCCGCACTCCATCCATTCATCCCCGCACTCCATCCATCCCCCACTCCATCCATCCCCCACTCCATCCATCCCCCCACTCCATCCATCCCCCCACTCCATCCATCCATCCCCCCACTCCATCCATCCATCCCCCACTCCATCCATCCTTCCCCCACTCCATCCGTCCATCCATCCATCCCACTCCATCCATCCATCTCCATCCATCCCACTCCATCCATCCATCCATCCATCCCCCCACTCCATCCATCCCCCCACTCCATCCATCCATCCCCCCACTCCATCCATCCATCCCCCCACTCCATCCATCCATCCCCCCACTCCATCCATCCCACTCCATCCATCCCCCCACTCCACCATCCCCACACTCCATCTATCTATCCCCACACTCCATCTATCTATCCCCGCACTCCATCCATCCCCCCCACTCCATCCATCCCCCCCACTCCATCCATCCCCCCACTCCATCCATCCCCCCACTCCATCCATCCCCCACTCCATCCACCCCCCACTCCATCCACCCCCCACTCCATCCATGCTTCCCCCCACTCCATCCATCCCACTCCATCCATCCATCCCACTCCATCCATCCATCCATCCCACTCCATCCAGCCATCCATCCCACTCCATCCATCGATCCACCCATCCCACTCCATCCATCCATCCACCCCCCACTCCATCCATCCATCCATCCATCCATCCCCCCACTCCATCCATCCATCCCACTCCATCCATCCCACTCCATCCATCCCACTCCATCCATCCCACTCCATCCATCCCACTCCATCCATCCCACTCCATCCATCCATCCATCCATCCATCCCACTCCATCCATCCATCCCCCCACTCCATCCATCCCCCCACTCCATCCATCCATCCCACTCCCATCCATCCATCCCACTCCCATCCATCCATCCATCACCCCACTCCATCCATACATCCCCCCCACTCCATCCATCCCCCCACTCCATTCATCCATTCCTGCACTCCATCCATCCATCCCCGCACTCCATGCATCCATCCATTCCCCCGACTCCATCCATCCCTCCCCGCCACACACTCCATCCCTCCCCCGCTCCACACTCCATCCCTCCCCCGCCACACACTCCATCCCTCCCCCGCCACACACTCCATCCCTCCCCTGCCCCACACTCCATTCCTCGCCCACACTCCATCCCTCGCCCACACTCCATCCCTCGCCCACACTCCATCCCTCGCCCACACTCCATCCCTCGCACTCTCACCCTGCCTCTATCTCTCACCCTGCCTCTATCTCTCGCCCTCCCTCTATCTATCTTTCGCCCTCCCTCTATCTATCTATCGCCCTCACTATCCATCGCATCACCACAGCATCACTCAGGGGCACCACAACATCACTATGCGCTACCACAGCATCACTGAACGCCACAACATCACTCGTTGCCGCCACAACATCATTCAGAGCCACCACAGCATCACTCAGGGGCACCACAGCATCACTCAGGGGCACCACAACATCACTATGCGCTACCACAGCATCACTGAAAGCCACAACATCACTCGATGCCGCCACAACATCATTCAGAGCCACCACAGCATCAATCTGTGCAACCATTCAACAACAACTGATTCAAATATGTTCTCTCACTGTTTCAAACTTTATTACCAATGTCACAAAAAATGTTAATATTTCACTTCTGTTATTGTATTTTCATCACAATAAAATACACTAAACATAATCTTCCAAAAAGCTATTTGAAAAAGTTTAAGCTATTGCCATTATAAATTACAATAACTTTTATTTCAGTATTAATTATTGAAAAAAATACAACCCATTGTTATTTTTAATATTAATACATCTAAGTCATGTAAATACAACACATAATGCATTACAAATGCTATAGGTGTCACGTTTGCAAAAGTTAACACTATTGGCATTGCAAATGACAAAGTTATTAATTTCGCTATTTTCAAAACAAAAACATAATTAAAAAATGTGTCATTCTATTCTAGTGATCACTATATATCAGTCCAAACAACCCTTATTGATGATTGGTTGTAAGTCAACCTTATAGATCAGCTATCCTAGTAGCATGGATACGAGCAGTCTAAGGCTAAGACTCTAGAGGGCGTGTTAAGCCAGCTGTTTTACCATCACATTACCCCTTGAACACCAAGTGAAAGGACACCACACAAGTTGTTATGAAAATAAACAGTGTATTTATTTATAACAAGACTACCCTGGCTCTTTATGAGACAGGGAGCTAAGCACACAACAAAACTCTTATAAAAATACTTCAAGTCGCACAATTTACACAAATGCCCGAGGGGCACGAAAAACCATATACTACAAAAGTGGAATGCGAAATACTAGCAGGTAAGTAACGATTCTCAGAGACTTTAGAAACGCTAGGCCTACAATACTGAACACTCAGGTTAGGAGCAGGAGGCCTAGGGACACCACGTGCAGAGTGGGAACTCTCACGCGTAAGGCGGGAAAAAGTCTATGGAAGCTAGAACTCACAAAGTTACTGTTCTCGGGCGAACCCGACTAGCTGGAACGAAAACGTGAGTGGATCCGAACACTTGGAGTGTTGGACTATGCTGGGGCACCAGAGTGCTGGATTTACCTAGCCCAGGGGCTGCGGCTGCATAGGGTTCAAGTTGCGTCGGAAACCCACGTTGATGGAACAGGAGCCTGAAGAAGAAGTTGCTGGCAGGCGGCCAGTGAAGAAAAGTTCGAAGAGATCCAAGCCTGGATCAGGGAAGAAGAAAACCTGAAAGCAGAGGGGACCAAGTTCTGAATCACTAGCCAGTGATTAAGTGGGCACCAGGATGGCACCGGGCGAAGTCACCGCAGTCAGGTGAGTGGGCACTGCTGGGCTCTGCAGTCTCTCGGACCAGGAGGCGTTGTCGGCGACCAGGATGGAGGTGCGAGCTGTCCCACGAAGGTACTTGCTGTCGACGTCGCTGGACCCAGGATTGGGCAACAAGTCTCGGCAAATGCAAGGCCCACGCGGTGGACCTAAAATGGCGTCTTGAGTGGACCAGGAGGGTCCAGGGTGCTTCTCTGAAGAAAGGAAGCAAGGGCCAGTCTGGAGCAACCAGACTAGCAGTGTTAGTTGTCGTGGAGCGTCGTGAAGGGGCCACTAGCCAACGGGCAAGTGACCTGGACAACGCGGTTAGCAGCAAAAAGCAGAAGGGCCCCACGCCGATCTCGTGGATGCAGGGGGGCTGGACTTCGGTGCTGGAGCTGCTCAGGGTCGGGGCTTCTCTTACCCCAAGGCACTCAGTCGAGGGTCACTCAGGCGTCGTGCTGGACAAGCGTCGTGCAGTTCTGAAGATGGCCGGTCCCTTGAGGTCTCGTCGCACCCACGGATCACAGCTGGGCTGATGATGTGGGTTGAGGTCAGAGGTGCCAGGGAAGCCGGTTCTCGTCGTGATGAAGCAGTCTTGATCCGTAGGAGAGACTGGCAACAAACCGCGAAGCTTGGTTGGTGCCTGCTGCTGCAGGGTGACTACTCCTTAGTCACAAGGGAGAAATCTTGGGAAGAGTCTTGAGTTCTTCTTGAAGAAGGTCGGTTCAGGATTCAAAGATTGATCTCATTTGGAAGGGGGCCAGTTCCTACCTTTATCCTGCAAAAAGGGGCTGGCACGCGACTAAGTCCTGCCCTATGGGTGGGACTAGGAGGGGGGTGGTTACACCCCTCTCCTTTGGCGGGCTTTCCCCAGGCCAGGGGCTGGAGTGCCCCTGGAACTGGTTCCAGCCGGCCTATGCACAGTGAGCACCGGGGTGCCACTTGCAGTCACCTTCCTCTAAAGCCCTGCCTACCTAGAATACACAAAATCCTGTCTGGGACGGTGCTGGCACCGCCCCTGGCAGGAAACCCTTTGTCCTTGCCTCCTGGGCTGGGAGGACTCCCAGCAGCAGGAGGGCAGACTTGTGTCTCGGTGGCAGCATCCATTTTGTGGAGCTAAGGCTCTGTCTAACTTTAACCGGGGTTACAGGTTACATACATGTCGTGTCCCTCTAGAAGGGTGGAATGCTAACCCCGTCGCCAGAATTGGCGAGGGGTTAGTATTCCAATTCGTATGACACCTTACTCGACATGTTTTGATAAAGCGATACCAGAGTTGGCATATAACCGCGAGGATTATAATGCACTTAAGAGTATATGGTATGCGATATCATGGAAACGGCTAAGGGATGGATCCCGAAAGCCGCAGACAGGCTCAGCTCATGCCAGAGCACTATCTCACACGATTCCAAGCACTCTGCCTTCAGGATTGTCAAGGCCTGCCATAGGAGTGACTGATAGGAGATCTGTGTGTCCATTTTAGGGTTAGATATAGGTATACTATATCTAAAGCAAAGGGTGATTACACCACCTTGCCCCAGCTGTCGTGCAGCCAGTTGTGTCAGATTTGGATGGCCAGCCAGGGGTGGCATAATGCATGCTGCAGCCCCTGGTAGGCCCTGGGTACACCTATGCCCTGGGTACCTAAGGTACACTGTACAGGGACTGATAAGGTGACTCAGTATCCAATTAGATATGTACCTAGGGTACATGGAATCCATTTTACAGAGAGAGCAGTAGGCCTGGGGTCCTGAATAGCAGGGCCCCAGGTCAACTAAGTCAGAAAACCAGCAAAACACCAGGCAAAAAGTTGGGGGCAACCATAGTCAGGGATCTACCTTCCTACAATTTACAATACTAATACCTCTAACTTTACTAATGCGAGCCCTATTGCATTGCAAATGCTTGTTATAGTTTTTGACCTCTCTGGGGATAATTTTCCTAAATAAACCTATATCATTGAACAAAACAAAGTACTATGACACCTTCCACTCGGATTTCGTTACTTGCCCCCTCCACAACATCCATAAAAAATAGCTGAACTGTGGACACAGCTGGCCTGACAGCTATTCATCCCCACATCCTCAGTGCTGCTCTCCCTCCCTCTGTGATGCCTCCTGCCTACTCCTTCCCCCAGCAATAAAAATAAAACCACTGTGATGCGGGCAGCACTCATTTTTTTCTTTCGCCCATACTATACAGCAGCCACGCTGCTGTACAAAATGACTAAAAAGATTAACAAAGTCAATAGCTTTCTTGTAGGTAAGACTTATTGGCTTTGCCAATGCTTGTTTCTTGATCCTTCCACCCATGTTATTTGAAAATCTGCTCTATGGTGACCTTACAGAGGGCAGTGGGAGTACTCAACACATTCAACCCATTTGCTGGAGTTTGCAATCTTTTTCAGCATGGTGCATTTGTTTCTAGTGTTCTTTGGGTCTACAGCGTTTTGATAATATTTATTGCTATGTAAAATTACCGGGGAATTCAACCCTGACAATGCAAAATGATTATATTGCATAATATTCTAATCTATGAAAGGTACCAACACTGGAAAAGTGAAGTTACAGGTACTTGCTTCTTTTTGGGTAAATTGCTCTGAGAAAATATTACATTAAATTGGTACATGACATTTGAATGTTGAGGCAACAGTTACTTAAACTGGCTTCAGTTCTCACTCTACGTGTGCATATTGTCTGTTAATCATGAAGCCTTCTAAAAATGTTAATTTACCACTAGAATCCTTTTGTCTTTTGTATTGCTACTTTTACAAATACTAATAAACCTTCATCTTTTTTAGGAGCAGCATTCAAATTTTTGTGAGTCCTAATCCGTCACTTGCAGCAAACCCTTCAGTTCTTCCATGGAGAGGGCACATTTATGTTCTTTGTAACAATGGACAGAAGGTATCTGGCAGTATAAAAACGAATTTATACAATTACAATGTATCCAACTTATGCAGCATTAATAGAAATGTCATCATAGCGTTAATGAACTTTTCTAAAACAACAAGCATTGACACAGCCAGCTGGTCTGCCTTTTGTTTGACATCTTTTGGTATTGGGCTAGATGCGCCTTAGTGTGGTACCAAAGACCACTTAATTTAAGCAGCAGGTCTGTTGCAGGCATTTGATCCCAATGTGTCAAATTTGTGATAGCTCCTGGTTATTGAAATACTCCACCTCCAACTTTCCATTAAAGTGCATTGAAATGGCTGTATAAACCTTGGATGAGAGCATCAACTTGAATTATTTACCATTGTCTGGTGGAGAATCGCCTTAAAATGATTGACAGTAGCAGTATGAACATTCCTGCATCACAGTACAGTAGAGTTTATTCTGAGGGACACATCTGACTCCAGATTCCTCACCTTTTGAAAGATCCCAGACACTCATCTGAATCTTGCGTTTTTTCAGCAATTGTTCCAGCGTGCAGGCACGTGACACTCTAGAACTCCCCAGCGCCCTGGTGTCGCCACGGATTTGTTGTGCGGAGCTGTGTATAGGGGCACCCCTGTGCACTGATAACTTCTTTTGCATCCTTAAATGTGGTTCCAGAGTGCTGCTCCCAACTTCTTTGGATGTACCAACATGTACGTTCTGCTAGTAGATTGTGTGCTAAGGGAATATGTCTTCTCTCCTGATGATTGGTTTTAAACTGAGCAATCTCTGCAGGAAGCAAAAGTTGTCCAGAGATCTGCGTGACATTTTCTTGTGGTACCTCGATTCTTAGAGACAGGTGCTAACTCATTCACCCGAAGGTGATCAGGGACCTCGAAGCAAAACTCTAAATCTCAGAACGCAAGAAGTAGTTACTTTTGAAGCAATGCTCCAGATCCTGTGCCAAGTCATGTATCTGATAGAGACTACTAGCCGTAGATTCCTTCACGTAGAATTATCCCCAGGCGTGAGACTGGACATGGAAACTTTTTTTGGCACAGCATCCCCGCGCACTCGGGGGACGGCACCACGTGACTCCACCCTGACGTCCTCTGCATCCGTGACGTCAGCGAGGATACAGAAGTCCCACCCTGGTGCGCCTATGTCAGTTTTTCTCTTTCCGCATGCAACGTGGATCCGGTTGAGCTCTGGCCTGTTTTCAGGTCTTCTATCCCTTTTTTCACGTTTGGAACAGAGCGCGAATGCCTTCGGGCTTCAGGACGTGTCTCTCTTGTACGCATCCCATCTCGGCAACAAACCCTCACCCAGTTTGCGTGTGGTGCCTGGGTAGGCGCCGGGACTTGGAGAGCTGCGCCGCATGCCAGCACCTCACGCCTAAGTCACGGCGGGAGCGCCCAATGAAGTTGCTGTTGGCGCGCTTATCCAGGTCGGTGTCCTCTCGGCGTCCGTCCCCTGCCTCGGAAGCAAGGAACTGCCGGTTTCGTCTGCGACATCTTTTGGCGCGGCCCCAAGGGCGTGGCTCGCCGGCTGGTAGGTCCTTCAGTTTATCTCCGAGGCCTTGTCCTCCTTTTGCAGTGGGCGTCTGCTCCCTCCAGGACATGCGCCCCCACCTGCCGCCTCCCTATCCGGCGTTTCCCGACGCGAAGGCGAACAGTTCCCAAATGACAGCTTATGCTGCGGCTCTGCTGGCTTCTGTGGCCCTTTCTCCACCTTCTGAGACGTCTGTGGATCCCTTGCCTCGTGCAGGTACTTCCGTGGAGTTGCCTCCGGCCCCGGCGCAGGAGACATCGGCTCCAGGTTGTAGGAGAGTGGCGCCGTCGGGGTGTGGTCCTTCAGGGCTCCCCTCTTTGGCGCCTAGCATCCCTGTCTCGCCGCAAATCTCTACGGTGCTCTCTGTGGTGCCGCAGGTGATCACTGTAGGAAGGTAGATCCCTGACTATGGTTGCCCCCAACTTTTTGCCTGGTGTTTTGCTGGTTTTCTGACTTAGTTGACCTGGGGCCCTGCTATTCAGGACCCCAGGCCTACTGCTCTCTCTGTAAAATGGATTCCATGTACCCTAGGTACATATCCAATTGGATACTGAGTCACCTTATCAGCCCCTGTACAGTGTACCTTAGGTACCCAGGGCATAGGTGTACCCAGGGCCTACCAGGGGCTGCAGCATGTATTATGCCACCCCTGGCTGGCCATCCAAATCTGACACAACTGGCTGCACGACAGCTGGGGCAAGGTGGTGTAATCACCCTTTGCTTTAGATATAGTATACCTATACCTAACCCTAAAATGGACACACAGATCTCCTATCAGTCACTCCTATGGCAGGCCTTAACAATCCTGAAGGCAGAGTGCTTGGAATCGTGTGAGATGGTGCTCTGGCATGAGCTGAGCCTGTCTGCGGCTTTCGGGATCTATCCCTTAGCCGTTTCCATGATATCGCATACCATATACTCTTAAGTGCATTATAATCCTCGCGGTTATATGCCAACTCTGGTATCGCTTTATCAAAACATGTCGAGTAAGGTGTCATACGAATTGGAATACTAACCCCTCGCCAATTCTGGCGACGGGGTTAGCATTCCACCCTTCTAGAGGGACACGACATGTATGTAACCTGTAACCCCGGTTAAAGTCAGACAGAGCCTTAGCATCCACAAAATGGATGCTGCCACCGAGACACAAGTCTGCCCTCCTGCTGCTGGGAGTCCTCCCAGAGCAGGAGGCAAGGACAAAGGGTTTCCTGCCAGGGGCGGTGCCAGCACCGTCCCAGACAGGGTTTTGTGTATTCCAGGTAGGCAGGGCTACAGAGGAAGGTGACTGCAAGTGGCACCCCGGTGCTCACTGTGCATAGGCCGGCTGAAACCAGTTCCAGGGGCACTCCAGCCCCTGGCCTGGGGAAAGCCCGCCAAAGGAGAGGGGTGTAACCACCCCCCTCCTGGTCCCACCCATAGGGCAGGACTTAGTCGCGTGCCAGCCCCCTTTTCCCAGTTAAAGGTAGGAGCAGGCCCCCTTCCAAATTAGATCATCTTTGGAATCAAGACACGACTTTCTACGAAAGGACTTCAAGATTTCCTTCTTCAAGATTCTCCCTTGTGGCTAAGGAGTAGTCACCCTGCATCCGCAGGCACCATCTTAAGAACACTGCGGTCTGCTGCAAGTCCTTCCTCCGGAATCCGACTGCCCAGCTCGACGAGAACCGGCTTCCCTGGCACCTCTGACCTCTACCCACCTCTACAGCCCAGCTGAGAACCGTGGGTGCGACGAGACCTCGAGGGACCGGCCGTCTTCAAGACTGCACGACTTCTTTCCAGCACGACCGCCGAGGGATCCTCTGGTGAGTGCTTTGGGGACCGAGAAGCCCCGACCCTGAGCAGCTCCAGCACCGAAGTTCAGCCTCCCAGCATCTCCACGATCTGCGTGGGGCCCTTCTGCTTTTTGCTGCTCACCGCGTTGTTTGGCTACTAGCCTGCTGGCTTGTGGCCTTCCTGACGACGCCCGACGACATCACTGCTGCTGGTCTGGTTGCTCCAGACTGGCCCTTGCTCCCTTCCAAAAGAGGAGCACCCCGGACCCTCCTGGTCCACTCCAGACGCCATTTTAGGTCCACCGCGTGGGCTTGAATTTGCCAAGACTTGTTGCCCCAATCCTGGGTCCAGCGACGTCGAGAGCATCATCCATCGTGGGACAGCTCGTACCTCCATCCTGGTCGCCGACAACGCCTCCTGGTCCGTGAGACTACAGAGCCCAGCAGCGCCCACTCACCTGACTGCGGTGACTTCGCCCGGTGCCATCCTGGTGCCCACTGAATCACTGGCTAGTGATTCAAGAACTTGGTCCCCTCTGCTTTCAGGTTTCCTTCTTCCCTGATCCAGGCTTGGATCTCTTCGAACTTTTCTTCACTGGCCGCCTGCCAGCAACTTCTTCTTCAGGCTCCTGGTTCGTCAACGAGGAATCCCGACGTCTTTTCATACCTATGCAGCCGCAGCCCCTGGGCTAGGTAACTTCGGCATTTCGGTGCCCCAGCATAGCCTCACTATCCAAGGGTCCAGATCCACTGTCGTTTTCGACCTACCTAGTCGGGTTCGCCCGAGAACAGTAACTTTGTGATTTCTAGCTTCCATAGGCTTTTTCCCGCCTTACGCGTGAGTTCCCACTCTGCACGTGGCTCCCCTAGGCCTCCTGCTCCTAACCTGAGTGTTCAGTATTGTAGGCCTAGCGTTTCTAAAGCCTCTGAGAATCGTTACTTACCTGCTAGTAATTCTCATTCCACTTTTAGAGTATATGGTTTTTCGTGCCCCTCGGGCATTTGTATATACTGTGCTAACTTAAGTATTTTCGTAAGAGTTTTGTTGTGTGCCTAGCACCCTGTCCTCATAAAGAGTACAGGGTTGTTGTGATTCTAATAAATACACTGTTTATTTTCATAACACTTGTGTGGTGTCCTTTCACTGGGTGTTCAAGGGGTAATGTGATGGTAAAACAGCTGGCTTAACACGCCCTCTAGAGTCTTAGCCTTAGACTGCTCGTATCCATGCTACTAGGATAGCTGGTCTATAAGGTTGACTTACAACCAATCATCAATAAGGGTTGTTTGGACTGATATATAGTGATCACTAGAATAGTGAGCACTGCACATCAGGCCAACTTCTCACAATCACCGGGACGCCGGGCTTGCCCCCAGGCCCCTCTCGGCCCTCTGAGCAGGCAGCTGCCTCACCAGTGGTCGAGCTGGTGCCGGTTCGGCGCCAGGAGCCTCCCTCCCTGGCTCCGGTGAAGTCGCGGGTAGAGGCGGGGTCTTGGGGTGCTTTCCCGAGTCCCTCTCGATCCTCGGCGCGGGCCGCTGCTCCGTCTGAAGTCGAGCTGACGCCGCAGGTGGGCCCTTCATCGTTACATGACACCGATCACGCGCCGCTGACGACGTCTCACGGAGTCGTGCCGGGTTCTGGATTTATCTCTTGCAGTCCCTTCGTCTCCAGGGGGCTGTCATCTGTTGATGTGCTCCTCCCTGGTGGAAGGGTGCCATGTAGTTGCCTTTTCACCGGTGTCTTCTAGAGGAGGCTCTTCGCTGTCCTCGCGGCCAATATCCTCTAATCCTCCTTTCCCGGGCTTGTGGCTGACTTTTCCACCGGCATTTTCTCCTTCTGAGACCCTTCGGATCCCTCATTTCTCGGTGGATTCTCCACTTGGTTGCCCTTGGTTCTTCTGTTGAGGGTGAATGGGCTCTCTTTCTTCTTCTTTCTTCTTCCCACGCCCCCCCTTTGGGGTCGGTGGTGCTCTGCTTGTGGGGGTCCCCCCCCCCTTTGCCTGCGAGGGACGGGGCTCTTCGTCTGCCTGTTGGACTAGTCCCATGTGGGACCCTCTGTTATGACCAGGCTGGTGAGGTATTTCGCAGACCCTCTTTCCCTGGGGTATGGCTAGGTTATCTATTCTACGTTAAGGAATCTGCGGCTAGTTGTCTCTATCAGATGTACGAGTTACTTACCTTTGGTTACGATGTATCTGGTAGAAACTATTCTAACCGCAGATTCGTTCACGGCCCGCCTTTCCTCCCCGTTCTGCGAGGACCTTTCGCTTGGTTTTCAGCTCTCGCCTACCGGAGGGTGGCTATGTCTCCTGTTTTGTCTTGCTTCTTGTTCCTTCCTCCTCTGTTGGCGCCTTGGAGGATGGATCTAGGGGTACTCCTGTGCCCCTCTGTTCTGGTTATTCCAGTGTTCAGGCTTGCCTTTCCTCTCGTCCCTTCCCTCCCTCCCTCTTTACTAAGGGTCCTGGGGCCTCTGCTACCCTCTGAGTTGGGGGCACCTGGTCATGCCTTGCCCTTTGCCCCTGGGGGGGCTGTCGCATTCTGTGCCGGGGTTGCCTTGGAGGTTGTCTTTCCCTGTTTGTCTTGGAACTGGTACCTCATCGTTATTGGGTCGTGGCCCTGATACATGTTGGTGTGACATTTTGCTTATGTTCCTTGTCTCAAGGGGGGGCTGCTCAGGGCTGTGCTCTGCTCTTTCTTCTTTCCCTGCCTTTGGGTACTTGAGTGTTGTCACTGCTTCTTATGGTGTTGTTTGTCACCATTCCCTTTTTCTGCTCTTTCGCTCACTGTTCCCATACTCCCACATATTTTGTCTGATCGCTCCGCGTTGTGGCGCGGAAAAGTTCTCCGAAGAAAACTGACGTAGGTGCGCCGGGGTGGGACTTATGTGACCTCGCTGACATCTCGTACACGGGCGACGCCTGGGCGGAGACGCGTAATGCCGTTCCGCCCTTCACGCAGGGATGCTGGGCAAAAAGTTTCCGGATCCAGTCTCACGCCTGGGGATAATTCTACTTTAAGGAATCTGCGGTAGAGTCGTCTCTACCAGATACATCATTACCGAAGGTAAGTAACTTGTACTTCTTTCCTCAGAGTGGTTCCAATACTTCTTGGACAGTGTCCTACCCTGCATGGGATATTTGTAGCTATTGGATAGCCGGTCTTATACTGGGAAGGGTGGTCTTCCCCTTGTGGGTCCCCTTTACGTCTTGGTGTTACTGTATGCCGCTGGTGCGTTTCTTGGATGGCTACGGCGTGGGGCAGTGTTCTGCCTCTGGTTTGCTCTTGGTCTGGTCCTCTGTCTGGCGGCTTTCTGCCTCTGGTTTGCTGATGGCCTGGTCCACTGTCTGGTGTCCAGAAAGGTTATTTCCTGTGTTGGCGACTTCGTTCGTCCTACTTGTTCTCTTCTTGTTTCCTGGGCGGTTACTGGTTAAGCACCCGGCGGCGTCTGGTTCTTCTGGTCCGGCCAAGGGCTTTGGAGTGAGTCCTGGTGCCCCTTCTTCTGGCTTTCGGGAGCTTATGAGACTGTTTCCTCTTTTCACCCGTCTTATTACTGCGGTGCTGTTCCTTGTGGCTGTTGACATCCATTTGGATGAGTCCGGCCGCCCTCTGCACCGGGTGTGTTCCCAGTGGAGGGCTCTTGCCTTTATTTTGGCTCTTCTCCTTGGAGTCTCTGGGTTGCTCCTCTCCTTTGGCCTCCTTTTTGAGTTATCTGTACCTGGGGCTTCTGGTGGGGGTCCCTGGTACATTGACTGCTGTTCTCTTTTCCTGTTGCCTGTCCCTGGGACTTCCTTTGGAGGTCCCTGGTACATTGGCTAATGGTCTCCTTTCGTGATGCCTGTACTTGGGGTTTCCGGTGGAGGTCCCTGGTGCATGGGCTGTTGACCTCCTCTCCCTATGTTTTGTCTGTACTGGGGGCTTCCGCTGGAGGTCCCTGGTACATCGGCTGTTGGCCTCTTTTTGTATTGCCTGTACCTGGGGCTTCGGATGGAGAACCCTGGTACAATGTCTACTAGTCTCCTCTCGTCTTGCCTGTACCTGGGGCTTCCGGTGGAGGTTCGTGTTACATTGGCTGATGGTCTCTTTTCGTATGGCCTTACCTTCTCCTGCTTGGTGACGGCGGGGCCGCCACTTGTCATGGGAACACACTCCCTGTGGAGTGGTGTTCTGCGCGGCTCTGCGGTTCTTGTCTGCTGGGGGGGAAGGGGTCTGGGATTTTTTTCCCCTGTCCCTGTGGCTCATCCCCTGTTGGGGAGGACTGGGTTATTTCCCTGTCCTTGCGATTTTTTTCCTCCCTGTCGGGGTCTGGATTCGCCTGGGTTGGGAAGGTGTACTCTCGCAGACCCCCCCCTTCCCCTTGGGTATGGCTAGGGTATCTATTCTACGTGAAGACATCTGCGGCTAGTAGTCTATCAGATGTACTAGTTACTTACCTTTGCTAACGATGTATCTGGTAGAGAGGATTCTAGCCGCAGATTCTTTCACGGCCCGCCCTTCCTCCCTGTTCTGTGAGGGCCCTCTGGGTCTTCTGCATTCGCCTGCCTCCGGGTGGTTGGCTTATGTGAGTCTTTTGTACCCACTCCTTCGGGGGATGTTTGCTTTTTTGTTCCATTCTGGACTTTATAGACGCTTCTGCGCCCCTGCACTCTGGTCTCCAGTGTCGGGTTCACTTGTGCTTCTTCTTCTTTTGTTGATGACAATTCTGCCTTTGGCAGTCTTTAGGGTCGAGCTGCCTTGGTTGGTGCCGACTTAGGTGTTCGGGTGCCTTTCTCCCTACTGGTGTTGTATTAAGTTGACTGGCCATTGCTCTACATTCTGACCTTGGTGGCTCCTTATGCTTGGTCTGATATGTATTTTCACATGTTTCTGCCCCGGGAAGGCTGTTTTATTTGTTTGCAGGATTGCTTTCCAGTAGCGCTGCCCCGTTCTTTCATTCCAGATCCTGGTGCCTCCGTATTGGGCTCTATTCTGGATGGTTCTGTTCCTCACCATTGTTTCTTTCCCTTCTATTTAGTGGGGCTTCTTTGCACACTGTTCAGTATTCTCACAGTTTTTGCTGGTGATGGCTCTGTGTTGTGGCGCTTAAAAAAAATCTCTGAAGAAAACTGACGTAGGCGCGCTGGGGTAGCACTTATGTATCCTCGCTGACGTGATGGACGCGGAGGACGTCCGGACGGAGTCACGTGGTGCCGTTCCCCCGGCCCGTGGGGATGCTGAGGCAAAAAAGTTTCCGGGGCCAGTCTCACGCCTGGGGATAATTTTACGTGAAGGAATCTGCGGCTAGAATCGTCTCTACCAGATACATCGTTACCGAAGGTAACTCGTACAACGCTCCTGCTCCAAATCACCATGCTGCTCCCACAGCAAATCCCGCTCCAGGTCTAGGTCCTCTGGTAAGTCTATGTTACTGCAGTATTGGAGCTTTCATAGATTCACATACCTGAATCATTTCCCCGTCGGCGAGACGGGAGTCTCCGGTACATAAAAAAGTAATGGTTAGCAGTATAGCTAACTGTAAAACAGGCCTAGGCCCATTTTTCTTTTGCAACCCATAACTTTCGTTATGTAAAAAATGACCAAACTTTTCTCTTAGCCAATCAGAGGCACTCACCCTCTAGAACCCTCCTGAGAGAACCTCTTGCCCCTCAGATTTTCTACCGGCACGTTGTGCTAGGGAGTCTCCTTTGAGCTTTGCTCAAAATCTGGATTTCCAACTTTGTAGAAGCTTCATATTCAGGCTATTTCTTCTGGATTAGAGAAATTAGAATCTATTTCTTATCTACATTCCTGAAAATGGCTGGAACGGAGAAAAAGGGTCTGTTTAGAGCCTGTGCCACCTGCTCTAAAAAGACTCTACACAGATGACCCCCACATGAAGACTGTATATATTGTCTTTACCCGGACCACCAAGCAAAGGATTGCAAGGTATGTCGCACTTTCTCTAGTAAGACCCTTAGAGATCGTGAAGGACGCCTTCTAATTTGGCTTCAGAAGATCAAGGCCAGAAAGAGGTGGTTTCTAGCGATAGTGACCAGGAATCCTCCACTTCTTCCAGGAGATCTAAAAAAAGATCAAGATCTCCTCAGGCTCATTCCTCAGGGGACCGCCCTGAGAAGGCCCTAAAAAAGACCAACCAAGGGTCTTCCGGGCATAGTCCTTCAAAATCTCCTCAGAAAAAATCAAAGGAGAGTAAAGGACTCACTTTAAAAGAGAAAGAATCCAAAAGAGCCTCTTCTGAGCCTTCAAATACACCACCATCGGCTCCGGCATCATTCAAGAAGCCATCCTCTAGTATTCCTGAGGAGAAGGTTAAAAAATCCACATAGTCGACGGGAGCGTCGACGAAGAAATCATCGACTAAGGCGATGACTAAGGTACAGGAGTTACCAGTAGTGGTATTGGAGCCATCGACGACGGGAGCGTCGACGACGAGATCGTCGACAGCGGAGGCGTCAACGACGGGAGCGTCGACGCCGACAGTGTCGACGCCGGTGACATCGTCGACGACGGTGAGGACGACGACGGGATAGTCGTCGACGGTGATGACAATGAGATCGTCGACGTTAACGTCGACGACGATTACTATGTCGTCGGCGAGGAGTGGATCTATGGCGCTTGTGAGAAGTTGGCCTGATATGCAGTGCTCACTATTCTAGTGATCACTATGTATCAGTTCAAACAACCCTTATTGATGATTGGTTGTAAGTCAACCTTATAGACCAGCTATCCTAGTAGCATGGATACGAGCAGTCTAAGGCTAAGACTCTAGAGGGCGTGTTAAGCCAGCTGTTTTACCATCACATTACCCCTTGAACACCAAGTGAAAGGACACCACACAAGTTGTTATCAAAAATAAAGTATATTTATTTATATCAAGACTACCCTGGCTCTTTATGAGACAGGGAGCTAAGCACACAACAAAACTCTTAAAGAATTACTGAAAGTCGCACAATTTACACAAATGCCCGATGGGCACGAAAAACCATATACACAAGAAGTGGAATGCGAAGTTACTAGCAGGTAAGTAATACTTTTCTAGACTGTAGAAACGCTAGGCCTACAATGCTGAACCCTTAGATTAGAAGCAGGAGGCCTAGGGACGCCGTGTGCAGAGTGGGAACTCTCACGCGTAATGCGGGAACAAGTCTATGGATACTAGCACTTCACAAAGTTACTGTTCTCGGGCGAACCCGACTAGGTGGGTCGAAAACAAGGGTGGATCCGAACACTTAGGGTGTTGGACTATGCTGGAGCACTGGAGTACTCAGTTTACCTAGCCCAGGGGCTGCGGCTGCATAGGGTTCAAGTTGCGTGAAGGAGCCTGAAGAAAGAAGTTGCTGGCAGGCGGCCAGTGAAGGAGTTCGTGGTGATCCAAGCCTGGATCAGGGAAGAAGAAACCTGTAAGCAGAGGGGACCAAGTTCTGAATCACTAGCCAGTGATTTAGGTGGGCACCAGGATGGCACCGGACGAAGTCACCTCAGCCAGGTGAGTGGGCGCTGCTGGGCTCTGCAGTCTCTCGGACCAGGAGGCGTTGTCGGCGACCAGGATGGAGGTGCGAGCTGTCCCACGAAGGTACTTGCTGTCGACGTCGCTGGACCCAGGATTGGGCAACAAGTCTTGGCAAATGCAAGGCCCACGCGGTGGACCTAAAATGGCGTCTTGAGTGGACCAGGAGGGTCCAGGGTACTTCTCTGAAGGAGGGAAGCAAGGGCCAGTCTGGAGCAACCAGACCAGCGGTGTTTGTCGTCGTGGAGCGTCGTGAGGGGGCCACTAGCCAACGGGCAAGTGACCTGGACAACGCGGTGAGCAGCAAAGAGCAGAAGGGCCCCACGCAGATCTCGTGGATGCAGGGGGGCTGAACTTCGGTGCTGGAGCTGCTCAGGGTCGGGGCTTCTCTTACCCAAAGCACTCAGTCGAGGGTCACTCGGTGGTCGTGCTGGACAAGCGTCGTGCAGTTCTGAAGATGGCCGGTCCCTCGAGGTCTCGTCGCACCCACGGATCACAGCTGGGCTGATGATGTAGGTTGAGGTCAGAGGTGCCAGGGAAGCCGGTTCTCGTCGTACTGGAGCAGTCTTGATCCGGAGGAGAGACTGGCAACAAACCGCGATGCTTGGTTGGTGCCTGCTGCTGCAGGGTGACTACTCCTTAGTTACAAGGGAGAAATCTTGGGAAGAGTCTTGAGGTCTTCGTGTAGAAGGTCGGTTCAGGATTCAAAGATTGATCTGATTTGGAAGGGGGCCAGTTCCTACCTTTATCCTGCAAAAAGGGGCTAGCACGCGACTAAGTCCTGCCCTATGGGTGGGACTAGGAGGGGGGTGGTTACACCCCTCTCCTTTGGCGGGCTTTCCCCAGGCCAGGGGCTGGAGTGCCCCTGGAACTGGTTCCAGCCGGCCTATGCACAGTGAGCACCGGGGTGCCACTTGCAGTCACCTTCCTCTAAAGCCCTGCCTACCTAGAATACACAAAATCCTGTCTGGGACGGTGCTGGCACCGCCCCTGGCAGGAAACCCTTTGTCCTTGCCTCCTGGGCTGGGAGGACTCCCAGCAGCAGGAGGGCAGACTTGTGTCTCGGTGGCAGCATCCATTTTTTGGAGCTAAGGCTCTGTCTAACTTTAACCTGGGTTACAGGTTACATACATGTCGTGTCCCTCTAGAAGGGTGGAATGCTAACCCCGTCGCCAGAATTGGCGAGGGGTTAGTATTCCAATTCGTATGACACCTTACTCGACATGTTTTGATAAAGCGATACCAGAGTTGGCACATAACCGCGAGGATTATAATGCACTTAAGAGTATATGGTATGCGATATCATGGAATCGGCTAAGGGATGGATCCCGAAAGCCGCAGACAGGCTCAGCTCATGCCAAGCACTATCTCACACGATTCCAAGCACTCTGCCTTCAGGATTGTTAAGGCCTGCCATAGGAGTGACTGATAGGAGATCTGTGTGCCCATTTAGATTTAGATATAGGAATACTATATCTAAAGCAAAGGGTGATTACACCACTTTGCCCCAGCTGTCAAGCAGCCAGTTGTGTCTGATTTAGTTAGTCAGCCCAGGGGTGGCATAATACATGCTGCAGCCCCTGGGAGACTTCTGGGTGCACCTCAGCCCTGGGTACAGGGACTTGGAGAGGGCCCAGTGCCAATTCAGTACCTGGGTACAATTTGGAGTAGAGAGAACAGCTAGGCTGTGGGTCTGATTAGCAGGCCCACAGCCAGGGAAAGTCGTAAACCAGTGAAGCAAAAAGCAAAAATCTGGGTGATCATAGGATTGCAGACCCTACTCTCCTACAGCGCTGACAATAGCTTCGCCGACGGTGGTATCGACGACGATCTGGAAGAAACAGGTTAGTATTAGATTCCTTACCTTAGAATATCCCCAGGCGTCAGACTGGATCCGGAAATTTTTGCGTAGCAGTACCCTTGCGCGTCGGTAGGCGTCGTCTGCGGCTCCGCGTCCGTTGTCGGTGTCGTGGGCGCCGTGATGACATTGTCGGAGTACTTAGACGCCGCCTCCGCGTGCTGACGTCAGTTCTTATTTTTTCTGTGCCAGCAGCGCAGATCCGGAAAAAGTGGTACCTTAGTAATTTTTTGAGTAAACTTTTTACGATCTCTGTGAGAAGTTGGCCTGATATATAGTGCTCACTATTCTAGTGATCACTGTGTATCATACCAAACAACCCTTATTGATGATTGGTTGTAAGTCAACCTTTTAGACCAGCTATCCTAGTAGCATGGACACGAGCAGTCTTCAGGCTAAACTCTAGAGGGCGTGTTAAGCCAGCTGTTTTACCATCACATATACCCCTTGAACACCAAGTGAAAGGACACCACACAAGTTGTTATGAAAATAAAGGATATTTATTTATAACAAGTCTACCCTGAACTCTTTATGAGTCAGGGAGCTAAGCACAATACAAAACTCTTACGAAAATACTTTAAGTTGCACAATTTACACAAATGCCTGAGGGGCACGAAAAACCATATACACAAAAAGTGGAATGCGAAATGCTAGCAGGTAAGTAACAAGATCCAGAGGCTTCAGGATCGCTAGGACTACACTACTGAACCCTAAGGTTAGGAGCAGGAGGCCTAGGGAGATCGGGTGCAGAGTGTGCACTCTCACTCGGGATGCGGGAAGAAGTCTATGGAGGCTAGATCTCGTAAAGTTAGTGTTATCGGACAAATCCGACTAGTTAGGCTGAAAACGAAAAAGGATCTGGACACTTAGATAGTGAACCTACGTTGGAGCACCGAAATGCTCGAGTTACCTAGCCCAGGGGCTGCGGCTGCATAGGGTTCAAAAGACGTCGGGAATCCTCGTTACAGTCTATGGAGCCTGAAAGAAGAAGTTGCTGGCAGGCGACCAGTGATGAAGTTCGATGGGATCCAAGCCTGGATCGGAGTTGAAGACCTGAAAGCAGAGGGGACTCAGTTCTTGATCACTAGCCAGTGATCAGATGGGCACCAGGATGGCACCGGAAGAAGGCACCTCGACCAGGTGAGTGGGCGACGCTTGGCTCTGCAGTCTCTCGGACCAGGAGGCGTTAACGGCGACCAGGATGGATGGGCGAGCTGTCCCACGAGGGTGTCTGCTGTCGGCGCTGCTGAAACCAGGATTGGAGCAACAAGCCTTGGCAAAGGCAAGCCCACGCCGTGGACTCAAGATGGCGTCTGGAGTGGACCAGGAGGGTGCAGGGTGCTTCTCTGTTGGAGGGGAGCAAGGGCCAGTCTGGAGCAACCAGACCAGCGGTGAAATCGTCGTGGTACGTCGTCAAGAGGGTCACTAGCCAGCAGGCAAGTGGCCGGACAACGCGGTGAGCAGCAAAGAGCAGAAGGGCCCCACGCAGATCTCGTGGATGCTGGGGGGGCTGGACTTCGGTGCTGGAGCTGCTCAGGGTTAGGGCTTCTCAAACCCCAATGCACTTACTCGAGGGTTTCTCGGGGGCCGTGCTGGTGAAGCGTCGTGCAGGTCTTGAAGATGGCCGGTCCCACGGGTCTCGTCACACCCACGAATCTCAGCTGGGCTGGATGATGTAGGTCGAGGTCAGAGATGGCAGGGAATCCGGGTCTCGTCGAGCTGGGCAGTCTTGATCCGGAGGATGGACTTACAGCAAACCGCAAGAGCTTCGATGGTGCCTGCTGGTGCAGGGTGGCTACTCCTTAGCCACAAGGGAGAGTCTTCAGAAGAGTCAAGAGTTCCTTTCGTGGAAAGTAGTTTCAAGATTCAAGATTATCTAATTTGGGAAGGGGGCCTGCTCCTATCTTTATACTAAGAAAAGGGGCTGGCACGCGACTAAGTCCTGCCCTATGGGTGGGACTAGGAGGGGGGTGGTTACACCCCTCTCCTTTGTCCGGTCTCTCCCCAGCTCAGGGGCTGGTGTGCCCCAGGAACTGGTTTGAGCCGGCATATGCACAGTGAGCACCGGGGTGCCACTTGCAGTCACCTTCCTTTCAGCCCTGCCGACCTGGAATACACAAAATCCCATCTGGGATGGTGCTGGCACCGCCCCTGACAGGAAACCCTTTGTCCATGCCTCCGTTGCTGGAAGGACTCCCAGCAGCAGGAGGGCAGACTTGTGTCTCGGTGGCAGCATCCATTTTGTGGAGCTGAGGCTATGTCTGACTTAAACCGGGGTTCACAGTTACATACATGTCGTGTCCCTCTAGAAGGGTGGAATGCTAACACCGTCGCCAGAATTGGCGATGGGTTAGTATTCCAATTCGTATGACACCTTACTCGACATGTTTTGATAAAGCTATACCAAAGTTAGCATTTAACCGCGAGGATTATAATGCACTTAAGAGTATATGGTATAGCGTTATCATGGAACAGCTATTTGGACTTGGTTCTGCAACCTGCAAACGGGCTCAGCTCATGCTAGAGCACCATCTCACATAATTCCAAGCACTCTGCCTTCAGGATTGATAAGGCCTGCCATAGGAGTGACTGATAGGAATATATGTGTCCATTTTAGGGTTAGATATAGGTATACTATATCTAAAGCAAAGGGTGTTTACACCACCTTGCCCCGGCTGTCGTGCAGCCAGTTGTGTCTGTTTTGGATAGCCAGCCAGGGGTGGCATAATACATGCTTCAGCCCCTGGTAGGCCCTGGGTACACCTATGCCCTGGATACCTAAGGTATACTATACAGGGACTGATAAGGTGACTCATTATCCAATTAGATATGTACCTAGGGTACATGGAGTCCATTTTAATAGAGCGAGCAGGAGGCCTGGGGTCCTGGATAGCAAGATCCCAGGCCAACTAAGTCAGAAACCAGCAAAACACTAGGCAAAAAGTTGGGGGCAACCATAGTCAGGTATCCACCTTCCTACAATCTCTTTTGATCATCTTTTCGAGTCTTCGACTCCGTACGGTGCCGGTAGGGATGCCAGGTTTTAAACCCTGTGAGGACTGCGACCGACTGATGTCGGTCACTGACCCTCACCGCCGGTGTCTCCACTGTCTCGGCGTCGACCACGACGACAAGAACTGCTCCGACTGCCGGGCCCTGACTTCGAAAGCTAGGCGGGAGCGATCCCGCAAGCGGCTCGAACTCCGGCAGTCGGCCCCGCGCCATGAGAGGTCCCGGTCCAGACGGAGGTCGAGGGACGGGTCGTGGGGACGGAGCCATCATAGCTCCGGAAGTCGACATCACTCCTCAGGTTCGAGGTCGTCAGGTAAGCACAAGAAGTCGAAGAGACGTCATCGCTCTTCCGACTCCCCCCGACGCTGGCGCGACGCGGCCGGGGGTTCAAGTGACATTGCCCACGCGGCTCCGTCGGAGTCGCGGGCATCGCGGCCTGCCCCACACCTTCCGGTCCCTGGGCAGCACGCGACGCCGGAAGAGATCGAGCGCTTCCTCGTGGCCATGAGGTCCCTCACTCCTCCTGCGGACTCCGCGGCGCCTTCGGGCCCATGGACCCGTCTGGGGGGCCTAGCGGGTCGGGGGCTTCGGCCCCGACGCCGGCCGGTGCTTCGGCCCAGACGCTGCCGGCGCCTTCGGGCTCGACGCCGCAGGGCCCCACTGGATCCGCTTCTGGATCCGGGTCGTCGCCGGTTGACTTGACGACCTCACCGGCGCCTGTCCCTCAGGTGTCACCTCCGGCGCAGTCTTCGGGCGGCACCGTCCCTGATGCCTCCCTCGATCCGGTTCCGGCGCCGCTCTCCACGCCGTTCGGAGAATTTTACTTCAATAAACCGGACCCATCATTTGACAACCCTGAGTATCAGGAGATGGGTGATGAGGAGAATTGGGAGCGGTCTGAGGACCCTCTGACACGGGGGTGTCAGTCCCAGGAGGATTGGACAGGGACTTGGGGATGCCAGTGGTCTGGACACCTCGCCAGACACTGGTTTTGTCTCACCTCCTACCGTGGCTACGGAGGAGGGGGCAACCTACAGTGTGGTGTTGACACGGGCGGCCAAGGCCTTGGGCCTTGAGCTCCCTGTCGCGGCCGTGAGGACTAACCTCCTCACTGAGGTCCTTAAACCGCAGTCAAGCTCGGCTGAGCCTCTGCTGCCGTTTAATGAGGCCTTGACCGACGTTCTTTTGGGCACTCTGTCCAGGCCCGCTACAGGTTCGCCTGTAGATAGGAACGTGGCCAGACGCCTCCGCCCGGCCCCGGGCTGCCCTTGTTTCCTGTCCTTCGAATTCCCAGACCGCATTCCCGTCGGCTCCGCCTGACAGGGAATCCAAGAGGTATGAGCAGTACGGCAAAAAGGTATTCTCCTCCCTGAGTCTGGGACTGCGGTCTTCCAACACTGCATGCCTCTTGGGCCGCTACACCCACTCTCTGTGGGATACGGTCGCGGACGTGCTGCCCGAATGCCCGTTGGAGGTACGGGCTAAACTCGGCCAGGCCCTTGGGATGAGATGCAGCACGATATTCTATCCAGTGTGTGCTGGATACCACTGACTCACTGGGCAGAGCGATGGCAACGACGGTGGCGATTCGTCGCCACGCCTGGGTGAGGTCCGCCAACTTCTCAGGTGATGTCCAGAATACACTCATGGATATGCCGTTTGATGGCCGTCGCCTTTTTGGCGACAAGGCAGACTATGTGCTTGAGTGCTTTAAGGACTCCAGGGCTACGGCCAGGTCCTTGGGCCTCTCGGCCCCTCGCCGGCAAATGGGTGCCTTTCGCTCCTTTCGTGGCCAAGGAAGGGGTGCCCCCACACATGCTGCCAGCCACGCACCGCAGAGTAATATCCAACGGGGTGGCGGGCGTGGAAACCGCCGTGGCGGCGGTCGGGGACAACGGCGAGGACAGTCCACACCTTCTACCGCAGCATCCGCCTCAAAACCCTCCTAGTCTGTGCTTTCAGGCCCATGTGACGCCAGTGGAGGGAAGGGTTCGCCATCACCTCCTCCACTGGCGCACTGTCACGTCGGACAGGTGGGTGCTGTAAATCGTCCGAAGGGGTTACTCCCTCCCCTTCGAGGCGACCCCTCCAGCCATGCCACCGCGTATCAGGGGATCATTTGTGACTTCTGCAGGAGGAAGTTACGGCCCTCTTTGCCAAGGGGGCCATCGAGCGCGTTCCTGGGCCAGAAGTAGGGTGTGGTTGCTACTCCCACTACTTTCTGGTACCCAAGAAGGGCAAAGGGGGCCTACGCCCTATCTTGGATCTACGGAACGTCAACGGCTTCCTCCGGAAGGAGAAGTTCAAAAAGCTGACACTGGCTCAGGTCTTGGCTGCCCTGGACCCAGGAGACTGGATGGCAGCGTTGGACTTGCAGGACGCTTATTTCCACATCCCCGTCCTGCCGGCCCACCGGCGCTACCTGCGGTTCACGGTTGGCCACGAGCACTTTCAGTTTACCGTGCTCCCCTTCGGGCTTAGCAGCGCCCCACGGGTGTTCACAAAGGTGATGGCGGTGGTCGCAGCTCATCTGCGCAGGTTGGGGGTTTCAGTCTTCCCCTACCTCGACGACTGGTTGTTGAAGGCGCGCTCGCCCCAGACAGTAGTCAGCCACCTCCAGACGACGGCAGACCCCCTGCACCAGCTGGGGTTTTCCATCAATGTGCCAAAGTCACACCTGTGCCCCTCTCAGAAGCTCCTCTTCATCGGAGCGGATCTCCACTCGGCGCAGTATTGGGTTTATCCTCCCGAAAAGCGGGTTCGGGACATTCAGGCTCTGATTCCACTCTTTTAGCCTTTGTCCCGGGTCTCGGTCAGGTTGACGCTGCGGCCTCTGGGGCTGATGTCCTCCTGCATCCTTCTGGTGCATCACGCCAGGTGGCGGATGCGGGCTCTGCAGTGGGACCTGAAGTTTCAGATCCCTCTCCCTTCCCCAACCGGAGCACATAGTTGTGACGGACGCGTCCCTTGATGGCTGGGGAGGCCACATGGGAGAGGCGGAGATCAGAGACCTCTGGTCTCCAGCGGAGTCCCGGCTCCATATCAACCTTTTGGAGCTGCGGGCGATTCGTCTAGCACTGAAGGCATTCCTCCCCTCTGTCCAGGGGAGTGTAGTGCAGGTGTTCTCGGACGACACCACCGCCATGTGGTACTGCAACAAACAGGGCGGGGTGGGGTCGTGGACCCTATGCCAGGAGGCTCTGCGCCTCTGGCAGTGGCTGGAATATGAGGGCGTGACCCTGGTGGATCAACACCTGGCAGGTGCTCTGAACGCCAGGGCGGACGAACTCATCCGTCGGTGCATGATGGATCACGAATGGCGTCTGAACTCGAACATGGCGCAAGGTCTCTTTCAGCAGTGGGGAGAGCCTTGGTTAGATCTATTCTCCACAGAAAAGAACGCGCAATGTCATCAGTTCTGCGCGTTGGAATTTCAAAGGCGGCACTCGCTCGGAGACGCTTTTCGTTGCGAGTGGAGTTGCGGTCTATTGTACGCCTTTCCACCTATACCACTTCTACCCAGAGTGCTGAAGAAGATCAAACGCGACCGGGCCCAAGTCATCCTTGTGGCTCCGGACTGGGCACGAAGATACTGGTGTCCCGAGCTACTCAGCATGTCAGTCCATCCCCCGATTCGTCTGCCTCTTCGGGAGGACCTTCTGTCGCAGCAGCAGGGGACGGTCCTCCACCCGAACCTGTCCAGTCTCCACCTACAAGCTTGGAGATTGAGCGGCGACAGTTGAGGCCATTTGATTGCCTCCTGAATTTTGTAATGTCATTCTGGCAGCCAGGCGTCCCTCCACAAAGTCTGTATACGCCTGCAGGTGGAACAGATTTGTGGCATGGTGCACAGCAAAGGCTGTGGATCCACTCTCTGCACCCCTTTCTGAGGTTCTTCTCTTCCTTCTTTCTCTTGACCAGCAGGGCTCTGCTCTAGGCACTATCAAGGGGTACCTTTCTGCCCTTTCCGCCTTCTTAAGGCTACCTGATCAGCCTTCCTTGTTCAAGTCCCCAATTGTAAATAGGTTTTTGAAGGGCATCACACACGTTTCCTCCTGTTACTTTCGTGATGCCCCAGTGGGACTTGAACCTTGTACTTACTTACCTTATGTGTGCTCCCTTTGAGCCGCTCCATAAATGTCCTCTCCGTCTTCTTACTTTGAAGACTGCTTTCCTGGTTGCCATCACCTCTGCCAGGAGAGTGAGTGAGCTCCAGGCTCTTTCTTCTACACCTCCTTTCCTCTCTGTCCATCCGGACATGGTTGTGTTGCGGACGAGACCCTCTTTCCTGCCCAAGGTTGTCGTAGCCTTTCACATCGGGCAGTCCATTACCTTGCCCATCTTCTTTCCGCCTCCGCATCCCTCGAAGGAGGAAGAGAGGCTCCACCATCTGGACCCAAAACGTGCGCTCTCTTACTATCTGGATCGCACACGCCAGTTCGGGGTGGATGACCAACTCTTTGTTGGTTACGTGGGCGCTAAGAAGGGAAAGGCGGTGCACAAGCGGACCATCTTTTGGTGGATCATCTTGTGTATCCAGGCGTGTTACTCCTTGGCTAAGAAGGCTGAGGGCTTATTCCACTCGGGCCACGGCGACTACAACTGCCCTGGGCCGAGGAGTGCCCTTGCAGGACATTTGCCAGGCAGCTACGTGGGCCTCGCTGCACACGTTTGCAAGACACTATTGCCTGGACAGCCAAGTCCGGAGGGATGGCTTCTTTGGCCGTTCCGTCCTCCAGGACTTTCTGGTGTGATATCTAGGGTTAAAGTCATCCCCTTTCAGGACCCTAGTTTCATGGCACCTGTGTTGGTTCTGTGAGAAGTTGGCCTGATATATGATGCTCACTAGTTCTAGTGATCACCTTGTATCAGTCCAAACAACCCTTATGGTGATTGGTTGTAAGTCAACCTTATAGACCAGCTATCCTAATGGTAGCATGGACAAAGCAGGCTTAGGCTAAACTCTTTTGGCATGTAAAGCCAGCTGTTATACCACATGGGAGAAGTTGGCCTGATATGCAGTGCTCACTATTCTAGTGATCACTATGTATCAGTCCAGACAACCCTTATTGATGATTGGTTGTAAGTCAACCTTATAGACCAGCTATCCTAGTAGCATGGATACGAGCAGTCTAAGGCTCTAGAGGGCGTGTTAAGCCAGCTGTTTTACCATCACATTTACCCCTTGAACACCAAGTGAAAGGACACCACACAAGTTGTTATGAAAATAAACGTGTATTTATTTCTAACAAGACTACCCTGCCTCTTTATGAGACAGGGAGCTAAGCACACAACAAAACTCTATAAGAAATACTGAAAGTCGCACAATTTACACAAATGTCCGAGGGGCACGAAAAACCATATACACAAGAAGTGGAATGCGAATTTACTAGCAGGTAAGTAATACTTTTCTAGACTGTAGAAACGCTAGGCCTACAATGCTGAACCCTTGGATTAGAAGCAGGAGGCCTAGGGACGCCGTGTGCAGAGTGGGAACTCTCACGCGTAATGCGGGAACAAGTCTATGGATACTAGCAATTGCAAAGTTACTGTTCTCGGGCGAACCCGGCTAGGTGGGTCGAAAACAAGAGTGGATCCGAACACTTAGGGTGTTGGACTATGCTGGAGCACCGGAGTACTCAGTTTACCTAGCCCAGGGGCTGCGGCTGCATAGGGTTCAAGTTGCGTCGGAAACCCTCGTTGAAGAACCAGGAGCCTGAAGAAAGAAGTTGCTGGCAGGCGGCCAGTGAAGAAGTTCGTGGTGATCCAAGCCTGGATCAGGGAAGAAGAAGACCTGTAAGCAGAGGGGACCAAGTTCTGAATCACTAGCCAGTGATTTAGGTGGGCACCAGGTTGGCACCGGACGAAGTCACCTCGACCAGGTGAGTGGGCGCTGCTGGGCTCTGCAGTCTCTCGGACCAGGAGGCGTTGTCGGTGACCAGGATGGAGGTGCGAGCTGTCCCAGGAAGGTCTCTGCTGTCGACGTCGCTGGACCCAGGATTGGGGCAACAAGTCTTGGCAAATGCAAGCCCACGCGGTGGACTTAAAATGGAGTCTGGAGTGCACCAGGAGGGTCCAGGGTGCTCCTCTTTTGGAGGGGAGCAAGGGCTAGTCCGGAGCAACCAGACCAGCGGTGTTTGTCGTCGTGAAGCGTCGTAAGAGGGCCACTAGCCAACGGGCAAGGGACCTGGACAACGCGGTGAGCAGCAAAGAGCAGAAGGGCCCCACGCAGATCTCGTGGATGCAGGGGGGCTGAACTTCGGTGCTGGAGCTGCTCAGGGTCGGGGCTTCTCTTACCCCAAAGCACTCAGTCGAGGGTCACTCGGTGGTCGTGCTGGACAAGCGTCGTGCAGTCTTTAAAGATGGCCGGTCCCTCGAGGTCTCGTCACACCCACGGATCACAGCTGGGCTGATGATGCAGGTTGAGGTCAGAGGTGCCAGGGAAGCCGGTTCTCGTCGTGCTGGGCAGTCTTGATCCGGAGGAGAGACTTACAGCAGACCGCGATGCTTGGTTGGTGCCTGCTGCTGCAGGGTGACTACTCCTTAGTCACAAGGGAGAAATCTTGAGAAGAGTCTTGAGTTCCTTTCGTGGAAAGTCGGTTCAGGATTCAAAGATGATCTAATTTGGAAGGGGGCCAGTTCCTACCTTTATCCTGCAAAAAGGGGCTGGCACGCGACTAAGTCCTGCCCTATGGGTGGGACTAGGAGGGGGGTGGTTACACCCCTCTCCTTTGGCGGGCTTTCCCCAGATCAGGGGCTGGAGTGCCCCTGGAACTGGTTCAAGCCGGCCTATGCACAGTGAGCACCGGGGTGCCACTTGCAGTCACCTTCCTCTAAAGCCCTGCCTACCTAGGATACACAAAATCCTGTCTGGGACGGTGCTGGCACCGCCCCTGGCAGGAAACCCTTTGTCCTTGCCTCCTGCGCTGGGAGGAGTCCCAGCAGCAGGGGGGCAGACTTGTGTCTCGGTGGCAGCATCCATCTTGTGGAGCTGAGGCTATGTCTGACTTTAACCGGGGTTACAGGTTACATACATGTCATGTCCCTCTAGAAGGGTGGAATGCTAACCCTGTCGCCAGAATTGGCGAGGGGTTAGTATTCCAATTCGTATGACACCTTACTCGACATGTTTTGATAAAGCGATACCAGAGTTGGCATATAACCGCGAGGATTATAATGCACTTGAGAGTATATGGTATGCGTTATCATGGAACAGCTATTAGGACTTGGTTCCGCAAGCTGCAAACGGGCTCAGCTCATGCCAGAGCACCATTTCACATTATTCCAAGCACTCTGCCTTCAGGATTAATAAGGCCTGCCATAGGAGTGACTGATAGGAATATATGTGTCCATTTTAGGGTTAGATATAGGAATTCTATATCTAAAGCAAAGGGTGATTACACCACCTTGCCCCAGCTGTCGTGCAGCCAGTTGTGTCAGATTTGGATGGCCAGCCAGGGGTGGCATAAAACATGCTGCAGCCCCTGGTAGGCCCTGGGTACACCTATGCCCTGGGTACCTAAGGTACACTGTACAGGGACTGATAAGGTGACTCGGTATCCAATTAGATATGTACCTAAGGTACATGGAATCCATTTTACAGAGAGAGCAGTAGGCCTGGGGTCCTGAATAGCAGGGTCCCAGGTCAACTAAGTCAGAAAAGCAGCAAGACACCAGGCAAAAAATTGGGGGCAACCATAGTCAGGGATCTACCTTCCTACACCACATATAACCCCTTGTATACCAGATGAAAGGACACCACACAGGTTGTTATAAAAATAAACAGTATATTTATTAATAACAAACACCTCTGAACTCTTTGAGATCAGAGGGCTAAGCACATGACAATCTCTTAGGAAAAATACGATAAGTTGTGTGAGAAGTTGGCCTGATATATAGTGCTCACTATTCTAGTGATCACTGTGTATCATACCAAACGACCCTTATTGAGGATTGGTTGTAAGTCAACCTTTCAGACCAGCTATCCTAGTAGCATGGACACGAGCAGTCTTCAGGTTAAACTCTAGAGCGCGTGTTAAGCCAGCTGTTTTACCATCACATATACCCCTTGAACACCAAGTGAAAGGACACCACACAAGTTGTTATGAAAATAAAGGATATTTATTTATAACAAGTCTACCCTGAACTCTTTATGAGTCAGGGAGCTAAGCACAATACAAAACTCTTACGAAAATACTTTAAGTTGCACAATTTACACAAATGCCCGAGGGGCACGAAAAACCATATACACAAAAAGTGGAATGCGAAATACTAGCAGGTAAGTAACAAGATCCAGAGGCTTCAGGATCGCTAGGACTACACTGCTGAACCTTAAGATTACGAGCAGGAGGCCTAGGGAGATCGTGTGCAGAGTGTGCACTCTCACGCGGGATGCGGGAAGAAGTCTATGGATGCTAGCGTTTCTAAAGTTACTGTTTCCGGACGAATCCGACTAGATAGACTGAAAACGAAAAAGGATCTGGACACTTGGATAGTGAACCTGTGCTGGAGTACCGAAATACTCAAGTTACCTAGCCCAGGGGCAGCGGCTGCATAGGGTTCAAAAGACGTCGGGAATCCTCGTTGAAGTCTATGGAGCCTGAAAGAAGAAGTTGCTGGCAGGCGACCAGTGAAGATGTTCGGTGTGATCCAAGGCTGGATCAGTGAAGGAGACGACCTGAAAGCAGAGGGGACTTAGTTCTTAATCACTAGCCAGTGATTATGTGGGCACCAGGATGGCACCGGATGAAGTCACATCGACCAGGTGAGTAGGCGACGCTGGACTCTGCAGTCCCACGGGCTAGGAGGCGTTGTCGGCGTCCAGGCTTGAGGTGCGAGCTGTCCCACGAGGCTGTCGGCTGTCGGCGATGCTGGACTCAGGATTTGAGCAACAAACCTTGGCAAAGGCAAGCCCACGCGGTGGAGTCAAGATAGCGTCTGGAGTGGACCAGGAGGGTCCAGGGCACTTCTTGTTGGACAAGAAGCAAGGGCCAGTCTAGGGGACCTAGACCAGCGGTGAAAACGTCGTGGTACGTCGTCAAGAGGGTCACTAGCCAACGGGCAAGTGACCGGACAACGTGGCAAGCAGCAAAGAAGCAGAAGGGCCCCACGCAGATCTCGTGGATGCTGGGAGGCTGGACTTCGGTGCTGGAGCTGCTTAGGGTTAGGCCTTCTCAAACCCCAGTGCACTTACTCGAGGGTCTCTCGGGGGTCGTGCTGGTGAAGCGTCGTGCAGGTCTTGAAGATGGCCGGTCCCACGGGTCTCGTCACACCCACGAATCTCAGCTGGGCTGGATGATGTAGGTAGAGGTCAGAGATGGCAGGGAATCCGGGTCTCGTCGAGCTGGGCAGTCTTGATCCGGAGGATGGACGAGTAGCAAACCGCAAGAGCTTCGATGGTGCCTGCTGGTGCAGGGTGGCTACTCCTTAGCCACAAGGGAGAGTCTTCAGAAAAAGTCAAGAGTTCCTTTCGTGGAAAGTAGTTCAAGATTCAGAATTATCTAATTTGGGAAGGGGGCCTGCTCCTACCTTTATTCTAAGAAAAGGGGCTGGCACGCGACTAGGTCCTGCCCTATGGGTGGGACCAGGAGGGGGGTGGTTACACCCCTCTCCTTTGTCCGGTCTCTCCCCAGCTCAAGGGCTGGTGTGCCCCAGGAACTGGTTTGAGCCGGCATATGCACAGTGAGCACCGGGGTGCCACTTGCAGTCACCTTTCTTTCAGCCCTGCCTACCTGGGATACACAAAATCCTGTCTGGGATGGTGCTAGCACCGCCCCTGACAGGAAACCCTTTGTCCAGGCCTCCGTTGCTGGAAGGACTCCCAGCAGCAGGAGGGCAGACTTGTGTCTTGGTGGCAGCATCCATTTTGTGGAGCTGAGGCTGTGTCTGACTTTAACCGGGGTTCACAGTTACATACATGTCGTGTCCCTCTAGAAGGGTGGAATGCTAACCCCGTCGCCAGAATTGGCGAGGGGTTAGTATTCCAATTCGTATGACACCTTACTCGACATGTTTTGATAATGCTATACCAAAGTTAGCATTTAACCGCGAGGATTATAATGCACTTAAGAGTATATGGTATAGCGTTATCATGGAACAGCTATTTGGACTTGGTTCCGCAAGCTGCAAACGGGCTCAGCATGTGCCAGAGCACCATCTCACATAATTCCAAGCACTCTGCCTTCAGGATTGATAAGGCCTGCCATAGGAGTGACTGATAGGAATATATGTGTCCATTTTAGGGTTAGATATAGGAATACTATATCTAAAGCAAAGGGTGTTTACACCACCTTGCCCCAGCTGTCGTGCAGCCAGTTGTGTCTGTTTGGATGGCCAGCCAGGGGTGGCATAATACATGCTTCAGCCCCTGGTAGGCCCTGGGTACACCTATGCCCTGGATACCTAAGGTATGCTGTACAGGGACTGATAAGGTGGCCCAGTACCAATTGGTAAAATGCACCTAAGGTACATGGTTGTAATTTAGAGAGAGAACAGCTAGGCTGTGGGTCTGATTAGCAGGCCCACAGCCAGGGAAAGTCGTAAACCAGTGAAGCAAAAAGCAAAAATCTGGGGTGGCCATGGGATTGCAGACCCCACTCTCCTACAAGTTGCACAAAATTACAATGGTGCCCTAGGGGCACGGCAAACCATATACTAAGTAAATGTGATAGCGCCAAAGCTTGTGGAGTTCCGTGCGTGTGCCTACCTGCACGCTGCTTGCCGCCCAGAGATCCTGACCTGCCTTCAGCCTCGTCTGCCTGGGGACCCGAGCGACCTGCTGAGGGAAAGCTGCTGCCACTACACCGCACCTGCTGTCTCCTCCCCCCGCCGCAGCCCTCCAACACCGGGACTGCCACAGAGCGGGGGAGTAGAGACTACAGCCCCCAGAAGCCTCCGCGACTGGCCCGGAAGTCGCGTAGAGGCTTAGCGCCCGGAGGCGCCGTTAAAGGGGCTGGCCTTGCGGTGGAGCGGGTGTGATAGCGCCAAAGCTTGTGGAGTTCCGTGCGTGTGCCTACCTGCACGCTGCTTGCCGCCCAGAGATCCTGACCTGCCTTCAGCCTCGTCTGCCTGGGGACCCGAGCGACCTGCTGAGGGAAAGCTGCTGCCACTACACCGCACCTGCTGTCTCCTCCCCCCGCCGCAGCCCTCCAACACCGGGACTGCCACAGAGCGGGGGAGTAGAGACTACAGCCCCCAGAAGCCTCCGCGACTGGCCCGGAAGTCGCGTAGAGGCTTAGCGCCCGGAGGCGCCGTTAAAGGGGCTGGCCTTGCGGTGGAGCGGGTGTGATAGCGCCAAAGCTTGTGGAGTTCCGTGCGTGTGCCTACCTGCACGCTGCTTGCCGCCCAGAGATCCTGACCTGCCTTCAGCCTCGTCTGCCTGGGGACCCGAGCGACCTGCTGAGGGAAAGCTGCTGCCACTACACCGCACCTGCTGTCTTCTCCCCCCGCCGCAGCCCTCCAACACCGGGACTGCCACAGAGCGGGGGAGTAGAGACTACAGCCCCCAGAAGCCTCCGCGACTGGCCCGGAAGTCGCGTAGAGGCTTAGCGCCCGGAGGCGCCGTTAAAGGGGCTGGCCTTCCCGCGTCGCGGGACCGCGCGCGGGGCCGTGCCCGGGGCTAAGCCCGGGCAAAGGGCGGGCCCTCTGTGGCCCTCCGAGGCCTGCAGAGTCTGGGCTGGGCAATATCCCCTGGCCGAATCGCCGTCTATTCTAAAGGTATTTACACATTTGATTTATAAAGCACACTGTAAATGGCACCTATGGAGCCCAAGTCAAATGCCAAGAACACGGTTAAAAAAAACGCCCATTCATACACGCTCTGTCACAAGGAACACTGCCCCAACAAAAACACCGCTACCAACGTTAACTGCAATTGACCGCATGCTTCAGCAGACAATCGTAGTGGTAGCGAATGCCATTGAAAATACCGAGAGACGATTGTCGTTACCACCAAGTACCTGTTTAATCCAGCAGATATCACAACCCGATGATTGCAATGAAAATAACATAAATGTGACATCATTATCAAACGATTCCATATTAATGCAATCTTACACGGATCTACCCGGGGCCGTGCCAACCCATGTGGAAGATCCTCTCATACTCCCTGCAGTGTTTCAAGATAGGGATAGTCGGTTGTCCCTAACTCCTAATTTACAGATTAATGTTACACCACCTAAGGAACTGGGGCCCAGTAATGCGCCTGAGACCAGCGCAATCCTGATTTCTTGTGATATTGATGATCCCATTCCCGCAATTGACTCACTTAATAATAGCTATGTAGATATCACGACTGGCAACGGCTCTGTCCACCGCAGATCCAGACGCACACGAAATAGAAAATTACTGGCCCCAAGTAGGGGGTACGCGAAACAAAGGGGTAGGAGAAAGAAGGTTAGTTTGTCATTATCAGAACAGGCCAATGGAAGAGAGTCACCCCCACCGCAGTCAAGCCCAAATTTGGGATCAAGAGGCAATATCAATCCCACCACACTAAATGGGGAGTCTATAGTGTGTCACATCGTGGATGCTATGAAGCTCCTTATTGCCCCCCTAAATGACAAACTTGAGCAGATCTGTAAAAAGGTGGAAAATTTGGAGAAATTAGGTCAAGCTAAATTAGACATCCTTGAACATCTGGGTCCTCTTGTCACTCCAACTCCTTCGCACGAACCCTCTGGGAATAAGGACAACATGACTGCTACTAATACAACTAATTCACAGGTCCCTTCCGCTAGAAATGTGGCCCCCCACGGCTGCTCTCGGCAAGCCCACTAATTCATACATCTATACCCCAGGTAACACCACAAGTGGGCCCTCTGGGGTAAGAGGTGGAGTGCTAACAGGTCATACCTCAGTAAATGGGAATCCACCAGCACGCAGCTGCTATAATAACATCATTCCTGCAGTGATTAATCTCCCCCCAGAAAGTAGACCATATGTGGCAATCCTTGCCAATGTCCCGAAACTGAAACCCTCCCAACTCGAAAATAGTGAAACACTTAAAAACAAAATTTTGCACTGGCTTGTCCACAATTGTGGATTTCCCCTAAGAGGGGCAAGTCAGATTATCTCAACCCAAAGGGTAGGGTGTGGGTGGGCCCCAGCAAAAAGGAAATAAGTGGGGACTGCGTAATCATAAATTATAAAACCACCGAATGGGCAAGAGATTCCATCCTGAACGCGCCAATCCCATTAGATAATGATTACAACACCACCTTGTTCCCACTGGACTACTTTTACAGAAATCAGGTGGGATTTAAAACTCCCGTGCAGAATTTCAAACACCCTAGAGCAATAAACATGCCTCATCCACCTGTACAGCAGGCACTAGCGCAATCAGTCGGGCACCCTTTGATTCCTTATGACCCATATAATCAATATGCACCACAGCAACCACTGAACTTATTCAGAACATCAAACCCCAACTACTTCAATAACCTTAATGTCCTTGGGCCGGAAACGAGCACTTATGGTCAATATGCGGTCCCAACATCTAATAGGTTCCAGATATTCAACTCCTTAGATGAAAATGACTGACTCAGGGATACTCCCGCTGATGAGTCATCTGTGACTGAGGAACCTAGGTCGATGGCCGTTAAAACAGTTGAGGAATTTCCAACAGACACCACTGTAGCAAATTCTAACGATCCAACCTTGATAGATGCTACCATATGCACCGGTGAAAATTATTTGGAGAACCCGATAACATCATCAGTCATAACAGTTTCCCACCAACCCCAAGTAGCTTTAGAAGAGAACCTGAGGGCTATTACGTGGAATATAGCTGGGATAGCCTCTAAGGTAAACACCCCTATATGGGCTGACTTTATTAAACAGGGTTATGACATAATCTGCCTGCAAGAAACTTGGGACAGGGAAGAAGTACGCGTTGAGGGTTACACTTCCTTTAGCGTGCAGGCTGTGGCATCCCAGGCTGGTAGAGCCAAGGGCGAACTTGTGACCCTGATATCCACTGCATTGACTGAGTTTCGTGTTAGTGATCATGTTGTCCTAGGAGAACACGCCTCCGTTCTGCGTATGGTCCATAGCAGAAGTAGAGATTTAATAGTAGTGAACTTCTACAATAACATTGCGGGGCATAAACGGGGAATGTTCATTTCTGACATAGAGCGGGCGATTGATGTGATCTTATCAAGTACATCCAAACCAGCTGCCATCCTATGGGTAGGAGACTTCAACATCAAAACATGTATCTATGCACTCAAGGGGGCATGTGGCCACAGGGAGGAGTACTCGGGAAGGGAAACAAGTGTATATAATCATTTCCCACACAATAACTATGGTAGTGCTCTAAATAACCTACTTGCTAAATATGACCTGGACCTCCTAGAATGCAACAAGAACACGAACAATGTTAGGTGTCCGACATTTCATGGGAGAAACAGCCAATCATTCATTGATCACATTATGATATCTTGCTCTGTAGCTTATATCAACGTTTGGGTGATTGAACAAACGGTCAGTGACCATAACAGTGTAACCGTTGAACTATTGGGTTGGGGAACCAAAAAGAACACCTATGGTCAACCAATCCAGAACATTGCAGCAGAAAGACCAAATGGGATGAGGGTGAAATGGATAAAAGTTGACCCCACTCAATTTGTTGCCAATGTGATCACAAATTGTTGTAGAGAAGTCGAGTATTGCTTGTCCTCGAAACCATGCCCACGAACCTTGTTATCCAACTTCCTAACTATAACAAAAACTATTGAGAAATCCTTGACGCATAAAGCCCGGAAATCAAGGAAGGTCATGGCGGTGTGGTTTGATGACCATTGTGCTCAGTCATTAAAAAGGCTGAAAACTTCACTTGATGCCACACCCAGAGACGCTAGTAAGATCAGGGAAGAACGCCATAACTACAAAACTGCACTCTCCACCAGGAAGAAGGAATTGCAGGACGAGGCATAGGCGAAATTAGATCTGGCCGCAGACACCAAAGATCATAAACTTTTCTGGGACACTGTAAATAGTCCGTTCTTGAAGAACGACAACATTCCTGAACTAACTTCGCATGTCAGTTGTCGGGCTTGGATAGCACACTTCACAGGGATTTTTAACTCTGATTTTACCTCTGGTTTTATTTCTGTTTCTAATTCCAATGTTTTAACCGACAAACAAACCTGTTTTTATTGGGAGAAATTATTGTTTTCTGTGACATTAAGCGAGGTGATTGAGGCAATCGAGAAGAGTAAGGGGGGGAAAGCCCCGGGACCGGATGGGGTCCCTGTGGACTTTTACAAATTTGAGATTGCCCTATGGGCCCCCATTTTGACCCGTTACTTTAATGCTGCTATTGAAGATAAGTTACCAACTTCATGGGGTCAATCTATTATAGTGCCGCTTTTTAAAAAGGGCTCAAGGGCAGAAGCACGAAATGATCGCCTAATTTCACTTTTGGACTCATCATTAAAGATCTTGAGTCGTGTACTTTTGGTAAGATTAGAGTCCTGGGCAGAAGACAACAATATTCTTTCGCCCATTCAGTACGGG
Source organism: Lissotriton helveticus (assembly GCF_964261635.1). Classification (NCBI taxonomy): domain Eukaryota; kingdom Metazoa; phylum Chordata; class Amphibia; order Caudata; family Salamandridae; genus Lissotriton; species Lissotriton helveticus. Next base: position 833,900,915 of record NC_136063.1, on the reverse strand, counting down.
TTCCGTAGGGGTTTAGGAACTATGGAGCAGTGCGTGAACCTGGAACTTATTATCGGCAAGTACACAAAAGCTAAGGAAGGGAACCTGTTTATGTGCTTTGCCGATCTAAGTTCCGCATTTGATTTGGTGGAACACGCACTGCTCTGGCCAACACTACTTGCCATGGGTGCACCACCCGAAATCATCCATCTCCTTGCTAGAATGTACAGTAGTCTCTCAAGCAAGGTTAGATTTGGAACAGACGGTGAATGTACCCCCTTTTTTAAAATTGGCAGAGGGATCCGACAAGGGTGCGTGCTTGCCCCTCTTTTATTCTCCCTTTTTATAAATCAGGTTGACCAATTTTTACAAGAATCTTCTGCCGATGCCCCCACCATTAATGGAAAGCAAATACCCGTCCTTTTATACGCGGACGACGCGGTCCTGATCTCCAGGACCGCGAACGGGCTGCAAAAGTTAATTAAGAAGTTCCATACTTTTATTCAGGGCAGAAAGCTCAAAATCAACAAGGGCAAGACAATGACCATGACCTGTGGAAAGAAAATGAAGAAAAACAAGTCATTTTTTTTAGATGGGGATAAACTTGAGGCTGTCCAACATTTCTGCTACTTAGGTATTACTTTTTCAGGAGATGGGAGATGGGTAAACGAGCAATCCTGTGTTGGTCTGAAGATGACCAGAAACGTAAATTGCATCTTCAGATTTGCCTCTAAACTGGGGGGCCGTAGAATCCGAGAGATGATCTCCATCTATAATTCAAGATGTATGTCCTCTGCCCTGTATGGAGCAGGGATATGGGGATATAATCCTCAGATTGCCCTGTCCATCCAGCAGGAGGAAAACAAGTATCTGAAACGACTATTATGCCTCCCTGTTTCTGCCTCAAATGAGATTACTCATAGAGAGTTAGGCATAAATTATGTCACAGATTTGATTGCACTGCGTCCCCTGTCCCTATGGCGGTCCATATGGGCCAAAGAAGAAACCAGGTTTACCCAGGAAATAATTATGGATTGTATTAAACTTGACCGACACTCGAAAATCCCCTGGCTAAAACACATTCATTCCTGGTATAAGATCCTCTTCGGTCAGGACATTTTTAAAGATATATTAACTGAATCAGTTTTAACAAAGCGTGATCTCAAATCCATTTACTTGGACCATGTAAAAGGGACCAGAATGAAGGAGTATGCAATGCAAAGTACGTTTAAATTATACATGGAGTACAACCTTAGCACAGGTCTCCCCTCCTATCTTACATTTGTCAGCATTAATTCCCATCGCTTTGTTCTAGCTCGCCTAAGGCTGGGAATAGTCCACCATTTGGTGGCTTTCCCTACTGTAAAAAAACCCGGGATATGTCTGTGTCCATGTGATGGGAAATCTAAACAGAGCACCTGCCACTTTTTACTTTTTTGTAATTTTTATACTGGTTTTAGAAAGTTTTATCTGAAGCAATTATTTTTAGAACATAACATGTGCAATACAAGAGCCGCAATGCAATTGTTGTTTGACTTGGCTTCCCCGGATGTGTGTTATCGTGAGGCCACTTATATCCTAAAATGTATCTGGCATAGGAAATCAATTATTATATGACATCTTCCCCCCGTTTACCCCTGTTTATCCGCTGGCTGTTACATTTCATGTTACTAATGTGTCCTATTTTATCTATGATGTATTGTTTGAGTTACATTGCCTGTATGTGTATTTATTCATATGCACTTTATATTTTATTCTGCATATTTACACCTGCCGAAAGTACCTTATGGTAATGATTGTCTTCTGGTTTTTGCATTTTTTGCACTGGCGTTTTGCACAAACCTCTATTGCTAACAAATTGCTGCTAAAATGTTAAAGTGACCAAACTGCTGCTAAAACGTATATAGACCAAATCTAACTTTGTACTCAAGCGAGATACACCTTATTGATCTAAATAAGACTGGCATGGATATTGATGTAATTTTAATTGTTTCATTATTTAACTTACATAAATACGATCTGAAACTGTACTTATGTACGTTGCTGCATGGTTGTACCTGTACAAACCGAATAAAGCATTTTGAAACTGAAGTAAATGGTATAAGGAAATCGATAGAAGGAATGGAGCTGTCCAGAGGCTGTAGGATCGCTGGGGCTACACTATCCTAACCTTAGGTAAGTAATAGGAGGCCCACGGGACGCGTGTGCAGAGTGTGAACTCGCACGCGAGATGCGGAACAAAGTCAATGGACAGTACAGTTTACGAAAAAGGTGAGTATGGAGAGTCTTTACTATCTAGGACTAAAACGACTGGAAATCTGGACACTAGGAGACTTAATCTACCCTTGAGCACCGAAATGCTCTTGTTACCTCACCCACAGGCTGCGGGTGCATAGGTGTCAGTGTGTCGGGTTTCCGCGTCGAAGTCTATGGAGCCTTGAAGAAAGATGCTGCAGGCGACCAGGAGGAAGATGTCCGGTGCGATCCACGGGTGGATCGAGGAAGAAGAGGACCTGAAAGCAGAGGGGACAGTGTTCAAAGTCACTAGCCAGTGGCCGGTGTGGAACCAGGAGGGACCCAGATGCTGTCGTCGCAATCAGGTGAAGAGTGGACGCTTGTCTCTGAAGCCACGTGGACCAGGCGGTGTCTTCGACGACCAGGATGGAGGCACGAGCTGTCCCACGCAGGCTCTCGCTGTCGGCGGTGTCAGATCCGGATTTGGAGTCAACAGGCCATGGCAAAGGCAACCCACTCGGTGAGTGGAAAAGGCGTCTGGAGTGGACCAGGAGGGTCCAGGGAGCTCCTCTTTTGAAAGGGAGCAAGGGCCAGTCTGGAGCAACCAGACCAGCAGTGTAGATTTCTGGGATGATCGTCTAGGAGGTCACTAGCCAGCCGGCAAGTGACCAGACAACGCGTCGAGCAGCAATCAAGCAAAAGGGCCCCACGCAGATCTCGTGGATGCTGGAGGGCTGGTCTTTGGTGCAGGAGCTGCTCGGGACTGGGGCTTCTCAATCCCCAAAGCACTTTCTCGAGGAGGCCTCAGAAGTCGTGCTGGAAGCGAAGTGCAGTCTCTTCAAGATGGCCGGTCCCACGTGTCTCGTCGCACCCACGGGTCTCAGCTGTGCTGCAGATGTGGGTAGAGGTCGGAGAGGTCTGGGAATCCGGGTCTCGTCGGGCTCTGAAGTCTGGATCCGGCAGGAAGGCCGACAAAGTGAACCGCTAGGACGCTTGATGGATCCTGCCGTTGCATGGTGGACACTCCTTGCCCACAAGGGAGATTCTTTAGTCTTTTGTGTAGCAGAACGTCGAAGTCCAGAGTTTCTTCTTGTAGAGTAGTTCAGGATAAATCTAATTTGGAATGGGACCAGCTCCTACCTTTATCCTACTAAAGGGGGCTGTACTACGACTAGGTCCCTCCTATGGGTGGGACCAGGAAGGGGGGTGGTTACACCCCCTATCCTTTGTCCGGTTACGTGCCAGAGCTGGGGCTGGAGTGTCCCAGCAACTGGTTTGAACTGGTGTATGCACAGGGACACCTTGTGTGCCCAGGCATGTCTCATTCCTTTCAGGCCTCCCTACCTCAATACACAAAATCCTGTCTGGGGTGGTGCTAGCACCTCCCAAGGCAGAAACCCTTTGTCCAGGCCTCCCTCGCTGGAAGGACTCCCAGCAGCAGGAGGTCAGACTTATGTCTGTGGTGGCAGTATCCATTTTGTGATGCTGAGGCTCGAGGTAACTTTAACCGGGGTTCACAGTTACATACATGTTGTGTCCCTCTAAGATGGTGGAATGCTACCCCCGTCGCCAGAACTGGCGAGGGGGTAGTATTCCAATTCGTATGACACCTTACTCGACATGTTTTGATAATGCTATACCAAAGTTAGTATTTAACCGCGAGGATTATAATGCACTTAAGAGTATATGGTATAGCGTTATCATGGAATAGCTTTAAGGACTTGGTTGCGCAAGCTGCAGACAGGCTCAGCTCATGCCAGAGGACCATCTCACATAATTCCAAGCACTCTGCCTTCAGGATTGATAAGGCCTGCCATAGGAGTGACTGATAGGAATATAGGTGTCCGTTTTAGGGTTAGATATAGGTGTACTATATCTATAGCAAAGGGTGTTTACACCACCTTGCCCCAGCTGTCTTACCAGCCAGTTGTGTCGGTGTAGATGGCCAGCCAGGGGTGGCATAATACATGCCTCAGCCCCTGGTAGGCCTTGGGTACACCTATGCCCTGGTTACCTATGGTACACTGTACAGGGGCTGATAAGGGGTCCCAATACCAATTGGTAAATGCACCTAAAGTACATGGATGTCAATTTAGAGAGAGAGCAGCTAGGCTGTGGGTCTGATTAGCAGGCCCACAGCCAGGGAAAGTCGTAAACCAGTGAAGCAAAAAGCAAAAATCCAGGGTGACCATAGGATTGCAGACCCCACTCTCCTACATAAACCCCCCCCCCAAATTTAGGGACATTAAACTAACCTTGACCAGGTGAGTCTTCCTGTTCTAAGTGGAAATACCTGGAGAGACCATCTGCATTGCCATGGTCAGTCCCTGGTCTGTGCTCCACTGTAAAGTCCATCCCCTGTAGGGAAATGGACCACCTAAGAAGTTTGGGGTTTTCACCCTTCATTTGATTTAGCCACAAGAGGGGCTTATGGTCGGTCTGAATCTTGAAGTGAGTTCCAAACAAGTAAGGCCTCAACTTCTTCAGGGCCCAAACCACAGCAAAGGCCTGCCTCTCAATAGCTGACCAACGGTTCTCTCTAGGGGTCATCCTTCTACTTATAAAAGCAATGGGCTGGTCATGACCATCAATATTCAGTTGAGATAGAACAGCTCCCACACCCAACTCAGATGCATCTGTTTGGACAATGAAGGTTTTGGAGTAGTCAGGACTCTTGAGAATAGGTGCAGTACACATGGCCTGCTTCAGGTCATCGAATGCCTTCTGACAGCTAACTGTGCACTAAACTTTCTTTGGCATTTTCTTGCTTGTCAAGTTATTAAGTGGTGTCACAATGGACCCATCATTTTTGACAAACTTCCTATATTAACCAGACAGGTCCAAGAAAGCTCTGACCTGTGTCTGGGTGGTTGGAGGAGCCCAGTCCTTTATGGCATGTATCTTGCTCTCCAAGGGTTGAACCTGGCCTCCACCTACAAGGTGGCTCAGGTACACAACCTGACTCTGCCCTATCTGGCACTTGGTGGCCTTGATAGTGAGGCCTGCCTTTTGCAGGGCCTCCAAAACTTTCCTCAGGTGATCCTCCCAGGTGGAGCTGAAGACATCAATATCTTCTAGATATGCTGCACAAAAGTCATCCAACCCAGTGAGGACTTGGTTCACCAACCTTTGAAAAGTGGCAGGTGCATTTTTCAAACCAAAGGGCATCACCACAAATTGGTAATGACCTCCTGGGGTAGAAAATGCTGTTTTGGCCTTGGCATCTTCAGCTAACCTGATCTGCCAATAACCAGCTGTTAGGTCAAATGTACTCAAGAAGGTTGCGAAAGCCAACTTGTCTATGAGTTCATCTGCCCTAGGTATTGGATGGGCATCTGTCTTAGTGACAGCATTGAGACCCCTGTAGTCTACACAAAACCTCATCTCTCTCTTACCAGCCTGGGTGTGAGGTTTTGGCACTAGATCTACAGGACTAGCCCAAGGGCTCTCTGAGGGTTCAATGACTCCCAATTCCAACATCTTTTGTACTTCTTTCTTTATGCAGTCCCTGACGTGGTCAGGTTGCCTGTAGATTTTACTCTTGACAGGCAGACTGTCACCAGTGTCAACCTCATGGGTGCACCAGTTTGTCTGACTGGGTGTCAGTGAGAACATTTGTCTAAAGGATTGAAGAACTTGTTTACAATCCTCTTGTTGATGCTCAGAGAGGCTGTCAGAAAAGACTACACCATCAACTGACCCATCATCAGGGTTCTGAGTGAGCAGGTCTGGGAGAGGGTCACTCTCTTCCTCCTGTCCCTCATCTGTTGCCATGAGCAAGCCCATGTTCTCCCTGTCGACAAATGCCTTGAGCCTGCTTACATGAAGCACCCTGTGGGGGCTCCTGGGAGTTCCAAGGTCCACCAAGTAGGTGACCTCTCCCTTTTGCTCAATAATGGTATGGGGTCCAGACCATCTGTCTTGGAGAGCTGCTGGGGCCACTGGCTCCAACACCCATACCTTCTGTCCTGCATGATAAACAGTTAGGACAGCCTTTTGGTCATGCTAAGCTTTTTGAAGTTCTTGGCTGGCCTCAATGTTTTTGGATGCCTTCTCCATGTACTCTGCCATCCTGGAGCGGAGAGCAAGTACATAGTCCACAATGTCAAGTTTAGGCTTTTTGAGAGGTAACTCCCATCCTTCCTTTACAAGACATAGGGGTCCTCTTACAGGATGCCCAAACAGAAGCTCAAAAGGGCTGTAGCCAACCCCCTTCTGTGGGACCTCTCTGTAAGCAAACAGAAGGCAGGGTAAAAGGATGTCCCATCTTCGCCTAAGCTTTTCAGGTAACCCTTTTATTATCCCTTTTAGGGTCTTGTTGAATCTCTCCACACACCCATTGCACTGTGGGTGATAAGGTGTGGTAAATTTGTAATTTACACCACACTCCTTCCACATTGCAGTCAAATATCCTGACATGAAGTCGGCACCTCTGTCAGTCACAACCTCCTTAGGAAACCCCACTCTGGAGTAAACTCCAAGCAGGGCCCTGGCCACAACAGGAGTTGTAGTGGTCCTAAGGGGAATAGCTTCTGGATACCTGGTGGCATGATCCACTACCACCAGTATAAATCTGTTCCCAGATGCTGTTGGGGGGTTCATTGGTCCAACAATGTCTACCCCCACTCTCTCAAAGGGCACCCCCACCACAGGTAGTGGTATAAGGGGGGCCTTTGTTGTGCCACCTGATTTGCCACTGGCTTGACAGGTGACACATGAGCTTCAAAACTCTTTGGTGTCTTCAGACATATGAGGCCAGTGAAAGTGTGGGGCAAGCCTGTCCCAAGTCTTGTTCTGGCCTAAGTGACCTGCAAGGGGAATTTCATGGGCTAAGGTGAGAAGGAAACCTCTAAGAGACAAGGGGATGACCAGCCTCCTGGTAGCACCAGGCTTGGGGTCTCTTGCCTCAAAGTATAGGAGTCCTTCATCCCAGTATACCTTGTGGGCACCTGTAGCATTCCCTGCAGCCTCAGCAGCAGCCTGCTGTCTGAGGGGTTCAAGGGAGGAACAGTCTAACTGTGCCTGCCTCAAGTCTGCCCTGGAAGGTCCCCCTGTCCCAAGAAACTCAACCTGTTCAGGTTCAAGCTCTTCTAGGACAGTTCCTTCTGGGGTCTTTGGGTCAGCCTCCTGAGAGGGCTGATCCTCAACCTGAGGCAGGGGGGAAGGCTCTGTGTTTGAAATGGGATCCCTGGCTGGCCAGGGCTTTCGCCAAAGTCAGTCAGAGACCACCTCTCCCAAGTCAGGGCAAGGGAGTTACACGCCAAGATAACCCCTGCTCACCCTCTAGGTAACGTGGCGCGAGCAGCAAGGCTAAACTTGGAGGCGATGTGAGTTAAGTATTTGCGCACGCACTCCAGCAACAACACCCAAAGGCCCACCACAAAGGAAACTCCACACAAGGGTATATAAAAATATCCTTTGTATTACACCAAAACACATTAGATAAAAACACACATTAGATAAAAACACACACTTTACAATGTGCCAGAGGCACGGGCAGAATTTACAGGGTATATGTACAAGACAGGGCCACCTGGACCACTGTCCGGAATCAGCACTTTTAGAAGTAACACTTTTAGAAATAGCACTTAGAATATAAAACATAAATCACTGTAGCACAAAATAGAACGTAAAGCACACAACCAGTAACTACTGGTAACCAGGACCTCACTAGCACCACCTGCACTAGGAGAAAAACAACCACCTAAGTATCACAATACCCGTAGGGGTGTAAGCACATAACACATGATGCCTAAAAACATTCAGAGGTGTAGCAATAACAATTGCGCAGTAATCACATTGGCACATAAATCATAAATGCGCCAGAACTCACATTAGTCACCACCTGTGACTGTCCCTTGGCCAACTGGCCTCTCTAGGGCTAGGACGCCCTGTGTCCCAAAGTCAGGGTCCTAAACGTGGCAGCTGCCCACGAAGTGCTGGGCAGCTGTAAGGAGGATGTGGCCAACACGGAGGAGCCTCGCAGGCTCTGGCCACAAGGACATGCCCCCTAGAGCCTCTCTGGGCTCTTAAAACAAATAGTGCCGGTCGTTGGAGTCCCGCTTCTCTGTGGACTCAGAAAGATAATGGCAGCAAGAGCCTTCTAGGCTCTAACACAACACCTGAAACAACGGTGCCCCCGGGGAGCCTTCGCGTCTCAATCAATAAATGCCCCCAGGAAATGCCTGCTGGACAACGTGGGAGCGGCCCGCTGCCAAGTGGGGCCGCTCTGGGGGGGGGCAATTGCACTGGTGCCTTGCTCAGGCACAACTCTTTACGTCGCGGCGCCTTTGTAGGGAGTCCCCCCCCCTCTAGGGGACTCGAGATGCCGCAAATGCCCCTTGAGCCTCTCGGGGCTCTGCACAAATGCGGCCTTGAGCCTCACGGCTCACAACTACTCAGGGCCTCGTACAGGAGGGGAGGAGCGGGCACCGGCAATGTGCCCCGACGCCCCCCTCTCCTGCTAGTCACTCACTGGCTGTCTGCGGGGGGAGAGCTCCTGCTCTTCGGGGCTCTCCGGAGCTGCGGTGCCTTCCTCGAGTCTTCTCCTCCGGCGGGGGTGTCCTGGGAGGCGGGGTGGGCTCCCGGCCTCCCTGGAGATCAGCAGAACTTCCGGGGCTCTCCCTACACTCGGGAGCCCCCGGGGGGAACCGGGCGGCAGGCAGCTTCCTTCGTCTCGCGGCTGCGGTGGGGCGGGACTTCCGGTCCTTCTCCCTGGGCCGCGCAGCGATTGGCTGGCCGCCCAACCACTTCCAGGTCGTCGCGGGCATCGTGGCGGCCCGTCTCAGGCTGGCAGGCGGAGGATGAATTAACCGAGGTGTGGGCTCCCTCGAGTTAAACTATAAACGCAAATCTGCGAGATGGCACTCCCTTGGCGGCGGACAATGCCGGGTGGGCACCGGCCTCAGAAAATGAAGCGCCCCCAGGCGCTAACAGCAAATAAAGCGCTCACAAGCGCTCGGGGGCATAATTACAGCGCTCCCAGCGCTAAAAGGACATGAAAGCGCTCCCAGGCGCTTAGAAGGAAAGTACAGCGCTCTCAAGCGCTATACAGGTGAATACAGCGCTCCCAAGCGCCATAAGTGGGAAACAATGCGCCTCCAAGCGCTAGGAGGCAATTCCAGCACTTCCCAGCGCTAGAGGACAGCACAAGTCCAGAGAAAGTCCTTCAGCAAGGCAGGGGGGCAAGGCAGGCCCAGAGCCAGCTCACTGGGTCTCCAGGCAGGGAGACAGTCCAAGTGGCGGTCCTCTGGCCCAGCAGCAGCAGCAGCCCCCCTCAGGCAGGATCCTGGAAGAGAACAACTTCTGTGGGGACACAGCCCCATTTTTATACACCACATTCCTTTGTTCTAGCACAGGGTGAGGGGAGAAACCAGTCGCAGCTGGTTGGTGAGCACTCTTGATGTGCTCAATCACCCTTTTCATTCACTGGCAGGGCTAGGGTCATCAGTCGCACCACAGGGGGCGGAGCCAGCATTGTCTGGGGAAAACCCAGCCTCATTCAGGACACAGGTACACTCCTCCCCAGCCATCAGCATGCTAATCTCCCACTCACCACCGGGCAGACCCATCCAGCCTTCCTGGAGCCAGGCTCACCAGCCAGCTCCAGCCAATCACACGCCAGGCATATTTTACCCTAATATGCCAACTCCTAGAAGTGGCATTTGTACACAAGACACAATCATGCCACATACATCATTGCGAAGCATTCACTCTCACGAGTTCGCACATACCAAATTTGAGCATGTACACCTCACGCATCAGGAACTACCAGGGACACAGACATTCCCCATGCATTCCTATGGAAGGGCAGGCCAACCTCACTCCACGCACTCAGTGCGCACGCACTTTCCACTGGGACACAGTGAAAGTGCGCAGAAACCAAAAATCACCATCACCAATTCACCATTTAAAGCAAAAAGTTTTAGGGGTGAACCTGCCCGAAGGGCCAAGTCCAACACTCTGCCTTAACCCTACTGCTCTTCCTCTTGGGTAGTGTCTGGTCCATTCTTCCAGGATCCAGCACCTGTTCAGCAGGGCATTTCTTGGCCTGTGACCTGGTCACAGCAAGGACATTTGAGGAGAGACCTAACATTTCTACATGAGTCCTGTACTCCACATCTGACCACAGTGAGGATTCCAAATGAGTCCTGTACTCCACATCTGACCACAGTGAGGATTCCAAATCATTGCCCAAGAGACAATCTACTGGGAGGTCTGAACTAACTACAACCCTTTTGAGGCCAGTTACCCCTCCCCAGGGGAAGTTAACAACTGCCATACTGTGATTGGTAGTGACGTTGCTAGCATTGGTCACTAGGTAGTCTGAACCTAGCATGATCTGCTCAGGGTCCACAAATGTAGGTGTCACCATAGTGACACTGGCACATGTGTCCCTGTAGGCCTGAGCCATTTTACCATTGATTAAAGGCGTTTGCCTGTATTTGCCCAGAGTACTAGGACTTATAGTAGGGGCCATATCCATGTCCCCAGTACAAACAAGAACAGCCTGAGTAGGTGTTCTGACAAAGTCAGAACCTACCTCAGTTCCCAGGGTTAACCTCACTATAGCCTTGGGGGATACACTACCACTACTAACTGTACTAGGGGGTGCAGGTGTCTTAGGGACAGTAGTGGTAGGAGTTTGGCCTTTCTTGGTGCACTCACTAAACCAGTGAGTCTTACTTTTACAGTATTGGCACCATGGTTTCTTTGGACCTTCATTCTTCTTCTTTTGGGAATTTTGGGACCCACCCTCCTTAGATTGTTGGGGCCCTGTTGAAGACTTCTGGTCATTTTGCTTATTCTCATTATTACCCTTCTGGTCTGATTTCTTTTGGCCACCACCCTGGTTCTGGTTCTGCTGCTTGACCCTGGTTCTGACCCATCTGTCTGCCTTCTTTCCCAATTCTTGGGGAGAGGTCAGATCTGAGTCAATCAGGTGCTGATGCAACAACTGGTTCTGACAATTATTTAAGATTTGCTCTCTCATAATTAGATTATACAATCCTGTGTAATCAGTAACTTTACTTCCCAGTAACCAGCCTTCCAAAGCCTTAGTGGCACAATCAACAAAGTCAGTCCAATCCTGAGCCTGAGTTTTCTGGGTGTCCCTGAACAGCAACCTGTACTGTTCAGTGTAGGAGAGTGGGGTCTACAATCCCATGGCCACCCCCGATTTTTGCTTTTTGCTTCACTGGTTTACGACTTTACCTGGCTGTGGGCCTGCTAATCAGACCCACAGCCTCGCTGTTCTCTCTCTAAATTGACAAGCATGTACCTTAGGTGCATTTACCAATTGGTACTGGGCCACCTTATCAGTCCCTGTACAGCATACCTTAGGTATCCAGGGCATTGGTGTACCCAGGGCCTACCAGGGGCTGCAGCATGTATTATGCCACCCCTGGCTGGCCACCCAAATCTGACACGACTGGCTGCACGACAGCTGGGGCAAGGTGGTGTAATCACCCTTTGCTTTAGATATAGTATTCCTATATCTAACCCTAAAATGGACCCATATATTCCTATCAGTCACTCCTATGGCAGGCCTTATCAATCCTGAAGGCAGAGTGCTTGGAATTATGTGAGATGGTGCTCTGGCATGAGCTGAGCCCGTTTGCAGCTTGCGGAACCAAGTCCTCATAGCTGTTCCATGATAACGCTATACCATATACTCTTAAGTGCATTATGAACCTCGCGGTCAAATGCTAACTTTGGCATAGCATTATCAAAACATGTCGAGTAAGGTGTCATACGAATTGGAATACTAACCCCTCGCCAATTCTGGCGACGGGGTTAGCATTCCACCCTTCTAGAGGGACACGACATGTATGTAACTGTGAACCCCGGTTAAAGTTAACTCAAGCCTCAGCATCACAAATTGGATGCTGCCACTGAGACACGAGTCTGACCTCCTGCTGCTGGGAGTCCTTCCAGCGAGGGAGGCCTGGACAAAGGGTTTCCTGTCAGGAGGGGTGCCAGCACCATCCCAGACAGGATTTTGTGTATCCCAGGTAGGCAGGGCTGAGAGGAAGGTGACTGCAAGTGACACCCCGGTGCTCACTGTGCATATGCCGGCTCAAACCAGTTCCAGGGGCACACCAGCCCCTGAGCTGGGGAGAAACCGGACAAAGGAGAGGGGTGTAACCACCCCCCCCCCCACCCGGTCCCACCCATGGACAGGACCTAGTCGCGTGCCAGCCCTTTTTCTCAGAATAAAGGTAGGAGCGGGCACCCTTCCCAAATTGGATAATCTTGAAACTTGAACTACTTTACACGAAAGGAACTCTTGTCATTCTCTGAAGACTCTCCCTTGTGGCTAAGGAGTAGCCACCCTGCACCAGCAGGCACCATCTAAGCGCTTGCGGTTTGCTGCACGTCCATCCTCCGGATCAAGACTGCCCAGCTCAACGAGACCCGGATTCCCTGCCATCTCTGACCTCTACCTGCATCATCAGCCCAGCTGAGATTAGTGGGTGCGACGAGACCCGAGGGACCGGCTATCTTCAAGACCTGCACGATGCTTAACCAGCACGACCGCCGAGGGATCCTCGAGTGGGTGCGCTGGGGTTTGAGAAGCCCCGACCCTGAGCAGCTCCAGCACCGAAGTCCAGCCGCCCAGCATCCACGAGATCTGCGTGGGGCCCTTCTGCTGCCTTGCTGTTTGCCACGTTGTCCGGTCACTTGCCCGTCGGCTAGTGGCCCTCCTGACGACGTACCACGACGTTTTCACCGCTGGTCTAGGTCCTCTAGACTGGCCCTTGCTCCTTGTTCAACAAGAAGTGCCCGGGACCCTCCTGGTCCACTCCAGACGCCATTTTGACTCAATCGTGTGGGCTTGCCTTTGCCAAGGCTTGTTGCTCCAACCCTGGATCCAGGATCGCCGACAGCAGACACCATCGTGGGACAGCTCGCACTTCCAGCCTGGACGCCGACAACGCCTCCTGGCCCGTGTGGCGGCAGAGTCCAGCGTCACCCACTCACCTGATCGCGGTGACTTCATCCGGTGCCATCCTGGTGCCCACACAATCACTGGCTAGTGATTGAGAACTGAGTCCCCTCTGCTTTCAGGTCGCCTTCTTCACTGATCCAGTCTTGGATCACACCGAACATCTTCACTGGTCACCTGCCAGCAACATCTTCTTTCAGGCTCCATAGACTACAACGAGGATTCCCGACGTCATTTGAACCCTATGCAGCCGCAGCCCCTGGGCTAGGTAACACGAGCATTTCGGTGCTCCAGCACAGGTTCACTATCCTAGTGTCCAGATCCTTTTTCGTTTTTAGTCTACCTAGTCGGATTCGTCCGGAAACAGTGACTTTAGAATTACTAGCATCCATAGACTTTGTCCCGCATCCCGCGTAAGAGTTCCCACTCTGCACCCGGGTTCCCTAGACCTCCTGCTCGTAATCTTAAGGTTCAGTAGTGTAGTCCTAGCGATCCTGAAGCCTCTGGATCTTGTTACTTACCTGCTAGTAGTTCGCATTCCACTTTTTGTGTATATGGTTTTTCGTGCCCCTCGGGCATTTGTGTAAATTGTGCAACTTAAAGTATTTTCGTAAAAGTTTTGTATTGTGCTTAGCTCCCTGACTCATAAAGAGTTCGGGGTAGAACTGTTATTAATAAATATCCTATATTTTTATAACAACTTGTGTGGTGTCCTTTCACTTGGTGTTCAAGGGGTATATGTGATGGTAAAACAGCTGGCTTAACACGCCCTCTAGAGTTTAGCCTGAAGACTGCTCGTGTCCATGCTACTAGGATAGCTGGTCTGAAAGGTTGACTTACAACCAATCATCAATAAGGGTTGTTTGGTATGATACAAAGTGATCACTAGAATAGTGAGCACTATATATCAGGCCAACTTCTCACACCAACCGCTGCACACCAATGTGAGAAGTTGGCCTGATATATGATGCTCACTAGTTCTAGTTATCACCTTGTATCTGTCCAAACAACCCTTATGGTGATTGGTTGTAAGTCAACCTTATAGACCAGCTATCCTAATGGTAGCATGGACAAAGCAGTCTTAGGCTAAACTCTTTTGGCATGTGAAGCTAGCTGTTTTACCACATATAACCCCTTGTATACCTGATGAAAGGACACCACACAGGTTGTTATAAAAATAAAAAGTATATTTATTAATAACAAACACCTCTGAACTCTTTGAGATCAGAGGGCTAAGCACATGACAATCTCTTACGAAAAATACGATAAGTTGCACAAAATTACAATGGTGCCCTAGGGGCACGGCAAACCATATACTAAGTAAATGGTATAAGGAAATCGATAGAAGGAATGGAGCTGTCCAGAGGCTGTAGGATCGCTGGGGCTACACTATCCTAACCTTAGGTAAGTAATAGGAGGCCCACGGGACCCGTGTGCAGAGTGTGAACTCACACACGAGATGCGGAACAAAGTCAATGGACAGTACTGTTTACGAAAAAGGTGAGTACGGACAGTCTTTACTATCTAGGACTAAAACAACAGGACATCTGGACTAGGAGAGTTAATCTAGCCTTGAGCACCAAAATGCTCTTGTTACCTCACCCACGGGCTGCGGGTGTATAGGTGTCAAAGTGTGTCGGGTTTCCGCCTCGAAGTCTATGGAGCCTTGAAGAAAGGTGCTGCAGGCGACCAGGAGGAAGATGTCCGGTGCGATCCACGGGTGGATCGAGGAAGAAGAGGACCTGAAAGCAGAGGGGACAGTGTTCAAAGTCACTAGCCAGTGACCGGTGTGGAACCAGGAGGGAACCAGATGCGGTCGTCGCGATCAGGTGAAGAGTGGACGCTTTTCTTTGCAGGCACGTGGACCAGGAGGTGTCTTCTACGACCAGGATGGAGGCACGAGCTGTCCCACGCAGGCTCTCGCTGTCGGCGGTGTCGGATCCGGATTTGGAGTCAACAGGCCTTGGCAAAGGCAACCCAAGCGGTGAGTGGAAACGGCGTCTGGAGTGGACCGGGAGGGTCCAGGGTGCTCCTCTTTTGGAAGGGACCAAGGGCCAGTCTGGAGCAACCAGACCAGCAGTGTAGATTTCTGGGATCGTCGTCTAGGAGGTCACTAGCCAGCCGGCAAGTGACCAGACAACGCGTCCAGCAGCAATCAAGCAAAAGGGCCCCCCGCAGATCTCGTGGATGCTGGAGGGCTGGTCTTTGGTGCAGGAGCTGCTCGGGGCTGGGGCGTCTCAATCCCCAAAGCACTTTCTCAAGGAGGCCTCAGAAGTCGTGCTTGAAGCGAAGTGCAGTCTCTTCAAGATGGCCGGTCCCACTGGTCTCGTCGCACCCACGGGTCTCAGCTGTGCTGCAGATGTGGGTAGAGGTCAGAGAGGTCTGGGGGTCCGGGTCTCGTCGGGCTCTGAAGTCTGGATCCGGCTGGAAGGACGACAAAGTGAACCGCTAGGACGCTTGATGGTGCCTGCAGTTGCAGGGTGGACACTCCTTGCCCACAAGGGAGATTCTTAAGTCTTCTGTGGAGCAGAACGTCGAAGTCCAGAGTTTCTTCTTGTAAAGTTGTCCGGATAAATCTAATTTGGAACGGGACCAGCTCCTACCTTTATTCTCCTAAAGGGGGCTGTACTGGTGACTAGGTCCCTCCCCTGGGTGGGACCAGGACGGGGGGTGGTTACACCCCCTATCCTTTGTCCGGTTTCGCGCCAGAACTGGGGCTGGAGTGCCCCAGCAACTGGTTTGAACCGGTGTATGCACAGGGCACCTTGGGTGCCCCAGGCATGTCTCATTCCTTTCAGGCCTCCCTACCTCAATACACAAAATCCTGTCTGGGGTGGTGCTTGCACCTCCCAAGTCAGGAAACCCTTTGTCCAGGCCTCCCTCGCTGGAAGGACTCCCAGCAGCAGGAGGTCAGACTTGTGTCTGTGGTGGCAGCATCCATTTTGTGATGCTGAGGCTCGAGTTAACTTTAACCGGGGTTCACAGTTACATACATGTCGTGTCCCTCTAGAAGGGTGGAATGCTACCCCCGTCGCCTGGATTGGCGAGGGGGTAGTATTCCAATTCGTATGACGCCTTACTCAACATGTTTTGATAATGTTTTGCCAGAGTTAGCATTCAACCGCGAGGATTATAATTCACTTAAGAGTATATGGTATAGTGTTATCATGGAACAGCTATGAGGACTTGGTTCCGCAAGCTGCAGACAGGCTCAGCTCATGCTAGAGCACCACCTCACATAATTCCAAACACTCTCCCTTCAGGATTGATAAGGCCTGCCATAGGAGTGACTGATAGGAATATATGTGTCCATTTTAGGGTTAGATATAGGTAACTATATCTACAGCAAAGGGTGATTACACCACCTTGCCCCAGCTGTCTTACCAGCCAGTTGTGTCTGTTTAGATGGCCAGCCAGGGTTGGCATAATACATGCTTCAGGCCCTGGGTACACCTATGCCCTGGGTACCTAAGGTACACTGTACCGGGACTGATAAGGTGGCCCAGTACCAATTGGTAAATGCACCTAAAGTACATGGATGTCAATTTAGAGAGAGAACAGCTAGGCTGTGGGTCTGATTAGCAGGTCCACAGCCAGGGAAAGTCGTAAACCAGTGAAGCAAAAAGCAAAAATCTGGGGTGACCATAGGATTGCAGACCCCACTCTCCTACAGGTTCTATCATGGCTCTGTGTATCTGGCGCGGAAAAGCTGTGTATCAGAACTGACGTCAGCGCGCCAGGGCGGCGTCTAAGTACTCCGGCGCCATCGATGCCGACGACGGACGCGGAGCCGCGGACGACGCCTGCCGGCGGTCAGGGTTATTGCTACGCAAAATTTTCCGGATCCAGTCTGACGCCTGGGGATATTCTAAGGTAAGGAATCTATCACTAACTAATGTCTTTTACAGATATATCATTACACAAGTAGTAACTTGTGCGTCCGGTCCCTTAGCCCTCCACAACAAACGGCACAAGCCGCGTCAGAACGGGGCGGGGACGGAGGTTACCACACTGTCTCTGCCCTAGCAGTCAATAAAGATGGGTAAGTTTATTTTAAAAGAGTAAAAAAGTGCAGATTCAGATGCTATCCAAACGAGCAAAATGAAAGTTTGAAAATACACACGAGTGTCGGAACAGAATAAAGTGATATTAAAAAACAGCAGAATATCAGCAAAATGTCTGTGGAGTAAGGTGATAGGTGGGACACCTACCGCTGGTGTTCTCGTGTCCGCTCCGGCATGCTGTTTAAATAGGAGTGAGTCGGGCGACCCGCGCACACATCAGCTGCTGCCAACCCAGAAGTTCTCAACAAGTACGTCCGGTCCCTTAGCCCTCCGCAACAAACTGCACAAGCCGCGGCGGAACAGGACGTGGACGGAGGTAACCACACTATGTCTCTGCCCTTAGAACTTCCTTGGCCAGTCTTCCAGGCAACACTAGGGGTCACAGGGATAAGCCAGGTGTCAAAGCTGCAACCCCCCAAATAACACTACTTTGGCGTGGACTCCTGCATTGTTTTTCATAATGTCCCACATTAGGTTCCACACACTGTCCCCTCCAATTTGCTATGTTTGATCTGTGTCTAAAAGAAAATGCAAGACAAAACTGACATTGTTTCAAAGGGGTGATGCCCATACGTGGCTCTGCACGATCGCATCTGGAGCAGTGCAAGATCATCCTGCTGAGTCGGGTAGCGCCACCTCTTGGTATGCTGGAGCAGTTGCTGTTGAACATTTTTGGCCAGTCTGACAACTTGGACTGTTTTGGGAATATTCTAAAGGTGAGGTATTTGAAGTTAGATAATGTATCCAGCAGAAGGAGCATTGCTAAAGGTAAATAACATGATTATCTTATAGCTCCTTAGATAGCCTCCACATTTCAATTTGCCATCTAAAGCTAAATCTTTTAATTGGCATTTCCATAGTCCAAAGTACAATAAAACATTAGTAGATTGTTCTAGTTCCGACCAAGAAGGCAGAATTTCAGGCTTGTAAATAAATGTCATTAATGTCAAAACCTTTGTAAATCTCCACAGAAACTTATTAAACATGTTCTTCTTTTCCTTTGGTCGTTAAATAAGCTTATAAAAGTGCAAATTAGAGAATCCACTGCACTGGCCAGAGCTGTGCCTTCTTCACAACCCAAGACACCAGTTGTTCATATGGCAAAACCATTTTCAAAGTTGACGTCCACTTGCGTTGAGGCCAAAGACCAAACTATAATGTTCCCTAAAACTCTTTCCGGAAGCACTTCAGGTAACACATGTCTTCTGTTTACTTAACTGTATTTATATCAGTTATTGCTGGGGAATATTTCTTGTTTTCTTTGAGATGCGGAGCCTTATTACAAAGTATTATTAACAGTCAAGCTTCTTTTCACAGACAAAATGTTCATTGATATATTGTTCTAACAATTCCCTTATTGTCCATGTTGTTGGATGCTTTAAGATATGGAAACCGTTTTATTCCATTAGCATTGTTTAGAGGCCGTTTGTTAGTGTCCTGGAGTCATTAACTACGTAGGGTTATCGTGTGTTTACTGTTTTATAGCAGTGGTGACCGAAACCACCAAAAGTCTTGTAGTTAAAGGCACTAACTCTGTAAATATGCAGAGACAAGGACTCTAGGGTTGCTGTAGGAGATTGATGTGTTTAGAAACTCACAGTTTAATACATTCTTACACTCACATTCAATATTCATCCAAAACAGTATTTTGAGCAATGAGTAGCGCTTTTAAGTAAGTAAAGAGAGCATTTAACATGTGATGTTCAGAACAAAACCTTGCCCAGGCAGGTAACTCCACTCCGCCAGTGGATTTCACAAAGTTTTGCCTACTCAGCGCTCCATGCCAAGGAATAGTTTAGGCAAAACTCCTACTCCGTGGTGGAGCAGAGTTAACCAGCCCATCCACCGTCCCTAATTATAATTTTTTTTAAAAGGCACTTACCTGCTGTGGCTGCCTCCTCCTCACCATGACTGCCCTCCTTCCTCGTTGCCTTACGTTATACGTCTTGCGCAAGCGGAGCAGAGTTCCACTGAGTTTTTTCCAACTCTGTAACTCCGCTTTGAGGCACTACGCCAGCTCTGCCTGGGGTTACTTACAGCCTCAATATTTGTATAGTCTTTATGTATCTGAAAGAGACACGTTAGTGATAGATTCCTTACCTTAGAATATCCCCAGGCGTCAGACTGGATCCGGAAATTTTTTGCGTAGCAATACCCCTGTGTGCCGGCAGGCGTCGTCCGCGGCTATTTCGTCTGTGTCGTTAGCACCGGAATGACATCGTCAGAGTACTTAGACGCCACCCTCACGCGCTGACGTCAGTTCTTCTTTTTTGCGCGCCAGCTAGCGCAGATCCGGAGAAGCTCTACCCCTTAGTCTTTTTTGACTAAACTTTTTGATCTTTTTGATCATTTCTCTACTCGAGTCTTCGACTCCGACGGTGCCGGTAGGGATGCCCGGGTTTAAACCCTGTTCTAAGTGCGACCAACTGATGTCGGTTACCAACCCCCATCGCCGGTGTCTGAAGTATCTGAAAGAGACACGTTAGTATTAGATTCCTTACCTTAGAATATCCCCAGGCGTCAGACTGGATCTGGGATTTTTGCGTAGCAGTACCCTTGCGCGTCGGTAGGCGTCGTCTGCGGCTCCGCGTCCGTCGTGGGCGCCGTGATGACGTCGTCGGAGTACTTAAACGCCGCCTCCGCGTGCTGAGGTCAGTTATTCTATTTTCCGCGCCAGCAAGCGCAGATCTGGAAAAAGCAGTAACCATAGTCAATTTTTGACTAACTTTTTGGATCTTTTGATCATTTTTCGAACTCTTCTCGACTCCGATCGGTGCCGTAGGGATGCCTGGCTTTAAACACTGCGAGGATTGCGACCGCACGATGTCGGTCACGGACCCTCACCACCTGTGTCGAACGTGTCTAAGCGTCGACCACGACGACAAGGCCTGCTCCGACTGCCGGGCCCTCTCTTCGAAAGCCAGGCGGGAGCGGTCCCGCAGGCGACTCGAACTCCGGCAGTCGGTCCCGCGCCGCGAGAGGTCTCGATCCCACGGGAGGTCGCGGGACAGGTTTCGGGCTCGGAGCCACCACAGCTCCGAGAGTAGGCCGCACTCCTCCGGGTCGAAGTCGTCGTCAGGTAAGAAGCACAAGAAGTCCAAGAGGCGTCATCGCTCTGCGGACTCCCCCCGACGCTCACGCGATGCGGCCGGGGGTTTGGGTGACACCACCCACGTGGCTCCGTCGGAGTCGCGGGCGCCGCGTACAGCTCCACACCCTCCGGTCCCTGGGCTAAACGCGACGCAGGAGGAGATCGAGTGCTTCCTCATGGCCATGAGGAAACTCTCTCCTCCGACGGGCTCCGCGGCGCCTTCGGGCCCAGCGGACCCGTCTGGGGCCCCTAGCGGGTCGGGGGTTTCGACCCCGACGCCGTCAGGTGCTTCGGCCCCGTCGCCGCCGACGCCTTCGGGCCCGGCGCCGCAGGTTCCCACTCTCCCGACGCCGCCGGCGCCTTCGGGCCCGGCGCCGCGGGGTCCAGTTGTCCCGGGCCGCCGGCGCCTTCGGGCCCGGCACCGCAGAACGCCGCTTGACCTTCTTCGGGGTCTGGATCGTGGCCGGTGGACCTTACGACCTCCCCGGCGTCGGACCATCAGGTGTCGCCTGCGGCGCCGTCCGCGATGCCCCCGATGCCCCCTTCATTCCTGTTCCGACGTCGGGACGGCCCCGATGGGCGCCGCTCCAGACGTCGTTTGGGGAGTTTCACTTCTATGAGCAGGCCCCATTAGTTGAGAACCCTGAGTTTAAGGAGATGGGTGATGAAGAGGATTGGGAGGGGTCTGAGGACCCTCTGACCAGAGAGTGTCAGTCTCATGAGGACTAGGCAGGAGACCTTGGGGAAGCCAGTGGCCTGGACACCTCTCCAGACACTGGTTTTGTCTCCCCTCCTACCGTGGCTTCGGAGGAGGGGGCAACCTACAGTGTGGTGTTTATGAGGGCTGCCAAGGCCTTGGGCCTTGAGCTCCCCGTCGCGGCCGTGAGGACTAATCTCCTCACTGAGGTCCTTACACCGCAGTCAAGCGCGGCCGAGCCTCTGCTGCCCTTTAATGAGGTTCGCCATCACCACCTCCACTGGCGCACCTTCACTTCGGACAGGTGGGTGCTGCAGATCGTCCGAAGGGGCTACTCCCTCCCCTTTGAGGCGACTCCTCCAACCATGCCACCGCAGAACCACCGTGTATCGGGGGATCATTTGCGACTTCTGCAGGAGGAAGTTACGGCCCTCTTGGCCAAGGGGGCCATCGAGCGCGTTCTTGTGCCCGAAGTAGGGTGTGGTTGCTACTCCCACTACTTTCTGGTACCCAAGAAGGGCAAAGGGGGCCTACGCCCTATCTTGGACCTAAGGAACGTCAACGGCTTCCTCCGGAAGGAGAAGTTCAAGATGCTGACACTGGCTTCAGGTCCTAGCTGCCCTGGACCCAGGAGACTGGATGGTAGCGTTGGACTTGCAGGACGCTTATTTCCACATCCCCGTCCTGCCGGCCCACCGGCGTTACCTGCGGTTCACGGTTGGCCACGAGCACTTTCAGTATACCGTGCTCCCCTTCGGCCTTACCAGCGCCCCACGGGTGTTCACAAAGGTGATGGCGGTGGTCGCAGCTCACCTGCGCAGGCTAGGGGTTTCAGTCTTCCCCTACCTCGACGAAGGCGGGCTCGCCCCAGACAGTCGTCAGCCACCTCCAGACTACGGCAGACCTCCTGCACCGGCTGGGGTTCTCCATCAATGTGCCGAAGTCACACCTGTGCCCCTCTCAGAAGCTCCTTTTCATCGGAGCGGTTCTCGACTCGGCGCGGTTTCGGGTTTATCCACCCGAACAGCGGGTCCGGGATATTCAGGCTCTGATTCCCATCTTTCAGCCGTTATCCCGGGTCTTGGTCAGGTTGACGCTGCGGCTTCTGGGGCTGATGGCCTCCTGCATCCTGCTGGTGCATCACGCCAGGTGGCGGATGCGGGCTCTGCAGTGGGACCTGAAGTTTCAGTGGGCCCAGCATCAGGGCAACCTATCCGACCACGTCCTGATCTCGGAGGGCACTGCGAGACAGCTGCAGTGGTGGCTCACGGACCGCGATTGGGTCAGTGGCAGATCCCTCTCCCTTCCCCAACCGGAGCATGTAGTTGTGACGGACGCGTCCCTCCAGGGCTGGGGAGGCCACATGGGAGAGGCGGAGATCAGAGGCCTCTGGTCTCCGGCGGAGACCCGACTCCACATCAACCTGTTGGAGTTACGGGCGATTCGTCTAGCACTGAAGGCATTCCTCCCCTCTGTCCGGGGGAGTGTAGTGCAGGTGTTCACGGACAACACCACCGCCATGTGGTACTGCAACAAACAGGGCGGGGTGGGGTCATGGACCCTTTGCCAGGAGGCTCTGCGCCTCTGGCAATGGCTGGAACGCCAGGGCGTGACCCTGGTGGCTCAACACCTGGCAGGTTTTCTGAACGCCAGGGCGGACAAGCTCAGCCGTCGGTGCATGATGGATCACGAATGGCGCCTGAACTCGGACTTGGCGCAAGGCCTCTTTGAGCAATGGGTAGAGCCTTGGTTAGATCTATTCGCCACCGAAGAGAACGCGCAATGTCATCAGTTCTGCGCGTTGGAATTTCCAAGGCGGCACTCGCTCGGAGAGGCTTTTCGTCGCGAGTGGAGTTGCGGTCTACTGTACGCCTTTCCGCCTATACCACTTCTGCCCAGAGTGCTGAAGAAGATCAAGCGCGACCGGGCCCAAGCCATCCTTGTGGCTCTGGACTGGGCTCGAAGGTACTGGTATCCAGAGCTACTCAGTATGTCAGTCGATCCCCCGGTTCGTCTGCCTCTTCAGGAGGACCTTCTGTCGCAGCAGCAGGGGGCGGTCCTCCACCCGAACCTGTCCAGTCTCCACCTCCATGCTTGGAGATTGAGCGGCGACAGTTGAGGCCATTTGACTTGCCTCCTGAAGTCTGTAACGTCATTCTGGCAGCCAGGCGTCCCTCCACAAAGTCGGTATACGCCTGCAGGTGGAACAGATTTGTGGCATGGTGCACAGCAAAGGCTGTGGATCCTCTTGCTGCCCCTCTTTCTGAGGTTCTTCTCTTCCTTCTTTCTCTTGCCCAGCAGGGCTCTGCTCTGGGCACTATCAAGGGCTACCTTTCTGCCCTTTCAGCCTTTCTAAGGCTGCCTGATCAACCTTCTTTGTTCAAGTCCTCTATTGTAAATAGATTTCTAAAGGGCATCACTCACACATTTCCTCCTGTTCCGTTTGTGATGCCTCAGTGGGACTTGAACCTGGTTCTTACGTTTCTGATGTGCGCTCCCTTTGAGCCACTTCACAACTGTCCTCTTCACCTTCTTACTTTGAAGACTGCTTTCCTGGTTGCCATCACCTCTGCCAGGAGAGTGAGTGAGCTCCAGGCCCTTTCTTGTACTCCACCTTTCCTTTCTGTCCATCCGGACAAAGTGGTGTTGCGTACCAAGCCATCTTTCCTGCCCAAGGTTGTCACGGCCTTCCACATCGGGCAGTCTATCACCTTGTGAGAAGTTGGCCTGATATATGATGCTCACTAGTTCTAGTGATCACCTTGTATTAGTCCAAACAACCCTTATGGTGATTGGTTGTAAGTCAACCTTATAGACCAGCTATCCTAATGGTAGCATGGACAAAGCAGTCTTAGGCTAAACTCTTTTGGCATGTGAAGCCAGCTGTTTTACCACAATATAACCCCTTGAATACCAAGTGAAAGGACACCACACAGGTTGTTATGAAAATAAACAGTATATTTATTAATAACAACACCTCTGAACTCTTTATGAGGTCAGAGGGCTAAACACATGACAGTCTCTTACGAAAAATACTACAAGTAGCACAAAATTACAATGGTGCCCTAGGGGCACGACAAACCATATACTAAGTAAGTGGAATGTGAAAGTCGATAATCGGAATAATGCTGTCCAGAGGCTGTAGGATCGATGGGACCCCGCTATACTAACTTCAGGTAAGTAATAGGAGGCCCACGGAACGCGAGTGCAGAGTGTGAACTCTCACGCGAAATGCGTAACAACGTCTATGGACAGTACAGTTCAAAGAAAAGGTGAGTACAGACAATCCTGACTAGGTAGGACTAAAACGACTGTGGAACTCGACACTAGGACAGTTAAACTACCCTTGAGCACCGAAATGCTCGTGTTACCTCAACCACGGGCCGCGGGTGCATAGGTGTCAAAGTGCGTCGGGTTCTCGCGTTGAAGTCTATGGAGCCTGAAAGAAAAGATGCTGCAGGCGACCAGGAGGAAGATGTCCGGTGCAATCCAAGGGTGGATTGTTGAAGAAGGAGACCTGAAAGCAGAGGGGACAGTGTTCACAGTCACTAGCCAGTGACTGGAGTGGAACCAGGAAGGAACCAGATGTCGACGACGCGATCTGAAAGAAACAGGTTAGTATTAGATTCCTTACCTTAGAATATCCCCAGGCGTCAGTCTGGATCCGGAAACTTTTGCGTAGCAGTACCCCTGCGCGTCGGTAGGCGTCGTCTGCAGGCGTCCCCTGCGGCTCCGCGTCGTCGGCGTCGTGCGCCGTGATGACGTCGCTGGAGTATATAGACGCCGCCTCCGCGCGCTGACGTCAGTTCTTCTTTTTTCCGCGCCAGTTAGCGCAGATCCGAAGAGCAGTACTCCGGTCTTTTGACCAAGTGTTTGTAAACCTAATTCTTTCTACGGTGCCGGTAGGATGCCTGGGTTTAAGAGCTGCGACGAGTGCGACCGCATGATGTCGGTCACCGACCACCATCGACTCTGCCTCCGGTGTCTGGGCGCGGACCACGACGTGGAGTCCTGCGTCGACTGTCGGGCCTTGACTGGAAAAGCTAGGCGGGAGCGGTCCCGCAAGCTTCTCGAGCTCCGGGTGTCGGCCCCGCGTCGAGAGCGGTCCCGGTCCGGTCGGAGGTCGAGGGAGCGGTCGAGGGAACGTTCGCGGAGCCGCCATGGGCGCTCCGGGAGTCGCCACCATTCCTCCGGCTCGTCAGGTAAGCACAAGAAGTCGGGGCGTCGCCATCGCACCCCCGACTCCCCCCGACGCCCGCGTGATGCGGCCGGGGGCTCGGGTGGCCCCAGCCCCGCGTGGGTCGCCGACGCCGTCTACCCCATACCCGTCGGTCCCTGGGGAAGGCGCGTCGCGTGAGGAGATCGAGGCCTTCCTCATTGCTATGAGGGCGAGGTCTCCTCCGGCGGGGCCTTCGGCGCCTGCGGGCCCGTCGGTCCCGTCTGGGGGCCCGAGCGGTTCGGGTGCTCCTGCCCCGGCGCCGCCGGTGGCTCCGGCCCCGGCGCCGCTGGTTCCCTCTGGTTCGTCGCCGGCTGGTCTTCCGGCCTCTCCGGCGTCGGTTCCTGTGGGCCAACCCGTGGTACCGCCCCCGCGTGGTGCAGCGACTCCGCCGTCGGCTCCGGTCGGCGTCGGGTCACCGGCGCCGCGCGGCGCCACCCCCCTTTCCTCCCCGACTCCGGACGCGGAGTCGGACCGGCGTCGGCCGACGCCGGATCCGACGCCGATGGGGCCCGTTGACCCCGATGTCTATATCGTCGACCCAGAATATGGGTATGATGAAGATGAGTATGGAGAGGGTTGGGAGGGGTCTGAGGACCCTCTATCCCGTGCCTGCCAGTATGATGTGGACTGGGTAGGTGATCTGGGTGATGCCAGTGGCCTGGACGAGTCGCCCAACCCTGGGTTTGTCTCTCCGTCCCCTGTGGCGTCTGAGGCAGGTGCTGCCTATTCGGTGGTCCTGATGAGGGCTGCCAAGGCCTTGCACCTTGTGCTCCCCGTCGCGAAGGTCAAACCGAACATTCTGACCGAAGTGTTTAAACCGCAGTCATGCCCCCAGGAGCCTCTGCTGCCGTTTAATGAGGCCCTGTCGGATGTCCTTTTGGGCACCTGGTCCAGGCCCGCTTCTGGTGCGCCGGTTGACCGGAATGTCGCAAGGCGTCACCGTCCATGCTCGGACGACCCTGCCTTTTTGTCCACCCATCCCTCCCCGGAGAGTCTGGTGATCCAGGCCTCCACTTCGCAGTCCGCATTTCCGTCGGCTCCGCCCGATAGGGAATCAAAGCGGTATGACCAATTTGGTAAAAAGGTCTTTTCCTCTTTGAGCGCTGGGCTGCGGTCTTGTAATACCGCGTGCCTCTTGGGCCGCTACACCCACTCCCTGTGGGATACGGTCGAGGAGTGTCTGCCGCAATGTCCCCAGGAGGTGCGGGACAAGCTCACCCGGGCCTTAGTTGAAGGCCGGGATGCGGCGCGGTACTCGATCCGTTGTGGTCTCGACACGACCGACTCGCTGGGACGGGCGATGTCCACAACGGTGGCGATTCGTCGCCATGCTTGGCTGAGATCTGCCAACTTCTCGCCAGACGTCCAAAATTCACTCATGGACATGCCATTTGATGGCAGTCGCCTGTTTGGTGACAAAGCGGACCACGCGCTGGAGCGCTTCAAGGACTCCAGGGTCACGGCCAAGTCCTTGGGTCTTTCGACCCAGCGCCAGCAGACGGGTTCGTTTCGGCCCTTTCGTGGCCAAGGGAGGGGAGGTCCCACACGTGCTGCCAGCCACGCGACGCAGAACGCTCCCCAGCGCGGTGGCGGCCGTGGTTTCCGCCGTGGTGGCGGTAGAGGCCAGCGGCGTGGTCAGTCCACGCCTCCCTCCGCTGCTGCATCCAAGCCTTCCTAGTCCGAGCTTTCGGGCTCACGTGACGCCAGTGGGTGGCAGGGTTCGCCATCACCACTCCCGCTGGCGCGCGATAACATCGGACAGGTGGGTGCTGCAGCTTGTCCGAAGGGGCTATGCCCTCCCCTTCGAGTCCACTCCTCCAGCCATGCCACCGCAGAACCACCGTGTGTCGGGGGACCACTTGACACTTCTGCAGGAGGAAGTTACGGCCCTCTTGGCCAAGGGGGCCATCGAGCGCGTTCCTGGGCCAGAAGTAGGGTGTGGTTGCTACTCCCACTACTTTCTGGTACCCAAGAAGGACAAGGGAGGCCTGCGTCCTATCTTGGATCTACGGAACGTCAACGGCTTCCTCCGGAAGGAGAAGTTCAAGATGTTGACTTTGGCTCAGGTCTTGGCTGCTCTAGACCCACAAGACTGGATGGTAGCGTTGGACTTGCAGGATGCGTATTTTCACATCCCCGTCCTGCCGGCCCACCGGCGTTACCTGCGGTTCACGGTAGGCCGCGAGCACTTTCAGTTTATCGTGCTCCCATTCGGCCTTACCAGCGCCCCACGGGTGTTCACGAAAGTGATGGCGGTGGTCGCAGCTCATCTGCGCCGGTTAGGGGTTTCGGTCTTCCCCTACCTCGACGACTGGCTGTTGAAGGCGGGCTCGCCCCAGACAGTCGTCCACCACCTTCAGATGACGGCAGACCTCCTGCACGAGCTGGGGTTTTCCATCAATGTGCCGAAATCACACCTGTGTCCCTCTCAAAAGCTCCTTTTCATCGGAGCGGTTCTCGACTCGGCGCAGTTTCGGGTTTATCCTCCGGAACGGCGGGTCCGGGATATTCAGGCTCTGATTCCCATCTTTCAGCCGTTATCCCGGGTTTCGGTCAGGTTGACGCTGCGGCTTCTGGGGCTGATGGCCTCCTGCATCCTTCTGGTGCATCACGCCAGATGGCGGATGCGGGCTCTGCAGTGGGACCTGAAGTTTCAGTGGGCCCAGCATCAGGGCAACCTATCCGACCATGTCCTGATCTCGGAGGGCACTGCGAGACAGTTGCAGTGGTGGCTTACGGACCGCGATTGGGTCAGGGGCAGATCCCTCTCCCTTCCCCAACCGGAGCACGTGGTTGTGACGGACGCGTCCCTCCAAGGCTGGGGTGGCCACTTGGGAGAGGCGGAGATCAGAGGCCTCTGGTCTCCGGCGGAGTCCCGGCTCCATATCAACATGTTGGAGCTGCGGGCGATTCGCCTAGCACTGAAGGCATTCCTCCCCTTTGTCAACGGGAGTGTAGTGCAGGTGTTCACGGACAACACCACCGCCATGTGGTACTGCAACAAACAGGGCGGTGTGGGGTCGTGGACCCTTTGCCAGGAGGCTCTGCGCCTCTGGCAATGGCTGGAACGTCAGGGCGTGACTCTGACGGTTCAACACCTGGCAGGTTCTCTGAACGCCAGGGCGGACGAACTCAGCCGTCGGTGCTCGGTGGATCACGAATGGCGTCT
The DNA here is from genome assembly GCF_964261635.1 of Lissotriton helveticus. Lineage (NCBI taxonomy): Eukaryota > Metazoa > Chordata > Amphibia > Caudata > Salamandridae > Lissotriton > Lissotriton helveticus. The sequence goes on along the minus strand of NC_136063.1, from coordinate 833,872,513 downwards.
GAACTCGGATGTGGCGAGAGGCCTCTTTCAGCAATGGGGAGAGCCTTGGTTAGATCTATTCGCCACAGAAGAGAACGCGCAATGTCATCAGTTCTGCGCGTTGGAGTTTCCAAGACGGCACTCGCTCGGCGACGCCTTTCGGCGCGAGTGGAGTTGCGGTCTGTTGTACGCCTTTCCGCCTATACCACTTCTGCCCAGAGTGCTGAAGAAGATCAGGCGCGACCGGGCCCAAGTTATCCTTGTGGCTCCGGACTGGGCTCGAAGGTACTGGTATCCCGAGCTACTCAGCATGACAGTCGGTCCCTCGATCCGCCTGCCCCTTCAGGAGGACCTTCTGTCGCAGCAGCAGGGGACGGTCCTCCACCCGAACCTGTCCAGTCTCCACCTCCATGCGTGGAGATTGAGCGGCGACAGTTGAGGCCATTTGACTTGCCTCCTGAAGTCTGTGATGTCATTCTGGCAGCCAGGCGTCCCTCCACAAAGTCGGTATACGCCTGCCGGTGGAACAGATTTGTGGCATGGTGCACAGCAAAGGCTGTGGATCCCCTTTCTGCCCCTCTGTCTGAGGTTCTCCTCTTCCTCCTTTCCCTTGCCCAGCAGGGCTCTGCTCTGGGCACTATCAAGGGCTATCTTTCTGCCCTTTCCGCCTTTTTGAGGCTACCTGATCAGCCATCTTTGTTCAAGTCCCCTATTGTGTTAAGATTCTTGAAGGGCATCACGCACATGTATCCTCCAACTCCGTTCGTGATGCCTCAGTGGGACTTGAACCTGGTTTTGACTTTCCTGATGTGCGCTCCCTTTGAGCCCCTTCATTCCTGTCCTCTCCGTCTTCTCACCTTAAAGACGGCCTTCCTGGTAGCCATCACCTCTGCCAGGAGAGTGAGTGAGCTCCAGGCTCTTTCTATTCAACCTCCTTTCTTGTCTGTTCATCCTGATAAGGTGGTTCTTCGGACTAGACCTTCTTTCCTGCCCAAGGTAGTCTCTGCTTTTCACATTGGGCAGTCCATCACCTTGCCCTCCTTCTTCCCGCCTCCGCATCCTTCAAAGGATGAAGAGCGGCTCCATCGTCTGGACCCAAAACGTGCGCTTTCATTCTATATGGATCGCACACGCCAGTTCCGGGTGGATGACCAACTGTTTGTTGGCTACGTGGGTGAGAAGAAGGGAAGGGCGGTACAGAAACGGACCATCTCTCGGTGGGTCGTCCTGTGCATCAAAGCATGCTACTCTTTGGCTCGGAAGGAGCCTCCTGTTGGGCTGAGGGCCCATTCCACTCGGGCCACGGCGGCTACTACTGCCCTGGGCCGGGGAGTCCCTTTGCAGGACATTTGCCAGGCGGCCACGTGGGCCTCGCTGCACACCTTTGCGAGGCACTACTACCTGGACAGTCAAGTCCGGAGGGATGGCTTCTTTGGCCGTTCGGTCCTCCAGGACTTTCTGGTGTAGGTTGTATTGGTTCGCAGACCCACCACCGGGGTTGGTATTGCTGGGGTATCTATTCTAAGGTAAGGAATCTAATACTAACCTGTTTCTTTCAGATGAACAAGTTACTTACCTTCGGTAACGATATATCTGTAAGAAACAGTAGTTAGTATTAGAATTCTTACCGCCCCACCCATCCTCCCCGTTCTGCGAACTGATACCTAGGGTTAAGGACATCCCTTTCAGGGCCCTAGTTTTCAAATGGCACCAGTGTTGGTTCTCACATGGCTCTGCGTGTTCTGGCGCGGAAAAGCTGTGTGCAAAGAACTGACGTCAGCGCGCGGAGGCGGCGTCTATATACTCCAGCGACGTCATCACGGCGCACGACGCCGACGACGCAGAGCCGCAGGGGACGCCTGCAGACGACGCCTACCGAAGCGCAGGGGTACTGCTACGCAAAAGTTTCCGGATCCAGACTGACGCCTGGGGATATTCTAAGGTAAGGAATCTAATACTAACTACTGTTTCTTACAGATATATCGTTACCGAAGGTAAGTAACTTGTTCATCAGGTGAAGAGTGGACGCTTGACTCTGCAGCCACGTGGACCAGGAGGTGTCTTCGACGACCGGTATGGAGGCACGAGCTGTCCCACGCAGGCTCTCGCTGTCGGCGGTGTTGGATCCGGGATTGGAGGCAACAGGCCTTGGCAAAGGCAACCCACGCAGTGAGTGGAGAAAGCGTCTGGTGCGGACTAGGAGAGTCAGGGGTGCCCCTCTTTTGGAAGGGAGCAAGGGCCAATCTGGAGCAACCAGACAAGCAGTGAAGATTCACAGGTTCGTCGTCTAGGAGGCCACTAGCCAGCCGGCAAGTGACCAGACAACGCGTCGACCAGCAAACAAGCAGAAGGGCCCCGCGCAGATCTCGTGGATGCTGAAGGGCTGATCTTCGGTGCAGGGGCTGCTCGGGGTTGGGGCTTCTCAGTCCCCAAAGCACCTAGTCGAGTTTACCTCGGGAGTCGTGCTGGAAGCGAAGTGCAGGTTCGTTCAAGATGGCCGGTCCCACGTGTCTCGTCGCACCCACGGGTCTCAGCTTTGCTGCAGATGTGAGTTGAGGTCGGAGAGGTCTGGGAATCCGGGTCTCGTCGGGCTCTGAAGTCTGGATCCTCGAGGGAAGACGACAAAGTGAAGCCGCTGGACGCTTGATGGTGCCTGCAGTTGCTAGACTCTGTTCGCGTTTTACCGACCTACGATTGATTCAGTGTGCCGCTTTACTCGCACTGCGGTGAGTTTCATCTAAGTTTCATTTGGTCCCTGTTTATCGAATGAGAGTATGTCTCTGTACGTTCTTGGACTTATTTACATCTTACTTTCCTTCGTGATTCTGTTTTTGATACAGATACGACGGAGTTAATTTAATATGCCCTCGATGTGATTTGGTCAAGTCACTTCTTCTAAAGGTACGACTTCTCCTTGCTATCTGCATAAATGTTAGAGTGATTGTTGGTTTCTGTTTTGTATAGTCATTTATCTTAGTCAATAGATATATTTATATACTCTTATATATCTGTCACATTCTCAACAGAACAAGAGTATTTTCCATTGGTTTTCAGTGAGTATTTTTTTGATTATATATGATTATCACTTTGATATTTTGGTGGTGGGTGCATGTCGTTTTGGGACATGGCCACTCTGTAATTACTGTAAATAGGATATTTTAGTCCTTGGACACATTTGTTGACACTTCTTATTTATTTATTAGTTCACCTACTGTTTTGGTGTGGGCAGACGGTCTAGACTTTATTCTCAAGAGTTTGTATATACATAGTTGTGATTGCATCTATATTACTTCACTATAGGTCCATGGTGCAACCTATGTCCTGATGATGGTCTCGTTATACCATAGTGCTTGAGACCGAAACGTCGACGCAACGACACTTCTTTGTAAATAATATCAACATTGATTGATTAGGAATCTTGCATATAGTTTGTACAAAATTACTGTATATATATGGAAGATATGTAAATACTGTCCATATCTATTACAAAAGTGTCTTTTGGTACTGTTTATAGTTTGAACAAATGAAGAAACATTGTACCATTTTGTTGCCGAATATGGTTGGATTTATGATTTAAAAGAAAAATGTTGGAATAAAAAAACAAATGATTTACTATTTGTATTTCTCTCTTGATGAATCGAAATTTATGTTCACATTTGTGACAATCCTTCAACTGTGAAGCATCAACATAAATAGTTTGCCTTAGGAACATTGGTTTTTTTGGAATTGCAGTTGCAGGGTGGACACTCCTTGTCCACAAGTTAGATTCTTCAGTCTTCTGTGGAGCAGAACGTCGAAGGCCAGAGTTTCTTCTTGTTGAATAGTTCAGGATAATCTAATTTGGAATGGGACCAGCTCCTACCTTTATTCTCCTAAAGGGGGCTGCACTACTGACTAGGTCCCTCCCAAGGGTGGGACCAGGAAGGGGGGTGGCTACACCCCCTATCCTTTGTCCGGTTTCCCGCCAGAGCTGGGGCAGGGATGCCCCAGCAACTGGTTTGAACCGGTGTATGCACAGGGCACCTTGTGTGCCCCAGGCATGTCTCATTCCTTTCAGGCCTATCCTCCCCAATACACAAAATCCTGTCTGGGGTGGTGCTAGCACCTCCCAAGGCAGGAAACCCTTTGTCCAGGCCATCCTCGCTGGAAGGACTCCAAGCAGCAGGAGGTCAGACTTGTGTCTGTGGTGGCAGCATCCATTTTGTGATGCTGAGGCTCGAGTTAACTTTAACCGGGGTTCACAGTTACATACATGTCGTGCCCCTCTAGAAGGGTGGAATGCTACCCCCGTCGCCAGAATTGGCGAGGGGGTAGTATTCCAAATCGTATGACACCTTACTCGACATGTTTTGATAATGTTATACCAGAGTTAGCATTTAACCGCGAGGTAGATAATGCGCTTAAGAGTATATGGTATAGCGTTATCATGGAACAGCTATTAGGACTTGGTTCCGCAAGCTGCAAACGGGCTCAGCTCATGCCAGAGCACCATCTCACATAATTCCAAGCACTCTGCCTTCAGGATTGATAAGGCCTTCCATAGGAGTGACTGATAGGAATATATGTGTCCATTTTAGGGTTAGATATAGGTATACTATATCTATAGCAAAGGGTGATTACACCACCTTGCCCCAGCTGTCGTGCAGCCAGTTGTGTTAGTTTTCGATGGCCAGCAGGGGTGACATAATACATGCTTCAGCCCCTGGTAGGCCCTGGGTACACCTATGCCCTGGGTACAGGGACTGATAAGGTGGCCCAGTACCAATTGGTAAATGCACCTAAGTACATTGTTGTCAATTTAGAGAGAGAAAAGCTAGGCTGTGGGTCTGATTAGCAGGCCCACAGCCAGGGAAAGTCGTAAACCAGTGAAGCAAAAAACAAAAATCTGGGGTGACCATAGGATTGTAGACCCCACTCTCCTACAGGCTCGCTTCAGGCAGTCGTCACCCACCCTCAGACTACGACTGACCTCCTGCACTTGCTGGGGTTTTCCATCAATGTGCCGAAGTCGCACCTGAGTCCCTCTCAGAAACTCACCTTTATCGGAGCGGTTCTGGATTCGACGCAGTTTCGGGTTTATCCTCCCGAGCATCGAGTCCGGGATATTCAGGCTATGATTCCCATCTTTCAGCCTCTATCCCAGGTTTCAGTCAAGATGACCCTCCGGCTCCTGGGCCTGATGGCCTCCTGCATCTTGCTTGTGCAACATGCCACATGGCATATGCGGGCTCTGCAGTGGGACCTGAAGTTCCAGTGGGCACAGCATCAGGGCAACCTGTCAGATCACGTCCAGATCTCGGAGGACACTGAGCGACAATTGCAGTGGTGGCTCAAGAATCGTGATTTGGTCAATGGCAGATCCCTCTCCCTTCCCCAACCGGGTCACACAGTGGTGAGGGATGCGTCTTTCTTCTGGGCTTGGGAAGGCCACATGGGAGAGCGGAGATCAGAGGCATCTGGTCTTCGGCGGAGTCCCGGCTTCACATCAATCTATTGGAGCTTAGGGCGATCCGACTTGCACTGGAGGCATTCCTTCCCTCTGTCCGGGGAAGTGTAGCGCCATGTGGTATTGCAACAAACAGGGCGGGGTGGGGTCCTTGACCCTATGTCAGGAGGCTCTGCGCCTCTGGACTTGGCTGGAACATCAAGGCATTACCTTGGTGGTTCAACATCTGGCAGGTTCTCTGAACGCCAGGGCGGACGAACTCAGCCGCAGTGCATGATGGATCACGAATGGCGTCTGAACTCTGACGTGGCGCATGGTCTCTTTCTGCAGTGGGAAGAGCCTTGGTTAGATCTATTCGCCACCTAAGAGAACACTCAATGTCATCAATTCTGCACGTTGGAATTTCCAAGGCGGCACTCGCTCAACGAAGCTTTTAGTCGCGAGTGGAGTTGCGGTCTGTTGTACGCCTTTCCGCCTACACCACTTCTGCCCAGAGTGCTGAAGAAGATTCGGCGCAACCGGGCCCAAGTCAATCTTTTGATTGGGCACGAAGATACTGGTATCTCAAGTTACTCTGCATGACGATTGATTCCCCCGATCCGACTGCCTCTTTGGGAGGATCTTCTGTCGCAGCAGCAAGGGTCGGTCCTCCACCCGAACGGCGACAGTTGATTGCTTTCGATCTTGCCCCTGAAGTCTGTGATGTCATTCTGGCAGCCAGGCGTCCCTCCACTAAAACGGTTTACACCTGCAGGTGGAACAAGTTTGTGGCATGGTGCGCAGCTAAAGCTGTGGATCCCCTTTATGTCCCTCTTTCCGAGGTCCTTCTGTTCCTTCTTTCCTTGGCCCAGCAGGGCTCTGCTCTGGGCACTCACAAAGGTTATCTTTCTACCATCTCCGCCTTTCTAAGACTTCTTGACAACCTTCTCTTTTTAAGTCCCTGGTTGTTAACCGTTTTCTGAAAAGCATTACGCACACGTTCCTTCCCATGCCGTTCATAATGCCTCAATGAGACTTGAATCTTGTCCTGACATATCTGATGTGCGCTCCCTTTGAGCCCCTTCATAACTGTCTTTTACGTCTTCTCACTCTCAAGACGGCTTTCCTGTTAGCTATCACCTCTGCCAGAAGAGTGAGTGAGCTCCAGGCTCTTTCTTCGAAACCTCCTTTACTTTCTGTTCATCCGAACAAGGTGGTTTTAAGGACCCGTCCTTCTTACTTGCCAATGGGTGTCACGCCCTTCCACATCGGGCAGACCATCACTTTGCCAACATTCTTTCCGCATCCTTCAAAGGAGGACGAGAGGTTCCACCGTCCGGACCCAAAACGTGCGCTTTCGTTCTATCTGAAGCGCATGTGAGAAGTTGGTCTGATATATGATGCTCACTAGTTCTAGTGATCACCTTGTATCAGTCCAAACAACCCTTATGGTGATTGATTGTAAAGTCAACCGTATAGTCCAGCTATCCTAGTAGCGTGGTCAAAAGCAGTCTTTTAGGCTAATCTCTTTTGGCATGTGAAGCCAGCTGTTTTACCACAATATAACCCCTTGAATACCAAATGAAAGGACACCACACAGGTTGTTATGAAAATAAACAATCTATTTATTAATAACAACACCTCTGAGCTCTGTATGAGATCAGAGGGCTAAGCACATGACAATACTAAAAAGGAAATACGAGTTCGCACAATATTTACACAAGTGCCTTAGGGGCACGACAAACCATATACTCAAAACAATGGAATGCGAGGAAAGAAAGTACTGTAAGGAGATCCAGAGGCTGGAGGATCGGTGGGACTACGCTACAAACTAGGTAAGTAAGGAGCAGGAGGCCCACGGGACTCACGTGCAGAGTGGAAACTCTCACGCGGGATGCGTACCAACGTCTATGGATCTTACAGTTTACAAAGTTACGGATTCCGGACGAACCCGGTTGGATGGAGGGAAAACAGTGGACCTGGACACTAGGATAGTGAACACAGACTTCAGGACCTAGAAGCTTTAGTTACCTAACCCACAGGCTGCGGGTGCATAGGGCTGAAGTAGTGTCGGGTTTGCTGCGTTGATCCCGGTGATGCCTGAAACAAGAAGTTGCTGGCAGGCAGCCAGATGGAGGAGTCCGGTGGTCTTGGTCACTAGCCAGTGACGGTGCTGGAACCAGGAGGGAACCAGATGCTGTCGCCGCGTTCAGGTGAAGGAAGGGTCGCTTCTCTCTGTAGCTGCGCGGACCAGGAGCTGTTCTTCACGGCCAGGCTGGAGGCACGAACTGTCCCACGTAGTCTGCTGCTGTTGGCGGTGTCGGATCGTCGATCTGGACAACAGGCCTTGGCTAATGCAATCCACGCGGTGAAACAAAGATGCCGTCTGGTGTGGACCAGGAGGGTCCGGGGTGCTTCTCTTTTACAAGGAAGCAAGTGCCAGTCTGGGGGACCAGACTAGCAGAGTCGAATTCTTCGGGTCGTCGTCTCAGAGGGCACAAGCCAGCCGGCAAGTGACCAGACAACAGGAAGGGGAGCAACCAGGCAAAAGGGCCCCACGCAGATCACGTGGATGCTGGGGGGCTGGTCTTTGGTGCGGGAGCTGCGTCGGTGTGGGGCTTCTCAGTCCCCAATGCACTCACTCGAGGAACCCTCAGGGGTCGTGCTGGAAGCACTGTGCAGGTTTCTTCAAGATGGCCGTCTCCACGTTACTCGTCGCACCCACGGGTCCCAGCTGTGCTGTGGATGTGGGTAGAGGTCAGAGAGGTCTGGAGGTCCGGGTCTTGTCGAGCTGGGTCGTCGGATTCCGGGATGGAAGGACTTGCAGCAAACCGCACAGGAGCTTGATGGTGCCTGCGAAGCAGGATGGTCACTCCCTGACCATAGGGGAGATTCTTCAGTCTTCTGATGTTCAGGAGGTCGAAGGTCAAGAGTTCTTCGTGGAAGTTGTCAAGATTAATCTAACTTGGAATGGGACCAGCTCCTACCTTTATTCAGCTAAAGGGGGCTGCACTACGACTAGGTCCCTCCCCTGGGTGGGACCAGGAAGGGGGGTGGCTACACCCCCTATCCTTTGTCAAGTTTCCCGCCAGAGCTGGGGCTGGAGTGCCCCAGCAACTGGTTGGAACCGGTGTATGCACAGGGCACCTTGTGTGCCCCAGGCATGTCTCATTCCTTTCAGCCTTGGCCTACCTAATACACAAAATCCTGTCTGGGGTGGTGCTAGCACCTCCCAAGGCAGGAAACCCTTTGTCTGAGTCTCCCTTGCTGGAAGGACTCCCAGCAGCAGGAGGTCAGACTTGTGTCTGTGGTGGCAGCATCCATTTTGTGATGCTGAGGCTCGAGTTAACTTTAACCGGGGTTTACAGTTACATACATGTCGTGTCCCTCTAGAAGGGTGGAATGCTAACCCCATCGCCAGAATTGGCGAGGGGTTAGTATTCCAATTCGTATGACACCTTACTCGACATGTTTTGATAATGCTATGCCAAAGTTAGCATTTAACCGCGAGGATTATAATGCACTTAAGAGTATATGGTATAGCGTTATCATGGAACAGCTATAAGGACTTGGTTCCGCAAGCTGCAAATGGGCTCAGCTCATGCCAGAGCACCATCTCACATAATTCCAAGCACTCTGCCTTCAGGATTGATAAGGCCTGCCATAGGAGTGACTGATAGGAATATATGTGTCCATTTTAGGGTTAGATATAGAAATACTATATCTAAAGCAAAGGGTGATTACACCACCTTGCCCCAGCTGTCGTGCAGCCAGTTGTCAGATTTGGGTGGCCAGCCAGGGGTGGCATAATACATGCTGCAGCCCCTGGTAGGCCCTGAGTGCACCTATGCCCTGGGTACCTAAGGTACACTGTATAGGGACTGATAAGGTGACCCAGTATCCAATTGGATATGTACCTAAGGTACATGGAGTCCATTTTAACAGGGAGAGCAGGAAGCCTGGGGTCCTGAATAGCAGAATCCCAGGCCAACTAAGTCAAAAACCAGCAAAACACCAGGAAAAAAGTTGGGGTAACCATAGTCAGATATCCACCTTCCTACAGCGTACACAACAGTTCTGGGTGGATGACCAGCTCTTTGTTGGCTACGTGAGCGCCAAAAAAGGTCGGGCCGTGCAAAAACAGACCACCTCTCGGTGGGTCGTTCTCTGCATCAATGCATGTTACTCGTTGGCTAAGAAGGAGCCTCCTGTGGGTCTGCGTGCACATTCAACCAGGGCGACAGCAGCCACTACTGCCTTGGGACGCGGCGTTCCCTTGCAGGACATTTGTCAGGCAGCTATGTGGCCTATATACAGAAGTCTACTACAGGAAAAGATGGAGAAAAGGTTTCCTGAACATACCCATAACTCCAGTGAGGCGCTGTTGGCCAGGTGACCTTCAGACCTAATAACTTTCAGCCATTTAGGTATCCTTTCTTTTGTGAGGATCCATTCAAGTAATCTTCAGAACTAGTCTAAAATCAAAGAATCCTGCTTGCCTGCTTGCAAACTAGTCACAAAAAATTTGAAACTTGGACCATATCTATCTTCACTCCGCAATTACAATTAGATAAACTAATTCTTACCACATTAACAGTTCTGGGTGGATGACGAGATCTTTGTTGGCTACGTGAGCGCCAAAAAAGGTCGAGCCGTGCACAAACGGACTATCTCTCGGTGGGTCGTTCTCTGCATCAATGCATGTTACTCGTTAGCTAAGTAGGAGCCTCCTGTGGGTCTGCGTGCCCATTCTACCAGGGCGACGGCAGCCACTACTGCCTTGGGACGCGGCAGTCCCTTGCCGGACATTTGTCAGGCAGCTATGTGGGCCTCGCTGCACACGTTTACCAAGCATTACTGCCTTGACAGTCTAGTCCGGAGAGACGGCTTCTTTGGCCGTTCTGTTCTCTGTGACTTTCTGGTGTAATCTTGTTCGCAAACCCACCACCGGGGTTGGTATTGCTGGGGTATCTATTCTAAGGTAAGGATTCTGTTACTAACATGTCTCTTTCAGTTGCACAAGTTACTACTTGTGTAACGATATATCTGTAAGAGACATTAGTTAGTGAAAGATTCCTTACCGCCCCACCCATCCTCCCACTTCTGCGAACTGATTTCTAGGGCTAAGGTCATCCCTTTCAGGGCCCTAGTTTCATGGCACCAGTGATCAGTTTCTTGCATGGCTCTGCGTTCCTGGCGCGGAAAGTCATGTACAGAACTTACTTCAGCGCGCATGGGTGGCGCCTAAGTAGTCTCAGTGACTTCATCTCGGCGCTTACGACGCCAGCGACAGATGCGGAGCCGCACGACGCCACCTACCAACGCGCAGGGATACTGCTGACTAAAACTTTCTGGATCCAGTCTGAGGCCTGGGGATATTCTAAGTTAAGGAATCTATCACTAACTAATGTCTCTTACAGATCTATCGTTACACAAGTAGTAACTTGTGCATTGTTACCGAAGGTAAGTAACTTGTTCTTTAAGCATATGAAAATATTTTATCGACTTCAACAATTTAGTGGGACTGCCTAACAACCAAGAGACATGTTCTTTGTTCGTGAATAATAATATAAATGTTAGACACCATAGTTGATAATCTAGTGATCGTCTCATTTATAAATCCACTTATCAAAATGTCCTATTTAGATAAATAATCAGTCATGGGCATCTCCTCATTGACTGTGTTTTGGCTTAGAATTATTTTTTATTTTGACTTTGCTCATGTTGTATTTTTCCTTTTAGAAATAAGCTGCAGAGACTAAGTCTGTCTCTTTTTTTCCTCACAGATTCCTATCTAGACATAAGAAATTCTAAAAATGGAGATGTAAGGTGGTCTTTCTCTTTCTCTGAGCCACCATATGTCAAGGTGAGTTAACTTTTTTTTTGCAAAACTAGTGTTTAACCATGCCCATATCTTTATATTGTTTAACCTTTTTAAAGAAATGTTAGATTATCTAATCTTGATTGTGATTGAAAATATTAATTGAAGCATTTAATGGCAAGATGCAATGTAATTACCTCGTACAGACTCCAGAGGCTGCATCACGAGCAGTCATTCATTTTAGAGCTTTAAAAATTGCTTTTAGATCGTTTTTGCATCCCTTGTGTCCGACCCCCCCCCCCGAGCTGGAATTTGCACAAATACAGGGGCTAAATTAAAGAAACATTGCAGACTTGCACTTTAATACTCTTTCCCCGCTCCCCAGGTGGTGCTTGGCCGATTGCAGGGCTAAGCTCACCGGTCCCGGATGGTAGCAGTTTGGCGGCCATCTTGAGTAGGGCTGACATTGGTGGAGCGCTCTAGTCGCTCTATTTAAGGAGGGCTTGCAGGGCAAACGGGAGATTACCTCCTACAGACTCCAGAGGCTGCATCACGAGCAGTCATTCATTTTAGAGCTTTAAAAATTGCTTTTAGATCGTTTTTGCATCCCTTGTGTCCGACCCCCCCCCGAGCTGGAATTTGCACAAATACAGGGGCTAAATTAAAGAAACATTGCAGACTTGCACTTTAATACTCTTTCCCCGCTCCCCAGGTGGTGCTTGGCCGATTGCAGGGCTAAGCTCACCGGTCCCGGATGGTAGCAGTTTGGCGGCCATCTTGAGTAGGGCTGACATTGGTGGAGCGCTCTAGTCGCTCTATTTAAACGTTCAACCATGTCTCCGCGCAGCGGACGCGTGCAGCGGACGCGCCGGACCTACGCCGGAGTCACGCCTGAGTCCAGCCCGTCTGCACCCGTCCGCGCCTCGGAAGGGCCGGGCTGGACCACAACAGGTGAGGACAGGATAGAAAATTATAGCAGAGAGGCACTACTCGCCCTACGGCCAGCCTACAATGATTGTCAGGTCAGACCCCGCCTCAGGGACTAGTCCAGAGTCCTGCCTATACTGTGGCCATACTTTCCTTTGGTCACAGATTATTCCCAGACCGGCATTAAATGATACTTTTAAAGGAGGTCTTCTTAATGCTAGGTCTCTACCTAGACACGCCCAGCATGTCTTCGATCTATTGGCTGAGGACAACTTGGACTGTTTATTTATTACGGAGACCTGGCTAAATCCGTGCTGTGTCCCAGATATGGTACATTCCTTGCCACCAGGTTTTAGCATGCAAAGGAGAGACAGAGGAGGAGATAAACGAGGAGGAGGAATAGCTATAATTCAGAAGCATATATATGTTCGGTGATTGAACTCCCTGAATTAAAGGAGGTGGAGGGGATGGGTTTTTGCATTAAAATCAGCGAGACCATGACATTTGCGGGGGCCCTCATTTACCGCCCACCAGGTACATGTAAAGACTTCCTGGAAAATATAGGAGAGGCACTGAGTCCTCTGGTGCTCAGATACTCCAATTTTACATTATTGGGAGATGTGAATATACACTTGGAGTCTACCACCGATACCGCAGCTGTCTCTTTTAAAGAATTAATGGAAGTCCTCGGACTAGAGATTGGGACAGTTCAAGCTACCCATGACGCAGGTCATGCCCTTGACTGCATAGCCACCAATCTGCAATCGCTTAAGACAAACTGCCCAATACCTCAAACATGGACAGACCATGCTCTAGTACCATTCATGTTCCCTATTCAGAGCCCTAAGGAATGTAATAATAAGGTTAAGTACGACCAGGCTGACCTACAAGAATGGAGGGCCTTAATGGCAAATCCAAATCTGATTGAGATGGCTAGGGATTGTAAGCCTACCGGGTCAGGCTCAGGGTTCTCAGACCCCAGCACTTTCAGAGAATGGATGGTTGAATTAAAAAATATGACAGGGCGGCCTAACAGGACTCGAAAACAGAATACTAAGAAAAAATCAGCTCCATGGTACAATCAAGAATTAAAAATAGCACAGGGGGAGCTTCGTAGAGCAGAACGCAGATGGAGAAAAAACTATAGCAAACCTGGAAAAGGTGCATCTGCCCCTTGGTTTACGGAAGCATTGGCGGCTTCGCGGCGGCAATGCAAGGTAGCGGAAAGAGCATGGCGTGTGAAATACGACGCGACGGCGAAACTCGCCTACAGGTCTGTGGCGAAAGCTTATCATCGGAACATCCTCGCGGAGAAGAAGGCTTATTTCGCGAGAAAAATTGAAGCTGCTTCCAATTCCTGTAAGGAGCTATTCGCCATTGTGCGGGAGTTTACAACATCTCGCGCAGCACCAACTCAGACCCCCCCTCCTGCGCCTTGGGTCAGGGCGATTGCGGACTTTTTCACCTCTAAGATCCAGCGGATCCAGGACTCCTTCCATGTGCTGGAGCCGGAGATGCCAGGTCTGGCGGAGAATGCCGCTGTTTCCCGACCTAACGCGGGTGTGGCCCTGGCAGCTTTCCCTCCTCTCTCGCTGTCCGCTTCACTTGACCTGATGGCTGGGCTTAAATCAGGTTCCCCCCGGGACGCCTGCCCCGCAAAATTTCTGGCTAAAATGGCAGCTGTCATTAACCCACTCGTGAACCCCTTGTTGAACTGTTCTCTTGCACAGGGTGTGGTTCCCCAGTCCTGGAAGCAGGCAATGATTATTCCCCTGCTAAAAAAGCCTGGCCTGGATGTGGAGGTGTTGGCGAATTATCGACCTATTTCGCTTCTGCCGGCTTTTGCAAAGGTCACTGAAAAGCATGTCCATAAGGTGCTTGCCGATTTCCTGGAGTCCCATGACCTACTGCACCCCACCCAGTCGGGTTTCCGCGCCAATCTTAGCACCGAAACAGCTCTCCTGGAAGTCTCGGAGGCGATAAAGGAGGTGCTGGATTTGGGCGGGAGAGCGATGCTGGTGATGTTAGATCTGTCGGCGGCTTTCGACACTGTCCCGCATGAGGGTCTTCTTGCAAGACTCTCAGAGATTGGTCTCTGCGGGACGGTGCTCCAGTGGTTTCGATCATTCCTGGCGGGCCGTCGACAAACGGTCTGGGCTTCTGCTTGCTCCGCCGACATGTCGCCACTGGGGGTCGGAGTTCCTCAGGGCTCTGTCCTGAGCCCAACTCTATTTAACATCTTTATGACCCCTTTGGCGGCACTGGCGGAGTCTTTCGGGGCCCAGATCGTTTCTTATGCCGATGACACCCAGCTCCTCTTCACCTGTGAGAGGGGTGCGGACTTCGATGGAGGTAGGATCCAGGGTTGCCTTGAGGCTGTGTTTCAATGGTTCCATCATAACAGCCTCAAGTGCAACTCGGATAAATCCGAGGTCCTCTTTTTCGGGTGCAGTTCGGATCCGGACTGGAAAGTGTGGTGGCCTGAGAACATGTTTCCACCAGCAAGTTCGTCCCAGGTAGCTAAAAACCTTGGGATTAAGATCGACAATGGCCTCACACTACGCTCACAAGTAATTGGTCTCACTGGTACCTGCTTTTGCCTACTCCGGATGCTACGCAAGTTCCTTCCCCTGCTATCGGAGGAACATAGGAAGATCACGGTGCAGGCGATTATAGGCTCGAGAATCGACTATTCCAACGTCCTTTATCTCGGCCTGCCAGAATACCTGCTTCAACGGTTACAGGTTGTCCAGAATTCGGCAGCACGTGCCATCTTTGGACTATCTCGCCGTGCTAGAGCCTCGGGCCTCCTGGAGGCTCTGCACTGGCTCCCTGTTCGGAAGCGGATAATTTTTAAGACTCTCACCCTGGCACACAAAGCCTTGCACACCTCCGGAGCAAAATACCTTCAGAAAAGGTTGACTTTTTATCGTCCTGCCAGGTCGCTCAGGTCTGAAGCCCTGTTTCTTGCGGCGGTTCCTCGTGTGAAGAGAGCGCGCATCGGTGGCCGCTCTTTTAAATTACTAGCGCCGCAGTTGTGGAATAAACTGCCTGTGTCCCTGCGCAGCATTCCCAATTTGTTGGCCTTTAGGAAAGGGCTCAAAACCTGGCTTTTTACCTCTTAGCTCTGGCCTCTATTAGGCTTTCTTCTCCTCTGGTTTTCCTTTATTTATTCTCCTTGTTGTGTTATGAGATTAGTGTGCAATTCAAAGCGTCGGGACACTCTTTCGAGTAGCCGCACGCTATATAAAACCCCGGTATAACATAACATAACATAACATAGCAAGGAAGAGCGGGGTAAATATAAAAGGGCTATAAGCACCTACCATGCGCGAATTAAATCAACAAAAAGGAAATTTTACGAATCTGCCATAGTCGCTGCAAAAAACAAACAAAAATGTATTTTTAACATTGTAAATGATTTTAATAAACCCACATTTTTAACACAGGAAATTCCACCCTCAAAAGACCTCTGTGAAAATATAGCTGATTATTTTGAGGACAAAGTACAGGGTCTAACCAAAGATTTTGAAACTCCCTCTCTGGAACCCAGTAGAGAAGGTGGAAGTGCTGATGAAATTATGAACCAGTTAGCAACCTTCCACCCAATTAGCCTGGAAGAAACAAGGCAGTCAATCTTAACCACAAAATCTGGGTCTCCATTTGACCCCTGTCCCATAAGACTCCTGCATCTCATGGTAGATGAAGTAAACCCTATGATTAACGAAATTGTAAATCATTCACTTTCCACGGCCAATGTGCCACTGGAATGGAAACTTGCGGCAGTGAAACCCTTACAGAAAAATCCCCTTCCTGACCCTGCGACTCTTTCCAATCTGCGACCTATCTCACTTCTCCCAGCACTATGTAAGATCGCTGAATCACTGGTTAACAAACAGCTGACCATGTTCTTAGAAGTCAACGAGATATGGCATCCCAATCAGACGGGGTTTAGAGCCCAGCATTCAACAGAATCGGCTCTACTGTACACGACAGATACCATTCGTACTGCCCTAGACCAAGGAAAGAAGGCCGTCCTGATTTTATTAGACCTGTCGGCGGCCTTCGACACGGTCTCCCATGCCATCCTATTAGATCGGCTAAAAACATCGGGCGTGAAGGGGACGGTTCTTGAGTGGTTGGAAAACTACCTAAGGGACAGGAGACAGGTGGTAACCCTGGGGGAATTTACCTCCACGGAAAAACATCAGAAGATGGGAGTACCCCAGGGGTCCAGCCTTAGCCCGACATTATTCAATGTCTATACTGCGCCTCTGATTAAACTAATATCATCCTTTGGCATAGAGGTAGTAGCATATGCCGATGATACGCAGTTAATACTGGTTACGGATAGGGACAACCAATCATGGGAAGAAACATTCAAGGAATGTTTAACTGCCACCTTCGATTGGATGCGGAAGAACCACCTAAAATGTAATACAGGAAAAACAGAGATCATTCCGCTAGGCCCAAATAATGACTTTATTCCCAGGCAATGGTGGCCAGAAAGGGCAGAAATACCGCCTCATACAACCATAGTTGCTAGGAACCTGGGGGTCACGTTTGATTACAATCTTGCCTTCAAGCAGCAGGCAATAAAAGTGGCAGGAATGTGCTGTGGCTTAATCAAAAGCCTGAGGAAATTCTTTGATATACTCCCTTTGGAGGCGAGGAAAACTGTTGCAGTAGCGTTGGTAACGTCGCGCTTAGATTATTGCAACAGTTTGTATGCTGGCACAAATAAAGAAGTAACTTACAGGCTGCAGCTAGTGCAAAGCGCTGCTGCCAGATTGGTGCTAAAATGGCCAAAAAGATAGTCAGCCTCAGGGGCATTAAAAGCTCTTCATTGGCTTCCTATTGTAAAAAGGATCCTGTTCAAGGTTTTGATTATAACATTTCGAGCAATGCACAAAACAGGACCACTATATCTACAGAAAAAATTCAAGAGATACTGCCCAACCAGAAGCCTACGATCATCAAATTCCAATACTTTGGTGGTTCCTAGGTTTCGTTTAAAAACCCGTGGAGGAAAGTCCCTGGCAGTACTGGGTGCAAAGGCTTGGAATACTCTGCCTCCTGCCCTGAGAACTCTAGATAAAGAAACAGAGTTCCGTAAAGAATTAAAAACTTGGATATTTAAACTGCAAGATAGCATGGCCAGAACTCTAGTTTGATGCTTGCCTTTGTATTTGGTCCAACTCTGAGTCACTTTGTCATCTGGTAATTTGCCGGAGGTAGCGCCTAGATGCTCCATTGGAGCGATTGCTGCGCTATATAAATAAAATTTTACATTACATTACATTACATTAAAAGATATAAGTTTGTTAACTCCACCAAGACACACAAGCCGTAACATATACAGAAGTCTACTACAGGAAAAGATGGAGAAAAGCTTTCCTGAACATACCCATAACTCCAGTGAGGCACTGTTGGCCAGGTGATCTTCAGAGCTAATAACTTTCAGCCATTTAGGTATCCTTTCTTTTGTGAGGATCCATTCAAGTAATCTTCAGAACTAGTCTAAAATCAAAGAATCCTGCTTGCAAACTAGTCACAGAAAATGTGAAACTTGGACCACATCGATCTTCACTCCGCAATTACAATTAGATAAACTGATCCTTACCATATTATTGGAGTGTACGGTAGGTGGTGATGGTGTGAGGTTCTGAGCGACCCTGCTCTGCCCCGGAAGTCATGGTGTTAATCGCCTATAAGCTCCATCCAAGCTCACTGATTTCTCATGGATATTTCTACCTACAGATTCCTCACCTTTTCCATATTCAACATTTTTGATAGCTCTTCATGCTTGTTTGGGAGCGCTGCCTCCTCCCTGGAAGCGTCGCTCTCATGATATCACTGAAACCATAAAGCTCCCCTTCAGCACACTGGCGTTCCTCCATCTTGCCTGCAGAGTGGCGCATACTTGGACTTCAACTATCCTCATGAGATGAACTGACTTTTGTCGTAATTTTTCCAACTTTTTTCAGGTGCAGTTGTATAATGTCTCACCCCTAAATGTTCAGGTTTTAAACCCTACAGGGACTGTGATGGGGATATCGTCATCACAGTCCTGTGGTCCAGTCCCACATCCACAACACTGGAGTCGCCATCTTTGTTAAAGTCGTAAAAATTGAAAACACGAGAAGAGGCGTGAAAATTCTGAGCAACGTCGATCTTCAAAGAGTAAGTCCTTCAAACACAATTAGATGGGGCATTCTGTAATGATCGACCCAGACCTTGCTGGTCTTAAAGATGCTAATGGCTTGAAAACCTCGTCTGAATGGGAGCTGTACTCCCCAAATGATTTACCTCACCCAGAGGTCACCTCTTATCATTCAGTCATTAGGAAGTTGGCAGAGGTGTTGGATAACCAGCTTCCATCCGCTGAAACAAAGGCCAACTTCTTGACAGCGGTAATACATACTACATCCTACTCAGTTGAACCTCTTTTGCCTTTCAATGAGGCCCTCACTGAGCCTATTCTCGCTGTGTGGCAGAAGCCTGCTTCCCCCTACAGCTGTGCACTGGGTAATAGCAGGATGATTCAGATCAGCACCAGGCGACTCAACCTTTCTGTCATCCCACCCTTCACCGAAGAGCCTCGTGGTCGAGGCATCCTGCTAATTGAATTCTCTCCAGGTACTTTTCCTACCACCCAGGGGGAAAGAGGCCAAAAAGATTGACTAGTTTGCCAACAAGAAATCCTTTTCATCAGGTAGTATGGCCCTGAAATCTTTACGCTGCAATTTCCTCATTGCTCCTGCACCTACGCTCTCTGGGATATTGCCCAGGGGGTACTACTCAATTTGTCAGATCACCTTCAACCCTACTTTACAGCGTTGGTAATGGACGAACAAGCTGCGAGGAAACAAATCATTTGTTCGGGCCTAGACACAGCGGACTTGGTTGCCTTAGCTATTGGGGCTTCTGTCTCCCTTTTCCGCCATACATGGCTGAGAGGCTCAGGGTCCTCTCAGGATGTGCATTCTACCTTTACTGACCTCATCTTTGATGGTTCATGGCTCTTTGATGCCTAGACCGACACTGCTCTCTCTCGCTCGCTCGCTCTCTCTCTAGAGAGAGAGAGAGAGAGAGAGTCAAAGAAAGAAAGGCGAATGCAAAAACTCTCTGCCTCCAGACGCAACAAAGGGATTACTAGCAATTCAGAAAAGTTATGTTGCTTTTCTGGAGGATTTTCCTTTCGAGGTAGACAACATCACGCCTCTAAGCAACAGCAGGCCAACCCACTCTACAAGCAATACCAAGGCCATGGCAAAGGAAGAGGTAATCCCCTTCTTTCTCTTCTTTCTAGTCTTTCTCCTCAGTCACCACAGTAAAGCAGCCTTGATTCCTTTTTGGTGGAACACAGAGTGCCAGTTGCAGGGCAGGTATATCCCTTTCCACATGCAGGCATCACTGTAAAACCAATGGATACTGCAAATTCTGGAAAGTGGGTGTACCCTACCCTTTCAGCGCGCCTCTTCACCTATTCCCCCTGCTCCTTCCTCTCTTTCACCTTCAGATCCTTCAGCAAAAGGTAGAACTTTTGTTCCAGTAAAGGGCATTAGAGTTACTGGCAGAGTGGGAATGGAGCCAGGAGTGCTACTCGCAGTACTTCCTGGTCTAAAAGTAGGAACTAGACCTCAGAGTTCTGAACTGGTCCCTCAAGAAAAACAGATTCAAAATGCTGTTCTTTCTCAGGTGGTGTTCATGCAGAAAGCCGAACACTGAATGGTGAGTTGACCTGAGAACCCAAATTTTCATATACCGATTCTGTGATCACATGAGAAGTTTCTCTGGTTCTTGGTAGGATCCACCACTAGCAGTATGCAGTCCTTCAGTTTGGCCTAACTTCAGCAGCACACGTTATCACAAAGGTGATGGCAGTTGTTGCTGTCCATATCAGATGATCAGGGATCCCTGTATTCACTTATTTGGATGACTGACTGCTCAAAATCTACATTCCAGATATGGGTTCACACCACTTGCAAGTCACTGCAAAGTTGCAGTTTGCCCTTGGCTTTTACATCAACATACCCAAATCTCACCTGGTGCCCTCTCAGCATGTCCTGTTTATAGGGGTCGTACTGGACACCACTTCTAGTTACCATAACGTGTATTTGTAAAGCGAATATTCACCCAAGTGTATCTTGCCGATGAATAGCAGATGTTTGTTACCCATCTCAATGGTGCTCATTTTATCGACCTCAAACTGATGAAAGGCTTAGTGGACCCGCTGGGATTTGAATCTGTGACCATGAGTTAAAACACAGGCCCCTGCAGTGGGCACATTAGTCCACTAAGCCACCAGACTCTGCTGTGTTGAGCCTTTCCTCCTCCACAGAAGGTTCAGGACATTCAGGGTATGATTCCGATATTTCAGAATAGAGCAGAAATGACTGTCCCGATGGTTTTACGCCTATTGACTTTCTGCATTCTGTTGGTCACTTACGCACACGGGATTATGGGGGCCCTCCAGTGGTGTCTCTGTGGACATTTGTTCCAACATGGCAGAGATATTCAGTGTTCCTTCACGAACTCCACTGCAACAGATTTGGAGTTGTGCAGTGTGGAAGGCAATCCTATTCGAGAGAAGTTGTTGCAACCCCCAGAGGCAGCAAATAACCATTATAGGAAAGCAGGATCTTTCTGGCATAGATAACCCCACTTTGTGCCTGATATCAGTGTGTTTAGACTGTAGTTCACTGGGATCTGGTTAACCAGGACCCCAGTGACAGTGCTCTCTCCTCTAAATTTGATGGAAAGTATTTTGTACACCCCACATTTGGCATACCTGGGTACCACTGTGTTGGACGGCGACCTCAGGGGCGAGCAGGAAGTGTACCTGATCACCCTGGGGCCCACCTTCCTAAGTACAAAGTCGAGCCCTGGCGGGAGACTCCTCAGGGGGAGAGTCTCGAATCTAGGATCGTACACATTATACCAGCACTACACGACAAAGAGACACCACACCGTAGCTTCTTAAGAACGTTTCTTTATCTCGTGATTAAAAAAAGATCTTTATGATCGGCAAAGGCAGGTATTTACATATAGGGCAAGGGCCCATAAAGTCTCGGTCAGGGTAGGGGTAGCGGGACAGTCTTAGGGCTCAATGTCAATATCGGGGCGTATCCGGCGCACAGCTCTCAATCCTCGAGCCGGGGGATACGATGCGATCTTTGGGGTCCAGCCGGACCAGGAGAGTCTGAGAGCCGCGAGTCACTCAGCAGGGCTCAGGGGTTCCAAAGTTGCAAGGGAGCCGCGAGTCACTCAGCTGGGCTCAGATGTTCCAAGGTTGCAGGGGAGCCGCGAGTCACTCAGCAGGCTCAGGTGGTTCCAGCAGAAGTCCTTCTCCGCCGAGCGAGCCGCGACCACGTCAGCAGGGCTCTAGTCGTTCCAGAACCGAAACTCTCCATAGTCCCGGGGCATCCCCAGTTATAGGGCTGCTCCTCTTTGATCACCAGAGTTCTGGTATGCGGGGGTCTTGACACCTGGGGGCCGCTTGTTGGGGTTTCCTGCCACGCGGCCCTTTGATTCATTCATGTCAGGTTCGGGAGGAGTCCCAGACACACAGCAGGCCTGGAGCCAGCCCCCAGGGTGGCCGGAGGGGCGATCGAAACCCATCTCTCGAGGGGAGGTCGGAGGTGTGAGAGAAACTGCTCCTCCCTCTCTCACTCAAGGGGAGCGCGCTGTCCTCCAGCCAGGGTGGCGCCTCTCGTCCTAGGCCGCGCTGGATCGGGGGGCCATCTTAGATGCTGGGAAGTGGGCACACAGGGCCGACGGGCCGGGAAGATGGAGGCACGGACGGGCAGTCCGGGGACGGGTGTGGGTAACATGGAGGGAAGGCTTGGCTAGCCCGGGGGACTCAGGGGTCTGTTGTGGGGTACAGCTCGGAAGGGGGTGGCTAAGGGTCAGGGAGGACCACGCCACGAGGCCGGGTCTAACACACTGTATATCCCTAGTATATGGTGTGAGAAGTTGGCCTGATATATGATGTTCACTAGTTCTAGTGACCACCTTGTATCAGTCCAAACAACCCTTATGGTGATTGGTTGTAAGTCAACCTTATAGACCAGCTATCCTAATGGTAGCATGGACAAAGCAGTCTTAGGCTAAACTCTTTTGGCATGTGAAGCCAGCTGTTAAACCACAATATAACCCCTTGAATACCAGATGAAAGGACACCACACAGGTTGTTATGAAAATAAACAATATATTTATTAATAACAAACACCTCTGAACTCTTTATGAGATCAGAGGGCTAAGCACATGACAATACTGAGAAGGAAATACGAGTTAGCACAATATTTACACGTGTGCCTTAGGGGCACGACAAACCATATACTACAAACAATGGAATGCGAGGAAGGAAAGTACTGTAAGGAGGTCCAGAGGCTGGAGGATCGCTGGGACTACGCTACGAACTAGGTAAGTAAGGAGCAGGAGGCCCACGGGACTCACGTGCAGAGTGGAAACTCTCCCGCGGGATGCGTACCAACGTCTATGGAGAATACAGTTTACAAAGTTACGGATTCCGGATGAACCCGGCTGGATGGAGGGAAAACATCAGTGGACCTGGACACTAGGATAGTGGACACTGACTTCAGCACCTAGAAGCTTTAGTTACCTAACCCACAGGCTGCGGGTGCATAGGGCTGAAGTGGCGTCGGGTTTGCTGCGTTGCTCCCGGTGATGCCTGAAACAAAGAGTTGCTGGCAGGCAGCCAGATGGAGGAGTCCGGTGGTTCCAAGGATGGAACTAGGAAGGAGAAGTCCTGAAAGGGAAGGGGACAGAGTCTCGGTCACTAGCCAGTGACGGTGCTGGAGCCAGGAGGGAACCAGATGCTGTCACCGCGTTCAGGTGACTGAAGGGTCTCTTCTCTCTGTAGCTGCGCGGACCAGGAGCTGTTCTTCACGACCAGGCTGGAGGCACGAGCTGTCCCACGTAGTCTGCTGCTGATGGCGGTGTTGGATCGTCGATCTGGTCAACAGGCCTTGGCCAGTGCAAGCCAAGCGGTGGAACAAAGGTGGCGTCTGGTGCGGACCAGGAGGGTCCGGGGTGCTTCTCTTTCACAAGGAAGCAAGGGCCAGTCTGGGGGACCAGACCAGCAGTGTCGAAATCTTCGGGTCGTCGTCTCAGAGGTCACGAGCCAGCCGGCAAGTGACCAGACAACAGGAAAAGCAGCAACCAGGCAAAAAAAGGGGCCCCACGCAGATCTCGTGGAGGCTGATCTTTGATGCAGGAGCTGTGTCGGTGTGGGGGCTTCTCAGACCCCGGTGCACTCACTCGAGGGTCCCTCGGTGGTCGTGCTGGAAGCGCTGTGCAGGTTTCTTCAAGGTGGCCGTCTCCACGTTACTCATCGCACCCACGGGTCCCAGCTGTGCTGTGGATGTGGGTAGAGGTCAGAGGGGTCTGGAGGTCCGGATCTTGTTGAGCTGGGTCGTCTGGTTCCAGGAAGGAAGGACTTGCAGCAAACCGCACAGGAGCTTGATGGTGCCTGCGAAGCATGATGGTCACTCCCTGACCATAGGGGAGATTCTTCAGTCTTCTGATGTTCAGGAGGTCGAAGGTCAAGAGTTTCTGAGTGGAAGTTGTCAAGATTAATCTAACTGGGAATGGGACCAGCTCCTACCTTTATTCAGCTAAAGGGGGCTGCACTACGACTAGGTCCCTCCCCTGGGTGGGACCAGGAAGGGGGGTGGTTACACCCCTATCCTTTGTCAGGTTTCCCGCCAGAGCTGGGGCTGGAGTGCCCCAGCAACTGGTTGGAACCGGTGTATGCACAGGGCACCTTGTGTGCCCCAGGCATGTCTCATTCCTTTCAGCCTTGGCCTACCTAATACACAAAATCCTGTCTGGGGTGGTGCTAGCACCTCCCAAGGCAGGAAACCCTTTGTCTGAGCCTCCCTCGCTGGAAGGACTCCCAGCAGCAGGAGGTCAGACTTGTGTCTGTGGTGGCAGCATCCATCTTGTGGTGCTGAGGCTCGAGTTAACTTTAACCGGGGTTCACAGTTATCTACATGTCGTGTCCCTCTAGAAGGGTGGAATGCTATCCCTGTCGCCAGAATTGGCGAGGGGGTAGTATTCCAAATCGTATGACACCTTACTCGACATGTTTTGATAATGTTATACCAGAGTTAGCATTTTACCGCGAGGTAGATAATGCACTTAAGAGTATATGGTATAGCGTTATCATGGAACAGCTATTAGGACTTGGTTCCGCAAGCTGCAAACGGGCTCAGCTCATGTCAGAGCACCATCTCACATAATTCCAAGCACTCTGCCTTCAAGATTGATAAGGCATTCCATAGGAGTGACTGGTAGGAATATATGTGTCCATTTTGGGGTTAGATATAGGTATACTATATCTATAGCAAAGGGTGTTTACACCCCCTTGCCCCAGCTGTCATGCAGCCAGTTGTGTCAGATTTAGATGGTGTGAGAAGGTGGCCTGATGTGCAGTGCTCACTATTCTAGTGATCACTATATATCAGTCCAAACAACCCTTATTGATGATTGGTTGTAAGTCAACTTTATAGACCAGCTATCCTAGTAGCATGGATACGAGCAGTC
Organism: Lissotriton helveticus; assembly: GCF_964261635.1. Taxonomy (NCBI): domain Eukaryota; kingdom Metazoa; phylum Chordata; class Amphibia; order Caudata; family Salamandridae; genus Lissotriton; species Lissotriton helveticus. The sequence continues at coordinate 833,847,788 of NC_136063.1, read as the reverse complement.
TAAGGCTAAGACTCTAGAGGGCGTGTTAAGCCAGCTGTTTTACCATCACATTACCCCTTGAACACCCAGTGAAAGGACACCACACAAGTGTTATGAAAATAAACAATGTATTTATTAGAATCACAACAACCCTGTACTCTTTATGAGGACAGGGTGCTAAGCACACAACAAAACTCTTATGAAAATACTTAAGTTAGCACGTTATACACAAATGCCCTAGGGGCACGAAAAACCATATACTCTAAAAGTGGAATGCGAATTACTAGCAGGTAAGTAACAGTACTAATAGGCTTTGGAATCGCTAGGACTTGACTAGGGAATCGTTAGATTACTTCTAGGAGACCTAGGGGACTCGGGTGCAGAGTGTGCACTCTCACGCGGGATGCGGGACAAAGTCTATGGAAGCTAATAAAGGCAAAGTTAGTGTTCACGGCGAACCCGACCTGGTAGGGAGAAAACGACAGTGGATCCTGACCCTTGGATAGTGAGGCTATGCTGGGACACCGAAGTGCCGAAGTTACCTAGCCCAGGGGCTGCAGCTGCATAGGTCTGAAAGGACGTCGGGAATCTCGTTGCCGGACCAGGAGCCTGGAAGGAAGAAGTTGCTGGCAGGCGACCAGTGAAGGAAAGTTCGATGGATCCAAGCCTGGATCAAGGAAGAAGGAAACCTGAAAGCAGAGGGGACCAAGTTCTTGAATCACTAGCCAGTGATTAAGTGGGCACCAGGATGGCACCGGGCGAAGTCACCGCAGTCAGGTGAGTGGGCGCTGCTGGGCTCTGCAGTCTCTCGGACCAGGAGGCGTTGTCGGCGACCAGGATGGAGGTGCGAGCTGTCCCACGAAGGTTCTTGCTGTCGACGTCGCTGGACCCAGGATTGGGCAACAAGTCTTGGCAAATGCAAGGCCCACGCGGTGGACCTAAAATGGCGTCTTAGCCGGACCAGGAGGGTCCAGAGTACTTCTCCGATGGAGGGAAGCAAGGGCCAGTCTGGAGCAACCAGACCAGCAGCAGTGTTGTCGTCGGGCGTCGTTCGGAAGGCCACAAGCCAGCGGGCTAGTAGCCAAACAACGCGGTGAGCAGCTGAAAGCAGAAGGGCCCCACGCCGATCGTGGAGATGCTGGGGGGCTGCTCTTCGGTGCTGGAGCTGCTCAGGGTGGGGGCTTCTCGGACCCCAAAGCACTCACCAGGAAATTACTCGGTGGGCTTGCTGTGCAGAAGTCGTGCAGTCTTGGCGATGGCCGGTCCCTCGAGGTCTCGTCGCACCCACGGTTCTCAGCTGTGCTGTAGAGGTGGGTAGAGGTCAGAGGTGCCAGGGAAGCCGGGTCTCGTCGAGCTGGGCAGTCGGATTCCGGAGGAAGGACGTGCAGCAGACCGCAGTGTTCTTGGATGGTGCCTGCGGATGCAGGGTGACTACTCCTTAGCCACAAGGGAGAATCTTGAGGAAGAAATCGTGAAGTCCTTTCGTGGAAAGTGGTATCTTGATTCCAAAGATGATCTGATTTGGAAGGGGGCCAGTCTCTACCTTTATCTTGGAAAAGGGGGCTGGCACGCGACTAAGTCCTGCCCTAGGGGTGGGACCAGGAGGGGGGTGGTTACACCCACTTCCTTGGCGGGCTTTTCCCCAGCACAGGGTCTGGAGTGTCCCTGGAACTGGTTTAAGCCAGCCTATGCACAGTGAGCACCGGGGTGCCACGTGCAGTCACCTTCCTCTGAAGCCCTGCCTACCTACAATACACAAAACCCTGTCTGGGACGGTGCTGGCACCGCCCCTGGCAGGAAACCCTTTGTCCTTATCTCCTGCTCTGGGAGGACTCCCAGCAGCAGGAGGGCAGACTTGTGTCTCGGTGGCAGCATCCATTTTGTGGAGCTGAGGCTCTGTTTGACTTTAACCGGGGTTACAGGCTACATGCATGTCGTGTCCCTCTAGAAGGGTGGAATGCTAACCCCGTCGCCAGAATTGGCGAGGGGTTAGTATTCCAATTCGTATGACACCTTACTCGACATGTTTTGATAAAGCGATACCAGAGTTGGCATATAACCGCGAGGATTATAATGCACTTAAGAGTATATGGTATGCGATATCATGGAAACGGCTAAGGGATGGATCCCGAAAGCCGCAGACAGGCTCAGCTCATGCCAGAGCACCATCTCACACGATTCCAAGCACTCTGCCTTCAGGATGGTTAAGGCCTGCCATAGGAGTGACTGATAGGAGATCTGTGTGCCCATTTAGGTTTAGATATAGGAATACTATATCTACAGCAAAGGGTGATTACACCACCTTGCCCCAGCTGTCGTGCAGCCAGTTGTGTCAGATTTAGTTAGTCAGCCCAGGGGTGGCATAATACATGCTGCAGCCCCTGGGAGACTTCTGGGTGCACCTCAGCCCTGGGTACAGGGACTTGGAGAGGGCCCAGTGCCAATTGGATATGTACCTAGGGTACATGGAATCCATTTTAACAGAGAGAGCAGTGGGCCTGGGGTCCTGATTAGCAGGGCCCCAGGTCAACTAAGTCAGAAAACCAGCAAAACACCAGGCAAAAAAAGTTGGGGGCAACCATAGTCAGGGATCTAACTTCCTACAGATGGCCAGCCAGGGGTGGCATAATACATGGTTCAGCCCCTGGTAGGCCCTGGGTACACCTATGCCCTGTGTATAGGGACTGATAAGGTGGCCCAGTACCAATTGGTAAATGCACCTAAAGTACATGGAGTCCATTTTACAGAGAGAGCAGGAAGCCTGGGGTCCTGAATAGCAGGATCCCAGGCCAACTAAGTCAAAAAACCAGCAAAACACTAGGCAAAAAATTTGGGGGTAACCATAGTCAGATATCCACCTTCCTACATATGGTACTGAGTTACCCAGGGCATTGGTACACCAGGGGTCCCCAAGTGGCTGCAGCATGTATTGTGTCTCCCATGGGAGCCAATGAAACTGCGTCTTCAGAGCTGCTGTAGAGGTCTGCATGAAATGGCGCATGCACCTTTCACTTTAGATATAGAGTTTCCCTTATATCCCAGTCAGTGCACTTTTAGCCTCTAAGTCACCCCTAAGGTAGGCCCTTCAGTCCAAGGACAGGGTGCATGGTTCCAAGTGTGTGGGTACCCCGGCCCAAGCAGAGGCACCCCTACAAACCTCTGACTCCATTATCTGGGGTTTGTAAGTGCAAGGCCGCCATTTTAAGGTATATATTGGACACTGGCAAATCTAGATGTCCAGGCACATAATGGCTATTCCAAACCAGACCATGTTTGGTTTCAAATATGATAGAATCATGCAAATACACTGATTCCAGTGTTACTTGCATGATACCATGGACTGGGCGGGGCTCCTTAGAGGACCCTCCCCCACCCAATAGGTACCTGTGTAGCCTTACAAGGTCTGCCTGCCAGCTCAAGTTGCTGCCGACCCCAGACAGTGTTCTGCCTCCCTGCGATGAGCCTAACTTGAGCAGGGGACACTGAAAAAAGGATTTCCTGTGAAGGAGAGGTGTGACCACCTCTCCTTTAGAATTAGGTAGGGTGGAGGCGCTTCAACTTCCACTAGACTGCATTGAAGGGCACATTTGATGCCTTCCTTACATAAACCAGTTTGGCCCAGTTCAGGAGCTCTTTGCTCCCACTCTGGTGCAAAACTACACCAAGCACAGGGGAGTTTCCCCCCTATGTCCATCTCCTCCCTAGGGAGGTGGCCAGAGCTCCTCCAGGTGGCAACTGGATTCTGACAACTTGAATCTTGGCCGCTGGGAGCATCTGACTGGCTACGCCAGCTGAGTAGCATCCCTGGCCTCCCCTGAAAGGTGGGTCACTGCAGAAGATATCCTTCCCCCTTTTAGGGTTACTTAAGGTCTCCCCTAAGGGAGGGTTCTTAGATTTGTCCGGACGACTCCTTCAAGAACCGACTCCATGTCTTATGAAGATCGTCTAAAGACTCTTCTGCTGTTGGACACTGGAACTCTTCTTCTGGACACTGGAACTCTGCTGCTGGGTTGAGCCAGGACCAAAGACGAGACTGCTCTTGGTGGGAAGACTCCTGCTGGATCTTATTGTCCGTGCTCTTCCAAGCTTCTGCAACTCCGTGGCCGCGCAACTTCCAAGTTAGCAAGGACTCTACATGCATCCATGCAAGAAGAAATCTCCCTTGGAGTGAAGGAGCCACTCCCCTGCCTCTGCAGCCACCTCAGCGTTGACGACTGGTTTGATGATCCTGCTGTCCCATGGACAACTCCCGGCTCTGCAACACTGGTGGTGGGTTGTCTGCTCTCCAGAGAGCTGACAAGTCTTCCCGCAACTTGAAAGGATTCACTCCTTCCCAACACGACTTGAACAACATCCCTGTGCCCCGCGTCTGCTTGCCATGGCAAGGCTTGTTGACCCTCCTCATTGAAGCTCTTCGAGCTCCAAGAAGCCCCAGCCTCTAGCGTCGCTCAGCACCAAGAGCGACGTCCTGCCTGCATTTTCAGCAACATGGGCATCAATCTTCTTTGTACTGCTGAGACTTCCCTGAGACTCCCTATGCCTGCTGTCAGAGGGTCCTCAAGGGGGCTCCAATGATATCTGCTGGCTCACCTGCATGCTGAGGGTCGGCCTAACTTACCCTTGCTGTGTTCCACAGACCTTGCTGGTCTGCTTCCAAGCATCTTTTCCTTTTACTTGACTGTTGCGGTTGCCAAGGCTTATTGGTGGTCCTGCTGGCCACCTTCCTGCAGTCATCTGTCATGGGACAGCTTGTAACATGGCTCCTGCATCATCACCTTGGCTCCACAGTTGCTTTATAAAGACAGTCCTGCTACAGCAAGTACCTCAGACAAGGGGTAGCATTGTGCTCCTGCGCCTCCTGGCCATCTTCGGGTGGTTAGGACTCTGTCCCCTCTGCTTTTTGGTACTGCTCCTCCAGGATTCACGTTTGGGTTCCACCAACCTGGTCCATGAGTCGCTACAGCCGTCGGACTTCCAATACCCTCATTTGGCTTCTATGGGCAGTTCTGCCACCACTGTGCACCTATGCACCGGGGCTCCCAAGTGTAGGTATCCTTGTTCCCTAGTTATCTATGGGTGGGATGGCTCTTCAACCTCCCTTGATCCAATTGGTGTCTTCTGGGTCCTTTGGGAAGGGTCCTGAAACAAGAAAATAGCAACCCTTACCCTTTGCTATCCTATAGACGTTTGCCCCTATGCAACCACTCTTCACACGGTCGCCTTGGGGTCCCTAGCTACATTTGGGGGTTTCATGCTTCCCCTGGGCTTCTCCAACCATTGGTATCAGTCTAGTTTTGGTACTTACTGCACATACCCCTTTCTTAGTATATAGTTTGCTCCACCCCCTATTAGGGCCCCATATGTTTTTCGCTGCTTCTTACCGTATTTTGAAGTATTTATTGTGTGCATTTGATATCTCCAGTTAGGAGATATACCATGGTAGGTCTTAGTGTTGTGTTAATAAATACTAGAGTATATTTTCTTAACACTTGTGTGGTTCTTTCTTGTGTGAAAGCTTGCTTACTGACACTGTGTTAAATGCACTCACTACACACCCTCCTGGATAAGCTTTAGCTGCTCTCCATAGCTACCCCTTGAGAGCTTTGGTTATCAGGGACCTAAACACTATCACAAAGGGTTGCCTGTACTAGTGCATAGTGCCTCACCATAGAGGAACACTATATACTGAGCCAGTCTCCTACAACCATCACAGGTGTATCCACCTAATGGTGGGGAGGTCACCTGGAGGAGGAAATGGAGATCCGAGACCTTGGGCCTCAAGCTGAGCAGAGGTTGCACATCAATCTGCTGAAGTTGTGGGCAATCTGACTAGTATTCAAAGCCTTCCTGCATAGCTTCACAGCCTGTCTGTCCAGATCTTGACGGACAATATGGCTGCAATGTGGTACATCAGTAAGCCAGAAGCTCTGGTCCTGGTCTAGGAGCCATCTCGTCTCGCTGATGGTCATTCATCTGGCCGCTGTATTCATGTATATGTGTACAGCATCTTGCTGACCAATAGTGGCACCTTCATCCAGAGGTAGTCACACATCTTCAGTGTCTCTGGGGGATTCCTCTGGTGAATCTCTTTGCCACTCAAGAAACCGCTCACTGCCTGAAATTCTCTGCCTTCCACTATCCATTATAGGGAGTATTGGGGGTATGCCTTTTACTTGCACTGAAACTTTTTGCTTCACTGTGCATTTCCTCCCATCCCTTTGATACCTCTGGTCTTGAGGAAAATCGGTCTCAACAGAACCTGAGTCATTCTGATGGCCTAGACTGGCAAAGAATGAAGTGGTATGCAGCCCCAATGCACCTCTACCTGTGCCCGCGCTCAGTCCCCCCTCACAGGGTAGATTTCCTTGTTTACAGTCCAGGGTTAGGTTCTGCATTCCAACCTCCATCTTCGTGTCTGGAGATTGAGTGGGATAACTTGAATACTTTGTTTATCCTTTGCAGTGGTGGATGTCATTCTGTGTGCCAGCAGTCAATCCTCCAAAACACTGTAATCGGGGAGGTGGGATATGTTTTTGAAGTGATCTATGGGTAATGCTAGAGACTGTTCAGGCTCAATTATCAGCCATCTTATTATTCACCTTTTTGCTGGCTCAACAAGTGTGTGTAGTGGGCACAATCTGAAAGAAACAGGTTAGTGTTAGATTCCTTACCTTAGAATATCCCCAGGCGTCAGACTGGATCTGGAAAGTTTTGCATAGCAGTACCCCTGCGCGTCGGTAGGCGTCGTCTGCAGCTCCATGTCTGTCGTCGGCGTCGTGGTTCGCCGGGATGACGTCGTCGGAGTACTTAGACGCCGCCTCCGCGTGCTGACGTCAGTTCTTCTTTTTTCCGCGCCAGCAAGCGCAGATCCGGGAAGAGCAGTACTCCTTGGTCACTTTTTGACTAACTTTTTTCGATCTGTTTTGGATCTTTTCGAGTCGTTTATCGACTCCAGTGCCGATAGGGAGCCCAAGTTCAAACCCTGTGACGACTGTAACCGACTGATGTCGGTTACCGACCCCCACCGTCGGTGCCTTTATTGCCTCGGGCCGACCATGATAAGTCATGCCCTGACTGCCGGGCCTTGACGTCGAAAGCTAGGCTGGAGCGGTCCCGTAAGCGACTCGAGATCCGGCAGTTGGCCCTGCGCCGCTCGAGGTCCCAGTCCAGGAGGAGGTCGAGGGACCGGTCGCGGGGCCACAGTCATCACAGCACGGCGAGTCAACACCACTCGTCAGGCACGAAGTCCTCCGGTAAGTCGAGGCACAAGAAGTCGAAGAAGCGACATCGCTCTTCTGACTCCCCACGACGCTCGCACGACGCGGCCGGGTTAGGGCGAAACTCCCCACGTGGCTCCGCCGGAGCCGCCAGCGCCGCGTCCAGCTCCACACCCGCTGGTCCCTGGGCTGAACGCGACGCCGCAGGAGGTCAGTGCCTTACTCACGGCCATGAGGTCGCGTTTCCCTCTGTCTGGTCCCGTCGAGGTGCCTTCGGGCCCCGCGGACTCGTCTGGGAGCCCAGGCGGGCCGGCGGCTTCGGCCCCGGCACCGTCTGCGACTTCAGTCCCGACGCCGCAAGGCTCCTCTGGATCCACGACCCCTCCGCCAGCATCGTCACCAAGGGTGTCGCCCCCGGTGCCGTCTTCGGGCGGCGGCGTCCCCGATCCCCTCCCCGGTCCGGATCCGGCATCGGACCGATAGGTGAACCTTTCACCGACGATCCGGCTCCATCATTTCTTCCTGACCTCCAGGACGCCGATAGGTGAGCCCTTCACCGATGATCGCGGGGCCACAGTCATCACAGCTCGGCGAGTCAACACCACTCGTCAGGCACGAAGTCCTCGGGTAAGTCGAGGCACAAGAAGTCGAAGAAGTGATATCGCTCTTCTGACTCCACCGATGCTCGCACGGCGCAGCCGGGGATTCGGGCGACACCGCCCACGCGGCTCCGCCGGAGCCGCGTCCAGCTCCATACACGCCGGTCCCTGGGCTGAACGCGACGCCGGAGGAGATCAGCACCTTACTTACGGCCATGAGGTCGCGCTTCCCTCTATCGGGTCCCGTTGAGGTGCCTTCGGGCCCAGCAGACCCGTCTGGGAGCCCAGGCGTGCCGACGGCTTTGGCGCCGTCGGCGACTTCGATCCCGACGCCGCAGGCCTACTCCGGATCGCCGATCGACCTCACGACCCCTCCGCCGGCGTCGTCACCAGGGGTGTCGCCCCCGTCGCCGTCTTCGGGCAGCGTCGTCCCCGATCCTCTCCAGATCCGGCGTCGGACCGATAGGTGAACCTTTCACTGACGATCCGGCTCCATCATTTCTTCCTGACTTCCAGGACGCCGATAGGTGAGCCCTTCACCGACAATCCGGCTCCATCATTTCTTCCTGACCTTAAGGAGATGGATGACGAGGGGGATTGGGAGGGGTCTGAGGACCATCTGGCACTGCAGTGTCAGTTAAGTCAGGACTGGGCGGACGAACTTGGGGATGCCAGTGGTCTGGACACTTCGTGCGACACTGGTAACCACGGTAGGAGGGGGCTGCGTACAGTGTGGTGTTGACTCAGGCAGCCAAGGCCTTGACTCTTGAGCTCCCAGTCGCAGCCGTGAGGACTAACCTCACGGCCGTTCAACTAGGCCCTCACTGATGTTCTGTTGGGCACCAGGTCCAAGCCCTCCACAGGCCTCCGTGTGGATCGGAACGTGGCCCGACGCCACCGCCTGGCTCCGGGCGACCCCAGTTTCCTGTCCGTTCACCCCACCCCTGAGAGTCTGGTGATCCAGGCCTCAACTTCCCAGACAGTATTCCCGACCGCCCCTCCGGATTGGGAATCCAAAAGGTATGACCTGTTCGGTAAGAAGCTGTTCTCCTCATTAAGTTTGGGGTAGAGGTCTGTCGCCGCCGCCTGCCTTTTGGGCCATTATTCCCACTCCCTGTGGGATACGGTTGCGGAAGTGCTGCCGCAGTGCCTGGTGGAGGTCCAGGCAAAGCTAACCCAGGCCCTCACGGAGGGAAGAGACGCAGCACGATACTCCATTCGGTGCGGACTGGATACCACAGACTCGCTAGGCAGGGCAACTGCAACGACGGTGGCGGTCCGCCGCCGCGCCTGGCTGAGGTCTGCCAAATTTCGGGTGATGTCCAAGCATCCCTTATGGACATGCCCTTTGATGGTCGTCGCCTTTTTGTCGAAAAGGCGGATAGCGCGCTGGAACGTTTTAAGGACTCCATGGCTACGGCCAAGTCCTTGGGCCTCAGCCAACGCCAGGAGACTTCCGCCTTTCGTCCCTTTCGTGGTCAAGGAAGGGACGCCCCCTCACGTCCAGCTAGCCACAGGCCGCAGAATCCACCTCAACGCGGACGCAGTGCTGGGGGACACATGCAAGGCCAGTCCGCACCCACCCCTGTAGCATCTGCCTCAAAATCCTCCTAGTTCGAGCTTTCAGGCCCATTCGACGCCAGTGGGGGGCAGGGTCCGCCATCACCTCCTCCCCTTGCGTGCCATCTCATCGGACATGTGGGTGCTGCAAATCGTCCGAAGGGGCTACTCCCTCCCCTTCGAGGCGACCCCTCCAGCCATGCCACCGGAGTACCACCGCATGTCGGGGGATCACTTGCAACTTCTGCAGGAGGAAGTTACGGCCCTCTTGGCCAAGGGGGCAGTCGAGCGCGTTCCTGGGCCAGAAGTAGGACGTGGTTGTTATTGTAGGAGAGTAGGGTCTGCTTCCTATGGTCACCCCCACTTTTTGTTTTTGCTTTACTGGTTTTCGACTTAGATGTGGCTGTGGGCCTGCTAATCAGACCCACAGCCCAGATGCACTCTCTCTAAATTCACACCATGTACTCTAGGTACAACCACAATTGGGAATTGGTTCACCTTATCAGCCCCTGCAGAAGTGTACCCTAAGTCAGTGTTCTTCAATCTGTGGGGCGCGCCCCCCTGGGGGGGGGGGCGCGACACCTTCCCAGGGGGGGACCGCACTCCACTTAAATCTGACCTTTGTTCCCTGCGTCGCTCCATTCTTCTTGTAGGATTCTGGTATGTCTAAGGGGGAGGGAGGGGAGATCGATGGGGCAGGAGGTGCCCGTTCTTTTGTCATGTTAACTCTCCCAGAGGGGGTTAATTCACAGAGCTGTCAGCTTCAGCTGCAGTGGGAGGCACGGAGTCTCCTCTGCTAAAACCAAAAGCAAACAAACAAACAGACACACTTTCGGTTTTAGCAGTGGAGACCCCTCGCCTCCCACTGCAGCTGAAGCATTTCAGCTCCATGAATTAACCCCCTCCTGGGAGAGTTAGCGCTTCGCAGAAACACAAAGTTTCCAGAGTTCGAGTATCAGCATAGAAGCTGAACATCCTGTGATTCTGGGCAAATCACAATCTCCCCGTGCCTAACAAAACAAGCCAACTATCATGAAACTGAGCTGCTTATATTTAAAATCTCCCAATTCCGCAAGGGGCCCTTTAAGCAGTATAAATAACTTGAATAAACATTTTAAAACATGCATTGGACATCTGCCAAGCAGTGGACATAATTGTCAAATATTTGTGTGCTCTATTCCCATTGGAATGTTGCTTCCTTGCAAATACATTGTTGCTATTAGCTCTTCTTGTCGGTCTTTGTGATTTGAGATAAGTAAGGCTCGGCTGCCAGTATATGGTGCGAAGAAACGTGTATGTGTTTGAGTGTGTGTGGTAGTTGCCTGCTTAGAGTTTATGTGTTACACAGTGAGAGGGTGGGATGCGGATGGTTCAAAGTAGTTCATACTTTGAGGGCCTTTTTGTTTTAAGTGGGAATATTGTTCCCAGCAAGCACTCTTGCAAATTATTACTGATCAGACAAGCTTTTTGGACAGATTTGTAGTAGTGCAGATAAATGATGTCCTGTTCCTGTAACAAATTTATATAATGAATTGAATGGATTTTATAGTCCTAATCGTGGTATATAAACTGCTTCCTTGGTAAGTGTTGAGCAGTGGCAGGCAGGGAATCAAGGAGACCGCTATCATTTCATGTTCTGCATAAAAATGCACATTTAAGTCGTTCCAAGCAGATGTTTCTGGGTCGTTGTGAACATATTTCAGGAAGCATCTAAAGGCACCTAATTCGCCTGGATTCTGTCCCTTTATTTTCATGGTATGGATTGCACGTAGGTGGAAGGTTGTCATTTAATATCGAGTCTATATCATCTGCGGGCTGTAAATGCACATATGTATGTGTGAAAACCATTAAAATCAGACCGCTTGTGTAGCGTTCAGATACCTTGCAGGCACTCACCTGTTGTTCCGGTTGTCCCTGGGTGCCGTGGATCCTGAATGCGCTCCCGCTCGCTTCGGGGCCTCCGGAGCGGGCTGGCTTGGATCCTCTCGGCGGCGCCCGGACGGGGCGGAGTGCGATGATCGGCCCTTGATGGAGCAGTGGCCGTGGTCGTGGAGGCCGTTGTGCGTGTGGGCCGGCTGTGACTTGCTGGGCGGCTCCGGCGGACCGGTGGCCGTGGGTGGAGGCGCTGCCTTTCGTTGACGGGGCTGACCGTACGTTCGGCTTGCTCCCCCTTTGTTCTCCGGTCCGGCCATTTTGATTCCCTCCGCCCGGACTCGGAGAACGGGGCCGGCGGCACCGGGGAGCCGGCGATCCCCCCCTTCTTCTGGTGGCCCCCCTTTCCGCTCTGTAGGTGTCCTGCTGCCGGTCGGCTGGACTTCATTTGCCTCGCTGCTGCCCGGACGGGGGTTGGCGGACGCCGCGGCCCCGCCGGGCTTCCAAGATGGCGGCCGACCCTGAATGTCTTAGCCGGGCCTGGACGAGCGCTGGTGGCCCGCCACATGGCCCGGGTGCCGGATACTGTAAAGGTTTTCCTACACTTAAGAGCATCCTGGACGCCCTACACTCCTGGCGAGCTTCGGTGGCCGCACCCGTCGTCATCCTGGGGGTGGATCCTCTTTTCGGGCCGTTTGGGCCCCCTAAACTGGGTGCGGCTTCGTCGCCGTTTCAGGGTGCGGCTGGAACTATCCTGGGCAGCGGGGGCCCGGCGAAGGCCGCGTCTGTGGCTGTGCGGAGTTCCGCTGCCCTTCATCGTCCTGTGCTATCTCCTGCGCCACTGTTCCGGGGGCCGGGTCCCGTCCGGACTGGACTCGGTGATTTTTTTTGCCTCCCTTCGCCTCGACTGACCGACCCTGGACCCGCTGGGTCGGCCTTCCTCGAACTGTCCCTGAAACTGTGCCTGCATAGCTTGCGATGTTCTCTGACTTTTCCGGATCATCCGGGTTCTGCTCCACATATCTACTCTGGACTGCCGTTTGATCTCCCTGTTCTTTGCCTTCTGTTCCTTGCGGTCTGGTTCTTGGTGAATCGGACGACTACACCTTTGGACAAACAAGGACAGGGCTGAGACGACCTGCTCTGTGTACGGTAGTCTTGTAATGGTTGGATGATCGGCATGTAACGATATGACTTTGTGTGACTTTGCGGTGCTCCTGGAGTGTATCCTTATATTTCTTTGACTTCCGGAGGGCTCTTCCCTTTCCTCAGGCGGGTGGGTGGGTGCTGATGATCCTGTTCCATGGCCCTCTCCCGTGCGTTTTCTTTTTCTTTCTCCCTTTCCCCCCCTCCTTTTTAGGTCTCGCCTGTCGATGCGCATGCGCATCGAGCTTGCGAGCCTATTGCGGCTTAAACAACTTTTAACTAAGAAGCAAGGAATCGTGGCGATTCCTTGCAGTGCCCGTGACTTTTAAGCTCCATGTGCATTGAGCTTAAAAGCGCGTGCACAGCCGCAATCGCCGTCAGCCGCATTCCTCCGACACCTTTTGAAGTGAAGCTTAGCTTCACTTCAAAGGCCCGGCTTCTTAACACCCACATGCCGCTCTCCCCGCTCCGCCCCCTCCCCTGCCCGCCTTGTGCATTTCTCCCGACTGACTGTCTGCTCTCTGTGCTATCTTGGCCCGGCTTCTTAACACCCACATGCCGCTCTCCCCGCTCCGCCCCCTCCCCTGCCCGCCTTGTTTCTTTTCCTTTTTATTCCACCCCTCTCTCCTTCCTTTTCCATCTGCCTTACCCTGCTAGCGGCCCCTCATCCGTCACATGCTGCCCTGTCACCCCTCTCCCCTGCTTCTGCTCCGTGCAGATTTTACCCCTGCGTTCCGTCTCTCATGGCCCGTGATGCTGTGATGCGTCCCTGACTCACTCTCAGACTTCACAGAGACTGTTAGGTTTCTTTGATTGTAAAGGGGATTGTTGGGGGGCGGGGTGTTTGCAGATGACAGAGGCGCTTACACTGCCGTCTAGTGAAATAGATGGCTTCCACGCCATGTCAAATCTCCCATTCGGCTCCGCGGTCCCTTTATAATCTTACATTTCCGATATGTGGCAGTCTTCTCTCATTCTGCCTGCATTGCTCTTAGGTCTCTTGGAGTGGCGCTACTGCTACAGCAAGAGGTTTGCTTGGGGGCAGGAACGTGGCGGGACTGGGAGATGATGCTGGTTTTACTCCTGACTACCGAGGTTCAACAAAAATCTTTACATTTTTGGCAGATCGCCTCATTTGCTCGTGCATGTAAACGTGAATGTAACATGCATGTTTGCTAATTGCACGTTCACCTCTGGAGCTTCTTGGCGCTGAATAACCGAGGTTTACTGTTACCCGCCGCAGTGATACTCATTTTATGTTTCATGTAAATATGTCATTTAAAAGCACTTGTATTTTTTACTGTCCCAATCACGCGTACACCCCTCCGTTTTGTGTACTCTAATTCACAGCACTGCGCTGCGCCAGATATACAGGGACGTGTCTGTAGAGCTCTGTTTGTCACTGCAACAAGATCTACGCTGTGTCGGTCAGGGGGTTTGCTGCAGAGGCAGTCTTCTGAGGAACTGCCTCAGTTGTGTGATCCTGGGCAACTCGCTCTGTATCACTGCGTTCAGATCGGCATTCATCAAAGTGAAGCAAACCAAAGCCAGTGCCTACCATTGTGTGAAAATAGGACAGTGTGTAATCTTATTTCAAGCAAAAGTCATACATCTCAGGATGCGCTCACAATCCCTAAGTTATCACAAATTCAACACCCTGCAAGTGGAATGTGTTAATTTGTGTGCGTGTGAATTCGAGATCCTACATTTTTTAATTAAATAGTGGAAAGTATGAGGTCCTAGAACAATGCCCTCGAGGGACCCCTCTGCCACACCCTGAAAACGCCCATTATTATATGTGCACACATGTTGGTTCTATGAGAGCAGTTACTTCACAGCCTTAAGGCCACACTCCATGTGACATCCCTTTTATGCACCATATGAACATGACCTGCACTTGCTTAATTCTTAGATGTTTGTATTTAGCCCCTATGCAGAGGGTTGAGGCGATGAGGAAGGTCACGTGCCCAGTAGATGTCCCAAGATCGTGAAGACAGGTTGTCTTTTATTCTGAACCCTCTCAGATGTATGCATGACCTTAACATATGCATGTTCTTTCATATGCCTGGCCCTAAGATGTCCTCAGACATGCCTGACCATAACATACTGTGAACAGAATATGAATGTACTTACATATTTTCTCAGAGATGTCAGATGCTCTTGGGTGGTGTGCCTGCATGTACGCAAGAGCGTGTGTTGCTTTGACTAAAAAAAAACAAGCACTGGTGTTGCCAATAGGTCTCGCAGTAGGAAAGTTGGAGCTATTGGTTTTGTACATGACAAAGCCCTTTATGTTTTTAAAATTAAAACAAAAATAAAAGGCATTGCTATTTGCAATTGTAATAGCTCCAACTTTCCTACTGCGAGACCTATTGGCAACCCTTCACCCTCAACCTCTCACTCACCCTCACTCACCCTCAACACCTCAGCCTCACCCTCACTCACCCTCACCCTCACTCACCCTCAACTCCTCACCCTCAACTCCTCACCCTCACTCACCCTCACCCTCACCCTCACCCACCCTCACCCACACTCACCCTCACCCTCCCTCAACCCCTCACCCTCACTCACCCTCAACCCCTCACCCTCACCCTCAAACCTTCACCCTCAACCCCTCACTCACCCTCACTCTCACTCACCCTCACTCAGCCTCAACTACTCTCACTCACCCTCAACCCCTCACCCTAACTCACCCTCAACCTCACTCACCCTCAACACCTCACTCACCCTCACCCTCACTCACCCTCAACACCTCACCCTCAACCTCAACCCCTCACCCTCACTCACCCTCACCCTCACTCACCCTCACTCTCACTCACCCTCACTCTCACTCACCCTCAACCCCTCACCCACCCTCACTCACCCTCACTCACCCTCAACCCCTCACCCTCACTCACCCTCACCCACCCTCACCCTCACTCACCCTCAACCCCTCACCCTCACACAGTGCAATAGGTCTCAGACCATTTCAGTTAGAGCTTTAAGAAATGTTTATGGCTTTTTTTATTTGTAATTCTTTAGCATTGGCTACAGGAAACAAAAATGCTAAACATTTACAAAAAAAAACCATAAACAATTCTAAAAGCACTAACTCTAATGGTGCGAGACCTATTGCATTTCCAATGCTTGTTGTTCTATGTTTCCGTCTTGCCTTTGCTCTTCTATATTTCGGGTTCTGATTAGGGCGACAGGCACGCTGCCGGGGGGTAGGCCATAGCCTTCTGCAGGGGTGCAGGGTGGGCTTGCGGGGTGGGTGGGGGGGGCTGTCACTTTGGGGGGTCTTTTTCCCCCCTTTTTTTCCCCTTATTTTGTTCTATGGCTCTTAGTCTTCTCTTTTTCAGGACTCCCTCTTGTCATGTGTTCCCCTGGGGTGTTTCGGTTGTACTGGCCCTCCGGTCTTATTGTGATTACGGCTCACTGTGTGTTCCTGTCACTGATTCTAATGGATGCTGTGTGCCGGCTGATGTTTTCCTGTTTCTTTCACCGGGGGGCACGTGTTTGAGGAGGAGTCCCTTCCTTTTTCTTTTTCCTTCCCCTCCCTCTTTCGTGAGGGATCTCTCTCCTTTTATTGGGGTGTGTTTCGTATTGATTTATACGATGGGCCTGTTTTTGTGTCTGTTTGTTGAGTTGGGTTGTAGCTGTGGTGGGTGGGCGCTGGACGGCGAGCGCCATTGCCTCTCCTAGTGGTGCCTCCGTTGGAATTGTTTTTCTCAATATGTTCAGTTCTTGTCGGATTTATCCTGTACTCTTTGTGATCGCTTGTTCGCGGCTCACCACGGCCCCCCCCTTTTTTTTGCTTGACTTACTGCCCGTCATGAGCCTGTACTTCCCGTTCCCATAATAGAAAATCAACCTTCACGTATCCTGTCCATGCTGGTTGCTCTATGGCTTTCGGCCTATGTCTCCTGTGTTCGTGTTGTCGTATCCTGTGGGTGCTTTTGTACTGCTAATTCTGCTTTTGATATGTGGTGGCCAGCCCGCTGGGTTGTAGGCCCGTATTTGTGAGCACTTTCTGAACAATAAAGGTTTAAAAAAAAAAAAAATCAGACCGCTTCGTCCCACTCAGTACATCAGATGTGTTAGTGCCGACTTAGCCCAGTTACCATGTGCTTTTTGTCGATTTAAGCAAAATTCATAAACTCTTTGAAGATATGTGTTTGAATTGAGGGGAAGCCATGGTAGTAAGAGCTCTGTGTCTTTAAAGCACTTTGGTTCGTATTACTTTAACTTTTTTATCTGCAGGCAGAATTTTTTTTCCCTGTGTTACGAATGGAGCTGGAAGGATCGGTCCCTGCAGAAAAACGCACACTAACTTTACAAATGCAAAAATTGACTGCAGACATCGGTCCCTCCTTTATAGTACTGTAAACACAAGAGAAAACAGCACCACGCCTCTTTGTACAACAAGCATTTCTACTTACCAATAGAAGTGAAATATTACCTCCGAATGTGACTGCTCGCAGCTGCTGGTTTCCACGGAGGGACCTTCTTCTGGTTCGGACGGCTATTGTAGAAAGAAGGGGGCGGGGGGTTCTTGTTGTTGGAAAGAAAGGCATGGGTCTGCCATTGTCTGCTTCTCCAGGGGGGAAAAAGTGCGAGGCCACTATAGTAAAAGCGTGCCGCGCTTGCAAAATTAATAAATAACCAATACATATAAAAGGGGCAAGTTCAGAAGAAAATAAAGGCATGCAGTCACGCGCTGCCAAATAAAACAAGAGGGGCGCACATCACGCCTTTGTGGGCACAATCCTAACTCCTCCCACGGCCTATTGGTGTCGATTATGCGCTTGAAATTTCTGTCAGGTGGTGGGGGGGCCCAACATCTAAAAAATTCAGCTGGGGGGTGTGAGAAGTTGGCCTGATATGCAGTGTTCACTATTCTAGTGAACACTATGTATCAGTCCAAACAACCCTTATTGATGATTGGTTGTAAGTCAACCTGATAGACCAGCTATCCTAGTAGCATGGATACGAGCAGTCTAAGGCTAAGACTCTAGAGGGCGTGTTAAGCCAGCTGTTTTACCATCACATTACCCCTTGAACACCAAGTGAAAGGACACCACACAAGTTGTTATCAAAAATAAAGTGTATTTATTTATAACAAGACTACCCTGGCTCTTTATGAGACAGGGAGCTAAGCACACAACAACACTCTTAAGAAAATACTTTAAGTCGCACAATTTACACAAATGCCCTAGGGGCACGAAAAACCATATACTCAGTAAGTGGAATGCGAACTTGCTAGCAGGTAAGTAATACTTTTCTAGACTCAGGAATCGCTAGGCCTACAATTCTAAACACTGGGATTAGATGCAGGAGGCCTGTGGACGTCGTGTGCAGAGTGGGAACTCTCACGCGTAAGGCGGGAAAAAGTCTATGGAGGCTAGCAGTTGCAAAGTTACTGTTCTCGGGCGAACCCGACTAGGTGGGTCGAAAACAAGAGTGGATCCGAACACTTAGGGTGTTGGACTATGCTGGAGCACCAGAGTACTCAGGTTACCTAGCCCAGGGGCTGTGGCTGCATAGGGTTGAAGTTGCGTCGGAAACCCTCGTTGAAGATCAGGGAACCTGAAGAAAGAAGTTGCTGGCAGGCGGCCAGTGAAGGAGTTCGTGGTGATCCAAGCCTGGATCAGGGAAGAAGAAACCTGTAAGCAGAGGAGACCAAGTTCTGAATCACTAGCCAGTGATTTGAGTGGGCACCAGGATGGCACCGGACGAAGTCACCTCAGCCAGGTGAGTGGGCGCTGCTGGGCTCTGCAGTCTCTCGGACCAGGAGGCGTTGTCGGCGACCAGGATGGAGGTGCGAGCTGTCCCACGAAGGTACTTGCTGTCGACGTCGCTGGACCCAGGATTGGGCAACAAGTCTTGGCAAATGCAAGGCCCACGCGGTGGACCTAAAATGGCGTCTTGAGTGGACCAGGAGGGTACAGGGTGCTCCTCTTTTGGAGGGGAGCAAGGGCTAGTCTGGAGCAACCAGACCAGCAGTAGTTGTCGTCGTGGAGCGTCGTGAGAGGGCCACTAGCCAACGGGCAAGCGACCTGGACAACGCGGTGAGCAGCAAAAAGCAGAAGGGCCCCACGCAGATCTCGTGGATGCAGGGGGGCTGAACTTCGGTGCTGGAGCTGCTCAGGGTCGGGGCTTCTCTTACCCCAAAGCACTCAGTCGAGGGTCACTCAGCGGTCGTGCTGGACAAGCGTCCTGCAGTTCTGAAGATGGCCGGTCCCTCGAGGTCTCGTCGCACCCACGGATCACAGCTGGGCTGATGATGTAGGTTGAGGTCAGAGGTGCCAGGGAAGCCGGTTCTCGTCGTGCTGGAGCAGTCTTGATCCGAAGGAGAGACTGGCAACAAACCGCGATGCTTGGGTGGTGCCTGCTGCTGCAGGGTGACTACTCCTTAGTCACAAGGGAGAATCTTGGGAAGAAGTCTTGAGTTCCTTTCGTGGAAAGTAGTTTCAGGATTCAAAGATGATCTAATTTGGAAGGGGGCCAGTTCCTACCTTTAGCCTGCAAAAAGGGGCTGGCACGCGACTAAGTCCTGCCCTATGGGTGGGACTAGGAGGGGGGTGGTTACACCCCTCTCCTTTGGCGGGCTTTCCCCAGATCAGGGGCTGGAGTGCCCCTGGAACTGGTTCAAGCCGGCCTATGCACAGTGAGCACCGGGGTGCCACTTGCAGTCACCTTCCTCTAAAGCCCTGCCTACCTAGGATACACAAAATCCTGTCTGGGACGGTGCTGGCACCGCCCCTGGCAGGAAACCCTTTGTCCTTGCCTCCTGGGCTGGGAGGGCTCCCAGCAGCAGGAGGGCAGACTTGTGTCTCGGTGGCAGCATCCATTTTGTGGAGCTAAGGCTCTGTCTGACTTTAACCGGGGTTACAGGTTACATACATGCCGTGTCCCTCTAGAAGGGTGGAATGCTAACCCCGTCACCAGAATTGGCGAGGGGTTAGTATTCCAATTCGTATGACACCTTACTCGACATGTTTTGATAAAGCGATACCAGAGTTGGCATATAACCGCGAGGATTATAATGCACTTAAGAGTATATGGTATGCGTTATCATGGAACAGCTATTAGGACTTGGTTCCGCAAGCTGCAAACGGGCTCAGCTCATGCCAGAGCACCATTTCACATTATTCCAAGCACTCTGCCTTCAGGATTGTTAAGGCCTGCCATAGGAGTGACTGATAGGAATATATGTGTCCATTTTAGGGTTAGATATAGGAATACTATATCTAAAGCAAAGGGTGATTACACCACCTTGCCCCAGCTGTCGTGCAGCCAGTTGTGTCAGATTTGGATGGCCAGCCAGGGGTGGCATAATACATGCTGCAGCCCCTGGTAGGCCCTGGGTACACCTATGCCCTGGGCACCTAAGGTACTCTGTACAGGGACTGATAAGGTGACTCAGTATCCAATTAGATATGTACCTAAGGTACATGGAATCCATTTTACAGAGAGAGCAGTAGGCCTGGGGTCCTGAATAGCAGGGCCCCAGGTCAACTAAGTCAGAAAACCAGCAAAACACCAGGCAAAAAGTTGGGGGCAACCATAGTCAGGGATCTACCTTCCTACAGGGGGGCTCAACCTACAAAAGCTTGAAGACCTCTGCCCTAGGTACTCAGGGCATAGGTGTAACCAAGGCCTACCAGGGGCTGCAGCATGTATTATGCCACCCCTGGCTGGCCACTCAAACTGACACAACTGGGGCAAGGTCGTGTAATCACCCCTTGCTTAGGTATAGTATTCCTATATCTACCCTTCAATATAGACACACAGTAACCTATAAGTCACTCCTATGGCAGGCCTTAACAATCCTTGAGGCAGAGTGCTTGGTTATGTGTGAGATGGTGCTCTAGCATGAGCTGAGCCTGTCTGCAGCTTTCGGAACCATGTCCTTCTAGCTGTTCTATAATATTGCCATACCATATACTCTTAAGTGCATTATGAACCTCGCGGTTAAATGCTAACTTTGGTTTGGCTTTATCTAAACATGTCGTATAAGGTGTCATACGCTTTGGAATACTACCCCCTCGCCAATTATGGCGACTGGGGTAGCATTCCACCCTTCTAGAGGGAGAAGATATGTTGTTGCTGACAATCCCGGTTAAAGTTAACCAGAGCCCCAGCGTCACAAAATGGATGCTGCTGCCACAGACACAAGTCTGACCTCCTGCTGCTGGGAGTCCTTCCAGCGAGGGAGGCCTGGACAATAGGTTTCCTGCCTGGAGAGGTGCGAGCACCACCCCAGACAGGATTTTGTGTATTGGGACAGGGAGGGCTGAATAGAATGAGACATGCCTGGGGCACACTTGGTGCTCCATGCATACCCCAGGTTCAAACCGGTTGCTGGGGCACTCCAGCCCCAGCTCTGGCGCGAAACTGGACAAAGGAAAGGGGTTGTAACACCCCCCTTCCTGGTCCCACCCATAGGAGGGACCTAGTGAGTAAACCAGCCCCCTTTAGTAGTATAAATATAGGAGCTGACCCAGGAGACTTT
Source organism: Lissotriton helveticus (assembly GCF_964261635.1). NCBI lineage: Eukaryota > Metazoa > Chordata > Amphibia > Caudata > Salamandridae > Lissotriton > Lissotriton helveticus. The sequence continues at coordinate 833,826,918 of NC_136063.1, read as the reverse complement.
AGATTTGATCCTGAACTGAAACTTGAAACGAAACTCTGGACCCTTCGACATTCAACCGACTTGAAGACTGAAGAATCTCCCTTGTGGCCATGGAGTGACCACCCTGGGAAACCAGGCACCATCCAGCAACTCGACGGCTTGTTTTGTCCCCGTTCCCGCCGGAACTCGAGCGCAGAGCTTGACAAGACCTCGACTCCAGGACTCCTCTGACCCCACTGCACGACTCCAGCACAGCTGAGCTCCGTGGAAGGCGTCGGAATCCATGGAACCAGGCAACTTTGAAAGTCTTCAACTTGCTAACAGCGCAGCTCCTGAGGCATCCTCGAAGCTGTGCACTGGGGACTGAGACACCCCGACACCGAGCTCCACCTGCACCGAAGACCAGCCCTCCACACTTCACGAGATCTGCGTGGGGCCCTTCTGCTTGTGTCTGCTCAACGCGCTGTCCCGGTTGCTGGCCAGTTGGCTAGTAGCCCTGTGACGACGATTTCTTTGAAAATCCATCGCTGGTCTGGTTGCTCCAGACAGCCACTTGCTTCCCTGAGAAGGTGAAGCACCTCAGACCCTCCAGGTCTGCACCAGAAGCTCCTTGTGTATCCTGCGTCGGTTGCCTTTGCTTAGGCTTGTTGGCTCCAATCTTGAAGTCGACCCCTCCATCTGCGAGAACCTTCGTGGGACAGCTCCTCTCCAGCACCTGGTCTTCCTCGACGCCTCCTGGTCCGCGTGGCTGCAAAGACAAGCTTCACATCCGCACCTGATTGCTCCTCGACGACGTCTGGTTCCACCCGGTCACTGGCTAGTGACCTAGACTCTGTCCCCTCTGCTTTCAGGTCCTCTTCATCCTAGATCCACCCTTGGTTCCACCCGGACATCTTCCTCCTGGTCGCGTGCAGCATCTTCTTCCATGGCTCCATAGGAATCAACGAGAAAACCCGACACACATTGACACCTATGTACCCGCAGCCCATGGGTGAGGTAACGCGAGTACTTCGGTGCTCCTGTAGGGGCTGACTATCCTAGTGTCTAGTTTTGTTAGTTGTACATTCCTAGTTAGACCGGAAGTGTTCTAAATCTTCGATTACTTACCTTTAAAGTTCCCATTGACTTTCTATTGACTCTCGCGTGAGTGTACTGACACTGCACGCGCTGCCTGTGGGCCTCCTACTCCTAACCTAAGGGTCAGATAGTGTGGCCCCAGCGATTCCCTAGGCCTTCTCCTTTCCCATGTCGTGGTTCTTATACCACTTACTTAGTATATGGTTTTACGCTCCCCTAGGGCGTAACTGTAAATTGTGCTATTTAAAGTATTTCTAAGTGTAACTTGTTATGTGCTTTTGCCTCTGACCTCATAAAGAGTTCAGAGGAGTGTGTTAGTGAATAAATACATATATATTTTATATATATCCTGTGTGGTGTCCTTTCATTTGATATTCAAGGGGTTACATATGGTAAAACAGCTGGCTTTACACGCCCTCAAGAGTCTTTTAGCCTAAGACTGTTCTGTCCACGCTACCTCTAGGATAGCTGGCCTATACGGTTGACTTTACAACCATCACCATAAGGGTTGTTTGGACTGGTGCAAGGTGCTCACTAGAATAGTGAACATCATATACCAGGCCAACTTCTCAGTTATTCCCACTACTTCCTGGTACCCAAGAAGGGCAAAGAGGGCCTACACCCTATCTTGGATCTAAGGAGCGTCAACGGCTTCCTCTGGAAGGAGAAGTTCAAGATGCTGACTTTGGCTCAGGTCCTAGCTGCCCTGGACCCAGAAGACTGGATGGTAGCGTTGGACTTGCAGGACGCGTATTTTCACATCCCTGTCCTGCCGGCGTTATCTGCGGTTCACGGTAGGCCACGAGCACTTTTAGTTTACCGTGCTCCCCTTCGACCTTACCTGCGCCCCACGAGTGTTCACGAAAGTGATGGCGGTGGTCGCAGTTCATCTGCGCAGATTAGGGGGTTTCAGTCTTCCCCTATCTCGACGATTGGTAGTTGAAAGCGGGCTTGCCCCAAACAGTCGTCTCCCACCTCCAGACTACGGCCGACCTCCTGCATTCGTTGGGTTCTCTATCAACGTGCCGAAGTCACACCTGTGTCCCCCTCAAATGCTCCTCTTCATCGGAGCGGTTCAGGATTCGGCGCAGTTTCGGGTCTATCCTCCCGAACAACGGGTTCGGGATATTCAGGCTCTGATTGCGATCTTTCAGCCTTTATCCCGGGTCTCGGTCAGGTTGACGCTGTGGTTTCTGGGGCTGATGGCCTCCTACATCCTTCTGGTGCATCACGAAAGGTGGCGGGAGCGGGCTCTGCAGTGGGAACTGAAGTTTGAGTGGGCTGAGCATCAGGGCAACCTGTCCAACCATGTCCTGATCTCGGAGGGCACTGCAAGACAGTTGCAGTGGTGGCTCACGGACCGCGATTGCGTCAGCGGCAGATCCCTCTTCCTACCCCAAGCGGAGCATGTAATATTGACGGATGCGTCACTTCTGGGCTCGGGGGGCCACATGGAAGAGGCGGAGATCAGAGGCCTTTGGTCTCCGGCGGAGTCCCGGCTCCACATCAACCTTCTGGAGCTGCGGGCGATCCGGCTTGCACTGAAGGCATTCCACCCCTCTGTCCGGGGGAGTGTAGTGCAGGTGTTCATGGACAACACCACCGCCATGTGGTACTGCAACAAACAGAGAGTGGTGGGGTCGTGGACCCTTTGCCAGGAGGCTCTGAGCCTCTGGCAGTGGCTGGAACATCAGGGCATGACCCTGGTGGTTCAACACCTGGCAGGTTCCCTGAACGCCAGGGCGGACAAACTCAACCGTCGGTGCATGATGGATCACGAATGGCGTCTGAACTCTGACGTGGCGCAATGCCTCTTTCAGCAGTGGGGAGAGCCTTGGTTAGATCTATTCGCCACAGAAGAGAACGCGCAATGTCATCAGTTCTGCGCATTGGAATTTCCAAGGCGGCACTCGCTCGGAGACGCTTTTCGTCGCGAGTGGAGTTGTGGTCTGTTGTACGCCTTTCCGCCTACACCACTTCTGCCCAGAGTGCTGAAGAAGATCAGGCGCGACCCGGCCCAAGTCATCCTTGTGGCTCCGGACTGGGCTCGAAGATACTGGTATCCCGAGCTACTCAGCATGTCAGTCGATCCCCCGATTCGTCTGCTTCTACAGGAGGACCTTCTGTCGCAGCAGCAGGGGAAGGTCCTCCACCCGAACCTGTCCAGTCTCCACCTCCATGCGTGGAGATTGAGCGGCGACAGTTGAGGCCATTTGACTTGCCTCCTGAAGTCTGTAATGTGATTCTGGCAGCCAGGCGTCCGTCCCACAAAATCGGTATACGCCTGCAGGTGGAACAAATTTGTGGCATGGTGCACAGCAAAGGCTGTGGATCCACTCTCTGCCCCCCTTTCTGAGGTTCTCCTCTTTCTTCTTTCTCTTGCCCAGCAGGGCTCTGCTCTGGGCACTCTAAAGGGCTACCTCTCTGCCATTTCCGCCTTCTTAATGCTCCCTGATCAGCCCTCTTTGTTCAAGTCCCCGGTTGTAAATAGGTTTTTGAAGGGCATCACTCATATGTTTCCCCCTGTTCCTTTCGTGATGCCTCAGTGGGACTTATACTGGTTCTGACTTATCTGATGTGCGCTCCCTTCGAGCCACTTCATAACTGTCCTCTTCATCTCCTTACTCTTAAGACTGCATTCCTGGTTGCCATCACCTCTGTAAGGAGAGTGAGTGAGCTCCAGGCTCTTTCTTCTCAACCTCCCTTCCTTTCTGTCCATCCGGACAAAGTTGTGTTGCGGACGCGACCCTCTTTCCTGCCCAAGGTAGTCACAGCCTTCCACATCGGGCAGTCCATCACCTTTCCCACCTTCTTTCCGCCTCCGCATCCCTCGAAAGAGGAAGAGAGGCTCCACTGTCTGGACCCAAAACGTGCGCTCTCATTAGATCTGGATCGCACACGCCACTTCCGGGTGGATGACCAACTCTTTGTTGGTTACGTGGGCGCTAAGGAGGGACGGGCGGTGCACAAACGAACCATATCTCAGTGGGTCGTCTTGTGCATCAAGGCTTGTTACTCTCTGGCTAAGAAGGAGCCTCTTGTAGGGCTACGTGCCCATTCCACTTGGACCACGGCGGCTACTACTGCCCTTGGTCGGGGAGTCCACTTGCAGGACATCTGGCAGGCAGCTACGTGGGCTTCGCTGCACACGTTCGCAAGACACTACTGCCTGGACAGCCAAGACCGGAGAGATGGCTTTTTCGGCCGTTCCGTTCTCCAGGACTTTCTGGTGTGATCATTGGTACGCAGACCCAATACCGGGGTTGGTATTGCTGGGGTATCTATTCTAAGGTAAGGAATCTAATACTAACCTGTTTCTTTCAGATGCACAAGTTACTTACCTTCGGTAATGATATATCTGTAAGAAACAGTAGTTAGTATTAGATTCCTTACCGCCCCACCCATCCTCCCCGTTCTGCGAACCGATATCTAGGGTTAAGGTCATCCCCTTTCAGGGCCCTAGTTTTTATGGCACCAGTGTTGGTTTTTATCATGGCTCTGCGTTTCTGACGCGGAAAAGCTGTGTATAAGAACGGACGTCAGCGCGCGAGGGCGGCGTCTAAGTACTCCGACGACGTCATCCCGGCGCCAACGACGACGGACGCGGATGCCTACTAGCGACACGCAGGGGTACTGCTACGCAAAATTTCCGGATCCACTCTGACGCCTGGGGATATTCTAAGGTAAGGAATCTAATACCAACTACTGTTTCTTACAGATATATCGTTACCGAAGGTACGTAACTTGTGCGACGATGACCGTTCCCATGAAAGTTAATATGGTTATACAGATGAATGGTCCCACCCTTTTAATCTTCCCTTTCATTTACAAATAGACACGTTTTGATCACCCAACACGTTCCTAGAATATCTTGGATTTAAGTTGATTTATGATTTGATGTTAAACTGTTTTAATATTGTGGTCTATAAATGCTAAACCTGTGACCATGCCCGACCTCATAGCATTCAGTTGCTTACTCCTGTAATGATACACCTGACTTAAAACTCTTTACAATATACCTGAATGTAATTTACATGTGCACTGTTGATTAATCATATGTCACTACATATCCGATTGCGGTACATTTATATGATAAAATCGAGAAGATAAAAAAGACCTCTTCTAGTTGTCCACATGGACCAACATACGTGACCTGTCGTGCCGTCCTGAACCCTCCTCTACCATGATGTTAGCCCATTCAGTTTTGACAGGCTAATACAGGATGGTTTTAAGATGAGCAGATACCCAGCAGCAAATACAGTATACCATTTAGCTAGTGGTATCTAGCTCAGTTTTAGTCGGGTGGAGCATTGAATAGCGGTACTCTCACCCAGAAGGTTAGGAGATAATTGATGTAAGCAGTTAGGTTCACATTTGAGTTCTTACGAATCATTTACACATTTATTCACTACATTTTTGTTTGTGGTTGGAAGGAGCCAATGATGATAAGCGGAACACACTGACGAGTACCAGTCAGCAGTTCCCTGGTGGTTGCTCCCGTGAGGTTCCTTCCTTCCCTACACACATTTTTTCACTACACTCCGAGAACTGTTGGGAGGTAGGAATACATGTAGACACAGCCACGCAGAAGCTTTTTAGTAAGGAAAGAGGCATACCCTGTAGGAAGGTGGATATCGGACTATGGTTACCCCCAACTTTGTGCCTAGTGTTTTGCTGGTTTTTTACTTAGTTGGCCTGGGATCCTGCTATTCAGGACCCCAGGCTTCCTGCTCTCTCTGTTAAAATGGACTCCATGTACCCGAGGTACATATCTAATTGTATACTGAGTCACCTTATCAGTCCCTGTACAGTGTACCGTAGGTACCCAGGGCATAGGTGTACCCAGGGCCTACCAGGGGCTGCAGCATGTATTATGCCACCCCTGGCTGACCATCCAAAACTGACACAACTGGCTGCTAAGACAGCTGGGGCAAGGTGGTGTAATCACCCTTTGCTATAGATATAGTATACCTATATCTAACCCCAAAATGGACACATATATTCCTATCAGTCACTCCTATGGCAGGCCTTATCAATCCTGAAGGCAGAGTGCTTGGAATTATGTGAGATGGTGCTCTAGCATGAGCTGAGCCTGTCTACAGCTTTCGGAACCAAGTCCTTTAGCTGTTTCCATGATAACGCTATACCATATACTCTTAAGTGCATTATCATCCTCGCGGTTGAATGCTAACTCTGGTATAACATTATCAAAACATGTCGAGTAAGGTGTCATATGAATTGGAATACTACCCCCTCGCCAATTCTGGCGACGGGGGTAGCATTCCACCCTTCTAGAGGGACACGACATGTATGTAACTGTAACCCCGGTTAAAGTTAAGCTAGAGCCTCAGCATCACAAAATGGATGCTGCCACCACAGACACAAGTCTGACCTCCTGCTGCTGGGAGTCCTTCCAGCGAGGGAGGCTTGGACAAAGGGTTTCCTGCCTTGGGAGGTGCTAGCACCACCCCAGACAGGATTGTGTGTATTGGGTAGGACAGGCCTGAAAGGAATGAGACATGCCTGGGGCACACAAGGTGCCCTGTGCATACACCGGCTCAAACCAGTTGCTGGGGCATCCCTGCCCCAGCTCTGGCGCGAAAACCGGGCAAAGGATCGGGGGTGTAACCACCCCCCTTCCTGGTCCCACCCATGGGAGGGACCTAGTCACTAGTGCAGCCCACTTTAGGAGAATAAAGGTAGGAACTGGTCCCATTCCAAATTAGATTAATCCTGAACTGAAACTCTACAAGAAGAAACTCTGGACTTCGACTTTCTACACAGAAGACTGAAGAAATCTCCCTTGTGGGCAAGTAGTGTCCACCCTGCAACTGCAGGCACCATCAAGCGTCCAGCGGCTTCACTTTGTCGTCTTCCCTCGAGGATCCAGACTTCAGAGCCCGACGAGACCCGGATTCCCAGACCTCTCCGATCTCAACTCACATCTGCAGCACAGCTGAGATCCGTGGGTGCGACGAGACACGTGGGACCGGCCATCTTGAAAGAAACTGCACTTCGCTTCCAGCACGACTCCAGAGGTAAACTCGACCAAGTGCTTAGGGGATTGAGAAGCCCCAGCCCCGACCAGCCCCTTCACCGAAGATCAGCCCTCCAGCTTCCACGAGATCTGCGTGGGGCCCTTCTGCTTGTTTGCTGCTCGACGCGTTGTCTGGTCACTTGCCGGCTGGCTAGTGACCTAGACGACAACCTTTGAAAACTACACTGCTGGTCTGGTTGCTCCAGACTGGCCCTTGCTTCCTTCCAAAAGAGGAGCACCCCGGACTCTCCTAGTCCGCACCAGATGCCTTTTCCACTCACCGCGTGGGTTGCCTTTGCCAAGGCCTGTTGACGCCGAATCCGGAACAGACACCGCCGACAGCGAGAGCCTGCGTGGGACAGCTCGTGCCTCCATCCTGGTCGTCGAAGATGCCTCCTGGTCCACGTGGCTGCAGAGTCAAGCGTCCACTCTTCACCTGATCGCGACAACGACATCTGGTTCCCTCCTGGTTCCACTCCAGTCACTGGCTAGTGACTTTGAACATTGTCCCCTCTGCTTTCAGGTCTTCAGCTTTCCTGATCCACCCTTGGATCACACCGGACATCTTCCTCCTGGTCGCCTGCAGCATCTTTTCTTGCAGGCTCCATTGACTTCAATGCAGAAACCCGACACAACTTCGCACCTACGCACCCGCAGCCCGTGGGTGAGGTAACGAGAGCATTTCGGTGCTCAAGGGTAGCTTGACTCTCCTAGTGTCCAGATTCACAGTCGTTTTAGTCCTAACTAGTCAGGATTGTCCGTACTCACCTTTTTCTTGAACTGTACTGTCCATAGACGTTGTTACGCATCCCGCGTGTGAGTTCACACTCTGCACCCGCGTCCCGTGGGCCTCCTGTTACTTACCTAAAGTTAGGATAGCGTAGTCCAAGCGGTCCTACAGCCTCTGGACAGCTCCATTCCTTCTATCGATTTCCTTAACCCATTTACTTAGTATACGGTTTGCCGTGCCCCTAGGGTACCATTGTAATTATGTGCAACTTATCGTATTTTTCCTAAGAGATTGTCATGTGCTTAGCCCTCTGATCTCATAAAGAGTTCAGAGGTGTTTGTTATTAATAAATATATTGTTTATTTTCATAACAACCTGTGTGGTGTCCTTGCATCTGGTATTCAAGGGGTTATATTGTGGTAAAACAGCTGGCCTCACATGCCAAAAGAGTTTAGCCTAAGACTGCTTTGTCTATACTACCATTAGGATAGCTGGTCTATAAGGTTGACTTACAACCATTCACCATAAGGGTGGTTTGGACTGATACAAGGTGATCACTAAAACTAGTGAGCATCATATATCAGGCCAACTTCTCACATACCCTGTTTAGTAATGCAAATGTGTTGCAGACTAGAAATACCTTCACACAGTAGGAGGCAGGTGATGTTATAGAAAGCCTTTAATAGCTGGGACCAGGTTTTATTGTTGAGAATACAGAAAGGAACCAATTGTGATATAAAATATATATAAAGAAATATTTGCCAAGAACAAATTACCTAATTGCTGAATCCAGTTAAGTGATTTTGAATACGAATGTATCTGAAAGAAACAGGTTAGTATTAGATTCCTTACCTTAGAATATCCCCAGGCGTCAGTCTGGATCCGGAAACTTTTGCGTAGCAGTACCCCTGCGCGTCGGTAGGCATCGTTTGCAGGCGTCCCCTGCGGCTCCGCGTCCGTCGTCGGCGTCGTGCGCCGTGATGACGTCGCTGGAGTATATAGACGACGCCTCCGCGCGCTGACGTCAGTTCTTCTTTTTTCCGCGCCAGTTAGCGCAGATCCGAGAAGTGCAGTACTCCGGTCTTTTGACCAAAGTTTTTTGTGAATCCTTGATTCTTCTTACGGTGCCGGTAGGATGCCCGGCTTTAAGAACTGTGACGACTGTGACCGCACGATGTCGGTCACGGATCATCACCGACTCTGCCTCCGGTGCCTGGGCCCCGACCACGCCGTGGACGACTGTGTCGACTGCCGGGCCCTGACGAGTAAAGCTAGGCGGGAGCGGTCCCGCAAGCTACTCGAGCTGCGGGTGTCGGCCCCGCGTCGAGAGCGGTCCCGGTCCGGCCGGAGGTCGGGGGAGCGGTCGAGGGAGCGGTCGCGGAGCCGCCACGAGCGCTCCGGAAGTAGTCACCATTCCTCTGGTTCCTCAGGTAGGAAACACAAGAAGTCGGGGCGTCGTCATCGTACCCCCGACTCCCCCCGACGCTCGCGCGATGCGGCCGGGGGTTCGGTTGGCCCCGCGTGAGTCGCCGGCGCGGCCTGCTCCATACCCTACGGTCCCTGGGCAAGGCGCGACGCCCGGGGAGATAGAGGAGTTCCTCATGGCCATGAGGGCACTGTCTCCTCCGACGGGGCCTACGGCGCCTTCGGGCCATGTGCTTCCGTCCGGGGGCCCTAGCGGTTCGGGTGCTCCTGCCTCGACGCCGTCGGGTGCTCCGACCCCGGCGCCGCAGGGACCCTCAGGGTCGACGCCGGCTGGTCTACCGGCCTCTCCGGCGCCGATTCCATCGGGGTTGCCCCCGACGCCGCCCCCGCGCGGCGCCGGTGCTCCGGCGGCGGCGCCGGCTCCGGGCGGCGGTGCCCCCATACCCTCTCCGACTCCAGACGCGGAGTCGGACCGGCGTCGCCCGACGCCGAGTCCGACGCCGATGGGGCCTGTGGACCCCGGGGAGCCGGTCTACATTGTTGATTCCGAATATGGTGAAGATGTAGATTACGGAGAGGGTTGGGAGGGGTCTGAGGACCCTCTGTCACGCGAGTGTCAGTACAATGTGGACTGGACAGGTGCTTTGGGTGACGCCAGTGGTCTGGACGACTCTCCTAACCCTGGCTTTGTCTCGCCTGCCTACCGTGGCTTCGGAGGAGGGGGCTGCTTATTCAGTGGTGTTGATGAGGACTGCCAAGGCCTTACACTTTGAGCTCCCCGTCGCGGCCGTGAGGCCTAACATCCTCACTGAGGTCTTCAAACCGCAGTCATGCCCACAGGAGCCACTGCTGCTGTTCAACGAAGCCTTGTCTGACGTTCTTTTGGGCACGTGGTCCAGGCCCGCTTCAGGTTCGCCTGTTGATAGGAACGTGGCCAGACGCCACCGTCCGTGTCCGGATGACCCCAAGTTCCTGTCCACCCATCCCACCCCTGAGAGTCTGGTGATCCAGGCCTCGACTTCCCAGACCGCATTCCCGTCGGCCCCGCCCGACCGGGAATCCAAGAGGTACGACCAGTATGGAAAAATGGTCTTCTCGTCCCTGAGTTTGGGACTGCGGTCTTGTAACACCGCATGCCTCTTGGGCCGCTACTCCCACTCTCTGTGGGATACGGTCGCGGACCTGCTGCCAGAATGCCTGCAGGAGGTGCGGGCAAAGCTCGGCAAGGCTATGATTGAAGGCCGAGACGCAGCAAAATACTCCATCAGGTGTGGTCTTGATACGACCGACTCGCTGGACAGAGCGATGTCCACGACGGTAGCGATCCGTCGCTACGCCTGGCTGAGGTCCGCCAACTTTTTGGCAGATGTCCAGAATGCCTTGATGGACATGCCGTTCGATGGCAGTCGCCTGTTTGGCGACAAAGCAGACCACGCGCTGGAGCGCTTCAAGGACTCCAGGGTCACGGCCAAGTCCTTGGGTCTCTCGACCCAGCGCCAGGAAACGGGTTCGTTTCGCTCCTTTCGTGGCCACGGAAGGGGCGGTCCCACACGTGCTGCCAGCCACGCGCCGCAACACATTTCTCAACGCGGTGGCGGCCGTGGAGGCGGTCGGGGACAACGGCGAGGTCAGACCACACCTCCCCCCGCAGCATCGGCCTCCAAATCCTCCTAGTCCGTGCTTTCAGGCCCATGTGACGCCAGTGGGTGGCAGGGTTCGCCATCACCACTCCCGCTGGCGCGCAATCACATCGGACAGGTGGGTGCTGCAGCTCGTCCGAAGGGGCTACTCCCTCCCCTTCGAGACCACTCCTCCAGCCATGCCACCGCAGAACCACCGTGTGTCGGGGGACCACTTGACACTTCTGCAGGAGGAAGTTACGGCCCTCTTGGCCAAGGGGGCCGTCGAGCGCGTTCCTGGGCCAGAAGTAGGGCGTGGTTGCTATTCCCACTACTTTCTGGTGCCCAAGAAGGACAAAGGGGGCCTTCGTCCTATCTTGGATCTACGGAACGTCAACGGCTTCCTCCGGAAGGAGAAGTTCAAGATGTTGACTTTGGCTCAGGTCTTGGCTGCTCTAGACCCGCTAGACTGGATGGTAGCGTTGGACTTGCAGGATGCGTATTTTCACATCCCCGTCCTGCCGGCCCACCGGCGTTACCTGCGGTTCACGGTAGGCCACGAGCACTTTAGTTTATCGTGCTCCCATTCGGCCTTACCAGCGCCCCACGGGTGTTAACAAAGGTGATGGCGGTGGTCGCAGCCCATCTGCGCCGGTTGGGGGTTTCAGTCTTCCCCTACCTGGACGACTGGTTGTTGAAGGCGGGCTCGCCCCAGACAGTCGTCCACCACCTTCAGATGACGGCAGACCTCCTGCACGAGCTGGGGTTTTCCATCAATGTGCCGAAATCACACCTGTGTCCCTCTCAAAAGCTCCTTTTCATCGGAGCAGTTCTCGACTCGGCGCAGTTTCGGGTTTATCCTCCGGAACGGCGAGTCCGGGATATACAGGCTTTGATTCCCATCTTTCAGCCGTTATCCCGGGTTTCGGTCAGGTTGACGCTGCGGCTGCTGGGGCTGATGGCTTCCTGCATCCTTCTGGTGCATCACGCCCGGTGGCGGATGCAGGCTCTGCAGTGGGACCTGAAGTTTCAGTGGGCCCAGCATCAGGGCAACTTGTCCGACCATGTCTTGATCTTGGAGGGCACTGCGAGACAACTGCAGTGGTGGCTTACGGACCGCGATTGGGTCAGAGGCAGATCCCTCTCCCTTCCCCAACCGGAGCACGTGGTTGTGACAGACGCGTCCCTCCAGGGCTGGGGAGGCCACTTGGGAGAGGCGGAGATCAGAGGCATCTGGTCTCCGGCGGAGTCCCGGCTCCATATAAACCTGTTGGAGCTGCGGGCGATCCGCCTAGCACTGAAGGCATTCCTCCCCTTTGTCAACGGGAGTGTAGTGCAGGTGTTCACAGACAACACCACTGCCATGTGGTACTGCAACAAGCAGGGCGGAGTGGGGTCGTGGACCCTTTGCCAGGAGGCTATGCGTCTCTGGCAATGGCTGGAACGTCAGAGCGTGACTCTGACGGTTCAACACCTGGCAGGTTCTCTGAACGCCAGGGCGGACGAACTCAGCCGTCGGTGCTCGGTGATTCACGAATGGCGTCTGAACTCGGACGCGGCGAAAGGCCTCTTTCTGCAATGGGGAGAGCCTTGGTTAGATCTATTTGCCACAGAAGAGAATGCGCAATGTCATCAGTTATGCGCGTTGGAGTTTCCAAGACGGCACTCGCACGGTGATGCCTTTCGGCGCGCGTGGAGTTGCGGTCTATTGTACGCCTTTCCGCCTATACCACTACTGCCCAGAGTGCTGAAGAAGATCAGGCGCGACCGGGCCCAAGTCATCCTTGTGGCTCCGGACTGGGCTCGAAGGTACTGGTATCCCGAGCTACTCAGCATGTCAGTCGGTCCCTCGATCCGCCTGCCTCTTCTGGAGGAACTTCTGTCGCAGCAGCAGGGGACGGTCCTCCACCCGAACCTGTCCAGTCTCCACCTCCATGCGTGGAGATTGAGCGGCGACAGTTGAGGCTATTTGACTTGCCTCCTGAAGTTTGTGATGTGATTCTGGCAGCCAGGCGTCCCTCCACAAAGTCGGTATACGCCTGCCGGTGGAACAGATTTGTGGCATGGTGCACAGCAAAGGCTGTGGACCCTCTTTCTGCCACTCTCTCCGAGGTTCTCCTCTTTCTTCTCTCTCTTGCCCAGCAGGGCTCTGCTCTGGGCACTATCAAGGGCTACCTTTCTGCCCTTTCGGCCTTTCTAAGGCTGCCTGATCAACCTTCTTTGTTCAAGTCCCCTATTGTAACGAGATTCTTGAAGGGCATCACGCACATGTATCCACCTGTTCCGTTTGTGATGCCTCAGTGGGACTTGAACCTGGTTCTGACCTTCTTGATGTGTGCTCCCTTTGAGCCACTTCATTCCTGTCCTCTCCGTCTCCTGACTTTAAAGACGGCCTTCCTGGTTGCCATCACCTCTGCCAGGAGAGTGAGTGAGCTCCAGGCTCTTTCTGTCAAACCTCCTTTCCTGTCCATTCATCCAGACAAGGTGGTTCTGAGAACTAGACCTTCTTTCCTGCCCAAAGTAGTCTCTGCTTTTCACATCGGGCAGTCCATCACCTTACCCTCCTTCTTCCCGCCTCCGCATCCTTCAAAGGATGAAGAGCGGCTCCATCGTCTGGACCCAAAACGTGCGCTTTCATTTTATATGGATCGCACTCGCCAGTTCCGGGTGGATGACCAACTGTTTGTTGGCTACGTGGGTGCGAAGAAGGGACGGGCGGTGCATAAACGGACCATCTCTCGGTGGGTCGTCCTGTGCATCAAAGCGTGCTACTCTTTGGCTCGGAAGGAACCTCCTGTTGGGCTGAGGGCCCATTCCACTCGGGCCACGGCGGCTACTACTGCTCTGGGCCGGGGAGTCCCCTTGCAGGACATTTGTCAGGCGGCTACGTGGGCCTCGCTGCACACGTTTGCAAGGCACTACTGCCTGGACAGTCAAGTCCGGAGGGATGGCTTCTTTGGCCGTTCTGTCCTCCAGGACTTTCTGGTGTAAGCTGTATTGGTTCGCAGACCCACCACCGGGGTTGGTATTGCTGGGGTATCTATTCTAAGGTAAGGAATCTAATACTTACCTGTTTCTTTCAGATGAACAAGTTACTTACCTTCGGTAACGATATATCTGTAAGAAACAGTAGTTAGTATTAGATTCCTTACCGCCCCACCCATCCTCCCCGTTCTGCAAACTGATACATAGGGTTAAGGTCATCCCCTTCAGGGCCCTAGTTTCGCATGGCACCAGTGTTGGTTCTTACATGGCTCTGCGTGTTCTGGCGCGGAAAAGCTGTGTGCAAAGAACTGACGTCAGCGCGCGGAGGCGGCGTCTATATACTCCAGCGACGTCATCACGGCGCACGACGGACGCGGAGCCGCAGGGGACGCCTGCAGACGACGCCTACCGACGCGCAGGGGTACTGCTACGCAAAAGTTTCCGGATCCAGACTGACGCCTGGGGATATTCTAAGGTAAGGAATCTAATACTAACTACTGTTTCTTACAGATATATCGTTACCGAAGGTAAGTAACTTGTTCTTTCGGAAATATTCGTCTTTTAATGCTATTTAAGGTATATTCTATACCTTTCTGGGTGAATCTGAAGCTAGTTGTATTGCCCCGAAAGTCCGGGTTCTTAGACGTTAATGTTAAAACCAGTATATAATCACTGCCCTTCTGAATTTGTTAGTTAAAATGTTTTCATCTTTTGATTTATAAAAGATAATATACTATATAACATTTTTCTTTTAAAATAATTTCTAGAGAAAGCTATTTAATACTGCATTACTCATTTTTCTAGAAAAGCAGTGTGAGTGGAGATGTTTACAGGACTAATTACTCAGTTTTCAGATGTCCTCATATTTATGGAGTGCTGGAAGCCGGTGAAACATCAAAGGTATTGTGAATAATTTATACACCAATATAGCATGTCCTCTCTATGTTCAAAGGCAGTGGTTTGTGCTATACCATTGTGAGTTTGGCAACTAGAGTTTTATTGCAGGTCGTGCCTTATCTGAATCCGTCTGCTCTATTAACGGATGGAAAATATGCATTTGTAGCATTGCAATTGTTATGACTTTCTTCAAAAATAAATCTATTTCTCAGTAATAAAATACATGTTCTGAATTTTAAGTTTAAATCTCATTGGAATGGTAAACAAAGCATGACAATAATAATACGATCTTGCGGAGAGGACATCCAACATAGCCCCATTCAATCTGTTAAGTCTATTGGCTTTTTAATGTAATCAATAGGTAACCGCCGTCCACATTTAGTAAAAGAAAAAAGTGGACCTTCCATAAAAAGGTGTTGCTTCTACTCCGTTTCATAAACATGGGGAGGACTGCTAGGAAGAGATGGGATGGGAAATTGGAGGACAATATCTGAAGAGATCAGAGTCAATGGAAAAGGGTTGGCAGCACATGGGAAGCAACTTATAAGGGTAATTTGTTTCTGGCAGTCTGTCAAAAAAGCTTTATTTCTAATAGAATATTTCCTCAGACTTCTTATCTCTTCTAGGTTAGTGGTTCTTAAGCTTTTGTCTTCTTTGGACCCCGACTTAATCATTACTGAAACTCGTTGACTCCCACTGAATCATTAACCCCTTGCGTGCGTCGGCCGGACGCTTGGCCGTCCAACGTCACGGTGGGCGTGTGCGGAGGACGGCCAGGGGCCGTCCGAACCACGCCCACCCCATAAATCACCCGCACCGCGGTGAAATTCGAGCCGCGGTCAAGGGGTTAATGGAATTCTGGGAACACCCCCACACCAGCACCGCACCCCTCACTAATTCATTACTGAAAGCCAGGGACCCCAGCCTAACAGTTATTTAAATTGCAAAACAAGACACATAAAAAATACAGAAACAAGCATTCATCAAACAAATACACAGATAATGATACATTTTCGTTAATTCACAAATAAATAAAAAAAAAATACAACTATCATTTTAAACAGAAGGTTGGAGCTTGTCTAAATTCAGTGGAGTCCACTTATCGTCCATATTTTATTCTGTTGAATGCACTTGTACTGCTCCCACGAAACAATCTGAGGATACTAACTTAATACTTAGCCACCATTTTCAAAATTGCTTCAGTTTACAGAAAGTGTTTGATTTAAAATGTTGTTTTGTTTGTATATCCAATTTATTATTCTAAGCAGTCCCAGACCCACTGGGAAGGCTCCGTAGCCCCCCAGGGGTCCCCTGACTACAGATTAAGAACCACCGTTGTAAAAGTGGTATGCAGACGCCCTGCCACTCGGCACCCTCTATGCCATTCCTCCCATTGTCTCCGGTATCCAGGGCGAAATACATCTCCAAATCAAATGGCACTAGTGGGATCAACTCAGAGTAGCACCACCCACATTGGTCATTCCACATCCTCCTGCTTCTGAGTCGTACGCCAATCTCTCACCAGTTCCTCACACAACCACACCGAATCTACAGACTACATCACTGCTGACATAGCCCCCATCCCTGTCTCTCTATATGCTGGCACCACATCCAATCAGCCGCACATTCTGCCACTGGTGCCCTATTACTCCAGAAGGGAGGCATAGAGACTAATGGAGAAAGGCAGATACTTCTTTAGGGAAACAGAGCCTCAAGACGACCCCATTGCGGACGATGAGGGAGACAGTGCATTGGATCTGAATTTTGCGGGTTAAAAGATACATGGCTGTTATATACCTCGCTGGAGTGGAACTGCTAACATGCGATCATCAGAAAGGCAACAGACATGTTGGACATATAGCTGCCATCCACTGAAGCCAAATCAAACATTCTGACAGTGTTCCTGCACTCTCAATTTCCACGCGGAAGAACCATTGCTTCTGCTCAGTGAAGCACTAACAGAGCCATACTGTCAGTATGGGAAAAGCTGACAACTTTTCCTTCCATTTAATGATCAGTTGCCAGGCAATTTAAACCAGCTCCTGGAGATCCCACCTTCCTTTCAGCTCACCACTCTCCAGAGATCTTAGTAGTGCAGGTCTCTTGTTCATCAAAACTGACTTTATGCTGCTTTCTTTCTACAACATCGACCAGGGAATCAAAGAAAATAGAGCTGTTTACCAATAGGATGCTTTTGGCAGGGAGCATGGCTCTCAAGTCTGTAAATGCTACCTGTCTTCTTGGTTGATATGTGCATGTCCTGTTGGATTCAGCTGAAGCAGTCATGCTGGCCTGCATTCATTTTACAGAGCTGATCAGAGATAGACCGGCGGCTGCTCAGGCGGTATCTACATACCTAAACCAGAGACTGCTATCCGTTTCAGGGTTTTCGTGCCTTCAGAAGGGGATTTTCAATTTGTGGCTGTTCAGCAGTTTGCAAATCAGCAGCAGCAGGCAGACCCCCTCTAGAAACAATATTGAGGGTATGACAAAAGATGAACACAGACACTCCCCTCTCCATTCCTTCTCTTGTTCTTCATCCCCAGCCACCACAGGGAATCAGTCCTAGTTCCACCTTACCCTTACACTCACAGCCTCTTGGAGGACAGGTGTCCTCATTTTCACTTGTTCGGAGGGCCATTATTGTAGACCTTTGGGTCCTGCAAATTGTGGAAAGGGAGTATGCCCACCATTTAAACAAACTGCTTAACCCCGCTCTCCTCCTCTCCCCTCCCTCTTCCGATGAGATGCACTCCAGCCAGACCACCTGCAGGTCCTTCTGCAAGAGATTTAATCCGTGCTTTTAAAGTTTTCAGTGGAGTTGGTTGCAGATCAGAAATGGGATCATCCGTGCTACCCCCGGTAATTCTTAATTTCCCAGAAGGACAGTTGCCTATGCCAGATCATAGACCTCAAGGTTCTGAACTGGTTCTTCAAAAAGGTAAAGCTCAAGTTTTCTTCCAGGGGATCCTCATCAATAGTCATAAGCACTAGAATGTTCCTGCCCATGTGCGGGACCCCGGAAACACAATCAGGTATGTGCCCCACATATATGTATCTCTCTCTCTCTCTCTCATATATAATCATTAGAACAAATGGCGCAGCACTAATGAAAGTAAGCGAGGGTCTGGATCCGACCCTAGCGCTAAGCACCCGCTGTTGAGCGCTCAAAGACCAAGCAGGATCACATTGTGGATATATATATATATATTTATATATATATATATATATATATTACCTACTGGCGGTCGCCAGTAGGTATATATAGTTAGGATTTTTTCTCTATGGGATTTTTGAAAATTCTATGTCTAATAACTTTGGCGTTTGTGGACGGAATTGGCTGAAATTTTCAGGAAAATGGCACATTTTGTTTCTGAGCAGCCCTTGAAAATTTGGGGGGGGTTCGTCAAGGGGGGGCCGAGAAAAAAGGGGGGTCCCAAAACGTGTTTTTAACATTGAGTTTTCCATAGGGCGGTTGGCCTCACTTTTAGCCCGAACGGCTGAATGGATTTGCACGAAACTTGGCAAAATTGTAGGGACTGGTAGCCCGATGTGCCTTTGCTAGGTCTCAATATATGTGCTTCAGTGGATTTTGAGAAATTAACGTTCAAAAAAAGATATATATCTGTAACAGCGGACCGGGCAGCGCTCCGGTTCGCAGACTTTTCGCGGTACGGAGCTTTGTGAAGCGAAGCTGATTGGTTCTCCGGCGTCTGTGAACATTCCAAACAGTCCGTAGCGGCCGCCATCTTGTCTCTCGGTAGGATCGAGAGACAAGAGGAGGCCAAAGCGAAGGGGCAAATGACCATAAGGGGGCATAGTAGATCCTCGCTGACCCCCTAGGTTTGATGTGGAGGTTTTAAAAGGGCCCCGCGGGGCAAAAAAAAAAAATAATAATAATAATCGAACGGCTGAATGGATTTGCACGAAACTTGGTAAAATATTAGGGACTGGTAGCCCGATGTGCCTTTGCTAGGTCTCAATATATGTGCTCCAGTGGATTTTGAGAAATTAACGTTCAAAAAAAGATATATATCTGTAACAGCGCTCCGCTTCGCGTAACGGAGGTTTGCGAAGCTGATTGGTTCTCCGGCGTCTGTAAACATTGCAAACAGTCCGTAGCGGCCGCCATCTTGTCTCTCGGTAGGATCGAGAGACAAGAGGAGGCCAAAGCGAAGGGGCAAATGACCATAAGGGGGCATAGTAGATCCTCCTTGACCTCTTAGGTTTGATGTGGAGGTTTTAAAAGGGCCCCGCGGGGCAAAAAAAATAATAATAATAATAATCGAACGGCTGAATGGATTTGCACGAAACTTGGCAAAATTGTAGGGACTGGTAGCTCGATGTGCCTTTGCTAGGTCTCAATATATGTGCTTCAGTGGATTTTGAGAAATTAACGTTCAAAAACAAGATATATATCTGTAACAGCGCTCCGCTTCGCGGAGATAAAATTATCTCTGTATTACCTAGCTGTTGCTAACACCAGTTAGCGACGGCTAGTAGGAGATAGCGACCATCTTGGGCCCCACTTTGCACGTGAGTGATAGTTATCACTAATGACATGCAAAGTGGGCATGCCAAGATGTTAGCGACTGGAAACAGTCGCTAACATCGCTATCTCCTATTACCAACTTTTGGAAATATTCGCGATAAGCGCGAATATCTCCAAAAGCTACCACCTGCCCTGAGCAGTTCTTAGCCATGTTATCCAATGGGAGGTGGATAACATGGCTAAGAGCATTAGCTCGGTAATGCATGAATATCGCTGAGTTTTCAGCGATATTAATGCATTGCGGTCGTTTTTTATCGTATTTGCGATAAACCTTGATAATAGCAAGGTTTATCTGCGATAATTTCTGAAGATGCTTAGCGGTAAAAAATTTGTTGCTAAGCATCGTTAGGGATAAATATCGCTTAACTTTGGTAATATGCCCCAACGTCTGTTAACGTTCGATTCGAAGGAAATCAGGAAGTGTTGAAAAACATTGTCTGCGCCATCTTGCCTTTTTTCAAATGCCACACTTTTGTCGTGCACGGCAGTCATTTTAGATGCCTTGACCAGACCCACTCTCTGCACGCTGTCGATCCTTAGCATGGCTCCCCACCCTCGCAAGCATCTCCCCCAGGCAGTGGTCACCCCCGCTCTCTGTCTTATGCATGGGTAATAAACCACCCCCCATCTGCGCTGCTCTTCCCTGAGAATCACACCCTGTGCCCGCCCGACACCTCCCTTTCGCCCTATTCACTACCGCACCCTCTGACACTCCTTTTCCTCTGTGTCCGATTGTCCAGGCCGGTCCTAGGGTATCAGCTAGCCCTGCAGATGTAGTTTATGGCCCCAGCTGTAAAGAATCACCCCTCTTCAAAGGAGTTATAGTAGATCAAGGCCCACACTCGATGAGATCCGTCACAGCAGACGCGTTCCTATTATCTGAAAACCATCCTGTATTGTGATTGGGGAGGGGACCGAGCCTGAAGCGGAAGATTCCAGGGATGACTCTTTGTACATCAAAGTTTTTACAATTATGTGTCACATTAAAAATATATAGCACTCCAACAAAGTAGTAAGATTATAAAACTTTAATAACTTATAAATATATACAAGAAAACAAAAACAGTAATAACATATAAACATTTTTAGGGAAAAACAACGAAGTAGCGGTCGGCTGTGCGAATAGTCCCAACGCAGCACAACGTCCAGATTTCACTGATTTCGGAATCCGGCGTGGGGCGTCGCGGGGGGTGGGTCATCAGTAGCAAACTGTTGTGCGAATAGTTCCAAGGCAGCAGAACGATGGCACCAAGGTGATGTCCAGTAAGTTGCCGCACTGGTTTTGGTATCCTACAATGCTGCTCCGAATAACGGCGTGGGGCGCCCCGGGGGAGGCGGCGTGAACGGGCCTCTCCAGGTGGAGTCTCGTCTGTTGTAGTGGGGCGCCCCTTTACCGTTTCAGTTGCCATTCCGTCCGCTTTTGGTCCACTGTGTCAAAAGCCGCAATTCAGCTGAGTTGCGCCCACTCTTGCGGTGCAGCGATAGGCGGCTGTCACAGGATTCTCAAAATGGCGGCAGGCTGTTTCCTTTTTGGGCCTGGTCCACTGAAATGGCCCTGGGACACCTTGGAAATCGGACGCTTGTCTGCTAGGTCTTGGACCCCATTCTCGAAAGCGTCCCCTCCGCCTTGAGGATTCATCAAAAGTTTTGGGGGCCCCCGACTCCTGCAGGCTTCTGGTGGGGAGCGGCTGCCATGATTGCTCGCGGAATGACTACGACGGAGCCACGAGATGGTGGTGCTTTCATGGTGACGCCAGCTTCAGTCTGAAACATCCAGAAACAAGGTGGGGCTTTCATCGTTTGGGGAAAAAAAAAAGTTTTCATCCAATGAAAAGTGTTGTTTTTAGGTCATATGATCAAGCCTTCCATCATTAGGAAACCAAAAGTAAAATGAACCAATGAAAAGTTTTATAAACAAGTCACATGACCTGTTATGCGGCATAGGGTATAAAATGCGGAGAAAATACGTTGGCACGTGAGGCGGCGTCAGTAGCGGACCGATGTGCGAATAGGCCGAAGGCAACACAACGCGCCAAGATCCGGATGGCACCGAGGTGGTGTCTAGCAAGTTGTGGCACTGGTGTGGCCATCCTACAATGGTAAAAGTCGGCGTGGGGCGCCCTGTTGGCCTGTGAGATGGTGTCAGTAGCGGACCGATGTGCGAATGGGGCCAAAGGCAGCGCAACAATATTTTCTGTATGGAAGATACCACTAGGCGTTGAGATGCGAAGATCCGGATGGCACCGAGGTGATGTCTAGCAAGTTGCTGTACTGGTGTGGTCATCCTACATTGCTGAAACTCGGCGTGGGGCGCCCCATTAGCCTGTGAGATGGCGTCAGTAGCGGACCGATGTGCGAATGGGGCCAAAGGCAGCGCAACAATATTTTCTGAAGAGAAGACACCAAAAGGCGCTGAGATTCGGTTACCACCGAGGTGATGTCTAGCAAGTTGCCGCACTGGTGTGGCCATCCTACAATACTGCTCCGAATAACGGCGTGGGGTGCCCGAAGGGGGGGGGGGGAGGCGGCGTGAACGGGCCTTCCTAGGTGGAGGCTCGTCTGCTGTAGTGGGGCGCCCCTTTACCGTTTCAGTTGCCATTCAGCTGAGTTTCGGCTGCTCTTGATGCTACAGCGACAGGCGGCTGCAACAGGACTCTCAAAATGGCGGCTTGTTCTTTGGATTTGGGCCTGGTCTACTAAAATGGCCCTGGGACACTTTAGAACTCGGACGCTCGATTTTTTTTTCCTTTCCTGTACATGCAAAAAAATGTAAATGCCCGGTACGTTACACGCTTCATCTGCCACGATGTACTCTCCAGAGGAACCGAAAAAAAATATAGTTATGGTAACTATACCATGCATCGTCATATGGAGAGGTGGCACCAATTAATTATAGTGCTGCATAAAAGAGAGATTTGGAGGAGAACCCCGACCTGCCAGTACATTCATCAAAGAAGTGGCACTGACAGCATCAGAGGCAAGGGAAATGGTCCCAAATATTTAGAACTTTGGAAAGATTAAAATGACATGTTTAGATTGTGGCAAATTAATTTCATGTGGACAGATGAGTGTTACTCTAATAAATACAGCATATGAACATCATCATAGTCGATGGTTGGTAGAGACATTTTGACTATATCCTGGACCTGCCCGTCCTCGCCCAAAATGGCGCCAGAATAAATGGCACTCGTAACTCCTTGTTGTGTACTGGTTGCAGAACCTTGAAATCACGAGATACGTATGCAGTTTTGAAGGATATGGCGGGCGGGGACGAGAATTGATTGAATATTTCGACATCCCTATTGATATTAAGTTCTGATGTGTTATTGATTACTGTACTATTGAAAGTTCGAATTGACGTCACCCATGGTACTTGCCCGCAAATGTATATCTAGATAATTTTATTGTAACTGGCCCTGTCGTATTTTAATTATAAAATGTACGTCCACCGATTCCGCAACTGTTAGACACCTTAGTTCTTGCAACCTAATGGCCCGCCCGTTACGTTCCTCTACAGTGTAAATGTCTACTCATCATATACGATTACAGTTTGCTCCGTGGCCGGCCCATGTGGTTATAGGCTCGTATTTGTATAATGAAATTTTCACAATAAAGGTTTTTAAAAGAAAACATGGTAGTAGTATATACATTGGTAAAGTTTTTAATAATAGTCACTGTTTTAGAATCATTAAAAGGCAAGTGAAATAAAGCAGACCAATTACATGAAGGGTAAAAGGTATAATACGCAGGAACGCAGTAAAGATAAATGGTCAAGGGCTGTTGTGTTTTCTACTCCTGCAACATAAAGTGATCGATAAGAATCTCATATTCAGGCGTATCGGCGACTAAGACAGCAGGTCGACCCTCTTTTGCTCAACGGCTCCGTCATGGGACGAAGAAACGCTCTTTTTCTCGAAAAAAGAATATATTTTACTTGCAGGACAGTTGTAAATTTTCCGGGAAAGTACATTAGCCTGGAACATTATAACATATATTTAAGAAAAAATAATGTTCGGAAGTAATAAAAAGCGTAATTTTTAGGTCATATGACCAAGCCTTTCATCATTAGAATAAGAAAAGTAAAATGAACCAATGAAAAGTTTTATTAACAAGTCACATGACTTGTTATGCTTACGTTACGCGCTGCGCGTCGCGCCCCGGATGACTTCCGGATGCGCTAACGCGGCGCGTCATATGACGCATTACGCGACAACGCAGGTCCAGAATATAGTCAAAATGTCTCCACCAACCAGCGGTCGGAACACAACCCCTTTCAGAAGGCTAAATAGTTCTGTTAAATGACAACAGAAGGGACAGGCAACAAGAACCATCAGTCAAAGAGGGGAGGGCTAGTTCTTCTCTACCGGGTTACATTGGGGCGCTACCGGAACTGATCGAATTGGTAGTCTACAGTGTTTCTGGATGTTTCAGACTGAAGCTGGGGTTAGCATGAGAGCACCACCATTTCGTAGCTCCGTCGTGGCCATTCCGCAACCAATCATGGCAGCCGCTCTTTATCGTTATTTTGGGCGGGGTGGGTGGCGGAGCCGAGCTGTTTTGCAGCCATCATTGTGTGGAGTTCAGTTCATCTCACTAGTTTTGTATTTGTCATGAGGGGTTGTTCCTAATGTTTCTATTTTAGCGAGGTCAAAAAGAGATCCCATTAGTGGCCTACTGATTTTGCTCGATTCCTTTTCTTTTTTTTTTTACACGATTTTTCGTTATCTGCAAAGACTAAACAGAGTATTGCGACTCTGTGTCTGTTTGTAAATAGAGAATGAACCAAAGAGAACCAATTCTAAAACAGTAAATGCTTGGATAACAATCAATCAAATGGAGAGAGAAGCAGGCACGACGTATTACAACGGGGGCAAAGGCCTGCGTTAACTACCTTTCACTATCTGCAAAGAGAGAGTACTCCTAATAGAAATGAGGGGGGGGGGGCACCATTCAAAGCAGATCAGTGTGCATAAACACGAAAATGTTTTCACTTACCACGTACTTGACATTCGACAGCTTATGATATTTGCTATTAAAAAACCATTGAAATTCACTGAAAAAACCATAGGTTATAGACCATATATAGTTAGGAATTCGCATTTACAAAACCTTGAAAATTCACTGAAAAAACCATAGGTTATAGACCATATATAGTTAGGAATTAGCATTTAAAAAACCTTATTTTACTCACACAAAACCATTGAAATTCCATATATAGTTAGTTGCACTAACTATATATCGCGCACCCGCAATCCACTGCTGATGATGTCACATATTACATCATTCATGACATGGTCAGTGACATCACTGATGACATCACTGATGACATCTCAAATGACATCACTGATGACATCACTGATGACATCTCATTTGACATCAATGACCACATCACTGATGATATCATTCATGTGACAATACAATGCATCTCCTCACATTTTAATATAACCTCTGTTACACCCAGTGTTAAATACAGAGTATAATTTTTGAAACCATTGACACACCAATACTAGTTACTACATACGCACTCACTGATTCCTACGTCTACACACACATTCACTCATTCACCCATACAATCATTCATACATACAATCACTCATCTTTACAACACTATCATATGCACTCATACACCTATACAGACACTCACACTCTGCCACTCATCCATGGAGTTACTCACACACCTAGTCAGTCCTGTAAAGATTCAATCACACTTCCATTTTCTAATCTATACAGTTAAACATAGAGCACCTTACATTTTCAAACATATACTAACACATACTTACTCTCTTATACAATCATTGATACAAGTACACATTGATCTGCAGAGAGTCACACATCTCCCAGCCAGCCACACACACACTCAGTCTCCCATACAAATACTTGGACAATCAATCAATAACCCATATAGTTAATCATATAGCTACTGATCAACACATGCAGCAGTTTACAGAACAACAGACATAATGATGCACAAATTAAGACAGTTTAGTCACTAACCCATGCACTCAGTGAGACACATTTAATCACTCTCATACATTCAGTCATGCACCTACTAAATCCTTCGTCCAGACACTTATACATCTACTCATTCTTCAATATGTAAAACATATTTAAACTTTACAGAAACACACAGTCACTGGATGATGTCATCAGTGATGTCATCAGTGATGTCATTTGAGATGTCATCAGTGATGTCATCAGTGATGTCACTGACCATGTCATGAATGATGTAATATGTGACATCATCAGCAGTGGATTGCGGGTGCGCGATATATAGTTAGTGCAACTAACTATATATGGAATTTCAATGGTTTTGTGTGAGTAAAATAAGGTTTTTTAAATGCTAATTCCTAACTATATATGGTCTATAACCTATGGTTTTTTCAGTGAATATATATATATATATATATTTATAATAAAAAAGCAAATGTAGCCTTATGTTATGTTATGTTAAATTATCTTGTATAGCGCTCAGCTGCCCCAGCAAAGGGGCGTCCCGGCGCTGTTTGGCAGATAGCAGCAACTGTGAGGGATTCACCATGGCAGACTTCCAGAGAAGATTAGTTAAGGGGAAAGAGATAGGTTTTAATTGCTTTCCTGAAGTCTAACATGCCTTCCAATTCGCGGATGTGGACTGGTAGAGTGTTCCACAGTTTTGCTCTATACACACTAGAGCTGAATAATGCTGTAAGGACTTCTCTTTATATCATAAAGAATACATTAGAAACAGGTAAAAACAACAGCAGAACATGTTTAAAAACTGTTTTCATGCTTAGCACAAACTTTCAGAAAGGACAGAAAGCATTGACAGCTCCCAGGCTGCATTGCAGAAACATAGCCTGAAAAGGCTGAAAAGCCAACTCATAGCAACATAGCAATAAACTGGCACCGTGCCTTTAAGGCAGTCATGACCTCCATCTTCCCATCATGCCTCAGGGGTGACAGTTAGGTCAGTTGTTCTTTCCGGCTCCTTCAGGAAGGATCCTGGTTACACAGCTCCACTTCTTTCTGATTTTAGTCAGAAATAAGCTTCACTTTTTTGGAAATTTTTGACTTACTATGACGTCGTTCATCTTTTGAAGTAAGATTATGTCTCTTTTTGACAGTTTTGGGCATTTTTTCCTCTCAAAATGCCATCTCTTTTTGACACCTGCCCTTCTTGTAGGGATAAAAGAGGCCAGGTCAGAATCTCATGAGGTCTGTATTCTTTGTTTGCCTAAGGGCCATGTCCCCAAGACTTGTCCTCATTGCCAGACCCTGTCCAAAAGGTCTTTAAAGGACATAGAAAGGTTCCGTCTTAATAGGCTGGCAGAAAAATCTTCCAGAGGCAGGTCACCGGTGAGGAAGGGCTCCAAGAGCGCGAGATCTCCATCCAGAAGCAAGGTCCCTCGCTCTTCTGCTTCAGCGTCGGGCTCGGCACTGAAAAATCTACCACCGCTGGGACATTTGTCCAAGAAAAGACCATCGACGGCGGGCTCCCCGTCGAAAACACATCGTCATTCAGGTATCCTCCGCCGTTGTCAACCCATAAACCGGCGTCTAGGAGCAGAAGCCCTCCGCCATCGTCAACTCGGCGACGATCGGGCCGAGGAGTAACAGCCCTCCGCCGTCGTCAACCCGGCGACGATCGGCGTCGAGGAGCAGAAGTCCCCTGCCATCATCAGCTCGATGTTCGGCATCGAGGGCAGGTACCCCTCCGTCGTCATCAGTCCATTGACGTCGAGGGTCAGGAGTCCTCTGCCGTCCTCAACCCAGCAATGATCAGCGTCGAGGATCGGAAGCCCTCTGCTGTCGTCTCGACGACGGTCGGCGTCGAGGATTGGAAGCCTACCGCCGTTGTCTCGGCAACGATCGGCTTCGAGGAAGAGGAGCCCTCCACCGTCATCAACACGGCAACGATCGGTGTCGAGGAGCAGAGGCCCTTCATCTTCCACAGCACGGCGACGTTCGGCGTCGAGGAGCAGAACCCCTCCATCGTCATCGGCTCATCGACGTTCGACGTCGAGTCAAGGGGATGCTCCGGGCGTCGTCTGCACAGCACTCGACGTCGTTGAACAGAGAGTCAATGTCGAGACTGGTTCCAACACCAAGCCGGACATCGACGTCAAGGAGATCCAGGTCGGCGTCAAGAAGGGGGTCAGTCAGAGCAGGTCACACGCCTGACGTCAAGACCCACATCAGTGAGGTCCGGAGAAGGATCTGTGGTTCTGGTGACAGATCAGCATCACGACACTCATCTTCTCACTCTTCAGGTCATCTTTCAGCCGGGCACGCTCCATCTGCCCCACGGGAAAGGTATTCAGGCAGACCAAGTCATAGATCTCCTTCGCAGCACAGGGACGCTTCCCCTGCTGTTCATTTGTCCCCGAGATAGCTCCTTCCCCTACATCACTGGAGTAAGGATACGGGAGCATCCCGACGGATGCAAGAATACGCCAGTCCTCTTCATAGATCACCTCTGCAAAGATTGGTGCAATAAGTGGATAGATCGTCCTCGCCCAGATGTGGAGAACGTGTGGGCAGGTCACGGGAGCGCACACATAGTTCCCATCGCAAAAGAAGATGGTCCCCTACGTGGTCTTACTCTTCCACTCGATCCACGAAGAGGGACTATTCTCCCACTCTATCGGATAGCCCTTTGTCAAGAGTATCACCAATAGATGACATTAACACATATCATGATGTGCTTCAGAGACGGCTCAGAAGCTGAACATTGAAATGTCTTCTCCCCAGGTGGCTACAACAGCTTTTTTTTAGACTCCACATCAGAGAGCAACTTCTCGTCCGTTGCTTCCTCTGGTTCCCGGTCTTCTGGAACCAGTAATGGACATTTTCCTTATACCAGCTACCAGTAAGGCTGCATCGGCGAGGATCCAAAAGAAATGCAAGCTGGCAGCAACAGACCCTGTGTTCTTGAAATCCGATCTGCCTGCGGACTCTGTTGTAATTACGTCAGTCCCTCCTGATAAAGAAATTAGGTCCCAGGACTCTTGGGGACGAAAGGTTTACGGGTCTGCTACATCATCGCTCAAAGTCTCTAGTGCAGCAGCCTTATTAGTTCGCTATGACAGAGCCTTATGGGACCCCTTGGACCGCTTCAAGGAAAAGTTACCGAAAGAAGATCAAAAGGATTTTGAGGAGGTCATCACGGAAGGGCCGCCTGTTGCCAACCAAGTGATTAGCACAGCAGTGGATGGTGCTACACTGTCGGCGCACTCATATGCGCATGGAATGTGCACCAGGAGGTCCTACTGGTTGGGACTAACAGCTTTCAAGCCAGACGCTCAACTGAGGATCTTAAATCTCCCTTTTTCCGGTTCCTCTCTGTTTGGCAGGGAGGAACCAATGAGGAAATGGGTAGAATGGAAGCCGAGCTCGATACCCTCAAAGCAGTTAGATTGGAGAAGAAAGAGTTCAAATGACGGTACAGACCCAACCAACGCAAGGGCTACCAACAGAGGGTTCAAACCCCTCAATAGTCCCAGAACAAAAACCAAGGCAAGTCGCAGTATCAAGGCCGTAAATCCAACAGAGGTAAAGGAGGTCATCAGCAACAGTCCTCTAACACGGCCAGATCGGCAGGGAAGCAATGAGGAGGAGCTTCCTCTGGCGCCATTGCCCACTCCAGTGGAAGGAAGTGCTTCACATCATCTGGAAGAGTGGTGCGGCATAACAAAAGATCGTTGGGTGCTAAGTATACTGCGATACAAAAGGGGATGATGGACGGAGCGTTTGAGCAAATCAAACACTCACCCCCAGTCAACTGATCTGGGTTTAATCCATCACCATTCTTTAGCCCACTCAGCCACCCCAGTTCAGACATGGCTATATGCAAATCAGTCTGACCCTGTGCCTCTTGGGAACAGTCCAGCCCGAACTGCCAAGCCATGTCTTCCCTGGACCGTCCATCATCCCTTTTGTATCGCTTTGTTCGCCCTGAGTGTGGCAGGGTATGCTCAGACGTGAGTCCCTTGCTCACTTGGCCACTGGATTCAAGATAGCCTGGCTGATGAGGATTATGAATCCGAAACCGGTCCCAGGATGCTTGTTTCCGGTCCATGGAAGTCATGGCTTGGCAGTTCGGGCTGGACTGTTCCCATGAGGCACAGGGTCAGACTGATTTGCATATGGCCATGTCTGAAATGGGGTGGCTGAGTGGGCTAAAGAATGGTGATGGATTAAACCCAGATCAGTTGACTGGGGGTGAGTGTTTGATTTGTTCCAACGCTCCGTCCATCATCCCCTTTTGTATCGCTTTGTTCGCCCTAAGTGTGGCAGGGTATGCTCAGACGTGAGTCCCTTGCTCACTTGGCCACTGGATTCAAGATAGCCTGGCTGATGAGGATTATGAATCCGAAACCGGTCCCAGGATGCTTGTTTCCGGTCCATGGAAGTCATGGCTTGGCAGTTCGGGCTGGACTGTTCCCATGAGGCACAGGGTCAGACTGATTTGCATATGGCCATGTCTGAAATGGGGTGGCTGAGTGGGCTAAAGAATGGTGATGGATTAAACCCAGATCAGTTGACTGGGGGTGAGTGTTTGATTTGCTCAAACGCTCCGTCCATCATCCCCTTTTGTATTGCGAAGTATACTGCACAATGGATACGCACTACGTTTTCGTGTGCCTCCAAAAGACATTCCTCCGAAAAGATCTCGTCTTCACCAGTTAAAGTTGCTTCAGCAGGAAGCGATAACCCTTCTGTGAAAAAAGGCCTTAGAAGAGGTTTCTTTCGCGCAGCGAGGGAAGGGAGTTTACTCCAGGTACTTTCTTGTTCCCAAAAGAGATCAGGAGCACAAATTGAGACCTATCCTGGACCTTCGCTTGCTAAACAAAGTCATCTCATCGTGAAAGAAAAGTTTTGCATGTTGGCCCAAATATGTCCACATCTGCAAGCAGGAGATTGGATGTGTTCGGTGGACCTCCATGATGCGTACTTCCATATACCTATCATTCCACGTCATCGCAAATATCTTCCATTCTTAGTCGGCAGCAAACATTATCAGTTCAAAGTCTTGCCCTTCGGACTGAAATCTGCCCCACGAGTCTTTACCAAGTGCATGGCAGTGGTGGCGGCGGCCCTACACAGAAAAGGTCTGTTTGTCTACCCTTACTTAGACGATTGGCTCCTCAATTGGCCATCTCCTCAAAAAGTAAGGTGCGACTTTCAAGTCTGTCTAAATCTGCTCTGCAGACTGAGGCTTCATGTGAACATGGAGAAGTCAGTTAACCGGCCCACCCAGACAATCCATTATTTGTGCTCGACTCTGGATTCAAACAAAGGAAGAGCGTTTCCTCGGAGAAGAGACTTTCTTCAATGCAGCAGAAGTGCAAAGCTCTGCTCCAGACAGATCGCCCAACAGTCCGGCAAGTGGCATCTCTGCTGGGACCAATGACCTCTTGCATATTTCTCATTCCCAACGCCAGGCTGAGAATGAGACCGTTGCAGCAAGAGGGCAAGTGGGACCAAGCAACGGGTCGCTGGGAGGACCAAATTGTGCTCTCTCAAGCAGCAAAATCATCCATCACGTGGTGGACTCGGCCGCAGAACCTATTGGTGGGAGTCCCTTTCCAGCAACCAGTTCCAGTGCAATCTTTGATAACGGATGCATCTCTGCAAGGATGGGGGCACACATGGGGTGCCTTCAGATGCAGGGCCGGTGGTCCACAAAAGAGCAGTCTTACCATTTAAACATGTTGGCGCTAGGAGCAGTCCATCTGGCTATGAAAGCTTTTTGGCCTTCGATAACGTCCAACTCGATCATGATCCAAACAGACAACACGACCACCATGTATTATCTAAACAAACAGGGTGGTACGCGCTCTCGCCCTCTATCCCTGGAGGCTCAAGCGATCTGGCACTGGCTTCTGGCTCGGAATCTCTCCATCGTGGCAGTGCATCTTCCAGGGAAGCAAAACGTGCGAGCAGACGCGCTCAGTCGGCACTTAGAAGATCAGCCAGACTGGGCGCTACACGACGAGGTGGTGCCAGATATTTTCCATCAGTGTGGTTGTCCGTCAATAGATTTGTTTGCAGAAGACAAAAACAAAAAATGCTACGCCTTAGGATCCAGATTCCACCGTCCAGGGACAAGGGGGAATGCGCTTTTGATGGATTGGTCAGAGACCTTTGCATACGCCTTTCCTCCTCTGCCTCTGATCCCGAAGATGGTTTCCAAGCTCATCAGATCCAACATGAAGATGATTCTGATAGCTCCAGACTGGCCGCGTCAGTGGTGGTACCCGGACCTTCTGCAGTTGTCGGTACTCACCCACAGGAGACTGCCTTACAGAGCGGACCTGCTGACCAAAATGGATGGGAGGTGTCGATTATTTGTGATTTGATTCAAAATGCCAATAAAAACAGTTTTAAAAAAAAATGGATGGGAGGATTCTCCATCCCAGCTTTCCTTCACTGAACTTTGCAGCATGGCTCCTGAGGTCCTACAATATGGACACTTAAATCTGCCGCAGGACTGCATGCACATCCTCAAAGAGGCTAAGAGACCCTCCACAAGAGCATCGTACGCTTTTAAGTGGAAGAGATTCTACCTATGGTGTATTCATAATCATTTTGATCCTACAAAGGGGCAGGAGGAGGTCATTCTTCCTTACCTCCGTTATTTGGCCAAAGCGGGTTTGAATTATTCCTCGATCAGTGTTCACTTGTCAGCCATTACGGCATACAGAAAATCCCCCAACCAACCTTCTTTTTTACAATTGCAGGTGTTTAAGTATTTCCTACAGGGGTTGAAGAAAGTGTATCCCCCGGTTTGAACTCCTTATCCTCCTTGGGAATTGAATCTGGTGCTGTCTAGATTGATGGGACCTTCTTTTGAGCCCATTCATAAAGCCACATTGCAGCACCTGTCATGGAAGACCGCTTTCCTGGTGGCCATAAAGTCAGCGGGCAGAGTAAGTGAGATCCAAGCGCTGTGTGCTAAAGAGCCATACACTGTGTTTCACCACAACAGGGTAGTGTTAACGGCTCACCCTGCTTTTTTGCTAAAGGTTATATCTGATTTCCATATTATTCAGTCAATCTCCCTACCATCCTTTTCCCCCAATCCCGCAACTCCTGCGGAGAGGTCTCTCCACTCCTTAGACCTTAAGAGTGCACAAATTCTATGTGGAGGGTACGAAGGGTATAAGGAAATCGGATCAATTGTTTTTGAATTATGGTGCCATGAGAATAGGCTTTCCAGCCTCCAAGAGATCCATTTCAAGATGGATAGTGTCCTGTATAAAATTGGCCTACCAGTAGGCAAATAAACCCCTTTTATGTCTCCTAAAGCAAACTCCACTAGGGGAAAGGCGGCCACAGTAGCTTTCGTGCATGATGTTCCAATGGCGGAAATTTGCAAGGCAGCAACCTGGAGATCGGTTCACACTTTCACAAGGCATTATTGTCTAGAATCCGATTCCAGGGAGGATACTCAAGTAGGCCAGGCCTCCTTGAGGAATCTATTCCGATAGTAAGATATCTATCTGAGCTGGCTGGTTAATTTACCGTTCTGTTTCCTTTGCCCGCAGGGGGATGAGGTGAGGCTCGCTATTCTATTCTAGTGCTTATTACTATTGATGAGGATCCCCTGGAAGAGAAGGATTAGTTATTTACCTGTAATCCTAGTTCTCTTCCAGGGGTATCCTCATCAAAGTCATAAGCAACCCTCCCGCCTTCCCGGGCAAAGGATTATTGTATTTTTAAAGGTAATGTCAACTCTTTGTGTTATGGCTTTTGAGTCACTGCAATGAACAACTGACCTAACTGTCACCTGTGAGGCATGATGGGAAGCTGGGGGTCATGACTGCCTTAAAGGCACTGTGCCAGTTTATTGCTAGGTTGCTATGAGTTAGCTTTTCAGCCTTTTTAGGCTATGTTCATGCAATGCAGCCTGGGAGCTGTCAATACTTTCAGTCCTTTCTGAGAGTTTGTGCTAAGTGCTAAGCATTAAAACAGTTTTTAAACATGTTCTGCTGTTGTTTTTCCCTGTTTCTAATGTATTCTTTATGACATAATGGGAATTCCTTACAGCATTAATCTGAAAGAAACAGGTTAGTGTTAGATTCCTTACCTTAGAATATCCCCAGGCGTCAGACTGGATCCTGAATGTTTTGCGTAGCAGTACCCCTGCGCGTCGGTAGGCGCTGTCTGCGGCTCCGCGTCCGTCTTCGGCGTCGTGGTCACCAGGATGACGTTGTCTGAGTACTTAGACGCCCCCCTCGCGCACGGACGTCAGTTCTTCTTTTTTTCCGCGCCAGCAAGCGCATATCCGGGAAGAGCAGTACTCCTAGTCACCTTTTAGTATTAAATCTGTTTATTAGCATTAGAAAAGTAATAGAACAAGGTCCGCCTACAACCCATCGGGCCAGCTTAACAACGTACTTCCGTGCAGGCCGTATCAAAGTTCTGGAGGCATAGGAAATGTTAAACACAGCATGCCGCCTACAACCCCAGGGGACTGGCCGCGTGACAACTAGGAAAGGGAGAAGAAGGAGGGGAAGGGGGGGACAGCGCATTCGACGCAATACTCCAGCAACATGCAAGTCAATAGTAAGTGAATACACCTCAGCTGTAATCTCCGTCTTCGTGTCCAACACTCTCCCCCCCACCCGGCTGGAAGAAGCGGCATGGGGTAGAACATGCATAATTCAAGTGCCCCGTTGTTCCAGAGTTGCTGTGTGTGTGTCCCGTAGGTCCTTTCCTTGGCCAGGCCCACCCCAGGTATCACTAGCGGTGCTAGCACGAAATAAAGAACGTAGCCACCTGACCACGCCCGGAGCGATGAAAGGCGGGCAGGAGGAAAAAGAAGGAAGAATAGAAGAGCAAGAAGAAGAACCCCCATCCCATCCCCCCCAAACCCCGTCCCCAACTCACCCCACTCCCTCTCCCCTCTCTCCCTCCCCAGGTCCAGGTCCGAGTCCTACCCCAGTTTCGGGAACTCCCCCCTCTCCAATTCAACAAGTGTCCGCGTGTGACAGACGTAGTAAGCGTAAGTATCTAGGGCACGTGATTTCTCTGAACTCCGTGGCCAGTATGGAGAGGAATGGTTGCCGCAGCTCCACGTATTCTGACCCCTTCCCTGCTTTGATCAGTGACAATTTCTCCATCCCCAACACTGCCCACAGACGTGAAAGCCACTCCTGGAATGAGGGAACATGTGTGGTATGCCAGAGGGACAGGATATTCTGCACTGCGGAGCCGATGGCGATGGTAATCAGTCTGCCCCTCCGCGATCTCAGAGGGTATGTGATGGGATTAGGAAGGCCAAGTAATACATATGCAGTGAATCGTGGGATTTCAGTGTCAAAGTGTGTGATAACCTCATCTAAGACTAACTTCCAGTATGTCTGAAGGTGCACACAGTCCCATAGGAGATGTACTAAGGTCCCCGCCTCCCCGCAGCCACGCCAGCAGGTCGCCTCTTTAGAGTGGTCCATGTCGTGCAGGCGCACCGGTGTGTAGTACCAATATGTGACTAGCTTGGTGAGGGTGTCTGTTAAGCCCATGTGATAGGCGGAGTGGCGCGCGCTGTAGTATATACCCTCCCATTCCTTGGCGCTAAGCGTGCGTCCTAGCTCCCTTTCCCAGCGGGCTTTACCGGGATTATAGACAAAGGAGTAGCGATCTAACAGCATGCGGTAAAGATCTGAGATAAGATGCTTATCTGTTTTCCGCGTGAGCAGCCAGTATTCATAGGGTCGCAATTGCCTGTCCGCCGTCTCTCGCACCTGACCATTAAGCGCCCAGTGGCGCACCTGTAAGTAATGTAAGCCTTCCGTCTCTGGCAGGCCTTAGCACTGTTTAAACGTTTTGAAAGGCATGACCCCCTCCGTGTCGTACATGTGGGACAAGACTCTGCTGCCCGCCGGGCGCCACCGCGCGAAAGCGACGATGTCCTGTCCGGGGGAGAAGTCCGGGTTCTCCATTATGGGTGTAAGTGGGGAGGGAAATGTGGTAAGCTTGTGTTTAACATTAGTGCTATCCCATACCTCCAAGGGCACTCTGGTAATGAAGGAGGCATAAAGATTAGAGGGCCGATGCTGCCTACGGAGAAAGGGAATCTCCTGGAGCGGGCGACCCACTATGGCCTGATCCTGAAACAGCCAGTGTTTCTCTGATTCCCATCGGCTCCATTCGACCAGAGTTCTCAGTTGCGTCGCTTGATAATACAAGAAGAGGTCTGGCAGTCCCACTCCTCCAGAACCGTCATCTTGACGGCCGCTACCTTACCCAGCCACGACATTGGCAGGTGCTTCCAGCGGCGCAGCTCGGTGCGAATGAGGGTGCTCAGTTGCGCGTAATTGATCCGGACAGTGTCTCGCAAGGTGGGGGCGAGTTGAATTCCCAGATAGGGGACCGCCGAATTTGACCACCTGAAAGGGAAGCTAGTCTGGAGGTAAGAGCGGGTGTGTACGTCTAAGGAGAGATCTAACGCTTCCGACTTGGTCATATTGACTTTGAAGCCTGAAGCTCTAGCAAAGGCGTCAAGACCTGCCACGCACGCTGGTAAAGACGTTTTGGGAGAGGAGAGAGCCAGGAGAATGTCATCGGCATAAAGACTGATGGTATGAGTGTAGGCCCCGATCTTAATTCCCCGCACATCCGGGGTCGAGCCGCAACCGCTGGGCAAGCGGCTCCATATATAAGTCTTGTGCCTTGTTCGATTGGAAAACGGGGCGAGGAGCGGCCGTTGACTTTGACCGTCGCAGTGGGAAACGAATAGCAATTAAGAACCCACGTGCGGAATTTGATACCTAGCCCTGCTTTCACCAGCACTTGTTCCAGGTAAGGCCAATGGACGCGATCAAAAGCCTTCTCGGCGCCTATTGCCAAGAGCATATATTCTCCCGTCGTCCTCGTGGCCTTCTCTATAAGGTGTAACGCCCTCTTCGTGTTGTCTACCGTTTGGCGGCCCGGAATGAAGCCTGCTTGGTCCGGGTCAACCAGGCAGGGCAGAAGCGGCGCTAACTGGGACGCTAGGATACTAGTGTAGAGTTTGATGTCAACGTTTAGCAAAGAAATAGGCCTATAGACCTCGCACCGCGTTCGGTGCTTCCCTGGTTTGGGGATAACAGAAATTGTAGCGTCTAGCAGATCCCTCGGGATCGCCCCTGACTCAGCAAACAAGTTGAAAAGAGTGGTCAGTAGCGGCGCGATCTGCGCGCAAAATGTTTTATAAAATATTGCGGAATATCCGTCCGGGCCGGGTGCCTTGGCTAATTTGAGGCATGAGATGGCCTCAATGACCTCTTCCGGCCGTATCGGTCGATCTAGAGACTTTGCCTGCTCAGTAGTCAGCGATGGTAGGGGAATGGCCTCCAGAAAGCTCGCACCCTCAGCCGGGTCCAAGGAAGACCCTGCATATAGGGAAGTGTAGAAAGCGCTAAAAGCCTCTGCAATGTCCGCGTCTTCGGTAACCTCCCCCCGGTCTGATGTAGAAATCTCCTGAATCGCTTGGCGTTGCTGCACCTCCCTCAGAGCCCGCCCCAGCAGCCTCCCGCACTGGTCCCCCCCCCCTGTGTAGTATAGGTGTCTCACCCTCAACGCAACATATTCTGCCCTGTCCTGGTCTAACGCAGCCAGTTGCT
Source organism: Lissotriton helveticus (assembly GCF_964261635.1). NCBI lineage: Eukaryota > Metazoa > Chordata > Amphibia > Caudata > Salamandridae > Lissotriton > Lissotriton helveticus. The sequence goes on along the minus strand of NC_136063.1, from coordinate 833,790,029 downwards.
GTCGCACCTGCTTTAACTGTCTCCACACCCTTGGGGCCCCGGTACGCTGGTGCATGTGTTCCAGCTCACGCGTTTTCTGTGACAACTCCGTTCATTTGCGCGCGCGCTCCGAGTTTTCAGCAGCCGAGATTGCAATCAGTTCCCCTCGAAGGACTGCCTTGAGCGCCGCCCAGCGAGTAGCTAATGAGGTGTCAGTGGAGTTATTATGTGTTAAAAAATCGGTAATGGACCCCTTAAGCTTGTTCACCACCTCCGCCCTATGCAAAAGTGTGTCGCGCAATTTCCAGGTGTGGGGTATGCGAGATGCCGGGGGAAGGGCGAGCACTGCCAATACAGTGAGTGGTCAGACAAGGACGCGGCTTCAATCTCAGCTCCTGTAACAAGCGTGCGCAAAGGGGTGGAGACCAAAAAGTGATCGAGGCGAGCATAGGTTTTGTTGGTATGTGAGTAATATGTGTATCCCCTCTCGCACGGGTGAAGGCTACGCCATACGTCCACAAGACCCATCTCCCCCAGCCTGGCTATCCCCTCCGCTGAGAGCGCCCCAGTCTGTGAATGCCTTTGCCCCGGCCTGTCCTGTAAAGTGTCCATCACTAAGTTTAGATCCCCCCTCCCACCAGAATATGTCGGTCGGGTGTCGTGACGATTTCTGTGAGGGCCGTATTGAGGAACTTCTCCTGGCCGTCATTCGGGGCATAAATGGAGCACAACGTGAAGGTGGAGTCCCCCAAAGTGAATCTGTATGCGAGCAGCCGCCCTTTCATTTCCTCACCCTTCTGCAACACTTTCCCCTTGAACCTTTGAGCCACCAGAATCGCCACCCCTGCGGTCTTGGTCGAGGAGGAGGAGTAGAATTGGTGTGGGAAGCAACGGGACCGCATTCAAAACAGTCTTTTGCCAACCTCTGGGTTTCCTGCAGGAGACATATGTCTGCTTTGGAGGCCTCCAGAAGGGAGAGTATCGCCTTCCGTTTTACTGGGTTGTTAAGTCCCCGCACATTTAGTGTGAGGATTCGCAATTCAGATGGGGTCATGAGACAATTCACGGGGCCGAGGCCCCTTCGCCCTGCCGGTGTAGGTGGGAGTCTCCCTGCTCACTAATAAGCACATCACTAGACCTGGAACCTGTTCCCCCCTCGTACCCTCCCTCCCAAAAGGAACCCCAGAACAGAAAGAAGAAGAAGAGAAAGAGAAAGAACAAAGTAATTCCAACATTTCAAAACATACGTATTGTCCATCATCCGAAGACGATTGGTGAATAGGGTAGGAGGACGCACAAAGATGGAGCAAGCGATCATCCTCCTGTCTCTCGACGTCCGTCGGGACCGTGTCCTGGAACCACGGGTAGGTGGTCCCCTCCGGCACCAGCCAATGCGCTCAAGGGTGTATATCCAAAACAGAAGGCTCAATCCTCCTTCGTTTCCTTCGTCACACGGGCCACTGAGGCAACCACCCCTCCCCCCTCCCCCCGTTCGCGCTGAGTGAGCGTGGGATCCGGTCTCGGCGAGGCCGCAGGTTTGCCAACCCTCTGCCACTCCTGGAAGCGGCGACGTTGCTGGGAAGGGGGGGCTGCATCCTCAGGAGACCCCCAGGAGGCTCCAGACCCAGGAGCTCGCAAGCCGCCTCCAGCGATCGAACCTGAATGAGTTTCGAGTTCCATTTAAAGATAAGTCTGAACGGGTGACCCCAAGAGTAGGCCACCCCTTGGTCCCGAAGAAAGGTAGTGACGGGTCGAAAGCTCCGACGCTTGGCTAATGTGGAGACCGCAAGATCCTGGTACAATACGGGCCAATGGTCTCGAAATGTCACGGGGGAGATGTTCCGTGCTATCCGTAGGATTTGTTCCTTGAGCTGAAAGTCGTGGACGCAAGCCAGAATGTCCGGAGGCGGAGCCTTAGTGCTGCGCGTTAGGCCCACACTGTGAACCCTATCCAGTTTGATCTCCAGAGGTGCTGTGTCGCCCAAGATAGATCGAAAGAGCGGGTCCACGTACTCCCGCAGGTCCGTACCCTCACCTTTCCATGGCACCGCCCGTATTTGGATGTTGTTCCGGCGAGACCGGTTTTCCAGGTCCTCCGTATGTGCCTGGAGATCCAGGTTCTGTTCTGTGGGGCGCAGGACATCTTGCTGCAACCTATGGACATCTTCCGCCGTGCTCAGGTCAGGGTCCTCCAGCGTCGCGACACGTTCCCCTACTGCATCTACATCTCGTTGCATCTCCCTTAGGTCTGACGCCAGCTGGGAGCGCAGCTCCGTGATTGTAGGAAGGTGGATATCTGACTTTGGTTACCCCCAACTTTTTGCCTAGTGTTTTGCTGGTTTTTTGACTTAGTTGGCCTGGGGACCTGCAATTCAGGACCCCAGGCTTCCTGCTCTCTCTGTTAAAATGGACTCCATGTACCCTAGGTACATATCTAATTGGATACTGAGTCACCTTATCAGTCCCTGTACAGTGTACCTTAGGTACCCAGGGCATAGGTGTACCCAGGGCCTACCAGGGGCTGCAGCATGTATTATGCCACCCCTGGCTGGCCATCCAAAACTGACACAACTGGCTGCTAAGACAGCTGGGGCAAGGTGGTGTAATCACCCTTTGCTGTAGATATAGTATACCTATATCTAACCCCAAAATAGACACATATATTCCTATCAGTCACTCCTATGGCAGGCCTTATCGATCCTGAAGGCAGAGTGCTTGGTATTATGTGAGATGGTGCTCTGGCATGAGCTGAGCCTGTCTGCAGCTTGCGGAACCAAGTCCTAATAGCTGTTCCATGATAACGCTATACCATATGCTCTTAAGTGCATTATCATCCTCGCGGTGGAATGCTAACTCTGGTATAACATTATCAAAACATGTCGAGTAAGGTGTCATACGATTTGGAATACTACCCTCTCGCCAATTCTGGCGACGGGGGTAGCATTCCACCCTTCTAGAGGGACACGACATGTATGTAACTGTGAACCCCGGTTAAAGTTAACTCAGCCTTGGCATCACAAAATGGATGCTGCCACCACAGACACAAGTCTGACTTCCTGCTGCTGGGAGTCCTTCCAGCGAGGGAGGCTTGGACAAAGGGTTTCCTGTCTTGGGAGGTGCTAGCACCACCCCAGACAGGATTTTGTGTATTGGGTAGGACAGGCCTGAAAGGAATGAGACATGCCTGGGGCACACATGGTGCCCTGTGCATACACCGGTTCAAACCAGTTGCTGGGGCATCCATGCCCCACCTCTGGCGCGAAAACCGGACAAAGGATAGGGGGTGTAACCACACCCTTCCTGGTCCCACCCAGGGGAGGGACCTAGTCAGTAGTGCAGCCCCCTTTAGGAGAATAAAGGTAGGAGCTGGTCCCATTCCAAATTAGATTATCCTGAACAACTTTACAAGAAGAAACTCTGGACTTCGACGTTCTGCTCCACAGAAGACTGAAGAATCTACAGCAAAGGGTGATTACACCACCTTGCCCCAGCTGACAGTTGTGTCAGTTTTAGATGGCCAGCCAGGAGTGGCACAATACATGCTTCAGCCCCTGGTAGGCCCTGGGTAAGCCTATGCCCTGGGTACCCAAGGTACACTGTACAGGGACTGATAAGGTGGCCCAGTACCAATTGGTAAATGCACCTAAAGTACATGGATGTCAATTTAGAGAGAACAGCTAGGCTGTGGGTCTGATTAGCAGGCCCACAGCCAGGGAAAGTCGTAAACCAGTGAAGCAAAAAGCATAAATCTGGGGTGACCATAGGATTGCAGACCCCACTCTCCTACACTGCTCTTCCCAGATCTGCGCTTGCTGGCGCGGAAAACGGAGAACTGACATCAGCACGCGAGGGCGGTGTCTAAGTACTCTGACGACGTCATCCTGGCGATCACGACGCCGACGGACGCGGAGCTGCAGGGGTACTGCTACGTTAAACTTTCCGGATCCAGTCTGACGCCTGGGGATATTCTAAGGTAAAGAATCTAACACTAACCTGTTTCTTTCAGATGTGGCGCAACGGCGACGTCAAGTTGTCGAAAGGGGCTTGTAAATCGGCCTCTGAGTTAGCAAACTAACAGCCCTTGGCAAAGGCAACCCACGCCGTGAGTGGAGAAAGCGTCTGGTGGGACTAGGAGAGTCCGAGGTGCTCCTCTTTTGGAAGGGAGCAAGGGCCAGTCTGGAGCAACCAGACCAGCAGTAAAGATTTCAAAGTTCGTCGTCTGGAAGGCCACTAGCCAGCCGGCAAGTGACCAGACAACGCGTCGAGCAGCAAACAATCAGAAGGGCCCCACGCAGATCTCGTGGAAGCTGGAGGGCTGATCTTCGGTGCAGGGGCTGTTCGGGGCTGGGGCTTCTCAATTCCTAAAGCACTTGGTCGAGTTTACCTCGGGAGTCGTGCTGAAAGCGACGTGCAGGTTCGTTCAATGTCCCAATACACAAAGTCCTGTGGTGTTCGCAGCTCTCCAGGCAGGAAACCTATTGTCCAAACCTCCGTGACTGGAAGGACTCCCAGCAGCAGGAGGTCAGACTTGTGTCGGTGGCAGCAGCGTCCATTTTGTGACGCTGGGGCTCTGGTTAACTTTAACCGGGATAGTCAGCAACAACATGTCTTCTCCCTCTAGAAGGGTGGAATGCTACCCCCGTCGCCAGAATTGGTGAGGGGGTAGTATTCCAAAGCGTATGACACCTTACACGGCATGTTTGGATAAAGCCAAACCAAAGTTAGCATTTATCCGCGAGGTTCATAATGCATTTAAGAGTATATGGTATGGCAATATCATAGAACAACTATAAGGAGATGGTTCCAAAAGCTGCAGACAGGATCAGCTCATGCTAGAGCACCATCTCACACATAACCAAGCACTCTGCCTCCAGGATTGTTAAGGCCTGCCATAGGAGTGACTTATAGGTTACTGTGTGTCTATATATAAGGTTAGATATAGAAATAATATACCTAAGCAAGGGGTGATTACATGACTTTGCCCCAGCTGAGTGATCAGCCAGTTGTCAGTTTGGATGGCCAGCCAGGGGTGGTATAATGCATGCTGCAGCCCCTGGTAGGCCTTGGTTGCACCTATGGCACACTTGTACAGGGGCTGATAAGGTGAACCAATTCCCAATTGTGGATGTGCCTAGAGTACATGGTGTAAATTTAGAGAGAGTGCACCTGGGCTGTGGGTCTGAACAGCAGGCCCACAGCCACATCTAAGTCGAAAACCAGAGAAGCAAACGCAAAAAGTGGGGGTGACCATAGGAAGCAGACCCTACTCTCCTACAGGCCCCCTTAACCTTCCAGTCGTTCAGTGTGCTGGCTGACTGGGCGCTTCCAGCCTGCCACTACAGACTAGTTTCTGACCCCTGATCAGGAGAGCCAAATCACTCTGAGGTCAGGATCAAATGCCTGCTCTGGAGGAAAGTGATCACACTTCCTTTAGAAGGATGGCTAGTAAATTAGCATACCAAGGTCAGCCACTTCAAAGCCTCTGCCGCCTTTGATGTACGACTCCAGCTTACTCCAAACCTGGAGAATGCCACCCTCTGCCTTGGGGCCCATTTGACACCAGAGCAAGAGGGAACATCAGCTAGTTAGTCCACGTGTTGCACTATCAAGCTAGGTACTCCCCTATGGTTAGCCACCTGATGTGCACACTCGAAGAAAGGTTTCACTATTGTGTTTTAGTGAAACTAGGAAGTCTGGGTCAGGTTTATGCCCACTCAGCACAGGAAGTTGTCATATAGAGGATATAGTCAACCCATTGGCAGGTAGCCTATTGACTGCTACCTTACACTCCCCTTAACACGTCTAAATTCAGTATTTAGGTGACCCCCAAATGCCAGGAACTCCGATTCATCTACCTGGGAACATAAGCAGGACAAAGAAGAGCCAATAACACAATAACTGTGGACCAGCACAGAAATTGGCACCAAACCCTGCCTGGCTGCTGCTCTCCCAAAAATTGCAAGAAAAGACTCGTCCTGCACTGAACAGCCTCCCCAAACCCTTTGAGGACTGCCCAGGACTTTATCAACCAAGGAGCATCTTCCTTAAAGTGGAGGACCCATCTCCCTGCATCTGCAGGCACTGACCGCAAATGCGCTGTTCACCATTTTGATGACCATCCGGTCCGAGGGGGCAACTTGTCAAGAGGTGGTCACTGAGAGTCCTGGTGGTCAGCCCCTCGCGAATCTTGAGTTGCTGAACCTTCCCGGTCCCTCCTTGCATCAAAACCTGGTGTACCTTAACCCTTGCAAGCTCCAAGGCTTGTTGTGTGTCCAGCCCGGTTACCACCGACCAACTGACAAGAGACTTTAGGATCTCCAAGGTCATCATTGAGAGTAGCCATGCAATGTGGTTTTCTTTTCCTCCCCAGGTCACCAAAACCAAGTGAGCGCATCTAACTTCAGCGACTCACCCGACAAAACACCTCTACAACCAAGCCCCCCAGCCCAGCTTCATGTAAACCAGCTGTGTCCCTGTGCTCCAGAGACCCTCAAGAGGCGAACCACCCTTTTTGTTCTGCCGGACTTATCCAAGTCCCTTCTTGCAGCCTTTTTTTTTTTTGCTGGTATCTTTGCCATTGACTTTATGGCATAGCACTTGAGCCTACCAACTCGACAAGCACCTCTGCACCTGGACTCACCGGGGCAGATTAAACTGAACTGCTAGTGGTTTCTTAGACCTTGGCCCTTAAGCACCTTAAGTCCCCAACGGTATTCTTCAAGAATGTTCACAAGTGTATCTATGTAATTAATGTTGCTCCCGAAGGATAACATTATTGCGTTCGAGACTCATACCTCGTAACCGTTATTTGACTGGATTTTTGCTTCTACTACAAAAATCTTTAACTCCAAAAGTGCTTACCTCATTCAGATGATCTTGGTGTCTAAAATTATATAAAAATCTCTTATTGTTCTAAATTGGTCTCTGTTAGAAATGGGATTTCCAGTTGGCTAAGGCTTGCGCCAAAGTCAGGCAGAAACCACCACTCTAGTCAGGGCAAGGGAGTTACGCGCCAAAGATAACCCCTGCTCACCTTCTAGGTAACGTGACACGAGCAGTAAGGCTAATCCCGGAGGCAATGTAGGTTAAGTATTTACGCACGCACCCCCAGCAACAACATCCCTGGCCCCCCACAAAAGGAACTCCACACAAGGTTATATATAAAAATAGCCTTTGTATTATACCAAACACATTAGATAAGAAACACACACTTTACAATGTGCCATAGGCACGGGCAGAATTTACAGGGGATTATGTACATGGGACAGGGCCATGTGGGCCACTGTCAGGAATTAGCACTTTTAGAACTAGCACTTGGTAGAATTAGCACTTTGTAGGAATAACGCTTAGCACATAGAACATATAATAACTGTAGCACCAATTAGCGAATGTAGCACACAACCAGTAACCACTGGTAAAAGGTAAATACTGTAGGAAGGTGGATATCTGATTATGGTTACCCCCAACTTTTTGCCTAGTGTTTTGCTGGTTTTTTACTTAGTTGGCCTGGGATCCTGCTATTCAGGACCCCAGGCTTCCTGCTCTCTCTGTTAAAATGGACTCCATGTACCTTAGGTACATATCTAATTGGATACTGGGTCACCTTATCAGTCCCTGTACAGTGTACCTTAGGTACCCAGGGCCTACCAGGGGCTGCTGCATGTATTATGCCACCCCTGGTTGGCCATCCAAACTGACACAACTGGCTGCTAAGACAGCTGGGGCAAGGTTGTGTAATCACCCTTTGCTGTAGATATAGTATACCTATATCTAACCCCAAAATGGACACATATACTCCTATCAGTCACTCCTATGGCAGGCCTTATCAATCCTGGAGGCAGAGTGCTTGGAATTATGTGAGATGGTGCTCTAGCATGAGCTGAGCCTGTCTACAGCTTTCGGAACCAAGTCCTTTAGCTGTTTCCATGATAACGCTATACCATATACTCTTAAGTGCATTATAATCCTCGCGGTTATTGCTAACTTTGGTATAGCATTATCAAAACATGTCGTGTAAGGTGTCATATGCTTTGGAATACTACCCCCTCGCCACTTCTGGCGACGGGGGTAGCATTATACCCTTATAGAGGGATAAGACATGTATGTAACTGTAACCCCGGTTAAAGTTAAGCAGAACCTCAGCATCACAAAATGGATGCTGCCACCACAGACACAAGTCTGACCTCCTGCTGCTGGGAGTCCTTCCAGCGAGGGAGGCCTGGACAAAGGGTTTCCTGCCTTGGGAGGTGCTAGCACCACCCCAGACAGGATTTTGTGTATTGAGGTAGGGAGGCCTGAAAGGAATGAGACATGCCTGGGTGTTAGAATTGGGGGTCTCTGGTTGGCGCAAGTATGCACTTGTGACAAGCAGGGACCCTCTCCTCTAAGTCAGCGTGAAGGATGACCCCTTCGAATTACCCTTGCTCACCCTCTAGGTGCGTGGCGTGAGCAGCCAAGGCTATTCGTCAGGCGTTATTCAGTTTAGCATTTGTAATAACACACACAGTAAAATGTACCAATCCCCCCACAAATGGACACCAGGCTGTGAATATATAAAAATACGTTCCTTTATGTAAAAATATATATATATATGAGCAGATCAGACTGATCACAAGACAAATAACGTTTTTGTTGGGCCACAGATTAAAAATAGGCAAGCGTTTCTTCTTAGTTTACTTCAAGAACAGTTCTCTTAGTTCCAATCCTCTAATCTTCCCTTTTAGGGAAGTTCTGGGAAATTCAGACCAGTCTTAGGCCTTCTGTGCGCTCCGTAGTGCTTCTGCGCCTTCAGCGCGGGTGAGATCGGGACGCTCTGTCACGGCTCACGCATCCCGCGTGAGCACCGGTACGCGGCGTACACTTCGGCCAGAGAGAAGAGGAGCGTACCGCTTTGAGTCTCGGGGGCGAGGCGCACAGGTCTCTCTTGAACAGGGAAGTGCCCCAGTCACTCTTTCCTATGCGGTGTGCTACCAGCAGGGAGGCGGGTGACGGGGAGGCCCGGCGTACCAGGGTGGGAGCGCTCAGTCTACTCACGGTTGCAGAAGTGGAAGCGGCTGGTGTAAAAAGGGGAAATCAAACGTTGCGGGCCCCTAGCCCGGTGTGGATCTTCACGAAGGCTTCGCTTCCTTCGGGGTGTGGACGAGTCGGGCACGGACAGTGCGACTCGTTCAGTTCAGGGGTGCCGTTGGATCTTGTGGCATCAGCGGGTGTGGGCACACAGGCAGGCGTGGCCCTCGACCCCTAGTACGACGGTACGGGGGTCTCCACAAAGGGGGCGGCGCGGCCTGCAAACACTCTGGGACAATGAAGCGGGGACAGCAGGGCACGGTCCGTGCGGGCTGCGGGTCCCGGCGTAGATCACGATCTCCAAAGCAATTCCGGCGGGAGGGCGAGAGCGCTTCAGCGCGCTCCTAATGACAGGCGGGGGCAGAGGAGCAGGCAGCCTAGCCCAGGGGCAGAGAGCGACTCCGAACGGAGCAAGGCTCTCACGTGTGAAAAGGCAGGCGAGCTCCCGAGTGCCACAGCCCTAGGAGGGGGCGATTAGGGGCGCAGTCTTTACTCCGGCGGGAGGCACACACGGCTCGATGATCAGAGACGAGCAAAGGCACCAAGAACCCACTAGTCCTGGGGTTCAGATCAGGGGGCAAGCTCCGACAAGCCCTTGGAGAATGTTTCAAAGCACAAGTCTGCAAAGTCTTTTCAAAGTCTTCTCCTCTCCTTCCTCAGCAAGGCAAGCAGCAGGCCAGTCCTTCCAGCGTCTCCTTCTCCTTCTAGTTGGGCAGAGGTTCTTTGTGGGAAACAGGATTCTGATTTACAAGGAGCAGGGCTCCTACTTTTATACAGCATTTCTTTTGTCTTCTCAGGCCAGGGGGGGCCCCTTTGCATAACTTCATTCAGTCTCTGAGCACTTGTTGGGTGTACTTCTGGTTTCTGCTTTCAGTGTGAGGGGCAGGCACATCAGACGATACACAGGCGGTGGAGCCAGCATTGTGTGGACAGGGGCAGCCCGGAGTACCTTGATGACAGTGCTTCGCCCTTCCTGGGCCAGGTGCCGGCTGAGTCATCAGTCGCTCCCCAGGGGGCGCAGCCAGCATTGTGGTGGCAGAGCACAGCCCTATTAAGAGTCATGGGGCACTCCTACCTCCCACTAACGTGTAATACTTGCATTCACCACCTGTCATCCCCCAGCCCTGTCACTCACAGATCCCAGACAGTCAGATACACATACTAGCAGAGGCGCGGGCTGAAATGGTTAGGCAAGCAAATGCTAACTTTCTAAAAGTAGCATTTGCAAACACAGGATATTAAAATAAACTTTACTAAAAGAAGTATTTTATTATTCCGAGTCCAGGCATACTAAACTTTTTCTACCATGTTCCCTGAGCCTGCTGGGATTATAGAGTGTAATAATTCCAGCAGCCCATCTGGCCTAAAGGGAACAGGTAGCCTTACAATAGTGAAAAACGAATTTGGCAGTAATTCACTATTAGGACATGCCACACTCATCAGAGCATGTCCTACCTTACACTTACAATGCACCCTGCCCTTGGGCCTACCATAGGGGTGACTAATATGAAGTTAAGGGAAGGTTGAGGGGCTTGCAAGTGTGTGCACTGCCCAGCCAGCATGACAGTACCAGACTGCACGCAGGTTCTGCAATGGCAGACCCTAGACACATTTTTAAAAGGCTGCTTCTGTGGGTGGCGCAACCAGCGCTACAGGCCCACTAGCAGTATTGGCATTTACAAGCCCTGGCACTCCTGGTGCACTTTACTGGGGACTGACAGTAAATCCAATGAACCAATCAGGGAAATCAATCACAGTTACATTTTACATAGGACGCACTTGCACTGCGGCACGGGTTGGCCGTGGCGCAGTGCCCTGAGCGGCGGACACCAGCAAAAACATCTGAGGCACATCAGCAAAAAGTGGAAGGGAAACTCACGCCAAGGTGCCAGATCTAACACTGGGGCACACAAGGTGCCCTGTGCATACACCGGTTCAAACCAGTTGCTGGGGCACTCCAGCCCCAGTTCTGGCGCGAAACCGGACAAAGGATAGGGGGTGTAACCACCCCCCTTCCTGGTCCCACCCATGGGAGGGACCTAGTCACCAGTACAGCCCCCTTTAGGAGAATAAAGGTAGGAGCTGGTCCCATTCCAAATTAGATTAATCCTGACAACTTTACAAGAAGAAACTCTGGACTTCGACGTTCTGCTCCACAGAAGACTGAAGAATCTCCCTTGTGGGCAAGGAGTGTCCATCCTGCAACTGCAGGCACCATCAAGCGTCCAGCGGCTTCACTTTGTCGTCTTCCCTCGAGGATCCAGACTTCAGAGCCCGACGAGACCCGGAATCCCAGACCTCTCCGACCTCAACCTACATCTGCAGAGCAGCTGAGTTCTGTGGGTGCGACGAGACACGTGGGACCGGCCATCTTGGAGAAACTGCACTTCGCTTCCAGCACGACTTCTGAGGTAACCTCGACGAAGTGCTTTGGGGATTGAGAAGCCCCAGTCCCGAGCAGCTCCTGCACCGAAGATCAGCCCTCCAGCATCCACGAGATCTGCGTGGGGTCCTTCTGCTTGGTTCCTGCTCGACGCGTTGTCTGGTCACTTGCCGGCTGGCTAGTGGCCTCCTAGACGACGAACCTTTGAATTTTCACTGCTGGTCTGGTTGCTCCAGACTGGCCCTTGCTCCCTTCCAAAAGAGGGGCACCCCGGACTCTCCTAGTCCGCACCAGACGCTTTCTTCACTCACCGCGTGGGTTGCCTTTGCCAAGGCCTGTTGAGTCCCAGCCCGGATCCGACACCGCCGACAGCGAGAGCCTGCGTGGGACAGCTCGTGCCTCCATCCTGGTCGTCGAAGGCACCTCCTGGTCTACGTGGCTGCAGAGTCAAGCGTCCACTCTTCACCTGATCGCGACGTCTACATCTGGTTCCTTCCTGGTTCCACTCCAGTCACTGGCTAATGACTGTGAACATTGTCCCCTCTGCTTTCAGGTCTCCTTCTTCAACAATCCACCCTTGGATTGCACCGGACATCTTCCTCCTGGTCGCCTGCAGCATCTTTTCTTTCAGGCTCCATAGACTTCAACGCGAGAACCCGACGCACTTTGACACCTGTGCACCCGCAGTCCGTGGGTGAGGTAACAAGAGCATTTCGGTGCTCAAGGGTAGTTTAACTGTCCTAGTGTCCAGTTCCACAGTCGTTGTTGTCCTACCTAGTCAGGATTGTCCGTACTCACCTTTAACTTGAACTGTACTGTCCATAGACGTTGTTACGCATCTCGCGTGTGAGTTCACACTCTGCACACGCGTTCCGTGGGCCTCCTATTACTTACCTGAAGTTAGTGCAGCGTGGTCCCATCGATCCTACAGCCTCTGGACAGCTCCATTCCTTTTATCGACTCTCACATTCCGCTTACTTAGTATATGGTTTGTCGTGCCCCTAGGGCACCATTGTAATTTTGTGCAACTTGTAGTGTTTTTCGTAAGAGATTGTCATGTGCTTGGCCCTCTGACCTCATAAAGAGTTCAGAGGTGTTGTTATTAATAAATAGACTGTTTATTTTCATAACAACCTGTGTGGTGTCCTTTCATCTGGTATTCAAGGGGTTATATTGTGGTAAAACAGCTGGCTTCACATGCCAAAAGAGTTTAGCCTAAGACTGCTTTGTCCATGCTACCATTAGGATAGCTTGTCTAAAAGGTTGACTTACAACCAATCACCATGAGGGTTGTTTGGACTGATACAAGGTGATCACTAGAACTAGTGAGCATCATATATCAGGCCAACTTCTTACACATACTTGTTTGGCACTCACTTCAAAATTCAGACAGACCATAAGCCCCTCTTGTGGCTAAATCAGATAAAGGGTGAGAATCCCAAACTGCTCAGGTGGTCCATTTCCCCCCTACAGGGGATGGACTTTACAGTGGAGCACAGACCAGAGACTGACCATGGCAATGCAGATGGTATCTGCAGGTACTTCCACTTAGAACATGAAGACACAACTGGTCAAGGTTAGTCTAATGTCCCTGTGTTTGTGTGTGTGTGTGTGTGGGGGGGGGGGGGGGGTTATGTAGGAGAGTAGGGTCTGCTTTCCTATGGTCACCCCATTTTTTGCTTTTTGCTTCACTGGTTTTCGCCTTAATGTGGCTGTGGGCCTGCTGTTCTCTCTCTAAATTCACACCATGTACTTTAGGTACATCACCAATTGGGATTTGGGTCACCCTTATGAGCCCCTGTATCGTGTACTATAGGTACCCAGGGCATAGGTGCATCCAAGGCCTACCAGGGGCTGCAGCATATCTTATGCCACCCCTGGCTGGCCATCCAAACTGACACAACTGGCTGATCACTCAGCTGGGGCAAGGTCGTGTAATCAGCCCTTGCTTAGGTGTAGTATTCCTATACCTAACATTATATATAGACACATATGCACCTATAAGTCACTCCTATGGCAGGCCTTAACAATCCTGAAGGCAGAGTGCTTGGTTATGTGTGAGATGGTGCTCTAGCATGAGCTGAGCCTGTCTGCAGCTTTCGGAACCATGTCCTTATAGCTGTTCTATGATATTGCCATACCATATACTCTTAAGTATATTATGAACCTCGCGGTTAAATGCTAACTCTGGTTTGGCTTTATCAAAACATGTCGTGTAAGGTGTCATACGCTTTGGAATACTACCCCCTCGCCAATTCTGGCGACGGGTAGCATTCCACCCTTCCAGAGGGAGAAGACATGTTGTTGCTGACTATCCCGGTTAAAAGTAACCAGAGCCCCAGCGTCACAAAATGGACGCTGCTGACACCGACACAAGTCTGACCTCCTGCTGCTGGGAGTCCTTCCAGTCGCGGAGGTTTGGACAATAGGTTTCCTGCCTGGGGAGGTGCGAGCACCACCCCAGACAGGACTTTGTGTATTGGGACAGGGAGGGCTGAATAGACTGAGACACTGCCTGGAGCACCCTAGGCGCTCCATGCATACCCCGGTTCAAACCAGTTGCTGGGGCACTCCACCCCCAGCTCTGGCCCGAAACTGGACAAAGGAAAGGGGGTGTAACCACACCCTTCCTGGTCCCACCCAAAGGAGGGACCTAGAAAGTGATCCAGCCCATTTTAGTTGTATAAAGGTGGGAGCCGAGTCCTGAGACTTGAGATTAATCCTGAATTGAAACTTGACACGAAACTCTGGACCTTCGACATTCAGCTGAAGACTGAAGAATCTTCCTTGTGGCCAAGGAGTGACCACCCTGGGCAACCAGGCATCACCCATTAAATCAACGACTTGCTTGTCGACGTTCCCGCCGGAACCCGAGCACAGAGCCTGACAAGACCCAGACTTCCAGACCTCTCTGACCCTCTCTTCACGACTGCAGCATAGCTGGGATCCATGGAGGCGACGAGACACGTTGGACCGGACATCTTGGAAAGCCTGCAACTTGCTACCTGTGCAGCTCCTGAGGTACCCTCGTAGCTGTGCACTGGGGATTGAGAAACCCCGATCCCGAGCTCTATCTGCGACGAAGATCAGCCCCCCACACTCCACGAGTTCTGCGTGGGGCCCTTCTGCTTTTGTTCTGCTCGACGCGTTGTCCGGTTACTGGCCCGTTGGCTAGTAGCCTCTGTGACGGCAATCCTTTTGAACCACATCGCTGGTCTGGTTGCTCCAGACTGGCCCTTGCTTCCCTGCAAAGGTGAAGCACCTCAGACCTTGCTGGTCTTGACCAGAAGCCTTAGTTGTATCCTGCATGGCCTGCCTTTGCCAAGGCTTGTTGACTCCAATCCGGAAGTCGACCCCTCCATCTGCGAGATCCTTCGTGGGACAGTCCGTCTCCAGCATCTGGTCGTCGTCGACGCCTCCTGGTCCACGTGGCTGCCAAGACAAGCTTCAAGACAGCACCTGATTGCTCCTCAACGTCGTCTGGTTCCTTCCTGGTTCCACCCGGTCACTGGCTAGTGACCCAAACTCTGTCCCCTCTGCTTTCAGGTTAAGACAGTGTAACCCCAGCGATGCCCTAGGCCTTTCCTTTTCTTGTGACGTGGTGCTTGTGAGAAGTTGGCCTGATATGCAGTGCTCACTATTCTAGTGAACACTATGTATCAGTCCAAACAACCCTCATTGATGATTGTTCTTGATACAGCAAGAAGATGATTTATTCTCTCCAGACTCAAGAGATGTTATGCAAAGCCGACACGTGTTTCGTCGTGTACAGTTGAGTCAACACGACTCTTCAGGGCTGATGATACAAGAATAACATATACAGAGTCAGTACTGCCGTTGTTACATACTGCAAATGGTGACAAGGTGCAGCCAACATGCAGTAGTGCCGTACGTGTGAGTTCGCACGTGATGGTATTGTGTAGTGGTAACGTCAACACACTGGTAAATGTGTCACTCCAAGGCTGTGAGTGGTTGCCCTTGGGTGGTGGTGCACAGACATGAAGTCTTATGCCATAACGCTTTGGTGTGTGATCGTGTTTAACACATACACGGTGATCTTGCATTCCGAGGGTTCATGCAGTAGTGGATCAGTCAGAATAAAACTAGGTGTGCCTTTGTGAGGGGGTGTAGGTGAGGGACCATAACGGTAACATGACGTGGTTGACCGGTGGTTTTTATCCGTGTTGTTTAGGGGCAAGCAGGATGTTCCGTTATTGCGCCCATTAAAAACGTGTGATTGGATAAGTTTGGACAATTCACTCTCTCTCGCCAATATGGATTATTTACCTTGAGGATTGGTATGTTCGTGGTATTTGGCATTAGGTCTGGGCTAATATCCGTGTACTGGACGGTACTTGCCGGAGAGAGACTAAAGGAAAGAGTATATACAAAAAGGGAATCATTAGGAAAAGCATTCTAAAGTAGGGGAAAAAGGCACCTACTCAGTAGAATAGATGGCGGACAATAAGTGCGGTATTCTTACCACAATTCTAAATGTGACTACATAGAAACGGTCTGTCCCTTTATGATAGTCACGTAGAAAGTACTAGTAAATTGGCAATCTGCATTCAAGAATGTCAAAAATCTTCGTGTTTGTCCACTCTGTGTGAAAGGGGATCGCAGAAAGAAAAATAAGGGAAAAGAAATCAAGTATGGTCTGCCAAATGAATGCGCGAATTAGCGCAACATTACAGAAAGACATATTGCATTGTTTTATAAAGAATTGGGTCTATAGAGCACTCCGTTAAGGAAATACTTGACTCCTGGTGTGTCAGGTTCTAACATTTGATGCGCATAATAGCGTATTATTACAAAAGGACATATTACTTCTTTAGAAGAGATAGGATTATAGAGGACTAAGTTAAGGAAGTACCTGACTCCTGGTGTGTCAGGAGGTAGCCGGGAGGGGATCCGTCTGATACTTGGCTGGCTAGAGACGAGTACGTCTCTAAAAAGGCGGTGCGCTGCAAAACGGGAAACAAGAGCGCGGGTTAGCTCTAAGGAAGCCCAGTACCATGGGCTTCAGAACATGCGGTGGTGATAACGGGAGTTAGTTGCCGCTTACCTCTGTTTCGGAATCCCTCCTCCTGTGGTTCCCGGTTGCCGTCTCTCTGTACGGACACGTGACCAGGTGGGGGGGGATTACTTTATAGAAAAAGGTAGAAATCGAGGATGTCCACGTCGTCAGTGGTGTGGAAAAACGGGTTCGCCATCTTTAAATGGCAGAAGTGCATCATAAAATATATAAAATATGCACTCAGTTCTATGCAGAGGTCGTTTCAATTAGGACGAAAGAGAAAGTCATTTCATGAAGGAACTCCTAATGTCTCAGCCTGCCTAAAGTGAGGGGGCTTACATGGTTGGGAACAGGAGGCGCGTGAAGGTGGTTGGTGTGCACATGAGTGTTCGGGTTCCAAGACCCAAGCGAGGTAAAGATCGTAAATTCAGTGACCTAAGTGATTTAGAGTGAAAGTGCCCACCCGCACCTCTCGTTAGTGAGCATGTCATTTTTATCAATGGGTTCAACACACATTACAATTGGTTTCTTAAACATTATGATCATTATACAATATTAGACCTAGGTATTGGTCAGAAGTATTACATGGTATAACCGCTCATGAGATCATGTATTAACACAATATGCATAGTAGTTATCTTCATTGACATCATAGTACATGGTAGGTGTATCTAGAAATGTCTATATGTGACACTGTGAGTTCCTCGCTGATCACACATTAAAGGTTCAGTAAGTCTTTGTGGAAGAAGGGTCCCCCAGACGGCTGCCTAGTCGCCTAAGAAGAATTGAAGCTCAGGGTCGTAGTTGAGCCCCTGTTCCACGCATTTTAAACGCATGATCCAAGTCGCCTCCCTACGTCTAAGCTTCAGTTCGCGGTTGCCCCCTCTAATGTCGAGGGGAATCACATCTATGCCGAAAACACGTACTTTGATATCATCTACCAATGGTTGACATTCTGCTACGTGTAAAGCCACAGGGTATTTAGGGTCTCTCCTCTGTATTGCTCTTATATGTTCAGAAATTCTTTCCTTGAATGTCCTGATGGTGCTGCCTACATAGATCTTTCCACACTGGCATTCAATTATGTATACCACAAATTTAGTCAAACACGTGATGTTGTGTCTAATTTTGTAGATAGTTCCATCAGGGCCTTTGAAAGTCTTGGTACCATGTTTGCCCCAAATGCACATGGAGCAAAACCCACATTTGTGGAAACCAAGACCTCGTGTGGATAGCCAGTCCTGAACCGATGTGTTGTGGGGGACTGTAGGGCTTAGTTTGTTTCTCAGGGTGAAGCCCTTTCTGTATGTGATGGAAGGTCTGTTCGGAAGAAGCTCTTTAAGAACAGGATCATCTGTTAAGATTTTCCAGTGTTTGTTGAAGCTCTTTTTGACGTGATAGTTAAGTGCATTGAATTCAGTAATCAGTCTGATTTGTTGTTTGGAGGACTCCACCTCCGTACGTGCTTTCAGACAATCTGGTCTAGAGATGACTCTGGATTTACGTTCTGCTTTCAGAAGGGATGAGCTCGAATACCCTCTCTTTTGAAATCTATTTTTCATGGTCATGATACAGTTATCGAATTCCATTGCTTCACTGCAGTTACGTTTAGCCCTAAGGAATTCTCCATATGGGATAGACCGTAACTGATGCTCAGGGTGAAAGCTCGAAGCGTGGAGAATGGAGTTGCAGGAGGTTGGTTTCCTGAATAGTTTGGAATGCAATTGGTTATTCTTAACATAGAATTCAAGATCTAGGAATTCAATGTTGGTGAGGCTGTGGCGCATAGTGAAACTGATTTCCCATAAGTTATTGTTTAGATACTTGAAGAAGGACTGGAGAAGTTCCTCGGATCCTGACCATAAGAGAAAACAGTCGTCAATGTATCGCCCCCAGTAGACTATGGAGTCAATGTATGGTACGCCTTTGATACCCCAGATTAGGTCGGTTTCCAAGGCCCCCATAAAGAGATTCGCGAAGGAGGGTGAAAATTTCGAGCCCATGGCTACTCCCTTCTTCTGTCTGTACCAATTCCGATTAAAAATGAAAAAGTTATTATCCAGGATGATCTTCATCATGTGTAGCAGCATGTTGGTATGTGCCCATAGCGAAGCAGGTCTATTTGAAAGAAGTTTGGTAATTGCACTGATACCTATTTCAGGATTGATGCTGGTGTACAGGGACACCACATCCAAAGTTACTAGTCTAGTACCTTGCTGCCACTCCAGGTCTGACATGATGTTCAGTATGTGTTTCGAGTCTTGTATGAAAGATGGAAGGTTCTTGACTAGAGGTCCCAGAAAAAGATCCACATACTCTGCGATTCTTTCGGTGGGGCCCCCAATCCCTGATACTATCGGTCTGCCCGGTGGGAATGGTAGATTCTTGTGGACTTTAGGTAGGGTGTACAGCCACGGATACGTGGGTCTGAAGACTTTGAGATACAAATATTCATTGTCATCAAGTAGACCAGATTGTTTCCAATTCAATAGGAGTCCATTTAGTAGTATTGTTAATGGACCCATAGGGTTATGGTTAATAAGCTCATAGCAAGAGTCATCACTCAGTTGGCCAAGGACCTCACTGTTGTAGTCATTGAGATCCATGACCACCACGTTCCCCCCTTTGTCCGCTTCCCTGATGATGATTTTGTGGTTGTCGCTAAGAATAGAGAGTGCTGACCGTTCACCCTTGGTCAAGTTGTCTCTATATCTAAATTTCGTGTCAAGGTTCTTAATGTTGGTACTGTTGAGATCCTCAAGGACGTGTCTGTAAAATTTGTCAATATTGTTGCCCCCTGCTAGTGTAGGAGTCCATTTCGATCTGCTCTTAAGGCCACTCGTGATACTGTAATCGGTCTCGACATCCAGCTCTTCAAGGAGCCTTTCCATTTCAAGTGGACTATCTTCCCTGTCTGTCAAAGAAAGAAGCAGGTGTGTGGATTGCACATCTTTAATGGTCAAAGGTACATTGTCAAATACAGTAGGGATGTGTCTAGGTTGTTTCTGCACGTCTTGTGATCCAGCAAAATGTTTCTTGAGTTTGAGACTACGTATGAACTTAAAGACATCAATTTTGGTTTGACATATGTCGCCAGTGGAATAGGGATTGAAATTCAAACCTCTGCTAAGTAAGGATGTCATATCGGATGTTAGAGGAAGTGAGGAAAGGTTTATGACTTGAACTGTGTCACCTAGTGTGGTTGGTTCCTCTGTGTGACTGACCTCAATTTCCTGCGATATTCCTCGCTTGTCCCTACGTTTCCCCCTGTGGGTTCTGGGTCTGTAGCGGCCCTTGGTGGCTGAGTCCTGTTGCCTCTCCTTACTCGTTGCATCTCTAAAAAAAAGGTTGAATTATGAGGTTCTGAGTTGGCCAGAATTTCATTCTCTATGTCGCTGAGTCCAGTAGAACTCAGAGAGGTGGTGCTGGAACTGGCAGAGTTGGTGGTGGTGGTCCTGCCGGTTTGTGAGCCTGCCTTAGGTTTCGGGATTAAGGAGTCATACTTGCGATCAAAAGTGTATATCCTGCCATTTTTATAGTCTGCCTCATCCCTTTTGATTTGACGTGCCTTCCTGCTCTGGATTTCGGATTGGTGTTTCAGAAGAATTTCGTCCAGAATGGTGTAATTCTTAACAGTGGCCTCAGGTTTGTTCAGGTCTTTGATCTCTTGTTCTACCACAGAGATTTCTGATTGTAATAGGGCAGTCTTCCGATCAGCACTCTCAATGAGAATGTCTATTAGTGTGATGGAATTCTGGTTCAGCGAATCTTCCCATTTGCTCATGAGATCCCGGTCTAGATCATCATAGGTCGGGAAGATGTTGGACCGTAGTCCTCTAGGAACTAATTTAAGTTTCAGGTAGTGTTTCAGAGTTGCTCCGTCCCACCAACGGGAGTTTTCTTGTTTCTTTAGTTTTTCAAGTTTGAAGAACTTGTCTCTTAAACCCTCTATGCGTGCAGGACCTGCCGTGGCTGATGCCTGGTGTGTGGGCATGCCCTTGGCCAGATTCTCAAAAAGATCTGCTGCTGCTTTAGCCCTGTCCATGGTGTGGTGGACAGTAAGGCGTCCAAAATAAGGTCTAGTGGTTCAAAATGTAACGTGGAGGCGCCCAATCTGCAAACTCAAGAAACACTTCAGTGGGGTTTTTAGAAATCAGATCTCTCAGGCGCACTGCCTAGGATATACGTTACAGAGTGTTAATTGACAAGTAGACATGTAGTGCGTGAAGAGCAGGCGGAAAAACACCCTTAACCGTCTGAAAAGTCAAGGGACTAAACAATTATATACAAGTGTGCTCTCGCTACTACAACAGAGTATCACAAACAGTGCAATGACTGATAAGTATTTAAGGAAACAGAAGCAGAATCTTTGGTGTGTTCTTGATACAGCAAGAAGATGATTTATTCTCTCCAGACTCAAGAGATGTTATGCAAAGCCGACACGTGTTTCGTCGTGTACAGTTGAGTCAACACGACTCTTCAGGGCTGATGATACAAGAATAACATATACAGAGTCAGTACTGCCGTTGTTACATACTGCAAATGGTGACAAGGTGCAGCCAACATGCAGTAGTGCCGTACGTGTGAGTTCGCACGTGATGGTATTGTGTAGTGGTAACGTCAACACACTGGTAAATGTGTCACTCCAAGGCTGTGAGTGGTTGCCCTTGGGTGGTGGTGCACAGACATGAAGTCTTATGCCATAACGCTTTGGTGTGTGATCGTGTTTAACACATACACGGTGATCTTGCATTCCGAGGGTTCATGCAGTAGTGGATCAGTCAGAATAAAACTAGGTGTGCCTTTGTGAGGGGGTGTAGGTGAGGGACCATAACGGTAACATGACGTGGTTGACCGGTGGTTTTTATCCGTGTTGTTTAGGGGCAAGCAGGATGTTCCGTTATTGCGCCCATTAAAAACGTGTGATTGGATAAGTTTAGACAATTCACTCTCTCTCGCCAATATGGATTATTTACCTTGAGGATTGGTATGTTCGTGGTATTTGGCATTAGGTCTGGGCTAATATCCGTGTACTGGACGGTACTTGCCGGAGAGAGACTAAAGGAAAGAGTATATACAAAAAGGGAATCATTAGGAAAAGCATTCTAAAGTAGGGGAAAAAGGCACCTACTCAGTAGAATAGATGGCGGACAATAAGTGCGGTATTCTTACCACAATTCTAAATGTGACTACATAGAAACGGTCTGTCCCTTTATGATAGTCACGTAGAAAGTACTAGTAAATTCAATCTGCATTCAAGAATGTCAAAAATCTTCGTGTTTGTCCACTCTGTGTGAAAGGGGATCGCAGAAAGAAAAATAAGGGAAAAGAAATAAAGTATGGTCTGCCAAATGAATGCGCGAATTAGCGCAACATTACAGAAAGACATATTGCATTGTTTTATAAAGAATTGGGTCTATAGAGCACTCCGTTAAGGAAATACTTGACTCCTGGTGTGTCAGGTTCTAACATTTGATGCGCATAATAGCGTATTATTACAAAAGGACATATTACTTCTTTAGAAGAGATAGGATTATAGAGGACTAAGTTAAGGAAGTACCTGACTCCTGGTGTGTCAGGAGGTAGCCGGGAGGGGATCCGTCTGATACTTGGCTGGCTAGAGACGAGTACGTCTCTAAAAAGGCGGTGCGCTGCAAAACGGGAAACAAGAGCGCGGGTTAGCTCTAAGGAAGCCCAGTACCATGGGCTTCAGAACATGCGGTGGTGATAACGGGAGTTAGTTGCCGCTTACCTCTGTTTCGGAATCCCTCCTCCTGTGGTTCCCGGTTGCCGTCTCTCTGTACGGACATGTGACCAGGTGGGGGGGATTACTTTATAGAAAAAGGTAGAAATCGAGGATGTCCACGTCGTCAGTGGTGTGGAAAAACGGGTTCGCCATCTTTAAATGGCAGAAGTGCATCATAAAATATATAAAATATGCACTCAGTTCTATGCAGAGGTCGTTTCAATTAGGACGAAAGAGAAAGTCATTTCATGAAGGAACTCCTAATGTCTCAGCCTGCCTAAAGTGAGGGGGCTTACATGGTTGGGAACAGGAGGCGCGTGAAGGTGGTTGGTGTGCACATGAGTGTTCGGGTTCCAAGACCCAAGCGAGGTAAAGATCGTAAATTCAGTGACCTAAGTGATTTAGAGTGAAAGTGCCCACCCGCACCTCTCGTTAGTGAGCATGTCATTTTTATCAATGGGTTCAACACACATTACAATTGGTTTCTTAAACATTATGATCATTATACAATATTAGACCTAGGTATTGGTCAGAAGTATTACATGGTATAACCGCTCATGAGATCATGTATTAACACAATATGCATAGTAGTTATCTTCATTGACATCATAGTACATGGTAGGTGTATCTAGAAATGTCTATATGTGACACTGTGAGTTCCCCGCTGATCACACATTAAAGGTTCAGTAAGTCTTTGTGGAAGAAGGGTCCCCCAGACGGCTGCCTAGTCGCCTAAGAAGAATTGAAGCTCAGGGTCGTAGTTGAGCCCCTGTTCCACGCATTTTAAACGCATGATCCAAGTCGCCTCCCTACGTCTAAGCTTCAGTTCGCGGTTGCCCCCTCTAATGTCGAGGGGAATCACATCTATGCCGAAAACACGTACTTTGATATCATCTACCAATGGTTGACATTCTGCTACGTGTAAAGCCACAGGGTATTTAGGGTCTCTCCTCTGTATTGCTCTTATATGTTCAGAAATTATTTCCTTGAATGTCCTGATGGTGCTGCCTACATAGATCTTTCCACACTGGCATTCAATTATGTATACCACAAATTTAGTCAAACACGTGATGTTGTGTCTAATTTTGTAGATAGTTCCATCAGGGCCTTTGAAAGTCTTGGTACCATGTTTGCCCCAAATGCACATGGAGCAAAACCCACATTTGTGGAAACCAAGACCTCGTGTGGATAGCCAGTCCTGAACCGATGTGTTGTGGGGGACTGTAGGGCTTAGTTTGTTTCTCAGGGTGAAGCCCTTTCTGTATGTGATGGAAGGTCTGTTCGGAAGAAGCTCTTTAAGAACAGGATCATCTGTTAAGATTTTCCAGTGTTTGTTGAAGCTCTTTTTGACGTGATAGTTAAGTGCATTGAATTCAGTAATCAGTCTGATTTGTTGTTTGGAGGACTCCACCTCCGTACGTGCTTTCAGACAATCTGGTCTAGAGATGACTCTGATGATTCTCCACGCTTCGAGCTTTCACCCTGAGCATCAGTTACGGTCTATCCCATATGGAGAATTCCTTAGGGCTAAACGTAACTGCAGTGAAGCAATGGAATTCAATAACTGTATCATGACCATGAAAAATAGATTTCAAAAGAGAGGGTATTCGAGCTCATCCCTTCTGAAAGCAGAACGTAAATCCAGAGTCATCTCTAGACCAGATTGTCTGAAAGCACGTACGGAGGTGGAGTCCTCCAAACAACAAATCAGACTGATTACTGAATTCAATGCACTTAACTATCACGTCAAAAAGAGCTTCAACAAACACTGGAAAATCTTAACAGATGATCCTGTTCTTAAAGAGCTTCTTCCGAACAGACCTTCCATCACATACAGAAAGGGCTTCACCCTGAGAAACAAACTAAGCCCTACAGTCCCCCACAACACATCGGTTCAGGACTGGCTATCCACACGAGGTCTTGGTTTCCACAAATGTGGGTTTTGCTCCATGTGCATTTGGGGCAAACATGGTACCAAGACTTTCAAAGGCCCTGATGGAACTATCTACAAAATTAGACACAACATCACATGTTTGACTAAATTTGTGGTATACATAATTGAATGCCAGTGTGGAAAGATCTATGTAGGCAGCACCATCAGGACATTCAAGGAAAGAATTTCTGAACATATAAGAGCAATACAGAGGAGAGACCCTAAATACCCTGTGGCTTTACACGTAGCAGAATGTCAACCATTGGTAGATGATATCAAAGTACGTGTTTTCGGCATAGATGTGATTCCCCTCGACATTAGAGGGGGCAACCGCGAACTGAAGCTTAGACGTAGGGAGGCGACTTGGATCATGCGTTTAAAATGCGTGGAACAGGGGCTCAACTACGACCCTGAGCTTCAATTCTTCTTAGGCGACTAGGCAGCCGTCTGGGGGACCCTTCTTCCACAAAGACTTACTGAACCTTTAATGTGTGATCAGCGAGGAACTCACAGTGTCACATATAGACATTTCTAGATACACCTACCATGTACTATGATGTCAATGAAGATAACTACTATGCATATTGTGTTAATACATGATCTCATGAGCGGTTATACCATGTAATACTTCTGACCAATACCTAGGTCTAATATTGTATAATGATCATAATGTTTAAGAAACCAATTGTAATGTGTGTTGAACCCATTGATAAAAATGACATGCTCACTAACGAGAGGTGCGGGTGGGCACTTTCACTCTAAATCACTTAGGTCACTGAATTTACGATCTTTACCTCGCTTGGGTCTTGGAACCCGAACACTCATGTGCACACCAACCACCTTCACGCGCCTCCTGTTCCCAACCATGTAAGCCCCCTCACTTTAGGCAGGCTGAGACATTAGGAGTTCCTTCATGAAATGACTTTCTCTTTCGTCCTAATTGAAACGACCTCTGCATAGAACTGAGTGCATATTTTATATATTTTATGATGCACTTCTGCCATTTAAAGATGGCGAACCCGTTTTTCCACACCACTGACGACGTGGACATCCTCGATTTCTACCTTTTTCTATAAAGTAATCCCCCCCCACCTGGTCACGTGTCCGTACAGAGAGACGGCAACCGGGAACCACAGGAGGAGGGATTCCGAAACAGAGGTAAGCGGCAACTAACTCCCGTTATCACCACCGCATGTTCTGAAGCCCATGGTACTGGGCTTCCTTAGAGCTAACCCGCGCTCTTGTTTCCCGTTTTGCAGCGCACCGCCTTTTTAGAGACGTACTCGTCTCTAGCCAGCCAAGTATCAGACGGATCCCCTCCCGGCTACCTCCTGACACACCAGGAGTCAGGTACTTCCTTAACTTAGTCCTCTATAATCCTATCTCTTCTAAAGAAGTAATATGTCCTTTTGTAATAATACGCTATTATGCGCATCAAATGTTAGAACCTGACACACCAGGAGTCAAGTATTTCCTTAACGGAGTGCTCTATAGACCCAATTCTTTATAAAACAATGCAATATGTCTTTCTGTAATGTTGCGCTAATTCGCGCATTCATTTGGCAGACCATACTTGATTTCTTTTCCCTTATTTTTCTTTCTGCGATCCCCTTTCACACAGAGTGGACAAACACGAAGATTTTTGACATTCTTGAATGCAGATTGCCAATTTACTAGTACTTTCTACGTGACTATCATAAAGGGACAGACCGTTTCTATGTAGTCACATTTAGAATTGTGGTAAGAATACCGCACTTATTGTCCGCCATCTATTCTACTGAGTAGGTGCCTTTTTCCCCTACTTTAGAATGCTTTTCCTAATGATTCCCTTTTTGTATATACTCTTTCCTTTAGTCTCTCTCCGGCAAGTACCGTCCAGTACACGGATATTAGCCCAGACCTAATGCCAAATACCACGAACATACCAATCCTCAAGGTAAATAATCCATATTGGCGAGAGAGAGTGAATTGTCTAAACTTATCCAATCACACGTTTTTAATGGGCGCAATAACGGAACATCCTGCTTGCCCCTAAACAACACGGATAAAAACCACCGGTCAACCACGTCATGTTACCGTTATGGTCCCTCACCTACACCCCCTCACAAAGGCACACCTAGTTTTATTCTGACTGATCCACTACTGCATGAACCCTCTGAATGCAAGATCACCGTGTATGTGTTAAACACGATCACACACCAAAGCGTTATGGCATAAGACTTCATGTCTGTGCACCACCACCCAAGGGCAACCACTCACAGCCTTGGAGTGACACATTTACCAGTGTGTTGACGTTACCACTACACAATACCATCACGTGCGAACTCACACGTACGGCACTACTGCATGTTGGCTGCACCTTGTCACCATTTGCAGTATGTAACAACGGCAGTACTGACTCTGTATATGTTATTCTTGTATCATCAGCCCTGAAGAGTCGTGTTGACTCAACTGTACACGACGAAACACGTGTCGGCTTTGCATAACATCTCTTGAGTCTGGAGAGAATAAATCATCTTCTTGCTGTATCAAGAACACACCAAAGATTCTGCTTCTGTTTCCTTAAATACTTATCAGTCATTGCACTGTTTGTGATACTCTGTTGTAGTAGCGAGAGCACACTTGTATATAATTGTTTAGTCCCTTGACTTTTCAGACGGTTAAGGGTGTTTTTCCGCCTGCTCTTCACGCACTACATGTCTACTTGTCAATTAACACTCTGTAACGTATATCCTAGGCAGTGCGCCTGAGAGATCTGATTTCTAAAAACCCCACTGAAGTGTTTCTTGAGTTTGCAGATTGGGCGCCTCCACGTTACATTTTGAACCACTAGACCTTATTTTGGACGCCTTACTGTACACCACACCATGGACAGGGCTAAAGCAGCAGCAGATCTTTTTGAGAATCTGGCCAAGGGCATGCCCACACACCAGGCATCAGCCACGGCAGGTCCTGCACGCATAGAGGGTTTAAGAGACAAGTTCTTCAAACTTGAAAAACTAAAGAAACAAGAAAACTCCCGTTGGTGGGACGGAGCAACTCTGAAACACTACCTGAAACTTAAATTAGTTCCTAGAGGACTACGGTCCAACATCTTCCCGACCTATGATGATCTAGACCGGGATCTCATGAGCAAATGGGAAGATTCGCTGAACCAGAATTCCATCACACTAATAGACATTCTCATTGAGAGTGCTGATCGGAAGACTGCCCTATTACAATCAGAAATCTCTGTGGTAGAACAAGAGATCAAAGACCTGAACAAACCTGAGGCCACTGTTAAGAATTACACCATTCTGGACGAAATTCTTCTGAAACACCAATCCGAAATCCAGAGCAGGAAGGCACGTCAAATCAAAAGGGATGAGGCAGACTATAAAAATGGCAGGATATACACTTTTGATCGCAAGTATGACTCCTTAATCCCGAAACCTAAGGCAGGCTCACAAACCGGCAGGACCACCACCACCAACTCTGCCAGTTCCAGCACCACCTCTCTGAGTTCTACTGGACTCAGCGACATAGAGAATGAAATTCTGGCCAACTCAGAACCTCATAATTCAACCTTTTTTTTAGAGATGCAACGAGTAAGGAGAGGCAACAGGACTCAGCCACCAAGGGCCGCTACAGACCCAGAACCCACAGGGGGAAACGTAGGGACAAGCGAGGAATATCGCAGGAAATTGAGGTCAGTCACACAGAGGAACCAACCACACTAGGTGACACAGTTCAAGTCATAAACCTTTCCTCACTTCCTCTAACATCCGATATGACATCCTTACTTAGCAGAGGTTTGAATTTCAATCCCTATTCCACTGGCGACATATGTCAAACCAAAATTGATGTCTTTAAGTTCATACGTAGTCTCAAACTCAAGAAACATTTTGCTGGATCACAAGACGTGCAGAAACAACCTAGACACATCCCTACTGTATTTGACAATGTACCTTTGACCATTAAAGATGTGCAATCCACACACCTGCTTCTTTCTTTGACAGACAGGGAAGATAGTCCACTTGAAATGGAAAGGCTCCTTGAAGAGCTGGATGTCGAGACCGATTACAGTATCACGAGTGGCCTTAAGAGCAGATCCAAATGGACTCCTACACTAGCAGGGGGCAACAATATTGACAAATTTTACAGACACTCCTTGAGGATCTCAACAGTACCAACATTAAGAACCTTGACACGAAATTTAGATATAGAGACAACTTGACCAAGGGTGAACGGTCAGCACTCTCTATTCTTAGCGACAACCACAAAATCATCATCAGGGAAGCGGACAAAGGGGGGAACGTGGTGGTCATGGATCTCAATGACTACAACAGTGAGGTCCTTGGCCAACTGAGTGATGACTCTTGCTATGAGCTTATTAACCATAACCCTATGGGTCCATTAACAATACTACTAAATGGACTCCTATTGAATTGGAAACAATCTGGTCTACTTGATGACAATGAATATTTGTATCTCAAAGTCTTCAGACCCACGTATCCGTGGCTGTACACCCTACCTAAAGTCCACAAGAATCTACCATTCCCACCGGGCAGACCGATAGTATCGGGGATTGGGGGCCACACCGAAAGAATCGCAGAGTATGTGGATCTTTTTCTGGGACCTCTAGTCAAGAACCTTCCATCTTTCATACAAGACTCGAAACACATACTGAACATCATGTCAGACCTGGAGTGGCAGCAAGGTACTAGACTAGTAACTTTGGATGTGGTGTCCCTGTACACCAGCATCAATCCTAAAATAGGTATCAGTGCAATTACCAAACTTCTTTCAAATAGACCTGCTTCGCTATGGGCACATACCAACATGCTGCTACACATGATGAAGATCATCCTGGATAATAACTTTTTCATTTTTAATCGGAATTGGTACAGACAGAAGAAGGGAGTAGCCATGGGCTCGAAATTTTCACCCTCCTTCGCGAATCTCTTTATGGGGGCCTTGGAAACCGACCTAATCTGGGGTATCAAAGGCGTACCATACATTGACTCCATAGTCTACTGGGGGCGATACATTGACGACTGTTTTCTCTTATGGTCAGGATCCGAGGAACTTCTCCAGTCCTTCTTCAAGTATCTAAACAATAACTTATGGGAAATCAGTTTCACTATGCGCCACAGCCTCACCAACATTGAATTCCTAGATCTTGAATTCTATGTTAAGAATAACCAATTGCATTCCAAACTATTCAGGAAACCAACCTCCTGCAACTCCATTCTCCACGCTTCGAGCTTTCACCCTGAGCATCAGTTACGGTCTATCCCATATGGAGAATTCCTTAGGGCTAAACGTAACTGCAGTGAAGCAATGGAATTCGATAACTGTATCATGACCATGAAAAATAGATTTCAAAAGAGAGGGTATTCGAGCTCATCCCTTCTGAAAGCAGAACGTAAATCCAGAGTCATCTCTAGACCAGATTGTCTGAAAGCACGTACGGAGGTGGAGTCCTCCAAACAACAAACCAGACTGATTACTGAATTCAATGCACTTAACTATCACGTCAAAAAGAGCTTCAACAAACACTGGAAAATCTTAACAGATGATCCTGTTCTTAAAGAGCTTCTTCCGAACAGACCTTCCATCACATACAGAAAGGGCTTCACCCTGAGAAACAAACTAAGCCCTACAGTCCCCCACAACACATCGGTTCAGGACTGGCTATCCACACGAGGTCTTGGTTTCCACAAATGTGGGTTTTGCTCCATGTGCATTTGGGGCAAACATGGTACCAAGACTTTCAAAGGCCCTGATGGAACTATCTACAAAATTAGACACAACATCACGTGTTTGACTAAATTTGTGGTATACATAATTGAATGCCAGTGTGGAAAGATCTATGTAGGCAGCACCATCAGGACATTCAAGGAAAGAATTTCTGAACATATAAGAGCAATACAGAGGAGAGACCCTAAATACCCTGTGGCTTTACACGTAGCAGAATGTCAACCATTGGTAGATGATATCAAAGTACGTGTTTTCGGCATAGATGTGATTCCCCTCGACATTAGAGGGGGCAACCGCGAACTGAAGCTTAGACGTAGGGAGGCGACTTGGATCATGCGTTTAAAATGCGTGGAACAGGGGCTCAACTACGACCCTGAGCTTCAATTCTTCTTAGGCGACTAGGCAGCCGTCTGGGGGACCCTTCTTCCACAAAGACTTACTGAACCTTTAATGTGTGATCAGCGAGGAACTCAGTGTCACATATAGACATTTCTAGATACACCTACCATGTACTATGATGTCAATGAATATAACTACTATGCATATTGTGTTAATACATGATCTCATGAGCGGTTATACCATGTAATACTTCTGACCAATACCTAGGTCTAATATTGTATAATGATCATAATGTTTAAGAAACCAATTGTAATGTGTGTTGAACCCATTGATAAAAATGACATGCTCACTAACGAGAGGTGCGGGTGGGCACTTTCACTCTAAATCACTTAGGTCACTGAATTTACGATCTTTACCTCGCTTGGGTCTTGGAACCCGAACACTCATGTGCACACCAACCACCTTCACGCGCCTCCTGTTCCCAACCATGTAAGCCCCCTCACTTTAGGCAGGCTGAGACATTAGGAGTTCCTTCATGAAATGACTTTCTCTTTCGTCCTAATTGAAACGACCTCTGCATAGAACTGAGTGCATATTTTATATATTTTATGATGCACTTCTGCCATTTAAAGATGGCGAACCCGTTTTTCCACACCACTGACGACGTGGACATCCTCGATTTCTACCTTTTTCTATAAAGTAATCCCCCCCACCTGGTCACGTGTCCGTACAGAGAGACGGCAACCGGGAACCACAGGAGGAGGGATTCCGAAACAGAGGTAAGCGGCAACTAACTCCCGTTATCACCACCGCATGTTCTGAAGCCCATGGTACTGGGCTTCCTTAGAGCTAACCCGCGCTCTTGTTTCCCGTTTTGCAGCGCACCGCCTTTTTAGAGACGTACTCGTCTCTAGCCAGCCAAGTATCAGACGGATCCCCTCCCGGCTACCTCCTGACACACCAGGAGTCAGGTACTTCCTTAACTTAGTCCTCTATAATCCTATCTCTTCTAAAGAAGTAATATGTCCTTTTGTAATAATACGCTATTATGCGCATCAAATGTTAGAACCTGACACACCAGGAGTCAAGTATTTCCTTAACGGAGTGCTCTATAGACCCAATTCTTTATAAAACAATGCAATATGTCTTTCTGTAATGTTGCGCTAATTCGCGCATTCATTTGGCAGACCATACTTTATTTATTTTCCCTTATTTTTCTTTCTGCGATCCCCTTTCACACAGAGTGGACAAACACGAAGATTTTTGACATTCTTGAATGCAGATTGCCAATTTACTAGTACTTTCTACGTGACTATCATAAAGGGACAGACCGTTTCTATGTAGTCACATTTAGAATTGTGGTAAGAATACCGCACTTATTGTCCGCCATCTATTCTACTGAGTAGGTGCCTTTTTCCCCTACTTTAGAATGCTTTTCCTAATGATTCCCTTTTTGTATATACTCTTTCCTTTAGTCTCTCTCCGGCAAGTACCGTCCAGTACACGGATATTAGCCCAGACCTAATGCCAAATACCACGAACATACCAATCCTCAAGGTAAATAATCCATATTGGCGAGAGAGAGTGAATTGTCTAAACTTATCCAATCACACGTTTTTAATGGGCGCAATAACGGAACATCCTGCTTGCCCCTAAACAACACGGATAAAAACCACCGGTCAACCACGTCATGTTACCGTTATGGTCCCTCACCTACACCCCCTCACAAAGGCACACCTAGTTTTATTCTGACTGATCCACTACTGCATGAACCCTCGGAATGCAAGATCACCGTGTATGTGTTAAACACGATCACACACCAAAGCGTTATGGCATAAGACTTCATGTCTGTGCACCACCACCCAAGGGCAACCACTCACAGCCTTGGAGTGACACATTTACCAGTGTGTTGACGTTACCACTACACAATACCATCACGTGCGAACTCACACGTACGGCACTACTGCATGTTGGCTGCACCTTGTCACCATTTGCAGTATGTAACAACGGCAGTACTGACTCTGTATATGTTATTCTTGTATCATCAGCCCTGAAGAGTCGTGTTGACTCAACTGTACACGACGAAACACGTGTCGGCTTTGCATAACATCTCTTGAGTCTGGAGAGAATAAATCATCTTCTTGCTGTATCAAGAACACACCAAAGATTCTGCTTCTGTTTCCTTAAATACTTATCAGTCATTGCACTGTTTGTGATACTCTGTTGTAGTAGCGAGAGCACACTTGTATATAATTGTTTAGTCCCTTGACTTTTCAGACGGTTAAGGGTGTTTTTCCGCCTGCTCTTCACGCACTACATGTCTACTTGTCAATTAACACTCTGTAACGTATATCCTAGGCAGTGCGCCTGAGAGATCTGATTTCTAAAAACCCCACTGAAGTGTTTCCTCATTGATGATTGGTTGTAAGTCAACCTGATAGACCAGCTATCCTAGTAGCATGGATACGAGCAGTCTAAGGCTAAGACTCTAGAGGGCGTGTTAAGCCAGCTGTTTTACCATCACATTACCCCTTGAACACCAAGTGAAAGGACACCACACAAGTTGTTATGAAAATAAACAGATATTTATTTATAACAAGACTACCCTGAACTCTTTATGAGTCAGGGAGCTAAGCACACAACAAAACTCTTAAGAAAATACTTTAAGTCGCACAATTTACACAAATACCCTAGGGGCACGAAAAACCATATACACAGTAAGTGGAATGCGAACTTGCTAGCAGGTAAGTAGTACTTTTCTAGACTTAGGAATCGCTAGGCCTACAATTCTAAACACTGGGATTAGATGCAGGAGGCCTGTGGACGTCGTGTGCAGAGTGGGAACTCTCACGCGTAAGGCGGGAAAAAGTCTATGGGGGCTAGCAGTTACAAAGTTACTGTTCTCGGGCGAACCCGATTAGGTGGGTCGAAAACAAGAGTGGATCCGAACACTTAGGGTGTTGGACTATGCTGGAGCACCGGAGTACTCAGGTTACCTAGCCCAGGGGCTGCGGCTGCCTAGGGTTGAAGTTGCGTCGGAAACCCTCGTTGAAGATCCAGGAGCCTGAAGAAAGAGTTGCTGGCAGGCGGCCAGTGAAGAAAGTTCGGAGTGATCCAAGCCTGGATCAGGGAAGAAGAAACCTGTAAGCAGAGGGGACCAAGTTCTGAATCACTAGCCAGTGATTTGAGTGGGCACCAGGATGGCACCGGACGAAGTCACCTCAGCCAGGTGAGTGGGCGCTGCTGGGCTCTGCAGTCTCTCGGACCAGGAGGCGTTGTCGGCGACCAGGATGGAGGTGCGAGCTGTCCCACGAAGGTACTTGCTGTCGACGTCGCTGGACCCAGGATTGGGCAACAAGTCTTGGCAAATGCAAGGCCCACGCGGTGGACCTAAAATGGCGTCTTGAGTGGACCAGGAGGGTCCAGGGTGCTCCTCTTTTGGAGGGGAGCAAGGGCTAGTCTGGAGCAACCAGACCAGCAGTGGTTGTCGTCGTGGAGTGTCGTGAGGGGGCCACTAGCCAACGGGCAAGCGACCTGGACAACGCGGTTGGCAGCAAAGAGCAGAAGGGCCCCACGCAGATCTCGTGGATGCAGGGGGGCTGAACTTCGGTGCTGGAGCTGCTCAGGGTCGGGGCTTCTCTTACCCCAAAGCACTCAGTCGAGGGTCACTCGGGAGTCGTGCTGGGCAAGCGTCGTGCAGTTCTGAAGATGGCCGGTCCCTTGAGGTCTCGTCACACCCACGGATCACAGCTGGGCTGATGATGTAGGTTGAGGTCAGAGGTGCCAGGGAAGCCGGTTCTCGTCGTGCTGGAGCAGTCTTGATCCGAAGGAGAGACTGGCAACAAACCGCGATGCTTGGTTGGTGCCTGCTGCTGCAGGGTGACTACTCCTTAGTCACAAGGGAGAAATCTTGAGAAGAGTCTTGAGTTCCTTCTTGCAGAAAGTAGTTTCAGGATTCAAAGATGATCTAATTTGGAAGGGGGCCATTTCCTACCTTTAGCCTGCAAAAAGGGGCTGGCACGCGACTAAGTCCTGCCCTATGGGTGGGACTAGGAGGGGGGTGGTTACACCCCTCTCCTTTGGCGGGCTTTCCCCAGATCAGGGGCTGGAGTGCCCCTGGACTGGTTCCAGCCGGCCTATGCACAGTGAGCACCGGGGTGCCACTTGCAGTCACCTTCCTCTAAAGCCCTGCCTACCTAGAATACACAAAATCCTGTCCCGGACTGTGCTGGCACCGCCCCTGGCAGGAAACCCTTTGTCCTTGCCTCCTGGGCTGGGAGGACTCAGCAGCAGGAGGGCAGACTTGTGTCTCGGTGGCAGCATCCACTTTGTGGAGCTAAGGCTCTGTCTAACTTTAACCGGGGTTACAGGTTACATACATGTCGTGTCCCTCTAGAAGGGTGGAATGCTAACCACGTCGCCAGCATTGGCGAGGGGTTAGTATTCCAATTCGTATGACACCTTACTCGACATGTTTTGATAAAGCGATACCAGAGTTGGCATATAACCGCGAGGATTATAATGCACTTAAGAGTATATGGTATGCGATATCATGGAAACGGCTAAGGGATGGATCCCGAAAGCCCCAGACAGGCTCAGCTCATGCCAGAGCACTATCTCACACGATTCCAAGCACTCTGCCTTCAGGATTGTTAAGGCCTGCCATAGGAGTGACTGATAGGAGATCTGTGTGTCCATTTAGGTTTAGATATAGGAATACTATATCTACAGCAAAGGGTGATTACACCACCTTGCCCCAGCTGTCGTGCAGCCAGTTGTGTCAGATTTGGATGGCCAGCCAGGGGTGGCATAATACATGCTGCAGCCCCTGGTAGGCCCTGGGTACACCTATGCCCTGGGCACCGAAGGTACTCTGTACAGGGACTGATAAGGTGACTCAGTATCCAATTAGATATGTACCTAGGGTACATGGAATCCATTTTACAGAGAGAGCAGTAGGCCTGGGGTCCTGAATAGCAGGGCCCCAGGTCAACTAAGTCAGAAAACCAGCAAAACACCAGGCAAAAAGTTGGGGGCAACCATAGTCAGGGATCTACCTTCCTACAGTGCTTATACCACTTTCTTAATATATGGTTTGCTTCGCCCCTAGGGCCTATCCGTAAATTGTGCAACTTAACGTATAATAACTGTCTTGTTATGTGCTTTGGCCTCTGACCTCATAAAGAGATCAGAGGAGTGTGTTAGAAATAAATACATATATATTTTATATATATCCTATGTGGTGTCCTTTCATTTAATATTCAAGAGGTTACATATGGTAAAACAGCTGGCTTTACCCGCCCTCAAGCGTCTTTTAGCCTAAGACTGTTCTGTCCACGCTACCACTAGGATAGCTGGTATATAAGGTTGACTTACAACCATCACCATAAGGGTTGTTTGGACTGGTGCAAGCACCTTGTAACCCCTTGAATATCAAATGAAAGGGCACCACACAGGATATATATAAAATATATATGTATTTATTTATTAACACACTCCTCTGAACTCTTTGAGGTCAGAGGCCAAAGCACATAACAAGTTACTTAATCAGAATACTTGAAATAGCACAATTACAGTTAGGCCCTAGGGGCGCGTAAAACCGTATACTAAGTAAGTGGTATAAGACCCACGACTGGAGAAAAGGAAAGGCCTAGGGCCTAGAGAATAACTGGGGCTACACTATCTGACCCTTAGGTTAGGAGTAGGAGGCCCAGGCGCGTGCAGTGTCAGTACACTCACGCGAGAGTAAATAGAAAGTCAATAGGAACTTAGAAGGTAAGTAACGAAGATTTAGGACAATTCTGGTCTAACTAGGAAGATACAACTAACAAAACTAGACACTAGGAGAGTCAATCCCTACAGGAGCACCGAAGTACTCGCGTTACCTCACCCATGGGCTGCGGGTGCATAGGTGTAAAAGTGTGTCG
Source organism: Lissotriton helveticus (assembly GCF_964261635.1). Lineage (NCBI taxonomy): Eukaryota > Metazoa > Chordata > Amphibia > Caudata > Salamandridae > Lissotriton > Lissotriton helveticus. The sequence continues at coordinate 833,753,897 of NC_136063.1, read as the reverse complement.
GGTTTTCTCGTTGATTCCTATGAAGCCTGGGAAGAAGATGCTGCATCCGACCAGGAGGAAGATGTCCGGGTGGATCCAAGGGTGGTTCGGAGTTGAAGAAGACCTGAAAGCAGAGGGGACAGAGTCTAGGTCACTAGCCAGTGACCGGGTGGAACCAGGAAGGAACCAGACGTCGTCGAGGAGCAATCAGGTGTTGTTGTGAAGCTTGTCTTTGCAGCCACGCGGACCAGAAGGCGTCGAGGACGACCAGGTGCTGGAGAGGAGCTGTCCCACGAAGGTTCTCGCAGATGGAGGGGTCGACTTCAAGATTGGAGCCAACAAGCCTAAGCAAAGGCAACCCACGCAGGATACACAAAGAGCTTCTGGTGCAGACCAGGAGGGTCTGAGGTACTTCACCTTTTCAGGGAAGCAAGTGCCAGTCTGGAGCAACCAGACCAGCGATGGATTTTCAAAGGAATCGTCGTCACAGGGCTACTAGCCAACTGGCCAGCAACCGGGACAAAGCGTCGAGCAGAACACAAGCAGAAGGGCCCCACACAGATCTCGTGGAGTGTGGAGGGCTGGTCTTCGGTGCAGGGGGAGCTCGGTGTCGGGGTGTCTCAGTCCCCAGTGCACAGCTTCGAGGATGCCTCAGGAGCTGCATTGTTAGCAAGTTGAAGACTTCCAAGTTGCCTGGTTCCACGGATTCCGATGCCTTCCACGAAGCTCTGCTGTGCTGGAGTCGTGCAGTGGCGTCAGAGGAGTCCTGGAGTCGAGGTCTTGTCAGGCTCTGCGCTCGAGTTCCGGCGGGAACAGGGACAAAGCAAGCCGTCGAGTTGCTGGATGGTGCCTGGTTTCCCAGGGTGATCACTCCTTGGCCACAAGGGAGATTCTAAAGTCTTCAAGTCGGTTGAATGTCGAAGGGTGCAGAGTTTCGTTTCAAAGTTTCATCAGGATTAATCTAAAGTCTCCTGGGTCAGTTCCTATCTTTATACAACTAAAGGGGGCTGGTTTATTCACTAGGTCCCTCCTATGGGTGGGACCAGGAAGGGGGGTGGTTACACCCCCTTTCCTTTGTCCAGTTTCGCGCCAGAGCTGGGGCTGGAGTGCCCCAGCACCGGTTTGAACTGGACTATGCATGGAGCACCTAGTGTGCCCCAGGCAGTGTCTGTTTCTTATCAGCCCTCCCTGTCCCAATACACAAAGTCCTGTCTGGTGTGGTGCTCGCACCTCTCCAGGCAGGAAACCTATTGTCCAGGCCTCCCCCGCTGGAAGGACTCCCAGCAGCAGGAGGTCAGACTTGTGTCTGTTGCAGCAGCATCCATTTTGTGACGCTGGGGCTCTGGTTAACTTTAACCGGGATAGTCAGAACTAACATGTCTTTTCCCTCTAGTAGGGTGGAATGCTACCCCCGTTGCCAGAATTGGCGATGGGGTAGTATTCCAAAGCGTATGACACCTTACACGACCTGTTTAGATAAAGCCAAACCAAAGTTAGCATACAACCGCGAGGATTATAATGCACTTAAGAGTATATGGTATAACAATATCATAGAACAGCTAGAAGGACATGGTTCCGAAAGCTGCAGACAGGCTCAGCTCATGCTAGAGCACCATCACACACATAACCAAGCACTCTGCCTCCAGGATTGTTAAGGCCTGCCATAGGAGTGACTTATAGGTTACTGTGTGTCTATATTTAGGTTAGATATAGGAATACTATACCTAAGCAAGGGGTGATTACATGACCTTGCCCCAGCTGAGTGATCAGCCAGTTGTGTCAGTTTGAGTGGCCAGCCAGGGGTGGCAGAATACATGCTACAGCCCCTGATAGGCCGTGGTTACACCTATGCCCTGAGTACCTAGGGTACACTTCTACAGGGGCTGATAAGGTGAACCAATTGTGGATGTACCTAGTGTAGGAGAGTGGGGTCTGCAATCCTATGGTCACCCCAGATTTTTGCTTTTTGCTTCACTGGTTTACGACTTTCCCTGGCTGTGGGCCTGCTAATCAGACCCACAGCCTAGCTGTTCTCTCTCTAAATTTACAACCATGTACTTTAGGTGCATTTACCAATTGGTACTGGGCCACCTTATCAGTCCCTGTACAGTGTACCTTAGGTGCCCAGGGCATAGGTGTACCCAGGGCCTACCAGGGGCTGAAGCATGTATTATGCCACCCCTGGCTGGCCATCTAAAACTGACACAACTGGCTGCACGACAGCTGGGGCAAGGTGGTGTAATCACCCTTTGCTATCGATATAGTATACCTATATCTAACCCTAAAATGGACGCATATCCTCCTATCCGTCACTCCTATGGCAGGCCTTAACAATCCTGAAGGCAGAGTACTTGGAATTATGTGAGATGGTGCTCTGGCATGAGCTGAGCCCGTCTGCAGCTTGCGGAACCAAGTCCTAATAGCTGTTCCATGATAACGCTATACCATATACTCTTAAGTGCATTATTGACCTCGCGGTTGAATGCTAACTCTGGTATAACATTATCAAAACATGTCGAGTAAGGGGTCATACGAATTGGAATACTACCCCCTCGCCAATTCTGGCGACGGGGGTAGCATTCCACCCTTCTAGAGGGACACGACATGTATGTAACTGTGAAACCCGGTTAAAGTTAACTCGAGCCTTGGCATCACAAAATGGATGCTGCCACCACAGACACAAGTCTGACCTCCTGCTGCTGGGAGTCCTTCCAGCGAGGACGGCTTGGACAAAGGGTTTCCTGCCTTGAGAGGTGCTAGCACCTCCCCAGACAGGATTTTGTGTATTGGGTAGGATAGGCTTGAAAGGAATGAGACATGCCTGGGGCACACAAGGTGCCCTGTGCATACACCGGTTCAAACCAGTTGCTGGGGCACTCCAGACCCAGCTCTGGCGGGAAACCGGACAAAGGATAGGAGGTGTAACCACCCCCCTTCCTGGTCCCACCCAGGGGAGGGACCTAGTCAGTAGTGCAGCCCCCTTTAGCAGGATAAAGGTAGGAGCTGGTCCCATTCCAAGTTAGATTAATCCTGAACTACTCTACAAGAAGAAACTCTGGACTTCGACGTTCTGCTCCACAGAAGACTGAAGAAAATCTCCCTTGTGGGCAAGGAGTGTCCACCCTGCAACTGCAGGCACCATCAAGCGTCCAGCGGCTTCACTTTGTCGTCTTCCCTCGAGGATCCAGACTTCAGAGCCCGACGAGACCCGGATTCCCAGACCTCTCCGACCTCAACTCACATCTGCAGCAAAGCTGAGACCCGTGGGTGCGACGAGACACGTGGGACCGGCCATCTTGAACGAACCTGCACTTTGCTTCCAGCACGACTCCCGAGGTAAACTCGACCAAGTGCTTTGGGGACTGAGAAGCCCCAGCCCCGAGCAACCCCTGCACCGAAGTTCAGCCCTCCAGCATCCACGAGATCTGCGTGGGGCCCTTCTGCTTGTTTGCTGCTCGACGCGTTGTCTGGTCACTTGCCGGCTGGCTAGTGGCCTCCTAGACGACGAACCTTTGAATCTTTGCTGCTGGTCTGGTTGCTCCAGGCTGGCCCTTGCTCCCTTCCAAAAGAGGGGCACCCCGGACTCTCCTAGTCCGCACCAGACGCTTTCTCCACTCACCGCGTGGGTTGCCTTTGCCAAGGCCTGTTGACACCGATTCCAGATCCAACACCGCCGACAGCGAGAGCCTGCGTGCGATAGCTCCTGCCTCCATCCTGGTCGCTGAAGACACCTCCTGGTCCACGTGGCTGCAGAGTCAAGCGTCCACTCTTCACCTGATCGCGACGACGACATCTGGTTCCTTCCTGGTTCCACTCCAGTCACTGGCCAGTGACTGTGAACATTGTCCCCTCTGCTTTCAGGTCTTCTTCTTCACCGATCCACCCTTGGATCGCACCGGACATCTTCCTCCTGGTCGCCTGCAGCATCTTTTCTTTCAGGCTCCATTGACTTCAACGCGAGAACCCAACACACTTTGGCACCTATGCACCCGCTGCCCGTGGGTGAGGTACCAAGAGCATTTCGGTGCTCACGGGTAGTTTAACTGTCCTAGTGTCCAGTTCCACAGTCGTTATAGTCCTAACTAGTCAGGATTGCCCGTACTCACCTTTAACTTGAACTGTACTGTCCATAGACGTTGTTGCGCATCTCGCGTGTGAGTTCACACTCTGCACACACGTCCCGTGGGCCTCCTATTACTTACCTAAGGTGAAGATAGCATAGTCCTAGCGAACCTCCAGAATCTGGACAGCTCCATTCTTTTTATCGACTCTCACAGTCCACTTACTTAGTATATGGTTTGTCGTGCCCCTAGGGCACCATTGTAATTTTGTGCAACTTGTCGTATTTTTCCTAAGAGATTGTCATGTGCTTAGCCCTCTGACCTCATAAAGAGTTCAGAGGTGTTGTTATTAATAAATATACTGTTTATTTTCTTTTTTTTTTTTTTTTTTTTTTTTTTTTTTTTTTTTGTTTAACTGCTTTTATTAATGTTGACTTCAATACACTGTTTCGCACGCCTACAACCCGGAGGCCGGCGGCTACCCTGCAGTCAGCAGTGAGTACGTAATTATCCAGACACAGCCTTAAACCGGCATCCCTGAGGCCCGGTGGCGATAGGATGAAGATAGGAGAGGAGCAAGTATCAACCTGTGCCATCGGAGAAGTAGCGCATTTAGGATGTCGTGCAGTGGAACAAAGTGGGTATCGTAACGAACCAAACTTCTAAACTTCCCCTCCCCCCTCCCCCACCCACTCCTACCCTAGAAACAAGAAACCTTGGTCAGTGAGTTAGATCTCCTTCAGCACAGTGTCGGCGCCACGAGCGCAGTGTCAATGAACAACGCTGCCTGACATTCCCATCCTTCAGGGATCTTAGTCTATGTCTTCCTGCCCATCCCGCGTGGCCAGGGGGGGTTCACAGATATTACCCCTAAACTCATTCCAGCAGGACCATATATCGTTCCATTTGCGGGGGCAACCTCTTGTCACATAGACTGTCTTTTCTTGCAGCATGCACCAGTCCATGTCGCTCTGCCACTCTCTCAGTGTCGGGGAATGAGGGGCTCCCCAGAGTCGCGCTATGTTTCTCTTTGCCACCATCTGACCAAGTGTTACCCAGACCCTCCCCTTGGATGTCAGGTCCGTGGGTTCCCATATATTTAGGAGGCATCGCTTGGCCTCGGGGCGAAGGTCCACCTCCATAACCTCCCGCATGCAGTGGATCACTTTCCTCCAGTATCGTTGCACCTTGGGACACTCCCATAGTATGTGGAAAAAGGTGCCATCCCCCCCACAACCCCTTCTGCAGAGACCTTCACCACCCTTCCCCATCGCCACCAGCCTAGTGCAGGAAATGTAGACTCTATGAAGGATTTTTAGTTGGACTAGCCTTAGTCGGGCCGAAATCGCTACTTCCCTAGGTGAGGCTAGCGCGTGAGACCACTCCTCCTCATCTATCTCAAGCCCATCAGTGACCCATTTGTCTCTAAGAGGAAGTAAGGAGTCAGGGGGGTTGTTAATTAGTTTACGATATGTGAGGGAGATGGCGTGTTCTGGAAGGTGCCCGTCGAGTAGTCTGTCCTCCAGCGGAGAGGCTAGGGGCAGGGTGGTGTCTGGTGGGATATTCGCTTGCAGTGAATGCCTGACCTGTATGTATCGGAAGTACTCCGTGCGCGCCATGTCGTATGTGTCCCGTAGGTGTGCAAACGTATGGACGCCCTTCGGTCCCCATAGGTCTCTAATGTGTGAAATCCCTATCAGGTCCCAGCCGCGGAACCCTTTGGTGCGTCCCAGCGTGCCCAGCTTTTCAGAGGCCCACAGAGGCGTGGACATGGTGAGGACATTGGACCATCCCAGCTTCTTGTGAGCTATATGCCAAATTTGAACTGAGTGCTGGGTCGGTCCGGTAAGTCGGTACCTCCCCGGCCTGGAGTAGAGCGCGGCCTCGTAGTTTCCCCCAGGGAGCTGCCACCTGTCCATCCCGTATCCAGGGTCGCCCCCATCACAGTATGTCCCTTGGTTGATGGCGGCAAGGTGTGCTGCCCAATAGTATTTACGGATGTCAGGGAGGGCGATCCCACCATCGTACCACCCCAGTGTGAGTTTGTGCAGTCCGATCCTGGGCGCACCCGCCCACAGTAGTTCACGCTGCGCCCCTTCCACCGCTACAAAGTACGCATTGGGCACTCTGTCCGGGTAGCTCTGTAGCGCGTAGAGGAACCTAGGCAGCGCCACCATCTTAAACAGGGCCGCCCGGCCCAACAATGACAATGGAAGACTCTGCCAGGATTTCGCCTCTCGCTGAAGCCGTCTGAGGGGAGGGAGTAGATTGCGCTCATATAGCAACGTCTTGTCAGTGGAGACGAAGACTCCCAGATAGGTGAAGCCGCGGAGGCGGCGTCTATATACTCCAGCGACGTCATCACGGCCCACGACGCCGACGACGCGGAGCCGCAGGGGACGCCTGCAGACGACGCCTACCGACGCGCAGGGGTACTGCTACGCAAAAGTTTCCGGATCCAGACTGACGCCTGGGGATATTCTAAGGTAAGGAATCTAATACTAACTACTGTTTCTTACAGATATGTCGTTACCGAAGGTAAGTAACTTGTTCATTAGTATTAGATTCCTTACCTTAGAATATCCCCAGGCGTCAGACTGGATCCATAAATTTTTGCGTAGCAGTACCCTTGCGCGTCGGTAGGCGTCGTCTGCGGCTCCGCGTCCGTCGTCGGCGTCGTGGGCGCCGTGATGACGTCGTCGGAGTACTTAGACGCCGCCTCCGCGTGCTGACGTCAGTTCTTCTTTTTCCCGCGCCAGCAAGCGCAGATCTGGAAAAAGCAGTAACCCTAGTCATTTTTGACTAACCTTTTTTGATCCTTTTTGTTTGCTTTTCGAAGTCTCTCGACTCCGAACGGTGCCGTAGGGATGCCCGGCTTCAAGCACTGTGACGATTGCGACCGTCTGATGTCGGTCACGGATCCTCACCGCGTCTGTTTGTCCTGTTTGGGCGTCGACCACGATGACAAGGCCTGCTCTGACTGCCGGGCCCTCTCCTCGAAGGCCAGGCGGGAGCAGTCCCGTAGGCGCCTCGAGCTCCGGCAGTCGGCCCCGCGCCGTGAGAGGTCCCGATCCCATAGGAGGTCGAGGGACAGGTCGCGGGCTCGGAGCCACCACAGCTCCGAGAGTAGGCTGCACTCCTCCGGGTCGAAGTCGTCATCAGGTAAGAGGCACAAGAAGTCCAAGCGGCGTCATCGCTCCTCGGACTCCCCCCGACGCTCGCGCGATGTGGCCGGGGGTTCGGGTGACACCACCCACGCGGCTCCGTAGGAGTCGCGGGCGCCGCGTGCAGCTCCACACCCTCCGGTCCATGGGCTGAACGCAACGCCGGAGGAGGTCGAGCGCTTCCTCATGGCCATGAGGAAACTCTCTCCTCCGACGGGCTCCGCGGCGCCTTCGGGCCCAGCGGACCCGTCTGGGGGCCCTAGCGGGTCGACGGCTTCGACGCCGCCGACGCCTTCGGGCCCGGCGCCGCAGGCCCCCATTATCCCGCCGGCGCCTTCGGGCCCGGCGCCGAGGGGTCCAGTTGTTCCGACGCCGCCGGCGCCTTCGGATTCGGGATCGTCGCCGGTGGATCCGACGACCTCCCCGGTGTCGGACCCTCAGGTGTCGCCTCCGGCGCCGCTCCAGACGTCGTTTGGTGAATTTCACTTTTATGAACAGGCCCCATTGGTTGAAACCCCTGAATTTCAGGAGATGGGTGATGAAGAGGACTGGGAGGGGTCTGAGGACCCTCTGACCAGGGAGTGTCAGTCTCAGGAGGACTGGACAGGAGACCTTGGGGAGGCCAGTGGCCTGGACATCTCTCCAGACACTGGGTTTGTCTCCCCTCCTACCGTGGCTTCGGAGGAGGGGGCAACATATAGTGTGGTGCTGATGAGGGCTGCCAAGGCCTTGGGCCTTGAGCTCCCCGTCGCGGCCGTGAGGACTAACCTCCTCACTGAGGTCCTTAAACCGCAGTCAAGCTCGGCCGAGCCTCTGCTGCCCTTTAATGAGGCCTTGACCGACGTTCTTCTGGGCACTTGGTCCAAGCCCGCTACGGGTTCGCCCGTAGATAGGAACGTGGCCAGACGCCACCGCCCAGCCCCGGGCGACCCATGTTTCCTGTCCTCCCACCCTACCCCCGAGAGCCTGGTCATCCAGGCCTCCAATTCCCAGACCGCATTCCCGTAGGCCCCGCCGGACCGGGAATCCAAGAGGTATGACCAGTATGGGAAGAAGATCTTCTCATCCCTTAGTCTAGGACTGCGGTCTTCCAACACCGCCTGCCTCTTGGGACGTTACACCCACTCTGTGTGGGATAAGGTCGCGGAGGTGCTGCCAGAGTGTCCGTTGGAGGTATGGGCCAAACTCGGCCAAGCCCGTGTGGAGGGCCGGGATGCAGTCAAGCATTCCATCCGGTGTGGGCTGGATACCACTGACTCGCTGGGTAGAGCGATGGCAACGACGGTGGCGGTCAGACGCCACGCCTGGCTGAGGTCCGCCAACTTCTCGGCAGATGTTCAGAGCACGCTCATGGACATGCCATTCGATGGCCATCGCCTCTTTGGCGACAAGGCAGACCATGCGCTTGAGCGCTTTAAGGACTCCAGGGCTACGGCCAAGTCCTTGGGCCTCTCGGGACAGCGCCAGCAATCGGCTGCCTTTCGCTCCTTGCGTGGCCAAGGAAGGGGCGCCCCTTCACGTCCTGCCAGCCACGGGCCGCAGTCTAACATCCAGCACGGCGGCGGACGTGGTAACCGCCGTGGCGGTGCCAGGGGACAACGGCGCGGCCAGTCCACATTCACCCCCGCAGCATCCGCCTCAAAGCCCTCCTAGTCCGAGCTTTCAGGCCCATTTAACGCCACTGTGGAGCAGGGTCCGCCATTACCTCCTTCACTGTCGCACCATCACTTCGGGCAGGTGGGTGCTGCAAATCATCTGAAGGGGCTACTTCCTCCTCTTCGAGGCGACCCCTCCAGCCATGCCACCGCAGTACCACCGCGTGTCGGGGATCACTTGCAACTTCTGCAAGAGGCAATGTCGGCCCTCTTGGCCAAGGGGGCCATCGAGCGCGTTCCTGTGCCCGAAGTAGGGTGTGGTTGCTATTCCACTACTTTCTGGTTCCCAAGAAGGGCAAAGGGGGCCTACGCCCTATCTTGGACCAACGGAACGTCAACTGCTTCCTCCGGAAGGAGAAGTTCAAGATGCTGACTCTGGCTCAGGTCTTAGCTGCCCTGGACCCCAGAGACTGGATGGTAGCGTTGGCCTTGCAGGACGCGTATTTCCACATCCCCGTCCTGCCGCCCACCGGCGTTACCTGCGGTTCATGGTAGGCCACAAGCACTTCCATTTCCCGTGCTCCCCTTTGGCCTTACCAGCGCCCCAGGTGTGTTCACAAAAGTGATGCCGGTGGTCGCAGCTCATCTGCGCAGGTTAGGGGTGTCAGTCTTCCCCTACCTCGACGACTGGTTGTTGAAGGCGGGCTCACCCCAGACAGTTGTCAGTCACCTTCAGACTACGGCCGACCTCCTGCACTTGCTGGGGTTTTCCATCAATGTGCCGAAGTCACACCTGTGTCCCTCTCAAAGGCTCCTCTTCATCGGAGCGGTTCTAGACTCAGCACAGTTTCGGGTTTATCCTCCCGAACAGCGGGTTCGGGTTATTCAGGCTCTGATTCCGATCTTTCAGCCTTTATCCCGAGTCTCGGTCAGGTTGATGCTGCGGCTTCTGGGGCTGATGGCCTCCTGTATCCCTCTGGTGCATCACGCCAGGTGGCAGATGCGGGCTCTGCAGTGGGACTTGAAGTTTCAGTGGACCCAGCATCAGGGCAACTTGTCCGACCATGTCTTGATCTCGGAGGGCACTGCAAGACATTTGCAGTGGTGGCTCACAAACCGCGATTAGGTCAGTGGCAGATCCCTCTCCCTACCCCAACCGGAGCATGTTGTGGTGACGGATGGGTCCCTCCTGGGCTGGGGGGGCAATATGGGAGAGGTGGAGATTAGAGGCCTCTGGTCTCCGGCGGAGTCCCGGCTCCACATCAACCTTCTGGAGCTTCGGGCGATCCGGCTTGCACTGAAGGCATTCCTTCCCTCTGTCCGGGGAAGTGTAGTGCAAGTGTTCACAGACAACACCACCGCCATGTGGTACTCCAACAAACAGGGCTGGGTGGGGTCGTGGACCCTATGACAGGAGGCTCTGCGCCTCTGGCAGTGACTGGAACATCAGGGCGTGACCCTGGTGGTTCAACACCTGGCAGGTTCCCTGAAGGCCAGGGCGGATGAACTCAGCCGTCGGTGCATGATGGATCACGAATGGCGTCTGAACTCTGACATGGCGCAAGGCCTCTTTCAGCGATGGGGAGAGCCTTGGTTAGATCTATTCGCCACAGACGAGAACGCGCAATGTCATCAGTTCTGCGCATTGGAATTTCCAAGGCGGCACTCGCTCAGAGATGCTTTTCGTCGCGAGTGGAGCTTCAGTCTGTTGTACGCCTTTCCGCCTACACCACTTCTGCCCAGAGTGCTGAAGAAGATCATGCGAGACCGGGCCCAAGTCATCCTTGTGGCTCCGGACTGGGCGCGAAGATACTGGTATCCCGAGCTACTCAGCATGTCAGTCCATCCTCCGATTTGTCTGCCTCTTCAGGAGGACCTTCGGTCGCAGCAGCAGGGGATGGTCCTCCACCCGAACCTGTCCAACCTCCACCTCCATGCGTGGAGATTGAGCGGCGGCAGTTGAGGCCATTTGACTTGCCTCCTGAAGTATGTGATGTGATTCTGGCAGCCAGTCGTCCCTCCACTAAATCGGTATACTCCTGCAGGTAGAACAAATTTGTGGCATGGTGCACAGGAAAGGCTGTGGATCCTCTCTCTGCCCCCCTTTCAGAGGTTCTCCTCTTCCTTCTTTCTCTTGCCCAGCAGGGCTCTGCTCTGGGCACTCTTAAGGGCTACCTCTCTGCCATTGCTGCCTTCTTGAGGCTTCCTGATCAGCATTCTCTTTTCAAGTCCCCGATTGTAAATAGATTCTTGAAGGGTATCACGCATATGTACCCTCCTGTTCCTTTCGTGATGCCTCAGTGGGACTTGAACCTGGTTCTTCATATCTGATGTGCGCTCCTTTCGAGCCACTTCACAATTGCCCTCTCCGTCTAACTCTTAAGACTGCATTCCTGGTTGCCATCATCTCTGCCAGATGAGTAAGTGAGCTCCAGGCTCTTTCTTCTAAACCTCCTTTCTTTCTGTAGGAGAGTAGGGTCAGCTTTCCTATGGTCACCCCATTTTTTGCTTTTTGCTTCACTGGTTTTCGACTTAATGTGGCTGTGGGCCTGCTAATCAGACCCACAGCCCTGCTGTTTTCTCTCTAAATTCACACCATGTACTTTAGGTACATCACCAATTGGGATTTGGGTCACTCTTATGAGTCCCTGTACAGTGTACTATAGGTACCCAGGGCATAGGTGCACCCAAGGCCTACCAGGGTCTGCATCATATCTTTTGCCACCCCTGGCTGGCCATCCAAACTGACACAACTGGCTGATCACTCAGCTGGGGCAAGGTCGTGTAATCACCCCTTGCTTAGATATAGTATTCCTATGTCTAACCTTATATCTAGACACATATGCACCTATAAGTCACTCCTATGGCAGGCCTTAACAATCCTGAAGGCAGAGTGCTTGGTTTTATGTGAGGTGGTGCTCTAGCATGAGCTGCGCCTGTCAGCAGCTTTCGGAACCATGTCCTTATAGCTGTTCTAGGATGATGCCATACCATATACTCTTAAGTGCATTATGAACCTCGCGGTTAAATGCTATCTTTGGTTTGGCTTTATCAAAACATGTCGTGTAAGGTGTCATACGCTTTGGAATACTACCGCTCGCCAGTTCTGGCGACGGGGGTAGCATTCCACCCTTCTAGAGGGAGAAGACATGTTACTTCCCTTAATCCCGGTTAAAGTTAACCAGAGCCTCAGCATCACAAAATGGATGCTGCTGCCACAGACACAAGTCTGACCTCCTGCTGCTGGGAGTCCTTCCAGCGAGGGAGGCTTGGACAATAAGTTTCCTGTCACAGGGAGGTGCTAGCACCACCCCAGACAGGCTATAGTGTATTGGGGCAGGGAGGGCTGAATGAAAAGAGACACTAGATTTGGTATATAGGTAGGAGCTGTGTCCTTAGACTTTAGATATATCCTGACTGAAACTCTGGACCTTCGACATCCTACTCGACGTAGAAGACTGAAGAATCTCCCTTGTGGTCAAGGAGTGACCACCCTGTGCAAGCAGGCACCATCAAGCGGTCAACGGTTTGCTTTGTCGACGCTCCTGCCGGAGCCCGAGCACAGAGGCTGACAAGACCTGGAATTCCAGACATCCAACAGCCCGATCCACAGCCATAGCAAAGCTGAGACCTGTAGAGGCGACGAGAGACGTGGGACCGGCCATCTTGGAAAGCCAGCGAATTGCTTTCCGTGCAACTTCTGAGGCACCCTCGATGTTGTGCATTGGGGATTGAGAAGCCCCAGCCTCGAGCACCAACTGCACCGAGTATCACCTCTCCACACTCACCGAGTGCTGCGTGGGGCCCTTTTGCATTTTCCTGCTCGACGCGTCTGTCCGGTCACTTGCCCGTTGGCTAGTGGCCTCTCTGATGACGAAATCTGAAATCTACACGGCTGGTCTGGTTGCTCCAGACTGGCCCCTGCTTCCCTGCGAAGGAGAAGCCCCTCAGTCCTTGCTGGCCTGAGTAAGAAGCCATCTTCGATTCCTGCGTGGGTTGCATTTGCCAATGCTTTTGACTCCGAATCGAGAACCGACAACAAGAGCCTTCGTGGGACAGTCTGTATCCAGCTCCTGGTCGTCGTCGACACCTCCTGGTCCACGTGGCTGCAAAGACAAGCTTCACAACATCGCCTGATTGCTCCCCGACATCGCCTGGTTCCTTCCTGGTTCCTTCCTGGTCACTGGCTAGTGACCCAGACTCTGTCCCCTCTGCTTTCAGGTACTCTTCATCCTCGATCCACCCGTGGATCCAACCGGACTCTTCTCTCCTGGTCGCCTGCAGCATCTTTTCTCCAAGGCTCCATAGAACTCCACGACGAAACCCAACACACTTTGACACCTGTGCACCCGCTTCCTGTGGGTGAGGTAACGCGAGTACTGTGGTGCTCCTGTAAAGAGTAACTCTCCTAGTGTCCTAGTTTCAAGTGGTTAGCTTCTAGTCCAGTAGGAAGACTCCAAAACCTTAAACTTTCTAACTTTACTCACCCATTGACTTCTATGTGTGCACGTGTGTGCATTTAGAAACTGCACCCGCATCCCGTGGGCCTCCTGCTTCCTAACAACTGTTAGTCCAGTGTAGCCCCAGCGATTCCCAAGGCCCTAGGCTTTTTCATTGTTCGTGACGTGGTTCTTATACCCCTATTTTAGTATATGGTTTAGCGGGCCACCAGGGCCTATCCATATTTGTGCAACTTATTGTATGTTATATTAAGTTACTTGGTATGCGCTTGTGCTTCTGTGCTCATAAAGAGTTCAAGGGATTGATTTAGAAATAAATATATACATATTTTGAATATATAACCTGTGTGGTGTCCTTTCATTTGGTATTAAAAGGATTGCATATGGTAAAACAGCTGGCTTTACATGTCCTCTTGAGTTTAGCCTAAGACTGCTTTTGTCCATGCTACCCCTAGGATAGCTGATCCATAAGGTTGACGTTACAACCATCACCATAAGGGTTGTTTGGACTGGTGCAAGGTGCTCACTAGAATAGTGAACATCATATACCAGGCCAACTTCTCACACTGTCCATCCGGACCAAGTTGTTTTAAAAACTCGTCCTTCTTTCCTGCCCAAAGTGGTAACGACCTTTCACATCGGGCAGTCCATCACCTTGCCCACCTTCTATCCGTCTCCAATCCGTCTAAGGAGGAAGAGAGGCTCCACCGTCTGGACCCAAAACGTGCACTCTCCTCCCTAGATCGCACACGCCAGTTCCGGGTGGACGGCCAGCTCTTTGTTGGTTACATGGGCGTGAAGAAGGGACGGGCGGTGCACAAATGAACCATCTCTCGGTGGGTCGTGGGTCTGTTGCTCCTTGGCTAGAAAGGAGCCTCATGTTGGGCTGAGGGCCCATTCCAGTCGGGCCACGGCAGCTACTACTGCCCTGGGTCATGGAGTCTCCTTGCAGGACATCGGTCAGGCAGCTACCTGGGCCTCTCTGCACAAGTTTGCTAGACACTACTGCCTGGACAGCCAAGTCCGGAGAGATGGCTTTTTCGGCCGTTCAGTCCTCCAGGACTTTCTGGTGTGATCTTGGTTTGCAGACCCACCTCCGGGGTTGGTATTGCTGGGTATCTATTCTAAGGGAAGGAATCTAACACTAACCTGTTTCTTTCAGATGCACAAGTTACTTACCTTCGGTAACGATATATCTGTAAGAAACAGTAGTTAGTGTTAGATTCCTTACCGCCCCACCCATCTTCCCCGTTCTGCGGACCGATATCTAGGGTTGAGGTATTTCCCTTTGAGGGCCCTAGTTTTATGGCACCAGTGTTGGTCTCTGGCATGACTCTGCGTTCCTGGTGCGGAAAGCTATGTACAAAAACTGAGGTCAGCGTGTGAGGGCGGCGTCTAAGTATTACGACGTCATCCCGGCGACCATGACGACGGACGCAGAGCCACAGACGACGCCTACCGTCGCGCAGGGGTACTGCTACGCAAAACTTTCCGGATCCATTCTGACACCTGGGGATATTCTAAGGTAAGGAATCTAACACTAACTACTGTTTCTTACAGATATATCGTTACCGAAGGTTAGTGACTTGTGCGATGTGCTCTATGTTTTCAAGGCATCTGTTTGGTTCTCTCCCTAGGTTAGGGAAGATTCCAAAATCATCACCTCTCTCACTGCTTGCTAAATTTTCATTTTCACGTTGGTGAAATGACTATATGCCTTCTAGCATGTAAAGACAGAGATACTTGTTATTTTAACAAAAGTATCTGAAGTCTCTGTTGACGGAGCGAAGTTGCGGAATTCACGTAGTTTTTGTTCAACTTCGTGGAACTCCACCTAGTAGTACTCCGCCAACTATGCCCACCCTTACTATGTATGCCGCCACCTTCCCGAACAAGTTGGTACTGCGAACTTTGACTCACTTTCTCCTGCAAGTGGTCTCGCCCTTCCAATTGAGAAGTTAATCACACCTTTTCTTTTCTCTGCCTCATCCCTATAAAGAGGAGTAACTTCGTTTTCAACCCCAGAGGGTCCTTAGCGTGTACACTGATCAGATTCAGCAGCCTTGATTGCTCAACTGACCCCTTGGTTTGCTGCTACAAAGAAAAGAGCAGTCCAAACACTGACCTTTTCAAGATGGACGCCCCTCTGTATAAAAATTTGTTACGCATTGACCAAGAATGAGGAATTCAGACGCTGCACCAGAGCTAAAACTGCTCTAGCTTCAGCTAGGAGTTTACTGGTGCTGGACATCAGCTGGCTGCTAAATTGACCTCAGTCCACAACTTCACCAAGCACCACTGTTTCAGCCGTCAGGTACGCCAAGAGGGTCATTTTGTTTGCTCGGTCCTGCAGGACTTACCGGTGTAATGCCAACTCCTCACATCCACCCACATTTTGATGGTACTGCTTAGAGTATTAAATTTAAATGGTGAGGAATCTGCAGTTAGAAGAATCCATAAGAAAAATTGTACTTATTTTCTTTGGTGCATGCTCAGTTTAACCGCAGATTCCTCACTACCCTTCCTCCTTTAGACTGGACTTTTAAGGGTTAATACATTTCTCTGTTATAGTCTAAGCACTTCTCAATCTATTCCTGAAGCTCCGCATCTATGCCCGCAAAATGCTGGGTTGTAAACTGACATTTTGTGCAGTGTTGGTGCCTATGTATGGTCCAGCGCCGTCCCTTCTCATATCGGGATGAGGTTGCCACAGAGCCCAATGGCGTCACCCACTGGTGGTCATGGGGAATTAGCTGAATAGTTTCTGGATCCAGTCTGGCATGTGATTGAATATTAAAGGTGAGAACTCTGCTGTTAAGGTATACACCAAAAAGAGCGTTATTGAAGTTATTTGTTCATTATTACATTGAAGAATGGAAGACTTTACAGCCTCTTGTGTTTAATTTAATGGATAGTGACTAAGTTCTGTAATAATCACCAATGATGTTGCTTGCCATCTTTTCCTCCCATTGTTGTTTGGGCAATTGCATACTCTGGGCTCTTTTGTGAACAATTGACTTGTACTTTCAACACCAATCTTCTTACCCCTCTCCCACCATCCCCTTTTGCCATGTGTTCCTTGACCTCAAAAGAATCAGTGCCCCTTTTCTGTGAATCAATGAAGAGAAACTGAATTACCCTCTCTGGTTTTCTTATTCAATGTTTTTTTTTTATTGTCCTAACCTTGGTTTCACAGCTGTTCGATTTTAGTCTTTTGTTTATTAGGCTTTGTTTGATTTTGTTTTGCACTTTGTGTGCAGTGTTGGTACTCGCCTCCTTTTCTTGTCTTCTTAGTAGGTGTTGCATTCTCTGAACACAGACTGCATTTGCTGGCTCTACGTGTTGTACACATGTGTTCGTTTTAAGTTTTTGCCATTGCTTTTTCTAAATCGGTCTGATTTTCGAGATGGTTTTTCAATATTCTTTGTTTAAATGGCAAACAAATATGTTCCTTTAGTCTTTTAGAGCTGTTTGTGGGCAAGCTTGCATGGCACGCCATTGTTAATGGTAAGAAGCATGAGTGCTAATGACCTGTTTTTATTCTTGTCTGTGGATGTAAATGTGTTAATAAATTAATGCTTATATTTACATAAATGTGAGCTTAATTACCTTAAAAATGTAAACTAGAATATGACAGTGGGATGTGTACTCAATACTTAATTTTTTTGTTATTCTCTCAGATACCAGTTTCATTTAGTCCTCAAGAGAGTGGTGAATACACTCAGTATTGGGAAATGGAAAGTCATCCACTTGCTGAACCACAATCAAAGCATAGACTTAGATTTCATCTTTGTGGAAAGGTGTGTATTTTCAAGAAAGCATTTTTTTAAATTCTTATAAAATGTGTTTCTACAGTTCGTAAATGCTCTTAAGTGTGGGCCTGAGTTGAATCAACATCAGTTGTCACTCGTTTGTTTATTTTGTTAATTCCCTAAAGGTGTTCTTATCCTTTTTTTCTGAGACCTGGGAAATACTGCGTATCCTGTAGCTTCTCCTTGCTCATCACATTTGTTGAGTAGACTCTGGCTGGTCCAGTCACTGGTGCAGGTCCAGCCCACGAGATTTCAATTGCATTACCCCTACAGCCTTTCCAAACCCTTAATTAAATGTGGTGTAACCTGTTTGGAGGTACCATGTGACCAAGCTAAAATCGGAAAATCCACCTTAGTCTCCTACTCCATTGTTTTCTTTGCCCCGCTCTTCAAAGGAGAACTGTAGGAGAGTAGGGTCTGCTTCCTATGGTCACCCCCGCTTTTTGCTTTTGCTTTACTGGTTTTCGGCTTAGATGTGGCTGTGGGCCTGCTAATCAGACCTACAGCCCAGATGCACTCTCTCTAAATTCACACCATGTACTCTAGGTACATCCACAATTGGGAATTGGCTCACCTTAACAGCCCCTGTAGAAGTGTACCCTAGGTACTCAGAGCATAGGTGTAACCAAGGCCTACCAGGGACTGCAGCATGTATTATGCCACCCCTGGCTGGCCACTCAAACTGACACAACTGGCTGATCACTCAGCTGGGGCAAGGTCGTGTAATCACCCCTTGCTTAGGTATAGTATTCCTATATCTACCCTTAAATATAGACACACAGTAACCTATAAGTCACTCCTATAGCAGACCTTAACAATCCTGGAGGCAGAGTGCTTGGTTATGTGTGAGATGGTGCTCTAGCATGAGCTGAGCCTGTCTGCAGCTTTCGGAACCATGTCCTTATAGCTGTTATATGATATTGCCATACCATATACTCTTAAGTGCATTACGAACCTCGCGGTTATATGCTAACTTTGGTTTGGCTTTATCTAAACATGTCGTGTAAGGTGTCATACGCTTTGGAATACTACCCCCTCGTCAATTCTGGCGACGGGGGTAGCATTCCACCCTTCTAGAGGGAGAAGACATGTTAGTTCTGACTATCCCGGTTAAAGTTAACCAGAGCCCCAGCATCACAAAATGGATGCTGCTGCCACAGACACAAGTCCGGCCTCCTGCTGCTGGGAGTCCTTCCAGCGAGGGAGGCCTGGACAATAGGTTTCCTGCCTGGAGAGGTGCGAGCACCACCCCAGACAGGATTTTGTTTATTGGGACAGGGAGGGCTGAAAAGAAACAGACACTGCCTGGGGCGCACTAGGTGCTCCATGCATAGTCCAGTTCAAACCGGTGCTGGGGCATTCAAGCCCCAGCTCTAGCGCGAAACTGGACAAAGGAAGGGGGGTGTAACCACCCCCCTTCCTGGTCCCACCCATAGGAGGGACCTAGTGAGTAAACCAGCCCCCTTTAGTTGTATAAAGGTAGGAGCTGACCCAAGAGACTTTAGATTTATCCTGATGAAACTTTGAAACGAAACTCTGGACCCTTCGACATTCAACTGACTTGAAGACTGAAGAATCTCCCTTGTGGCCAAGGAGTGAGCACCCTGGGAAACCAGGCACCATCCAGCAACTAGACAGCTTGCTTTGTCCCTGTTCCCACCGGAACTCGAGCGCAGAGCCTGACAAGACCTCGACTCCAGGATTCCTCTGACCCCACTGCACGACTCCAGCACAGCTGAGCTCCGTGGAAGGCGTCGGAATCCGTGGAAGCAGGCAACTTGGAAAGTCTTCAACTTCCTACCAGCGCAGCTCCTGAGGCATCCTCGAAGCTGTGCACTGGGGACTGAGAGACCCCGACACCGAGCTCCACTTGCACCGAAGACCAGCCGTCCACGAGATCTGCGTGGGGCCCTTCTGCTTGTCTTCTGCTCCAACGCTAGTTGTCCGGTTGCTGGCCTGTTGGCTAGTAGTCCTCTGACAACGACTCCTTTGAAACTCCATCGCTGGTCTGGTTGCTCCAGACTGGCCCTCGCTTCCCTGAAAAGGTGAAGTACCTCAGAACCTCCTGGTCTGCACCAGAAGCCTTTTGTGTATCCTGCGTGGGTTGCCTTTGCTTAGGCTTGTTGGCTCCAATCTTGAAGTCGACCCCTCCATCTGCGAGAACCTTCATGGGACAGCTCCTCTCCAGCACCTGGTCGTCCTCGACGCCTCCTGGTCCGTGTGGCTGCAACGACAAGCTTCACATCTGCACCTGATTGCTCCTCTACGACGTCTGGTTCCTCCCTGTTTCCACCCGGTCACTGGCTAGTGACCTAGACTCTGTCCCCTCTGCTTTCAGGTCCTCTTCATCCTAGATCCACCCGGACATCTTCCTCCTGGTCGCCTGCAGCATCTTCTTCCAAGGCTCCATAGGAATCAACGAGAAAACCCGACACACTTTGACACCTATGCACCCGCAGCCCGTGGGTGAGGTAACGCGAGTACTTCGGTGCTCCTGTAGGGATTGACTATCCTAGTGTCTAGTTTTGTTAGTTGTACATTCCTAGTTAGACCGGAAGTGTCCTAAATCTTCGATTACTTACCTTTAAAGTTCCCATTGACTTTCTATTGACTCTCGCGTGAGTGTACTGACACTGCACGCGCCGCCTGTGGGCCTCCTACTCTTAACCTAAGGATCAGATAGTGTAGCCCCAGCGATGCCCTAGGCCTTCTCCTTTCCCAAGTCGTGGTTCTTATACCACTTACTTAGTATATGGTTTTACGCGCCCCTAGGGCCTAACTGTAAATTGTGCTATTTAAAGTATTTCTAAGTGTAACTTGTTATGTGCTTTTGCCTCTGATCTCATAAAGAGTTCAGAGGAGTGTGTTAGTGAATAAATATATATATATATTATATATATCCTGTGTGGTGTCCTTTCATTTGATATTCAAGGGGTTGCATTAGTAAAACAGCTGGCTTTACACGCCCTCAAGATTCTTTTAGCCTAAGACTGTTCTGTCCACTCTACCACTAGGATAGCTGGTCTATAAGGTTGACTTACAACCATCACCATAAGGGTTGTTTGGACTGGTGCAAGTTGGAGGCGGAGTAATCGGACGGAGCAGCAGCTGGCGTGGCGTGCTCGTAGTCGTGCTGTGGCCCGTATCTCGCCGCATCTTGCTGCCCGGAGTTGAGGAGGGGGCCGTCCGGAGGGGCGAGGAGGTGTGGAGGCGAGGAACCCGAGGAGTCCGCGAGAGTTCAGTGGAGTCTGGGAGAGCCTGGAGGGAGAGCCCGGTGGGCCTGGAACGTCCGGAGAGTCCGGTGCCCGGTGCTGGATGCGGACTGTCTGTGGCTGTCAAGCGGCTGAGACAAACTTTGAGAGGCGGCGGCGCCGCAGTGTCGGCAGGTGAGTGAGGTGAGCAAGTGGAGTCAGGGGTTGCTGCTCGCTTCCACCCCCTATACCCCCCGTCCCCCGCGTACTGCCCCTACATACTGCCGAGTGTTTGTGCCTGCACCAGACCCGGTGTCCATCGACGCCGCTGTGGGTCTCCTGCTGTGGGTCTCTTGTCAGCCTCAGGCCCCTGGGCTCGTGGGTCTTTTGCCATACTCTCTCTGTGCTCCGAGCTGTGCTCCGGGATGGACGTGGTTTCCGGTCCCTGCTGCTGGGTGCTCTGCCGTCATCCAGCGGGGTCAGGACATAGGACACAGGAGGCAGGAGTATTACTAGTATCACTAGTATACACTGGAACACAGTGGGAACCGGGGCCTTTTTGCAAACCGAAATCGTTATTGCCGCAAAAACTGTCATTTATTTGGACTGGGCACCCGAGCTGAACGTGACAGGAGTCAGGTGCCGGAAGCCAGGCGCGAGGAGCCAGGAGCCACTAAATTCAATTTAGGAAAAGCAGTAGGAGTCACATTTTTGACTTTAAAGATTAAACATCTAAGTGGTTGATGATTTCAGCTAATAGCTAATAGCAACATCCATGGTCTGAATCTAAGATCGGTCATTGGTGAGTAGTGGAGAATTGTCGCAGCTGAGTAGGCAAGTGGGCAGCACTTGGACTTGCTGTCATTCCCTTTGCCTTCACCTTTGCCTTTACCATCAATCTGCACCAATCCGCAGATACAGCTACGGCCACCATAGTCCCGGTTGCCAGACGGGGGTCGGCGTATGGCTCTGGCTGGGTCGCCGCTGAATCGCCCAGGCCTCGAGCAAGGTGGTATCCTCGTAAGCGGATTGTGTGTGTGGATTCTTCCCTGCTCTTCAGACTTTGGGATTTTTTGCTGCCGATACTGAAGGATTGCCACAGAGGACTCCGGGGGTGAGCTGTGCAAGCCGATTAAGGGCGACCTACCAACACCTGCAGGGGCCGGGACTGCGAGACCCAGCTTTCCCAGCGCTCAGCCAACGCAGCGCAGCTGGTGTCTCTTCCCGCCCCCTATTTAACCACGCCCACTCCCGCGGGACGGAGCACGGGGCGGAGCACGGGCAAAGGGCGGGCCCTCTGAGGCTGGAGACGGCTTGGCTGGGGCACCCTTTTGTAGTATTCACCTTTTTACGTTACCTTTTGGGTGACTGTACTATTGTGGTCCTTGTGTGCTAAAGGCTGCTTTACCTAGAGCTAGTTGTGATTTGTAATACCGTTGAAACCAGGGAATACCCAATAGGTGTAAAACTGTAGCTCCCTTTTTACTGCCTTTTAACTTTTTTTGGATTTCGTACTTCTTTCTTAGTGATTTGATTTTTGAAATGACGGCAAAAAAGTTAAGGTCGGGCCGGTTATTGGTGAGTAAGACTTGCTCCGAGGCCAAATCAAATCCCCTACGAAATATGGACGTTGCTGTCATGCAGTTAAAGGGAAAATGTCAATTATATAGCTTATGGGAAAGAGGTAAGGAGAAGGTCCAGACTGGGGATTTAACTTAAGCCAATACTAATGAAAGAAATATTGAACAAGG
The DNA here is from genome assembly GCF_964261635.1 of Lissotriton helveticus. Lineage (NCBI taxonomy): Eukaryota > Metazoa > Chordata > Amphibia > Caudata > Salamandridae > Lissotriton > Lissotriton helveticus. The sequence continues at coordinate 833,731,884 of NC_136063.1, read as the reverse complement.
TAGAATTACAACGAGGGAGAATAGTAATCAAGGCACTTCTATTGCTTTGGTAAATTTAATTGAGGTTGATGTTCTTCCCAACGTTGGGGTGGATGGGCCCTCTGACCCTTTTATGTTACCGTTGCCACTAAAGCAGGTATCCAGGGAAACATGCATAAATGGTATGGGGCCACTCCCCGGTCTCACTCTCAAAACAGTTGAGGTGCATGTGCACAACTCCTCCTTCCACAAAAACGAAGATATAAAAAACTCTCTTGGTCTATCCAATCCCGTGGTCGACTCTGGTAATGATTTTACTCTCCCTGATATAGATATTGAGCTCTGTAAGAGATATATCACCCATGATTCCAGCAAGGTAATAGATCTAGAAAATACTCCTGTAGCCCCGGTCCCGAAAGGGCTCCAACTATATAGTAGTACCCCATCTAATAAATCTCATTTTTCTATGTCTCAGTCAAACATATCCATTAATCCTGAGTTTAACATTACTGATACTCATGTTAACCATTCCATTAGGCAGGACAAACCTTTTTCTGAATCTTTGATCTCCCTAGAACATCTGCTCTCCTCTGTTTTACTTTTATTGGAAAAATTTGTTGGCGGCTCAGACTGTGTGCTGGAAACTGTAACCCAAATACTCAATGTATTACTGACAAGTAAATCAGGGTTTAAATCTAGCGCACAGTTTGATTCATCTCCAGTGGAGGAGCAAGTATTAAAAGACAAGATGGTAGAGAACAAGCTCGAGAGCACTATTCAAAATTTAGGATTAGTTCAAATAGGACAAAATGAGATTTCCCTCGTCACTGATGGGAAGAAATCAGTAGTTACTCTGGGGAATCCCCAGGTAAACATATTAAAAACAGTAGTAACTAACTGTGCTGTTGAGCTTAATCAAGAAATTGAAACCCTGATGGGCCCTGAAAAAATGATAGATAAAGAGCCATTCCCTATATTCAAACCTCATATAAAGGGGAAAAAGGAAATAAAAGGGAAAAGTAAAAAGTTTAGAGGAAAAAAGAGGAAACCTAATCGCAGATTTGCAAAAAAAAGACTGAGGAAAATTAACTTTGAGAAAATCTAGATACCTCCGTAGAAAAAATTCCATTCTAAACTCTTTGCCTAATGTATCCCATGATACGACCGGGCAATCTAAATCGGATTTAGAACTTATGTTCTCCGTACCAGAGGGGCCTTCCAACACTATTAGTCTAGTCGAACAAATAAAACCAGTTAGCCCTCTTTTAACAGCTCTTAACCCTCTAGCTAAACCATTCCCCGCTATGATTGAATGTGAGAAGGCAACTAAGCTAAGGAATATTGTTCGTGACAAGGAAAATATAGATACTTTCCAGCCAAATACTGTTTTTGAAAAAGAAAATATAGACACCCTTCATCTTGATTTTGTCCCGTTGTTTGATTCAGATGTCATATTAAATAGATCCTCGCTCCTCAAATGTTTCTGGGAGATTGAAAGCTTGACACTTATTCAAACTAATGATATAGATATAGTTACTATTATGCAACTAGAGGCTGGGAATTTAACAAGGGTTAGATTTTACTCTAAACTTGTTGTAAACCATATCTTACATTGGTCTGAAGGATTACAAAGTAGGGGGATTGATGTCATTCCTTATCTAGCGGATTCCCGAAATAGAAATCCCGCGAATAAGTCTCTACCCTCGGAGGCACCAAGGAGTAGTATAAATAAGCCTGGTGTAAGCGATGAATTAAAAATCTGTATCTCACAAAATGTAAGGCATGTGACATACTTAAACCCCCCGCCTGTCAATTGAGTGCGACAGAGGAGTGTCTCAAATGGAATTGGTTGCCTGGGGTTTTGTCAAGTAAATCTAAGATCAATTCCAAATTGTACTCTCATCTTTAGCATTGACCTAAAAATAATATCCTGGAATGTGGCCGGTATAAAGAATAGTCCGGAAAAGTTACATTACCTGCACACCCTAGATGCCAACATGATTTGTCTCCAAGAGACCTGGTATGATGTGAAATTATTTGCGGGTAAGGATTACTATTCGCTAGATGGTAGAGCCACTTCTTCTAGGAGAGGCCATGCTAAGGGTGGAGTAGCTTGTTTGTTGTTTAACAAGATACAGTCGAATTTTGCTCACTACTTAGATCCTAGTAATTTCTTTCAAGCAATAACACTGCGCAATGTCGTCAACGACAACCCTAGTAAACAAATTATAGTGATAAATGTCTATATTCCCCCAGAAACGAGTTATATTGTAGGCTTAAAGAAGGTTTTCTCTTATATAAAGAAAATACTTGATACTGATCCTTCTCCCCACATAATTTTAATAGGGGATTTTAATTGTAAAATCTCTAATTGTAGTTTGGAGCTCTTTAGAAATGTGCTTAAGGAAGAATCCCTACAGATACCTCAAGCCATCTTTCCGGGCAATATAAAAACTAATAAGAGAGGGAAATTACTTTTGGGAGAATTGTTAGAAGTAGATGGTATTATAGTTAATGGAAGGATGACCTCTGATACCCCGGCAAATTTTACTCACAAGTCCAACAATAGTGAATCCATCCTTGAATATGTGGTAGTAGGAAGTTCTTCCTTTTCCATTCTGAAAGACCTGTCGGTCTCCAATACCGTATTTAGTGATCACAAGGTACTCACTATTACAGTAAATTTGAACCTACCGTCAACTGACTCGTGGACACTAAATAGTGAATTGGTAAGTTTTGGAGACAAATCTGGTAGATGCCATTGGAATTTCAGGGCTATTATGGGGATGGCAAGTATCTTAGAGGCAACTGTGGAGAATCTAATTTATTGGAAGGGCTCTGAACTTATAAGCTTTGCCGATTTTATGACTAGAGTAACTTCTATGGCAAAAAAATCCTATCCAATAAGTAATATTAAAGCAACTCCCAGTTGTCTTCGGAATCTCAATATCGAAATAAATAAATTAGTACGGGAACAGTATTTGATCTATTCTCCTGAAAGATACCACAGAATAGTTTTATTAAGAAGAAGGAGGAGTAGGGCGAAGGCCAAATTGAAACGTGAGAGTGAAGATTCTTTATGGGTTAAACTACGGGAAGTAGTTTGCAAGGGTCTAGCTAGGACATTTTGGTCACTTATTGGGGAAGGTTGCGGATTAAGATCTAGACCACTACCAATCCCAATTGAAGAACAAATTTGGGTTGGGTACATTGCGAATTTATATGCTAGTAATGGACTGGTGCATGAATATGGTAGAACTTATGTGGATAGCTCCCAATATGGACCTCCATCCGAAAAGGATATTGAATTGGCTATTAAGGGCTTGCGATCCTCTGGAGCAATGGGTCCGGATGAGCTTCCCATCTCAGTTATAAAACAAAACAGTGAGATGTGGAGCAAAATCCTCTTCCCGGTTTTTAACTTATGTTTCACCCGTAAATTGGTTCTCCCCTCCTGGAAGGGGAGTGTAGGAGAGTAGGGTCTGCAATCCTATGATCACCCAGATTTTTGCTTTTTGCTGCACTGGTTTACGACTTTCCCTGGCTGTGCGCCTGCTAATCAGACCCACAGCCTAGCTGTTCTCTCTATCCAAATTGTACTCAGGTACTGAATTGGCACTGGGCCCTCTCCAAGTCCCTGTACCCAGGGCTGAGGTGCACCCAGAAGTCTCCCAGGGGCTGAAGCATGTATTATGCCACCCCTGGGCTGACTAACTAAACTGACACAACTGGCTGCATGACAGCTGGGGCAAGGTGGTGTACTCACCCTTTGCTTTAGATATAGTATACCTATATCTAACCCTAAAATGGACACACAGATCCCCTATCAGTCACTCCTATGGCAGGCCTTGACAATCCTGAAGGCAGAGTGCTTGGAATCGTGTGAGATGGTGCTCTGGCATGAGCTGAGCCTGTCTGCGGCTTTCGGGATCCATCCCTTAGCCGTTTCCATGATATCGCATACCATATACTCTTAAGTGCATTATAATCCTCGCGGTTATATGCCAACTCTGATATCGCTTTATCAAAACATGTCGAGTAAGGTGTCATACGAATTGGAATACTAACCCCTCGCCAATTCTGGGGCGACGGGGTTAGCATTCCACCCTTCTAGAGGGACACGACATGTATGTAACCTATAACCCGGTTAAAAGTCAGACAGAGCCTTAGCATCCACAAAATGGATGCTGCCACCGAGACACAAGTCTGCCCTCCTGCTGCTGGGAGTCCTCCCAGAGCAGGAGGCAAGGACAAAGGGTTTCCTGCCAGGGGCGGTGCCAGCACCGTCCCAGACAGGGTTTTGTGTATTCCAGGTAGGCAGGGCTACAGAGGAAGGTGACTGCAAGCGGCACCCCGGTGCTCACTGTGCATAGGCCGGCTGAAACCAGTTCCAGGGGCACTCCAGCCCCTGGCCTGGGGAAAGCCCGCCAAAGGAGAGGGGTGTAACCACCCCCCTCCTGGTCCCACCCATAGGGCAGGACTTAGTCGCGTGCCAGCCCCCTTTTCCCAGATAAAGGTAGGAGCAGGCCCCCTTCCAAATTAGATCATCTTTGGAATCAAGACACGACTTTCTACGAAAGGACTTCAAGATTTCTTCTTCAAGATTCTCCCTTGTGGCTAAGGAGTAGTCACCCTGCATCCGCAGGCACCATCTGAAGAACACTGCGGTCTGCTGTAAGTCCTTCCTCCGGAATCCGACTGCCCAGCTCGACAAGACCCGGCTTCCCTGGCACCTCCGACCTCTACTCACCTCTACAGCCAAACTGAGAACCGTGAGTGCGACGAGACCTCAAGGGACCGACTATTGCCAAGACTGCACGACTTCTGCACAGCAAGCCCGCCGAGTAATCTCCTGGCGAGTGCTTTGGGGTCCGAGAAGCCCCAACCCTGAGCAGCTCCAGCACCGAAGAGCAGCCCCCCAGCATCTCCACGATCGGCGTGGGGCCCTTCTGCTTTTTGCTGCTCACCGCGTTGTTTGGCTACTAGCCCGCTGGCTTGTGGCCTTCTGAACGACGCCCGACGACATCACTGCTGCTGGTCTGGTTGCTCCAGACTGGCTCTTGCTCCCTTCCAGAAGAGGAGCACCCCGGACCCTCCTGGTCCACTCCAGACGCCATTTTGAGTCCACCGCGTGGGCTTGAATTAGCCAAGGCTTTGTTGCCCAATCCTGGGTTCTTCGACGCCGACAGCTTCATCCATCGTGGGACAGCTCGCCTCTCCATCCTGGTCGCCGACAACGCCTCCTGGTCCGTGAGATCTGCAGAGCCCAGCGTCGCCCACTCACCTAGCCGAGGTGACTACCATCCGGTGCCCTCTTGGTGCCACCTGACTACTGGCTAGTAGTCACGAACTTGGTCCCCTCTGCTTTCAGGTATCATCCATCTTCGAGATCCAGGCTTGGATCCCCTCGAACTCTCTTCACTGGTCGCCTGCCAGCATCTTTCTTCCAGGCTCCTGGTTCGTCTACGAGGATTCCCGACGTCTTTTGAGACCTATGCAGCTGCAGCCCCTGGGCTAGGTAACTTCGGCATTTCGGTGCCCCAGCATAGCCTCACTATCCAAGGGTCAGGATCCACTGTCGTTTTCTCCCTACCAGGTCGGGTTCGCCCGTGAACACTAACTTTACCTTTACTAGCTATCATAGACTTTGTCCCGCATCCCGCGTGAGAGTGCACACTCTGCACCCGAGTCCCCTGGGTCTCCTAGAAGTAATCTAACGATTCTATAGTCAAGTCCTAGCGATTCCAAAGCCTATTAGTACTGTACTTACCTGCTAGTAATTTCGCATTCCACTTTTAGAGAATATGGTTTTTTGTGCCCCTCGGGCATTTGTATATACTGTGCTAACTTAAGTATTTTCGTAAGAGTTTTGTTGTGTGCCTAGCACCCTGTCCTCATAAAGAGTACAGGGTTGTTGTGATTCTAATAAATACACTGTTTATTTTCATAACACTTGTGTGGTGTCCTTTCACTGGGTGTTCAAGGGGTAATGTGATGGTAAAACAGCTGGCTTAACACGCCCTCTAGAGTCTTAGCCTTAGACTGCTCGTATCCATGCTACTAGGATAGCTGGTCTATAAGGTTGACTTACAACCAATCATCAATAAGGGTTGTTTGGACTGCTATATAGTGATCACTAGAATAGTGAGCACTGCACATCAGGCCAACTTCTCACATTGGTGAGCAGCGGTTGGGATTTGAGCTTGCTGTTGTTTTACCACACATATCCTAAGAATATCTTGTGAAAGATCACATAAGTACTAAAGGTACATATAACGTAGCTTAGAATACTCTGAGTTCTACTGAACCAGCTGTTGTAGCTCCTAGGGCCTAGCACACCCTAAACTACAACTCTAGCAAGGGATCAGTAGGCAAACATATAGTGTAGGTAAGTGCACCACTTACACCTCACTAGAAAGAGCATGTCTACCCAAGGAGAATCTACTGAGACTCCCCTTGTGGATGTTGACCCTCCACAGGTCAAATCAAGATATGCAGCTCTCAGTTTTCAGGAGATGAGACAAGTGTGTACCTCCAGGAAACTGAAACAGGGGTCTAACCCCACCATTCCCTTTCTAATAGGTCTCTTAGAGACTTATGATGCGAGAAAGCTTTCTCAGCTAGATGGGAATATGCCAGCCTTAGAGGGTACCTCTGGAGATCCAGACCTCCCCAACATTGCCAATGCAGTTGAGGAGGAGGATCAGGGGGAACTCTCTGGGGACGAGGTAGACAAAGGTCTTGAGGTAGTCAGAAGGCTAACTAGGGCCAACTTAGACTTGCTTGGGCTAGGATCTGGGGGACCCCCAGTACTGACCCTAAGTAGGCCTAAACTTGGAGTTAGGAGAGATAGATCTCTTTCTAGGGACTCCAATAGATCTCTGCACTCTAATGCCTCTTCTCAGAGGAGAAGGAACTCTCCCCAGAGGAGATTGACTTCCCCTCAGAGAATGGAGCATGAAGCTAGGATGAGACAAGCTACTCTGAGGATTGAAAGGGAAGAAATTGCCCTGGCCAAAGAGAAGCTTGCCTTGGCTAGAGAGCAGCAGATGAGTGGGTTAGCTCCCACTGGTGGCAGCAATCTCCCAAGAGATAGAGAGAAGGGTTTAGATACTAAACACCTGACTAAGATAGTGCCCCCCTTTAAGCAAGGGGATGACATCCAGAAATGGATGGCTGCTCTGGAGAGGGCCTGCGCTGTGCAGGGCATTCCCCGGAGTCAGTGGGCAGCTATACTGTGGCTCTCCTTTGATGGTAAAGGTAGAGATAAGCTCCTCACTACAAGAGTGGAGGATGCTAATGATTACCAGGTCCTGAAAAATGCACTGATTGATGGGTTTGGTTTAACCACTGAGCAGTACAGGTTGCTGTTCAGAGACACCCAGAAAACTCAGTCTCAGGACTGGTCTGACTTTGTGGATAGTGCCACTAAGGCTTTGGAGGGCTGGTTGCTGGGTAGCAAGGTTACTGATTACACAGGATTGTATAATCTGATGATGAGAGAACAAATTTTAAATAATTGTCAGAACCAGTTGTTGCACCAGCACCTTGTTGATTCAGATCTGACCTCTCCCCAAGAATTGGGAAAGAAGGCAGACAAATGGGTCAGAACAAGGATCAAGCAGAACCAGAACCAGAACCAGGGTGGTCAGAAGAAAGCAGACCAGAAGGGTAATGCTAAGAGTAAACAAAATGACCAGAAGTCTTCACCAGGTCCCCAACAAACCAAAGAGGGTGGGGGTCAGGCTTCCCAGAAGAAGAAGACTCAAGAAGGCCAGTCAAAGAGGTGGTGCCAGTACTGCAAAAGTAAGTCTCACTGGTTTAGTGAGTGCACCAAAAGAGGAGGACAAACTCCTGCCACTACAGCCCCTAAGGCAACTGCACCCCCTAGTACAGTCAGTAGTGGTAGTATACCTCCCAAGGCATTAGTTGGGTTAACCTTGGGAACTGAGGGGTCTGACAACTTAGTTGGCACACTCACTCAGGCTGTCCTTGTCTGTACAGGGGATATGGATATATCCCCTGATATAAGTCCCAATACTTTGGGCAAATACAGGCAGACACCTTTGATTAATGGCAAGATGGCTCAGGCCTATAGGGACACTTGTGCCAGTGTCACCATGGTGACACCTAACTTTGTGGACCCTGGACAGATCATGCCAGGTACTGATTTCCTGGTGACCAATGCCAGCAACGTCACTACTAGTCATAGTATGGCGATTGTGGCTTTCTCCTGGGGTGGAGTGAAGGGACAAAAGAAAGTTGTAGTCGGTTCAGACCTCCCAGTTGATTGTTTGTTGGGCAATGATTTGGAGTCATCACTATGGTCAGAAGTGGAGCAGAGGACTCACATGGAGATGTTAGGCTTGCCAGCACATGTGCTTGCTGTGACTAGGTCACAGGCCAGAAGATGCCCCACTGAACAGGTGCTGGATCCTGAAAGAATGGACCAGACACCTTCCAAGAAGAAGAGCAGTAAGGGTAAGGCTTTGCCTTCCCCCTTGCCCCAGGTTGAGGATCAAGTCTCTGAGGAGGCTGATCTGAGAGAGCTGAGGGAAACTGAGCCTAAAGAGCTTGAACTTGATCAAGTTGAGTTTCTGGGCTCAGGGGGACCCTCCAGAGCAGACCTGGGGAAGGCACAGTTAGACTGCCCTTCCCTTGAACCCCTCAGACAGCAGACTGCTGCTGAGGCTGCAGGGAATGCCACAGGTGCCCACAGGGTATACTGGGAAGATGGACTCCTGTACTCTGAGTCAAGAGACCCCAAGCCTGGTGCAACCAGGAGGCTGGTCATCCCCTTGTCTCTGAGAGGTTTCCTTCTCACCTTGGCCCATGAGATTCCCCTTGCAGGTCATTTAGGTCAGACAAAGACGTGGGACAGGCTTGTCTCACACTTTCACTGGCCCCACATGAATGAGAATACCAAGGAGTTTTGTCGCTCCTGTCTCACTTGCCAAGCCAGTGGTAAGTCAGGTGGCACAACAAAGGCCCCCCTCATACCACTACCTGTGGTGGGGGTTCCCTTTGAAAGAGTGGGGATTGACATTGTTGGTCCAATGGAACCCCAGACAGCATCAGGGCACAAGTTTATACTGGTGGTAGTGGATCATGCCACCAGGTATCCTGAAGCTATTCCACTTAGGACCACTACAGCACCTGTAGTGGCAAGGGCCCTGGTTGGAGTGTTCTCCAGAGTGGGCTTCCCTAAGGAGGTTGTTTCTGACAGAGGTACAAACTTCATGTCAGGATATATGACTGCAATTTGGAAGGAGTGTGGTGTGAACTACAAGTTCACCACACCCTACCACCCACAATGCAATGGGCTTGTTGAGAGATTCAACAGGACCCTCAAAGGGATGATTCATGGGCTACCTGAAACTCTTAGGAGAAGATGGGATGTCCTGATCCCCTGCCTCTTGTTTGCTTACAGAGAGGTCCCACAGAAGGGGGTTGGCTACAGCCCTTTTGAGCTTCTGTATGGGCATCCTGTAAGAGGACCCTTGTGTTTGGTGAAGGAAGGATGGGAGAGACCTCTCAAAAAGCCTGCAACCAACATAGTGGACTATGTACTTGGTCTCCGCTCCAGGATGGCTGAGTATATGGAAAAGGCATCTAAAAACCTTGAGGCCAGCCAAGAACTCCAAAAAGCTTGGCATGACCAAAAGGCTGTTCTGACTGTGTACCAGCCAGGACAGAAGGTGTGGGTGCTGGAGCCAGTGGCCCCAGCAGCTCTGAAAGACAAATGGTCTGGGCCCCACACCATCATTGAGCAAAAGGGAGAGGTTACCTACTTGGTGGACCTTGGAACTCCCAGGAGCCCTCTCAGAGTGCTCCATGTCAACAGGCTCAAAGCATATGTCGACAGGAAGGACATGAGCTTGCTCATGGCCACAGATGAGGGACAGGAGGAAGAGAGTGACCCTCTCCCAGACCTGCTCACTCAGAATCCTGATGATGGATCAGTAGATGGTGTTGTCTTTTGTGGCAGCCTCACTGAACATCAGCAACAGGATTGCAGGCAAGTTCTGCAATCCTTCAGGCATATGTTCTCTCTGACACCCAGCCAAACTGATTGGTGTACCCATGATGTTGACACTGGAGACAGTCTGCCTGTCAAGAGTAAAATCTACAGACAGCCTGATCATGTTAGAGACTGCATCAAAACTGAAGTGCAGAAAATGTTGGAGCTGGGAGTCATTGAGCCCTCAGATAGCCCTTGGGCTAGCCCAGTAGTCTAGTGCCAAAGCCTCACACCCAGGGTGGTAAGAAAGAGATGAGGTTTTGCGTAGACTACAGAGGCCTCAATGCAGTCACTAAGACTGATGCCCACCCAATACCAAGAGCAGATGAACTTATAGATAAATTGGCTTCTGCCAACTTCTTAAGTACATTTGATTTGACAGCTCGGTATTGGCAAATCAGGTTAGCTGAGGAGGCCAAACCCAAGACAGCATTCTCTACACCTGGTGGGCATTATCAATTTGTGGTAATGCCCTTTGGATTGAAAAATGCACCTGCCACCTTCCAAAGGTTGGTGAATCAAGTCCTCACTGGGCTGGATGACTTCTGTGCAGCATATCTTGACGATATTGCTGTCTTTAGCTCCACCTGGGAGGATCACCTGGTCCACCTGAGGAAAGTGTTAAAGGCACTGCAAAAGGCAGGTCTCACTATCAAGGCCACTAAGTGCCAGATAGGGCAGACACAGGTTGTATACCTGGGCCACCTTGTAGGTGGAGGCCAGGTTCAGCCATTGGAGAGTAAAATACAGGCCATCAAGGACTGGGCTCCTCCAATCACCCAGACTCAGGTTCGAGCTTTCTTGGGCCTGACTGGTTACTACAGAAAGTTTGTCAGAAATTATGGGTCCATAGTGACCCCCCTTAATGACCTGACAAGCAAAAAGATGCCAAAGAAAGTTCAGTGGACAGCAAGCTGTCAGAAAGCATTCAATGACCGAAAGCAGGCCATGTGCACAGCACCTATCCTTAAGAGTCCAGATTACTCCAAGCCATTCATTGTCCAAACAGATGCTTCTGAGTTGGGTGTGGGAGCTGTTCTGTCTCAACTGAATTTTGATGGTAATGATCAGCCCATTGCTTTCATTAGTAGGAGGCTGACCCCCAGAGAGAAAAATTGGTCAGCTATTGAGAGGGAGGCCTTTGCTGTGGTTTGGGCCCTGAAGAAGCTGAGGGCCTACTTGTTTGGCACTCACTTCACCATTCAGACCGACCATAAGCCCCTCTTGTGGCTAAATCAGATGAAGGGTGAAAACCCCAAACTGCTTAGGTGGTCCATTTCCCTACAGGGGATGGATTTTACAGTGGAGCATAGACCTGGTACTTATCACAGCAATGCTGATGGGCTCTCCAGGTATTTCCACTTAGAGCAAGAAGACTCACCTGGTCAAGGTTAGTTTATTGTCCCAAAGTTTGGGGGGGGGGTCATGTAGGAGAGTAGGGTCTGCAATCCTATGATCACCCAGATTTTTGCTTTTTGCTGCACTGGTTTACGACTTTCCCTGGCTGTGGGCCTGCTAATCAGAGCCACAGCCTAGCTGTTCTCTCTATCCAAATTGTACTCAGGTACTGAATTGGCACTGGGCCCTCTCCAAGTCCCTGTACCCAGGGCTGAGGTGCACCCAGAAGTCTCCCAGGGGCTGAAGCATGTATTATGCCACCCCTGGGCTGACTAACTAAACTGACACAACTGGCTGCATGACAGCTGGGGCAAGGTGGTGTACTCACCCTTTGCTTTAGATATAGTATACCTATATCTAACCCTAAAATGGACACACAGATCCCCTATCAGTCACTCCTATGGCAGGCCTTGACAATCCTGAAGGCAGAGTGCTTGGAATCGTGTGAGATGGTGCTCTGGCATGAGCTGAGCCTGTCTGCGGCTTTCGGGATCCATCCCTTAGCCGTTTCCATGATATCGCATACCATATACTCTTAAGTGCATTATAATCCTCGCGGTTATATGCCAACTCTGGTATCGCTTTATCAAAACATGTCGAGTAAGGTGTCATACGAATTGGAATACTAACCCCTCGCCAATTCTGGGGCGACGGGGTTAGCATTCCACCCTTCTAGAGGGACACGACATGTATGTAACCTATAACCCGGTTAAAAGTCAGACAGAGCCTTAGCATCCACAAAATGGATGCTGCCACCGAGACACAAGTCTGCCCTCCTGCTGCTGGGAGTCCTCCCAGAGCAGGAGGCAAGGACAAAGGGTTTCCTGCCAGGGGCGGTGCCAGCACCGTCCCAGACAGGGTTTTGTGTATTCCAGGTAGGCAGGGCTACAGAGGAAGGTGACTGCAAGTGGCACCCCGGTGCTCACTGTGCATAGGCCGGCTGAAACCAGTTCCAGGGGCACTCCATCCCCTGGCCTGGGGAAAGCCCGCCAAAGGAGAGGGGTGTAACCACCCCCCTCCTGGTCCCACCCATAGGGCAGGACTTAGTCGCGTGCCAGCCCCCTTTTCCCAGATAAAGGTAGGAGCAGGCCCCCTTCCAAATTAGATCATCTTTGGAATCAAGACACGACTTTCTACGAAAGGACTTCAAGATTTCTTCTTCAAGATTCTCCCTTGTGGCTAAGGAGTAGTCACCCTGCATCCGCAGGCACCATCCGAAGAACACTGCGGTCTGCTGTAAGTCCTTCCTCCGGAATCCGACTGCCCAGCTCGACAAGACCCGGCTTCCCTGGCACCTCCGACCTCTACTCACCTCTACAGCCAAACTGAGAACCGTGAGTGCGACGAGACCTCAAGGGACCGACTATTGCCAAGACTGCACGACTTCTGAACAGCAAGCCCGCCGAGTAATCTCCTGGCGAGTGCTTTGGGGTCCGAGAAGCCCCAACCCTGAGCAGCTCCAGCACCGAAGAGCAGCCCCCCAGCATCTCCACGATCGGCGTGGGGCCCTTCTGCTTTTTGCTGCTCACCGCGTTGTTTGGCTACTAGCCCGCTGGCTTGTGGCCTTCTGAACGACGCCCGACGACATCACTGCTGCTGGTCTGGTTGCTCCAGACTGGCTCTTGCTCCCTTCCAGAAGAGGAGCACCCCGGACCCTCCTGGTCCACTCCAGACGCCATTTTGAGTCCACCGCGTGGGCTTGAATTAGCCAAGGCTTTGTTGCCCAATCCTGGGTTCTTCGACGCCGACAGCTTCATCCATCGTGGGACAGCTCGCCTCTCCATCCTGGTCGCCGACAACGCCTCCTGGTCCGTGAGATCTGCAGAGCCCAGCGTCGCCCACTCACCTAGCCGAGGTGACTACCATCCGGTGCCCTCCTGGTGCCACCTGACTACTGGCTAGTAGTCACGAACTTGGTCCCCTCTGCTTTCAGGTATCATCCATCTTCGAGATCCAGGCTTGGATCCCCTCGAACTCTCTTCACTGGTCGCCTGCCAGCATCTTTCTTCCAGGCTCCTGGTTCGTCTACGAGGATTCCCGACGTCTTTTGAGACCTATGCAGCTGCAGCCCCTGGGCTAGGTAACTTCGGCATTTCGGTGCCCCAGCATAGCCTCACAATCCAAGGGTCAGGAACCACTGTCGTTTTCTCCCTACCAGGTCGGGTTCGCCCGTGAACACTAACTTTACCTTTACTAGCTATCATAGACTTTGTCCCGCATCCCGCGTGAGAGTGCACACTCTGCACCCGAGTCCCCTGGGTCTCCTAGAAGTAATCTAACGATTCTATAGTTAAGTCCTAGCGATTCCAAAGCCTATTAGTACTGTACTTACCTGCTAGTAATTTCGCATTCCACTTTTAGAGAATATGGTTTTTCGTGCCCCTCGGGCATTTGTATATACTGTGCTAACTTAAGTATTTTCGTAAGAGTTTTGTTGTGTGCCTAGCACCCTGTCCTCATAAAGAGTACAGGGTTGTTGTGATTCTAATAAATACACTGTTTATTTTCATAACACTTGTGTGGTGTCCTTTCACTGGGTGTTCAAGGGGTAATGTGATGGTAAAACAGCTGGCTTAACACGCCCTCTAGAGTCTTAGCCTTAGACTGCTCGTATCCATGCTACTAGGATAGCTGGTCTATAAGGTTGACTTACAACCAATCATCAATAAGGGTTGTTTGGACTGCTATATAGTGATCACTAGAATAGTGAGCACTGCACATCAGGCCAACTTCTCACAGGGAGCATATTGGTTCCCCTTCATAAGAAGGGAAAACGGGATGCCCCAAACAATTACCGTCAAATTGCCCTCTTGGATGCTATAGGCAAGGTTTTTGCGAAATGTCTGCTTAAGTTGATTAATGATTGGGTGGTTAAGGAGGAAATCCTGCCCCTTGAACAAACGGGTTTTAGACAAAGGCATGGTACCATGGACAATTTGACGGCATTGCAGATCATAAGTGAAAAATATATCAAGGTTCGAGGAGGGAGAGTCTATGGAGCGTTTATAGATTTCTCCACAGCTTTTGACAAAGTAGATCGGTCTTTGCTGTGGAGGAAGCTATCGGACCTTGGTATGCCGTCCATTCTTTTGGATCTAGTTCAGGATCTCCACTCTAACACCTGGTGTAGAATCTTGCTAGGTGGGGAAAGAGGACTGTCCCAAGTAATCCCTTCTGCTAATGGGTTAAAACAAGGCTGTTTACTGGCCCCCTTACTATTTTCCCTTTATATATCTGATCTCCCTTATGTCTTGTCCACAAATGAAGGAATGCACCTATCCTGGGGGGTTTACCAATTGTTTGTCTGTTATATGCGGACGATATATTAATTCTGGATTTAATACCAAAAGGATTAAATAATCGTCTTCAGGCACTTTATGCATATGCTGAGGCACATTATTTGAAGATAAATGTATCAAAAAGTAAAGTAATGTGCATGACGGGAAGGAAAAAACCAAAATATGTGAGCTTTTCTTGGTCTGTAGGTGGACAAAGACTAGAAGTGGTAAAATCTTATGTCTTCCTCGGAAAAACGATCGTTGGTAATCTAAGTGAAAAGGCTCACATAGCAAATAACACCCGGAAAGCAATTGTTCAAGGTAAAAGTTTATTCTCCCTCTACAACTCTACAGGTAAAAGACACTTTGCTATTTTGTTAGAAGTTTAC
Organism: Lissotriton helveticus; assembly: GCF_964261635.1. NCBI lineage: Eukaryota > Metazoa > Chordata > Amphibia > Caudata > Salamandridae > Lissotriton > Lissotriton helveticus. The sequence goes on along the minus strand of NC_136063.1, from coordinate 833,716,819 downwards.
CGCGCTAAAATCCCAGCATCGTTACTATATGGTATTGAATTACTTGATATAAGTAATTGGGGTTTTTTAAATACTACGGAAGGCAAAATTCTGCGGTATCTAACCACAGTCAATACGTCCTGTTCTACAGCCGCCCTTAGCTTGGAATTTGGCCTGCGTAGTAGCTGGGTCCAGGGCCTAGCAGGTATAGTGCGATGGGTCTTTAACCTTGTAAGGGGAGAATCTGGCACATTAAGACATCTTATTCAAAAAGAACTGTTAGGAACCTTTAAAGAGCACTCTTTAATTGTGAAAAACTTCAGAACCGCAGTTGATCTTTTACAACTTGATGAATCAGTTTTATTCACTTTATCTGCATATCAACTGAAATCCACCTTGAAGCCGGCATCTTCGGAATTACATTTTAAGATGGATAGGGAAGCTCGTATTATGAAGAAAGATGTCTCTATGATCATTGGATGACTGACTCTAAACTCAAGCTCAATGGAGCTAAGACCGAGATCATGGTCATGGGCCACCCACTTTCATCCTTGTCCCCTGAGCATTGGCCTCCCTGTATGGGGGACTTACCATCGCCAAAGGAGAAAGTTAAAAGCCTCGGGGTCTGGTTTGAACGCCAATTAACATTCAAGACCCATGCGCAGAAGGTTGCAGGAGGGTGCTTTGGATCACTGCGGGCTGTAAGGAAGGTCCTCCCCCTTCTTCCCTTCGAATCAAGAAAACTCCTAATCCAGGGCCTAATCTTGTCCAGACTAGATTATGGCAACGCTCTCCTCCTGGCGGCTCCTCAGGCCTCGATCAACATCTTGCAACGAGTACAGAACGCTGCAGCCAGGCTTCTCTTGGGGGCTTCCAGATGGGCCTCAGCCAAACCTTTGCTCAGAGCTTTACACTGGCTCCCTATTCAGGAGCGAATCTCCTTCAAGTCACTCTGTATTGCCTACAAATCCCTGCAAGGTAACGGTCCTCCGGCCCTGAAGGGTTTGATCTGTCCATATAAACCGGCGCGGGCTCTTCGGTCCGACGGAGAAAACCTGGCCATCACACCCAGAGTGAGGAAAGCCCGCACTGGAGGCCGCCGGTTTTTGCTGAATGCAGCAAAAAAGTGGAATGCCCTCCCCAGGGATCTACGGAAGGAACCCTCCTACCTGAAATTTAGAAAATCACTTAAAACCTTCCTTTTCCCCAAGGCCCCATAATTTCTTTCCTCTTGTGTTCTGTGATTATTGTACTAGCGCTGGGACGCTCTCGGGCAGCCATGCGCTCTATAAACCTCTTCATTTTTGCTTACCGGCACAGTTATTTATTTGTTTTATCCAGACGCAGTAAGACCCTGAGGGCGACCCAGCGACCCAGCCTACACCTCGCCGCACCCGCTACGCGGGTGCCGCTTCGCGCAGGTGCGCGCAACACACCGTTTACGGGGGCACAGGAGCAGCAAGGCGGAGGTAAGGGGTAGAGGCTCGGCGGGGCTGCGAGCGTGCGGGGACTCCATCATCCAGGAGTCCCTGCGAGACCACGGACACAGCATCCGGTCCGCTCTCCCCGCTGGCCCGCCCCCTGTCCACCACGCTCACTATATATCATAACTAGTCTCCCGCAGCGCGGGACAAGACCGGGCTAAGAGCGGGCCGTTTGAGGCCGTTCGAGGTCGGAGAGGACTGGACTGGCCCACCCTCTTTCGCCCAGTCCTCACCATCGACTAATTGGGTTCACCGTTCCGATCTCTCGCATTCCTCAGGAGGCCATACCCTGGACCTTGTTCTTGTTTAGTTATGTGTACCAGGTTGACTCGTAGCAAGGCGGTTAAGGGAGGCACATCAATCAGTGGGCCTATGGATGATTTCATCACCCGTACTAATTTTGCGATTGATCAGGAAATTTCCAAATTACAGACTCGTGTCTCACTGGAATTGGCTGCCGCAAGAAGACTATCGGAGGTTATTGCAGTTTCAAAGAAATCTTCATTGGGCCACATTGCTACTGCTGTTACCCCGGAGCGACCTGCTAATCCCAGCTCCCTAGTCTTGCAGGCAGAAATCCATCAGGTTCCGACTTTGCAACCTCCCTCTCCAGCCCCAGGGCCAGCTGTCAACGCGGGTGATTTAAATCTCCATGTGTTGCCTTCTATGCAGAATGCCAGTTTTAATTTTTCTACTCCGGCAATTTTAACATAACTTAACGGCATCCAGGATGCCAGCTCACATTTCCCTGCCCCAGTAACTTTTAATTCTTCTAGAATTATTTCTAGTAAGGGTCATTTACCCAAAAGGAAAAGGTCCTCCCGCCATACTTTTTATCGCAAGAAGGCAAGAGTTGGGGCGGCTCAGAAACCGAAATCGCCCATTGTACCAATACCTAAACCATCAGAAGGGGCTAGTCCTAGGTTACAGTCACGTCGAGAGGGGGCCACCGAAGGAATAGATCCTGCTTTTACCACTACCACATTACAGGATGCGGGCACACACGTTGACGGTCGGGAAGGGAAGGATGGGGAATTTATAGGTATAGTTTGGGAAACACTCAAACTTCTTTCTCCCCTTGCTCTAAGACTCTCATGTATTGAAAATAGTTTGCTGGAGATGGAAAAAAGCATCATTGCTTTGGCCACCCTTGGCTTGAGAAGTCTTGAAAACCAGGGCTTCGGGGTAGAGGATGCATCTCCACAAGCTTCACATTTTCCTCCCCCTGCACCAGCGCCTGAACGCCCGGTTCCCAAGCCGCGAACCCTGGGTGTGGACCAAATTACTGCTGTCCCTATACCTAAGGTTCCCACTCGTCCCTCCACCAAACCTTCCTTAAAACCTGTTATAGGACCTCCTCTTAGACCCTCTCCCAGTGAGGCTCGCCTCCAACATCCTCGTGGCCCTCCTGCTAAGAACATCTTTAGAGGGGGCTACATTGACCTTCCCCCAGAGGCTAACGATTATGTGGTTGTTCTGACGGGCGTTCCCCAGAACGATAACGGCCACTACGAGAACCATTGGTCCTTGAAGAACAAGACAATGCATTGGCTTAACACGAACCGGCCAATTCCCAATGGTCAGAAGAGCAGAGTCCTGATGGTGCGTCGTGTTCCCTGGGTGGGCCCCACTAAGAAAACCGCGGTTGGGGACTGCATAGTGGTGACCTTCGAGGACCCACATACAGCACATTACATTTGCTTGCCCCTCTGGTGAAGGTTCTCGTGTTGTACCTAGACTTTTGTCTTTCTTCTATCCGCCACCCCCTAAAAAGATAAGGGAAGACGATTGGTCCTTGGTCCAGCGTCATGCATGGAGGAGCTACCCCCCCAACTACCAAACTCCCTTTGCGTGCTGGAATGGCCTTCCTACCTCGAATATGTTTGGCAGCCTTGAGGAGGTGGATTGACTTGCAGGGCAACCCACCTATGATGTAGTGGCAAAGGCCTTTTTATCCCAGACTTTAGGGCCTATCGATAGTCTTCCTGTACTGTTTGATCACTGTCCTACCACCAACCTAATTCAGACTGGAACTAAATACGCTCCATCTATAGAGGAGGGATTGTCCACCCCAACTTCCCCAGAATCCAATGTTGCTGTTCACTTGCTGGTCTCACCCCCCATGACTCCCTTGCAATCTACCCAGAAACCTGAGTCCACCCCAACTTCCCCAGAATCCAAAGTTGCTGTTCACTTGCTGGTCTCACCCCCCATGACCCCCTTGCAACCTACCCAGAATCCTTTTTCAGTCAATCATCTAACCGATGATGTAGGGGCTCCCATTCATCTGCAGAGCAAGCCCCTGCAAAGGTTAAACGTACCGGCTGTAGGTCCGGCTACCATTGTATGCAGCTCGGATGACGCTGTCAATCAGCCAGGGCTGCTTACCCCAGGCGTTCCCCTAGTAAAAATTTTAAGTTGGAACGTGGCAGGCCTTGCCCGCAATTTTGACATCCCTGAGTGGAATGCTTTTTTGGACTCTTACAACATCTGCCTCCTGCAAGAAACCTGGTGCCTTGAACCCAGGCATAGAGTGGGTTACACAACCTACTTTGTTCCAGCTTCCCAACCTGTGGGCTGCAAAGGTCGCCCGTCTGGCGGCCTTTTAATATGGGTTAGCATCGCACTTGGTTTAAGCGTAACCCAAAAGCTTACCCACTCCCCAGACCTTCAGAGGATATCTATATGCTGTCAAGGGGGAAGGAAGCTAGAGGTTTTTAATCTCTATCTAAGGGGGGCAAGGGGTGGGGCATCATCGTTACCTGCCACAGGATTAAATGGTGAATTAAGTGCCTGTAGCACTGACTCCTATGTGCTCCTTGCAGGTGATTTCAATTGTTGTTTTGAGCCACTCGCGAGGGAGGACATCCTCGACTCATGGGAGGAGGATACAAGGAGGGGCATCCCTATTCTGTCCCTTGATCCAATCCGAAAATGGACTCAGAGTGCGATAGACATCACCGCACTCTGTATGGAATACGATCTGAGACCATCTAATGGTCGATCTAAATCCGACCCTATGGGTGCCCACACTTATAATAGAACGGGATGCACCTCCAGAATAGACTATACCATGTTGAACTATAACCTGTGGCCATTCCTGCAAGACATGGAAGTCATAGCATCCTGTGATAGTGACCACAACCCTCTATCCCTAACCCTTTTCTCGCCCTGGCATGCCAGGAAGCCAGTTAAGCCCGCCCATTTGTGGAAAACATCCCACGAAGTTGTTCCTTCCAATTGTGGAAGGCGTTTGAAATGGGCCAAAGTAGCAATGGACGAGGAAAGGATGGCACAAGCAGGGTCCATAATGTCAGCGGTGGGCCTACGCCTTGATGAATTGGGAACTAACACTGCAGCTGTCACAACATTGTTCACAGAATCTACTGCTGCCATAAGCAATTTGTTTTTTATCCCCCATACCAGTGCGAGGCTCCCAGTGATAGGTTCCTCCAAGTCAAGAGACAAGTGGTATACTACTGAATGTCGGGCCGCTAAGGGGGAACTCATTTCTGCAGTGAAGACCAAGGATACAGCCAGCATTCGATCGGCAAGGCAATTTTACAAGAAATCTGTGGTAAAGGCCAAGGAGGCACATGATTACAATTTTTGGAGGGAGCTATCTGAGGCGAGCTCTACGAAAGACTCTAAGGGGTTTTGGGATTTATTGAGAGATAGGAACAAGCCCATCAACCTACAAATTACCTGTAATATTCCTGGTGATGTTTGGTTTGCTCATTTTTCTAAGCTCTACACTGTCTCTCTGGGTGAATCCCAACCAAGGAAGGGTCCCTAGATTAGTCCCCTTGCCACAGCCTTTACTCCACATAATGTCTGTCCCTTTAGTATTAAGGAAGTTGAATGGGCGATCAAGAGCATTGTTTCCAATAAGGCTGCAGGCCCAGATGGAATCCCGGGCGATCTGTTGAAGTTATACCCACTAATGTGGAGTAGATTAATCTCTTCACTTTTGAATGCTGCTGTCTTGGGAGCCCCTTTCCCTGATTCTTGGCGGGGTGCAGAGGTCGTCCCTATTTTTAAGAAAGGTTGTCGGGACGACCCGGCTAACTATCGCCCTATTAGTCTGCTTGACTCAACCCAAAAAGTTGCAGGAAAAGTGGTATTGGGTAGGATTTTGCAGTGGGTGGAGGAACATCAGGTCTTGTCAGATTTCCAGGCGGGCTTTAGATCTGGGACAGGCACAATTGAGCAGACATTCCGCTTTTTAATGTTATACTGGAAAGTGGTGGTTCTGGGAGGAGGCAGCTTGTATTTAGTCTTTATAGACCTGCGAACTGCTTTCGACCTGATCCCGCGGGCCCAATTGTGGAAAGTCCTAGACGGGTTGGGTATGCCATCTTATCTATTGGCATTGCTTATTAAGTTCCATGAAAGCAACTTTGCCCAGATCAGATGGGGTCTCCAGGGGGAAAAAACATCTCGTATCCCTGTTGATAGGGGCGTCCGCCAGGGTTGTGTGCTGGCCCCCACTCTGTTCTCGCTTTACGTGAACGGAGTGGTGGAGCATCTTCTCCAGGAACCATCTGATGCACCTTCCCTGGCTGGCAGGAAGATACCAACGCTCCTATTTGCTGATGATACCCTTCTGATCTCTAAATCTCCATCGGGCATTCAAAAGTTGCTTTCTGGATTCAAGGACTTCTGTGACACCAGGGGCCTATCTATAAATGTAGGTAAGACTAAATTCCTTGTAATTAACCCACCCAGAAAATCTGTCTTCCCCCCTGCCCTGGACTCTGTCCCACTCGATAGAGTCAAAGAGTTTGATTATTTGGGTATACGACTCTGCGACACTATGAGTTGGAAGCCACACCACCACAAGGTATTCCTGACCCATAAGAGGGTTGCAGGGGCTCTGCTCAAAGAACAACGTGCCTCATTTATTAAACCTATTGGGGCTCTCTTGGATATCTACAGGGCAAGGGTGGTGAGCGCTGCCTTGTATGGCGCAGAACTGTGGGGTGTACAGAGAGTTGACTGTTTAACCTGCCTCGAAAATAACTTCCATAAAGATCTTATGAAGTTACCCCACAGTACCCCTACTCTCCCCCTCCTGCTTGATGCAGGCACATATCCTATAAGGGACCAAGCCAGGCTCCGTCCCCTCTTATTGTGGGCAAGGATTTGGAATGTTCCAGAACTGTGCAGCTATGCCGACGAATTACGAGATCTTCTATCTTCTCCAAGCTGGCATAAAGTGACTTGGCTCAGGGAGGTTAAGCGGCTCCTTTATGATTTGGGCCTAGGCGATGCTTGGGTTAACAAAACAGCTCCCCCTAAGCAATCGTTGAAGAAGGTCTATTGGTTGTGGGTGGCTAATGCGCGAAGGTGTAACCCAAACCTTTGTAAATCTGCCGTTCAGTTCCTCTTAATTAAGGAGCTCCCACTTAGAGAATCCTACCTGGACCTGATTCATAACCCTGGAGATAGATCTCTGTATTTCAAATTCAGGGTGGGTGTCTTACCTGTGGGATTGTTTACCTCCACCTGGAAACCTCCACTTCAAACCCTACCATTTTGCCCCTTCTGTGCCTCAAAAGTAGAGTCCATTGCCCATCTGCTGTTCGAGTGCCAGGCGTATGCGGCCCCTAGGTCGAGATGGCTCAAGCCACTTTGTAGGAGTTTGGGTACCAGATCGCACCTGGAAGCCTTACGCATCCTTTGTTCTGATGCCCGTCCCTTTTTTGCCTGCTGTATGGCAACATTTTTGGGCTGGGCTTGGCGAATAAGGTCTGCAAGGATGCTATTAATCCACTAGAGTCCTTTTTTAATTGTATGAGTTCCACGATCTGGATAACAACCTATTTTTAGTAAAACTAGGCTGATCCCTAGGTCTTCTATCTTTTGTATTGCCAAATCGATACTGATGTTCGCTTTTTAAATGTAAATGTTAAATGTTTTATCAAATTGTATATTGTAATGCAAGCTTTTATGATATGTTTTTATATCGAAATAAAGCAATACAACAACAACTATAAACCCAATTTCATTTCATTTCATTGATGCCTGCCTAATAAAGAAAGCGCAACCATATGTTACCTGGAATCTTCCCCATTTTGTGCGCAGATTTCTATTTTTATTAAGGCAGGATCTACGTCCATTGAATAAATTATTGTCCAGATGGTACGGCTCCTCAGCTAGGTGCAATCTTTGCAATGTTTCTACCCAGGATATCACCCATTTGCTCTTTGTATGTCCAGCTTTAATCCCTTATAGGCGTAAATGGCTGAGACCAATTTGTCTTCAATTAAGTATTCTCTCAGCCCCAGCCTTGTTAGATTCCATCTATAATCCCCCTAATGAAATGTTCTGTCATTAAATTTTTAACTATTTTAAAAGTTTTCTAGAAATATATTAGAGGGTTTTAATTGTTTATTCTTTTTTGCAATTTTCATTTGTGATTGTATTGTAAATGTATTTGCGTCTGTTGTTTCTTTATGTGGATCTCATTTGAGTTCCAAAATCATAAATAAATAAACTTGAAACTTGACTGATGCAAGGTGCTCACTAGAATAGTGAACATCATATACCAGGCCAACTTCTCACAAGAACCATAAAGAGTGAACTCCCATCACTTACTCTTCCTTTGGCTGCTCTTGCAAGCTCGACTTGAGGATCTGACTGATCAAAGTCCACCTTCTTTATTCTCCCTGTCCTGTATGGAAGTGACTTCCCAGGACTGCCTGACTCCCTTTCCTGTGTTTGTGGTGAGGTATGGGTGGTAATGTGGCTTAGTCCTGCTTTGCCTCAGGGGATGTATTGAGATGGGAATCAACTCTTCAACACATAGTGATAGATTCCTTACCTTAGAATTACCCCCAGGCGTCAGCCTGGATCCGAAAGTTTTTGTCAGCAGTACCCCTGCTCGTCGGAAGGTGGCGTTGTGCGGCTCCGCGTCATTCGTTGGCTTTGTGGTTGCCAAGTTGACGTCGCGGCAGCTGCTTAGACGCCGCCCTCGGTCGCTGACGTCAGTACTTTCTTTTTCCGCGCCAGCAAGCGCAGATCCGGAGAGAGCGGTACCCCCAGTCCATTTTTGACTGAGTTTTTCGAGACCTTGTTGTCTCTGTTTCTCGAGTGGATCGACTCCTGGTGCCGTTGGGATGTCCAATTTAAAGTTCTGCAGGGACTGTCATCGCATGATGCCGGTGACGGACCCGCACTGCGCGTGTCTCTACTGTCTGGGGCGCAACCACGACCCAAAGTTGTGCTCAGACTGCCAGGCCATGGCGCCGAAGACTTTGCGTTAGCGGTCCCGAAAGTTGCTTGAAGTCCGGCAGTCGGCTCCACGCCGTTCCAGGTCCCGGTCCCTTGGGAGGTCGAGGGACCGGTCGCTGAGCCATCTCCATTGTTCGTCGGGATCGAAGTCTTCGCACTCGGGGTCAGGTAAGGCAAAGCATCACAAGAAGTCGAAGTAGCGCCATCGCTCTCCGGCTACCCCTCACTCGTTGCGGCTGAAGGTGTGGGTGGTGCCACCTACGTGGCTCCGGCGGAGCCTACGCAGTCGCTGCCGGCCTACCCGACCTTCCCAGGTCCTTGGGCGTCTCTGGCCCAGCTGAAGGAATTGGACGCCGGGCCCGTCCGCGTGCCTTCGTGTCCCGTCGGCCCGACTGGGGGACCTCCCCTTCATTGTCAGCGGCTCAGGTCCAGGCCCAACACAGGGGCTCCTGTGGATAGGAACGTGGGCCAGCACCATCGCCCGGCCCCAGGCGACCCCATTTTCCTTTCCAAACACCCCACCCCTGAGAGCTTAGTTGTCCAAGCCACTGCGTCCCAAAGCGCATTCTCTTCGGCATCCCTGGACAGGGAATCCAAGAAACTGGAACAGTTCTGTAAGAAGATTTTTTTCTTCTGCCAGTTAAGGGCTGCGGTCTGTGGAAACTGCATGCCTCTTGGGCCATTATTCCCACTCTGTGGGGGATACGGTGTCGCAGGTGCTGCCTCAGTGTCCGGAGGAGGCCCGGACAGTGCTCTCTCAAGCGATTGCTGCAGGGAGAGATGCAGGGAAGTTCACAATTCGATGTAGCCTTGACACTGCCGACTCGCTGGGCTGAGTGATTTCCACGACAGTGGCGGTCCGTTGCCACGCCTGGCTTAGGACAACTGGTTTTTCGAGGGATGTCCAGAACATCTTGATGGACATGCCCTTTGATGGCATTCGCCTTTTTGGCAATAAAGCAGATAGTGCGTTGGAGCGCTTTAAGGACTCACGGGCTACGGCCAAGTCCTTGAGCCTTTCGGCCACGCGCCCTCCTCCGCCTTATGCTTTTCCCTCCTTTCCTGGCCATGGAAGGGGCGCCCCAAACAATCGCTTCAGAGCCACAGGCCTGCGCAGCAACAGTCTCAGCACGGCCGCGGACGTGGGACCCACCGAGGCGGGTCAGGGGTCGGGTCAGTCCACCTCCACCTCGGCCACCACTGCCTCCAAACCTTGCTAGTCCGGTCTTTCAGGTCCATCAAACGCCCTGTGGGCGGCAGGATCCGCCATCACCTCCCCCACTGGTGCACCATCACTTCGGACAGGTGGGTTTTACAGATAGTCCGAGGGGGCTACTCCCTCCCTTTCGAGATTATCCCTCCAGCCATGCCACCCCAGTACCACCGCATGTCGGGGGATCATTTGGCACTTCTTCAACAGGAAGTCGCTGCCCTCTTGGCCAAGGGAGCCATTGAGCTCGTTCCTGCGCCAAAAGTAGGACGTGGTTAATATTCCCAGTACTTTTTGGTGCCCAAGAAGGACAAGGGCCTGCGTCCTATCTTGGACCTCAGGGACGTCAGTCGCTTCCTCCGGAAGGAGAAGTTCAATATGTTAACTCTGGCTCAGGCCTTGTCTGCTCTCGATCCTGGAGACTGGATGGTAGCGTTGGACCTGCAGGACGCGTATTTTCATATTCCCATCCTGCCGGCCCACAGGCGTTACCTGCGGTTCACGGTAGGCCTTACGCATTTTCAGTTTACGGTGCTCCCCTTTGCAGCACCCCTTGGGTGTCCACGAAAGTGGCGGTGGTCGCAGCTCATCTGAGCAGATCATGGATTCCAGTCTTCCCCTATCTCAACCACTGGCTATTGAAGACGGGCTCGCACCCAGACTGTCGTCTCCCACCTCCAGACTGCCGCCGACCTCCTGCATTTGCTGGGGTTCTACATCAATGTGCCGAAGTCGCACCTGATTCCCTCACAGAAGCTCCTCTTCATCAGGGCAGTACTGGATACAACGCAGTTTCAGGCCTATCCTCCTGAACGGCGAGTCCAGGGTATTCAGACTATGATTCCTATCTTTCAGCCTCTATCCTGGGTTTTGGTCAGGAGGACCCTGAGTCTGCTGGGCCTCATGGCCTCCTGCATCCTGCTGGTCACTCATGCCAGATGGCATATGCGGGCTCTGCAGTGGGAGACCTGTCAGATTACGTCCAGATCTCGGAGGGCTCTGCACAGCAGCTGCAGTAGTGGCTCACAAACTGGCATTAGGTCCAGGGCAGATCCCTCTCCCTTCCCCAACCGGAGCGCACAGTAGTGACCGACGCGTCCCTCCTGGGATGGGGAGCCACATGGGAGAGGCTGAGATCAGAGGCCTTTGGTCTCCAACGGAGTCCAGGCTCCACATCAACCTTCTGGAGCTTCGGGCGATCTGACTTGCACTGAAGGCATTCCTTCCCTCTGTCAAAGAGAAAGTGGTGCAGGTGTTCAGACAACACCGCCATGTGGTACTGCAACAAACAGGGCGGGGTGGGGTCGTGAACCCTATGTCAGGAGGCTCTGCTCCTCAAGACATGGGTGAAACAGCAGGGCATTTCCCTGGTGGTTCAACACCTGGCAGGTTCACAGAACACCAGGGCGGACCAACTCAGCCGCAGGTGCATGATGGATCACGAATGGTGTCTTCACTAGGGCGTGGTGCAAGGTCTCTTTCGACAGTGGGGAGTGCCTTTGTTAGATCTATTCGCCACTGAAGAGAACGCGCAATGTTAGCAATTCTGCGCATTGGAATTTCCAAGGCGGCACTCGGTAGGCGACGCTTTTCGTCGTGAGTGGAGTTGTGGTGTGTTGTACGCCTTTCCGCCTACACCACTTCTGCCCAAAGTGCTGAAGAAGATCAGGCGCGACTAGGCCCAAGTCAGTCTGGTTTCTCTGGACTGGGCTCGAAGAGTTTGGTATCCCGAGCTACTCAGTATGACAATTGATTCCCCGATACGACTGCCTCTATGGGAGGACCTTCTGTCGCAGCAGCAGGGGACGGTCCTCCACTCGCACCTGTCCAGTCTCCACCTCCATCCGTGGAGATTGAGCGGCGACAGTCGAGGCCTTTTGACTTGCGTCCCGAAGTCTGTGATGTGATTCTGGCAGCCAGGCGTCCCTCCACAAAATCGGTATACGCCTGCAGGTGGAATAAATTTGTGGCATGGTGCACAGCAAAGGCTGTGGATCCTCTTTCCACCCCCCTTTCTTTCTTCTTTCTCTTGCCCAGCAGGGCTCTGCTCTGGGCACTATCAAGGGCTACCTCTCTGCCATTTCGGCCTTCTTAAGGCTCCCTGATCAGCCTTCTCTTTTCAAGTCCCCTGTTGTAAATAGATTCTTGAAAGGTATCACGCACATGTTTCCTCCTGTTCCTTTTGTGATGCCTCAGTGGAACTTGAACCTTGTTCGAACCTATCTGATGTGCGCTCCTTTCGAGGCACTTCACAGTTTCCCTCTTCGTCTTCTGACTCTCAAGACTGCATTCCTGGTTGCCATCATCTCTGCCAGGAGAGTGAGTTAGCTCCAGGCTCTATCTTCTATGCCTCCTTTCCTTTCTGTCCATCCGGACAAAGTTGTTTTAAAAACGCGTCCTTCTTTCCAGCCTTTCACATCGGGCAGCCCATCACCTTGCCCACCTTCTTTCCGCCTCCGCATCCTTCAAAGGAGGAAGAGAGACTCCACCGTCTGGATCCATAACGCGCGCTCTCTTTCTACCTGGATCGCACACGTCAGTTCCGGGTGGACGACCTGCTCTTTGTTGGTTACTTGGGCACGAAGAAGGGACGGACGGTGCACAAACGAACCATTTTCGATGGGTCGTTTTGTGCATAAAGGCTGGTTATTTACTGGCTAAAAAGGAGCCTCCTGTGGGGCTGCGTGCCCATTCTACTCGGGCCACGGCGGCTACTACTGTCCTGGGTCGGCGAGTCCCCTTGCAGGACATCTGTCAGGCAGCTACGTGGGCCTCGCTGCACACGTTCGCTAGACACTACTGCCTGGACAGCCAAGTCCAGAGAGATGGCTTTTTCGGCCGTTCTGTTCTCCAGGACTTTCTGGTGTGATCATTGGTTCGCAGACCCACCACTGGGGTTGGTATTGCTGGGGTATCTATTTTAAGGTAAGGAATCGAACACTTACCTGTTTCTTTCAGATGCACAAGTTACTTACCTTCGGTAACGTTATATCTGTAAGAAGCAGTAGTTAGTGTTAGATTCCTTACCGCACCACCCATCCTCCCCGTTCTGCGAACCAAAATCTAGGGTTAAGGTTCTTCCCTTTGAGGGCCCTAGTTTCATGGTATCAGTGTCCGTGTTTATCATGGCTCTGCGTTTCTGGCATGGAAAAGCTGTGTATAAGAACTGATGTCAGCGCGCGAGGGCGGCGTCTAAGTACTCCGTCGACGCGGAGCCGCAGACGACGCCTACCGACGCGCAGGGGTACTGCTACGCAAAACTTTCCGGATCCAGTCTGACGCCTGGGGATATTCTAAGGTAAGGAATCTAACACTAACTACTGTTTCTTACAGATATAACGTTACCGAAGGTAAGTAACATGTGCAACAGAAGTGCACTTATTGCAGAGATCTGTAAGGGGCTAATTGGGCATCCCTACACACCTTCACTAAGCAATACTACCTGGATTCTGAAGTGTGTGGGAATAGCTATTTTGCCAGATCGGCTCGGTAGCACTACCTAATTTAGCCATTAATCAACTCTCCTCCTCCTTGGATGCGTACTGCTTTGGAATTTATTTTACAGGCAAGGAAACTGCAGGTAGAAGTATCCATTGAAAGAAAAAATTACTTGCATGCTGTAGCAATCTCTCTGGTGGCTACTCTGTCTACCCACAGATTCCTCCCCTTTCCAGCCCACCTCCCCCTGGATGGATGTGTTACAGTGAAAGTTAATAAGGTCCCAATTCAAGTTTGATACTGCGCTCCTTAATGTTGATACTAGTCCATCTGTTTGCCTCAGAGGGTTGGAAAAAATGCATGGAAATAGAAGTTGTTGCATTGGGGTAGGCACTATATGGCTTCCGCAGTGTTATCGGAAGTCTCTTCTGATGACCATACGGATCCAGTGCCTCTTACTGACAACTTCAGGGCTTTGAAGTTTCTGGATCCAGTCTGACGTCTTAGATAAGTCTACTGGTGTGAAATCTGCAGGTAGATGGAGTTTCCACTAGAAAGATACTTACTGCAGATAAGGAACTTTGTGTTTGCTGTGAGTCCACTCCACAGACCTAGGAGGTACTGCTTGGGTATGTATTCTAAGGTGACGAATCTGCAGTTAGAAGTATCCATCCGAACAAGTTACTTACCTTCGGTAAAAAAATGTATCATGGATTTGCTATCGAACTACAGATTCCTCACGACCTCCCTATTCTGTGGAGTGGAATTTACCAACACTATACCATTGATGAAGCATACATCAATAAAAAGATTGGATTAACCATTTGTTTATATACAAATTCATATGTTTGAAGAAAAGGTTTAAATCACATAGATAAAAAATCAGAAAAACTGAATTTTGTGAGGACCAGGTAGAGACATTTTGTCCTCCATAGGAAAACACATCAAATGAGTGGACTTTTTCGAACATCTTACATTGTTCCATATTAACATTAAGCTCAATTAACAATTGTCGCGTTGTGCACCTGAGGGTGCAGAGAGCCTATATTTAAGAAACTGACATTATCAAAGGTACTTAACCTGATAGATTGCTGCACTATCTACCCCACTCATACTGTACTGCCTGAGACCAGTGGGGGCCTTCAAATTGCTTGAAAATCTTATGCCCTCTGTAGGAGAGTAGGGTCTGCTTCCTATGGTTACCCCCACTTTTTGTTGTGTTTCACTGGTTTTTCGACTTTAGTCTGGCTGTGGCCCTGCTAATCAGGACCACAGCCTAGCTGTTCTCTCTCTAAATTGATCACATGTAATTTAGGTACACACCAGATTGGTTACTGGGTCACCCTTATGAGTTCCTAGTATATGGTACCTTAGATACCAAGGACATAGGTACCCCAGAGGCCTACCAAGGGCTGAAGCATGTATTATGCCACCCCTGGGAAGCCTTCCAAAATGGCACCACAGGTCTGCACTTGCAGCCTGGGTAAGGTGGTGTAAGCACCCCTTACTTAGATGTAGTATCTGTAGGAAGGTAGATCCCTGACTATGGTTGCCCCCAACTTTTTGCCTGGTGTTTTGCTGGTTTTCTGACTTAGTTGACCTGAGGCCCTGCTATTCAGGACCCCAGGCCCACTGCTCTCTCTGTTAAAATGGATTCCATGTACCCTAGGTACATATCCAATTGGATACTGAGTCACCTTATCAGTCCCTGTACAGTATACCTTAGGTATCCAGGGCATAGGTGTACCCAGGGCCTACCAGGGGCTGAAGCATGTATTATGCCACCCCTGGCTGGCCATCCAAAACTGACACAACTGGCTGCTTGACAGCTGGGAGCAAGGTGGTGTAATCACCCCTTGCTTTAGATATAGTATACCTATATCTAAAACCTAGAATGGGCACACAGATCTCCTATCAGTCACTCCTATGGCAGGCCTTAACAATCCTGAAGGCAGAGTGCTTGGAATCGTGTGAGATGGTGCTCTGGCATGAGCTGAGCCTGTCTGCGGCTTTCGGGATCTCTCCCTTAGCCGTTTCCATGATAGCGTCAGACCATATACTCTCAAGTGCCTTATAATCCTCGCGGTTATGGTAACTTTGGTCTGACATTATCTAAACATGTCGTGTAAGGTGTCGTACGCTTTGGAATACTACCCCCTCGCCAGTTCTGGCGACGGGGGTAGCATTCCACCCCTCTAGAGGGAGAAGACATGTTGGTAGCCTGTAACCCCGGTTAAAGTTGAACATAGCCTCAGCTCCACAAAATGGATGCTGCCACCGAGACACAAGTCTGACCTCCTGCTGCTGGGAGTCCTTCCAGGGAGGAGTGCTTGGACAAAGGGTTTCCTGTCAGGGGCGGTGCTAGCACCATCCCAGACAGGGTTTTGTGTATCCCAGGTAGGCAGGGCTATAGAGGAAGGTGACTGCAAGTGGCACTCCGGTGCTCACTGTGCATAGGCCGGTTTGAACCAGTTCCAGGGGCACACCAGCCCCTGAGCTGGGGAAAGTCCGGCAGGGGAGAGGGGTGTAACCACCCCCCTTCCTAGTCCCACCCATAGGGCAGGACTTAGTCGCGTGCCAGCCCCTTTTCTGAGGATAAAGGTAGGAGCAGGCCCCCTTCCAGATTAGATCATCTTTGAATCCTGAAACTACTTTCTACGAAAGGAACTCGAGACTTCTTCTCAAGATTTCTCCCTTGTGACTAAGGAGTAGTCACCCTGCAGCAGCAGGCACCACCTAAGTATCTTGCGGTTTGCTGAAACGTCCTTCCTCCGGAACCAGACTGCCCAGCTCGACGAGACCCGGACTCCCTGCCCTCTCTGACCTCAACCTGCCTCTACAGCACAGCTGAGACCCGTAGGTGCGACGAGACCAGAGGACCCGGCGATCATCAGAACCAGCACGACACTGAACCAGCACGACCACCGAGGGACCCTCGAGTGGGTGCACTGGGGTAAGAGAAGCCCCAACCCCAAGCAGCACGAGCACCGAAGCCCAGCCCCCCAGCATCCTCCAGATCTGCGTGGGGCCCTTTTGCCTCTGCGTTGCTTGCCACGTTGTTCGGTCACTTGCCCGTTGGCTAGTGACCCTCCAGACGACGTCCTACGTTTACTTCACCGCTGGTCTAGCTCCTCTAGACTGGCCCTTGTCTCCTCTTGAAGGGGAACTTCCTCGGACCCTCCTGGTCCACTCCAGACGCCATTTTGTGTTGCCACGTGGGCTTGCCTTAGCCAAGGCTTGTTGCCTCCTTCAACGGATCCAGCATCGCCAGCAGCAGACATCCGACGTGGGACAGCTCGCAGACGTCCAGCCTGGTCGACATCAGCGCCCTGGTCCGTGTAGCAGCAGAATCCAGTGTCACCTCTTCGCCTGGCTGAGTGACCTCGTCCGGGGCCATCCTGGTGCCCACCTAATCACTGGCTAGTGATTCAGAACTTGGTCCCCTCTGCTTACAGGTACTCTTCTTCAACTGATCCAGTCCTTGGATCAGCCCGGAACATCTTCACTGGTCGCCTGCCAGAATCTCTTACTTCAGGCTCCTGGTTCATCAACGAGGTTTCCCGACGACACTTGAACCCTATGCAGCCGCAGCCCCTGGGCTAGGTAAACCGAGTACCACGGTGCTCCAGCGTAGATCCACTCTCTAAGTGTCTAGATCCACTTTCGTTTTTGACCTACCTAGTCGGGTTCGCCCGAGAACACTAACTTTTGCATTTACTAGTATCCATAGACTTTATCCCGCATTACGCGTGAGAGTTTCCACTCTGCACACGACGTCCCTAGGCCTCCTGCTTCTAATCCAAGGGTTCAGCATTGTAGGCCCAGCGTTTCTAAAGTCTCTGAGAGTAGTACTTACCTGCTAGTAATTTCGCATTCCACTTTTGTAGTATATGGTTTTTCGTGCCCCTCGGGCATTTGTGTAAATTGTGCGACTTTCAGTATTTCTTTAAGAGTTTTGTATTGTGCTTAGCTCCCTGACTCATAAAGAGTTCAGGGTAGTCTTGTTATAAATAAATATACTTTATTTTCATAACAACTTGTGTGGTGTCCTTTCACTTGGTGTTCAAGGGGTAAATGTGATGGTAAAACAGCTGGCTTAACACGCCCTCTAGAGTTTAGCCTAAAGACTGCTCTTGTCCATGCTACTAGGATAGCTGGTCTATCAGGTTGACTTACAACCAATCATCAATAAGGGTCGTTTGGACTGATACATAGTGATCACTAGAATAGTGAGCACTGCATATCAGGCCAACTTCTCACAGTATCTATATATATATATATATATATATATATGTGTATATATATATATATATATATATATATATATATATACACACGTGTATATATATATATATATATACACACACACTGAAAAAAACATAGGTTTCAGGCCTTATATAGTTAGGAATTAGCTTTTAAAAAACCTTTGAAATTCACTCAAAAAACTATAAGTTTTAGGGGTGTTATATGTGAGAAGTTGGCCTGATATATAGTGCTCACTATTCTAGTGATCACTTTGTATCATACCACACAACCCTTATTGATGATTGGTTGTAAGTCAACCTTTCAGACCAGCTATCCTAGTAGCATGGACACGAGCAGTTTTCAGGCTAAACTCTAGAGGGCGTGTTAAGCCAGCTGTTTTACCATCACATATACCCCTTGAACACCAAGTGAAAGAACACCACACAAGTTGTTATAAAAATATAGGATATTTATTAATAACAGTTCTACCCTGAACTCTTTATGAGTCAGGGAGCTAAGCACAATACAAAACTCTTACGAAAATACTTTAAGTTGCACAATTTACACAAATGCCCGAGGGGCACGAAAAACCATATACTACAAAAGTGGAATGCGAAATACTAGCAGGTAAGTAACCAGATCCAGAGGCTTCAGGATCGCTAGGACTACACTACTGAACCCTAAGGTTAGGAGCAGGAGGCCTAGGGAGATCGGGTGCAGAGTGTGCACTCTCACGCGGGATGCGGGACAAAGTCTATGGATGCTAGATTTCGTAAAGTTAGTGTTATCGGACGAATCCGACCAGTTAGGCTGAAAACGAAAAAGGATCTGGACACTTAGATAGTGAACCTACGTTGGAGCACCGAAATGCTCGAGTTACCTAGCCCAGGGGCTGCGGCTGCATTAGGTTCAAAAGACGTCGGGAATCCTCGTTACAGTCTATGGAGCCTGAAAGAAGAAGTTGCTGGCAGGCGACCAGTGATGAAGTTCGATGGGATCCAAGCCTGGATCGGAGTTGAAGATGACCTGAAAGCAGAGGGGACTCAGTTCTTGATCACTAGCCAGTGATCAGATGGGCACCAGGATGGCACCGGATGAAGTCACCTCGACCAGGTGAGTGGGCGACGCTGGGCTCTGCAGTCTCCCGGACCAGGAGGCGTTGTCGGCGACCAGGATGGAGGGGCGAGCTGTCCCACGAAGGTGTCTGCTGTCGGCGCTGCTGAAACCAGGATTGGAGCAACAAGCCTTGGCAAAGGCAAGCCCACGCGGTGGACTCAACATGGCGTCTGGAGTGGACCAGGAGGGTCCGGGGTGCTACTCTCTTGGAAGGGAGCAAGGGCCAGTCTGGAGCAACCAGACCAGCGGTGAAATCGTCGT
Source organism: Lissotriton helveticus (assembly GCF_964261635.1). NCBI lineage: Eukaryota > Metazoa > Chordata > Amphibia > Caudata > Salamandridae > Lissotriton > Lissotriton helveticus. The sequence continues at coordinate 833,697,850 of NC_136063.1, read as the reverse complement.
GGTACGTCGTCAAGAGGGTCACTAGCCAACGGGCAAGTGACCGGACAACGTGGCAATCAGCAAAGAAGCAGAAGGGCCCCACGCAGATCTCGTGGATGCTGGGAGGCTGGACTTCGGTGCTGGAGCTGCTTAGGGTTAGGGCTTCTCAAACCCCAGTGCACTTACTCGAGGGTCTCTCGGGGGTCGTGCTGGTGAAGCGTCGTGCAGGTCTTGAAGATGGCCGGTCCCACGGGTCTCGTCGCACCCACGAATCTCAGCTGTGCTGGATGATGTAGGTAGAGGTCAGAGATGGCGGGGAATCCGGGTCTCGTCGAGCTGGGCAGTCTGGATCCAGAGGATGGACTTACAGCAAACCGCAAGAGCTTCGATGGTGCCTGCTGGTGCAGGGTGGCTACTCCTTAGCCACAAGGGAGAGTCTTCAGAAGAGTCAAGAATTCCTTTCGTGGAAAGTAGTTTCAAGATTCAGAATTATCTAATTTGGGAAGGGGGCCTGCTCCTACCTTTATCCTAAGAAAAGGGGCTGGCACGCGACTAAGTCCTGCCCTGTGGGTGGGACTAGGAGGGGGGTGGTTACACCCCTCTCCTTTGTCCGGTCTCTCCCCAGCTCAGGGGCTGGTGTGCCCCAGGAACTGGTTTGAGCCGGCATATGCACAGTGAGCACCGGGGTGCCACTTGCAGTCACCTTCCTTTCAGCCCTGCCTACCTGGAATACACAAAATCCTGTCTGGGATGGTGCTGGCACCGCCCCTGACAGGAAACCCTTTGTCCATGCCTCCGTTGCTGGAAGAACTCCCAGCAGCAGGAGGGCAGACTTGTGTCTCGGTGGCAGCATCCATTTTGTGGAGCTGAGGCTATGTCTGACTTTAACCGGGGTTCACAGTTACATACATGTCGTGTCCCTCTAAAAGGGTGGAATGCTAACCCCGTCGCCAGAATTGGCGAGGGGTTAGTATTCCAATTAGTTTGACACCTTACTCGACATGTTTTGATAAAGCTATACCAAAGTTAGCATTTAACCGCGAGGATTATAATGCACTTAAGAGTATATGGTATAGCGTTATCATGGAACAGCTATTTGGACTTGGTTCCGCAAGCTGCAAACGGGCTCAGCTCATGCCAGAGCACCATCTCACATAATTCCAAGCACTCTGCCTTCAGGATTGATAAGGCCTGCCATAGGAGTGACTGATAGGAATATATGTGTCCATTTTAGGGTTAGATATAGGAATACTATATCTAAAGCAAAGGGTGTTTACACCACCTTGCCCCAGCTGTCGTGCAGCCAGTTGTGTCTGTTTGGGTGGCCAGCCAGGGGTGGCATAATACATGCTTCAGCCCCTGGTAGGCCCTGGGTACACCTATGCCCTGGATACCTAATGTACGCTGTACAGGGACTGATAAGGTGGCCCAGTACCAATTGGTAAGATGCACCTAAGGTACATGGTTGCAATTTAGAGAGAGAACAGCTAGGCTGTGGGTCTGATTAGCAGGCCCACAGCCAGGGAAAGTCGTAAACCAGTGAAGCAAAAAGCAAAAATCTGGGGTGGCCATGGGATTGCAGACCCCACTCTCCTACATTATAGTTAGCTGGACATTTCACTCATTCAAAACCATTGAAATTGCTCCTATATAGTTAGTTGTACTAACTATATTTCTCGCACCCGCAATCTACTGCTGATGATGTCACATATTACATCATTCATGACATGGTCAGTGACATCACTGATGACATCTCAAATGACATCAATGATGACATAACTGATGACATCATCCAGTGAATGTGGTTTGCTTCGTTATTTAAATATGCATTATATATATAGCAATTTGCATTGAAGTATGAGTGGATATATAAGAATAAATATTTGGATGGAGGACTTTAACAATGTATAGTGTCTCACTAAATATAGTGGATAGTGGCTAAACTGTGTGAATATCTGTATCACTTTGTCAGTTGTTGTGTAAACTGGTTCTCAAGTTGGTTACTAGCTATGTGAAAGTCTATATTAGTTATTGATTAGTTAATTGAGTATCTGTATGGGAGAGTGAATGTGTGTGTGGTTCGGTGGAGGGTGTGTGACTGCCCAAAGATGTGTGAATAGTTGATTCAGTAGATATATGAAGTTAAAACTACATGTTCTAACAGTTGTTTTGTTTGGGTGAGTGAATATCTTTATGGGTGTGGTGATGAGCAAATATATTTCTCAATGGTACATGTCCAACAAACTAGAAAAATAAAAGGCAGTGTATGTGTCAGTTGTTGTATATAAATAAGTATACATAAGACTCAATGATTGTGTGAGTGACTGTATGGATAACTGTATACTTGTAATAATGATTTTATAATATACTAATCTGAAAGAAACAGGTTAGTATTAGATTCCTTACCTTAGAATATCCCCAGGCGTCAGTCTGGATCCGGAAACTTTTGCGTAGCAGTACCCCTGCGCGTCGGTAGGCGTCGTCTGCAGGCGTCCCCTGCGGCTCCGCGTCGTCGGCGTCGTGCGCCGTGATGACGTCGCTGGAGTATATAGACGCCGCCTCCGCGCGCTGACGTCAGTTCTTCTTTTTTCCGCGCCAGTTAGCGCAGATCCGAAGAGCAGTACTCCGGTCTTTTGACCAAGTTTTTTGTTAACTGATTGATCTTTACGGTGCCGGTAGGATGCCCGGTTTCAAGAGTTGTGACGAGTGCGACCGCATGATGTCGGTCACCGACCACCATCGACTCTGCCTCCGGTGTCTGGGCGCGGACCACGACGTGGAGTCCTGCGTCGACTGTCGGGCCTTGACTGGAAAAGCTAGGCGGGAGCGGTCCCGCAAGCTTCTCGAACTCCGGTTGTCGGCCCCGCGTCGAGAGCGGTCCCGGTCCGGTCGGAGGTCGAGGGAGCGGTCGAGGGAGCGGTCGCGGAGCCGCCGTGGGCGCTCCGGGAGTCGCCACCATTCCTCCGGCTCGTCAGGTAAGCACAAGAAGTCGGGGCGTCGCCATCGCACCCCCGACTCCCCCCGACGCCCGCGTGCTGCGGCCGGGGGCTCGGGTGACCCCACCCCCGCGGTCCCGCATGGGTCGCCGACGCCGTCTGCCCCACACCTGTCGGTCCCTGGGGAAGGCGCGTCGCGTGAGGAGATCGAGGCCTTCCTCATTGCTATGAGGGCGAGGTCTTCTCCGGCGGGGCCTTCGGCGCCTGCGGGCCCGTCGGTCCCGTCTGGGGGCCCGAGCGGTTCGGGTGCTCCTGCCCCGGCGCCGCCGGTGGCTCCGGCCCCGGCGCCGCTGGTTCCCTCTGGTTCGTCGCCGGCTGGTCTCCCGGCCTCTCCGGCGTCGGTTCCTGTGGGCCAGCCCAGGGTACCGCCCCCGCGTGGTGCAGCGACTCCGCCGTCGGCTCCGGCCGGCGTCGGGTCCCCGGCGCCGACGCCGCGCGGCGCCACCCCCCTTTCCTCCCCGACTCCGGACTCGGAGCCGGACCGGCGTCGGCCGACGCCGGACCCGACGCCGATGGGGCCTGTTGACCCCGATGTCTATATCGTCGACCCAGAATATGGGTATGACGAGGAGGAGTATGGTGAGGGTTGGGAGGGGTCTGAGGACCCTCTATCCCGTGCCTGCCAGTACGATGTGGACTGGGTAGGTGATCTGGGTGATGCCAGTGGCCTGGACGAGTCGCCCAACCCTGGGTTTGTCTCTCCGTCCCCTGTGGCGTCCGAGGCGGGTGCTGCCTATTCGGTGGTCCTGATGAGGGCTGCCAAGGCCTTACACCTTGAGCTCCCCGTCGCGAAGGTCAAACCGAATATCCTGACGGAAGTTTTTAAACCGCAGTCATGCCCCCAGGAGCCTCTGCTGCCGTTTAATGAGGCCCTGACGGATGTCCTTCTGGGCACCTGGTCCAGGCCCGCCTCTGGTGCGCCGGTTGACCGGAACGTTGCCAGGCGTCACCGTCCCTGCGCGGACGACCCTGCCTTCCTGTCCACCCATCCCTCCCCGGAGAGTCTGGTGATCCAGGCCTCCACTTCGCAGTCCGCATTTCCGTCGGCTCCGCCCGACCGGGAATCAAAGAGGTACGACCAATTCGGAAAGAAAGTGTTTTCCTCTTTGAGTGCTGGACTGCGGTCTTGTAACACCGCGTGCCTCTTGGGCCGCTACACCCACTCCCTGTGGGATACGGTCGAGGAGTGTTTGCCGCAATGCCCCCAGGAAGTGCGGGACAAGCTCACCCGGGCCTTTGTTGAAGGCCGGGATGCGGCGCGGTACTCGATCCGTTGTGGTCTGGACACCACGGACTCCCTGGGACGGGCCATGTCCACTACGGTGGCGATTCGTCGCCATGCCTGGCTGAGATCTGCCAACTTCTCACCAGACGTCCAAAATACGCTTATGGACATGCCATTTGATGGCAGTCGCCTATTTGGTGACAAAGCGGACCACGCGCTGGAGCGCTTCAAGGACTCCAGGGTCACGGCCAAGTCCTTGGGTCTCTCGACCCAGACCCAGCGCCAGCAGACGGGTTCGTTTCGGCCCTTTCGTGGCCAAGGGAGAGGAGGTCCCACACGTGCTGCCAGCCACGCGGCGCAGAGCGCTCCCCAGCGCGGTGGCGCCCGTGGTTTCCGCCGTGGTGGCGGTAGAGGCCAGCGTCGTGGTCAGTCCACGCCTCCCTCCGCTGCGGCATCCAAGCCTTCCTAGTCCGAGCTTTCGGGCTCACGTGACGCCAGTGGGTGGCAGGGTTCGCCATCACCACTCCCGCTGGCGCGCGGTAACATCGGACAGGTGGGTGCTGCAGCTTGTCCGAAGGGGCTATGCCCTCCCCTTCGAGTCCACTCCTCCAGCCATGCCACCGCAGAACCACCGTGTGTCGGGGGACCACTTGACACTTCTGCAGGAGGAAGTTACGGCCCTCTTGGCCAAGGGGGCCATCGAGCGCGTTCCTGGGCCAGAAGTAGGGTGTGGTTGCTACTCCCACTACTTTCTGGTACCCAAGAAGGACAAGGGAGGCCTGCGTCCTATCTTGGATCTACGGAACGTCAACGGCTTCCTCCGGAAGGAGAAGTTCAAGATGTTGACTTTGGCTCAGGTCTTGGCTGCTCTAGACCCACAAGACTGGATGGTAGCGTTGGACTTGCAGGATGCGTACTTTCACATCCCCGTCCTGCCGGCCCACCGGCGTTACCTGCGGTTCACGGTAGGCCACGAGCATTTTCAGTTTATCGTGCTCCCATTCGGCCTTACCAGCGCCCCACGGGTGTTCACGAAAGTGATGGCGGTGGTCGCAGCTCATCTGCGCCGGTTAGGGGTTTCAGTCTTCCCCTACCTCGACGACTGGCTGTTGAAGGCGGGCTCGCCCCAGACAGTCGTCTACCACCTTCAGATGACGGCAGACCTCCTGCACGAGTTGGGGTTTTCCATCAATGTGCCGAAATCACACCTGTGTCCCTCTCAAAAGCTCCTTTTCATCGGAGCGGTTCTCGACTCGGCGCAGTTTCGGGTTTATCCCCCGGAACGGCGGGTCCGGGATATTCAGGCTCTGATTCCCATCTTTCGGCCGTTATCCCGGGTTTCGGTCAGGTTGACGCTGCGGCTTCTGGGGCTGATGGCCTCCTGCATCCTTCTGGTGCATCACGCCAGATGGCGGATGCGGGCTCTGCAGTGGGACCTGAAGTTTCAGTGGGCCCAGCATCAGGGCAACCTATCCGACCATGTCCTGATCTCGGAGGGCACTGCGAGACAGTTGCAGTGGTGGCTTACAGACCGCGATTGGGTCAGGGGCAGATCCCTCTCCCTTCCCCAGCCGGAGCACGTGGTTGTGACGGACGCGTCCCTCCAAGGCTGGGGTGGCCACTTGGGAGAGGCGGAGATCAGAGGCCTCTGGTCTCCGGCGGAGTCCCGGCTCCATATCAACATGTTGGAGCTGCGGGCGATTCGCCTGGCACTGAAGGCATTCCTCCCCTTTGTCAACGGGAGTGTAGTGCAGGTGTTCACGGACAACACCACCGCCATGTGGTACTGCAACAAACAGGGCGGTGTGGGGTCGTGGACCCTTTGCCAAGAGGCTCTGCGCCTCTGGCAATGGCTGGAACGTCAGGGCGTGACTCTGACGGTTCAACACCTGGCAGGTTCTCTGAACGCCAGGGCGGACGAACTCAGCCGTCGGTGCTCGGTGGATCACGAATGGCGTCTGAACTCGGATGTGGCGAGAGGCCTCTTTCAGCAATGGGGAGAGCCTTGGTTAGATCTATTCGCCACAGAAGAGAACGCGCAATGTCATCAGTTCTGCGCGTTGGAGTTTCCAAGACGGCACTCGCTCGGCGACGCCTTTCGGCGCGAGTGGAGTTGCGGTCTGTTGTACGCCTTTCCGCCTATACCACTTCTGCCCAGAGTGCTGAAGAAGATCAGGCGCGACCGGGCCCAAGTTATCCTTGTGGCTCCGGACTGGGCTCGAAGGTACTGGTATCCCGAGCTACTCAGCATGACGGTCGGTCCCTCGATCCGCCTGCCCCTTCAGGAGGACCTTCTGTCGCAGCAGCAGGGGACGGTCCTCCACCCGAACCTGTCCAGTCTCCACCTCCATGCGTGGAGATTGAGCGGCGACAGTTGAGGCCATTTGACTTGCCTCCTGAAGTCTGTGATGTCATTCTGGCAGCCAGGCGTCCCTCCACAAAGTCGGTATACGCCTGCCGGTGGAACAGATTTGTGGCATGGTGCACAGCGAAGGCTGTGGATCCCCTTTCTGCCCCTCTATCTGAGGTTCTCCTCTTCCTCCTTTCCCTTGCCCAGCAGGGCTCTGCTCTGGGCACTATCAAGGGCTATCTTTCTGCCCTTTCCGCCTTCTTGAGGCTACCTGATCAGCCATCTTTGTTCAAGTCCCCTATTGTGTTAAGATTCTTAAAGGGCATCACGCACATGTATCCTCCAGCTCCGTTCGTGATGCCTCAGTGGGACTTGAACCTGGTTTTGACTTTCCTGATGTGCGCTCCCTTTGAGCCCCTTCATTCCTGTCCTCTCCGTCTTCTCACCTTAAAGACGGCCTTCCTGGTAGCCATCACCTCTGCCAGGAGAGTGAGTGAGCTCCAGGCTCTTTCTGTTCAACCTCCTTTCTTGTCTGTTCATCCTGATAAGGTGGTTCTTCGGACCAGACCTTCTTTCCTGCCCAAGGTAGTCTCTGCTTTTCACATTGGGCAGTCCATCACCTTGCCCTCCTTCTTCCCGCCTCCGCATCCTTCAAAGGATGAAGAGCGGCTCCATCGTCTGGACCCAAAACGTGCGCTTTCATTCTATATGGATCGCACACGCCAGTTCCGGGTGGATGACCAACTGTTTGTTGGCTACGTGGGTGAGAAGAAGGGAAGGGCGGTACAGAAACGGACCATCTCTCGGTGGGTCGTCCTGTGCATCAAAGCATGCTACTCTTTGGCTCGGAAGGAGCCTCCTGTTGGGCTGAGGGCCCATTCCACTCGGGCCACGGCGGCTACTACTGCCCTGGGCCGGGGAGTCCCTTTGCAGGACATTTGCCAGGCGGCCACGTGGGCCTCGCTGCACACCTTTGCGAGGCACTACTGCCTGGACAGTCAAGTCCGGAGGGATGGCTTCTTTGGCCGTTCGGTCCTCCAGGACTTTCTGGTGTAGGTTGTATTGGTTCGCAGACCCACCACCGGGGTTGGTATTGCTGGGGTATCTATTCTAAGGTAAGGAATCTAATACTAACCTGTTTCTTTCAGATGAACAAGTTACTTACCTTCGGTAACGATATATCTGTAAGAAACAGTAGTTAGTATTAGATTCCTTACCGCCCCGCCCATCCTCCCCGTTCTGCGAACTGATACCTAGGGTTAGGGACATCCCTTTCAGGGCCCTAGTTTCAAATGGCACCAGTGTTGGTTCTCACATGGCTCTGCGTGTTCTGGCGCGGAAAAGCTGTGTGCAAAGAACTGACGTCAGCGCGCGGAGGCGGCGTCTATATACTCCAGCGACGTCATCACGGCGCACGACGCCGACGACGCGGAGCCGCAGGGGACGCCTGCAGACGACGCCTACCGACGCGCAGGGGTACTGCTACGCAAAAGTTTCCGGATCCAGACTGACGCCTGGGGATATTCTAAGGTAAGGAATCTAATACTAACTACTGTTTCTTACAGATATATCGTTACCGAAGGTAAGTAACTTGTTCAATATGACTTACTATCTAAATGAATAGATGAAGTGGTGTTTGTATAAGTGTGTAGCTAACTAAGTATGTAAGTATGATCCATTGTTTGCATAAGTGAGTAGGATAACTTCATATGTGAATAGGTTGTGTGCTGGTGTGTAATGTCTATATAGGTGTATAAGTATTTTTGATAGTGTTCTATTTTTCATTGACAGCATGTATGAGTGAATCTACAGGTAAGTGATTAGATGTGTGTATACATCTAGGAATCAATGAGTGGGTTTTTAAATACTTGTATTGCTGTGTCAATGGATTCAAATATGATACTCTGTATTTTACAAAGAGTGATGAAAGATTTTACTAGTGTATGAAAAGGTGTATGTGATTGTCACGTGGAAGAGGTCATCAGTTATGTCTTCATTGATGTCATTTGAGATGTCACCAGTGATGTCACTGACCATGTCATGAATGATGTAATATGTGACATCATCAGCAGTGGATTGCGGGTGCGCGAAATATAGTTAGTACAACTAACTATATAGGAGCAATTTCAATGGTTTTGTATGAGTGAAATGTCCAGCTAACTATAACACCCCTAAAACTTATAGTTTTTTGAGTGAATTTCAAAGGTTTTTTAAAAGCTAATTCCTAACTATATAAGGCCTGAAACCTATGGTTTTTTCAGTGAATTTGCAAGGTTTTTAAAATGCTAATTCCTAACTATGTAAGGCCTGAAAACTATGGTTTTTTCAGTGAATTTGCAAGGTTTTTAAAATGCTAATTCCTAACTATATAATGCCTGAAACCTATGTTTTTTTTCAGTGAATTTGCAAGGTTCATTAACTGCTAATTCCTAACTATATAAGGCCTGAAACCTATGGTTTTTTCATTGAATTTCAACGGTTTTTTAAATGACAATTTTTAAATGTATTAATTTGGTTTTTTTTATACTGATTTACTACATTTTTGCAGGCAGGTGTTCAGAGGGCACGCCCCCTTTTTACAACACTCTGCAGCACAACCCCTGGCGCGTTTGCAGAGGAGGAGCTAATTCCCCTTGCATACTGGGGGTCCCTGGGTGGCAACTAGCCCACCAGGAGCCTCCAGTATAAGCCAGGGGGCTGCATTGCAGAGAGGTGTAATGAGGCCACACCCTTTTTTACACCTCTCTGCAACGCAGCCCACGGGCTTGTTTGCAGAGGGGGAACTAATTCCCCTTGCATACTGGGGGTCCCTGGGGGCCAACTAGCGCACCTGGAACCTGCAGTATGCGCCAGGGGGCTGCATTGCAGAGAGGTGTAATGAGGCCACACTCTTTTTTACATCTCTACAGCGCAACCCCTGGCGTGTTTGCAGAGTAGGAACTAATTCCCCTTGCATACTTGGGGTCCCTGGGGGCCAACTAGCCCACCAGGAGCCTCCAGTATGCGCCAAGGGGCTGCGTTGCTTTGCCCCAGGGGCGGCAGTCCCCGGGGAAGTGTGGGGGGGATTGTGGACCCCCCACACTTCTTTAACACTATGCCCCGCGATTTGGTCCCCCCGTGCGGTAATTTTTTTTTTTTTAAACCAACCAGGTTTTAAAAAAAAAGAAAAATTGGTCCTTTTTTGTCCAGGTGGGACCACCTGGGCAGGCCTAGGGTGTCAGGGTGTATCTACCCTGCCCCCTTTTTGTGTTCTTCACGTTTGTTTTTTTGCTTTCTTTTGCCTTTGTCTATCGAGCACAAGATGGATGCCAACACTTCCTGGTTAGAAATGTTGACAGCCAATGAGCATGCAGCTTTCTCTGGAAGGCATGCTGATTGGCTGCCACTGTCTGTCAACACTCCAAACCAGGAAGTGTTGGCAGCCATCTTGTGCCTCGGTAGAACGAAGATGGCAGCATATCTATATAAATACAAATATAAATGCATGCATACATATACATATATGCATACATATGCATGTTATTTACATGAAAGTTTCAAAAACACTAATAAAAGCAAAGCTAAAAAGCCACCTCATTACAAACAGAATGGCTTTAACTTAAACGAGGGCGAGATCTATTGCATTTTCAATACTTGTTTACTTTGGTTCCATCAAGAAGGCATTCAGATGTGTCTCACATTTGCCATAAATTCTGAATGTTAGCACTCTAGTTGCTCATTAGATCACTGTAGTAAAGCTACTGCTCACCAGGGAAGTCTGCTGCTGGTATTCAAAGTGCGTGTTTCAGTCTGCATGTGAGAATTATTTTAATGAAATAGAAGAGGATTTGAGAAGACACTCAAAATGTGCCCTAATTTTTCTTTCTGAAGGACTAATCATACTTTCTATGGCAAAATGAACACCCTCATTTTGTTCCTTTTTAAATTAAATGTTTTCAGACTTACCACTTCATTCCAATCAAGATGGCTTCTGGTGTGCCATACTTTTTTCATAAGTAAGACTGTTAGCGCTCTAGTTGTTCTTTAGAACACTCTGGGACATTCTGTCATTGGGCTATACTTGGGCTACATCTGGGTGATATTTGGGCTATATTTGGTCTCTTTTGTCTCTGGTGGCCATCTTGGGAGACTGCATGTCAGAATTTTTTAATGAAATAGAAGAGGATTTGAGAAGTCACTCAAAATGTGCCCTAATTTTTCTTTCTGCAGCACTAATCATACTTTCTATGGCAAAATATACCCCCTCATTTTGTTCCTTTTTAAATTAAATGTTTTAAGAGTTACCACTTTATTCCAATCAAGATGGCTTCAGGTGTGCCATACCTTTGTAATAAGTAGGACTGTTAGCGCTCTAGTTGTTCTTTATAACACTCTGGGAAGCTGCAGTAGAACACAAAGGAATCAACTGACAGTCTCTGTCCTTGTTGGATGTACATGTTTTACTGAGAATGTCAGACTTCATTCTCACATGACTGAGAAAGATAATGTGAATTTACAGAAAATATGCTTTCAGTTTAGCTTATAGATCCCCTTCCAAACCACTGTGGGAAAAGCATGAGATAATAGTTTTCTTTCAAACATGATTCATGATATCGCAGCAGAAGGCTTTTTCACATGATAAAATCACCTTAGAACACACCACAATTCTTAAAATTAGTATGGTACTATCAACACATGATTTATAATGTAACTAAAATCTTAAAACCTTCTATTAACTGCAATGCTTTTTAATGAGGTGCTATCATGTATATTGGTCCCAAGATGGCTGCCAACAGATCCTGGTTTGGAGTGTTGACATACAGTTGACAGCCAATCAGCATGCAGCTCGTGCTCGGAAAGGTAAGCTTACAGTAAGCTTACAGTAAGCTGCTATAGATATATATATATTTTTTCTCTTTTGATTTTCTCAGGAACTACTGGAGGGATTTTCACCAAATATAGAAAAGGCACTTCTGCATACCAGTCCCTACCATTTTGCCAAGTTTGGTGCAATTCCGTTCAGCCGTTCGGGCTGTAGCAGTGTCTAATCGTCCTATGGAAATTAACATGGGGAAAACACGTTTTGGAACCCCCCTTTTTTCTCGGCCCCCGCTTTACGAATACCCCCAGGGAAGGAGCAGAACTGAGATGGCCAAAATTTTGGAAAATTGCACGCCATTTCCTCAATCGACGCCAAAGTTATTCCTGAGTCGTCAGCTTCGACGACCTCTTCGTCGTCTTCAAAGATGTTCTCCGGGTCAGGCGCTGGCTTCTGCATCGTCTGCCTCGCTGCTCTTCGAATCCGAAGTGTTTTCTTTGAACGAAACTGCGCACAAGCTAAGCAGTCTGCTTCATTGTGTTCAGGTGATAAACACTTGTTACACACAGGATGTTTATCTATGTGTGGGAATTTTGAGTTACAATTGGGGCATCTTTTGAACGGACTTCGTTCCATCGACGAAAGGCCTCTGGTGTCGAAGAAAGGCCGCGTGGCCCGATTCTACGCTGTGAGTAGAAAATAACAGAAAGAAAGTTGTCGTCACCGATCGAATAACAATACCGACGACCCCGAAGGCCTTTTGGCCTTTTAGAAAAGTTTTATATTGATTCCGAACTCCGAGTTGGATATCACATCCGAACCCAATGGCGGAAAAAAATAATCTAAGGATGGAGAGGAAGCCCATGCGCACTGTAGTCCAGGGGAGGAGCCACCTATCTCGTGATACTTCGAAGACTCTTCCAGGGCAACAATGTGCAATCATCCGGACCCAACACTAGGCGGCGATCTATGCACAGATATGAATATCAGCAGCCCTACATGCCAAGAACAGATGCATACTGGTAAGTAGCATATTCCAGTAGGTAATATACACATATTAACCTATAAGTCACTCCTATGGCAGGCCTTGACAATACTGAAGGTAGAGTGCTTGGTTTTGTGTGAGAGGGTGCCCTGGCATGAGCTGAGCCCCACTACAGCTTTGGTAAACCCTTCCTTATAGCTGTTCTATGATACATATACTCTTAAGTGCATTATAACCTCGCGGTAAAGACTAACTTTGGTTTGGATGCATAAAAACGTCGTTTTTGGTATCAAACACTGTGGAATCCTACCCCCCCCCGCCAGTTGTGGCGGCGGGGATAGAATTCCACCCTTCTAGAGGGAGAAGACATGTACACACTGGTACACCCGGTAAATGTTTAAAAGAGCATCTGCATCACAAAATGGATTCTGCTGCCACAGACACGAGTCTGACCTGCTGCTGGACGAAACTCCAGCAGGGGAGGCCTGGACAATAGGTTTCCTGTCCAGGGAGGTGCCAGCACCTCCCCAGACAGGCTTTAGTGTGTTGGGGCAGAGTGGGTTGCGTTCAGTGAATGATTTTCAGACACTGCCTGGGGCACACAAGGTGCTCCATGCGTTTCCCAGTTCAAACCGGTTGCTGGGGCACTCAGCCCCAGCTCTGGCGTGAACCTGGACAAAGGGGAAGGGGTGTAACCACCCCCTCCCCAAGTCCTCCCATAGTTGGGACCCTAGAGTTAGTCCAACCCATAAACTTAGCATAAGTATATGGCCCCAGTCCCTAGGACTTTAGATTACCCTGGATGAAACTCTGATACAGAAATCTTGGACCTTCGACATTCCATATTGACTGGAAGATTGAAGAAATCTCCCTTGGGGTCAAGGAGTGACTCCCCTGTTAAAACAGGCACCAAAGAAGCATCTTGCCGGTCTGTATTTTCAAGGCTCCCGACGGATCCCGAAGAATCTGCAACACAGGACACGGACTTCCAGACATCTCCAAGGCTGACACGAGTTCCCAACAGAGCTGAGACCTGTAGCTATCACGGGAGACGTGAGACCGGAACTCCTGGACATCCTGCAATTTTGCAACTGCACCTACTTCCCAAAGTTTCCCGGAGTTGTGCATTGGGGTACTTGAAGCCCCTGCCCGAGCATCTTTTGCACCAAAGCTTAGAGCCCTACACTCCACGAGTGTTCCGTAGGCCCGCTATAGGAGAGTAGGGTCTGCTTCCTATGTTCACCTCCACTTTTTGCTCTGATCCACTGGTTTTTCGACTCCAAGTGTGGCTGTGGGCCTGCTAATCAGACCCACAGCCAAGCTGTTCTCTCTCTAAATTCTCACCATGTACTTTAGGTATCTGAAAGAGACACGTTATTATTAGATTCCTTACCTTAGAATATCCCCAGGCGTCAGACTGGATCCGGAAACTTTTGCGTAGCAGTACCCTTGCGCGTCGGGAGGCGTCGTCTGCGGCTCCGCGTCCGTCGTGGGCACCATGATGACGTCGTCGGAGTACTTAGACGCCGCCTCCGCGTGCTGACGTCAGTTCTTCTTTTTTCCATCAGAGGCATTCTCCTCTTTGTCAGTGTGCTGCAGAACACTTATAAAGAGGAAACAACGAAGAGAAATAAAGATATTTCTCTTTGTTGCGTCTGGTGGGGAGGAGTACATTTCTGAAGGATTCCCAGGTCTACCAATGTTGGTAAATCTGGGAATATTTCAAAATCCATGGGTGGATGCGTGGGAACACCCACACTACACCCAAGGCACACCTGCCTGTCACAGAGTAATGCAAGGCAGAAAATTGCACTGCCTTGCATACTCTAGATTTATCAAGCCACTAGGGCCTTGCGTGGCTTGATAAATCTCATTTAGGTATTGTGTCGCCCTTGCGTGGCACAAGGGTGACACAAAAACTTGACAAACATGCCCCTTAGGGCACACATGCCAACTGGCTTGCCTCTTAGTTTAATTGTGTCCATGCCCGGTTCTAGCCCTCGCAGTGACAAACCAAAGGCCAATACAAATAGGCATCTTCAATTTAAAACGTTACTCCTAACGTTGTTTTCCTTCCTATTCTGGGAGTTGAGTTATTTGGCCTGGGCTCTTTCTCACAGCCATCCCCAATCACCCAACTGCTTTTAGAAAGGTGGGCTGTGTCATGCAGGAACAATAGGGGCATGGCGAAGGGTGTAGGAGAGTAGGGTCTGCTTCCTATGGTCACCCCCACTTTTTGCTCTGATCCACTGGTTTTTCGACTCTAGTGTGGCTGTGGGCCTGCTAATCAGACCCAGAGCCCAGCTGTTCTCTCTCTAAATTCATACCATGTACTTTAGGTACATATCCAATTGGGTATTGGGTCACCTTTGTGAGCCCCTGTATAGTGTACCATAGGTACCCAGGGCATTTATTTATTTATTTATTTAATTTGTATAGCGCGTTATAACCACAGGGGTCTCTAAGCGCTGATTGTCCAGGTTACGTAGAGGAGTTTGGCATATTACGTGATCTTAGCAGTGCACCTAGAGGCTGCTCCATGCTTGCTTAAACAAAACAGTTTTTAATTCTTTTCTGAAGGCTAACAAATTACATTCCTTCCTTGGTTCCGGGGCCAGTTTATTCCACAGAGCTGGGAGTGTATTGGAGAAAGCACGTCCCCCCACCGTGGCCAGTTTAAAACGAGATTGGGATAAGAAGGTAGCATCCGACGAGCGCAGAGTCCTGCTCGGCGTATATGGAGATAGGCGAGATTTCAAATATTTTGGTGCATTACCATACAGCGCCTTGTGTACAATACACAGTCCTTTAAATACCACCCTCTGCCGAATCGGGAGCCAGTGTAGCTCCTGCATCAGAGGGGACGAGTGGGCCGTCCTGGGTTTCTTGTAGATCAGCCTGGCTGCGTCATTCATAACCCCCTGCAACTTATCTAGCAGCCGCTGGGGTAGCCCTATATACAAGGAGTTTCCGTAGTCCAGCCTAGCCAGGATTGTGGCTGAAACCACGTGTCTCAAGGTGGAAAATGAGAGTAATGCTGAGATTTTTCTCAGTTGTCGCATCAGGCCAATACAGGTACCCACAACCGTAGAGACCTGTTTTCCCATGGAGAGCTTCTCGTCCACGTACAGGCCCAGACTTTTAACTGCGGTCGCCGGTTTCGGTGGCATAGGTGCATCCAAGGCCTACCAGGGGCTGCAGCATGTATTATGCCACCCATGGCTGGCCATCCAAACTGACACAACTTGCTGATCAGTCAGCTGGGGCAAGGTCGTGTAATCACCCCTTGCATAGGTGTAGTATTCCTATACCTATCCTTATATATAGACACATATATACCTATAAGTCACTCCTATGGCAGGCCTTAACAATCCTGGAGGCAGAGTGCTTGGTTTTATGTGAGATAGTGCTCTAGCATGAGCTGAGCCTGTCTGCAGCTTTCGGAACCATGTCCTTATAGCGGTTCTATGATATAGCCATACCATATACTCTTAAGTGCATTATAATCCTCGCGGTTACGGCTAACTTTGATTTGGCTTTATCAAAACATGTCGTGTAAGGTGTCATACGCTTTGGAATGCTTCGTTAACGCTCCAGCCGGATCCCGATGACCTAGCGACGCAGTCTCTGGACTTCCAGACTTCTCTGACTCCGACCCACATCCACAGCAAAGCTGAGACCCGTGGTGGACACGAGAGACGTGGGACTGGACACCCTGCAGTACCTGCTTTTTGCTAACTGTGCAGCTTCTGAGGCGTCCTCGAAGTTGTGCATTGGGGTTTGAGAAGCCCCAACCCCGAGCCGTAAGTGCACCGAAGCTCAGCCCTCCCCACTCCACGAGTGCCGCGTGGTGCCTGTGCCTGCATTTCTCCTCGACGCGTCTTCCCGGTTGCTAGCCCGTTGGCTAGTGGCGTTCCTGAATAACATCACCTTGAAACAACTCCGCTTGCCTGGTTGCTCTGGGCTTGCTCCTGCTTTCCTGTAAAGGGGAAGCTCCCCATACCTTGCTGGTCTGAACTAGAAGCCAATCTTCCCTTCCTGCGTGGGTTGCCTTTGCCAAGGCTTTTTGACTCCAATCCGGAAGCCGGTACCGCTAACAGCGAGATCCTTCGTGAGACAGTTCGTATCCAGCTCCTGGTCGTCGTCGACGCCTCCTGGTCCACGTGGCTGCCGAGACAAGCTTCGCATCTTCACCTGACTTCATCTCAACATTGCCTAGTTCCTTCCTGGTTCCTTCCCGGTCACTGGCTAGTGACCCAGACTCTGTCCCCCCTGCTTTCAGGTCCTTCTCGACTCCGATCCACCCTTGAATCCACCCGGACATCTTCCTCCTGGTCGCCTGCAGCATCTTCTTGCAGCTCTCCATAGAATTCGAAGAAGAAACCCGACACGACTTCACACCTATGCACCCGGCTTCCCTGGGTGAGGTAACTCGAGTACTCCGGTGCTACCGTGGGTAGTAACTATCCAAGTGTCCTAGTTTAACAGGGTTTTCCCGTGGTCCATCCGGAAGTGTCCTAAATCAATTACTTTGTGACTTTTACGTTCCCATTGACTTTCTATGGTAACCCGCGTGTGTGTTTAGACACTGTACACGCGTCCTGTGGGTCTCCTACTCCCAATCCTTTTGTAGTCCTGTGTAGACCCAGCGATTCTCTAGGCCCTAGGCCTATTCACCTTTCCTGCAGTGGTTCTTATACCACTTCTTTAGTATATGGTTCGTGAGGCCCCTATGGCAGAATTGTATTTGTGCAACTTATAGTATGCTTATTGAGTAACTTGTGCTGTATCTCGAACTCTGACCTCATAAAGAGTGCAGAGGGGTTGTGTTAGTAATAAATACATATATATTTGATATATACCTTGTGTGGTGTCCTTTCATTTGGTATTCAAGGGATTATTATTGGTAAAACAATTGGCTTCACATGCTCTCTAAAGTGTTAGCCTAAGACTGCTTTGTCCATGCTACCACTAGGATAGCTGGTCTATAAGGTTGACTTTACAACCATCACCATAAGGGTTGTTTGGACTGGTGCAAAATGCTCACGAGAATAGTGAACATCATATACCAGGCCAACTTCACACACCCGCATCCTACATTTCCGCTCGAGGCTCCTTTGCGATCCCTAGTCCGTTGGCTAGTGGGTCCCCACGAAAGACAATCCTTTGTTTCTTGGGCTTCACTGGATGCTCCAGACGTGCCCTGACTCCCCTCCAAAGGGTGAGTCCCTCAGACCTTGCTGGTCTGCACCGAAGCCAATCTTGTCATCTTGCGTGGGTTGCTGTTGCCAAGGCTTGTTGGGTCCAATCCGAA
This sequence comes from Lissotriton helveticus, assembly GCF_964261635.1. NCBI lineage: Eukaryota > Metazoa > Chordata > Amphibia > Caudata > Salamandridae > Lissotriton > Lissotriton helveticus. The sequence goes on along the minus strand of NC_136063.1, from coordinate 833,680,203 downwards.
TACCAACGCTGCAGCACTCGACATCCTTCGTGGGACAGCTCGAATCAGCTCCTGGTCGTCGTCGACGCCTCCTGGACCTCGTGGCTGAAGAGTCAAGCTTCACCTGCATCACTTGAAAGCACCTGACATTGGCTGGCATCTTCTTGTCGCCATCCTCGTCACTGGCTAGTGACCCAGACTCTGTCCCCTCTGCTTTCAGGTTCTTCTGAGCTCTGAACTACCCTTGGATCCACCCGGACACTTTTCTCCTGGTCGCCTGCAGCCCTTCTGTGCAGCTCTCCATAGGAATCGACGACAAAACCCGACACGAAAAGACACCTATGCACCCGGCTTCCCTGGGTGAGGTAACACAAGTACTTCGGTGCTCCCATGGGTCTTGACTCTCGAAGGGTCTAGTACTTAAGGGGTTCCCTCGCATTCCACTCCTATGTGTCCTTATTCTTTAAAACTGTAACTCTAACTTTCCCCATAGAAGTCAATGGTGATTTGCGGCTGTGTTTAGACACTGCAAGCGTCTCCTGTGGGTCACCTGCGTCTCTACCTTGGGTGGTTCCTGGTTGCCCCAGCGATTCTACAGGCTCTAGGCTTGGTCTCTGTGTTGAGAGTGGTACTTATACCACTTTCTTAGTATATGCCGAGACAAGCTTCGCATCTTCACCTGACTGCATCTCAACATTGCCTAGTTCCTTCCTGGTTCCTTCCCGGTCACTGGCTAGTGACCCAGACTCTGTCCCCTCTGCTTTCAGGTCCTTCTCGACTCCGATCCACCCTTGAATCCACCCGGACATCTTCCTCCTGGTCGCCTGCAGCATCTTCTTGCAGCTCTCCATAGGATTCGAAGAAGAAACCCGACACGACTTCACACCTATGCACCCGGCTTCCCTGGGTGAGGTAACTCGAGTACTCCGGTGCTACCGTGGGTAGTAACTATCCAAGTGTCCTAGTTTAACAGGGTTTTCCCGTGGTCCATCCGGAAGTGTCCTAAATCAATTACTTTGTGACTTTTACGTTCCCATTGACTTTCTATGATAACCCGCGTGTGTGTTTAGACACTGTACACGCGTCCTGTGGGTCTCCTACTCCCAATCCTTTTGTAGTCCTGTGTAGACCCAGCGATTCTCTAGGCCCTAGGCCTATTCACCTTTCCTGCAGTGGTTCTTATACCACTTCTTTAGTATATGGTTCGTGAGGCCCCTAGGGCAGAATTGTATTTGTGCAACTTATAGTATGCTTATTGAGTAACTTGTGCTGTATCTCGAACTCTGACCTCATAAAGAGTGCAGAGGGGTTGTGTTAGTAATAAATACATATATATTTGATATATACCTTGTGTGGTGTCCTTTCATTTGGTATTCAAGGGATTATGGTTTGTGAGGCCCCTAGAGCAAAACGTATACTGTGCTAATTTACTTTGTGCTAATTAAGTTCTTCTACTGTACTTTTGCCTCCAGCCTCATAAAGAGAGTAGAGGGGTTGTGTTTTGAATAAAGACATATTTTATATATATTTTATATATATATATATATATATATATAATATCCTGCTCCTGTGTCTGCCACAAAAATAAGGGAACACTCGAACAGCTGCAAAGGTATGACCCATAACCTTTATTGATTGGTATGGATTGCACACGCCGCAGGCAGGATAGCAGTACCTTCGTGTGCAATCCATACCAATCAATAAAGGTTAAGGGTCATACCTTTGCAGCTGTTCGAGTGTTCACTTATTTTTGTGGCAGACCCAGGAGCAGGATATTCATACGGCAGCCCAGCCGTGAGGAGAGCACCACCCTGTGTAATACGGGGGTCACGAGAAAAGAATCTTACCTACCTCGGTGTGGGGCAGCTGTGATGGATAAGGATTTAAGGTGCACGTGGGGGGCTCATTCAGAGCTTGGACTCTTAAAAGAGTAGCAGTTACGAAAGTGCGTCCATCAAGGGAATTAAGGACTTCAACTCCCACAATGCGGTGGGCACGATATGGCTCAAGAAATCCACATATGGGAGTATGCACGTGATCTCCGTCGCTAAGCCTCTGAGGAAGAATTAATTGAAACGCGTCAGGCATGACGAAGGTACTGCTATCCTGCCTGCGTGCGTGTGCAATCCATACCAATCAATAAAGGTTAAGGGTCATACCTTTGCAGCTGTTCAAGTGTTCCCTTATTTTTGTGGCAGACCCAGGAGCAGGATATATATATATATATATATATATATATATATATATATATATATATATATATATATATATATATATCTCTTCGGGGCTTCACTTCTACGACACGTAGTGTCCCTGCCTTGCCGCAAATCCCTATGGGGCTCCCTGTGGCGTCGCATGTGGTCTCCGGGACTCTGGGTTCGTCCCCGAGTTGCCCTCTGAGCAGGCGGCTGCCTCACCAGAGGCCGAAGGCTTCCTCCCCGGCGGAGCCGCGTGTGGAGGCCGGGACCTGGGGTGCTTTCCAGAGTCCCTCTCGGTCCTCTACGCGGGAGGCTGCCCCATGTGAGGTCGAGCCGGCGCCTTTTCGGCGCCGCTTCTTAGCTGACCGGCTCCGATCCCGTCCCATCCCCCTGGAGAGCCTGTGGTGGTGGTGGTCAACTCGGCGCCGCCAGTGCCCCCTCCAGCGCCGCTCGACGTCAAGCCTGCACCTGTGCCGGATTCCACAGCGCCGTGCTGGCGTCAGGTCCTTGAGTCGTCTCCTGAGGAGATTCCCTCCTGTCCGGAAGGTTGTCACCTGCTGGTTTCTTCCTCTCCGGAGACTTGGCACCGCATTGTTGCTTTTTCACCGGCATCTTCCAGGGAGGGTACCTCGCCGTCCCCGCAGCCTAAGTCCTCGGACCCTCTTTTCCGCAGTTCACTGTTGGGTCCTCCACCAGCTTCTCTGCCCTCCCTGGGGGTCCCTCAGGTTCCCCACTCGTCCGTGGATCCCGCACCATTCCGGGGCTGGCCGCATCCCCCTATAGCTGGACTTGGGGACAGACGACTCCGCTTGCAGCCGTTGCCCATGGAGGAATTGCTTTCACCCCCACGGCGCCCTACGGAGGCCAGTGTAGCCTTTGCTCAAGCTATTTCCACGGCCGCTGGCATTTTGCGGATGGGTGAACCTGTCACCCCATTCCCTACAGATAATCTCTTAGAAGTTCTCCACCAGAGCTCTGGTGGACGGGAGCTGTTCCTTCCTTTTGAAGCGTCGCCACATAATTTTCTTCTGGGGGCTTGGGGGCGCCCTGCCATGGGTGATCCGGTGTCTCAGCCGCTCCTGCATCGCCACCGTCCTGCTCCGCATGACCCAGTTTGCCTTTCCTTCCACCCTTCTACTCAAGTCTCTCTTCTGCGGACTGCCATTCTGTCCTTGCCTGTGGTGGGGTTTCCTCCGTCTCGGGAGGCCCGGTGGTTGGATTCCTGGGGGTGTAACATCTTCGCTTCATCCAGTGCTGCCTTGCGGGTGCTCAACACTCTTTGCGTGTTGGCTAGGGCTACCTCCAGCCTGTGGGATTCTGGGGAGTCACTTCTTTCTCATGTCTCCCATGAGGGTGCCCACACTAATCTACGACACCATGTGTTGGATGGTCGGGAGTTAGCTGCGTTTATTCTCCGTGCGGCCTTGGATGTTGCCATGCTCTCGGCCGTGCTATGGCCACTTCTGTGGCTCTCCGTCACCATGCTTGGCTGCGGGATGCTGTTTTTCCTGAGAATATTAGGGTGCGTCTGGTTGACCTGCCCTTTGATGGGGTCCTTTTGTTTAACACTCATGCGGACTCCGCCATTCTGCGTCTCCTTGCGGTACTCCGTCCGCCTCCCCCTCCGTAGGCTGGCTTGTTGATCCTCTGGGGCATGGTGGGAGGTGTTATCCCACCTGCTCCTGGAATCTGGTGTTTTTGAGTGTCCGGGACCTGTAACGGCTTGGAGCCGACTGCCGGACTTCAAGCAACTTTCGGGACCGCTAACGCAAAGTCTTCGGTGCCATGGCCCGGCAGTCTGAGCACGACTTTGGGTCGTGGTTGCGCCCCAGGCAGTAGAGACACGCGCGGTGTGGGTCCGTCACCGGCATCATGCGATGACAGTCCCTGCAGAACTTTAAATTGGACATCCCAACGGCACCAGGAGTCGATCCACTCGAGAAACAGAGACAACAAGGTCTCGAAAAACTCAGTCAAAAATGGACTGGGGGTACCGCTCTCTCCGGATCTGCGCTTGCTGGCGCGGAAAAAGAAAGTACTGACGTCAGCGACCGAGGGCGGCGTCTAAGCAGCTGCCCCGACGTCAACTCGGCAACCACAAAGCCAACGAATGACGCGGAGCCGCACAACGCCACCTTCCGATGAGCAGGGGTACTGCTGACGAAAACTTTCGGATCCAGGCTGACGCCTGGGGGTAATTCTAAGGTAAGGAATCTATCACTATGTGTTTCTTTCAGATGAAGAGTTGATTCCCATCTCAATACATCCCCTGAGGCAAAGCAGGACTAAGCCACATTACCACCCATACCTCACCACAAACACAGGAAAGGGAGTCGGGCAGTCCTGGGAAGTCACTTCCATACAGGACAGGGAGAACAAAGCAGGTGGACTTTGATCAGTCAGATCCTCAAGTCGAGCTTGCAAGAGCAGCCAAAGGAAGAGTAAGTGATGGGAGTTGACTCTTTATGGTTCTTGTGAGAAGTTGGCCTGGTATATGATCACTATTCTAGTGAGCACCTTGCACCAGTCCAAACAACCCTTATGGTGATGGTTGTAAGTCAACCTTATAGAACAGGTATCCTAGTGGTAGCGTGGACAGAACAGTCTTAGGCTAAAAGACTCTACAGGGCGTGTAAAGCCAGCTGTTTTACCATATGTAACCCTTGAATATCAAATGAAAGGACACCACACAGGATATATATAAAATATATATGTATTTATTTCTAACCCACTCCTCTGAACTCTTTGAGGTCAGAGACCAAAGCACATAACAAGACACTTAGTTATTATACGTTAAGTTGCACAATTTACGGTTAGGCCCTAGGGGCGAAGCAAACCATATATTAAGAAAGTGGTTTAAGTACCACGTCACGAGAAAAGGAAAGACCTAGGGCCTAGGGAATCGCTGGGGCTAAACGGTCTTAATAATAGTTTAGAGGTAGGAGGCCCACAGGCGGCGCGTGCAGTGTCTTTACACACACGAGGGAATCAATGCAAAGTCAATGGCAACTTAGAAGTTAGATTTAGAAGGATTCAGGACACTTCCGGTTTAGCTAGGAGGAAACAACTAGAGACTTAGACACTTGTATAGTCACTCCCCTTGGGAGCACCGAAGTACTAGCGTTACCTCACCCACGGACGGCGGGTGCATAGGTGTGAAGATTTGTCGGGTTTCGGCGTTTGATCCTATGGAGACCTGAAGCAAAGAGGCTGCAGGTGATCAGGAGGAAGATGTCCGGGTGGATCCAGGAGTGGATCGAGGGTTAAGGGGACCTGAAAGCAGAGGGGACAGAGTCTGGGTCACTATCCAGTGACCGGGTGGAACCAGGAAGGAACCAGACAACGTCAAGGAGCAATCAGGTGCTGTCTTGAAGCTTGTCTTGGCAGCCACGTGGACCAGGAGGCGTCGACGATGACCAGGTGCTGGAGACGAACTGTCCCACGAAGGATCTCGCAGATGGAGGGGTCGACTTCCGGATTGGAGTCAACAAGCTTTGGCAAATGCAGCCCACGCAGGATACAACAAAGGCTTCTGGTGCAGACCAGCAAGGTCTGAGGTGCTTCACCTTTGCAGGGAAGCAAGGGCCAGTCTGGAGCCAACCAGACCAGCGATGTGGTTAAAAAGGTTGTCGTCACAGAGGCTACTAGCCAACGGGCCAGTAACCGGACAACACATCGAGCAGAAGAAAAGCAGAAGGGCCCCACGCAGAACTTGTGGAGTGTGGGGGGCTGAACTTCCTCGCAGATGGAGCTCGGGATCTGGGTTTCTCAATCCCCAGTGCACAGCTTCGAGGGTACCTCAGGAGATGCACAGGTAGCAAGTTGCAGGCTTTCCAAGATGTCCGGTCCCACGTGTCTCGTCACCTCCACGGATCCCAGCTATGCTGCAGTCGTGAAGAGAGGGTCAGAGAGGTCTGGAAGTCTGGGTCTTGTCAGGCTCTGTGCTCAGGTACCGGCGGGAACGTCGACAAAGCAAGCCGTTGATTTGCTGGATGGTGCCTGGTTGCCCAGGGTGGTCACTCCTTGGCCACAAGGGAGATTCTTCAGTCTTCAGCTTAAGCAGAATGTCGAAGGTCCAGCGTTTCGTGTCAAGTTTCAATTCAGGATTAATCTAAAATCTCAGGACTCGGCTCCCACCTCTATACAACTAAAAGTACACTGGTTGCCTGTGGCACAACGAACTCTGTTTAAATCCCTGGTTCTCGCTTTCAGAGCTACGCATGATCAAGGACCCCACTATTTGAGAAAGCGTTTCTCCATGTATGTCCCCAATCGCGGTCTCAGATCGGCCAATCCGTGTTGGATGGTCCTTCCTCGCTTTCAGCGTGCCCGGCTGGGTGGACAGTCCATCTGTGTGATAACAGCTAGAGCCTGGAATGCTCTCCCCCTGAAACTTCGCGCTATTCAGGACATAGGTCTTTTCAAAAAAGCTTTAAAAACACATTTTTAATACAACATCCTGATTTCCCCCTCTCTGTCACTCTGCCAACTTGCACGAGCTCGCGCCAGGATACTCCATGTAGGAGAGTAGGGTCTGCAATCCTATGATCACCCAGATTTTTGCTTTTTGCTTCACTGGTTTACGACTTTCCCTGGCTGTGGGCCTGCTAATCAGACCCACAGCCTAGCTGTTCTCTCTATTCCAAATTGTACCCAGGTACTGAATTGGCACTGGGCCCTCTCCAAGTCCCTGTACCCAGGGCAGAGGTGCACCCAGAAGTCTCCCAGGGGCTGCAGCATGTATTATGCCACCCCTGGGCTGACTAACTAAACAGACACAACTGGCTGCTTGACAGCTGGGGGCAAGGTGGTGTAATCACCCCTGCTCTAGATATAGTATACCTATATCTAAACCTAAAATGGGCACACAGATCTCCTATCAGTCACTCCTATGGCAGGCCTTAACAATCCTGAAGGCAGAGTGCTTGGAATCGTGTGAGATGGTGCTCTGGCGTGAGCTGAGCCTGTCTGCAGCTTTCGGGATCTATCCCTTAGCCGTTTCCATGATAGCCTCAGACCATATACTTTTAAGTGCCTTATAATCCTTGCGGTTATGGTAACTTTGGTCTGACATTATCTAAACATGTCGTGTAAGGTGTCATACGCTTTGGAATACTACCCCCTCGCCAGTTCTGGCGACGGGGGTAGCATTCCACCCCTCTAGAGGGAGAAGACATGTTGGTAGCCTGTAACCCCGGTTAAAGTTGGACATAGCCTCAGCTCCACAAAATGGATGCTGCCACCGAGACACAAGTCTGACCTCCTGCTGCTGGGAGTCCTTCCAGCGAGGAGTGCTTGGACAAAGGGTTTCCTGTCAGGGGCGGTGCCAGCACCATCCCAGACAGGGTTTTGTGTATCCCAGGTAGGCAGGGCTATAGAGGAAGGTGACTGCAAGTGGCACCCCGGTGCTCACTATGCATAGGCCGGCTTGAACCAGTTCCAGGGGCACAGCAGCCCCTGAGCTGGGGAAAAGCCCGCCAAAGGAGAGGGGTGTAACCACCCCCCTCCTAGTCCCACCCATAGGGCAGGACTTAGTCGCGTGCCAGCCCCCTTTCTCAGGATAAAGGTAGGAGCAGGCCCCCTTCCAAATTAGATCTTTGAATCCTGAACCGACTTTCTACGAAAGGAACTCAAGACTCTTCTCAAGATTTCTCCCTTGTGACTAAGGAGTAGTCACCCTGCAGCAGCAGGCACCATCCAAGCATTGCGGTCTGCTGTAAGTCTCTCCTCCGGATCAAGACTGCCCAGCTCGACGAGAACCGGCTTCCCTGGCACCTCTGACCTCTACCTGCATCATCAGCCCAGCTGGGATTCGTGGGTGTGACGAGACCTCGAGGGACCGACCATCTTCAAGACTGCACGACGCTTGCCCAGCACGACTCCCGAGTGACCCTCGACCGAGTGCTTTGGGGTTTGAGAAGCCCCAACCCTGAGCAGCTCCAGCACCGAAGTTCAGCCCCCTTGCATCCACGAGATCTGCGTGGGGCCCTTCTGCTCTTAGCTGCTCACCGCGTTGTCCAGGTCACTTGCCCGTTGGCTAGTGACCCTCCAGACGATGTCCTACGTTTGTTTCACCGCTGGTCTAGCTCCTCTGGACTGGCCCTTGTCTCCTCTTGAAGGGGAACCTCCTAGGACCCTCCTGGTCCACCCCAGATGCCATTTTGTGTCACCGCGTGGGCTTGCCTTAGCCAAGGCTTGTTGCCTCCTTCACCGGATCCAGCATCGCCAGCAGCAGACATCCGACGTGGGACAGCTCGCAGACCTCCAGCCTGGTCGACATCAGCGCCCTGGTCCGTGCAGCAGCAGAATCCAGTGTCACCTCTTCACCTGGCTGAGTGACCTCGTCCGGTGCCATCCTGGTGCCCACCTAATCACTGGCTAGTGATTCAGAACTTGGTCCCCTCTGCTTACAGGTATCCTTCTTCAGCTGATCCAGCCCTTGGATCAGCCCGGAACATCTCCACTGTTCGCCTGCCAGCAACTTACACTTCAGGCTCCTGGTTCGTCAACGAAGAAACCCGACGACACTTGAACCCTATGCAGCCGCAGCCCCTGGGCTAGGTAAACCGAGTACCCCGGTGCTCCAGCGTAGATCCACTCTCTAAGTGTCTAGATCCACTTTCGTTTTTGACCTACCTAGTCGGGTTCGCCCGAAAACACTAACTTTGCATTTACTAGAATCCATAGACTTTGTTCCGCATCCCGCGTGAGAGTTCCCACTCTGCACACGACGTCCCTAGGCCTCCTGCTAGTAATCTATAGGTTCAGTAGTCCAGTCCTAGCGATTCCACAGTCTATGAGAGTAGTACTTACCTGCTAGTAATTTCGCATTCCACTTGTATAGTATATGGTTTTTCGTGCCCCTCGGGCATTTGTGTAAATTGTGCGACTTTAAGTATTTCTTTAAGAGTTTTGTTGTGTGCTTAGCTCCCTGTCTCATAAAGAGCCAGGGTAGTCTTGTTATAAATAAATATCTGTTTATTTTCATAACAACTTGTGTGGTGTCCTTTCACTTGGTGTTCAAGGGGTATATGTGATGGTAAAACAGCTGGCTTAACACGCCCTCTAGAGTTTAGCCTTAGACTGCTCGTATCCATGCTACTAGGATAGCTGGTCTATCAGGTTGACTTACAACCAATCATCAATAAGGGTCGTTTGGAATGATACATAGTGACCATTTAATAGTGAGCACTGCATATCAGGCCAACTTCTCACACTCCAGAATAATTGCGCGCGATATAAAACTCTCTATAACATAACATAACATAGGTCCCTCCTATGGGTGGGACCAGGAAGGGGGGTGGTTACACCCCCTTTCCTTTGACTAGTTTTGCGCCAGAGCTGGAGCCGGAGTGCCCCAGCAACCGGTTTGAACCGGGGTATGCATGGAGCACCTAGGGTGCTCCAGGCAGTGTCTCAGTCTATTCAGCCCTCCCTGTCCCAATACACAAAGTCCTGTCTGGGGTGGTGCCCGCACCTCCCCAGGCAGGAAACCTATTGTCCAAACCTCCGTGACTGGAAGGACTCCCAGCAGCAGGAGGTCAGACTTGTGTCGGTGGCAGCAGCGTCCATTTTGTGACGCTGGGGCTCTGGTTACTTTTAACCAGGATAGTCAGCAACAACATGTCTTCTCTCTCTAGAAGGGTGGAATGCTACCCCTGTCGCCAGAATTGGCGAGGGGGTAGTATTCCAAAGCGTATGACACCTTACACGACATGTTTTGATAGAGCCAAACCAGCGTTAGCATTTAACCGCGAGGTTCATAATGCACTTAAGAGTATATGGTATGGCAATATCATAGAACAGCTATAAGGACATGGTTTCGAAAGCTGCAGACAGGCTCAGCTCATGCTAGAGCACCATCTCACACATAACCAAGCACTCTGCCCCCAGGATTGTTAAGGCCTGCCATAGGAGTGACTTATAGGTTACTATGTGTCTATATATAAGTAGATATAGGAATACCATACCTAAGCAAGGGATGATTACACGACCTTGCCCCAGCTGAGTGATCAGCCAGTTTTGTCTATTTGAGTGGCCAGCCAGGGGTGGCATAATACATGCTGCAGCCCCTGGTAGGCCTTGGTTACACCTATGACCCGAGTACCTAGGGTACACTTCTACAGGGGCTGAGAAGGTGAACCAATTCCCAATCGTGTATGCACCTAGAGTACATGGTGTAGTCTTTCATGGTGGGCAAGATGGCCGACGCTGGGTTGCGGTGAGCAGTCGCCCCTATCCCCTCTCCAGCCCTAAAACTCTAGACATATGATTTGGCGATGCTGAATACCCCTAAATGGCCCCTGAATCGACACGGAATGCGGGCTTTAGATTGCTAGGCTCATTTGGCACATTTGGAGTGAGGAGCTACGAGCACGCCATAAATTATACTGCGAGGAGTTTGCTGGGTATAACCTGGCTCAGGAGAAGAGTTAGAGTCCTGATGAGCGCGATTGGGCTCAAGAAGAAACAGCAGCCACAAGCAGCTAAAATGCCCGTACGGACTACGAGGCAGGAAAGGGAAAAGGAAAAACCGGTGACGGGGATAGAGGCTGCGGGCGCTGAGGATGGTCCCGCACGAAACCTCGGTGCAATCCAAAAGACGGGAGCCCCATTAGGAAAGAAGAAAACAGAGCAAAAGGCAAAAGCAGACCTTAATGAACAGGACAGCCCCGCGGCACTCCGGACTGTGACAGCAAGTAAAGCGGGAAGAATCGTTGGGAGGCCGAAGGGCAAAGAATCGGCATTGCGCCAGCCTACCTTAACAGAGGCTTTCTCCCCAAAAACATTACCACAGCACAATGAGGGCATGGAAAGCGGCAGAGTCAGCGGAGACAGTGGCATCAGCAGAGCTGGCAAAGCCGGGAGAAATCCAGATCTCCGAGAGAACGTCCTCGAGGACGCTGAGAACGCAGAGACTGAGGTTGCTAGGCAACGCCGCAGACCCGACCCAGAGCACGAGCCTGTCTCACCCGCGGAGGCGTCTGATGCAGGACAGGCAGAACAGACAGACGGCAGGAAGGACAATCCTACAGACACGCTGAGCTGCAGAGAAAAAACCGGTGGAGGCTCGGGCCGGTCTGAAATTGGTAATGCTGACATGATGGGAGCCTTAATGTTGCTAGAGGAAGAAATGAAATCTGCGAAGGGGGGGGGGGGACCCCTAATACGTGGGGCAGCACCCTTAGCCTCGCAAGCAGAGATGGCGCGGGGGAAGTAATGGAAAAGGGTGAAGGAGGGTCTGTCGAAGGAGATTGCTTTTACTCCCTCAATGAGGATTCCGAGTCAGATCAAACCAGTCTGGGGAGCTCAGAGGGGACCTCCGGTTCAGAGTCTAGCACGGATAAAGACACTATCCAGAAGAAGAAATCACTAAAATTAAGCAGACAGCTTTCAGGGGGAATGGAGGGGTCTCAAAGACGGTTAGTTTGGGACTACTCTGCAACTTCGCAGTCATACCGGGAGGAGGATCTTAACACCACGGAAATACCGCCTGGGGGCTCAGCGCAACAGATTCCTGTGGACCTCTTGTTTAGTACCCTTAAACAAATGCAAACGGAGGCCAGGACTGAAAGCCGGAGAGCAAGGCAAGCCTCAAAATAGATCCAGAATACAATGAGGAAAATGAACAAACTATATGATGGACTGGTAGAATGGGTAACTGAAGTTGAAGAACGAACAGGCAAGTTGGAGGACGACGTCGGAAGCTGGCAGACCTTCAAGACAGATCAGGAAAAACTCTCAGAAGACTTCCAATGGAAACTGGAAGATTTTGAAAATAGACAGCGACGGAATAACATTAGACTCCTGGGTGTGGCAGAGGGGATTGAAGGGCAGGACATGAGACGATTTGTGGTGAACTTGTTGCAGGGGGCCTTTCCTGAGTCAGATTGGCAATGGGAGAAGGAGATACAACGGGCACATAGGTTCCCATTCACAGTGAAGCAGGGGTTGAGAAAGGATGGTCAGGGCTCTTTTCCCAGAGCGATCCTAGTGAATGTTGGAACATCTGGGGTTTGAAGTTTTAGCAAATACTAGACAAGGGACAAAAACGAGAGGAGTGGCAGTACTGGGCAGAAATAGAGATGTAGTAGTAAGAAGAAAGGAGGAGGACCAATGGGGTAGATGGGTCATTCTCGAAATTTGTTTTAAAGGGGAAACTTTAACTTTGGTTACAATATACGGCTCCACTGAGGATGATCCGGATGTCCTGCAATTTCTGGATGTAGAACTGGCTCAATGGCCGGAGCCTATTGTATGCTGTGGGGACCTTAATATCCATGATCTGAAAGAAACAGGTTAGTATTAGATTCCTTACCTTAGAATATCCCCAGGCGTCAGTCTGGATCCGGAAACTTTTGCGTAGCAGTACCCCTGCGCGTCGGTAGGCGTCGTCTGCAGGCGTCCCCTGCGGCTCCGCGTCGTCGGCGTCGTGATGACGTCGCTGGAGTATATAGACGCCGCCTCCGCGCGCTGACGTCAGTTCTTCTTTTTTCCGCGCCAGTTAGCGCAGATCCGAAGAGCAGTACTCCGGTCTTTTGACCAAGTTTTTGTTAACTATATATCTTCTAACGGTGCCGGTAGGATGCCCGGTTTCAAGAGTTGCGACGGTTGCGACCGCATGATGTCGGTCACCGACCACCATCGACTCTGCCTCCGGTGTCTGGGCGCGGACCACGACGTGGAGTCCTGCGTCGACTGTCGGGCCTTGACTGGTAAAGCTAGGCGGGAGCGGTCCCGCAAGCTTCTCGAGCTCCGAGTGTCGGCCCCGCGTCGAGAGCGGTCCCGGTCCGGTCGGAGGTCGAGGGAGCGGTCGAGGGAACGATCGCGGAGCCGCCATGAGCGCTCCGGGAGTCGCCACCATTCATCCGGTTCGTCAGGTAAGCATCGCAAGAAGTCGGGGCGTCGTCATCGCACCCCCGACTCCCCCCGACGTCCGCGTGATGCGGCCGGGGGTTCGGGTGGCCCCGCGTGGGTCGCCGGCGCCGTCTACCCCATACCCGTCGGTCCCTGGGGAAGACGCGTCGCGCGAGGAGATCGAGGAGTTCCTCATGGCGATGAGGGCGAGGTCTCCTCCGGCGGGGCCTACGGCGCCTGCGGGCCCGTCGGTCCCGTCTGGGGGCCCGAGCGGTTCGGGTGCTTCCCCGACGCCGCCGGTGGCTCCGGCCCCGGCGCCGCTGGGCCCCTCAGGTTCGTCGCCGGCTGGTCTACCGGCCTCTCCGGCGTCGATTCCGTTGAGCCAACCCGTGGTGCCGCCTCCGCGCGGCGCCGTGACTCCGCCGTCGGTTCCGGCCGGCGTCGGGTCCCCGGCGCCGCGCGGCGCCACCCCCACTCCCTCTCTGACTCCTGACCCGGAGTCGGACCGACGTCGGCCGACGCCGGATCCGGCGCCGATGGGGCCCATTGACCCCGAGGTCTATATCGTCGACCCTGACTACGGCGATGGGGACGAATATGATGAGGGTTGGGAGGGGTCTGATGACCCTTTATCCCGTGCCTGCCAGTATGATGTGGACTGGGTAGGTGACTTGGGTGATGCCAGTGGTCTGGACGAGTCGCCCAACCCTGGGTTTGTCTCGCCTTCCCCTGTGGCGTCTGAGGCGGGGGCTGCCTATTCGGTGGTCCTCATGAGGGCTGCCAAGGCCTTGAACCTGGAGCTCCCTGTCGCTAAGGTCAAACCTAACATTCTGACTGAAGTGTTTAAACCGCAGTCATGCCCTCAGGAGCCTCTGCTGCCTTTTAATGAGGCCCTGACGGATGTCCTTTTGGGCACCTGGTCCAGGCCCGCTTCCGGTGCACCGGTTGACCGAAACGTGGCCAGGCGTCACCGTCCGTGCTCGGACGACCCTGCCTTCCTCTCCACCCACCCCTCCCCGGAGAGTCTGGTGATCCAGGCCTCCACTTCACAGTCCGCATTCCCGTCGGCCCCGCCCGATCGGGAATCGAAGCGATATGACCAATTTGGCAAAAAGGTCTTTTCGTCTTTGAGCGCTGGGCTGCGGTCTTGTAATACCTCGTGCCTCTTGGGCCGCTACACCCACTCCCTGTGGGATGTGGTCGCGGAGTGTTTGCCGAAATGCCCGCAGGATGTGCGGGACAAGCTCAACCAGGCCTTGGTTGAAGGCCGGGACGCGGCGAGGTACTCGATCAGGTGTGGTCTTGACACGACCGACTCGCTGGGACGGGCTATGTCCACGACGGTGGCGATTCGTCGCCATGCTTGGCTGAGATCTGCCAACTTCTCGCCGGACGTCCAGAATGCCCTCATGGACATGCCATTTGATGGCAGTCGCCTGTTCGGTGACAAGGCGGACAACGCGCTTGAGCGCTTCAAGGACTCCAGGGTCACGGCCAAGTCCTTGGGTCTTTCGACCCAGCGCCAGCAGACGGGTTTGTTTCGCCCCTTTCGTGGCCAAGGGAGGGGCGGTCCCACGCGTGCTGCCAGCCACGCGCCGCAGAACGCTCCCCAGCGCGGTGGCGGCCGTGGATTCCGCCGTGGTGGCGGTAGAGGGCAGCGGCGAGGTCAGTCCACACCTCCTCCCGCTGCAGCCTCCAAGTCTTCCTAGTCCGAGCTTTCGAGCTCACGTAACGCCAGTGGGTGGCAGGGTTCGCCATCACCACTCCCGCTGGCGCGCGATTACATCGGACAGGTGGGTGCTGCAGCTCGTCCGAAGGGGCTACTCCCTCCCCTTCGAGACCACTCCTCCAGCCATGCCACCGCAGAACCACCGTGTGTCGGGGGACCACTTGACACTTCTGCAGGAGGAAGTTACGGCCCTCTTGGCCAAGGGGGCCATCGAGCGCGTTCCTGGGCCAGAAGTAGGGCGTGGTTGCTACTCCCACTACTTTCTGGTACCCAAGAAGGACAAAGGAGGCCTGCGTCCTATCTTGGACCTACGGAACGTCAACGGCTTCCTCCGGAAGGAGAAGTTCAAGATGTTGACTTTGGCTCAGGTCTTGGCTGCTCTGGACCCACAAGACTGGATGGTAGCGTTGGACTTGCAGGATGCGTATTTTCACATCCCCGTCCTGCCGGCCCACCGGCGTTACCTGCGGTTCACGGTAGGCCACGAGCACTTTCAGTTTATCGTGCTCCCTTTCGGCCTTACCAGCGCCCCACGGGTGTTCACGAAAGTGATGGCGGTGGTCGCAGCTCAAATGCGCCGGTTGGGGGTTTCAGTCTTCCCCTACCTCGACGACTGGCTGTTGAAGGCGGGCTCGCCCCAGACAGTCGTCCACCACCTTCAGATGACGGCAGACCTCCTGCACGAGCTGGGGTTTTCCATCAATGTGCCGAAATCACACCTGTGTCCCTCTCAAAAACTCCTTTTCATCGGAGCGGTTCTCGACTCGGCGCAGTTTCGGGTTTATCCTCCGGAACGGCGGGTCCGGGATATTCAGGCTCTGATTCCCATCTTTCAGCCGTTATCCCGGGTTTCGGTCAGGTTGACGCTGCGGCTTCTGGGGCTGATGGCCTCCTGCATCCTACTGGTGCATCACGCCAGATGGCGGATGCGGGCTCTGCAGTGGGACCTGAAGTTTCAGTGGGCCCAGCATCAGGGCAACCTATCCGACCACGTCCTGATCTCGGAGGGCACTGCGAGACAGTTGCAGTGGTGGCTTACGGACCGCGATTGGGTCAGAGGCAGATCCCTCTCCCTTCCCCAACCGGAGCACGTAGTTGTGACGGACGCGTCCCTCCAGGGCTGGGGTGGCCACTTGGGAGAGGCGGAGATCAGAGGCATCTGGTCTCCGGCGGAGTCCCGGCTCCATATCAACATGTTGGAGCTGCGGGCGATTCGCCTGGCACTGAAGGCACTCCTCCCCTTTGTCAACGGGAGTGTAGTGCAGGTGTTCACGGACAACACCACCGCCATGTGGTACTGCAACAAACAGGGCGGTGTGGGGTCGTGGACCCTTTGCCAGGAGGCTCTGCGCCTCTGGCAATGGCTGGAAAGTCAGGGCGTGACTCTGACGGTTCAACACCTGGCAGGTTCTCTGAACGCCAGGGCGGACGAACTCAGCCGTCGGTGCTCGGTGGATCACGAATGGCGTCTGAACTCGGACGTGGCGAGAGGCCGCTTTCAGCACTGGGGAGAGCCTTGGTTAGATCTATTCGCCACAGAAGAGAACGCGCAATGTCATCAGTTCTGCGCGTTGGAGTTTCCAAGACGGCACTCGCTCGGCGACGCCTTTCGGCGCGAGTGGAGTTGCGGTCTGTTGTACGCCTTTCCGCCTATACCACTTCTGCCCAGAGTGCTGAAGAAGATCAGGCGCGACCGGGCCCAAGTTATCCTTGTGGCTCCGGACTGGGCTCGAAGGTACTGGTATCCCGAGCTACTCAGCATGACAGTCGGTCCCTCGATCCGCCTGCCCCTTCAGGAGGACCTTCTGTCGCAGCAGCAGGGGACGGTCCTCCACCCGAACCTGTCCAGTCTCCACCTCCATGCTTGGAGATTGAGCGGCGACAGTTGAGGCCATTTGACTTGCCTCCTGAAGTCTGTGATGTTATTCTGGCAGCCAGGCGTCCCTCCACAAAGTCGGTATACGCCTGCCGGTGGAACAGATTTGTGGCATGGTGCACAGCAAAGGCTGTGGATCCCCTTTCTGCCCCTCTGTCTGAGGTTCTCCTCTTCCTTCTTTCCCTTGCCCAGCAGGGCTCTGCTCTGGGCACTATCAAGGGCTATCTTTCTGCCCTTTCCGCCTTCTTAAGGCTACCTGATCAGCCATCTTTATTCAAGTCCCCTATTGTATTACGATTCTTAAGAGGCATCACGCACATGTATCCACCTGCTCCGTTCGTGATGCCTCAGTGGGACTTGAACCTGGTTCTGACTTTCCTGATGTGTGCTCCCTTTGAGCCTCTTCATTCCTGTCCTCTCCGTCTTCTCACTTTAAAGACGGCCTTCCTGGTTGCCATCACCTCTGCCAGGAGAGTGAGTGAGCTCCAGGCCCTTTCTGTTAAACCTCCTTTCTTGTCTGTTCATCCTGACAAGCTGGTTCTTAGGACTAGACCTTCTGTCCTGCCCAAGGTAGTCTCTGCTTTTCACATTGGGCAGTCCATCACCTTGCCCTCCTTCTTCCCGCCTCCGCATCCTTCAAAGGATGAAGAGCGGCTCCATCGTCTGGACCCAAAACGTGCGCTTTCATTTTACATGGATCGCACACGCCAGTTCCGGGTGGATGACCAACTGTTTGTTGGCTACGTGGGTGAGAAGAAGGGAAGGGCGGTACAGAAACGAACCATCTCTCGGTGGGTCGTCCTGTGCATCAAAGCATGCTACTCTTTGGCTCGGAAGGAGCCTCCTGTTGGGCTGAGGGCCCATTCCACTCGGGCTACGGCGGCTACTACTGCCCTGGGCCGGGGAGTCCCTTTGCAGGACATTTGCCAGGCGGCTACGTGGGCCTCGCTGCACACCTTTGCGAGGCACTACTGCCTGGACAGTCAAGTCCGGAGGGATGGCTTCTTTGGCCGTTCGGTCCTCCAGGACTTTCTGGTGTAGGTTGTATTGGTTCGCAGACCCACCACCGGGGTTGGTATTGCTGGGGTATCTATTCTAAGGTAAGGAATCTAATACTAACCTGTTTCTTTCAGATGAACAAGTTACTTACCTTCGGTAACGATATATCTGTAAGAAACAGTAGTTAGTATTAGATTCCTTACCGCCCCACCCATCCTCCCCGTTCTGCGAACTGATACCTAGGGTTAAGGACATCCCTTTCAGGGCCCTAGTTTCAAATGGCACCAGTGTTAGTTCTCACATGGCTCTGCGTGTTCTGGCGCGGAAAAGCTGTGTGCAAAGAACTGACGTCAGCGCGCGGAGGCGGCGTCTATATACTCCAGCGACGTCATCACGGCGCACGACGCCGACGACGCGGAGCCGCAGGGGACGCCTGCAGATGACGCCTACCGACGCGCAGGGGTACTGCTACGCAAAAGTTTCCGGATCCAGACTGACGCCTGGGGATATTCTAAGGTAAGGAATCTAATACTAACTACTGTTTCTTACAGATATATCGTTACCTTCTCCCCTGTCCCCCACGGGGTCCCCCAGGGCTCCTCCATCAGCCCCATCCTTTTTAACGTGTATCTAAAACCCCTGATCACGTTAATAAAGGCCCACGGACTCAAAACAATTAATTATGCGGATGACACCCAGCTCATCCTCTCCTGGGAGGGAGAAGACTCTATCCCCCTTGCAGCCTTTCATGACTGCTTAAGGGAGACGGCTGGGTGGTTGCATAAGAACTCCTTGCAGTTCAACTCCTCTAAAACAGAGGTGCTGTATTGCGCGGGAAGCCGAATACCTCGCCAGTTCCCCTGCGATTTCTGGCCTCCGGAAACACCTGAAAAACCCTTGCCACTCACGTCAGTCCGCAACCTTGGGGCCATACTGAATAATAAACTGAGCACAGAAACTCAAGTTGCAAAAACTGTGGGAACCTGCTCAGCTCTCCTGCGTTCCCTGCGCAAAATTATGCCACTCCTCCCAGAACAAGCCCGGGAGCAGATAGTCAGGTGCACCATTCTCAGCCGCCTGGACTACTGCAACTCGCTGCTACTTGAGTCCCCAGTTGCTCTACTGGACCGACTCCAAAGAGTTCAGTCGGCCGCAGCCAAGTTAGTTCTTGGTTGGACCAGAAGATCCTCAGCCACAGCGGCCTTAGCCGAGCTACACTGGCTTCCACTCAGGCAACGAGTGGCGTTCAAGACTCTCTGCCTCGTTTTTAAAGCGCTACACGGAGTTGGACCCAAACCTCTGCAGGCCATGTTTACTTGGTATGTCCCCACCAGAACCCTACGCTCTGCCTCTGCCTGCCTGGTAACTGTTCCCAGATACAACAAGGTCAGGATGGGGGGCAGATCTTTCCGAGTCGCAGCGGCTAAGCTGTGGAACACTATGCCTCTCGAAATCCGTCAAATCCCACAACTCCTCCCCTTTCGGAAACATATCAAAACCTGGCTATTCCCTTAAAATCCCTAACCCTTAGTTGCTCCCCTCCGCCAGCCCCCCCTTAGTTTTGAGTATTTGCTAAGCGCCAGGAAACCTGCAAGGTGTCAGCCGCGCTATACAAATGTTTAAATAAATAAATATAAATAAATAAATATAAGTAACTTGTTCTTCCGGATAGCTCTTTTATGCAGCTAGGAGGAAAATACGTGGGGAGGAAAAAGAAAGTGTATAGAGCACTGGTAGATATGGTGTTTCACAATTCTTTGGTGGACCCATGGGCCAAGATACATCCACACTTAATTGGCAGTACATTTTTTTCAGCTCCACATAAAACCCTCGTTAGGTTAGATTATTTTTTAATCTCTAGTTCGGTGATCCAGGGCTCGCAAATAGAGAAGCAACCTCGGATAGTGTCGGATCGTAGTCCTCTGGTACTGATTTTTAAATTGGGCCAGGTACAAAGAAGTAACACGCAGTGGACATTTGAAAGAGCCTTATTAAAAGATCCAACTTATAGGGAATTTATGGAGGAGTGGATCAAATTTTTTTGGGAGATCAATAGAGGAACTGCGCCACCAGGGGTGGTGTGGGACGCCTTTAAGGCTGGGATACGGGGCGAGACCATGAGTTTTGTTTTAGCAAGGCAGAAGAAAGAGAGAGTAAAGTTGGAGGAAGTAAGGCAGAAGCTGATAAAAGAGGAAGAAGAATTGGCCTTAGCTATACTACATAATCGCTCTTTAGAAATACATCTTCTTAGAATCATAGCGCTGAAAGCGGAAGCCATAGAAGGCATTGCCGAGAAAGCAGCAAATAATTACCTGATTAAGAAAGAAAATGCGTACGAATTGAGTGAAAGGGTAGGGCACATCCTGGCTATACGCACTAGACAGAGATTAGCTACATCAGACATTAAAGAGATTAAGGATTCGCAGGGTAATTTGGTCGGGGAGGCTGATTTAGTTAGAGAAGTATTTAGGAATTACTATACAGTTTTGTATACACCCGAAGAAGAAAGAAGTTCTGAGGGTATAGCAAGCTACCTTAGGGAAATCCCCCCCCCCCCCAACCGTGTCTGATGAAGAAAGTGAAGTTTTAGAAGCCGCGTTACAATTGGATGAACTTAATGTTGCACTGAGCAGTTTACCATCGGGAAAGGCAGCAGGGCCAGACCAGATCCCGGTAGAGTTTTATAAAGTATTTAAAGGTTCATTGCTGGCTGATATGTTTAACATCATGGGTAAGGCACAAAGGGGGGAGTCGATCCCCGAGTCATGGGGTGGGGCTGATATTATTGTAATTCTGAAAAAGGGGAAGGATCCAACAGTCCCGGGGTCATACAGGCCGATAACATTGATGAACGCCGATGTTAAATTGTATTCTAAAATATTAGCAATGAGGCTGTCGGGGATTATTGAGAATTTGGTAAGTCCTGCACAACACGGATTTATACCTGGCAAAGGGACAACACAACATATCAGGATGGTGGTTACAATGTTCGATGCGGCAGGTGTCCTGGGAGACCCCATGGCAGCGCTCTCTTTAGATGCCGAAAAAGCGTTCGACAGGGTCTCCTGGGATTACCTATGGCAGACTCTGAGGTGGTGCGGTTTTGGAGAAGGATTTATAAAGGCCATACAGGCTTTATATAATGATCCTACCGCTAAGATTAGAGTCAACAGGTGGCACTCGGCAGCAGTTAAGATCGGAAGAGGGACGAGGCAAGGGTGCCCCTCATCCCCACTGTTGTTTGCATTGTATTTAGAGCCACTCCTACGTAGGTTTGAATCCAATCCACATATTTCTCCTATGAGGGTGAATGGCTGTACGGTTAAAACACTTGCATATGCCGATGACGTGGCCATACTCACTCCAGCTCCGCTACTGGCAATTAGAGAGGTAGAAGATGAAGCCGAGATGTTTGGACAGGTTTCCGGATATAGTCTTAATAGATCTAAGACGCCGATTGTAGAAAATGTATACTCCAGCTGCAATGATGTACGGGTGGTCACCTCAGCAGTATATTTGGGGGTCGCAATTTCAGCAGACTTGGATAGGGTTGTAGAAAATAATATCTCCCCACTAATCTCTAGGGTAAAGTCCGACTTGGAAAGACTGAATAATCTACATCTGTCCTTGGTGGGCACTACCAATGTTATTAAAATGCTGATTCTGCCCAAGTTTCTCTATCTTTTTAGATCTATTCCACTATTTTTTTTAATTAAATGGTTTAATTCAATAGAGATCATTTTGAATAGATTTATTTGGGCTCAGGGTAAGACCCGGAGGGCCTATAGATTTATGTCTTTATCGAGAGAGAGAGGGGGGTGGGGGGTACCGGATTATAGACTGTATTATTTTGCCGCTGCTTTGCAGTATATGCAGGGTTTGATAGGAGGGGGTGGTAATGAGCAAAAAGTGACAACTATGTCTACAGAAGTCTATGCAGCTGTTCTAGGAGAGGAAGCAGAAAATTGCTTCTTAAACTGTACTGAGTATGGATATTATAAGAGGACCAGATTTATAACGCTTAACGCAGCTATCAGGATTTGGAATGCCTTTTTGAAAAAAGCAGGACTGGGAAGATACAATAGATATACTAGGCTGTATAAGAACAGATTCTTCCCTGCGGCAGTTTTTGCTGACCCAACAATGGCTAGATGGGTCGAAAAGGGGATAATACAGATCGGTGATTTGAGGGACTCAGAAGGGATAGTACAGTTTACAGATCTTATAGTGAAATATGATATCGATAGAAGGGATCTTTTTAAATACCTGCAGGTTAGGAGTTTTCTGAGTAACAAACAAGGAGGGCCTGCAGGGTATGATAGTAATGAAATTATGGAAAAAATACAGGTATGTGCGGACTGCACAATTAGATCTCTGTATGCATGCTTGGGAAAGGGGAGAACCGATGATATGGATAAGCATTGTAATAAATGGGTAGAGAAGCTAGGTACTGCACCAGAAAGATTTCAGGAGTCACTTGAATTGGGTTGTACTGTTTTGTGTTCAGCTCCCCTTCAATCCCAGCATTATAAAACCTTGTATTCATTATATTTCACCCCAGCGAGAATAGCAAAATGGGGAGGTACCACAGGTATCACTTGCCCGCGCTGCAACTCTCTCAAGGCAGATATTGTACACGTGTTCGCTACCTGCCCTCAATTGCATACCTTGATTAGAAATATAGAAGGCTTTTTAGATAGGTCATTAGATATTCAAATAACCCTAAGCCCCTCCTGGTTACTGCTGGGGGTAGGCTCAGATGGGGGAAACTCACAGAGAGAATTTATTTTTATGGCCGCCGCAGTATATAGATTGACTATAGCCAGGGCATGGCTTGATAGAAGCCCACCGGTTATGCAAAATTGGCTGGCTAATCTATTAGCCGCTTATAACTTGGAGAAACCTATATATGCTCGGAAAGGTATGAGGGGTAAGATGCGAGGGCTAAGAATCTGGGAGCCTATAGCTAGTTCGAAAGACACTGTGGGCCCACATTAAGGCTGTTCATAATAATGTATAGATCTATGTTTTTTCTTTTTTTTTTTCTCTTTCTTTCTCCTCTGTTTTTTTTTTTTTTGTTTTCGGCTGGCTTTGAGTTTGGTTATCTCTTGAATTTAAGAGACATCTCGGAGAAAATACTGTACTGTGTATATATATATATAGTGATATTTTGTAGCGTATGAAAAGACATGAAAAGACATGAAATGCTTAAATGTACAATGTGCATAATTTGGAAAAATAAAAATATACTTATAAAAAAAAAAATAGAGTACATGGTGTAAATTTAGAGAGAGTGCATCTGGGCTGTGGGTCTGATTAGCAGGCCCACAGCCACTTCTAAGTCGAAAACCAGTAAAGCAAATCAAAAGTTGGGGGTGACCATAGGAAGGAGACTCTACTCTCCTACAGTCTGTGGTTCCTGCTGCAGGTCTTATGTTATTGTTCTCTGATGCAGGTTTTTCCCCTTAGAGTGGTTCCCATGTTTTCTTTGGGACTTGTCATATCCAAAGTGGGGTACTTGTTGTTATTGTATAGCTCTGTCCTACGCTGGGTGGGTGTGGATTCCCTTTTGCGGGTTCCTCACCTCTCCTAGCGTTGCTGTATTCCGCTAGTGCGGTTTCTTTGGTCTTGTCTGGGCATAGCCTGCACTGCTCCAAGTTCTGTCATTCGCAGTATCCACTGCATCGCTAGACCAGCTTTGGTATGCCGTCTACAGCGTTGTGCTACGGTGTTCCACCCCTTTTTTTTTTGTCCGGCCTTTCGACCTGGTCCTCTGTCTGGTGTTCCAGGGGAGGTATTTTCCTGTGTTCAGTTGACGGCTTGGTTCGTCCTCCGTCTTTCTCTTCTTCTTTTGTAGCTGGTCCCACTTGTTTTTGTGGGTTGGTTTCCTTCCGGCACGGTCTCCATGGGGTCTTTCTGCATTCCTTGGTCTTGCTTTCGACTTGAGCTCGGCTTGGTCTGGGTGCTAAGCTTCGCGGTGCATGCTAACTGCCGGCTGTGCCCGCCTGCTCTTTCTGGTCCACGGCTAGGGGTCTTGGCATGGGTCCTTGTGCTCCTACCTCTTGTTCTGCTGGAGCCTTGAGTGACTGCGTCTTTCTTCTCCTGCCTGCCTTTCTTGGCTGTGGGCCGTTCCGCTTTGTCCGCTGTCTCAAGGCTATGGCCGGTTCAGCTGTCCCCTTCGCTGTGTGTGTGTCTTTTCCAGTGGAGGGCTTGGCCTCCATTTCTCCCTCTTCTCCTTGGAGTCTTGGGCTTCTTCCTCGGTATTCCTCTGCCGTTGTCTGTCCGTTCGGGGCTCTCTGGCAGATGTCCCTGGTATCTTGGCTGAGCCTGTGGTGACCGGGGCTGTCTTCGCTTCGTCCCTGCTTCCTTCTGCTTGGTGGGGGCTGTGCTGCCCTTCTGCTTGGTGGGGGCTGTGCTGCTCTTCCTGTCCCCTTTATACATCCCCTGCTGGGGCTCTGTGTTTCTCCTACTGGGGGGGCTCTCTTGCAGGCCATCCTCCTCCTCCTTTCTGGGTATGGCTAGGGTATCTATTCTACGTTAATGAATTTGCGGCTAGTAGTCTCTATCAGATGTATGAGTTACTTACCTTCAGTAACAATGAATCTGGTAGATACGATTCTAGCCGCAGATTCCTTCACGACCCATCCTTCCTCCCTGTTCGGCGAGGACCCCATGCTTGGTCTTCTGCACTTGCCTGCCTCTGGGTGGTTTGTTTTCTGCGAGTGGCCTTTTTCACTTCCTCCTACTGGGGTGCTTGTTCTGTTTCTTTGCATCCACTCCTTCCTTTCTGGTAATTGTTCGGTAGGTTCGTGGGGACTTCTGTATCCCCCACACCCGGTGTTTCCAGTGTGGGGCCTACTCATACTTTTTCATTGCTTGAAATTTCTGACTCCTGTGCAGTCCTCTGAGTTGGGGTCCCTTGGCTGTGTCTCAGCCCTTAGCTCTTTTCACGGGATGCTCTCTCCTTGATGGTGTTATCTTAGGGTACTTTGTAGTTACTCTTCTGTTCTGGACTTCTTGTCCTTCACTGTTAATAGGCTGTGGTTGCAGGCTTCTTTCGTCTGCTGTAACATTTTTCACATATTTTCATGTCTCCAGGGAGAATGTCGTATTTTCTTGCAAGGTTGCTTTGCAGTCACTGTGCTCTGCTCTTCCCTTCTATGTCTTTTGGTGCCACGGTGCTTGGCACCTCCCCGAGTGGTGCTGTTCCTCACCATTCACTACTTTCCTCTCTGTTTGTCTGATTTTTCGCACACTGTTCCCATATTCTCACAGTTTTTGTTGATGATGCCTCTGCGTTGTGACGCATGTGAGAAGTTGGCCTGGTATATGATGATCACTATTCTAGTGGGCACCTTGCACCAGTCCAAACAACCCTTATTGATGGTAGGTTTAAAAGCAAACTTATAGAAAGCTATCCTAGTGGTTGCTGTGGAGAGCAGCATTCAGGCTAAGTCTTCAAAGGAATGTAAAGCAGCTTGTTTTACCAGTCTATAATCTCTTGCATGATCAAATGAAAGTAGACCACCCAAGGGATATATCAAATATATATGTATTTATTCTAAACACAACCCCTCTGGACTGTTTATGAGGTCAGAGGTAAAAGTACAATACAAGGAACTTAATTAGCATAAGATAAGTTGCACTGTATACGTTATGCACTAGGGGCCTCACAAACCATATACTAAAATAGTGGTATAAGAACCACGTGAGGGTTAGAAGGCAGGCCGAGGGCCTGTAGAACCGCTGGGGCAACCAGGAACCACCCAAGGTAGTGACACAGGAGACCCACGGGGGACGCGTGCAGTCTCTAAACACAGCCGCGGATCACCATTGATTTTCTCGACAGTTTTAAAGATTAAGAACACCTAGAGGTGAACTACGATGGAACCCTTTTAGACTAGGACACTTTGAGAGTCAAGACCCACGGGAGCACCGGAGTACGCTTGTTACCTCACCCACGGAAGCCAAGTGCATAGGTGTCTTTTGGTGTCGGGTTTCGTCCTCTATTCCAATGGAGAGCTGCGAAGAAATGCAGGCGACCAGAGAAAAAGTGTCCGGGTGGATCCAAGGGTGGATCGGAGATGTGAAGAACCTGAAAGCAGGGGGGACAGAGTCTGGGTCACTAGCCAGTGACCAGGATGGCGACGGAAAGATGCCAGCCGATGTCGGGTGTTTTCAGATGAAAGAGGTGAAGTTTGACTCTAAAGCCACGAGGACAAGGAGGCGTCGACGACGACCAGGAGCTGGATTCGAGCTGTCCCACGAAGGATGTCGATTGCTGCAGTGTCAGAATCGAATTGGACCCAACAAGCCTTGGCAACAGCAACCCAAGCAAGATGACAAGATTGGCTTTGGTTCAGACCAGCAAGGTCTGAGGGACTCCTCCTTTGAAGTGGAGTCAGAGCACGTCTGGAGCAACCAGGTAAGCTCAAGAAACAAAGGATTGTCCTTTGTGGAGGCTCACTAGCCAACGGACTAGGAACCGCGAAGGAGCCTCGAGCGGAAATGCACAAAGCGAGCCCACGGAACACTCGTGGAGTGTAGGCCTCTGAGCTTCGGTGCAAAAGGTGCTCTGGGCAGGGGCTTCAAATACCCCAATGCACAACTTCGGGAAGTAGGTGCAGTTGCAAAAATGCAAGATGTCCAGGAGTTCCGGTCCCATGTCTCTCGTGTCAGCTACGGGTCTCCGCTTTTCTGGGATCTCGGGTCAGCTTCAGAGATGTCTGGAAGTCCGTGTCCTGTGTCGCAGATCCTCCAGGATCCGGCAGGAGCCTCGAAAATGCAGACCACCAAAGATGCTCTTGGTCTCTGTTTGAACAGGGTGGTCACTCCTTGACCACAAGGGAGATTTCTTCCATCTTCCAGTTGATATGGAATGTCGAAGGTCAAAGATATATGTTGCAGAGTTTCGTCCAGGGTAATCTAAAGTCCTAGGGACTGGGTTCCTATTCTTATAGTAAGTTTAGGGATTGGACTAACTCTAGGGTCCCACCTACCGAACTGGGAAATGCATGGAGCACCTTGTGTGCCCCAGGCAGTGTCTGAAAAGCATTCCCTGAATGCAACCTACCCTGCCCCAATACACTAAAGCCTGTCAGGGGAGGTGCCAGCACCTCCCTGGACAGGAAACCTATTGTCCAGGACTCCCTTTCCGGAGTTTCGTCCAGCAACAGGAGGGCAGACTCGTGTCTGTGGCAACAGCATCCATTTTGTAAAGCTGTTTAACTTTAACCGGGTATACCAGTATGTACATGTCTTCTCTCTCTAGAAGGGTGGAATGCTACCTTCGCCACCAGAACTGGCGGGGGTAGTATTCCAAAATGTTTGACACCTTACACAGCATGTTTTGATAAAGCCAAACCAAAGTTAGCATTAACCGCGAGGATTATAATGCACTTAAGAGTATATGGTATGACTATATCATAGAACAGCTATAAGGGGATGGTTCAGAAAGTTGCAGAGGGGCTCAGCTCATGCTAGGGCACTCTCTCACACAAAACCAAGCACTCTGCCTTCAGGATTGTCAAGGCCTGCCATAGGAGTGACTTATAGGTGTATATGTGTCTATATATAATGGTAGGTATAGGTATACTATATCTAAGTAAAGGGTGATTACACCACCTTACCCAGGCTGCAAGTGCCGATCTGTGGTGTCAGTTTTAAGGCTAACCAGGGGTGGCATAATATATGCTTCAGCCCCTTGTAGGCCTCTGAGGTACCTATTGTGAGAAGTTTGCCTGATATATAGTGCTCACTATTCTAGTGATCACTCTGTATCATTCCAAACAACCCTTATTGATGATTGGTTGTAAGTCAACCTTATTAGACCAGCTAGTCTAGTAGCGTGGACAAGAGCAGTCTTTAGGCTAAACTCTAGAGGGCGTGTTAAGCCAGCTGTTTTACCATCACATATACCCCTTGAACACCAAGTGAAAGGACACCACACAAGTTGTTATAAAAATAAAGGATATTTATTAATAATAAGACTACCCTGAACTCTTTATGAGTCAGGGAGCTAAGCACAATACAAAGCTCTTACGAAAATACTGCAAGTTGCACAAATAACACAAATGCCAGAGGGGCACGAACAACCATATACTCTAAAAGTGCAATGCGAAATACTAGCAGGTAAGTAACACGATCCAGAGGCTTCAGGACCGCTAGGACTACCTTACTGAACCCTCAGGTTAGGAGCAGGAGGCCTAGGGAACCCGGTTGCAGAGTGTGAACTCTTACGCGGGATGCGGGACAAAGTCTATGGATGCTAGTAGTTCTAAAGTTACTGTTTCCGGACGAATCCGACTAGGTAGACTAAAAACGAAAAAGGATCTGGACACTAGGATAGTGAACCTGTGCTGGAGCACCGAAATGCTCGAGTTACCTAGCCCAGGGGCTGCGGCTGCATAGGGTTCAAATGACGTTGGGAATCCTCGTTGTAGTCTATGGAGCCTGAAAGAAGATGTTGCTGGCAGGCGACCAGTGAAGATGTTCAGTGTGATCCAAGGCTGGATCAGTGAAGGAGACGACCTGAAAGCAGAGGGGACTCAGTTCTCAATCACTAGCCAGTGATTGTGTGGGCACCAGGATGGCACCAGATGAAGTCACCGCGATCAGTTGAGTGGGTGACGCTGGACTCTGCAGTCACACGGGCCAGGAGGCATTGTCGGCGTCCAGGCTGGAGGTGCGAGCTGTCCCACGATGGTGTCTGCTGTCGGCGATGCTGGATCCAAGATTGGAGCAACAAACCTTGGCAAAGGCAAGCCCACGCGGTGGAGTCAAAATGGCGTCTGGAGTGGACCAGGAGGGTCCAGGGCACTTCTTGTTGGACAAGGAGCAAGGGCCAGTCTAGAGGACCTAGACCAGCGGTGAAAATGTCGTGGTTGCCGACAGGCAAGTGACCGGACAACGTGGCAAGCAGCAAAGAAGCAGAAGGGCCCCACACAGATCTCGTGGATGCTGGGGGCTGGACTTCGGTGCTGGAGCTGCTCAGGGTTGGGGCTTCTCAAACCCCAGTGCACCCACTCGAGGGTCCCTCGGCGGTCGTGCTGGTTAAGCGTCGTGCAGGTCTTGAAGATAGCCGGTCCCATGGGTCTCGTCGCACCCACGAATCTCAGCTGGGCTGATGATGCAGGTAGAGGTCAGAGATGGCAGGGAATCCGGGTCTCGTCGAGCTGGGCAGTCTTGATCCGGAGGATGGACGTGCAGCAAACCGCAAGCGCTTAGATCGTGCCTGCTGGTGCAGGGTGGCTACTCCTTAGCCACAAGGGAGAGTCTTCAGAGAATGACAAGAGTTCCTTTCGTGGAAAGTAGTTCAAGTTTCAAGATTATCCAATTTGGGAAGGGTGCCCGCTCCTACCTTTATTCTAAGAAAAGGGGCTGGCACGCGACTAGGTCCTGCCCATGGGTGGGACCAGGAGGGGGGTGGTTACACCCCTCTCCTTTGTCCGGTTTCTCCCCAGCTCAGGGGCTGGTGTGCCCCTGGAACTGGTTTGAGCCGGCATATGCACAGTGAGCACCGGGGTGCCACTTGCAGTCACCTTCCTTTCAGCCCTGCCTACCTGGGATACACAAAATCCTGTCTGGGATGGTGCTGGCACCGCCCCTGACAGGAAACCCTTTGTCCAGGCCTCCCTCGCTGGAAGGACTCCCAGCAGCAGGAGGTCAGACTTGTGTCTGTGGTGGCAGCATCCATTTTGTGATGCTGAGGCTTGAGTTAACTTTAACCGGGGTTCACAGTTACATACATGTCGTGTCCCTCTAGAAGGGTGGAATGCTACCCCCGTCGCCAGAATTGGCGAGGGGGTAGTGTTCCAATTCGTATGACACCTTACTCGACATGCTTTGATAATGTTATACCAGAGTTAGCATTTAACCGCGAGGTTGATAATGCACTTAAGAGTATATGGTATAGCGTTATCATGGAACAGCTATTAGGACTTGGTTCCGCAAGCTGCAAACGGGCTCAGCTCATGCCAGAGCACCATCTCACATATTTCCAAGCACTCTGCCTTCAGGATTGATAAGGCCTTCCATAGGAGTGACTGATAGGAATACATGTGTCCATTATAGGGTTAGATATAGGTATACTATATCTACAGCAAAGGGTGTTTACACCACCTTGCCCCAGCTGTCATGCAGCCAGTTGTGTCAGGTTTAGATGGCCAGCCAGGGGTTGCATAATACATGCTTCAGCTCCTGATTGGCCCTGGGTACACCTATGCCCTGGGTACAGGGACTGATAAGGTGGCCCAGTACCAATTGGTAAATGCACCTAAAGTACATGCTTGTCAATTTAGAGAGAGAACAGCTAGGCTGTGGGTCTGATTAGCAGGCCCACAGCCAGGGAAAGTCGTAAACCAGTGAAGCAAAAAGCAAAAATCTGGGATGACCATAGGATTGCAGACCCCACTCTCCTACACTCAGTATAAGCATCGATCCCCCGATCCGTCTGCCTCTTAGGGGGGATCTTCTGTCGCAGCAGAAGGTGGCGGTCCTCCACCCAAACCTGTCCAGCCTCCGTGCATGGATATTGAGCGACGACAGTTGACTGCTTTCAACCTTCCTCCCGAAGTCTGTAATGTCATTCTGGCACTAAAACAGTATATGCCTGCGGATGGAACAAATTTGTGGCATGGTGTACAGCAAAGGCTTTGGAACCCCTTTTTGCCCCTCTTTCTGAGGTTCAACTGTTTCTTCTGTCTTTGGCCCAGCAGGGCTCTGCTCCCGGCACTGTCAAAGGTAATCTTTCGGCCATCTCTGCCTTTCTACGGCTTCCAGATCATCCTTCTCTTTTTAAGTCCCCGGTTGTTAACCGTTTCCTTGTTTCCTCAAGGGCATTATGCACACTTTTCCTCCCGCGCCTTTCATAATTCCTCAGTGGGACTTGAATCTTGTCTTGACTTGCCTGATGTGCGCTCCTTTTGAGCCCCTTCATAACTGTCCCTTGCGTCTTGTTACTCTAAAGACTGCTTTCCTGGTAGCTATCACCTCTGCTAGAAGAGTGAGTGAGCTCCAGGCTCTTTCTTTTAAACCTCCTTTCCTTTCTGTTCATCCGGACAAGGTGGTTTTACGGACCCATCCTTCTTTCTTGCCAAAGGTAGTCACGCCCTTCCAAATCGGGCAGACAATCCCTTTGCCCACCTTCTTTCCGCATACTTCAAGGGAAGAGGCGAGTCTCCTCCGCCTGGACCCAAACTTGCACTAGCTTTCTCTCTGCAGTGTAAACAACAGTTCCAGGTGGATGATCATCTCTTTGTTGGATACGTGGGCGCCAAAAAAGGTTGGGCTGTGCACAAACGGACCATTTCCCGGTGGGTCGTTTTGTGCATCAAAGCATGTTACTCCTTGGCTAAGAAGGAGCCTCCTGTGGGCCTGAGTGCCCATTTGACCAGGGCAACTGCAGCCACTACTGCCTTGGAACGTTGCGTTCCCTTGCAGGATATTTGTCAGGCAGCTACGTGGGCCTCGCTGCACACGTTTACAAAGCACTACTGCCTTGACAGTCAGGTCCGGAGAGATGGCTTCTTTGGCTGTTCTGTGCTCTGTGACTTTCTGTTGTAATCCTGTTCGCAGACCCACCTCCGGGGTTGGTATTGCTGGGGTATCTATTCTAAGGTAAGGAATCTATCACTAACGTGCCTCTTTCACATGCACAAGTTACTACTTGTGTAACGAAGAGACATTAGTTAGTGATAGATTCCTTACCGCCCCACCCATCCTCCCCGTTCTGCGAACTGATTACTAGGGTTAAGGTCATCCCTTTCAGGGCTCTAGTTTTATGCACCAATGGTCAGTATCTTGCATGGCTCTGAGTTCCTGGCGCGGAAAGTCGTGTACAGAACTGACGTCAGCGCGCATGGGTACTCTCCGTGACGTCATCTTGCCGCTGACGACGCCAGTGACGGACGCGGAGCCGCAGGACGCCACCTACTGAGACGCAGGGGTACTGCTAAGCGAAAACGTTCCGGATCCAGTCTGACGCCTCGGGATATTCTAAGGTAAGGAATCTATTACTAACTAATGTCTCTTACAGATCTATTGTTACACAAGTAGTTACTTGTGCTCCGTGTCCTGAAGGCACCGCAGAAGGCACTGCCGCACTTCGCACCACATCCCTGGTCTCACCGATGCCGCTGGGCGACAGTCACCGAGTCTCTGCTTGCACCCCGTCCTGTGGGCCAAGCATTCCGCACCGACTTGCTTCACTCTGCCTCGATGTCACCGACACTGTTGCTGCCAGACCCGAACATAGTCCGGCTCAGTCGCCTGCACCGTGACCTGCCAGCACTGCATCGAGTACTGCCTCACTGCTTATCGTAGCGTTTGTCTCACCTACGCTGTTGGGTGACAGTCACAGAGCTGCTGCCTGCACAGCGCCGTGAGGGCGCCGCATGCTGCACCGCTTCACTTCACAACGTAACCGCAATGGTTGCCCCAGCGGACTCATACCAACGGGATTGGCCTCAAAGAGAAAGGTACTGTCAACGCTTTAGCTGGCCCGTACCGAGGCTGTCAGCTGGAACTGTTAGACAGTCGTTTTCAGCATCGCTGTAGCCCCGAACGGAGCTACAGACTCGGAAGATCAGTGTTTTTCAGCTATAATTGCAAATTGAAGATTATCGTGCAAACAAATTATTTTTTACAGAATTGTTTGTTGGATTTTTGTCGTATTTGGTCTTGTTGGTTTAGATAAAGTTTTGCTTATTTTTCTAATCTGGTATGGTGTCCATTTGTAGAGTTTTCACTGTTACTGTATATGTGCACAGATACTTTACACACTGCCTCTGAGAAAAGCCTGTCTGCTCATGCCAAGCTACCAAGGGGTAAGCAGGGTTATTTTAGAAGTGTACCCTGACTAGAAAGAAGGGCCTCTACTTGGAAAAAGGTCCAAACCATTGCTAACTAGAGACCTCCATTTTTGACAGGGTGTAACTGACATCACCAGCTCCGATGGTGCATTATGTTCGAGGCCTATGAGCTGCAGATCGTATACTGTGCATTATATCGCCACCTGGTGTTGGGCTCCGATGATTGCAGGTTGTTGTCTTCTTGGAAGAAGTCTTTGTAGTCACGAGATAGGTGACTCCTCCCATGGACAATACTGTGCATGGTCATCGACTCCATCCTCCGATTGTTTTTTTCCGCCACTGGGTTCGGATGAAAGTTTTCCGCTCCGGCTAGAAAAGACTTTTTCTGCAACTTCGAAGCGAACAACTTTATAACAAACATTGACATCGAATAAACAACTTTCGACATCAACTACATCCCGGCGCCGTACGGCCTACGCCTCATGGACAGAACTCCATTCAAGTGATGCCCGGTATGTCGAGCAAAGTTCCCTCATAGCGACCATCACGAGGTCTGCAACCTCTGTCTATCGCCGGAACACGACGAGTCGACCTGCACAGCTTGTGCGTCCTTCCGATCGAAGAAGACAATTCGGGATCGGAGGGCGCGTCGACACGAGATGAGGAGATCAGCACCAGAGGCCATCTTTGAGGAGGAGATCGTCGAAGAAGACGTCTCCGAGGACGAGGACCCACTCGAAGATATCTCCAAGGACGAGGCTCCACTCGTCGCCGAGGAAGACTCGCCTGATCTCCACATCATATCGGGAGCAGAGGACTCGGACGATTCGATTCCATCTCGACAACCCGTGAGTACCTCTGCCCCTGCACAACAAACACTACCCAAACCAAAGGCAACGGTCAGCATTCCGCCCATGGGGCCCAGTCGAGACCGAAATACCCCCTCCGCCGCCCCGCCTTCGGGATCGGCTCCGAGGAAAACAACTACGCCTTCCGGTGCCTCGGCACCGACAAGACCACACGTGCCAATTCCACCTCTCCCATTGGCACCGAAGCACACACATGCTTCGGTACCGAAGGATTCCTCGACACCGAAGCCAAAACGCCCTTCGGTGCCCAAAGACAAACATCCTTCGGCACCCAAACCAAAGGAGGCGTCGGTGCCGAAAGCCTAAGACTGTACCGGATCCGAAAAACGCTCCGACTCCGAAGCCTTCCAGTTCCAAAGATAAGCATGGGAAACCAGAGTCCGACGCCACAAGGCCAACGGGACCTGTCTCCACTCCCAAATCTCCAACCTCGGTACCAAAAACTCCTACCAAGCCGAAACCACCTTCGGCACCGAAAACTTTGCCAAAGGACTCAATAACGCCTCCTAAAGCAAAACACACGAAACAACCCCTATCGGCACCGAAAAAATCGACGCCAAAGAAGGTTGTAGAGGAAGAACAACTGTTTAAGCCAGATCCTAAACAAAGGAAAGTCCATATCAATCCAAAAACTGGACATGTAGAGGCTATTCCTTATAAAAAGAGACCAGCAGA
This sequence comes from Lissotriton helveticus, assembly GCF_964261635.1. Classification (NCBI taxonomy): domain Eukaryota; kingdom Metazoa; phylum Chordata; class Amphibia; order Caudata; family Salamandridae; genus Lissotriton; species Lissotriton helveticus. The sequence continues at coordinate 833,646,211 of NC_136063.1, read as the reverse complement.
AACACCACTTCGACCTGTGATTCCTGCCAAAAAGGAGGACTGTGCAACTTCTCCAATGCACCCTTCCTCTCCTTCACCTTCTTCCTCTCCTATCCCTCCTTACACTGAACCTACAGTTTCTCCTGTTCAATATCCTGCATCATCACACCACACTGATGAGGAGTATGATATAGGTGGGGGAGATGACATACCACAAGAAGACCCCTTAGATGAGGATGTCAATCCTGAATATCCTAAGGACGATGACATTTATGATTTCCCACCACACAATGTGCCCGACATTCCTGATCCTCAGTCTTACCCAACAAAACCTTCCCCTCCAGAGGATAGTATTGGGTTTAATCATTTATTGAATAGGGCAGCCCTTTACCACGGGGTTTCAATGCACTCTGATGCCATTGATGATGATTTTTTACTGGATACATTTGAGCAGTCACAAAGGTCTACACAAATATTACCTATGATCAAAGGAGTCATTAAACATGCTCCAGAAATATTTAAAGACCCGGTACGCTGTAGAATACTAAATCCAAGAATTGAAAAGAAATACAGACCAGCACCATCTGATCCAGTCTATATTAAGGGACATCTGCCACTAGATTCTTTAGTAGTGTCTAATGCATGAAAAAGAGCCAATTCCCAGACTTCTGGCGACACGCCCCCGCCTGACAAAGAATGTAAAGTTATTGATGCGTCAGGGAAAAGGATTGCTGCGCAAGCAACAAACATATGGCGCATAGCAAACACACAAGCACTGCTCTCACGCTATGATAGGGCGCACTACGACCAACTAGAAAAACGAATGGAGCACCTCCCAGAGCAGTACAAAGATCAGGCAACAGAGCTCATACAGGAAGGCAAGTTAATATCCAATGCCTCAATCAAATGTGCACTAGATGTAGCTGACACAGCATCCAGGGCAGTCAATACCAGTGTCATACTCAGACGACATGCGTGGCTACGCATTTCAGGTTTTAAAATCGAGGTACACACTACCATATTGAACCAGCCCTTCGATCAAAACCAATTGTTCGGGCCCGAAGTAGACAACACACTAAAACAAGCATTTGCAATGCAATAGGTCTCGCATTAGGAAAGTTTGAGCTATTGGTTTTGTAAATGACAATAATTTTATTTATGTGTTGGTTTTGAAAATAGCTAAATTAATAGCTTTGTCATATACAATGCCAATAGTTATAACTTTCGCAAATGTGACACCTATAGCATTTGTAATGCAACATGTTTTGTATTTAAGTGACTTAGATGTATTGATATTACAAATAACAATGGCTTTTAATTTTTTTAAATAATTAATACTTAAATAAAAGTGATCTTTTTAATTTAAAAAAAAAAAGTGATCTTTTTGTGACATTTGTAATAAAGCTTGAAACACATTATGAGACCAAGACCAAACAAACATATTACACACTCAACTAATGACGACAGAGGTAAAAGAGTCATGCAATACCCGCATACCCAAGGATAGGTGACAGCTGAGACTGTGCAAATTCGAACTAACAAGAGGTTGAGAAAGAACAGGTGTGCAGGGGGTAACACCGATGGTCACAAGGGGGAGGATTGTCCACAAAGTCTTTACTTGTCTGAATTCATGGCAATGTAGTAAGACGTGAAATGTGAACACTTGTGCTGATATATTTCCCTTTCTCTCAACTACTCTTACAACACGTAATCCCCGTTATTCCGTGGCTTATTTAATTAACGTGTATACATGTTGACGTTTTAGACGAGTGTTTTTGGGTACTTGGTTTATATAGAACTCAATCCTGGCTAGGGATGAGACCTTTTAACATAAAAATCGCGCATAGGCGGAGAGTGCCCATCTAGACAAAGTGAAAATCTAAAAGCGGACAACAGATACCGCTAGAGAAGCGTAAACAAAGACCTTCCCTGCCCCCTCCACTCCTTCTTTCCATATGGCAGCGCTCCGAATTAGAATAGACCCGAGGGAGTAGACGTCTCACTTCCCCCTAGGCAATGCGATCTCTGGAACGGTAATGTCCCAGAGCCCTGGGGCACGCAGTGTTCCTGCAGCCTACAGCAACCTTCAGACCCTGCAATGACCACATTGGGGAGGACGGGGTCTCATTCTGAAACAGTACACGCATCCTCCTCTCCAGTCAACCCCCTTCCCACGCCATCACCAATCCGATCCGGATCTTGAACAGGATGTAAACACCATACACCCTTAATGCCCGACACCCGAGAACAAGCAGAGCACCTTACTCTCCAGCTTTCAAAAGCACTTCTGACTCGAGTCTGGGATATGACTAAAAGCCCCTAAATAAAACAAGGTATTACCCGTGAAAGGAAACCCGTGGACCTACCTGTGGGCTTTATGTCTGCAGTCCGGATTAGAACGGAAGCCAGGCAACTTGTTTTGGGACGGGGGCGGGGCCGCAAACAGGAAGCGGACGGGAGCCCCGCGCTTCTGTAATCAGCCGGAAGATTTGCCTGTGAACTAGCGGAGCTCCCGTGGTCGTGGAGAGCCCCGCCTGTTGTGAAGACTGAACCGCAGGCTGCCGAGGGAGACAGGGACACAGGGACACACGAAAAGACCCTGGTAAGTGTGGGGGGAGGGGGTACGCGCGTGTATGTGCGTGTGTGTGTGCGTGTGTCTGTCTGCGTGTGTGTGTCTGTCTGTGTGTGTCTGTCTATGTGTGCGCGCGCCTGTATGTGTGTGCATGCAGAGGGGTGGGGGCTGGCTGTGTCTGTGTGCCATTAATGCATGCGAGCAGAGCGACGCGAAAGCAGGGGCTGGGAGTTCATCTGCGCAGGCGCGGCTCAGACGCTCGCTCCCGAGGTGAAATCCGACCTCGTCAAAGCGCGCATCTGAAAGAAACAGGTTAGTATTAGATTCCTTACCTTAGAATATCCCCAGGCGTCAGTCTGGATCCGGAAACTTTTGCGTAGCAGTACCCCTGCGCGTCGGTAGGCGTCGTCTGCAGGCGTCCCCTGCGGCTCCGCGTCGTCGGCGTCGTGCGCCGTGATGACGTCGCTGGAGTATATAGACGCCGCCTCCGCGCGCTGACGTCAGTTCTTCTTTTTTCCGCGCCAGTTAGCGCAGATCCGAAGAGCAGTACTCCGGTCTTTTGACCAAGTTTTTTGTTAACTGTTTGATCTTTACGGTGCCGGTAGGATGCCCGGTTTCAAGAGTTGTGACGAGTGCGACCGCATGATGTCGGTCACCGACCACCATCGACTCTGCCTCCGGTGTCTGGGCGCGGACCACGACGTGGAGTCCTGCGTCGACTGTCGGGCCTTGACTGGAAAAGCTAGGCGGGAGCGGTCCCGCAAGCTTCTCGAACTCCGGTTGTCGGCCCCGCGTCGAGAGCGGTCCCGGTCCGGTCGGAGGTCGAGGGAGCGGTCGAGGGAGCGGTCGCGGAGCCGCCATGGGCGCTCCGGGAGTCGCCACCATTCCTCCGGCTCGTCAGGTAAGCACAAGAAGTCGGGGCGTCGCCATCGCACCCCCGACTCCCCCCGACGCCCGCGTGCTGCGGCCGGGGGCTCGGGTGACCCCACCCCCGCGGTCCCGCATGGGTCGCCGACGCCGTCTGCCCCACACCTGTCGGTCCCTGGGGAAGGCGCGTCGCGTGCGGAGATCGAGGCCTTCCTCATTGCTATGAGGGCGAGGTCTTCTCCGGCGGGGCCTTCGGCGCCTGCGGGCCCGTCGGTCCCGTCTGGGGGCCCGAGCGGTTCGGGTGCTCCGGCCCCGGCGCCGCCGGTGGCTCCGGCCCCGGCGCCGCTGGTTCCCTCTGGTTCGTCGCCGGCTGGTCTCCCGGCCTCTCCGGCGTCGGTTCCTGTGGGCCAGCCCATGGTACCGCCCCCGCGTGGTGCAGCGACTCCGCCGTCGGCTCCGGCCGGCGTCGGGTCCCCGGCACCGACGCCGCGCGGCGCCACCCCCCTTTCCTCCCCGACTCCGGACTCGGAGCCGGACCGGCGTCGGCCGACGCCGGACCCGACGCCGATGGGGCCTGTTGACCCCGATGTCTATATCGTCGACCCAGAATATGGGTATGACGAGGAGGAGTATGGAGAGGGTTGGGAGGGGTCTGAGGACCCTCTATCCCGTGCCTGCCAGTACGATGTGGACTGGGTAGGTGATCTGGGTGATGCCAGTGGCCTGGACGAGTCGCCCAACCCTGGGTTTGTCTCTCCGTCCCCTGTGGCGTCCGAGGCGGGTGCTGCCTATTCGGTGGTCCTGATGAGGGCTGCCAAGGCCTTACACCTTGAGCTCCCCGTCGCAAAGGTCAAACCGAATATCCTGACGGAAGTTTTTAAACCGCAGTCATGCCCCCAGGAGCCTCTGCTGCCGTTTAATGAGGCCCTGACGGATGTCCTTCTGGGCACCTGGTCCAGGCCCGCCTCTGGTGCGCCGGTTGACCGGAACGTTGCCAGGCGTCACCGTCCCTGCGCGGACGACCCTGCCTTCCTGTCCACCCATCCCTCCCCGGAGAGTCTGGTGATCCAGGCCTCCACTTCGCAGTCCGCATTTCCGTCGGCTCCGCCCGACCGGGAATCAAAGAGGTACGACCAATTCGGAAAGAAAGTGTTTTCCTCTTTGAGTGCTGGGCTGCGGTCTTGTAACACCGCGTGCCTCTTGGGCCGCTACACCCACTCCCTGTGGGATACGGTCGAGGAGTGTTTGCCGCAATGCCCCCAGGAAGTGCGGGACAAGCTCACCCGGGCCTTTGTTGAAGGCCGGGATGCGGCGCGGTACTCGATCCGTTGTGGTCTGGACACCACGGACTCACTGGGACGGGCCATGTCCACTACGGTGGCGATTCGTCGCCATGCCTGGCTGAGATCTGCCAACTTCTCACCAGACGTCCAAAATACGCTTATGGACATGCCATTTGATGGCAGTCGCCTATTTGGTGACAAAGCGGACCACGCGCTGGAGCGCTTCAAGGACTCCAGGGTCACGGCCAAGTCCTTGGGTCTCTCGACCCAGACCCAGCGCCAGCAGACGGGTTCGTTTCGGCCCTTTCGTGGCCAAGGGAGAGGAGGTCCCACACGTGCTGCCAGCCACGCGGCGCAGAGCGCTCCCCAGCGCGGTGGCGCCCGTGGTTTCCGCCGTGGTGGCGGTAGAGGCCAGCGTCGTGGTCAGTCCACGCCTCCCTCCGCTGCGGCATCCAAGCCTTCCTAGTCCGAGCTTTCGGGCTCACGTGACGCCAGTGGGTGGCAGGGTTCGCCATCACCACTCCCGCTGGCGCGCGATAACATCGGACAGGTGGGTGCTGCAGCTTGTCCGAAGGGGCTATGCCCTCCCCTTCGAGTCCACTCCTCCAGCCATGCCACCGCAGAACCACCGTGTGTCGGGGGACCACTTGACACTTCTGCAGGAGGAAGTTACGGCCCTCTTGGCCAAGGGGGCCATCGAGCGCGTTCCTGGGCCAGAAGTAGGGTGTGGTTGCTACTCCCACTACTTTCTGGTACCCAAGAAGGACAAGGGAGGCCTGCGTCCTATCTTGGATCTACGGAACGTCAACGGCTTCCTCCGGAAGGAGAAGTTCAAGATGTTGACTTTGGCTCAGGTCTTGGCTGCTCTAGACCCACAAGACTGGATGGTAGCGTTGGACTTGCAGGATGCGTACTTTCACATCCCCGTCCTGCCGGCCCACCGGCGTTACCTGCGGTTCACGGTAGGCCACGAGCATTTTCAGTTTATCGTGCTCCCATTCGGCCTTACCAGCGCCCCACGGGTGTTCACGAAAGTGATGGCGGTGGTCGCAGCTCGTCTGCGCCGGTTAGGGGTTTCAGTCTTCCCCTACCTCGACGACTGGCTGTTGAAGGCGGGCTCGCCCCAGACAGTCGTCCACCACCTTCAGATGACGGCAGACCTCCTGCACGAGTTGGGGTTTTCCATCAATGTGCCGAAATCACTCCTGTGTCCCTCTCAAAAGCTCCTTTTCATCGGAGCGGTTCTCGACTCGGCGCAGTTTCGGGTTTATCCCCCGGAACGGCGGGTCCGGGATATTCAGGCTCTGATTCCCATCTTTCAGCCGTTATCCCGGGTTTCGGTCAGGTTGACGCTGCGGCTTCTGGGGCTGATGGCCTCCTGCATCCTTCTGGTGCATCACGCCAGATGGCGGATGCGGGCTCTGCAGTGGGACCTGAAGTTTCAGTGGGCCCAGCATCAGGGCAACCTATCCGACCATGTCCTGATCTCGGAGGGCACTGCGAGACAGTTGCAGTGGTGGCTTACAGACCGCGATTGGGTCAGGGGCAGATCCCTCTCCCTTCCCCAGCCGGAGCGCGTGGTTGTGACGGACGCGTCCCTCCAAGGCTGGGGTGGCCACTTGGGAGAGGCGGAGATCAGAGGCCTCTGGTCTCCGGCGGAGTCCCGGCTCCATATCAACAGGTTGGAGCTGCGGGCGATTCGCCTGGCACTGAAGGCATTCCTCCCCTTTGTCAACGGGAGTGTAGTGCAGGTGTTCACGGACAACACCACCGCCATGTGGTACTGCAACAAACAGGGCGGTGTGGGGTCGTGGACCCTTTGCCAAGAGGCTCTGCGCCTCTGGCAATGGCTGGAACGTCAGGGCGTGACTCTGACGGTTCAACACCTGGCAGGTTCTCTGAACGCCAGGGCGGACGAACTCAGCCGTCGGTGCTCGGTGGATCACGAATGGCGTCTGAACTCGGATGTGGCGAGAGGCCTCTTTCAGCAATGGGGAGAGCCTTGGTTAGATCTATTCGCCACAGAAGAGAACGCGCAATGTCATCAGTTCTGCGCGTTGGAGTTTCCAAGACGGCACTCGCTCGGCGACGCCTTTCGGCGCGAGTGGAGTTGCGGTCTGTTGTACGCCTTTCCGCCTATACCACTTCTGCCCAGAGTGCTGAAGAAGATCAGGCGCGACCGGGCCCAAGTTATCCTTGTGGCTCCGGACTGGGCTCGAAGGTACTGGTATCCCGAGCTACTCAGCATGACAGTCGGTCCCTCGATCCGCCTGCCCCTTCAGGAGGACCTTCTGTCGCAGCAGCAGGGGACGGTCCTCCACCCGAACCTGTCCAGTCTCCACCTCCATGCGTGGAGATTGAGCGGCGACAGTTGAGGCCATTTGACTTGCCTCCTGAAGTCTGTGATGTCATTCTGGCAGCCAGGCGTCCCTCCACAAAGTCGGTATACGCCTGCCGGTGGAACAGATTTGTGGCATGGTGCACAGCAAAGGCTGTGGATCCCCTTTCTGCCCCTCTATCTGAGGTTCTCCTCTTCCTCCTTTCCCTTGCCCAGCAGGGCTCTGCTCTGGGCACTATCAAGGGCTATCTTTCTGCCCTTTCCGCCTTCTTGAGGCTACCTGATCAGCCATCTTTGTTCAAGTCCCCTATTGTGTTAAGATTCTTAAAGGGCATCACGCACATGTATCCTCCAGCTCCGTTCGTGATGCCTCAGTGGGACTTGAACCTGGTTTTGACTTTCCTGATGTGCGCTCCCTTTGAGCCCCTTCATTCCTGTCCTCTCCGTCTTCTCACCTTAAAGACGGCCTTCCTGGTAGCCATCACCTCTGCCAGGAGAGTGAGTGAGCTCCAGGCTCTTTCTGTTCAACCTCCTTTCTTGTCTGTTCATCCTGATAAGGTGGTTCTTCGGACCAGACCTTCTTTCCTGCCCAAGGTAGTCTCTGCTTTTCACATTGGGCAGTCCATCACCTTGCCCTCCTTCTTCCCGCCTCCGCATCCTTCAAAGGATGAAGAGCGGCTCCATCGTCTGGACCCAAAACGTGCGCTTTCATTCTATATGGATCGCACACGCCAGTTCCGGGTGGATGACCAACTGTTTGTTGGCTACGTGGGTGAGAAGAAGGGAAGGGCGGTACAGAAACGGACCATCTCTCGGTGGGTCGTCCTGTGCATCAAAGCATGCTACTCTTTGGCTCGGAAGGAGCCTCCTGTTGGGCTGAGGGCCCATTCCACTCGGGCCACGGCGGCTACTACTGCCCTGGGCCGGGGAGTCCCTTTGCAGGACATTTGCCAGGCGGCCACGTGGGCCTCGCTGCACACCTTTGCGAGGCACTACTGCCTGGACAGTCAAGTCCGGAGGGATGGCTTCTTTGGCCGTTCGGTCCTCCAGGACTTTCTGGTGTAGGTTGTATTGGTTCGCAGACCCACCACCGGGGTTGGTATTGCTGGGGTATCTATTCTAAGGTAAGGAATCTAATACTAACCTGTTTCTTTCAGATGAACAAGTTACTTACCTTCGGTAACGATATATCTGTAAGAAACAGTAGTTAGTATTAGATTCCTTACCGCCCCGCCCATCCTCCCCGTTCTGCGAACTGATACCTAGGGTTAAGGACATCCCTTTCAGGGCCCTAGTTTCAAATGGCACCAGTGTTGGTTCTCACATGGCTCTGCGTGTTCTGGCGCGGAAAAGCTGTGTGCAAAGAACTGACGTCAGCGCGCGGAGGCGGCGTCTATATACTCCAGCGACGTCATCACGGCGCACGACGCCGACGACGCGGAGCCGCAGGGGACGCCTGCAGACGACGCCTACCGACGCGCAGGGGTACTGCTACGCAAAAGTTTCCGGATCCAGACTGACGCCTGGGGATATTCTAAGGTAAGGAATCTAATACTAACTACTGTTTCTTACAGATATATCGTTACCGAAGGTAAGTAACTTGTTCGTCTGGTAGCTGTCCACTCTCCTAAATACGGGCAGCATAAGTTGGCGAGCTGATGCATTCATGCTTCGCATGAATGCAACATCAGCTCGCCCTAAAAAATGAAAAAGGACACAGACACAGCTAAGTCTATGGGTGCATTACAATCCACACAGACTAGAAGTTCTTTTCGCCGATCCTTCTCTAGAGGAGGCTCAAAGCAAACCGGCGCAGACACAATGTCATCTTTTAAAACAAATACACAGACCTCCTCTAACAAGAGCTACTTCAGAGGAGGATACAGAGGAAATAATAACAAGGGAAGAGGTAGAGGTAATAACAACCGCTCCTCTTCCACTCCCAAACAGTGACTTCCCTCTGACTCCCCCACAGTATTCCACCCCTGTGGGGGGCAGATTATCACAGTTCCTACCTGTCTGGAATTCCATCACAAAAGACTGGTGGGTAAGACAAATTATCCAACATGGTTACTGCCTAGAACTCCTAGCAACCCCCCCAAACATACACCCAGGCAGCGTCCAATGTCCACAGACCATATTACCCTATTTCAACAAGAAGTTCTAGCACTTCTATAAAAGGATGCAATACAAGTAGTTCCTTTAGAGGAACAAGGAACAGGAGTTTACTCCCTGTACTTCCTAATTCCCAAAAACGACGGGGCACTAAGGCCAATCCTCGACCTCAGGCCCCTCAACCATTACATACAGTCAGATCATTTCCACATGATCACTCTGCAGCAAGTACTCCCATTACTACAACAAGGCGATTTTCTTTCAACACTAGACCTAAAGGACGCCTACTTTCACATTCCTATACATCCTGCTCACAGGAAGTACCTAAGGTTTGTCATACAAGGACAGCACTATCAATTCAAAGTCCTTCCATTCGGGGTCACAACAGCACCACGAGTGTTCACAAATTGCTTAGCAGTAGTAGCGGCACATCTCAGAAGACAACAGATACACGTCTTCCCTTACCTAGACGATTGGCTCATAAAAGCAAAATCATACAGTCAATGTGCCCGTCACACAAAGCAAACAATTCAGACACTGCACAAATTGGGGTTTACCATAAACTACACCAAGTCGCACCTGGAGCCTTCGCACATTCATCAGTATCTAGGAGCTACCATAGACTCATCTACAGCTCAAGCGTATCCCAGTCCAGCCAGGATACAGAACATTCAGACCTTAGTCTCCATTTTTCAACACCAGCAGTCTCTCCAAGCCAAGGTGTTCATGAGACTAATAGGAATGATGGCATCTTGCATCTTTATAGTGCCAAATGCAAGACTGCAAATGCGACCATTAAAAGAATGTCTAGCACAACAATGGAATCAGGCTCAAGGTCATCTCACAGACCTGGTGTTGGTGGACAGCCGTACATATCGCTCTCTGCAATGGTGGAACACCGAAAATTTGACAAAGGACGGCCGTTCCTAGAGCCTATTCCACAGATAGTGCTCACGACAGACGCATCCCTCACAGGATGGGGAGCCCATCTCCTACATTATACCACACAAGGCCAATGGAACAACCAACAAAAACTGTTCCATATCAACCATCTAGAGTTGCTAGCAATCTTACTAGCACTCAAAAATTTCAAGTACAAGTACAAAACAAAGCTGTCTTGATCCGAACGGACAATATGACAGCCATGTACTATATACAACAAGCATTATCTGAAAGAGACACGTTAGTGATAGATTCCTTACCTTAGAATATCCCCAGGCGTCAGACTGGGTCCGGAATTTTTTTGCGTAGCAATACCCCTGCGCGTCGGTAGGCGTCGTCTGCGGCTCCGCGTCCGTCGTCGGCGTCGTTAGCGCCGGAATGACGTCGTCGGAGTACTTAGACGCCGCCCATGCGCGCTGACGTCAGTTCTTCTTTTTTCCGCGCCAGCTAGCGCAGATCCGGAGAAGCTCTACCCCTAATCATTTTTTACTAAAACTTTTGATCTTTTTGATCATTTTCTACTCGAGTCTTCGACTCCAACGGTGCCGGTAGGGATGCCCGGGTTCAAGCCCTGTTCGAAGTGCGACCGACTAATGTCGGTCACGGACCCCCATCACCGGTGCCTGAAGTGCTTAGGCCTCGACCACGACGACCGCACCTGCTCCGACTGCCGGGCCCTGACGTCGAAGGCTAGGCGGGAGCGGTCCCGCAAGCGGCTCGAGCTCCGGCAGTCAGCCCCGCGCCGCTCCAGGTCCCAGTCCCACGGGAGGTCGAGGGACCGGTCGCGGGGTCGGAGTCCTCGCAGCTCCGGGAGTGGACATCGGTCGTCGGGATCCAAGTCCTCAGGTAAGAGGCATGAGAGGTCGGAGCGGCATCATCGCTCCTCCGACCCACCCCGACGCTCGCACGATGCGGCCGGGGGTTCGGGCGACACCGCCCACGCGGCTCCAAGTGAGTCGCATGCGTCGCCGCCTGCCCCACACCTTCGGGTCCCTGGGCACGGCGCGACGCCGGAGGAGGTCGAGCGGTACCTCATGGCCATGAAGTCCCTCCCTCCTCGGCCGGGCCCCGCGGCGCCTTCGGGCCCAGCGGTCCCGGCTGGAGGCCCTAGCGGGTCAGGCGCTTCGGTCCCGACGCCGCCGGGTGTTTCGGCCCCGGCGCCGCCGGCGACTTCGGTCCCGGCGCCACAGGACCTCAACGGACCCGCTTCCGGATCCGGGTCGTCGCCGGTCGACCTCACGACCTCACCGGCGCCGGCCCCGAGGGTGTCGCCCCGGCGCCCGTTGCGGGCACCGTCCCCAATCTTCCCTTCGGTCCGACTCTGGCGCCGGAATAGCGCCGTTGGGCGCCGCTTCCGACGGCCTTTGGAGATTTTTATTTCCATGAGGAGGCCCAGTCTGTTGACCCTGAGTTACAGGAGACTGGTGACGGAGGTGATTGGGAGGGGTCTGAGGACCCTCTGGCACAGGAGTGCCAGTCTCAAGAGGACTGGACATATGAGTGTGGGGAGGCCAGTGGTATTGACACCTCACCAGACACTGGATTTGTCTCCCCTCCCACCGTGGCTACAGAGGAGGGGTGTGGTATATAAATAAATAATACCGGATCTATTTTTGAATAAATGAATGAATAACAGATAGCTCAATAAAATAAGAGTCAAGATTCGAGGTAGTAGGAGTTTCTGCAGGTTTATTACAGCATAAGGACAGGATCAGGACAACCTGCATAGGATGACCCAGCAGCTGCTGGGGCTTGGTCTGGGATGAGCGCGCTAACTTTTAATAACAATACATCAACTTATATACATAGCGCAAACACATAGCATTACATTGCAGTAGGCGTAGCAGTGGGTGGAGCAGAAGGCGTGACGCGTAGCAGTCGCGAAAGATAACAGTAAAAAGAGGTGTAACTGGGAGTATACTTAGGCATGTGGTGCAAACGTAACAGAATATGTCATGAATGGGGCGGAAACATAGGAGGGGGCTACCTAAGGAGCCAGGACCTCTAACCTAATGGTGCGCGAAAACTGGCAATGACGTGTTACTAGGAGAAGCTGGGGGCTACGGACTCTGTGCTAGGAGCAGAGACTAGAGTCTGGAGGGTCGGAGCGACATGTACCTAAACCCTATCTGGTATCTGATGTTTAGGGAACATGTTGATATAAACTAGGAGTCATGAGGGGAAAAGCTAACTTGATTCTAAGACTGGACCATGCATTATTCTACATGTAGTGCGTGATGAAGAATATTAAATGACCATTAAATACAGTATTTCTCTAACATGGAGACGAATAGGCTAGACAATGACGGAAACTATTGATGCAGTTCAGTAGCTCAGGAATGCAGAGAAGGAGGACTGAACTGATAGCTGGAACTATAACATACTTTTGGCAGACTCAGAGGCAGAGCCGAGCTGCACCGGGCACTGCGAAGCAGGAAGTAAGTGAAGGGTCGAGGATACAGGTGGGGGCTGTATCGCTCCTCAGCGAGGCTTTCAGGAGACAGGAGCTGAATCCAGGGTCCGGGCCCTTTTGAGGCCTGGAAACGGGGACTTTATAATGGAATAACGTGCATACTGAGAAACGTGGCAACATAACTTTACATAGGCCTGATATTCGTAGTATTCACGAGGACTGGAAAATGACATACTAGAGGTGGACACAACGGGAATTGCGTCATTAATCGGACATGGGGAATAACATATGCATATTGGTCATGCACACATAACATATGATGGATGAGGCGTAGGGACACAGAACATGGCAAAATTTACTTTTCCACATTCCCTCCTTGTCACTACGTTTCATCCATCAGGAAACATCAATTTTCATGATACCATCTATCATTTCATACAGTATCATTTGCTCGTCTCGAATTGTCTTGGAACGGGATTTAGAACGGGGCTTGGGACTAGGAATACAAGAGGTAGCACACATGCTGCAAATCGCAGGGCCACATTGTATACAGAGGCAGCAGCCTAATATGATCGCTACTGCAATACCTAGAAAGGACAGGACTTTCCATCCCCATGCGGAAATTATATTCCAGAACCAACCGGACCATGTCCAGGTGCCTGGATCTTGGTGTAACAGATGGGCAATTTTATGAAGTCTGGTTATAGCTGAATAAACAGACGGCGCGTTATTTGGAATGAAAATGCATTAACTAGATCCGATGACTCTACAGGCCCCGCCCCTATCGGCCAGTATGACGTCAAGGACGAGACGATTTTGCAAAACGACAAATCTCATAGCAGATTGTTCTTCGGTTAAGTTACCTAGAGCAGAGGCAGTCTCATTCACTACAGCTTCAAGGGTTCTTGTTAACCTACGGATCAGTTTACTATTCTAGACAGGTCCTACAAAGAAGAAGAAACCTTTATTAAAATCTGTATACTGTTCTAGAGTAGTTTCAGTATAATCGACAATTGGGGACTCCCTTCTATGTCTAATGTGTACTAGATGTGTGTTTCTGTGATAATCAGATGGGGCTAGGAAAACAGGTGGCAGTAGGAAGGCAATGTAACAGGTTCCCTCCCAATCGAGGGGCAGACGGACATATGCAGTTTGACCACAAACAAAATATGAATGACGTGAAGCTTTAAAATTAGATTTCCCACTGTCATTATACTGGATAACAGTAGTACATTCACTATGACCTACATGTATGGAACCATAACTACGGACACATAATTCGCCTTTGACTGGTAGTACTGAAATAGCAGGTAAGTCTGGAGTAGTATCAGACTGAACATTCAGGACCATGAAATTCGACGAATAATTACCTAAATTATAAACTTCATTTTCTAGATCTAAACCTGTTCTGTGGGGGAGACCTTGCTTGTCTGGAAAACATGTACTGTTAAGAAAAGACATATCTGTTGAGGATGACGTTAACGTGGACCATGCTCCACACGAACCATTGTGTGAGAATGGATAAGGAAAGAGTGGCAGAACTCCCTTCGGTGTCTGGAAAGGGGGGAGTCGACCACACACCCAACAATTAGTGGCATTGCTGGTCTGGTGTGAATAATGTAACATACGGATAAATGTGTTGTTGCGCATAGCGAGGCGGTATGAATATTCGTGAGGAGGCAGATCACTAAACGTGTGCTCTACTGTAGCATTAGCAGACATATTTACATGAGGAACTGGAAAATACAGATAGAACGCATAGCTGGTGCAGGAAATCATTATGCTGATGAATAATACGAAACTCAGAAAAACGATACCTTGAATTGAACTTCGACTGACTCTCTCACTATGGGGGTCTATTTTATACATGTCAGAAACAGTCTAACCGTTTCACCTAGGGGAGGACTTATACAATCAAACTGACTGACTTATTTTACTAGACCTGAGCTTTAACTTATACTCCTGCTGCGGAGTTTTCTCTAACAAGGGAGGGGTTGTAATAATGTCTTGTGCGGGACAGTCCTTAAGAGCAATATTCTGGCAGTCCTTCAAATCCTGGGAAATGTTTTTAGAAACGGATTTCAGTCCTTTAAAAAGTTTAACATGAGACAGGTGGATCCATCCTTTTCTGCCTTCCAACTTGACGGCTGTACGGGTGGTCAAGAGGACCTGACGTGGCTCCTTCCAACGTGGTTCCAGCGGACTTGATCTGTCAAAATTTCTGATCATCACCAAGGAGCCTGGAACGATTTCATGCGGTGCCACCTCGGTATTGTCTGGAAATGCGGCAGCAACCTGTGAACAACATGAGTTGAGGGCAGACATCAAGGAAGCTAGGTAATCTGTCAGCATATTACATGAAACATCGGTAATACTTCGGGGTCTAGGAGTACCCCACATGTTAGGGGGGCGGCCGAATACGACCTCATACGGGGACAGACCTGATCTGGAATGTGCGACCATGCGCATATAAAACAAAGCGACTGGCAGAGCTACTAACCAGTCCACACCTTTTTCTTTACAAACTTTGGCAATGCGGATTTTCAGGGTCTGATTATGTCTTTCGACTAGACCGGCTGCTTCAGGATGGCGTACACAATGAAACTTCCACTGGTACCCTAACAACAGGGAAACGTGCTTCATTAACTCTGAGGAGAATGGCTGACCGTTATCAGAATATACGACTCTAGGGAGTCCGTATCTAGGGAAGAACTCACGAACCAACTGCTTGGCAGTGGTCGCGGCTGTGTAATCTGGGACTGGATATGCTTCTGTCCACCTGGACAAAGCGCATACAACTACAAGGACATACTTGAAACCTCGACATCGCTCCATCTGAATATAATCCATCTGGAGGACCTCAAAAGGGTGGTCAGGGGGCTGGAAACCACCTTGTTCCACCGGGACACTTTTACCTGGATTAAACTGACAACATATCATACAGGTGCGGACTTTCTGCTTGGCTGCAGCTCGTAAATGCTTGTTGAACCAAATGTTCTGGATACTGTCTAACATAGCTTTTTCTCCTAAATGTGCTGGACTATGTGCGGTATTGATAATGACTTGAACCATAGAATCGGGGAGAAACCATGTGGCTCTACCCTTCGTTAACCATCCTTGATCTGTCTGGACCCCTCCTTGTTCAGACCATTTCTTGATTTCATCGGGAGTAGCATGTAACTGTATATCTATGACGTCTTGTGTAGGGTCCTTAACTGTCATGCATGTAATCGGATCTGGAGTATGTGTCTGATTAACTGGAATGTCTGGAGTCTGTGCTGTAAGCTTGGCTGTGCGGTCTGCTAGATCATTACCTTGGGAAATAATGTCTGTAACTTTCGTATGTGCTTTGCACTTCATGATAGCAATAGATGTCGGTAAATGTATGGCATCCAACAGGGCTTGAATAAGGAGACCATGCTGAATCTTGGTTCCATGAGAAGTCATGAAACCTCTCTCCTGCCAGAGCACTCCGAAGTCGTGTACAACTCCGAATGCGTAACGTGAATCTGTGTAAACATTAACTTTCAGGTTCTTGGCATGTATACAGGCTTGTGTCAGAGCGACTAGCTCTGCTGCTTGAGCGGACAGGGTATCAATACGGTGGGTTTCAATAACTTCGGTGTCAGTAGTCACTGCATACGCGGCGACTAGTTCTCCTGTACTAGTTCTCATACATGAACCATCCACATAAAGTGTCAGGTCAGGATCTGGTAACGGAATGTCTGTCAGGTCTTGTCTTGGCTTTGTCGTAATGTTAACTACTTCCACACAATCATGTGGGTCAGGATTTGAATTAACTGATGGTAACAGTGTAGCAGGATTCAGAACGTTGCAGCGTCTAATTTCTATGTGTGGCTGGAACAGTGTCAATTCATAACCTGTTAAACGTGCAATTGTCAAGTGCTGAGTTTGTGTTCGGTTTAAAAGAACTTCTACGGAGTGTGGAACTTGTACTGTCAGGGAGTGTCCTAAAACTATGGAATCACTTTGTCTGATAGCTAGTGCTGTGGCTGCAACTGACTTGAGGCACGCAGGCAAAGCCTGGGCGACTGGATCTAATGTGCTCGAAAAATAAGCACAGGGCTTGTATTGTCCTGCTTGATCTTGTGTGAGAACAGATAATGCTGTACCTTCCCGTTCAGTAACGAAAAGTGTAAAAGGCTTACTGTAGTTCGGTGTGGCTAGAACTGGAGCTTGACATAGGGCTTTCTTTAACTCATTGAAACTAAGTGTATGGTCAGATGTCCAAGGGAGGACAGTCGATACGGCTGCCTCCTGTGTCGTTAACTGTATCAGTGGCTTGGCTAGAAATGCATACTGGGGAATCCATTGTCTACAATAAGAAGTAAGGCCGATAAAAGCACGTACCTCCTTCTGGGTTCTGGGCTGGGGAAGACTCGCTATTAACTGGATACGGTCGGGTGTCAACTGCCTACCCCTCTTGGACAGCAAGTGTCCTAAGTATACCACTTGCTGGACACAGAATTGAAGCTTCGAAGGTGACACCTTGTGCCCCATCTCGGCTAGAAAATACAGAACTGTAAGGGATGCTCGTTCGCAGTCACGTTCAGAACGGGCTGTGATCAGTAGATCATCGACATACTGGAGCAGGGCAGTGTCAGTTGGCATGTGAATGTTGTCTAGTTGTCTCTTGAGTGCTTGACTGTAAATACTAGGGCTTTCTGTGAAACCTTGAGGAGCGCGTGTAAACATATAGCTCCTTCCATTTAAACAAAATCCGAAAAGAAACTGGCTGTCTGGATGAATGGGAACACTGAAAAATGCATTCTTGAGGTCAATGACAGTGAAGAACATGGCTTCGGAATCAATGGCTGTTAACAGGGAAGAAATATCTGGGACAACTGGGTACTGAGGAATAATACATTTATTAAGTTCTCGTAAATCAATCACTAATCGATATACTGGGGGTGCATTTGGATCAGTACGTTTCATGACTGGAATAATCGGAGAATTGCATACATTGGAGTCAGTTTCTACAACTACTCCTTGAGCCATGAGCTCGTCAATAATTTTGGATAAGGCTGCTACAGCCTCAGGTGGCAATCTGTACTGTCTGATTCGGGGTAACACTACACCTGGTTTGAGAGTCACACGATGGGGTGTGATTTGCATATAACCTACATCAGTTGGACCTTGCGCCCATAAGTGCTGTGGAACATTAGACAATCTTGAATCAAAATCTCGTAATACATAGTGACCCTTAAAGTCACGTAGGAACAGACGTATTCCCTCTGGGGAACAGCAAATAACTGCACCTAACTCTTTCAGTGTCTTAATGCCTAATAGATTTTCTGGACATGACTTAGTGAGTAACAGATCAGTAGTACGGGACAATGGACCTACTTCTAGAGTAACTGGCTTAGATATCTCATTAACTATTGGCTTTCCTGAAAATCCAAGGGAAACATTTCTTGAGCCTGAGAGCGGAGCCCCTGGAACTTCGGCATGACTAATTGTGGTCCTACTTGCCCCTGTATCGATCAAAAACTTTCTGTCTTTCCCTAATACTTGACTGTGAACATAGGGACCTTCTTGATCTACAGGTATCTCGATGAGAGGCAAGCCTACCTCCCTCTCTAGGCTATTTCATGAATATGGCTGGTACTCTGGATACTCGGACTGTGCATACTGGTACATCTGCGATGTAACGTGCTGTGTTGCAGCAATAGGCTGCGGTGCGGGAACTGTCTGTTGTGCATTCTGTGGCTGAGGAATCTGTGAAACTTGTTCTTGTCTAGGCGGACGTGGTCTTTCTTTAGTCTTACCAGTAGCTATATTATGTTTCAGAACTGCACACTCGTTTATAAAATGACCTGGTTGTTTACAATAATTGCAGTTCCCTTTAACGGGAGCTGCAGGATGACTGGCTTGATTTGGTCCCCTCTTCTGACTGTCTTGAGGAACAGATTGTGCAACTAGTACTTTCATTTTCGTGTCTTTCATACGTTTTCTTTCGTGTTCTTGCTCTTCCCTGATTCTATTCTGGTGATACTGGAGCATCTGGAGCATCTGGGACGGAGTATTTGCTTGCCAGGTGCTTTCGACTTTCAAAACTCGATTTTTAATTTGTGGACTTGAATTCTCGACTAATTTAGTAACGAAGAGGTGAGGGTATGACTCACTACTTGTCTTGAGACCACTGTTAATACTAAAACATTTTTCAAATCTAGAATAAAAATCACTAATATCTTCATCTTGTTTCTGTTTACAGGCTGAGATTGCATCCCAGTCTTCCTTCCTCGTTGTCAATAATCTGGGTAAAACTTGAATCAGTAATTCTGGTAATTCTTTACATTTATCTCCAAGACCGGTACCTGGTACTCGTGCCTTGTCTTCAGCTTCTAGAACTGCCCAATCGATCTTTTTCTCTCCCACCTCCCATTCCTTTTCCTTTAGCTTTTCATACACCCCTGCGGGTAACAGGACCTTTAACATTTTAATGATGTCTGGGTAAGTGTATTCTCCCATACGGAGCATGTCTTTTAATTCTCTATGGAACCCTGCTGGATCTTTGTCATGACAGGGAATTAATTTCTTCATTTCAAGAAGTTCCATCTTTGAAATCGGAGTGTATACAAACACTCGTTGCATTACGCCACCCGCCCCTTGGACTGGGTGGACTTCTCGTAACGGATTCTGTCTGTCTATGTAAAATGATTTGCTTTCTGGGGGTGAAACATGAACAAAATGCGGGTTCAAAAACGTTCTATATTTGTGGCGCTGTTCTAGAATGACACTAATTAAATCGGTACCTAGACCTCTCCATCTATACTGGAGTAACTCGTTCAGGATATCATGCAACGGACCTGGATCAGAATGTTGACCCTCATACAGAGTAATGAGGTACTGGACCATATACATACCCACCAGTCGTTGCTCGGCTGGGGGCAATTTCAGAAACATTTGTGCCACTATTTCGTCTGGAAAAGTGGTAGAATCAGTAATCCATCGGACTGCTGATCGGGCTAGTTCTTGTTCATGCATAGTACTTAACTCACTGTAACCGATTCGTGATTTCAGAATGTGATCGGTAGCTTGAAATACTTGTTCTAGAGAACCTTGTTCTGGTGCTGGATGATGAAAAATAGACTTGGGTTCTAGACGTAAATGGCGATCTGGAAATCTGGATTTTCCTACATACGCTATTCTGACGGGATTCTCGTCTTCCTCTTCAGGATCAGAGATACTTTCTTTCTCGCTTACTTGTGCTGCTTTACGCTGTTCGTGTATCTTTACTATCTCTTTACGGATTTTCTTGTACATACTCTCCATAGCACCGACGGTCTTGTGCTTACCCTCGGCTATATTATCACTCCACCTTGTCAGGATTCTCATTTCGGCGGGATCTTTAGACGGATAATCTTGTTCTCTTATTAGACAATTGATCAGGAACTTTAATATCATGAGCTGAATCTCGGCTTTCCTTTGAGACATAATCTCGCCAATACTTTCTGGATCATCCCCTGTACGGATGAAACGATATATTCTGTCTAGATCTTCTTTCATATTCGGCAAGGTGACTAGATACTCGGTCACTCTCCTTACACGTAAGGAATATAAAACCATATTATATTCGCCTGGAACTGGATCATAGACACATTCGTTAAGGGTTTGCCTGATTTCTGTAACAGACTGATGTTTGGGCGTGCGCTGTAACGCTTGAGCATGTAATTCGAGTAATGTTGAACGCTTGTGTGGCGGCGGGGTTTGAGGAAGACCTCCTCCTGCGGCCCCTAGACTAGAATCGTCGATTGACATTCTTCGTCCTGGCAGGGTCGGTAATTGTAACGTGGGCTGGACTTGTATGGCGGACTGGGCCGGGGGAGCTGTTAAGGGCACCCCGGTGTCTGAAGGAGCAGGAAGTGCCTGATTTACAGGGACTGGCGGAGCGCGAACAGGATTTGCATATTCTGGGACTGTGTCGTCCAGATAGGACGAAATAAAAATATCAGCTGCGGTCGGTTTGTGACGTAGCTTGGTCGGAACTAATGGTGGCGGGAAATTACTGGATGCCTCTGGGGTCGCTTTTGGCAAACCTTCGGCAAGGAGAGGATACATACCCTTAATGAGGGCATGCCTCTGTCTGTCTGACTGTTCGGCTTTGACTTGTTCACCTATCTCGATTAATTCTCTTTCTTGGGCTCGTTCCTGGGATTCTCTACTTAACTCCGACTTTCTGACTTCTTTCTCGGTTCTTCTATGAGCTTCCTTACGCCATAACTCGATGGCATCTTTCTGTGACTGTCTGGCTTTCTTTTTCCATAATGCTTCTTCCACTCGCATGATACATTCGGCATCCCATGTACCCGATACGGGCCATCTATACTTTTCTTCTAACTGTTTGGTATACTCTACCCATAAATCTAGATACATTATGGCGCTTATGCCATGTTTCTGATACATAAAGTGACCTGGACTGTCCCTAGGCGGGACAGGAACTGCTTCTTCTAACAGACCCTTTCTAGTTTTTATCTGACGTAACTTGGAAAAGAGCGGCATGACTGAACTGTAATCTGGACACAATACAATACACAATGAAAACACAAAATCACGTCGCACTCATACCACAACATTAAAATACATGAAGAACATTATAAATAACAGTTTGAACAGAATATTACCTGGAATACTGAGAGCAGAAATACAAGAATTTTCTCGAGAACGGAACAGACTAGAATTACTGGATGCACTGCTGTAACAGTACGGAACATACCGGTCCCATAAAGGGACGCATCAAGACCCGTATCCACCTAGGTGAACACTTCGTTTGTGAGTCTGGGCACCACCAACCCACGGACCAGGAGTCAATTTAGATTGGTCCTGTCTAGATACTACCCCAGCAATGGTACTCACCGGGCAGCACGGAACGGAAGGCCTCGGACGGGACTGGACGACGGACGACGAACTTCGGACTTCAGTTACAGGTGGGCCTCCGGATACCTCGGACCTTGGACTCTCGGCTTGGGCTCTGGTCGGGACTCGCCGCGTTCCTCCACCGTCTCGTTCGGATGCTGGACCGCCTCCTCCGTCTCCTCCGTGGGCCTGAGGGATACTTGGAGCAGAAATATCTGCCAGTGCACGGTATGGTTCCGTCACGACTGCAGAGGGTCAGGGGGTCGGCGTGGCTTCACCGACGCGTGGGGAAAGGGCAAGTCCCTATTCGGGCGCCATTATGTGGTATATAAATAAATAATACCGGATCTATTTTTGAATAAATGAATGAATAACAGATAGCTCAATAAAATAAGAGTCAAGATTCGAGGTAGTAGGAGTTTCTGCAGGTTTATTACAGCATAAGGACAGGATCAGGACAACCTGCATAGGATGACCCAGCAGCTGCTGGGGCTTGGTCTGGGATGAGCGCGCTAACTTTTAATAACAATACATCAACTTATATACATAGCGCAAACACATAGCATTACATTGCAGTAGGCGTAGCAGTGGGTGGAGCAGAAGGCGTGACGCGTAGCAGTCGCGAAAGATAACAGTAAAAAGAGGTGTAACTGGGAGTATACTTAGGCATGTGGTGCAAACGTAACAGAATATGTCATGAATGGGGCGGAAACATAGGAGGGGGCTACCTAAGGAGCCAGGACCTCTAACCTAATGGTGCGCGAAAACTGGCAATGACGTGTTACTAGGAGAAGCTGGGGGCTACGGACTCTGTGCTAGGAGCAGAGACTAGAGTCTGGAGGGTCGGAGCGACATGTACCTAAACCCTATCTGGTATCTGATGTTTAGGGAACATGTTGATATAAACTAGGAGTCATGAGGGGAAAAGCTAACTTGATTCTAAGACTGGACCATGCATTATTCTACATGTAGTGCGTGATGAAGAATATTAAATGACCATTAAATACAGTATTTCTCTAACATGGAGGCGAATAGGCTAGACAATGACGGAAACTATTGATGCAGTTCAGTAGCTCAGGAATGCAGAGAAGGAGGACTGAACTGATAGCTGGAACTATAACATACTTTTGGCAGACTCAGAGGCAGAGCCGAGCTGCACCGGGCACTGCGAAGCAGGAAGTAAGTGAAGGGTCGAGGATACAGGTGGGGGCTGTATCGCTCCTCAGCGAGGCTTTCAGGAGACAGGAGCTGAATCCAGGGTCCGGGCCCTTTTGAGGCCTGGAAACGGGGACTTTATAATGGAATAACGTGCATACTGAGAAACGTGGCAACATAACTTTACATAGGCCTGATATTCGTAGTATTCACGAGGACTGGAAAATGACATACTAGAGGTGGACACAACGGGAATTGCGTCATTAATCGGACATGGGGAATAACATATGCATATTGGTCATGCACACATAACATATGATGGATGAGGCGTAGGGACACAGAACATGGCAAAATTTACTTTTCCACAGGGGGCTGCTTATAGTGTAGTGTTAACGAGGGCAGCCAAGGCCTTGGGCCTTGAGCTCCCCGTTGCGGCCGTGAGGACTAACCTCCTCACTGAGGTTCTTAAACCGCAGGCAAGCTCCAGTGAGCCTCTGCTGCCGTTTAATGAAGCCTTATGTGACGTTCTTGTGGGCGCTTGGTCCAAGCCAGCCACAGGTCCGCCTGTGGATAGGAACGTGGCCAGATGCTACCGCCCGGCTCCGGGCGACCCTTGCTTTTTGTCCACCCATCCCACCCCCGAGAGCCTGGTTATCCAGGCCTCCACTTCCCAGACCGCATTCCCGACGGGCCCGCCCGATCGGGAATCCAAGAGATATGAACAGTTCGGGAAGAAAGTGTTCTCGTCCCTGAGTTTAGGACTGCAGTCTGTCAATACCGCGTGTCTCTTGGGCCGCTACACCCACACCCTGTGGGACACGGTCGCGGACGTGCTGCCACAATGCTCGGAGGAGGTCCGGGCTAAACTCGCCCAAGCCCTTGTGGAGGTTCGAGATGCGGCACGATACTCTATCCGGTGTGGACTGGATACCACGGACTCACTGGGCAGGGCGATGGGAACGACGGTGGCGGTTCGCCGCCACGCCTGGTTGAGGTCCGCCAATTTCTCGGCCGATGTCCAGGCCACCCTCCTGGATATGCCGTTCGATGGCCGTCGCCTTTTTGGCGACAAGGCAGACCATGCGCTGGAGCGCTTTAAGGACTCCAGGGCTACGGCCAAGTCCTTAGGCCTCTCGGCCACGCGCCAGCAATCGGGTGCCTTTCGCTCCTTTCGTGGCCACGGAAGGGGCGTCCCCACACGTGCTGCCAGCCACGCACCGCAGAATACCCAGCAGCGCAGTGGCGGCCGTGGAAACCGCCGTGGCGGCGGCGGTCGGGGTCAGCGGCGAGGCCAGTCCACACCTCCCTCCGCAGCACCTGCCTCCAAGCCTTCCTAGTCCGAGCTTTCAGGCCCATGTGACGCCTGTGGGAGGCAGGGTTCGCCATCACCACTTCCACTGGCGCACTGTCACATCGGACAGGTGGGTGCTGCAAATCGTCCGAAGGGGCTACTCCCTCCCCTTCGAGGCGACCCCTCCAGCCATGTCACCGCAATTCCACCGCGTGTCGGGGGATCACTTGCAACTTCTGCAAGAGGAAGTCACGGCCCTCTTGGCCAAGGGGGCCATCGAGCGTGTTCCTGGGCCAGAAGTAGGGTGTGGATGTTACTCCCACTACTTTCTGGTGCCCAAGAAGGGCAAGGGGGGCCTGCCCCCGATCTTGGACCTACGGAACGTCAACGGCTTCCTCCGTCAAGAGAAGTTCAAGATGCTGACTTTGGCTCAGGTCTTAGCTGCCCTGGACCCCGGAGACTGGATGGTAGCGTTGGACTTGCAGGACGCTTATTTCCACATCCCCGTCCTGCCGGCCCACCGGCGTTACCTGCGGTTCACGGTAGGCCACGAGCACTTTTAGTTTACCATGCTCCCCTTTGGCCTTACCAGCGCCCCACGGGTGTTCACGAAGGTGATGGCGGTGGTCGCAGCTCATCTGCGCAGGTTAGGGGTGTCAGTCTTCCCCTACCTCGACGACTGGTTGTTGAAGGCGGGCTCGCCCCAGACAGTCGTCAGCCACCTCCAGACCACGGCCGACCTCCTGCATTTGCTGGGGTTCTCCATCAATGTGCCGAAGTCGCACCTGTGTCCCTCTCAGAAGCTCCTCTTCATCGGAGCGGTTCTAGGCTCGGCGCTGTTTCGGGTTTACCCTCCCGAACAGCGGGTTCGGGATATTCAGGCTCTGATTCCCATCTTTCGGCCTTTATCCCGAGTCTCGGTCAGGTTGACGCTGCGGCTTCTGGGGCTGATGGCCTCCTGCATCCTACTGGTGCGTCACGCCCGGTGGCGGATGCGGGCGCTGCAGTGGGACCTGAAGTTTCAGTGGGCACAGCATCAGGGCAACCTGTCCGATCACGTCTTGATCTCGGAGGGCACTGCAAGACAGTTGCAGAGGTGGTTCACGGACCGCGATTGGGTCAGTGGCAGATCCCTCTCCCTACCCCACCCGGAGCACGTAGTTGTGACGGACGCGTCCCTCCAGGGCTGGGGTGGCCACATGGGAGAGGCGGAGATCAGAGGACTCTGGTCTCCGGCGGAGGCCCGGTTCCACATCAACCTGTTGGAGTTACGGGCGATTCGTCTCGCGCTGAAGGCATTCCTCCCCTCTGTCCGGGGGAGTGTAGTGCAGGTATTCACGGACAACACCACCGCCATGTGGTACTGCAACAAACAGGGCGGGGTGGGGTCGTGGACCCTATGCCAGGAGGCTCTGCGCCTCTGGCAGTGGCTGGAAAGTCAGGGTGTGTCCCTGGTAGTTCAACACCTGGCAGGTTCTCTGAATGCCAGGGCGGACGAACTCAGCCGTCGCTGCATGATGGATCACGAATGGCGTCTGAACTCGGACGTGGCGCAAGGCCTCTTTCAGCAATGGGGAGAGCCTTGGTTAGATCTATTCGCCACCGAAGAGAACGCGCAATGTCATCAGTTCTGCGCGTTGGAGTTTCCAAGGCGGCACTCGCTCGGAGACGCTTTTCGTCGCGAGTGGAGTTGCGGTCTGTTGTACGCCTTTCCGCCTATACCACTTCTGCCCCGAGCGCTGAAGATCAGGCGCGACCGGGCCCAAGTCATCCTTGTGGCTCCGGACTGGGCACGAAGATACTGGTATCCCGAGCTACTCAGCATGTCAGTCGATCCCCCGATTCGTCTGCCCCTTCGGGAGGACCTTCTGTCGCAGCAGCAGGGGACGGTCCTCCACCCGAACCTGTCCAGTCTCCACCTACAAGCTTGGAGATTGAGCGGCGACAGTTGAGGCCATTTGACTTGCCTCCCGAAGTTTGTAATGTCATTCTGGCAGCCAGGCATCCCTCCACAAAGTCGGTATACGCCTGCAGGTGGAACAGATTTGTGGCATGGTGCACAGCAAAGGCTGTGGATCCACTCTCTGCCCCCCTTTCTGAGGTTCTCCTCTTCCTTCTTTCTCTTGCCCAGCAGGGCTCTGCTCTGGGCACTGTCAAGGTCTACCTTTCTGCCCTTTCTGCCTTCCTAAGGCTACCTGTTCAAGTCCCCTATTGTAAATCGATTTCTTAAGGGCATCACACACATGTTCCCTCCTGTTCCCTTCGTGATGCCCCAGTGGGACTTGAACCTTGTTCTTACCTTCCTGATGTGCGCTCCCTTTGAGCCACTTCACAACTGTCCTCTTCGTCTTCTGACTCTAAAAACTGCTTTCCTGGTTGCCATCACCTCTGCCAGGAGAGTGAGTGAGCTCCAGGCCCTTTCTTGTACTCCACCTTTCCTTTCTGTCCATCCTGACAAGGTTGTGTTACGTACGAAGCCATCTTTCCTGCCCAAGGTTGTCTCAGCCTTCCACATTGGGCAGTCCATCACCTTGCCGACCTTCTTTCCGCCTCCGCATCCCTCTAAAGAGGAAGAGCGGCTCCACCGTCTGGACCCAAAACATGCGCTCTCATTCTATTTGGATCGCACACGCCAGTACCGGGTGGATGACCAACTCTTTGTTGGCTACGTGGGTGCTAAGAAGGGGAAGGCGGTACACAAGCGGACCATCTCCCGGTGGATCATCTTGTGTATCCAGGCATGTTACTCCATGGCTAAGAAGGAGCCCCCTGTTGGATTGAGGGCTCACTCCACTCGGGCCACGGCAACTACAACTGCCCTGGGCCGGGGTGTGCCCTTACAGGACATTTGCCAGGCAGCTACGTGGGCCTCGCTGCACACGTTCGCACAACACTACTGCCTGGACAGCCAAGTCCGGAGGGATGGCTTCTTTGGCCGTTCCGTCCTCCAGGACTTTCTGGTGTGATTATTGGTTTGCAGACCCACCACCGGGGTTGGTATTGCTGGGGGATCTATTCTAAGGTAAGGAATCTATCACTAACGTGTCTCTTTCAGATGCACAAGTTACTACTTGTGTAACGATATATCTGTAAGAGACATTAGTTAGTGATAGATTCCTTACCGACCCACCCATCCTCCCCGTTCTGCGAACCGATATCTAGGGTTAAGGTCATCCCCTTTCAGGGCCCTAGTTTCTTGGCACCAGTGCTGGTTCTATCATGGCTCTACGTATCTGGCGCGGAAAAGCTGTGTATCAGAACTGACGTCAGCGCGCATGGGCGGCGTCTAAGTACTCCGACGACGTCATTCCGGCGCTAACGACGCCGACGACGGACGCGGAGCCGCAGACGACGCCTACCGACGCGCAGGGGTATTGCTACGCAAAAAATTTCCGGATACAGTCTGACGCCTGGGGATATTCTAAGGTAAGGAATCTATCACTAACTAATGTCTCTTACAGATATATATCGTTACACAAGTAGTAACTTGTGCTGCAATGCAATAGGTCTCGCATTTACACGAGTTTGAGCTATTGACATTACAAATGACAATGCCTTTTATTTTTGCTTTTAAAACATAAATAAAAGGCATTGTCATTTACAATGCCAATAGCTTAAACTTGCGTAAATGCGAGACCTATTGCATTGCAAATGCTTCTTTCCCTTGTTTCTTTTTCATTGTTTCTTGTTTCTAGGATGGAGGCAAGGTGAGTGAGAGGGAAAGACGCACATGTGGTGTGAGAGTTGGGTGTGTGAAGGAGAGGTGCATAGTGTAAAGGGGAGAGGTGACGTGCATGTAGTGTGAGGAAGGGACGCCGTTCTGTGAAAAGCTCCGCGACGCAACTCCTGTAAAAAGGGAATAAAGTAAATACATGTGCTGTGAGGAAAGGGGGCCGTGGTTTGAGGAAGGGACATGCTGTGAGGAAGAGGGACACAGAACAGTGTGTGTGAGAGGAAAGGGTGGTTGAGGGGCCCGCACCTCTCTTGCACTTGGCCCCCTGCCCTCGTATAAGCCAGCCATGGGCACCCAGCCTTGGGTCACCGGTCCAAACAACCCGGGCCAGGGCTATGGTTTATTTTATGTCTCTGGGACTTTGTACACCTATGGTGGTCACCTGTCCCCATCACTTTTAGGGCACTTCATGTGTGTGCAGACACTTGATGCGAACATGATCCTTGCGGGTATCAGAGCACTTTACACATTTAGAGAGAGCAGAGGATAATAATAATCATATCATATTAATGATTAAGACGGGTCTGTAAACTAAAATCATATCATATGACAGCGTTAAGGCATAGCCTTCACTGACAGCCCTTGGAGCAAATGATCGTGTTAAGACTGCCTTACTCTTAAAATCTACCTCAAAAACACCCCTTCAGACTAATATAAAGCAATGGTATACACAAAGATCCTGGGATCCTCTCATCATTCTGCACTTCTGGTTCCCAGGATGTGTAAAGCCTGCAGGTGAGGGATGGCCTGTCATCTGTCAGTTGGAATGAAATTCAATCCACCAAGTCCTTCCTTTTTAAGTCACTGCGGTGCTACCATTTCCCTTGCGCTTCGTACATTTTGCTTTTGCACCACATTTTAAGTGGTGCAAGTGCCAGAAAGATATTTTTTCGAAGTTTGCACTATTTGGATAGGTTGAGTGAGGGGTGTGAGGTTTGAAGGAGATGATGAAAGCAAGGTGTGGTAAGTGCAAGTGTGCATTGGGTGCAGCGGAGAGGGTGAGAAAGGAGACTATTGCATATGTAGTTAATTATCAACTTTAATGTAGAAAAAAATCACATGGAGAGGAATTCAGGGTTCGCCCAAGTCAGAACACCGAGTGAATTCTTTGCAGAGGGTGTAGCGCCTATTTCTGGCAGAAGCTCCTGTTTAAGTTCTGGAGACCCATTTTTTATGAGTTAACAGACATGGCAGGCATATTTGCGGGGTACCCATCACCCTGAGAACTTCTGAGAAACAACTGAAATTGTTTTCAAAGTCAATAGTACTAATTTTGTCATCCTCAGAAGGATGAAAGGCTGAGTGGTTCAACGGGATTCGAACCTGTGAATGTGACATTAAATACAGATCCCTAGAGTAGATACATTTGCCCTCTGGGCTACCATATCTGGGTGTTGTGGTCTCGGTGCTGTAATCTTCATCTTTATGTAGCAAAAATATTATGACGAGTTTTATGGACCACTTGCTGGGGCAAATGTTATCACTTTTTAGTGCTAAAATAACAAATTTCCATGAACTCCAAGATACCTTTTTATTTAAAAAAATCAGGAGCAAAGGGCGAGATGGCTATC
Source organism: Lissotriton helveticus (assembly GCF_964261635.1). Lineage (NCBI taxonomy): Eukaryota > Metazoa > Chordata > Amphibia > Caudata > Salamandridae > Lissotriton > Lissotriton helveticus. Next base: position 833,617,075 of record NC_136063.1, on the reverse strand, counting down.
CTGGGATTCTGACCCACTCCGCAAGGTAACACACAGATTGCAGCAGTTGGCACAAAACTCCCATACAAATCCAAGTGTATACGCACAGACACGTGACATGCACTAATTAGAATAGAATTTGTTGCCAGAATTCGCCATTTCATGCCTTGCGTTATGAATGTTTTCAAAGTGCTATGTACATAATATAAACTTTTAAAATGTTTGCAAAAAAAAGTAACTTAGAAAAGCAAACTTGTTCTCCACTTGTTCCGGTCTCACCACGGTGTGTTTCCTTGTCTTTCATCTCTCCTGCTGTTTCTTGCATATGCTTACCAAGCAAGGAGAGGGATCAAACCAAGGAAGCAGCTTCAAGGGGCACAGAAAGCAGAGACAAATAAATGCAGTCTCAACCCGCTTGGATTAACTCTAGCGGACCGGAGGTCGGAACAATTGAAGCAAAGAAGGCTGGTCGCCAGCCTGGCAGCACAGCGCACGGAAGCTGACGGGGAGGCGGGAGGGAGTCAGGGGGAGACGGGGGTTGTTGCGAGGGGGGCGAAAGTGAAACCCCTTTTACCCAGTGGCTGTTGCGCCCCCGAGTGCAGTGATCTTCAACACAGGCACTGACGATCTAACTTATGTTATGATGATTCAAACCTATGAGCCGCTGATGCCCTCACGCATGTTGCAGGTGCAGTAACCCCCTGAGCTACATTATCATATCCTGATCGCTGATTGAATATTCATTGACCGCTACAGCAGGTGCATTAACCCGTAGATTCGTCTTGCCAGCGGAAACATTTACTCCACAGATGCAGCTGATAAGGTAACACAGTGGGTTATGTCCCTATAGTGGTACCCTGAGGCCTGAATGCAAACTCCGGGTTTCATCTTGTGGAGTGGATACATGAAAAAAGAAGAGCGCTGCGAAGCAGCTTATCACTGTGGCGAGAATGAGGCTCTGAGTCCGGATTTTGGGCTCAGCAGAGGTGCAGCCTTGACAATAACTGGCCCATGATCACTCTGGTGTAGTTTACGTCTCTTATACATCACGGCCGGACTGAAAAACTAGGAACTAATATGCCAATGCCGCCCGCCGGCAATTTTATTTCAGAGCGGGCCGGCGAACTTGAGGGCACTGGGTCCCTGAGTGAGGGGGAGGGTCCGGCTGCATCATGCAGTCTGGAGACCGCGGTCCGGCGAGAGAGCCTGTCCTCCCCGGTATACAGTCTCACGCCGGGCCGGGCCTGCTCAGTAAGCATGGGGGCAGAGGAACTTCACATGAGCACAAGTTACATGATTACACATGGTCAAATTAACTTTTTAAGCATTTTACCTGTTTTTCGGTCTCTAGTTTCTCTAAGTTTCAGTTTCTGTCTTGGCTGTGGCGCGCGGCGGAGACGCCGTCGCCGTGAGCGTGCACATCGGCAGCTCAGACACTAAATTGGAGACTGACGCGCGCGACCAAATCCCATCCGCGCGTGGCCAGCTCTTGTCTCCCTTTGGCGGCTGAAACGATTACTATAGGTTCTCTGGCGAGAAGGCGCTTCGAGCGTCTCTAAGCCGAGACCTAAAGCCGAGTCCTAAAAACAGGGGGGGTACACACTCTCTGCAACTGTCTCAGCTTGCACAGAACATTTGGAGATGGGCCATTCCTCAAAACATACATCTGACAGTGGAGCACCTTCCAGGAACTCAAAATCAGATAGCAGATCTGTTGAGTCGACAGTCACAATAGATTCACGAATGGGAGATACATCCACAAGTTCTTCAGTCATTCTTCCAAATGTGGGGGCATCCACAAATAGATCTGTTTGCCACCCACGAGAACACAAAATGCCCAACCTTCGCCACCAGGTTTCCACACCCAAGGTCGGAGGGGAATGCAATATGGATGAACTGGTCAGGCAGATTTGCGTACGCTTTTCTGCCTCTCCCACTCATTCCACTAGTAGGGCGCAAACTCAGACAACAGTCTCTGAAACTGATACTAGTAGCGCCCACATGGGCACGCCAGCCGTGGTTCACCACACTACTGGATCTCTCACTAGTTCCACATCAAAAATTAAAGCTTACTCCTGTTAACACAGAACCATGGAGAAATAAGACACCCAGAACCAAGCCAACTGGCTCCTGAAGTCTTAGAGTTTGGTTACTTAAACCGACCACCAGACTGTATGAATATAATCAAAGAGGCTAGAAAACCCACTACCAGAGCGTGTTATGCCACTAAGTGGAAAAGATTTGCGATATATTGCAACAATAATCACATTGATCCGCTGGATATTTCCATCCAAAATATCATTTGCTACCTTATACACCTACAAAGGTCCAATTTAGCCTATTCTTCTATAAGACTGCATCTAGCAGCAATAGCAGCCTATTTACAGAATAGACAACATCTATCTCTATTCAGAGTACCTGTTATCAAAGCTTTTATGGAAGGATTAAAACGTATAATCCCACCTAGGTTACCACCTGCTCCAGTATGGAACCTAAACGTGGTCCTTACAAGACTTATGGGACCCCTTTTCGAGCCTTTACAGAAGTGTGATTTACAGTTCCTAACATGGAAAACTACTTTCCTTGTGGCCATCACCGCTCTCAGGAGGGTTAGCGAAATACAATCATTCACAATGCAAGAACCATTTTTTCAGATACACACTAACAAAGTGGTTCTTAGGCCTAATCCAAAATTCAATGTGACTTCTGGTCTTCAACCACCTCCAAGGGTGCTGTTAGAAATTCTCTGGATGCAGTGTGACCCCTGTGCGTTAGGTTAATGCAACTACTCCAAGGGAGATGCCCTATTCAGAAAGATTTTTTGAGGTAGGTATCTTGCTGTATTACATTTTACAGTTTTAAATGTTTGTTTAATAAGAGTAATCCAAATGTTCATAGTGTAATATTTTTTTCAAAAGGCTGTTAACACAGATTATGAGCTAGCAAGCGATTCTTCAGAAAGTGAAGATTTGATTAAACCTAGAAGAATGTCTTCCTCTGATGCTTCAAGTCGTAAGACTGGGTATGTAATCGTTTGTTAATGCATGTTTGATGTTAAAGAACTATAACCTATTAGTTCAAGTAACAAACCTTGCCCCTAAAAGTGGCATGGGTCTTAAGTATATCCTATTTTGGGGGCAAGATTGAATAGCTCCACACAAAGCTGTTTTTTGCTAAAAGATGACTGAAAGTATGCTGTGTTTTATAGGAATATGACTAAGAGGTGATCTGCATTTTGTAGGGCTTTTGGTTGAATTTGGAGATAGATTAAAATATTTGAAGTTTTCTTTGAATAACTTATTAATTGATCTTTTATTGATGAAATGTTTTGCCGGTTGGGAGAGATGAATCTGTTTGATATGAAGAGGATATAGCTTTATTCTTTCTTAGAAATACTTTCTCAACCCAGTTCTCTGTTATTAAGGTAATTTGTGTATATAATGTCTCTAGGGCGGATGTATGACGGTACAACGCGTGCTTTTACAACGCGTACCGTTACGACGCAGGTTTTACAACGCAAGTCGTTACAACGACTTGCGTTGGGGGAGCGCTGGATAGTGAATAGTTTAATTTACTATTCCAACTCCAGTCCCCGTGGATAGTAGGGAAGGAGTTGGATAGTAAATTAAACTATTCCCTATCCTGGAGTGCCCCCCAGCGCAAGTCGTTGTAACGACTTGTGTTGTAAAAGCTGCGTGGTAACGGTACCACGTTGTAAAAGTTTCGTGGTAAAGGATGTTCCCCCTCTAGGGCATGATATTCTTGAATATATTCAGCTAAGGTTGCTCCTCGGCTGACCCTAGAATACTGTCCTGTTACACAACATCAGCAAATCAAAAGGGAGAGAGAGGACTAGGTAGGCTAGTCCGGGTCCCCTGATTATATGTAGAAATATCAATATAGGACTAGCTAGGTTGTGTTAGTGAGACTCGGGAGGTACATCTGTGGGCAAACCATTAGGTTTGGTCATGAAGCCCTCACACACCAACCTAGTTGGTGTCATGCTTCATCATCGGGCCCACCACAGTGACACCGAATGTGTCCCGGGTGTGCTGCGACTCCAGATTACTGAGGAGCTGGTATTACTGAGTGTGCAGTGATAGTGAGAATGAACGTGAAAAGTTAAAAGCTATACAGGTGGTCCCAGTTCCCGAGGGTGAAAGGTAAATTTTAATATCTGGGCCCCTGTTAGCAAGATAAAAAGGCTTGTGGACGATGTGGAGTGTATTAAGAGCTCCTACGTCCTTTTATCTTGCTAACAGGGGCCCAGATATTAAAATTTACCTTTCACCCTCGGGAACTGGGACCACCTGTATAGCTTTTAACTTTTCACGTTCATTCTCACTATCACTGCACACTCAGTAAGCATACCAGCTCCTCAGTAATCTGGAGTCGCAGCACACCCGGGACACATTCGGTGTCACTGTGGTGGGCCCGATGATGAAGCATGACACCAACTAGGTTGGTGTGTGAGGCCTCTGTTACACAACATGGCATTGACAAGGGAAGAAGGCAAGCACAAAAACTGAAAAGTATTTATTTTGACTAATATTAGCTAAAATCAAAATCCCAATTATCAGCCTCAAAGCCCATATGAATTATCTATATTAAACTATTCCACTCTAAACACTGAAAAATTAAAAAGCATTAAGTCCATTTTACTGCTTGCCTCAAAAACGTTTTTCAACTGCAAGTTCACTTTAGGTTCATGTCTTGTGATAATCCAATCAGAAGAACAGTTCTACAGTTTGAGATTGAGATCACTAGCAAAGAATATGTTTGAGGTCACAGTTAACCTTTCGTTAATCCTCAGAAACAGTCTTGTTATGCCACCTAATTTTTTTTCCTGACTGTAAAGATTAACAGTTGAAATCAAATAAAACCTGCATTATGCAACACCCCCTTATCCTACACAATCCCTACCTGCGATCATTTGGAGAAGAGAGACTGGCAGGAACCAAAGTCAAGAGGTTCGACTTCACCAGCCGAATACAGCAGTCTCAATTTCCGCTCAAGCCATGATTCAAGTCTGACCGTTACAAGATGACCACTTGCATAGACACCCTCAGCATGAATAAGGATCAAGACAAACTACATTTTGAGCATGGTGGAGGCCAGACTCCTTAAAGCCACTACTGTCCCCACCCAAAGGATGCACAGCAGACTCAGATGGGAGATTTAGACTTGCAGCACTACTTGGAATTACCACCAATAAACCTACTGTGTATTAGATAATGTTTCTGTAATTTTCTACACACACCTCTGTTTGTGTCCTCTGTGAGGGTATACCACTCTCTTTAGAATTAAGCCCCACTATACCCTCTTATACCTTCACTGAACAGGACAATTTTACTATTTAACTGTGGCCCTAAACATATGGTTAATTTGATAGACTTTTAGCTTCACATTCCTTACCTTAGAATTATTTGGCTCCAAGTGGCGTCGGCCACTCCGAAAGTAAAATGCTAAGTGCGCAACCCCAGCGCACAGACATCAGTTCTTTTCTTTTCACACCTGTCAGTGCAGATCCCGGAGAGAACTAGCCCTAGTTACTTTTTTACTCTAGTCACTTTTTCACTGACCTTTTTCAACTTTTTGTCGAAGACTTTTTGAGAGTTTTCTCCTGGTATGTCCGGAAGGCTGGCATCCAACTCTGCTGCGCCTGTCACCGACAGATGTCGGTGACTGACTGCACCTTGTTGGCCTCTGATGCCTCAAGCACGCCGCGAAGACCTGCATCGACTGCCATGCCATGTACTTCAAGGCCTTAAGGGAGTTCGTCGTCAAGCTCCTTGCTGCCCGACGTAATACACAGCAACTGTGCCGATCTCGTTCGAGAGGAAGGTCCCAAGATCGTTCATGGAGCCCAAGATTCTTGTCGCTCTTCAAGATGTCTTCGAGTAAGTCCCACAAGCGCAAGAAGAGTAAGAAGTCAAATAGGTCTTTGAAGATGGGGTGAAGTCATCTGACGAGGGAGAGTCATTCGAGTCCTGGCTCTGCAGTTGAGCCTGTGCCGACCTTGCCCCTCCCTGAGTTTCCGGGAGCCTTAGCAACCTCTGCGCAACTTTGAGAGTTCCATGAGGCCATGCACCTCATATTTGGGCAGCCCATTCCCACTGGCGCTCCTTTGGGCCCCGCAGGTTCAGGAGAGGCCCCAACTGGTTTTCCACTGGTGGTTCCACACCCAGCTCCAGTCGGGCTGATTGGATCCACCGATGTATCCGGACCTGTGCCAGTCATACCACCCCAACCTCTCCCCGGATCCGCTCCCATGCTGATGCTCCTCCCATCTCCATTCTTATTCCCTGCTCTGACACGGAGCCGGAGTGTTTAGTGCTGACTTGAGCAAGCTACCCTTCCAGACAGGAGTCTGAGCTCTATTCTTTGGGACTGGGGCTCTGGGAGGATTGGGAGGGGTCACTGTACCCTGAAGGATACCAGCCCCTGGACCCTAACATGGACTGGTGTGAGGTGTTAGCGGATGCCAGCGGACTGGACACCTGTCCAGATACTGGCAGGATCTCTCCTACATACCGTGGCTATGGAGGAGGGAGTTTTGTTGGCTATGGTGGCGAGAAAGACAGCCGAGGTCCTGGGCCTTCGCTTGCCCTCAGTGGCAGTCAAGTCTAACGTTTTGATGAAAGTGCTTCAGCCGGGAGTGACTGTGAGAAGTTGGCCTGATATATGATGCTCACTAATTCTAGTGATCACCCTGTATCAGTCCAAACAACCCCTTATGGTGATTGGTTGTAAGTCAACCTTATAGACCAGCTATCCTAGTAGCGTGGACAAAAGCAGTCTTTAGGCTAAACTCTTTTGGCATGTGAAGCCAGCTGTTTTACCACAATATAACCCCTTGAATACCAGATGAAAGGACACCACACAGGTTGTTATGAAAATAAAAGGATATTTATTAACTAACATACACCTCTGAACTCTTTATGAGGTCAGAGGGCTAAGCACATGACAATACTACAAAAGAAATAAGAGTTCGCACAATATTTACACGAGTGCCTTAGGGGCACGACAAACCATATACTCAAAACAATGAAATGCGATGAAGGAAAGTACTGTAAAGAGATCCAGAGGCTGGAGGATCGCTGGGACTACGCTACGAACTAGGTAAGTAAGGAGCAGGAGGCCCACGGGACTCACGTGCAGAGTGGAAACTCTCACGCGGGATGCGTACCAACGTCTATGGATCTTACAGTTTACAAAGTTACGGATTCCGGACGAACCCGGCTGGATGGAGGGAAAACAACAGTGGACCTGGACACTAGGATAGTGAACACAGACTTCAGCACCTAGAAGCTTTAGTTACCTAACCCACAGGCTGCGGGTGCATAGGGTTGAAGTAGTGTTGGGTTTGCTGCGTTGATCCCGGTGATGCCTGAAACAAGGAGTTGCTGGCAGGCAGCCAGATGGAGGAGTCCGGTGGTTCCAAGGCTGGAACTAGGAAGAAGGATGTCCTGAAAAGGAAGGGGACAGAGTCTTGGTCACTAGCCAGTGACGGTGCTGGAACCAGGAGGGAACCAGGAGCTGTCGCCGCGTTCAGGTGGAAGAAGGGTCGCTTCTCTCTGTAGCTGCGAGGACCAGGAGCTGTTCTTCATGACCAGGCTGGAGGCACGAGCTGTCCCACGTAGTCTGCTGCTGCTGTTGGCGGTGTCGGATCATCGATCTGGACAACAGGCCTTGGCTAATGCAAGCCACGCGGTGGAACAAAGATGGCGTCTGGTGTGGACCAGGAGGGTCCGGGGTGCTTCTCTTTCGCAAGGAAGCAAGGGCCAGTCTGGGGGACCAGACTAGCAGTGTCGAAATCTTCGGGTCGTCGTCTCAGAGGTCACTAGCCAGCCGGCAAGTGACCAGACAACAGGACAGGAAGCAACCAGGCAAAAGGGCCCCACGCAGATCACGGGGATGCTGGGGGGCTGGTCTTTGGTGCAGGAGCTGCATCGGTGTGGGGCTTCTCAGTCCCCAATGCACTCACTCGAGGAACCCTCGGGGGTCGTGCTGGAAGCGCTGTGCAGGTTTCTTCAAGATGGCCGTCTCCACGTTACTCGTCGCACCCACGGGTCCCAGCTGTGCTGTGGATGTGGGTAGAGGTCAGATAGGTCTGGAGGTCCGGGTCTTGTCGAGCTGGGTCGTCGGATTCCGGGATGGAAGGACTTTGCAGCAAACCGCACAGGAGCTTGATGGTGCCTGCGAAGCAGGATGGTCACTCCCTGACCATAGGGGAGATTCTTCAGTCTTCTGGTGTCCAGGAGGTCGAAGGTCAAGAGTTCTTCGTGGAAGTTGTCAAGATTAATCTAACTGGGAATGGGACCAGCTCCTACCTTTATTCAGCTAAAGGGGGCTGCACTACGACAAGGTCCCTCCCCTGGGAGGGACCAGGAAGGGGGGTGGTTACACCCCCTATCCTTTTGTCAGGCTTCCCGCCAGAGCTGGGGCTGGAGTGCCCCAGCAACTGGTTGGAACCGGTGTATGCACAGGGCACCTTGTGTGCCCTGCCCCAGGCATGTCTCATTCCTTTCAGCCTTGGCCTACCTAATACACAAAATCCTGTCTGGGGTGGTGCTAGCACCTCCCAAGGCAGGAAACCCTTTGTCTGAGCCTCCCTTGCTGGCAGGACTCCCAGCAGCAGGAGGTCAGACTTGTGTCTGTGGTGGCAGCATCCATTTTGTGATGCTGAGGCTCGAGTTAATTTTAACCGGGGTTCACAGTTACAGACATGTTGTGTCCCTCTGGCAGGGTGGAATGCTAACCCCGTCGCCAGAATTGGCGAGGAGTTAGTATTCCAATTCGTATGACACCTTACTCGACATGTTTTGATAATGCTATACCAGAGTTAGCATTCAACCGCGAGGATTATAATGCACTTAAGAGTATATGGTATAGCGTTATCATGGAACAGCTATAAGAACTTGGTTCCGCAAGCTGCAAACGGGCTCTGCTCATGCCAGAGCACCTTCTCACATAATTCCAAGCACTCTGCCTTCAGGATTGATAAGGCCTGCCATAGGAGTGACTGATAGGAATATATGTGTCCATTTTAGGGTTAGATATAGGAATACTATATCTAAAGCAAAGGGTGTTTACACCACCTTGCCCCAGCTGTCGTGCAGCCAGTTGTCTGTTTGGGTGGCCAGCCAGGGGTGGCATAATACATGCTTCAGCCCCTGGTAGGCCCTGGGTACACCTATGCCCTGGATACCTAAGGTATACTGTACAGGGACTGATAAGGTGGCCCAGTACCAATTGGTAAATGCACCTAAGGTACATGCTTGTCAATTTAGAGAGAGAACAGCTAGGCTGTGGGTCTGAGTAGCAGGCCCACAGCCAGGGAAAGTCGTAAACCAGTGAAGCAAAAAGCAAAAATCTGGGGTGGCCATGGGATTGCAGACCCCACTCTCCTACAGTGACCCTCTAAGAACTGCTTCTTGCATTTAAAGAAGCCCTCGCAGATGTCCTGCTAGGTCTAAACCCTGCACAAGGACTCCTGTGAACAGGAAGATTGCCTGCTGCCACTGTCCTTCCCCATGGGACCCCAACGTCCTCATATTACACCTTACCTCAGAGAGCTTGGTAGTCTAAGCCTCTACCTATCGCGTAAATAATGGCACATTCCCTACTACTACACCCGATATGGAATCCAAGAGGCTGGACACTTTAGGAAAGAAAATGTTTTCTTCCACCAGCCTGGCACTGCTGTCCGTGAACACTGTGTGCCTTTTGTGCTGTTACTCCCACGCCCTGTGGGATTCATTTGCACAGGTGCTTGCCATGGTCCCGGAGAAGGCTTAGGCCATACTCTCCCAGGCTATGTCCGAATGGAGAGATGCTGTTCAATGTGGGTTGGACACGACCAACTGGCTGGGCAGATCAGTTTCTTCATCTGTGGCCTTATGGCGCCACGGCTACCTGAGAACAAGTGGCTTTTCTGAGTGTGAGAAGTTGGCCTGGTATATGATGTTCACTATTCTAGTGAGCGCCTTGCACCAGTCCAAACAACCCTTATGGTGATGGTTGTAAAGTCAACCTTATGGACCAGCTATCCTAGTGGTAGCATGGACAAAAGCAGTCTTAGGCTAAACTCAAGAGGGCATGTGAAGCCAGCTGTTTTACCATATGCAATCTCTTTAATACCAAATGAAAGGACACCAGACAGGTTATATATTCAAAATATATATGTATTTATTTCTAAAACATTCCTCTGAACTCTTTGAGGGCAGAGGCACAAGCGCATAACAAGTAACTTAATATAACATGCAATAAGTTGCACAAATATGGATAGGCCCTGGTGGCCCGCTAAACCATATACTAAAATAGTGGTCTAAGAACCACGTCACGAACAATGGTAAGGCCTAGGGCCTTGGGAATCGCTGGTGCTACACTGGACTAACAATTGTTAAGGAGCAGGAGGCCCACGGGATGCGTGTGCAGTATCTAATTGCGCACGCGTGCACACATAGAAGTCAATGGGTGCGTAAAGTTAGAAAGTTAAAGAATTTGGTGTCTTCAGACTGGACTAGAAGCTAACCACTTGAAACTAGGAGAGTTAATCTTCACAGGAGCACCGCAGTACTCGCGTTCCCTCACCCACAGGAAGTGGGTGCATAGGTCCCAAAGTGTGTCGGGTTTTGTCGTGGAGTTCTATGGAGCCTTGGAGAAAAGATGCTGCAGGCGACCAAGAGAGAAGAGTCCGGTTTGATCCAAGGGCGGATCGAGGATGAGGAGTACCTGAAAGCAGAGGGGACAGAGTCTGGGTCACTAGCCAGTGACCAGGAAGGAACCAGGTGATGTCGTGAAGCTTGTCTCTGCAGCCACGTGGACCAGGAGGTGTCGACGACGACCAGGAGCTGGATACGGGCTGTCCCACGAAGGCTCTCGCTGTTGGCGGTGTCGGTGCTGTATTCTGAGTCAACAGGCCTTGGCAAATGCAACCCACGCAGGAATCGAAGATGGCTTCTTACTCAGGCCAGCAAGGACTGAGGGGCTTCTCCTTCGCACGGAAGTAAGGGCCAGTCTGGAGCAACCAGACCAGCATTGAAAATTCGAAGGTTCGTCGTCATAGAGGCCACTAGCCAACGGGCAAGTGACCGGACAGACGCGTCGAGCAGGAAAATGCAAAAGGGCCCCACGCAGCACTCGGTGAGTGTGGAGAGGTGATCTTCGGTGCAGTTGGAGCTCGGGGCTGGGGCTTCTCAATCCCCAATGCACAACTTCGAGGGTGCCTCAGAAGTTGCACGGAAAGCAATTTGCTGGCTTTCCAAGAATGCCGATCTCTCGTCGCCTCCACGGGTCTCAGCTTTGCTGTGGCTGTGGATCGGGCTGTTGGATGTCTGGCACTCCGGGTCTTGTCAGGCTCTGTGTTCGAGCTCCGGCGGGAGCAACGACAAAGCAAACCGTTGAGCGCTTGATGGTGCCTGCTTGCACAGGGTGGTCACTCCTTGACCACAAGGGAGATTCTTCAGTCTTCTACGTCGAGTAGGATGTCGAAGGTCCAGAGTTTCGTATCAGAGTTTCAGTCAGGATATATCTAAAGTCTTGGGACTCAGCTCCTATCTATATACAAATCTAGGGGCTGGATTACCTGCTAGGTCCCTCCTATGGGTGGGACCCAGGAAGGGGGTGGTTACACCCCTATCCCTTTGTCCAGTTTCGCGCCAGAGCTGGGGCTGGAGTGCCCCAGCACCGGTTTGAACTGGACTATGCATGGGACACCTTATGTGCCCCAGGCAGTGTCTCATTTCATTCAGCCCTCCCTACCCCAATACACAATAGCCTGTCTAGCACCTCCCTGTGACAGGAAACCTATTGTCCAAGCCTCCCTCGCTGGAAGGACTCCCAGCAGCAGGAGGTCAGACTTGTGTCTGTGGCAGCAGCATCCATTTTGTGATGCTGAGGCTCTGGTTAATTTTAACCGGGATTTATGGAAGTAACATGTCTTCTCCCTCTAGAAGGGTGGAATGCTACCCCCGTCGCCAGGACTGGCGAGGGGGTAGTATTCCAAAGCGTATGACACCTTACACGACATGTTTTGATAAAGCCAAACCAAAGTTAGCATTTAACCGCGAGGTTCATAATGCACTTAAGAGTATATGGTATGGCAATATCCTAGAACAGCTATAAGGACATGGTTCCGAAAGCTGCAGACAGGCTCAGCTCATGCTAGAGTACCATCTCACATAAAACCAAGCACTCTGCCTTCAGGATTGTTAAGGCCTGCCATAGGAGTGACTTATAGGTGTATATGTGTCCAGATATAAGGTTAGACATAGGAATCCTGTATCTAAGCAAGGGGTGATTACATGACCTTGCCCCAGCTGAGTGATCAGTCAGTTTGGATGGCCAGCCAGGGGTGGCAAACGATATGCTGCAGCCCCTGGTAGGCCTTGGGTGCACCTATGTCCTGGGTACCTGTAGTACTCTGTACAGGGACTCATAAGAGTGACCCAAATCCCAATTGGTGATGTACCTAAAGTACATGGTGTGAAATTTAGAGAGAGAACAGCAGGGATGTGGGTCTGATTAGCAGGCCCACAGCCACAGTAAGTCGAAAACCAGTGAAGCAAAAAAATGGGGTGACCATAGGAAAGCAGACCCTACTCTCCTACACCGAGGATTTCCAAACGTCACTTATGTATATTCCCATTGATGGCTCCCATCACTTTGGAGACAAGACAGACTCCGCGCTGGACCGCAGAGCTACAGCCAGGTCTTTCGCCTTTCCATTCACTTGCCAACCCCAGTCTGCTTTTTGCTTCTTTAGTGGCCGCAGACGGGGCTTCCAGCCAGGTCTTTACCAGCCCAGCCACCACTTTACCAGGCAACCACCACAGTGTGCAAGCTTCCCAGCGTTTGTTTGGCCAAGGATGATGTACCCACAGACCCCGTGAGCCAGGCAACCAGAGGTCAGGCTAGGCACCACTCCCCCAGCTGCCGCAGTCTCCAAACCCCTATAGTTTGCCCACATATAGGATATGCCATCACCTCCCCCTCTGGAGGTCTATCACATCAGAGTTCTGAATTCTTCAGATTGTCCTAAGGTGCAACTCCCTCCCCTTCATGACTACCCCTTCACCCATATCACCTACTTGCAGCAGGCTGATGGAGGAACATCTCACCTTGCTCTGCCAGGAAGTGAAGGCTCTCTTGGCTAAGGGAGCCATGGAGAGAGTGCCAACTCCAGAAGTAGATTGTGGTTGTTATTCCCGCTACTTTCTTAGACCCAATAAGGCAGAGGCCTTTGTCCTACCCTAAACCCTCTAAATGTCTTCCTCAAGGAGAAGTTAAAAATGTTCATGCTCACTCAAGTCCTATCTGTCCTAGACCCGGGAGACTCCATGGTAGCGTTAGACTTGCAGGATATATAATTCCACATTCCCGTCCTACCTGCCCCAGGCACTACCTGCAGTTCACGGTGGACCACGGGCACTTTCACTTCGCAGTGCTTCCTTTTGGCCTTACCAGCTCCCCTCAGTGTTCATCAAGGTGAAGGAGGTGGTTGCAGCTCGTCTGCCGAGATTAGGGGTGCCAGTTTTCCCTCAATCTCAACAACTGTGAGGCTTGCCCCTCCAGACTACAGCGGACCTCCTGCTTTGCTGGGGTTTTACTATCAGCATGCCTAACTCACACTAGAGTCCCTCTCAGATGCTCCCTGTCATCAGAGCTGTTCTCAGGGCCAGACTGGGAACCAAAACCGGCCCTGGCAAAGTGCTCGGGGGTTGGGGGTGCGACCAAGCTCTTTGCCAGGGCAGCTGTTCGGCCGATTTTGTTACAGTGCCGATTTTGCAGCTAGGCTGCAAAAATGGCTCTGTAACAAAAATGACCCCTAGGGGCCTAAAACCGGCCCCCACTCTTGCGGCCCACTGGGGGATTGCCCGGTGCCTGCAACGGCCAGTCTGGGCCTGGCTGTTCTGGACATGGTGCAGTTTCTGGCCTATCCTCGTGAGCGGCGAGTCCAGGGTATGATGCCAATGTTTCAGCCTCTATCCTGGATTTCAAGGAGACTTATTCTGAGGCTGCTGGGCCACATGCTCTCCTGTATTCTGCTAGTAAAACATGCAAGATGGCTTATGCAGGTTCTGCAGTGGGACCTGAAGTTCTAGTGGGCCTAGCATCAGGGGGATCTCTCTGACATGTTTGAGATCTTGGAGAGAATTGCAAAAGATCTGCAGTGGTGGCTAACAAACCATGATTGGATCAGCAGCAGACTCCTCTTCCCCAACTAGATTTGACAGTGGTGACAGATCAGTCATTATTGGGAAGGGGCAGCCATCTTGGAGACGTGGAGATCAAAGGTCTCTGGCGGAATCCAGACTCCACATCAACCTACTAGAGCTCCAGGCAATCCGGCAGGCATTGAACACCTTTCTACCCTCCATCAAGGGAAGGCTAGTGCAGGTGTTCACGTACAACACCAACCCATGTGGTGCTGCAATAAAGTGAGTGGGTCTGGGTCATTGACCCTCTGTCAAGAGGCCCTGTGTCTCTAGACATGGCTGGGACATCAGGGCTTGGTGATTCACACCTGGCAGGTTCTCTGAACGCCAGGGTGGATGAACTCAGCTGTCGATGCACAGTGGATCATGAATGGTGTCTCCATCCCGAGGTGCCGCAAGGTCTCTGAAAAGTGGAGAGAGCATTGATGGGATCTGTTCGTCTCTGCCAAGAACGCGCAATGTCAGCAGTTTTGCGCTCTGGAGTTGCCAAGAAGGCACTCGCTCTGCAACGTTTTTCTTATCGAGTGGACCTCCGGCCTCCTTTACGCCTTTCTGCTCAAACCTCTCCTGTGCACAGTGCTCAAAAAGATCAGAAGCGACCGGGCTCAAGTCATTCATGTGGCTCCGGACTAAGCACAGAGGTTCTGGTATCCTGAGCTTCTCCAACTGAGCATCGATCCTTCGATCAAGCTGCCCCTTCGGGAGGATCGTCTGTTGCAGCAACAGGGGAGGGTTCATCACCAGTACGTGTCAACTCTACTCCTCCTTGCCTGGAGATTGAGCGACGGCCACTGACAGCATTTAACCTTCCTCCCGAAATCTGTAATGTTATTTTGGCTGCCTGGCGTCCCTCTACCAATACCGTGTATGCGTTCCGGTGGAAAAAATGTGTAATATATAGTACAGAAACGTCTAGTGATCCTCTTTCTGCTTCCCTTTCTCAAGTCCTTCTCTTTAATTTGACCTTGCCCAGCAGGGCTCTACTCTAGGCACTCCTAAGGGATACCTTTCTGCCGTGTCTGCCTTCTTAAGGCTGCTAGACCAACCCTCCTTATTTAAAGCCCCTATTGTAACAGATTTCTTTAAGGGGCTTGTACATATGTTCCTACCTGCTCCATTCATCATACTTCAGTGGAACCTTAATTCTGTTCTCACCTTCCTGATGTGTGCTCATTTTGAACCTCTGCACAACTGCCCCCTCCAGCTGCTTACCTTCAAGGCAGCCTTTTTAGTGGCAATAACTTCTGCCAGGAGGGTGGGCTAATTGTAGGCTCTGTCATCCTGACCATCTTCTCTGATAAGTTGGTACTTCGCACTAGGGCCACTTTCTTACAAAAAGTAGCTACACCATTCCACATAGGGCGATCAGTCCTCTTGCCCACTTTCTAATGCGCCTTCACACCCCTCTAAAGAGGAAGAGTGATTCCACCATCTGGACCTAAAAAGAGTGTTCTAGTTCTACCTTGACTTCTCTAAAGAGGTCTGAGGGGACTGCCAACTCATCGTGGGGTACGTTGAATCAAAGAAAGGTTCTGCGATGCAGAAGAGGATAATCTCACGATGGGTCATCCTCTGCATCAAGATGTGCTATGCTCTGGCCAAAATACCTGCCTCCTGAAGGCTTACAGGCTCAGCACACCAGAGCTAAGGCTGCTACCATGGCATTTCAACGTGTGGAGTTCCAGTACTCTACACTTGCCAGGCAGCACTGCCTGGACAGTCCAGTCCAAAGGGACGGCCATTTTTAGCTCCGTGTCCTACAGGACTTCCTGGTCTAACCTTGTCCACAGTCCCTCCTCCGGGGCTGGTATTGCTTGGGTATCTGAAAAAGACTATTAGTTATAGATTCCTTACCTTAGAATTACCCCCAGGCGTCAGACTGAATCCAGAGAACTTTTTTCGTAGCTGTACCCCTGCACTTCGGTAGGTACCTTCAGTTGACTCTGCGTTCAACGTCGTCGTCACCAGGATGAAGTTGTGATGTCTAATTAGATGCTGCCCCTGTGGGTTGACGTCAGTTCGTCCTTTTCACCGCCAGTCAGCAAAGATCCGGAGAGAGCGTGCCCCTAGTCACTTTTTGACTAACTCTTTTTTTACTTAAGTCAACATCTTTTTTTAGTCTATCGACTCTTGGTGCACGAGGGATGCCCAGCTTTGGCCCGGTTTCATGCTCGATGACTCCTGTCACAAGTTGATGTTGGTAACCGATCCACACCTCGTGTGCCTTTGGTGCCTGGAGCGCGACCACGACCCGAAAACGTGTTCTGACTGTCTGGCCCTGAATCTGAAATCCTTGCGGGAGCTGTCCTGAAAGCTTTGGAGGCCAGCAGTCAGCTCCGCGTTGTTTGAGGTCCTGGTCGATGAGAAGGTCACAGAGCAATCACCATTCGTAGTCGAAGCACAAGAAGAAGGCGAAGAAGCATCGTCGCTCTTCACTTTCTCGTCGGCCGACGCGATGAAGGACCTGGAACGTCGGCGCTCTCTGGCTACGTCTTCGGAGCCCGCTGGGACGGCTTCACGCTTCCCTCCCTTTCCAAGAGCTGGAGCCTCCCCTGCCCAGCTTCGTGCCTTTTACGAAGCCCTCCGCTCCATCTTTGGGGAGCCCGACTTTGCCAGCCTGCCTTCAGGCCCCGCAGACTCGGATGGGGTCTTAGGCCTTCGATGCTGGCTGTTCCGGCCTCGGTGCCACATTGTCCCAATGGATCTAGGCCTGGATCCGGATCGGTGCCGGACGTCCTCATGGCACCTTCCCCGGCACCGATTCCAGTGGTGACAACGCCAGCTGCGTCCCCAGCCGGTGTCGACCCCAGCCTCACCCCTGGCCAGACCTATTTGGACCGACGCCGGTGCAGGCGCCAGAGAGTACTTTTGTACCTCTGTTCATCCCTGACCTACCCTAACGCCCTGACTGGCAGCCAGAGGAGGGTGAGGAGGACTGGGAGGGGTCTGGTGACCCTTCAGCAGACCAACATGGCTACGGAGGAGGGAGCCTCCTACATTGTGGTGCTGCGTAAAGCAGCTGGCGCTATGAGCTTCCTATGGTGACAGTCTGGACTAACCTCCTAACTGAGGTGCTTCAGCCAGCAGCAGCCTCTTCATAGCCCCTGCTGTCTTTTAATGAGGCCCTCACTGATATCCTTCTGGGCACTTGGTCCAAGCCCTAGCACAGGGGCTGCTGTGTCTAGGAGGATTGCCGGACGCCACTGCCTGGTCCCCGGCTACCCACTTCTCCTCTCTCAACGCCCAACTCCCGAGAGTTTGGTGGTTCAAAGCTCAACATCAAAAGGCGCGTTCCCATCTGCTCCCCAGACAGGGAATCCAAGAAGATGGACCATCTTGGGAAGATGTTTTCTACTGCCAGCTTAGGACTGCGGTCGGTGAACACTGCATGTCTCTTGGCCCATTACACGCACACTATGTAGGACACGGTAGCGCTAATGTTGCTACTGTACCTGGAGAAGCCCAAGCCATGCTCACCCGAGCTGTCGCAGAGGGTAGAGACGCAGCAAATTTCATCATCCGGTGTGGCTTGGATACCGCCGACTCACTGGATAGAACGATTTCAGCGTCAGTAGCCCTGAGACACTACGCCTGACTGAGGTCCACTGGCTTCTCTGGGGATGTTCAATCAACCATTTTGGACATGCCCTTCGATGGCCCTCGCCTGTTTGGCAACATGGCAGCCAATATGCTCGAGCGTTTCGAGGACTCTAGGGCTACGGCCAGAGGCTTGGGCCTCGCTGCCACCCCTCGTCCCATGCAGTCTGCCTTTCAACCCTTTTGTGGCTAAGGGAGGAGTACCCTGCCATGTTCCACCCAGAGCCACAGGCCTGCACAAGCTCCCCAGCCTCTGTGCGGCCGGGGATGTGGTCCAACGTTGTGGGTCTGGGGACCAGTGGGCTGGCCAGTCCACCAATGCCCCCTCTGCAGAAGCCTCCGAACCTTCCTAGTCTGACTTTTCAGGGCCACCAATTGCCAGTGGGCGGCAGGATCCACCATCACCTCCCCCACTGGCACAACATCACGTCGGACAGGTGGGTTTTGCAGATAGTCCAAGGGGCTACTCCCTCCCCTTCGAGACTACCCCTCCCTCCCTGCCACCTACACTCCATGGCATGTCGGAGTATCATTTGGCCCATCTCCAATAGCTCGAACGCGTCACTGTACAAGAAGTAGGTTGTGGTTGCCACTCCCGCTACTTCCTGGTACCCAAGAAAGACAAAAGCCTGCATCCTATCTTAGACCTCAGGGATGTCAGCCACTTCTTCCGGAAGGAGAAGTTCAAGATGTTAACTTTGGATCAGGTCCTGTTTGCCCTTGACCCTGGAGACTGCATGGTAGCGTTGGACTTGCAGGACGCTTACTTTCACTTCCCGTCTTGCTTGCCCATCGGCGTTACCTAGGGTTCATGGTAGGCCACAAACGTTTTCAGTACACCCTGCTCCCTTTTGGCCTTACCAGTGTCCCTCTGGTGTTCACGAAAGTGATGGCAGTGTTTGCAGCTCATCTGCGCAGATCAGGGCTTCCAGTCTTCCCTTATTTCGACGACTGGCTGTTGAAGGCGGGCTTCCCACCTCCAGACTATGGCGGACCTTCTACATTTGCTGGGGTTCACTATCAACGTGCCGAAGTCGCACCTGTTTCCCTCTCAGAGCTCCTTTTCATCGGAGCAGTTCTGGATACAGCACAATTTCGGGTCTAGCCTCCCGAGCAGCGAGTCCGGGATATTTGGGCTATGATACCAGTGTTTCAGCGTCTACCCCAGATTTCAGTGAGAATGACCCTGAGGCTGCTTGGCCTCATGGCCTGCATCTTGCTGGTAGATCATGCCAGATGGCATGTGCCGGCTCTGCATTGGGACCTGAAGCTCCAGTGGGCGCAGCATCAGGGAAATCTTTCCGATGTCGTCCATATCTCGGAGGGGACTGCAAGTCAGTTGCAGTGGTGGCTCACGAACCAGGATTGGGTCAGCGGGAGCTCTCTTTCCCCTTCCCCAACCAGAGTTCACCGTAGTGACAAATGCGTCACTTCTGGGATGGGGCGCCACATGGGGGAGGCGGAGATCAGAGGCCTCTGGTCTCCGGAGGAGTCCGGGCTAAACATCAACCTCCTGGAGCTCTGGGTGATCCGGCTTGCACTGAAGGCATTCCTTCCCTCTGTCAAAGGAAGGGTAGTGCAGGTGTTCACGGACAACCCCACCACCATGTGGTACTGCAGCGAACAGGACGGAGTGGGGTCGTGGACCCTATGTCAAGAGGCTCTTCACCTTTGGACATGGCTGAAACATCAGGGCATATCCCTGGTGGTTCAACACCTCACAGAGACCCTGAACACCAGGGAGAACAAACTTAGCTGCCGGTGCATAATGGATTACTAATGGTGTCTTCATTCGGAGGTGGTGCAAGGTCTCTTTCAGCAGTGGGGAGGGCCTTGGTTAGATCCTTTCACCACCGAAGAGAACGCGCAATGTCAGCAGTTCTGCGCGTTGGAGTTTCCAAGGTGGCACTCGCTCGGTGACGCAGGCTCTAGATATGTGGAGAGGGATAAGGGTGGACAAGGGTGGATTTGGCAGGATTAAGTCGGAGTCCGGAAAGGCTCTCAAAACTTGAAGTATCTCTAGGCAGCAGGCGCTGAAATGCTCTGGATCGGCCATGAGAAGGACGACATCGTCCGCATAGAGGGAGATTTTATCCACGTGATGGGGGTACTAGGGCAAGCCTTGGACCACCACATCTGAGCGGATGAGACAGGCCAGAGGCTCCATTGCCAGTGCAAATAGCAAGGGTGAGAGAGAACACCCTTGAGGCGTGCCTCTCCTGATCAGGAACACATCAGAGAGGGCCCCGTTGATAAGTACCCTAGCCCGCGGATTAGAGTAGAGAATGTAAACCGCGCATAGGAACAGGGGACCAATGCCCATCAATGTCAGTACCTCTGCCAAGTAAGACCTATCGACCGTGTCAAAAGCTTTTTCAAAGTCCAGGAGTAATAGTGCAAGGTACGGGGACAGGTGTTGGCGGTGGGCCAGAGCAAGGTGCAGACGCCCTATACAGTGCCGAGTACCTGGCGACAGCATGAAGCCGCATTGGTCCGGGTGGGCTAGTTTGTGGAGGAGGGGGCGAAGCCGCCGGGCCAACGCTGTTGCAAAAAGTTTTATTTTGGTATGTATGAAGGAGATTGGGTGGTAATCCCTGCAGGAAGTTGAGGGTGGCTGGGTCTTGGGGATGACAACAATGGTGGCTAAGTCAGTCTCGGGGCCATATATCGGAAGAGCTCAGTTAGATGAGGGACTAAGGAGTCTCTAAAGGCAGCATAATATTCCATTGGGAAACCATCAGCCCCGGCGTCCTCCCAGAGTTCAGTCGTGAGATCATGCTGTGTATCTCATCTGGGTAAGGCAGGGAAGACGGACATCTGCTCTCTCCAGCACAGCCCACAAGGAGGTTTCGGGGGCCTGAGCGGAGTAAAGGTGGGAATAGTAATTAGCAAACATTTGGGCGATGGGTCGTGACGAGCGGTGAAGGGTACCGGCAGAGTCCTGAATTTCTGGGATGATTCTGTGGGCTCTGGGGTAGGAGACCAGGTTGTGGAGCAGCTATCCATTTTATCCCCCCAACCATAGACGCGTGCGTATCCGCAGAAGCCATTATCATCCGCAAGGCTTGCCCTTCCAGCGGAGCCAAGCGGGCAGTCTGCTCAGCCCGCTTAGATTGCACCAATTCCCTAGCCACCCCACGGAGAGTTGCCTTGCCGGCCTCCCATAACGTGACCCGGGAGGGGACCGACCCGTGATTGACCCGGAAGTATTGTTGGAGCTCTAACCCAAGTGCCTCCCTGAACTGCTCGTCCTGAAGAAACCAGGCATTTGATCACCATATCGGTCGGGCGTCTGTCCGTGGTTCCCCAAGGCGTAAGGATAGGTGTGAGTGATCTTACAGTTCACGAGGGAGAATGGAGATATGAGAGATGAGGTGGCAATCAAGTGAAGGAAGGAGAAACAGGTTGATGTGAGAGTGAGTGTGGTGGGCTGTGGAAGTGTGGGTAAATTGTCTTTCCCTGGGGTTCCAGATCCGCCAGGCGTCACAGAGGCCGAGGGCTCCAGTCCAGTCTGAGAGTTTGGTGGCATGGGACAGTCGCGCTGTGGATGGGGCACCAGTCAAGTCGCGGTTGTAAGACTACATTAAAGTCACCCCCAAAGATGGTCTGTCCCTGGGGTAAGGCTGAAATAATCTCAGTGAAGGCAGTTCAGGGTAGGGGAAAGGGTGGCAGGGGGACGTAGACTGAGGCAAAATTGATGGTGTGGCCCTCAAGAGTTCCGGAGACAGTCACGTACCATCCCTGGGAATCAGTTCTGATCTGTATAGGAGTAAAGGGGAGACCTCTCCGAGTTATGATGGCCCACCCGCGCCTCGACTGAAGCCGGAAAGCCACACCTTATCAAAGGCATATTGGGCTAGGAAGGGGCATTGGCTACCTAGGAGATGAGTCTCTTGGAGTAAGAGGATATCAGAAACATGGCGCTGGCCGTATTTTAGAACCGTGGTGCGCTTGATACAATCTAGCATGCCAGTCACGTTCCAAGACAGAACGTGTAGCGATCTGTTGGTGTTAGCTATCTAGATCATGTGTGGAGCATGGGGGGTGTACAAAGGGAGGTGTGTGCCCTCCAATGGGCATTGTTCCCATGCCAGATCAGGGGTGGGACCCGTGCTGAATGTTGTTGAGGCTGTTGCTGGTGGATTCGTAGAACTTTGATAAGACGCTGTGTAAGAACATGGAACTGTAGCTCACGTGGAACTATGAGCTGAACCTGTTGTGGATTGGGAACTCCTTCCCAACCCTCCCCACCCTACACTTCTGAAACTGAAGCATCTGTCGCCCCAAGGAAGGAACAAAAAGCAAACCAACTCCAAATAGACAGTAACAGTAGCTAAGCTAAAATGTTTAGCGGGGCAATGCGTGGCATGGGCGGACCCTTCTGTTTCGACAGATAATCTAATGTCATCAGTGCGTTAAAAGTTTGGGAGTCCTGGACATGGTCCAAGGTGGCAGTGGCTCTGTCGGAGCTCGCAAGTCCCGTTCCAACTCGCTCTCCTGAGCTTGGCGTCCAAGGGCTTCTAGAGAGGTCTGAGTCCGATCCAAGAGGGCGGTAGGAGGCGGGTGAAGTTGACCGTCGGTCCAGCAGTTCCAGTGAGCTGGCACGGGTGTGCATCCCCGGGGGCAGGGAAGATCCAGTTGGTTGCTGATGCATTGGCCCGAGGGTAGGCGATTGCGAGAGCCCTCCTCTGCGATTGTGCCTCCTTTGGGATCTGGTGTGCCGTCGCTGCTGTTTAGGAGGAGGAGGATGTACCGTAGGAGAAGATGGCTGAGTCGAGGAGGGGGCGGGCCGGGCCCTCGAGGGCCGCTCCTCTGTAAGCCACGTTCAGGCTTCCTGGGGGGTACTCAAAGAAAATCGCCTTGTCCTGAAAAATAACACTGAGGCGGGCTGGAAAAAGGAGGCCATACCGTAGCACGAAATTGCAGAGTTTTTGTTTGACCGCCGAGTATGTACGTCATTGCGCTTGGACTACTTTTGTATAATAGGGGAAGAGCATGATGGTCTGATTCTGAAATTTCAAGGGGCCATGGAGCTGCGCTTCCTTAAGGATGGTGTCTTTATCACTGAAGTTAAGAATTCTGATGATAATAGGACGAGGTGGTTCACCGAGAGAGGGCTTTAGGGCCAGGGAGCGGTGGGCTTGTTCGATCGAGAACCAGGCGGAGAAGTCATCACCGGGTAACCATGATTTGAGCCATGTTTCAATGAAGGCCTCTGTCTTACCCTGCTCTAGCCCTTCAGGAAAGCCTATAATGTGGAGGTTGTTTAATCAGCGCGCCAATTTAGTTCTAAGGTGCGGGTTTGTAGACTAGCCATCTGGGTTTTCAATTGCCCTAGCTCGTCTTCCACTGTGGAGATATGCGATTCTGCCTCAGAAATTCTTGCTGTGGCATTTTGAAGGTCCTTACGTTTGAGGGCCATGTCCACTCGGACCTCTCCAATTTTACTCTCAACTGAGGCCTGGGAGGACGGTCAGAGATCATTTCCGGGAGTAGGAGAGGTACCAAGGATCCCCTCTCCCAAACCGCGTTCCTTGTGGTTTATTGGTCCATCTTGGTCTGGGTGTGCAGGTGTGTGTCTTCGGAGGACGGTCTCTGCCCATCTTAGGTCCGTCGTCAGGGCCCAGATGGGCCGTCAACAGGGAAGAAAGCGTGCCAGAGCTGTCAGCAGGTTCCACCAACCTCGGCAGGGAGCAGGGATCCTATGTCGGGTCCCGGATGCAGGGCCCATCAAGCAAGAAACGTGGAGTGCAGGAGCGGCCGGCGTTGGATCCGTTCGCGAAGGTCCAGTACAGTTCGGGTATATCTCTCTCTGGGCTTGGCCTACACCACCTCAGCACTCCTTCCTCGAAAACCGTTGTGTGTGCTCTAGGAGTAGAGGCAGCGGGATCGCAGAAGCAGTACCACATTGCGCCCAGTAACCCCGCAGTTGAGTGTTGTGCTGGGATCAGTTTGGTGATCGGGGGATCTTTCAGGTCCAGAATACGGCACTCAAGAGTTATAGGGCCATGAATGATGGGGCACGTGCCCGAGTGCCAAGCCGGGTGTCAGATGTAAATCACCACGGGTGATGGAGCTGTCCGGAGGAGAACCCTGGTGGTGGAACATCGATGGACCAGCCCCGTAGTCCAGCAGGAGCGGGGATTTAACCGCTGATCGATAGCAATCAAGAGGAACAGGAGTGCTGGGCCGCTACCGAGTCAAGTGAGGGGTCACGGGGGAGGGATTTGCCAGGCGATCCGGTGCTGCCCGATTTAGCAGCCGAATATCACCCCCCTTCCCCCCCGGTAGCAGCACAGCCCCAGTACACCCTAAGGGACGTCCGTCAGTCGGCGGCCGGGAGGGAGTGGCCGGCAGCACTGTCCGCCCCAGTCACCCACAAGGAAGGAGGGGGGGAGGGCCCCACGTTGCGGTGGCGACCCACCCACAGCCCCACAGTCAGGCGGCCGGTCTTCCTAGGAGAGCAAGCCCCCATGGGCTCACAGCACCTGGGGGAGGGGCATCGTCAGCGCTGGGCCGCCAGCTGATGAAGCGTATGAGGGGGGTGGTGGGGCAGGCCCCAGCAGCCAGAACCTGCTGCCCGATCTAGCAGCCGGACGCCCCCCCCACACCCCACAACGACAGCACACCCCAGCTCACCTCGGCGAAACAGCCCTCCAGGTACAGCCCGCCGTCCAGGCAGCCGATCGTCCTGAGCCTCCCGCCTCTCGCTGTCCTCCCAGAGTCACCAGACAGTAAGGTAGTGTCAGCCAGCGAGGAGTGTGGCTCCGGGGCCGCGTCAGCCGGACTGCCCGGCAGAAGGCCGTCCCGGGGCTGACGTCTGGCAGGGGCACAGCAGGGAAGGTCTGTGCACTGCTGGGGGCCACGGAGAGTCACCAGTGGCCACTGTAAACTAGCATCGGCCTTTGTATATTTGTTCCATAATGCACTCAACAGTATGGAAGAAATACCATATTTAATGTACATTTCATAATTCGGAGTGCCTTCTAAAGGCGCTGGCTGTCTTTCCTCTAAAAGATATTTCCAGCTGCAGCAACAGCATAATACACTGTGTGCTTAAAACAGGCATGTTTACCAAATACTTCTTAACAATAGTGTTAAGAGACTCTTATACCAAAACCAAAAGAAGAGAAAAAATTCTCACATTACCTGTCAAAAGCATTTGCAAATGACTTTTTCAAACAAAAACCCAAAAAGACAACCAATTAGATCCTACCTGATCGCAGTACTCCGACTCCCACCTGCCGATCCTCAGATCAATAGATCACCTCCAAAATGCCAACCGAAGAGCCCCAGTTGAGGAACACAGCAGCCACAAAGGTCAGGTTGATACGCTGAAAATCACCTTGGCCGCGAGAGCAAGTCTCAGTCTGCGGGTGCCTCCTAGTGTTTCTGTCCCGTCGAAACAACCTCCTTCTGGTCCAGCTGTGTCCCCCAATGGGGTCCCATGTTGGACGCCAATTGTAGAAATGAGATTCTTATCAGTCTCACCGGTGCAGGGACACCCTTCTTGTCTACGGGTTTAATAAGGGAGGATTGACACTGGAGTGGGAATAAACACAAATTTATTATATCTCATAAGATGGCTCCGTCATACAGACACTACAAGTGCCTTAGAGGGAACAGCTTGAGACCTGCCTTTTATACATTTTGGGTACCATAGGATTTCAACAAAACCCCCTTTATCATGGTTACTGTAGGAAGGTGGAATCTGACTATATGGTTACCCCAACTTTTTTCCTGGTGTTTTGCTGGTTTTCGGCTTAGTTGGCCTGGGACCCTGCTATTCAGGCCCCCAGGCTATCTGCTTTCTCTATAAAATGGACTCCATGTACTTTAGGTACATACCAGATTGGTTACTGGGTCACTCTTGTGAGCCCCTGTATAGTGTACCATAGGTACCCAGGGCATAGGTGCACCCTAAGCCTACCAGGGGCTGCAGCATGTATTGTGCCACCCCTAGTTTGCCTTCCAAACTGACACCACAGGCCTGTTCACACAGCCTGGGTAAGGTGGTGTAATCACCCCTTACTTAGATATAGTATACCTATATCTTCCTTTACATATAGACACATAATAATGATAAGTTACATTTGTAAAGCGCCTGGTTACACTGAGACCAGTGTGTCCCCGCGCTACGGTATCATCAGACCCAACAGCAACACCCTCAAGGACCAGGGCAAAAATTAGGAAGCTGGGAATAAATGCGTCTTCAGACCCTTCCTAAAAATGGGCTCAGAACTCTCAAGCCGGAGTGCCTGAGGAAGCAAATTCCACAACTGAGCTGCTAAATAGCAGAACGAGCCATCCTGGCTCTTTTAATTTTGGGGACATACACCCTACCTGTTCCACTTGACCTTAACAATCTAGTAGGTGCATAAGGAGTCAGAAGATCATACAAATACACAGGACCTTTCTTTTGTAGGATACGATGGCTCACACACAAAGCCTTGAATTTCACCTATATACCTATATACACCTATAAGCCACTCCTATGGTAGGCCTCGACAATCCTGGAGGCAGAGTGCTTGGTTTTATGTGAGAGGGTGCCCTAGCATGAGCTGAGCCCCTCTGCAGCTTTCGGAACCATCTCCTTATAGCTGTTCTATGATATAGCCATACTGTTGGACTTGGCCGTCTTGGCAGGGTCATCCCTGAACTTTTTGCCTTCCTCCAATACTCTCTCTGTACTGTTTTGGTTGGTTTAATGACTCTGGGCACTTAACCACTGCTGACCAGTGCTAAAGTGCATATGCTCTCCCTGTGCAAAATGTATATGTGATTGATGTCCATGATTGGTTCATTGGATTTACGGTCAGTCCCCAGTAAAGTGCACCAGGAGTGCCAGGGCTTGTAAATGCCAATACTGATAGTGGGCCTGCAGCGCTGGTTGCGCCACCCACAGAAGCAGCCGGTTAAAAGGTGTCTAGGGTCTGCCATTGCAGAACCTGCGTGCAGTCTGGTACTGTCATGCTGGCTGGGCAAGTGCACACACTTGCCAGCCTCTAAACCTTCCCTTTACTTCATATTAGTCACCCTTATGGTAGGCCCAAGGGCAGGGTGCATTGAAAGTGTAAGGTAGGACATGCCCTGATGTGTGTGGCATGTCCTAATAGTGAATTACAGCCAAATTCGTTTTTCACTATAAGTAAGGCTACCTGTTCTCTTAGGCCAAGATGGGCTGCTGGAATTATTACACCCTATAATCCCAGCAGGCTCAGGGAACATAGTAGAAATTAAAGTTTAATATGCCTGAACTCAGAATAATAAAATACTTCTTTTAGTAAAGTTTATTTTAATATCCTGTGTTTGCAAATGCTACTTTTAGAAAGCTAGTATTTGCTTGCCTAACCATTTTAGTCCGCCTCTGCTAGGATGTGTATCTGACTGTCTGGGTTACAGGGCTGGGGAATGACAGGTGGTGAATGCAAGGATTACACCTTGGTGGGAGGTGGGTTTGCCCCTGGACTCTGAATAGGGCTGTGCTCTGCCACCACAATGCTGGCTCCACCTCCTGGAGAGCGACTGATGACTCAGCCCGACACCTGGCCCAGGAAGAGGGAGGACTGTCAACAGAGTACTCCTGGCTGCCCCTGTCATCACAATGCTGGCTCCACCTCCTGCGGAGCGTCTGATGTGCCTGCCCCTCACACTGAAAGGAAAAGCCAGGAACAGCACAACAGAGTGCTTCAAAACTGAATTAGGCTATGCAAAGCCCCCCTGGCCTGAAAGAACAAAAGAAACTGAGTATAAGTATAGGAGCCCTGCTCCCAAGAAACTAGATCCTGTTTCCCACAACGAACCTCTGCCCAACTAGAAGGAGAAGAAGAAGCTGGAAGGACTGGCCTGTTGTCTGCCTTGCTGAGGAAGGAGAGGAACAGACCTAAAGAGGACTTTGCTGACTTGTGCTGAAACTTTCTCCAAGGGCCTGATTGAGCTTGCCCCCTGAACGGAACCCCAGGACCAGTGGGTTCCTTGTGCCTTCGCTCGCCTTGAACTTCGAGCCGTATGTGCCTCCACCCCGAGCTTAGACTGCGCCCCCATCGCCCCATCCTAGGGCTGTGGCACTCGGGAGCTTGCCTGACCTTTACCCGTGAGAGCCTCGCTCTGTTGGAGTCGCTCTCTGCCCCCGGGTCAGGCTGCCTGCTCCTCTGCCCCTGCCTGTCATTAGGAGCGCGCTGAAGCGCTCGCTCGCCCCTCCCGCTGGAACTCCTCTGAGGCTGGTGATCGTCGCTGGGACAGCCGCCCGCATGTAGGAACGTGCCCTGCTGCCCAGCTTCACCCCCTAAGAGACTTTACAGGCCGCGCCGCCCCCTTTGGGAGACCCCAGTACAGTCGGTACTGAGGTTGTGGGCTGCGCCTGCCTGTGTACACACACCTGCTGCAGTGAAGGTCCGAAGTCACACTGGTGCCCCCAAGCGCACCAAACCCCTACGAGCCGTGCCCCTGCCCGAGGGACGACTAATCCAAGAAGTACGCCTGCGATAAGAAGCGCACCAAGAGCCTGATTCGTCCCCCTGCATCGAGGGACGACTAAATCCTTGACCCACGTTCCAAAGGTACATCTATTGTGCACACCACGGCCTTGGGCCCGCAACGTTCTTTTTTCCCGTCTACAGTGAAGTGTGCGCTTGCTATTTTAATTTGTGCTGAAGTGCCTTTGAGCTAAAGTGCCTTTGAGCTGAAGCACATTGTCAATCGGAATCGGAGCGCATTATCTTCTCTGTGCGCTTGGCCCGCCTGCTCCTCACTGCAGCCAAGAGCCCCCACTGCTGGAGAAGGCCCTGGGTTTCCCAGAGGCCTCTCTCATCGCCTCCTTGCTGCTCCTCAGGCCCCACCGTGGGAATCCGCGTCCGCCTGCTCACGCGAGATGCGTGAGCATTGGTAGGGCCTGGGGTTTTCTCTCGTACTGAACGCACGAGAGCGCTACAGAGAGCTCAGGCACTTGCGAACCGAAGGACAACACTTCAAACCCTGCATAGGGTACTGAGAAACCGTGTGAGAGCCTGGAACCTCACCTTTAAAGAACTGTACGCCTGGCAGCTTACCCGTAAACTGTGCGCTTCATATTGCTGTTGAGAACTGTACGCGACGTACGCTTGCTCACGCTAGATGCGTGAGTATTGGTAGGGGCTGCCGATTTCTCCCGTTTGAAGCGCCCCGAGGCGCTACGACGCGCCCTGTGAGTCCTAAAGTGGCATCAAATAACTAGTACCCTAGGAAAAGCATCCTAAAAGACCGTAAAGACAACCAGATCTAAGAGAACTATTTTGAGGGAAAATAGACGAAGAAGGAAGCAGCGAACTGACCAAATAGAGGATTGGCATTATTTTCACAATCTTGTGGCCTAAGCTAAAGTCGTTCTATTGGTCTTATGATAAGGCTTACCTACACAGATTTATTTTTATATAAAGAGAACGTATTTTTACATAACCACAGTCTGGTGTCCATTTGTGGGGGGAGTGGTACATTTACTGTGTGTGCGATTACAAATGCTTAACCCAGAAACGCCTGAAGAATAGCCTTGGCTGCTCACGCCACGCACCTAGAGGGGTGGGCAAGGGTAATTCTAAGGGGTCATCCTTCGCCCTGACTTAGAGGAAAGGGTCCCTGCTTGTCACAAGTGCAAACTTGCGCCAACCAGAGACCCCCAATTCTAACACATACCATATACTTGTAGGAGAGTGGGGTCTGCAATCCCATGGCCACCCCAGATTTTTGCTTTTTGCTTCACTGGTTTACGACTTTCCCTGGCTGTGGGCCTGCTAATCAGACCCCCAGCCTAGCTGTTCTCTCTCTAAATTACAACCATGTACCTTAGGTGCATTTTACCAATTGGTACTGGGCCACCTTATCAGTCCCTGTACAGCATACCTTAGGTATCCAGGGCATAGGTGTACCCAGGGCCTACCAGGGGCTGAAGCATGTATTATGCCACCCCTGGCTGGCCACCCAAACAGACACAACTGGCTGCACGACAGCTGGGGCAAGGTGGTGTAATCACCCTTTGCTTTAGATATAGTATACCTATATCAAATCCTAAAATGGACACATATATTCCTGTCAGTCACTCCTATGGCAGGCCTTATCGATCCTGAAGGCAGAGTGCTTGGAATTATGTGAGATGGTGCTCTGGCATGAGCTGAGCCCGTTTGCAGCTTGCGGAACCAAGTCCAAATAGCTGTTCCATGATAACGCTATACCATATACTCTTAAGTGCATTATAATCCTCGCGGTTAAATGCTAACTTTGGTATAGCATTATCAAAACATGTCGAGTAAGGTGTCATACGAATTGGAATACTAACCCCTCGCCAATTCTGGCGACGGGGTTAGCATTCCACCCTTCTAGAGGGACACGCCATGTATGTAACTGTGAACCCCTGTTAAAGTCAGACACAGCCTCAGCTCCACAAAATGGATGCTGCCACCAAGACACAAGTCTGCCCTCCTGCTGCTGGGAGTCCTTCCAGCAACGGAGGCCTGGACAAAGGGTTTCCTGTCAGGGGCGGTGCTAGCACCATCCCAGACAGGATTTTGTGTATCCCAGGTAGGCAGGGCTGAAAGGAAGGTGACTGCAAGTGGCACCCCGGTGCTCACTGTGCATATGCCGGCTCAAACCAGTTCCTGGGGCACCCCAGCCCCTGAGCTGGGGAGAGACCGGACAAAGGAGAGGGGTGTAACCACCCCCCCTCCTGGTCCCACCCATAGGGCAGGACCTAGTCGCGTGCCAGCCCCTTTTCTTTGGATAAAGGTAGGAGCAGGCCCCCTTCCCAAAGTAGATCATTCTGAATCTTGAACTACTTTCCACGAAAGGAACTCTTGACTTTTTCTGAAGACTCTCCCTCTCCCTTGTGGCTAAGGAGTAGCCACCCTGCACCAGCAGGCACCATCTAAGCGCTTGCGGTTTGCTGCGCGTCCATCCTCCGGATCAAGACTACCCAGCTCGACGAGACCCGGATTCCCTGCCATCTCTGACCTCTACCTGCATCATCAGCCCAGCTGAGATTTGTGGGTGTGACGAGACCCGAGGGACCGCCTATCTTCAGGACCAGCACGACGCTTAACCAGCACAACCACCGAGGGACCCTCGAGTGAGTGCACTGGGGTTTGAGAAGCCCTAACCCTAAGCAGCTCCAGCACCGAAGTCCAGCCTCCCAGCATCCACGAGATCTGCGTGGGGCCCTTCTGCTCTTTGCTGCTTCCCGCGTTGTCCGGTCACTTGCCCGTTGGCTAGTGGCCCTCCTGACGAGTACCACGACGATTTCACCGCTGGTCTGGTTGCTCCAGACTGGCCCTTGCTCCCTTCCAAGAGAGGAGCACCCCGGACCCTCCTGGTCCACTCCAGACGCCATCTTGTCTTCACCGCGTGGGCTTGCCTTTGCCAAGGCTTGTTGCTCCAACCTCGGATCCAGCATCGCCGACAGCAGACACCTACGTGGGACAGCTCGTACCTCCAGCCTGGTCGCCGACAACGCCTCCTGGTCCGGGTGCCTGCAGAGTCCAGCGTCGCCCACTCACCTGATCGAGGTGCCCTCATCCGGTGCCATCCTGGTGCCCACTCAATCACTGGCTAGTGATTAAGAACTGAGTCCCCTCTGCTTTCAGGTCGTCTTCAACTCCGATCCAGGCTTGGATCACTCCGAACATCTTCACTGGTCACCTGCCAGCAACTTCTTCTTTCAGGCTCCATAGACTTCAACGAGGATTCCCGACGTCTTTTGAACCCTATGCAGCCGCGGCCCCTGGGCTAGGTAACTTGAGTATTTCGGTGCTCCAGCACAGGTTCACTATCCAAGTGTCCAGATCCTTTTTCGTTTTTAGTCTACCTAGTCGGATTCGTCCAGAAACAGTAACTTTAGAAACGCTAGCATCCATAGACTTCTTCCCGCATCCCGCGTGAGAGTGCACACTCTGCACCCGATCTCCCTAGGCCTCCTGCTCCTAACCTTAGGGTTCAGTAGTGTAGTCCTAGGGATCCTGAAGCCTCTGGATCTTGTTACTTACCTGCTAGTATTTCGCATTCCACTTTTTGTGTATAAGAGTTTTGTGTTGTGCTTAGCTCCCTGACTCATAAAGAGTTCAGGGTAGACTTGTTATTAATAAATATCCTATATTTTTATAACAACTTGTGTGGTGTCCTTTCACTTGGTGTTCAAGGGGTATATGTGATGGTAAAACAGCTGGCTTAACACGCCCTCTAGAGTTTAGCCTAAAGACTGCTCTTGTCCACGCTACTAGGATAGCTGGTCTAATAAGGTTGACTTACAACCAATCATCAATAAGGGTTGTTTGGTATGATACAAAGTGATCACTAGAATAGTGAGCACTATATATCAGGCCAACTTCTCACAATACTCTTCAGTGTTAATACTAACTTTGGTTTAGCTTGATCAAAACATGTTGTGTAAGCTGTCAAACACTTTGGAATACTACCCTCCCCCCCCGGGGGTAGCATTCCACCCTTCTAGAGGGAAAAGACATGTAGTTTACTGCTTTACCCGGTTAAAGTTAAACAGAGCCTCAGCATCACAAAATGGATGCTCCTGCCACAGGCACGAGTCTGATCACCTGGTGCTGGGGGAAACTCCAGCAAGGGCGGCCTGGACAATATGTTTCCTGTCCAGGGAGGTGCCAGCACCTCCCCAGACAGGAGTTATGTGTATTGGGGCAGGGAGGGCTGCATTCAGTGAATGCATCTAGACACTGCCTGGGGCACACAAGGTGCACCATGCATATCCCGGTTCAAACCAGTTGCTGGGGCACTCCAGCCCCAGCTCTGGCGCGAAACTGGACAAAGGGCAAGGGGTGTAACCACCCCCTTCTCAGGTCCACCCATAGGAGGGACCTAGTCTGGTAATCCAGCCCCATCCTTAGTATAAGTATAGGAGCTGTGTCCCCAGGACTTTAGATTATCCTGAAAAGAAACTTTGATACAGAACTCTTGGACCTTCGACATTCTATTCTGACTAGAAGACGGAAGACATCTCCCTTGTGGTCAAGGAGTAACCACCCTGTTCAAACAGGCAACAACAGCAACTTTGCCGGTCTGCAACCTCGAGGTTCCCGCCGGATTCCGAAGAGGCTGCGACTCAAGAACTGGACTTCCAGACTTCTTTGACCCCGACCCACATCCACAGCAAAGCTGAGACCCGTGGCGGACACGAGAGACGTGGGACCAGACATCTTGGACATTCTGAATTTTGCTACCTGCACTCCTTTCCTGAAGCCTCAGTAAGTTGTGCATTGGCGTACGAGAAGCCCCAGCCCCGAGCATCATTTGACCTGGAGCCCAGGCCCCCACACTCCTCGAGTGTCCCATGGGCCCCGCCTTCACTTTTTTGCTCGACGCGTCTTCCCGGCTACTGGCCCGCTGGCTAGTGAGTTCCCCGAAGACGCCATCTTGAAACTACTTTGCTTTCCTGGTTGTCCAGGCTTGCTCCAGCTTCCCTCCAAAGGAGAAGCCCCACAGACCTTGCTGGTCTGCAACAGAGCCAGTCTCGACATCCTGCATGGGTTGCGGTTGCCAAGGCTTGTTGGGTCCAATCCGGATACCGACGCTGCAGTCATCTAGATCCATCGTGGGACAGCTCGAATCCAGCTCCTGGTCATCGTCGATGCCTTCTGGACCTTGTGGCTGAAGAGACAAACTCACCTTCTTCACCTTAAGGCACCCAACACCGCCTGGTTCCTACCTGGTCACTGGCTAGTGACCCAGACTCTGTCCCCTCTGCTTTCAGGTTCTTCACATCTCCGATCCACCCTTGGATCCACCCGGACACGTTTCCTCTGGTCGCCTGCAGCACTTCTTTGCAGCTCTCCTTAGAAAACGACGACGAAACCCAACACGAAAAGACACCTATGCACCCGGCTTCCCTGGGTGAGGTAACTCGAGTACTTCGGTGCTCCCGTGGGTATTGACTCTTCAAGTGTCCTAGTTTAAAAAGGTTCCCTCCAAGTCCATCCGGAAGTGTCCTTAATCTTTAACTTTGTAACTTTTACGAACACCATAGAAAGTCAATGGGAACCCGCGCCTGTGTTTAGACACTGCACATGGCTCCCGTGGGTCTCCTACTTCCTAACAACTGGTTCTTTAGTGTAGCCCCAGCGATTTTACAGGCCCTAGGCCTGCTTTCTCACTCTCACGTGGTACTTATACCACTTTCTTAGTATATGGTTTGTGAGGCCCCTAGGGCATAACGTATACTGTGCAACTTCTCGTATATTAACTGTGTGACTCATATTGTATTTTTACCTCTGACCTCATAAAGAGTGCAGAGGGGTTAGGTTTAGATTAAATACATATATATTTGATCTATACCTTGTGTGGTGTCCTTTCATTTGGTATTTAAGGGATTATATATGGTAAAACAACTTGCTTAATTTGCCTACAGAAGTCTTAGCCTAAGACTGCTGGTCCATGCTACCACTAGGATAGCTTTCTATAAGGTTGACTTTACAACCATCATCAATAAGGGTCGATTAGACAGGTGCAAGGTCCCACTAGAACTAGTGGACATCATATGCCAGGCTAACTTCTCACAGTTACATCACACTTTACATAACCTTCTTTAGCATTTTTATATAACTCTTACACAACCCTTACGCAACCCTTTACACAATGCTTACATGCTAAACTGTTTTGAAAAGTTTTTCTTCAATATACCGGCATTCCCTTCCTTGGAAATATAACATGGTACTCTCATGTATGATGGCACCTCCTTTTGAACCCATTCATAAAACCTCATTACAACACGTTTCTTGAAAAGCAACTTTCCTAGATGCTGTCACTTCAGCACGTAGTTAGGGAGATTCAAGCTTTATGCTCTCTCAAACCATATGAAGTATTCCAAAGCAGTAAAGTGGAACTCATCCGAAATTCTCCCCCAAAGTAGTTACGGATTTTCACATTGATTAATCCATTGCGTTTCCTACTTTCTTTCAGCACCCTTCAACTCCAAGAGAGAGAACTCTCCACACTTTAGATGTTAGATGAGTCCTGTTATGCTACCAGAGAGCACATAAAGTTTTGTTCAGTCGACCAAAAGCTTATACCACAAGAGGGAAAGCAGCTACAGCTGATTTGATGAGAACAAAGCCTATTTCTGAAATATGCACGCAGCTCCGTTGAAATATAGTTCTCTTTTACCTGCTACTGTAGTTTGGACTTAAATATTAGAATATAATCTCAAGTATTACAGGCTTCTCCGAGGAATCTCTTTGCTTACCTTGCTCTGTGGATCGTCTTTATCTCCTACACCTCAGTTTGTAGTAATGGGCTTGCTACTCTGTTTAGTGCTTATGATTGTAAGTGGAGATCCCCTGAGGGAGAATGAATGGTTTATTGTCTGTAATCCTAGTTATCTCTCCAGGGAATCTCAATTGAAGTAATTGGCAACCCAATCTCCTCCCCGGTGGAAGAGACAAAGGCGATTAGTAGTATGCTTCCTTTGTTATACAACTGTTTGCTCTGTAAAAAGAAATGAATGAACTGCCACCTACTGTACATTATGGAATATTGGTGGGGTGTAAACACTTAAAGGCAGAGTCACTTTTCATATCCGCAGAGCTGCAGACTATCTGTCTACATTGTCTTCTTTTTTTTCTTCTTCGTTTTTCTTTAAAAAACAGTTTGTGAATGAGATTTATGAAGACAATTTATGCAGCTACTGGTAATTTTCCTGTTTTTTAAGTGCAAATTAAGTGGCATTTTT
Source organism: Lissotriton helveticus (assembly GCF_964261635.1). NCBI lineage: Eukaryota > Metazoa > Chordata > Amphibia > Caudata > Salamandridae > Lissotriton > Lissotriton helveticus. The sequence goes on along the minus strand of NC_136063.1, from coordinate 833,581,564 downwards.
AAAATGAAAATTAAAGCAGTTAGCCAATAGAGCCTTATTTTTATAGGCTACAAAACATTTTAATAAATGAATTGCTTTTCCTGATCTTCCTGAAGAAAGACGAACATCTGCACTTAAGAATGTATATCCTAAAGATGTGCTTCGGTACCCCACATGTTGGCAGGACTACTCAGTGCTTATGGTTTCAATGGATATTTCCCTGAGAGTGAACTAGGATTACAGGTAAGAAACAATTTCTTTTTGTCCATTTAAAGATCTCAGATCATATCTTAATTGTAGAATGTATTTCTCCCCGAAAGGGGCAAATAGCTTGGCTTACTAAAATGAATCGCCTGCTGGCAGAATTTGTTCCCGGTAAAGTCCTATATCAGGCTCTGGATAAACTAGACATCCTGACTCCAGGCGTGAAAGCTATGATCTTATGACAGGCTGTGCTCTTATCGACTCTAGCAGCCTGCTTTATCCTATAGGGAAAGAATATACTTACTGATACTTACCATTCAGTGGCACATAGCTCAGAATCCATACTGGATTTCTTCTCAATTAATGTATCTGAAAGAAACAGTTAGTTATAGATGCCTTACCTTAGAATAACCCCCAGGTGTCAGACTGGATCTGGAAAGTTGTTCGTCAGCAGTACCCCTGCACGTCAAAAGGTGGCGTTGGTTGACTCCGCGTTTGTCGTAGGCGTCGTGGTCGCCGGGATGACATTGCAGTACCTACATAGATGCTGCCCCCACGCACTGACGTCAGTTCTTTGTTTTTCCATGCCAGCCAGTGTAGATCCGGAGAGAGCGGTACCTCCAGTCACTTTTTGACTGACCTTTTGCTGACTTTAGTCAACACCGTTTTCGAGTCTTTGACTTCTGGTGCACGTCAGGGATGCCTGGATTCAAGGCTTGCAGTTCTTGTAGCCGACTGATGTCGGTGACTGATCTGCACCGCGTGTGCCTGTTTTGTCTGGAGCGGGACTACTACCCCAAGTCCTTCTCCGACTGCGGGACCATGAATCCGAAGTCTTTGCAGGAGCGGTCCTGAAAGCTTTTCGAAGCCCGACAGTCATCTCTGCGCCGTTCGAGGTTGCTCGGGAGGTCGAGAGACCAGGCGCGGAGCCATCATCACCATTTCTCTTCCAAGTCTTCGCCCTCTGGGTCAGGTAAGCCGAAGCACAAGAAGAAGTCGAAGAAGCATCATCGCACTTCGACTTCTCCCAGTCCGTCGGTCGATGCAACGAGCGATGCGGGTGGTGCTCCTCGTGCGGAGCCCGGAGGGCCAACTCATAATTTCCCTCCCTTCCCGGAACCTGAAGCGACCCCTAGCCAGCTTTGCCAATTTTACAAAGCGATGCATGCCATCTTTGGGCAGCCCTCCTCTGCCGGTGCGCCTTCGGGGACTGCGGACTTGGATGGCCTGCGCCTTCAGCGGCTTCGGCTCCGGCACTGCAGGATCTCCTTGAATCCAGGCCTGGATCCGGATCGGCACCGGTCGACCTGATTAATCCTCCCCTGGCGCCAATTCCACCAGCACCACGTCCCCTGCTGATGCTGGTTGTGTCCCCAGCCAGCGTCGAACCCGGACTCCACCGAGATGTAGACATGGAGCCGGACTGGCGTCGACCGACCCCGGATCTGGCGCCGACTGGTACTTTTGTTGCCTTGTTCTACCCTGGATCTTTTAAACCAGATTGGCAGCCAGAAGAGAATGATGAGGACTGGGAGGGGTCCCGAGACCCTCTAACTGACCAGTTGGGCTACGAACCGGACTGTAGAAAGGAACTGGGGGAAGCCAGTGGTTTGGATTCCTCATCAGACCACGGCATGTTGTCTCCTACGGTGGGTACGGAGGAGGGAGCATCTTACGCCATGGTGTTGCGTAGGGCGGCCGAGGCTCTCCACCTCTAGCTACCTACGGTGGCAGAAGTCAGGACTAACCTCCTGACAGAGGTGCTTTAACCGGCAGCAAGCTCTTCGGAGCCCCTGCTGCCGTTTAATGAAGCCCTCACCAACATCCTCTTGGGAACCTGGTCCAGGCCAAACAAAAAAGGGCTCCTATGGATAGGATGATTGCCTGAAGCCATCGCCCAGCTCCGGGCGATCCCACTTTCCCCTCCCAACATCCCACCCCTGAGAGCTTGGTGGTCCAAGCCTCCACCTCCAAAGGCGCATTCCTTTACGCACCACCGGATAGAGAATCCAAAAAACTGGACCATCTTGGGAAGAAGATGGTTTCTTTCTCCAGCTCGGACTGCTGTCGGTAAACATTGCATGTCTGTTGGGCAGTTACACCGACTCACTGTGGGATACTGTGGCGCTGGTACTGCCTCAGTGACCGGTGGAAGCCCTGGCCGTACTCTCCCGTGCAGTTGCCGAAGGAGGGGACTCCGCAAAGTTTACCATCCGCCGTGGGATGGATACTGCAGACTGACAGGGCAGGACTATTTCCACGTTGGTAGCCCTTTGACGCTACGCCTGGTTTTTCACGAGATGTCCAATCCACTCTTATGAACATGCCCTTTGATGGCCGTCGCCTATTCGGCGACAAGGCAGACAATGCACTGGAGCGCTCTTGGATCTCAGGAACGTCGACCGCTTTCTCCGGAAGGAGAAGTTCAAAATGTTGACACTAGCTCAGGTCCTGTCTGCACTCGACCCTGGAGGCTGGATGGTAGCATTGGACTTCCAGGATGCTTATTTTCACATCCCCGTCCTGCCAGCCCACCGGCGTTACCTGCGGTTTACGGGAGGCCATGAGCACTTTCAGTTTACCGTGCTCCCCTTTGGACTTACCAGTGCCCCTCGGGTGTTCAACAAAATGATGGCGGTGGTCTCAGCTCCTCTGTGCAGATCAGGGGTTCCAGTCTTCCCCCTATCTCGACGACTGGCTGTTGAAGGCAGGCCTGCCCCAGGCTGTCGTCTCCAACCTCCAGACTACGGCCGACCTCCTGTATTCGCTGAGGTTCTTAATCAACGTGCCAAAGTCACACCTGACTCCCTCTCAGAAGCTCCTCTTCATCAGAGTGGTTCTGGACACAACACAGTTTTCGGTCTATCCTTCCAAACAGCGAGTCCGGTATATTCGGGCTATGATTCCGATCTTTCAGCCTCTATCCCGGATTTCGGTCAGGATGACCTACATGCTACTGGGTTTGATGGGCTCCTGTATCTTGTTGGTGGACCATGCCAGATGGCATATGTGGGCTCTGCAGTGGGACCTGAAGTTCCAGTGGGCACAACATCAGGGGAACCTGTCCGGTTGCATCCAGATCTTGGAGGGCACTGCACACCAATTGCAGTGGATCTTGGAGGTGGCTGCGAGTCAATTGCAGTGGTGGCTAACGAACCAGGATTGGGTCGACGGCAGATCACCCTCCCTTCCCCAACCATAGTTCACAGTGGTGAACGATGCATCACTTCTGGGATGGGGCGGCCACATGTGGGAGGCGGAGATCAGAGGCCTCTGGTCTCTGGCGGAATCCGGTCTCCACATCAACCTTCTGGAGCTTCGGGTGATTCGTCTTGCGCTCAAAACATTCCTTCCCTCTGTCCGGTGAAGAGTAGTGCAGGTGTTCAGGGGCATCACCACCGCCATGTGGTACTGCATCAAACAAGGTGCGGTGGGGTGGGGTTGTGGACCCTATGTCAAGAGGCCTTGCCCCTCTGGGCATGGTTGGAACATCAGTGCATATATATCCCTGGTGGTTCAATAACTGTCAGGTTCCCTGAACGCCAGGGCGGACAAACTCATCCACAGGTGCATGATGGATCACGAATGGCGTCTTCACTTGGAGGTGGTGCAAGGTCTCTTTCAACAGTGAGGAGATCCTTGGTTAGATCTATTTGCCACCGAAGAGAACGCATAATGTCATCAGTTCTGCGCGTTGGAATTTCCAAGGCAGCACTCGCTAGGCAACGCCTTTCGTCGTGAGTGAAGTTGCGTTCTGTTGTACGCCTTTCTACCTATACTACTTCTGCCCAGAGTGCTGAAGAAGATCAAGCGTGACCGGGCCAAAGTCATTCTTGTGGATCCAGATTTGGCATGAAGAATCTGGTATCCCGAGCTGTGGCCATCCATCCTCCAGTCAGACTACCTCTTCGGGAGGACCTTCTGTCGCAGCAACAGTCCTCCACCGAACCTGTCCAACCTCCACCTCCTTGCGTGGAGATTGAGCAGCAGCAGTTGACGTCATTCGACTTGCCTCTCAAAGTCTGTGATGTAATCATGGCAGCCAGGCGTCCCTCCACTTAGATGGTATACACCTGCCGATGGAACAAATTTGTGGCATGGTGCACAGCAATCCCCTTTCTGCCCCTCTTTCTGAGGTTCTCTTGTTCCCCTTTTCGTTGGCCCAGCAGGGCTCTGCTCTGGGCACTATCAAGGGCTATCTTTCAGCCATTTCTGCCTTTCTAAGACTTCCTGATCAGCCTAATCTCTTCATGTCCCCAGTTGTAAATTGTTTCTTAAAGGGCATAACTCATTTCTTTCCTCCTATTCCCTTTGTTATACCTTAGTGAGACTTGAATCTGGTCTTGACCTACTTGATGTGCACTCCCTTTGAGCCGCTTCACCACTGTCCTCTAAGACTTTTAACTCTTAAATCTGAAAGAGACACGTTTGTGATAGATTCCTTACCTTAAAATATCCCCAGGCGTCAGACTTGATCCGGAAAGTTTTGCTTAGCAGTACCCCTGCGCGTCAGTAGGTGGCGTCCTGTAGCTCCTCCTCCGCCGCTGGCATCGTATGCGCAGGGATGACATCACGGAGACTACTTGGGTGCCACCCATGCGTGCTGGCGTCAGTTTTCTTTTTCCACGCCAGTACCTTTTTGAGACTTTTGTCTCGTGTTGGTTTCTCTGGTGCTGATAGGGATGCCTGGTTTTAAGTCTTTCAGGACCTGCTGTCGAAATATGTTGGTAGTGGACCCTCATGACGTCTGTTTCTTCTGCCTGGACTGCGACCATGACTCCCGGTCCTGTCTGGACTGTAGAGCTATGGCCCAAAAGGCCCTGTGGGAGCGGCGCCAGAAGTTGTTTGAAGTTTGGCACTCCTCCAGGGGCCGTTCCAGATCCAGGGGTCGTTCCCGTGACCGCTTGCGGACTCGTCACCACTGCTTCTCTTCCCCTCATCACCACCTCTCCTCTTCCCCTTCGGATTTGGGTAAGAGACGGCACAAAAAGAAGTAAAAAGCGTTTTCGCTCCCAGACGTCCCCCCGTTGGTCCCCGGATGCGTACGAGGGGGACAGGGGCTCCGCCCTCGCGGCTCCTTTGGAGCCTGGGAGTCCCGCGGCCTATCCGCCTTACCCGGGTCCGTCGGCGAATCCTGCACAAATGCAAGAATTTTTTGCTGCTATGGACCGCCTGTTTAGGCCTCGGGCTCCCGCCGGTGCGCCTTCGGGCCCCGTGGTCACGTGTCCGATTCATGCTGGCCCGTCGACTCCTTCCGCTGATCCAGCTCCGGCGCCACCAGCGGCTTCGGCCCCGGTGCCGCAGGATCCTGTGCCCCTGGCCTCGGCGCCAAGAGGTCCTATACTTGTGGTAAATAAATAAATAATACCCTATTTTTGACTAGACTTATAGCATAACAGATAGCTCAATAAATAAGAGTCAAGATTCGAGGTAGTAGGAGTTTCTGCAGGTTTATTACAGCATAAGGACAAGATCAGGACAACCTGCATAGGATGACCCAGCAGCTGCTGGGGCTAGGTCTGGGATGAGCGCGCTCACATTTAATAACAAAACATTGACTTATATACATAGCGCAAACACATAGCATTACATTGCATTACATTGCAGTAGGCGTAACAGTAGGTGGAGTAGAAGGCGTGACGCGTAGCAGTCGCGAGAGATAAGAGAAATAAGAGGTGTAACTGGGAGTTTACTTAGACATGTGATGCAAAACGTAACAGAATATGTCATGAATGGGCGGAAACATTGGAGGGGGCTACCTAAGGAGCCGGGACCTCTAACCTAATGGTGCGCGAAAACTAGCAATGACGTATTACTAGGAGAAGCTGGGGGCTACGAACTCTGTGCTAGGAGCAGAGACTAGAGTCTGGAGGGTCGGAGCGACATGTACCTAAACCCTATCTGGTATCTGATGTTTAGGGAACATGTTGATATAAACTAGAAGTCATGAGGGGAAAAGCTAACTTGATTCTAAGACTGGACCATGCATTATTCTACATGTAGTGCGTGAAGAATATTAAATGACCATTAAATACAGTATTTCTCTAACGTGGAGACGAGAAGGCTAGACAATGACGGGAACTATTGATGCAGTTCAGTAGCTTAGGAATGCAGAGGAGGAGGACTGAACTGATAGCTGGAACTATAACATACTTTTGGCAGACTCAGAGGCAGAGCCGGGGTGCACCGGACACTGCAAGGCAGGAAGTAAGTGAAGGGTCGAGGATACAGGTGGGGGCTGTATCGCTCCTCAGCGAGGTTTTCAGGAGACAGGAGCTGAATCTGTGGTCCGGGCCCTTTTGAGGCCTGGAAACGGGGACTTTATAATTGAATAACGTGCACACTGAGAAACGTGGCAACATTACTTACATAGGCCTGATATTCGTAGTATTCACGAGGACTGGAAACTGACATACTAGAGGTGGACACAACTGTAATTGCGTCTTTAATCAGAAATGGGGAATAACATATGCATATTGGTCATGCACACATAACATATGATGGATGAGGCGTAGGGACACAGAACATGGCAAAATTTACTTTTCCACATTCCCTCCTTGTCACTACGTTTCCATCAGGAAACATCAATATTCATGATACCGTCTATCATTTCATACAGTACCATTTGCTCGTCTCGAATTGTCTTGGAACGGGATTTAGAACAGGGCTTGGGACGGGGAGTACAAGAGGTAGCACACATGCTGCAAATCGCAGGGCCACATTGTATACAGAGGCAGCAGCTAAATATGATCGCTACTGCAATACCTAGAAAGGACAGGACTTTCCATCCCCATGCGGAAATTATATTCCAGAACCAACCGGACCATGTCCAGGTGCCTGGATCTTGGTGTAACAGATGGGCAATTTTATGGAGTCTGGTTATAGCTGAATAAACAGACGGCGCGTTATTTGGAATGAAAATACAGCTACTGGATCCGAGAATTCTACAGGCCCCGCCCCTATCGGCCAGTATGACGTCAAGGACGAGACGATTCTGTAAAACGACAATTCTCATAAAGGATTGCTCTTCAGTTAAGTTACCTAGAGCGGAGGCAGTCTCATCTACTACTGCTTCAAGAGTTCTTGTTAACCTACGAATAAGCTTACTATTTACAACTGTACCTAAATAAGGGAAAACACCTTTATCTATATCAATGAATTGCTCTGCGGCAGTTTCAGTATAATCGACAATCGGGAGATTTCTCTTGTGTCTAGTGTGTACTAGGAAGGAATTCCTATGATAGTCAGGTGGGGCTAGAAAAACAGGTGGCAGTAGGAAAGCAATGTAACAGGTTCCCTCCCAATCGAGGGGCAGACGGACATATGCAGTTTGACCACAAATAAAATAAGAATGACGTGAAGCTTTGAAAATAGATTTCCCACTGTCACTATACTGGATAACAGTAGTACATTCACTATGACCTATATGTACAGAACCATAACTGCGGACACATAATTCGCCTTTGACTGGTAGTACTGAAATAGCGGGTGAGTCTGGAGTAGTATCAGACTGAACATTCAGAACCATGAAATTCGACGAATAATTTCCTAAATTATATACTTCATTTTCTAAATCTAAACCTGTTCTGTGGGGGAAACCTTGCTTGTCTGGGAAACATGTACTGTTAAGAAAAGACATATCTGTTGAGGATGACGTTAACGTGGACCATGCTCCACACGAACCATTGTGTGAGAATGGATAAGGAAAGAGTGGCAGAACTCCCTTCGGTGTCTGGAAAGGGGGGAGTCGACCACACACCCAACAATTAGTGGCATTGCTGGTCTGGTGTGAATAATGTAACATACGGATAAATGTATTATTACGCATGGCGAGGCGGTATGAATATTCGTGAGGAGGCAGATCACTAAACGTGTGCTCTACTGTAGCATGAGCAGACATATTTACATGAGGGACTGAAAAACACAGATAGAAAGCATAGCTGGTGCAGGAAACCATTACGCTGATGAATAATACGAAACTCAGAAAAACGATACATTTGATCGAGCTTTGACTGACTCTCTCACTATGGGGGTCTATTTTATACATGTCAGAAACAGTCTAACCGTTTCACCTAGGGGAGGACTTATACAATCAAACTGGCTGACTTATTAGACCTGAGCTTTAACTTATACTCCTGTTGCGGAGTTTTCTCTAACAAGGGAGGGGTTGTAATAATGTCTTGTGCGGGACAGTCCTTTAAAACAATGTTCTGGCAATCCTTCGAATCCTGGGAAATGTTCTTGGAAATGTTTTTGAAGACTGGTTTCGATCCTTTGAAAAGTTTTACATGAGAAAGGTGGACCCACCCCTTCCTGCCTTCCAACTTGACGGCAGTTCGGGTGGTCAAGAGGACCTGACGTGGCTCCTTCCAACGTGGTTCCAGCGGACTTGATCTGTCGAAATTTCTGATCAACACAAGGGAGCCTGGAACGATCTCGTGCGGTGCCACCTCGGTATTGTCTGGAAATGCGGCGGCAACCTGTGAACGACATGAGTTGAGGGCAGACATCAAGGAAGCTAGGTAATCTGTCAGCATATTACATGAAACATCGGTAATACTTCGGGGTCTAGGAGTACCCCACATATTAGGGGGGCGGCCGAAAACGACCTCATACGGGGACAGACCTGATCTGGAATGTGCGACCATACGCATGTAAAACAGAGCGACTGGCAAAGCTACTAACCAGTCCACACCCTTGTCTTTACAGACTTTTGCTATACGGATTTTCAGAGTCTGATTATGCCTTTCGACTAGTCCAGCTGCTTCTGGATGGCGTACACAATGGAACTTCCACTGGTACCCTAACAAAAGGGAAACATGTTTCATGAGTTCAGATGAGAATGGCTGGCCGTTATCAGAATATACGACTCTAGGGAGTCCATATCTAGGGAAGAATTCACGAACCAACTGCTTGGCAGTGGTCGCGGCTGTGTAATCTGGGACTGGATATGCTTCTGTCCATCTAGACAAGGCACATACAACTACAAGGACATACTTGAAACCTCGACATCGCTCCATTTGAATATAATCCATCTGGAGGACCTCAAAAGGGTGGTCAGGGGGCTGGAAACCACCTTGTTCCACCGGGACACTTTTACCTGGATTAAACTGACAACATATCATACAGGTACGGACTTTCTGCTTGGCTGCAGCTCGTAAATGCTTGTTGAACCAAATGTTCTGGATACTATCTAACATAGCTTTTTCTCCTAAATGTGCTGGACTATGTGCGGTATTGATAATGACTTGAACCATAGAATCGGGGAGAAACCATGTGGCTCTACCCTTCGTTAACCATCCTTGATCTGTCTGGACCCCTCCTTGTACAGACCATTTCTTTATTTCATCGGGAGTAGCATGTAACTGGATATCTATGACATCTTGAGTAGGGTCCTTAACTGTCATGCATGTAATCGGATCTGGAGTATGTGTCTGTGTCTGATTAACTGGAATGTCTGGAGTCTGTGCTGTAAGCTTGGCTGTGCGGTCTGCTAAATCATTACCTTGGGAAATAATGTCAGTGACTTTCGTATGTGCTTTGCACTTCATGATAGCAATAGATGTCGGTAAATGTATGGCATCTAACAGGGCTTGAATAAGGAGACCATGCTGAATCTTGGTTCCATGAGAAGTCATAAAACCTCTCTCCTGCCAGAGCACTCCGAAGTCGTGTACAACTCCGAATGCGTAACGTGAATCTGTGTAAACATTAACCTTCAGGTTCTTGGCATATATACAGGCTTGTGTCAGAGCGACCAGCTCTGCTGCTTGAGCGGACAGAGTATCAATACGGTGTGTTTCAATAACTTCAGTGTCAGTAGTCACTGCATATGCGGCGACTAGTTCTCCTGTACTAGTTCTCATACATGAACCATCCACATAAAGTGTCAGGTCAGGATCTGGTAACGGAATATCTGTCAGGTCTTGTCTTGGCTTTGTCGTAATATTAACTACTTCCACACAATCATGTGTGTCTGGATTTGAACTAACTGATGGTAACAGTGTAGCAGGATTCAGGACGTTGCAGCGTCTAATGTCTATGTGTGGCTGGAACAGTGTCAATTCATAACCTGTTAAACGTGCAATTGTCAAGTGCTGAGTTTGTGTTCGGTTTAAAAGAACTTCTACTGAATGTGGGACCTGTACTGTCAGGGAATGTCCTAAAACTATGGAATCACTTTGTCTGATAGCTAGTGCTGTGGCTGCAACTGACTTGAGGCACGCAGGCAACGCCTGGGCGACTGGATCTAATGTGCTCGAAAAATAAGCACAGGGCTTGTATTGACCTGCTTGATCTTGTGTGAGAACAGATAATGCTGTACCTTCGCGTTCTGTAACGAAAAGTGTAAAAGGCTTACTGTAGTTCGGTGTAGCTAGAACTGGAGCTTGGCATAGGGCTTTCTTTAACTCGTTGAAACTAAGTGTATGGTCACAAGGGAGGACAGTCGATACGGCTGCCTCCTGTGTCGTTAACTGTATCAGTGGCTTGGCTAGGAATGCATACTGGGGAATCCATTGTCTACAATAAGAAGTAAGGCCGATAAAGGCACGTACCTCCTTCTGGGTTCTGGGCTGGGGAAGACTCGCTATTAACTGGATACGGTCGGGTGTCAACTGCCTACCCCTCTTGGACAGCAAGTGTCCTAAGTATACCACTTGCTGGACACAGAATTGAAGCTTCGAAGGTGACACCTTGTGCCCCATCTCGGCTAGAAAATACAGAACTGTAAGTGATGCACGCTCGCAGTCACGTTCAGAACGGGCTGTGATCAGTAGATCATCGACATACTGGAGCAGGGCAGTGTCAGTTGGCATGTGAATGTTGTCTAGTTGTCTCTTGAGTGCTTGACTGTAAATACTAGGGCTTTCTGTGAAACCTTGAGGAGCGCGTGTAAACATATAGCTCCTTCCATTTAAACAAAATCCGAAAAGAAACTGGCTGTCTGGATGAATTGGAACACTAAAAAATGCATTCTTGAGGTCAATAACAGTGAAAAACATGGCTTCGGCATCAATGGCTGTTAACAGGGAAGAAATATCTGGGACAACTGGGTACTGAGGAATAACACATTTATTAAGCTCTCGTAAATCAATCACTAATCGATACACTGGGGGTGCATTTGGATCAGTACGTTTCATGACTGGAATGATCGGAGAATTACACACATTGGAGTCAGTTTCTACAACTACTCCTTGAGCCATGAGCTCGTCAATTATTTTGGATAAGGCTGCTACAGCCTCAGGTGGCAATCTGTACTGTCTGATTCGGGGTAACACTACACCTGGTTTGAGAGTCACACGATAGGGTGTGATTTGCATATAACCTACATCAGTTGGACCTTGCGCCCATAAATGCTGCGGAACATTAGACAATCTTGAATCAAAATCTCGTAATACATAGTGACCCTTAAAGTCACGTAGGAACAGACGTATTCCCTCTGGGGAACAGCAAATAACTGCACCTAATTCTTTCAATGTCTTAATGCCTAATAGATTTTCCGGACATGACTTAGTAAGTAACAGATCAGTAGTGCGGGACAATGGACCTACTTCTAGAGTAACTGGCTTTGATATCTCATTAACTATGGGTTTTCCTGAAAATCCAAGGGAAACATTTCTTGAGCCTGAGAGCGGAGCCCCTGGAACTTCGGCGTGACTAATTGTGGTCCTACTTGCCCCTGTATCGATCAAAAACTTTCTGTCTTTCCCTAATACTTGACTATGAACATAGGGACCTTCTTGGTCTACAGGTATCTCGATGAGAGGCAAGCCTACCTCCCTCTCTAGGCTGTTTCATGAATATGACTGGTACTCTGGATACTCAGACTGTGCATACTGGTACATCTGCGATGTAACGTGCTGTGTTGCAGCAATAGGCTGCGGTACTGTAACTGTCTGTGGTGCATTCTGTGACTGAGGAGTCTGTGAAACTTGTTCTTGTCTCGGCGGACGTGGTCTTTCTTTAGTCTTACCAGTAGCTATGTTGTGTTTCAGAACTGCACACTCGTTTATAAAATGACCTGGCTGTTTACAATAATTGCAGTTCCCTTTAACGGGAGCCGCAGGATGACTGGCTTGATTCGGACCTCTCTTCTGACTGTCTTGAGGAATAGATTGTGCAACTAGCACTTTCATTTTCGTGTCTTTCATACGTTTTCTTTCCTGTTCTTGCTCTTCTCTGATTCTATTCTGGTGATACTGGAGCATCTGGAGCATCTGGGACGGAGTATTTGCTTGCCAGGTGCTTTCGACCTTCAAAACTCGATTTTTAATTTGTGGACTTGAATTCTCGACTAATTTGGTAACGAAAAGATGAGGGTATGACTCACTACTTGTCTTGAGACCACTGTTAATACTGAAACATTTCTCAAATCTAGAATAAAAATCACTAATATCCTCATCTTGTTTCTGTTTACAGGCTGAGATTGCATCCCAGTCTTCTTTCCTAGTTGTCAATAATCTGGGTAAAACTTGAATCAATAATTCTGGTAATTCTTTACATTTATCTCCAAGACCGGTACCTGGTACTCGTGCCTTGTCTTCAGCTTCTAGAGCTGTCCAATCGATCTTTTTCTCTCCCACCTCCCATTCTTTTTCCTTTAACTTTTCATACACCCCTGCGGGTAGCAGGACCTTTAACATTTTAATGATATCTGGGTAAGTGTATTCTCCCATACGGAGCATGTCTTTTAATTCTCTATGGAACCCTGCTGGATCTTTGTCATGACAGGGGATTAATTTCTTCATTTCAAGGAGTTCCATCTTTGATATCGGAGTGTATACAAACACACGTTGCATTACGCCACCCGCCCCTTGGACTGGGTGGACTTCTCGTAGCGGATTCTGTCTGTCTATGTAGAATGGTTTACTTTCTGGGGATGAGACATGAACAAAATGCGGGTTCAGGAACGTTCTATACTTGTGGCGCTGTTCTAGAATGACACTAATTAAATCGGTACCTAGACCTCTCCATCTGTACTGGAGTAACTCGTTCAGGATATCATGTAACGGGCCTGGATCAGAATGTTGACCCTCATACAGGGTAATGAGGTGCTGGATCATATACATACCCACCAGTCGTTGCTCGGCTGGGGGCAGTTTCAGAAACATTTGTGCCACTATTTCGTCTGGAAAAGTGGTAGAATCAGTAATCCATCGGACTGCTGATCGGGCTAGTTCTTGTTCATGCATGGTACTTAATTCGCTATATCCGACTCGTGATTTCAGAATGTGATCGGTAGCTTGAAATACTTGTTCTAAAGAGCTTTGTTCTGGTGCTGGATGATGAAAAATAGACTTGGGTTCTAGACGTAAATGGCGATCTGGAAATCTGGATTTTCCTACATACGCTATTCTGGCGGGATTCTCGTCTTCCTCTTCAGGATCAGAGATACTTTCTTTCTCGCTTACTTGTGCTGCTTTACGCTGTTCGTGTAACCTTATTATTTCTTTACGAATTTTCTTGTACATACTTTCCATGGCACTAATGGTCTTGTGCTTACCCTCGGCTATATTATCACTCCACCTTGTTAGGATTCTCATTTCGGCGGGATCTTTAGACGGGTAATCTTGTTCTCTTATTAGACAATTGATCAGGAACTTTAATATCATGAGCTGAATCTCGGCTTTCCTTTGAGACATAATCTCGCCAATACTTTCTGGATCATCCCCTGTACGGATGAAACGATAGATTCTGTCTAGATCTTCTTTCATATTTGGTAAGGTGACTAGATACTCGGTCACCCTTCTTACGCGTATGGAATATAAAACCATATTATACTCGCCTGGGACTGTGTCATAGACACATTCGGCAAGGGCTTGTCTGATTTCTGTAACAGACTTATTACTTTTAGGAGTACGCTGTGATGCTTGAGCATGTAATTCGAGTGCTGATAAACGCTTGTGTGGCGGCGGGGTTTGAGGAGGACCTCCTCCTGCGGCCCCTAGACTAGAATCGTCGGCTGACATTCTTCGTGCTTGCAGGGTCGGTAATTGTAACGTGGGCTGAACTTGTATGGCAGGCTGACCCGGGGGTACCGTAACAGGTACTCCGGTGTCTGGAGGAACGGGAAGTGCCTGATTTACAGGGACAGGTGGAGCGCGAACTGGATTTGCATATTCTGGAACTGTGTCGTCCAAATAGGACGAAATAAAAATATCAGCTGCGGTCGGTTGGTGACGTAGCTTGGTCGGAACTAATGGTGGCGGGAAATTACTGGGTGCCTCTGGGGTCGCTTTTGGCAAGCCTTCGGCAAGGAGAGGGTACATACCCTTAATAAGGGCATGCCTCTGTCTGTCTGACTGTTCGACTTTGACTTGTTCACCTATCTCGATTAATTCTCTTTCTTGGGCTCGTTCTTGGGATTCTCTACTTAACTCTGACTTTCTGACTTCCTTTTCCGTTCTTCTATGCGCTTCCTTACGCCATAACTCGATGGCATCTTTCTGTGACTGTCTGGCTTTCTTTTTCCATAATGCTTCTTCTACTCGCATGATACATTCGGCATCCCATGTACCCGATACGGGCCATCTATACTTTTCTTCTAACTGTTTGGTATACTCTACCCATAAATCTAGATACAATATGGCGCTTATGCCATGTTTCTGATACATAAAGTGACCTGGACTGTCCCTAGGCGGAACAGGAACTGCTGCTTCCAGCAGACCCTTTCTAGTTTTTAACTGACGTAACTTGGAAAAGAGCGGCATTCTAAACTTGAATCGGAACACAATACAATACACGAAAAACAATAACAATTGGGAAAACAATTCAGGCATACCACGACATTGGAAATACATTAAACAATATCATAACATAACAGTTCGAACAGAATACTACCTGAAAATACTGAAAACAGAAACAGAACAGAATTCTCGAGAACGGAACAGACTAGAGTTACTGGATGCACTGCTGTAACAGTACGGAACATACCGGTCCCATAAAGGAACGCATCAAGACCCGTATCCACCAAGGTGAACACTTCGTTTGTGGGCTTGGGTACCACCAACCCACGGACCAGGAGTCAATTTAGACTGACCCTGTCTAGACACTACCCCAGCAATGGTACTCACCGGGCAGCACGGAACGGAAGGCCTCGGACGGGACTGGACTATGACGACGAACTTCGGACTTCGGACTTCAGTTACGGGTGGGCCTCCGGATACCTCGGACCTTGGACTCTCGGCTTGGGCTCTGGTCGGGACTCGCCGCGTTCCTCCACCGTCTCGTTCGGATGCTGGACCGCCTCCTCCGTCTCCTCCGTGGGCCTGAGGGATACTTGAAGCAGAAATATCTGCACTTGGCCGGTATGGTTCCGTCACGACTGCAGAGGGTCAGGGGGTCGGCGTGGCTTCACCGACGCGTGGGGAAAGGGCAAGTCCCTATTCGGGCGCCATTATGTGGTAAATAAATAAATAATACCCTATTTTTGACTAGACTTATAGCATAACAGATAGCTCAATAAATAAGAGTCAAGATTCGAGGTAGTAGGAGTTTCTGCAGGTTTATTACAGCATAAGGACAAGATCAGGACAACCTGCATAGGATGACCCAGCAGCTGCTGGGGCTAGGTCTGGGATGAGCGCGCTCACATTTAATAACAAAACATTGACTTATATACATAGCGCAAACACATAGCATTACATTGCATTACATTGCAGTAGGCGTAACAGTAGGTGGAGTAGAAGGCGTGACGCGTAGCAGTCGCGAGAGATAAGAGAAATAAGAGGTGTAACTGGGAGTTTACTTAGACATGTGATGCAAAACGTAACAGAATATGTCATGAATGGGCGGAAACATTGGAGGGGGCTACCTAAGGAGCCGGGACCTCTAACCTAATGGTGCGCGAAAACTAGCAATGACGTATTACTAGGAGAAGCTGGGGGCTACGAACTCTGTGCTAGGAGCAGAGACTAGAGTCTGGAGGGTCGGAGCGACATGTACCTAAACCCTATCTGGTATCTGATGTTTAGGGAACATGTTGATATAAACTAGAAGTCATGAGGGGAAAAGCTAACTTGATTCTAAGACTGGACCATGCATTATTCTACATGTAGTGCGTGAAGAATATTAAATGACCATTAAATACAGTATTTCTCTAACGTGGAGACGAGAAGGCTAGACAATGACGGGAACTATTGATGCAGTTCAGTAGCTTAGGAATGCAGAGGAGGAGGACTGAACTGATAGCTGGAACTATAACATACTTTTGGCAGACTCAGAGGCAGAGCCGGGGTGCACCGGACACTGCAAGGCAGGAAGTAAGTGAAGGGTCGAGGATACAGGTGGGGGCTGTATCGCTCCTCAGCGAGGTTTTCAGGAGACAGGAGCTGAATCTGTGGTCCGGGCCCTTTTGAGGCCTGGAAACGGGGACTTTATAATTGAATAACGTGCACACTGAGAAACGTGGCAACATTACTTACATAGGCCTGATATTCGTAGTATTCACGAGGACTGGAAACTGACATACTAGAGGTGGACACAACTGTAATTGCGTCTTTAATCAGAAATGGGGAATAACATATGCATATTGGTCATGCACACATAACATATGATGGATGAGGCGTAGGGACACAGAACATGGCAAAATTTACTTTTCCACATACTGCTGGCTCCGGTTCCAGCGCCGCCACAGTGGATTCCTCTGGTTCCGCCTCTGCCCCGATTTCCGGACACTGTGTCCCCGCCTGGGATCCGAATAGGGAACCGTCCGCCGGCTCGGCCCTGGCCGGCACTGTTCCTTGCACCGGTCCCGGCGCCGTTTATTCCTTCACCGGTTCCTGTCCTGCCACCAAGGCCTGTGCCTTTGGGGCTGGCGGAGGAGGATGAGTGGGAAGGGTTTGAGGACCGCTTGCTCATTAGTGGGATTCCGAGCAGGACTGGGTGGAAGACTTGGAGGAGGCCGGTGGCCTCGACGTCTCTTCCGAACCGGGGCTTCCCTCTCCCCCGCCCACTATGGTGGAAGGTGCCTCTTATACGGTGGTGCTCCATTGGGCTGCCGAGGTCCTTAACCTAGATATCCCTACGGTGACCCTGAAGACAAATCTCCTCACTGAGGTGCTCCAGCCGGCGTCCACTTCCTCGGAGTCGTGCTGCCTTTTAATGATGCCATCACCGAAGTCTTGTTGTGCACTTGGTCACGGCCCACCACGGGGGCCCCTGTGGATAAGAATGTTGCCAGGCATCAGCTTCGGGTGACCCGGCCTTTCTGACCACTCACCCTACACCCAAAAGTCTGGTCATTCAAGCGTCTACGTCACAGAGTCCCTTTTCCACAGCTCTGCCGGATAAGGTCTCTAAGAGATTGGTGCAGTTTGGCAATCGGTTGTACTCTTCGTCAGCTTAGGTCTGATGTCAGTGAACACCGCATGCCTTCTGGACCGCTATTCCCACGCGTTGTGGGATTCCATGGCTGAGGTGTTACCCCAGTGCCCGGAAGAGGTCCAGACTGTGCTGTCTCAGGCTGTGGCTGGGGGCAAGGACGCGGCTAGGTTCGCCATTCGTTGTGGCTTAGACATCGCGGACTACCTTGGAAGGGCAATTTCCACGACCGTTACTCTTCGGCGCCATGCCTGGCTGCAGTCCATTGGGTTCTCCCTGGACGTTCAGAGCTCGCTCATGGACGGCACTTGCCTGTTTGGTGATGATGCCAACACGGCACTGGAGCGCTTTAAGGGCTATCGAGCTACGGCCAAGTCCTTGGGCCTTTCCACCACGCACCCGGCCACGTCCACGTTTCATTCCTTTCGTGGCCATGGCAGAGGCGCCCCGGCCGTTCATTCAGCCAAAAGCCCGCCAGAACCAGACTCAGCGGGCTCGTGGCGAGGCGGCCGCCGTGGTGGCTCCGGGGGCCGGTGTGAGGTTCAGTCCACCTCTGCCCCCGCGACGTCTACCTCAAACCCTTCCTAGTCTGAGCTTCGGGTCGCATCCCATGCCAGTGGGTGGCAGGATTTGCCATCACCTTCCCCATTGGCGTTCTGTCACTTCCGACAAGTGGGTGTTGCAGCTCATCCAGAGGGGCTACTCCCTCCCCTTCGAGTCTACCCCCCCGGCCATGCCACCTCAGTTCCACCGCATGTCGGGGGATCACTTTGCGCTTCTCCAACAGGAAGTCAAGGCCCTCTTGGCCAAGGGGGCCATCGAGCAAGTTCATTGGCCGGAAGTAGGTTGTGGGATTTATTCCCACTATTTTCTGGCCTGAAGAAAGGACAAAGGGGGCTTGCGCCCCATCTTGGACCTCAGGGACATCAATCGCTTCTTCTGGAAGAATAAGTTCAAGATGTTGACTCTGGCTCAGGTCTTGACTGCCCTCGACCCTGGAGACTGGATGGTAGCAATGGACTTGCAGGATGCATATCTTCACATTCCTGTCCTGCCGGCCCACCGGTGTTACCTGCGGTTCACGGTAGGCCAGGAGCATTTTCAGTTTGCTCTGCTCCCCTTCGTCCTTACCAGTGCCCCTCAGGTGTTCACGAAAGTGATGGTGGTGGTCGCAGCTCATCTGTGCAGGTCAGGGGTGTCAGTCTTCCCCTACCTCGACGACTAGTTGTTGAAGGCAGGCCCGCCCCAGGCAGTAGTTACCCACCTTCAGACTGTGGCCGACCTCCTGCCCTTGCTGGGGTTTTCCATCAATGTGCCGAAGTTGCACCTGAGTCCCTCTCAGAAGCTCCCCTTTATTGGAGCAGTACTGGTTTCGACGCAGTTTCGGGTTCCTCCTCCCAAGCAGCGAGTCCGGGATATTCAGGCTATGATTCCGATCTTTCAGCCTCTATCCCCGGTTTCAGTCAGGATGACCCTCCGGCTCCTGGGCCTGATGGCCTCCTGCATCCTTCTAGTGCAACATGCCAGATGGCATATGCAGGCTCTGCGGCATCAGGGCAGCGTTTCGCGTCCAGATCTTGGAGGGCACTGTACGACAATTGCCGTGGTGGCTCATGAATTGCGATTGGGTCAATGGCAGATCCCTCTCCCTTCCCCAACCGGAGCACACAGAGGTGATGGATGCGTCTCTCCTGGGATGGGGAGGCCACTTGGGAAAGGCAAAGATCAGAGGCCTTTGGTCTCCGGCGGAGTCCCGGCTCCACATCAATTTTTTTGGAGTGGAGTGCAGGCGTTCACGGACAACACCACCGCCATGTGGTATTGCAACAAACAGGGCGGGTGGGGTCCTGGACCATATGTCAGGAGGCTCTGCGCCTCTGGACATTGCTGGAGCATCAAGGCATTACCTTGGTGGTTGAACACCTGGCAGGTTCTCTGAACACCAGGGCGGACAAACTCAGCTGCCGGTGCATGATGGATCACGAATGGCGTCTGAACTCGGACGCGGCGCAACGTCTCTTTCTACAGTGGGGAGAGCCTTGGTTAGATCTATTCGCCACCGAAGAGAACGTGCAATTTGATCAGTTCTGCGCGTTGGAGTTCCCAAGTCGGCACGCTTTTCGTCGCGAGAGGAGTTGCTGTCTTTTGTACGCCTTCCCGCCTACACCACTTCTGCCGAGAGTGCTGAAGAAGATTTGGCGCGACCGGGCCCAAGTCATTCTTGTGGCTCTGGATTGGGCACGAAGATACTGCTATCCAGAGCTTCTCAGCATGGCGATCGATCCCCCAATCTGACTGCCTCTTCAGGAGGATCTTCTGTCGCAGCAGCAGGGGTTGGTCCTCCCCCCGAACTTGTCCAGCCTCCACCATCGTGCGTGGAGATTGAGCGGTGACAGTTGACGGCTTTCAAGCTTCCCCCTGAAGTCTGTGATGTCATTCTGGCAACCAGGCGTCCGTCCCACTAAAACGGTTTACGCCTGCAGGTGGAGCAAGTTTGTGGCATGGTGCGCAGCTAAAGCTGTGGATCCCCTTTCTGCCCCTCTTTCCGAGGTCCTTCTGTTCCTTCTTTCCTTGGCCCAGCAGGGCTCTGCTCTGGGTTTTGTCAAAGGTTATCTTTCTGCCTTCTCCGCCTTTCTAAGGCTTCCTGATCAACCTTCTCTTTTTAAGTCATGAGTTGTTAACCGTTTTCTGAAAGACATTATGCACATGTTTCCTCCCGTGCCGTTCATAATTCCTCAATGGAACTTGAATCTAGTCTTGACATATGATGTGCGCTCCCTTTGAGCCCCTCCATAACTGGTCTTTACGTCTTCTCACTCTCAAGACTGCTTTCCTGGTAGCTATCACCTCTGCTAGACGAGTGAGTGAGCTCCAGGCTCTTCCTTCTAAACCTCTTTTCCTTTCTGTTCATCCGGACAAGGTGTGTAGGAGAGTATGATCTGCTTACTATGGTTTGCTGGGTTTCACTGGTTTATCGACTTTAGTCTGACTGTGGCCCTGCTAATCAGGACCACAGCCTAGCTGTTCTCTCTCTAAATTGGTTACCTGTACATTAGGTACACTCCAGATCTGTTACTGGATTACCCTTGTGAGTCCCTAGTATCTGGTACATCTGAAAGAAACAGCTTAGTATTAGATTCCTTACCTTAAAATAACCCCAGGCGTCAGACTGGATCCGGAAAAGTTTGCGTAGCAGTACCCCTGCGCGTCGGTAGGCGTCGTCTGCGTCCGTCGTTGGCGCCGGGATGACGTCGTCAGAGTACTTAGACGCCGCCCTCGCGCGCTGACGTCAGTTCTTCTTTTTTTCGCGCCAGCAAGCGCAGGTCAGGAGAAAGTAGTACCCTTTAGTCACTTTTTGACTAAGCTTTTTTGATTATTTTTGGATCCATTTCGAGTCTCCGACTCCATCGGTGCTGTTAGAATTGGGAGTCTCTGGTTGGCGCAAGTATGCACTTGTGACAAGCAGGGACCCTCTCCTCTAACATTAGACACAGCGGTGAGGATTTGCGAATTTGCATTTGTAGTTGACATACAGTGAATTACTGATCACCACATAGCGAGAGCAGACCTGTAACGCAGCCACAGATTTCCATTTTTATAATTTTGTTAAGACATCTGCCATTGCTGAAGCCATGCCTGGCTCACTCCCTGCTGGAAGGGCACCCTCTGAGATCTCTGGAATTGAAGATGTGGATTGGGAACACAGAGGAGTAGAGGGTTACATAGTGGAGCAGTTGAAAGGCTACTGTGTAAAATTCAGAGTTGCACACACTGGGTGCAAAAAGAAAGGCCAAGGCGCTGAGAGCCTGGAAAGAGTCTAGAGAACCACAGAATGCGGTGGATATCACACCACCAGATGGCATTGTGGAGCCCAGCAGAGGCCTGTCACCAGAGGAGCTGGCGGACAGGGCAGCAGACAGGGCACATGCAATGGAGATGGCAAGATTAGCTGGGCAAATGGAGATGGACAAGCAAAGATTGGTCATGGAGGCGCAGCAACGCCAAATGGAGCATGACCTGAGATTGAAGGAGTTGGAGCTGAGAGGTTTGGGAACAACTCCTTCTGGTGGCAGCACAACGCCGGTGCAGGTAGAGTCCAGGGTGTACATACCCAAAGATGTAGTTAAGGAGTTCTTTAAGGGGGATGACCTAGGACAGTGGTTTAGGGCATATGAGGTAGCCATGTCCTCCCACCGGGTCCCTGACAAGGATTGGGGAGCGGGGTTGTGGGGGAGGTTCCTTAGAGAAGGGCGGGATACCCTGCTAGATTTGCCCACTGAGGAACAGAGTTCCTATCTCCGCATGAAAGAGGCCTTAATGACCAGGTATGGGCTTACCCCTGAAATGTATAGGCAGAAGTTCAGGGAGAGTGGAAAGCGTCCTGGGAGTACATATGTGGAGTATGTGACTGGTTTTTGCAGAGCACTGGATGGTTGGGTGACGGGTAGCAAAGTAAATGATTTTCAGGGGCTTCTTGATTTAATTGCATGGGAGCACTTGTCTGATCACTGTTTTCCTGAGCTACGCCAGCACCTGATTGATAGCAAGCTGTCCAACCCGAGGAAGCTTGCTGAGGAGGCGGACCGCTGGCTCAGCACCAGGGTCCACAAAGGTCCAGTGGGAGACTCCGCCAAGGGTGGGCAGGGTCCCCAGCAGAAGAGTGAGGGGGACAGGGGTAAACAAAGAGGGTTCCAGCGAGGCCCCCAAAGTAATCCCCAAGGGAACCAGCAGCGAGGTTCTCCGCCACCCCCACCCCCAAAGCAGAATGGGGCCCGACAGGTAGGCCTGTTCCAAAGGGGCCCTTCAATTGTTTCAGATTTGGTGACCCGGGGCACATTGCCAGTGACCCCAAGTGTCGCCTGTTTGGTAAACCAGCACCCACTGGTGCTCCACCCCGGCAAGTAACTAGTGTTAATTCGGGGGAAGAAGTAGTGGTCCCTGGGGTAGGAGATCCTGTCCAGATGACCCTAGTCTCGCTAGGAGACAGTGAGATGGTCCCTGAGAACTACCTGCCCTCTAACACTAAGAAATATGGGCAGGTGGTGACCATCAATGGTAAGAAAGCTGAGGCTCTTAGAGATACAGGAGCCAGTGTGACTGCAGTGAGGCAGCACCTGGTGTCTCAAGAGCAGGTTGTACCCCATGCCTACTGTAGGGTTATCAATGCTGATAATTCAGAGAGTCAGTGTCCGATGGCTCAAGTTCCCTTCGAGTGGGGGGGGGGGGGTCTCTGGTACTCTGCAGGTCTGTGTGAGGAAAGCCATGCCTGTGGACTGTTTGCTGGGGAATGACTTGGAGGACTCCCCTTGGGAAAAGGTGGAGAAGACGACTCAACTGAGGATGGTGGGTCTGCCTGACTGGGCGTGGGTGACCACCCGGTCAATGGCAGCCAGTAGGGGTGCTCAAGAGATCCTGGGGCCTGAAGGAGAGGCCCAGGAACTGGCCTTAGAGAGAAGGCGCAGGGGGCGTGGGAAACAGGCCCCTGAAGTTCCCACGGTCCAGGAGGAAGCAGACCTTGAGGGGGAAGCCCCTGAGCCTACTGGGGAACAGATTGCTGAACTGGGGGACCTGCCTGAGCTGACCCATTGGCAGAAAGAAGGAGGCCCCTCCAGGGAAGAATTCTGCAGGGAAGCAGAAAGAATGCCCTTCTCTCGTGGGTATGCAGCAGCAGGCTGCAGACCAGGCCAATGGTGTTCAGGCCAAGACACATTATGTGTACTGGGAGAATGACCTCCTGTATTCAGAGCCTAAGGCTGCTGAACCTGGGTCAGCCCGTGTGCTGGTGGTACCGCAGAAGTTCAGAGCCTTCCTACTGGGGCTGGCTCATGATGTGCCGTTAGCAGGACATTTGGGGATGGACAAGACCTATGACAGGCTTGTCACCCACTTTTATTGGCCCAAAATGCACAAGAGCTCAGATGCTCATTGTAGATCCTGTCAGACTTGCCAGGCAAGTGGTAAGAGCGGAGGGAGGCACAAGGCTCCTCTGCAACCCTTCCCAGTGGTCGGTACGCCATTCCAGCGAGTGGGTATTGACATTGTTGGGCCTCTGGACCCCAAGACAGCCATGAGCAACAGGTTCATCCTGGTCTTGGTGGACCATGCCACCCGGTACCCTGAAGCCATCCCTCTGAGGACAGTGACGGCCCCCGTGGTGGGGCGTGCACTGATGGGAATTTTCTCACGAGTGGGATTCCCTCTAGAGGTGGTGAGTGACAGGAGGACCAACTTTATATCCAAATATATGAAGTCCCTTTGGCAAGAGTGTGGTGTAACATACAAGTTCACCACCCCTTACCATCCCCAAGGAAATGGATTGGTTGAGAGATTCAACAGAACCCTAAAAGGCATGATCATGGGCCTGGAAGGTCCAATGAGGCGTAAGTGGGACGTCCTCTTGCCATGCCTTCTCTTTGCATACCGTGAGGTGCCACAGAAGTCCCTAGGGTTCAGCCCCTTTGAACTGCTGTATGGTCACCTAGTGAGAGGACGCTCTGAGTTTGGTAAAGGAAGGCTGGGAGCAATCTCCCAGGAAACCTCCCCAGAATGTATACAGTTACATGCTGGCCTTCAGAAACCAGACCAGGCGCTTCAGGCAACTTGCTGAGGCAAATCTGGAAGCCAGCCAGGAAGAGATGAAGCGGTGGTACGACCAGAATGCCACTCTGGTGGAGCTTCAACCTGGGCAAAAGGTGTGGGTCTTGGCCCCAGTGGAGCCTTGTGCACTTCAGGATAAGTGGACAGGTCCATTTGAGGTTGTGGAGCGCAAGAGTCCGGTAACCTACTTGGTGGACATGCAGTCTCCCAGGAACCCTTTGAGGGTCCTACATGTTAACTGCCTTAAGCCCCACTTGGAGAGGTCCGAAGTGGGCATGTTGTTGGCAACTGATGATGAAATGGAGGAGGAGTCTGAGCCTCTTCCTGACCTCTTGGTAGCCTCTGAGAAAGATGTGTCAGTGGATGGAGTTAACCTCTCACCCACCCTGACGCCTGAGCAACAGGAAGACTGCCGCCAATTGCTGGGGCAGTTTCCAGATCTGTTCTCCCTGGTTCCTGGTGTCACAGATTGGTGCGTCCATGATGTGGACACAGGAGACAGCTTACCTGTGAGGCATAAGGCCTACAGAGTAACTGACAGGGTCAGGGCCTGCATCAAGGAGGAGGTCTCCAAGATGCTTACCCTTAGGGTGGTTGAGTCCTCCAGCAGTCCTTGGTCCAGCCCCGTGGTCTTGGTCCCAAAGGCTGCTGCGCCGGGAGCCACACCTGAACCCCGGTTCTGTGTGGACTACAGAGGGCTCAATTCAGTCACCAAGACTGACGCGCACCCTATCCCCAGAGCTGATGAGCTCATTGATCGGCTAGGGGCTGCCCGGTTCCTCAGCACGTTTGATTTAACGTCTGGGTACTGGCAGATCGCCTTGACCGATGGGGCAAAAGAGAGGTCAGCATTCTCTACACCAGATGGGCATTTCCAGTTCCGGGTTATGCCATTTGGAATGAAGAAGACCCCTGCAACCTTTCAGAGGTTGGTCAACCAGGTGTTGGTTGGGCTGGATGAGTTGAGTGCCGCCTACCTGGATGACATTGCAGTGTTCAGTGGTACCTGGCCAGAACAGCTGCGACACCTCTGGGAAGTGTTGATGGCGCTGCGCAAAGCAGGCCTCACAATCAAGGCTAGCAAGTGCCAGATTGGGCAGGGTTCAGTGATGTATTTGGGACACCAAGTGGGGAGTGGCAAGGTGGCACCCTTGCAACCCAAAATTGAGACCATCCTGTCTTGGGAACCCCCCAAAACCCAGACTGCAGTGAGAGCCTTCCTGGGGCTCACTTGGTACTACAGGAGGTTTGTCATGGGCTATGGCACTATTGTGGCCCCCTTGACAGAGCTGACTTCGAAGAAGCAGCCCAGGAATGTGATTTGGACTGACACCTGTCAGAAGGCTTTTGACACCCTGAAAACTGCCATGTGCACGGCGCCTGTGCTCTTGGCCCCTGATTTCTCCAGGGAATTTCTAGTGCAAACAGACGTTTCAGAGCATGGTGTAGGGGCTGTTCTCTCACAGATGACTGAGGAGGTCTGGGACCAACCTGTAGCCTTCATCAGTAGGAGGTTACTTCCACGGGAACGTAGGTGGTGTGCAATAGAGCGAGAAGCATTTGCTGTGGTCTGGGCGCTGAAGAAACTAAGACCCTACTTGTTTGGGTCTCACTTCCGGGTTCAGACAGACCACAGGCCCCTCAGATGGTTGATGCAAATGAGGGGTGAGAACCCAAAGCTGTTGAGGTGGTCCATCTCCCTACAGGGTATGGACTTCACGGTGGAACATCGCCCTGGCACAGATCACGCCAATGCTGACTGTCTGTCCAGGTTTTTCCACCTTAGTGATGAGGAACTCCCTGGGGAAGGGTAGTTCCCCCCACATTTCAGCTGGAGGGGACACGTGTTAGACCTGACACCTTGGCGTGAGTTTCCCTTCCACTTTTTGCTGATGTGCCTCAGATGTTTTTGCTGGTGTCCGCTGCTCAGGGCACTGCGCCACGGCCAACCAGGGCCGCAGTGCAAGTGCTCCCTATGAAAAGTGTAACTGTGATTGGTATACCTGATTGGTTCATTGGATTTACTGTCAGTCCCCAGTAAAGTGCACCAGGAGTGCCAGGACTTGTGAATGCCAATACTGCTAGTGGGCCTGCAGCGCTGGTTGCGCCACCCACAGAAGCAGCCTTAAAATGTGTCTAGGGTCTGCCATTGCAGAACCTGTGGTCAGTCTGGTACTGTCATGCTGGCTGGGCAAGTGCACACACTTGCCAGCCCCTAAACCTTCCCTTAACTTCATATTAGTCACCCCTATGGTAGGCCCAAGGGCAGGGTGCATTGTAAGTGTAAGGTAGGACACTATTGTAAGGCTACCAGTTCCCTTTAGGCCAGATGGGCTGCTGGAATTATTACACACTATAATCCCAGCAGGCTCAGGGAACATGGTAGAAAATAATGTTTAGTATGCCTGAACTCAGAATAATAAAATACTTCTTTTAGTAAAGTTTATTTTAATATCCTGTGTTTGCAAATGCTACTTTTAGAAAGTTAGCATTTGCTTGCCTAACCATTTCAGCCCGCCTCTACTTGGATGTGTATCTGACTGTCTGGGTTGTGTGAGTGACAGGGCTGGGGGATGACAGGTGGTGAATGCAAAGATTACACCTTAGTGGGAGGTAGGAGTGCCCCTGGACTCTTAATCAGGCTGTGCTCTGCCACCACAATGCTGGCTCCGCCCCCCTGGGGAGCAACTGATGACTCAGCCGGCACCTGGCCCAGGAAGGGCGAAGCACTGTCATCAAGGTACTCCTGGCTGCCCCTGTCCACACAATGCTGGCTCCACCTCCCTGTGGAGCGTCGGATGTGCCTGCCCTCACACTGAAAGCAGAAGCCAGAAGTACACCCAACAAGTGCTCAGAGACTGAAAGCAGTTATGCAAAGGCCCCCCTGGCCTGTGAGAACAAAGGAAATACAGTATAAAAGTAGGAGCCCTGCTCCTTGTAAATCAGAATCCTGTTTCCCACAAAGAACCTCTGCCCGACTAGAAGTAGAAGACGACGCTGGAAGGACTGGCCTGCTGCTTGCCTTGCTGAGAAAGGAGAGGGAAAGACTTTTGAAAAGACTTTGCTGACTCATGCTTGAAACTTTTCTCCAAGGGCTTGATTGAGCTTGCCCCCTGAACTGAACCCCAGGACCAGTGGGTTCTCCTGTGCTTGGGCCCGTCTGCTATCTGAGGCCGAGTATTTCCTCCCGCCGGAGGTGAAGTTGCCCCCTCTCGCCCCCTCCTAGGGCCGTGGTACCCGGGAGCCAGCCTGCCCTCTTGCCCTTGAGAGCCTCGCTCCACTCGGAGTCTCTCTCTGCCCCTGGGCTAAGGCCGGCCGCTCCTCTACCCCCGCCTGCTTCAAGGAGCGCCTGAGCGCGATTTCAGCCCCTCCCGCCGGAGTCCCGGGGACGCGAGCAGTCTGTAGCCTGGGCGACCATCCGTGCATTTCCTTTGCACCCAGCCGCCCCGCTTTGCTCTGCCCCCCCAGGAGAGGCCGCGCCGCACTAAGAAGGGAGCCCCCTCGCTGTACCGTCGGTACTGAGGGCCCCCGTGCTGTGTCACCCCCCGGAGACCCTCCGCTTTTAGAAGAGATCCCCCTGCACTGCCTGGACCGAGTCGCGCTGCCTGTCCCGTTTCGGCCCCCAACGAACGAAAAGAAACTGCACCATTCCTGAGATCTACCCGGGCTAGGGGCCCGCAACGTTTTATTTCCCCTTCGGCACTCCGCTCGCTCCGGCCATCGTAAGTACTTTGTCCATGCAGCCTAGCGCACCCGGCCTCCCAGTTCCCCGCCTCCCTACCTGACCGCACTACCAGCCGCACTGCCGAGCCCATTATTTACAACAAGGGGTGGTGATGGACAGAGTCTCTGAATTAAGCAGAGTACTCTCACCCAGTCAAGAGATCAGGGCTAGATCCAACACCGTTTTTTAGCTCATTGCACCATCCCAGTTTCAGAACCTGGCGTCTAGCTCTGTCCCCGAGCCGCTGGGAAGAGCCGTACGTGGCATAGGCGTCCTCACGCCCGATGCGTGAGCCGCAGTAGGGTCCGGGTCAGTTTCCTCAAGGAGAGCGGGGAAAGCGCTGCAAAGCGCACCAGAGGCCCAGGGCGAGTCTAAGGTCCGCCGAACTGGTGCAAAGAGGTGCTCTGGAAGCAACTAACATTGAAAGACTGTAGAGAAGTGATTTTACAAGGAAATCCACATTTGAACTTGAAACTAAAAGCTTGCCTATTTACAATCTGTGGCCTAATCTGAAAACAACGTTATATTTGGTCTTGTGATAAGTCTGAACTGATATATATATATATTTTTACATAAAGAATCGTATTTTTATATACTCACAGCCTGGTGTCCATTTGTGGGGGGATTGGTACATTTTACTGTGTGTGTGATTACAAATGTTTAACTGAATAACGCCTGAAGAATAGCCTTGGCTGCTCACGCCACGCACCTAGAGGGTGAGCAAGGGTAATTCTATGGGGTCATCCTTCGCCCTGACTTAGAGGAGAGGGTCCCTGCTTGTCACAAGTGCATACTTGCTCCAACCAGAGACCCCCAATTCTAACAGGTGCCAGTAGGGATGCCCGGGTTCAAGCCCTGTGCCGACTGCAACAGACTGTCGGTTACCGACCCCCATCGCCGTGCCTACATTGCCTGGGGCCCGACCACGATGACAAGTCGTGCCCCGACTGCTGGGCCTTGACGTCGAAGGATAGACGGGAGCGGTCCCGTAAAAGCCTTGAGCTCCAGCAGTCGGCCAGAGTCATCACAGCTCGGCGAGTCAACCCCACTCGTCGGGCTCCCAGTCCTCAGGTACGAGGCACAAGAAGTCGAAGAGACGACATCGCTCCTCTGACTCCCCCCGACGCTCGCGCGACGCACCCGGGGGTTTAGGTGACACCGCCCACACGGCTCCGCCGGAGTCGCAGGCGTCGCGGCCTGCTTCATACCCGCCGGTCCCTGGGCAAAACGCGACACCGGAGGAGATAGAGGCCTTCCTCATGGCCATGATGTCGCTCACTCCTCCGTCGGGTTCCGCGGCGCCTTCGGGCCAAGCGACCCCGACTGGGAGCCCTAGCGGGCCGTGTGCTTCGGCCCCGGCGCCGTTGGGTGCTTCGGCCCTGACGCCGTCGCCGACTTCGGTCCTGACGCCGCCAGGCCCCACTGGTTTCGGTTCCGGATCCGGGTCACCGCCGGTCGACCTTACGACCCCACCGGCTTCGACCCCTAGGGTGTCACCTGCACGACGCTGGCCCTGGTCCAAGCCTCGGTCCGGATCCGGCGCCGGCTGAAGAGAAATTCTTCGAGGATCTGGGTCCATCCTTTATCCCTGAATTTCAGGACATGGACGACGAGGGTGACTGGGGGGTGTCTGAGGACCCCCTGGCACGTGAGTGCCAGTCATTTCAGGACTGGACACAGGAACTAGGGGAAGCCAGTGGCCTGGATACCTCCCCAGACACTGGTTTTGTCTCCCTCCTACCGTGGCTATGGAGGAGGGGGCTGTTTATAGTGTGGTGCTGATGAGGGCAGCCAAGGCCTTGGCTCTTGAGCTCCCCGTCGCAACGGGGAGGTCTAACATCCTCACGGAGGTCCTTAAACCGCAGGTAAGCTCCCTAGAGCATCTACTGCCGTTTAATGAGGCTCTCACGGATGTCCTGTTGGGCACCTGGTCCAGGAATGTCTCTAGGCGCCACCGCCCTGCCCTGGGCGACCCTAGTTTCTTGTCCACCAACCCCAATCCCGAGAGCCTTGTTATCCAGGTCTCTACTTCCCAATCCGCATTCCCAACTGCACCACCAGATCGGGAATCCAAGAGGTATGAACAATTCGGCAAGAAGATGTTCTCCTCCCTTAGTTTGGGATTGCGGTCGGTTAACACCGCGTGCCTCTTGGGCCGTTACACCCACTCCCTGTGGGATACGGTCGCGGAAGTGCTGCCCGAGTGCCCGGAGGGGGCCCTGGTGAAACTCGCTCAAGCCCTCGTGGAGGGGAGAGATGCAGCACGGTATTCAATACGATGTGGACTGGATACCACGGACTCGCTAGGAAGAGTGATTTCCTCGTCTGTGGCGGTTCGCCGCCACACCAGGCTGAGGTCCGCCAACTTTTCAGCCGATGTCCAGAACACCCTTATGGATGTGACGTTCGATGGCAGCCACCTCTTCGGTGGCAAGGCAGATAGTGCGCTGGAACGCTTTAAGGACTCCATGGCTACGGCCAAGTCCTTGGGTCTGTCGGCCCCGCGCCAGCAATCTTCTGCCCAGCGTCCTTTCGTGGCCACGGAAGGGGCGCCCCCACACGTCCTGCCAGCCACGGGCCTCAGACTACCATTCAGCGCGGCGATGGACGTGGTTACCGTCGCGGCGGTAACAGGGGACAACGGCGCGGCCAGTCCACATCCACCCCCGCAGCATCAGCCTCAAAGCCTTCCTAGTCCGAGCTTTCAGGCCCATTTAACACCAGTGAGAGGCAGGGTTCGCTATCACCTCCTCCACTGGTGCTCCATCACGTCGGACAGGTGGGTGCAGCAAATCGTCCGAAGGGGCTACTCCCTCCCCTTCAAGGCGACCCCTCCAGCCATGCCACTCCAGAACCACCGCGTGTCGGGGGATCACTTCAAACTTCTGCAAGAGGAAGTTGCGGCCCTCTTGGCCAAGGGGGCCATCGAGAGTGTTCCTGGGCCAGAAGTAGGGTGTGGTTGTTACTCCCACTACTTTCTGGTTCCCAAGATGGGCAATGGGGGCCTACGCCCTATCTTGGACCTTGCGGAACATCAACGGCATCCTCTGGAGTTCAAGATGCTGACTCTCACTCAGGTCTTAGCTGCCCTGGACCAGGGAGACTGGATGGTGGCGTTCGACTTGCAGGACGCTTATTTTCACATCCCCGTCCTGCCGGCCCACCAGCGTTACCTGCGGTTCGCGGTAGGCCACGAGCACTTTCAGTTTACTGTGCTCCCCTTCGGCATTACCAGCACCCCCCCCCACGGGTGTTTACGAAAGTGATAGCGGTGGTCGCAGTTTATCTGTGCAGGTTAGGGGTTTCAGTCTTCCCCTACCTCGACGACTGGTTGTTGAAGGCGGGCTCGCCCCAGACAGTCGTCAGCCACCTCCAGACTACGGCCGACCTCCTGCACCTGCTGGAGTTTTCCATCAATGTGCCGAAGTAGCACCTGTGTCCCTCACAGAAGCTCCTCTTCATCGGAGCGGTTCTAGACTCGGTGCAGTTTCGGGTTTATCCTCCCGAACAGCGGGTTCGGGATATTCAGGCTCTGATTCCGATCTTTCAGCCATTATCCCGAGTCTCGGTCAGGTTGACGCTGCGGCTTCTGGGGCTGGTGGCCTCCTGCATCCTTCTGGTGCATCACGCCTGGTGGCGGATGCGGGCTCTGCAGTGGGACCTGAAGTTTCAGTGGGCCCAGCATCAGTGCAACTTGTCCGACCACGTCTTGATCTCGGAGGGCACTTCAAGACAGTTGCAGTGGTGGCTCACGGACTGCGATTGGGTCAGCGGCAAATCCCTCTCCCTACCCCAACCGGAGCACATAGTTGTGACGGACGCGTCCCTCCAGGGCTGGGGGCCCCACATGGGAAAGGTGGAGATCAGAGGACTCTGGTCTCCGGCGAAGTCCTGGCTCCATATCAACCTTCTGGAGCTGCGGGCGATCCGGCTTGCACTGAAGGCATTCCTCCCCTCTGTCCCGGGGAGTGTAGTGCAGGTGTTCACAGACAACACCACCGCCATGTGGTACAACAACAAACAGGGCGGGGTGGAGTCGTGGACCCTATGCCAGGAGGCTCTGCGCCTCTGGCAGTGGCTGGAACATCAGGGCGTGACCCTGGTGGTTCAACACCTGGCAGGTTCCGTAAACGCCAGGGCGGACAAACTCAGCCGTCGGTGCATGATAGATCACGAATAGCGTCTGAACTCGGACGTGGCGCAAGGTCTCTTTCAGCAGTGGGGAGAACCTTGGTTAGATCTATTCGCCACATAAGAGAACGCGCATGTCATAAGTTCTGCGCGTTGAAATTTCCAAGGCGCCACTCGCTCGGCGACGCTTTTAGTCACGAGTGGAGTGCGGTCTGTTTTACGCCTCTCCGACTATACCACTTCTGCCCAGAGTGCTGAAGAAGATCAGGCGCGACCGGGCCCAAGTCGTCCTTGTGGCTCCGGACTGGGCACGAAGATACTGGTATCCCGAGCTACTCAGCATGTCAGTCGATCCCCCGATTCGTCTGCCTCTTCAGGAGGACCTTCTGTCGCAGCAGCAGGGGACAGTCCTCCACCCAAACCTGTCCAGCCTTCACCTCCATGCGTGGAGATTGAGCGGTGACAGTTGAGGCCATTTGACTTGCCTCCCGAAGTTTGTAATGTCATTCTGGCAGCCAGGCATCCCTCCACAAAGTCGGTATACGCCTGCAGGTGGAACAAATTTGTGGCATGGTGCACAGCAAAGGCTGTGGATCCTCTCTCTGCCCCTCTTTCTGAGGTTCTCCTCTTTCTTCTTTCTCTTGCCCAGTAGGGCTCTGCTCTGGGTACTATCAAAGGCTACCTCTCTGCCATTTCCGCCTTCTTAAGGCTACCTGATCAGCCCTCTTTGTTCAAGTCTCCATTTGTAAAAAGGTTTTGGAAGGGCATTACTCATATGTTCCCTCCTGATCCTTTCGTGATGCCTTAGTGGGACTTGAACCTTGTTCTGACTTATCTGATGTGCGCTCCCTTCGAGCCACTTCATAACTGTCCTCTTCCTCTTCTTACCCTTAAGACTGCATTCCTGGTTGCCATCACCTCTGCCAGGAGAGTGAGTGAGCTCCAGGCCCTTTCTTCTAAACCTCCTTTCCTTTCTGTCCATCCGGACAAAGTTGTGTTGCGGACGCGACCCTCTTTCCTGCCCAAGGTAGTCACAGCCTTCCACATCGGGCAGTCCATCACCTTTCCCACCTTCTTTCCGCCTCCGCGTCCCTCGAAAGAGGAAGAGAGGCTCCACCGTCTGGACCCAAAACGTGCGCTCTCATTCTATCTGGATCGCACACGCCAGTTCCGGGTGGATGACCAACTCTTTGTTGGTTACGTGGGCGCTAAGAAGGGACGGGCGGTGCACAAACGAACCATCTCTCGGTGGGTCATCTTGGGCATCAAGATTTGCTACTCTTTGGCGCGGAAGGAGCCTCCTGTTGGGCTGAGGGCCCATTCCACTCGGGCCACGGCGGCTACCACTGCCCTGCGTCGTGGAGTCCACTTGCAGGACATCTGTCAGGCAGCTACGTGGGCCTCGCTACACACGTTCGCAAGACACTACTGCCTGGACAGCCAAGTCTGGAGAGATGGCTTTTTCGGCCGTTCCGTTCTCCAGGACTTTCTGGTGTGATCATTGGTTCGCAGACCCACCACTGGGGTTGGTATTGCTGGGGTATCTATTCTAAGTTAAGGAATCTAATACTAACCTGTTTCTTTCAGATGCACAAGTTACTTACTTTCGGTAACGATATATCTGTAAGAAACAGTAGTTAGTATTAGATTCCTTACCGCCCCACCCATCCTCCCCGTTCTGCGAACCGATGTCTAGGGTTAAGGTCATCCCCTTTCAGGGTGTAAGAGAGTAGGGTCTGCTTCCTACGGTCACCCCCACTTTGTGCTTTGCTTTACTGGTTTTCGACTTAGA
This sequence comes from Lissotriton helveticus, assembly GCF_964261635.1. NCBI lineage: Eukaryota > Metazoa > Chordata > Amphibia > Caudata > Salamandridae > Lissotriton > Lissotriton helveticus. The sequence continues at coordinate 833,547,815 of NC_136063.1, read as the reverse complement.
TGTGGCTGTGGGCCTGCTAATCAGACCCACAGCCCAGATGCACTCTCTCTAAATTTACACCATGTACTCTAGGTGCATACACAATTGGGAATTGGTTCACCTTGTCAGCCCCTGTAGAAGTGTACCCTAGGAACTCAGGGCATAGGTGTAACCAAGGCCTACCAGGGGCTGCAGCATGTATTATGCCACCCCTGACTGGCCACTCAAATAGACACAACTGGCTGATCACTCAGCTGGGGCAAGGTCGTGTAATCACCCCTTGCTTAGGTATGGTATTCCTATACCTACTTCCATATAGACACATAGTAACCTATAAGTCACTCCTATGGCAGGCCTTAACAATCCTGGAGGCAGAGTGCTTGGTTGTGTGTGAGATGGTGCTCTAGCATGAGCTGAGCCTATCTGCAGCTTTCGGAACCATGTCCTTATAGCTGTTCTATGATATTGCTATACCATATACTCTTAAGTGCATTATGAACCTTGCGGTTAAATGCTAACTCTGGTTTGGCTTTATCAAAACATGTTGTGTAAGGTGTCATACACTTTGGAATACTACCCCCTCGCCAATTCTGGCGACGGGGGTAGCATTCCACCCTTCTAGAGGGAGAAGACATGTTGTTGCTGACTATCCCGGTTAAAAGTAACCAGAGCCCCAGCGTCACAAAATGGACGCTGCTGCCACCGACACAAGTCTGACCTCCTGCTGCTGGGAGTCCTTCCAGTCACAGAGGTTTGGACAATAGGTTTCCTGCCTGGAGATGTGCGAGCACCAACCCAGACAGGACTTTGTGTATTGGGACAGTGAGGGCTGAATAGATTGAGACACTGCCTGGAGCACCCTAGGTGCTCCATGCATACCCCGGTTCAAACCGGTTGCTGGGGCACTCCAGCCCCAGCTCTGGCGCCAAACTGGACAAAGGAAAGGGGGTGTAACTACCTCCCTTCCTGGACACACCCATAGGACGGACCTAGAAAGTAATCCAGCCCCTTTTAGTTGTATAAAGGTGGTAGCCGAGTCCTGAGACTTTAGATTAATCCTGAATCGAAACTTGACACGAAACTCTGGACCTTCGACATTCTGCTGAAGCTGAAGACTGAAGAATCTCCCTTGTGGCCAAGGAGTGACCACCCTGGGCAACCAGGCACCATCCAGCAAATCAACGGCTTGCTTTGTCGACGTTCCCGCCGGAACCCGAGCACAGAGCCTGACAAGACCCAGACTTCCAGTCCTCTCTGACCCTCTCTTCACGACTGCAGCATAGCTGAGATCCGTGGAGGCGACGAAACACGTGGGACCGGACATCTTGAAAAGCCTGCAACTTGCTACCTGTGCAGCTCCTGAGGTACTCTCGAAGCTGTGCACTGGGGCTTGAGAAGCACCGATCCCGAGCTCCATCTGCGACGAAGATCAGCCCCCCACACTCCACGAGTTCTGCGTGGGGCCCTTCTGCTTTTGTTCTGCTCGACGCGGTGTCCGGTTGCTGGCCCGTTAGCTAGTAGCCTCCGTGACGACAATCCTTTTGAACCACCTCGCTTGTCTGGTTGCTCCAGACTGGCCCTCGCTTCCCTGCGAAGGTGAAGCACCCCAGCCTTGCTGGTCTGCACCAGAAGCCTTTGTTGTATCCTGCGTGGGTTGCCTTTACCAAGGCTTGTTGACTCCAATCCGGAAGTCGACCCCTCCATCTGCGAGAACCTTCGTGGGACAGCTCGTCTCCAGCACCTGGTCGTCGTCGACGCCTCCTCGTCCACATGGCTGCAAAGACAAGCTTCAAGACAGCACCTGATTGCTCCTCGACGTCGTCTGGTTCCACCCGATCACTGGCTAGTGACCCAGACTCTGTCCCCTCTGCTTTCAGGTCCTCTACATCTTCGATTTACCCTTGGATCCACCCGGACATCTTCCTCCTGGTCGCCTGCAGCATCTTTCTTCAAGGCTCCATAGGATTTAACGACGAAACCCGACACATCTTCACACCTATGCACCCGCCGTCCGTGGGTGAGGTAACGCGAGTACTTCGGTGCTCCCAAGGGTATTGACTATCCAAGTGTCTAGGTGTTTAGTTGTTTCCTTCTAGCTAAACCGGAAGTGTCCTAAATCCTTCTAAACCTAACTTCTAAGTTCCCATTGACTTTGCATTGACTCACGCGTGTGTGTAAAGGCACTGCACGCGCCGCCTGTGGGCCTCCTACTTCCAAACTATTGTTCAGATGGTGTAGCCCCAGCGATGCCCTAGGCCTTTCCTTTTCTCGTGACACGGTACTTATACCACTTTCTTAATATATGGTTTGCTTCGCCCCTATGGCCTAACCGTAAATTGTGCAACTTAACGTATTCTGACTAAGTATCTTGTTATGTGCTTTGGCCTCTGATCTCATAAAGAGTTCAGAGGAGTGTGTTAGTAAATAAATACATATATATTTTATATATATCCTGTGTGGTGTCCTTTCATTTGATATTCAAGGGGTTACATATGGTAAAACAGCTGGCTTTACACGCCCTCAAGAGTCTTTTAGCCTAAGACTGTTCTGTCCACGCTACCACTAGGATAGCTGGTCTATAAGGTTGACTTACAACCATCACCATAAGGGTTGTTTGGACTGGTGCAAGGTGATCACTAGAATAGTGAACATCATATACCAGGCCAACTTCTCACAGTGGCGTTCTGCGGCTCCGCGTCCTTCACGGACCGAGGTGACGTCACGGGGACTACTTAGGCGCCACCCATGCGCGCTGTTTTCAGTTCTTTCTTTTTCAGCGCTAGCAAGCACAGATCCGGATTGAGCATGTACCTTAGTCACTCTTTGACTGCTATATTGAGACTTTTGTCTCCCCCATTTTTTCTCCTGGTGCATGTAGGGATGCCTGGCTTTGTCTTTTGGGGCCTATCGCCGTAATAGGTCGGTAGCGGACCCCCACGTTGTTTGCCTCTACTACCTGGAGACCGATCACGACTCCCGGGACTGTCGAGCCATGGCCCCCAAGGCTTTGCAGTAGCGGAGCCGGAAATTACTGAAGGTCCAGCATTCGTCACATCGCCGCTCCGGGTCTCTAGGGGCCGTTCCTGGGACCGCTCGTGGGACCGGAGACGCTTGCTCCTCGGGATCCAAGTCTTCTCCTTCGGATTCCGGTAAGCGACGCCATAAAAAGAAGTTGAAGAAGCAAGTTCGCTCTCCGACGTCCCCACATCGCTCCTTGGAGGTGGACGAGGGGGACAGGGACTTGCAGGACGCTTATTTTCACATCCCCGTCCTGCCGGCCCACCGGCGTTACTTGCGGTTCACGGTAGTCCAGGAGCATTTTCAGTTTACCGTGCTCCCCTTTAGCCTTACCAGCGCCCCTCGGGTGTTCACAAAAGCGATGGAGTGGTCGGAGCTCATCTGCGCAGGTCCGGGGTGTCAGTCTCGACGACTGGTTGTTGAAGGCGGGCTCGCCCCATGCAGTCGTCACCCACCTTCAGACTACGGCCGACCTCCTGCATCTGCTGTGGTTCTCCATCAACGTGCCGAAGTCGCACCTGAGTCCCTCTCAGAAGCTCCCCTTCATCGGAGCAGTTCTGGATTCAACGCAGTTTCGGGTTTATCCTCCCGAGCAGCGAGTCTGGGATAGTCAGGCTACGATTCCGATCTTTCAGCCTCTGTCCCGGTTTCTAGTCAGGATGACCCTCCGGCTCCTTGGCTTGATGGCCTCCTGCATCCTGCTAGAGCAACATGCCAGATGGCATATATGGGCTCTGCAGTGGGACTTGAAGTTCCAGTGGCAGAGCATCAGGGCAACATGTCCGAACATGTCCGGATCTCAAAGGGCACTGCACGACACTTGCAGTGGTGGCTCACGAATTTCGATTGGGTCAATAGCAGATCCCTCTCCCTTCCCCAACCGGAGCACACAGTAGTGACGGATGCGGCTATCCTGTGATGGGAGGCCGCTTGGGAGAGACGGAGATCAGAGGCCTCTGGTTTCCGGCGGAGTCCCGGCTCCATATCAACCTTCTGGAGTTGCGGGCGGTCCGGCTTGCACTGAAGGCATTCCTTCCCTCTGTGCGGGGAGGTGTGGTGCAGGTGTTCACGGACAACACCACCGCCATGTGGTATTGCAACAAACGGGGCGGGTGGGGTCGTGAACCCTATGTCAGGAGGCTCTGCGCCTCTGGACACGGCTGGAACAACAAGGCATTACCTTTGTGGTACACCACCTGGCAGGTTCTCTGAACGCCAGGGTGGACAAACTCAGCCGCCGGTGCAGGATGGATCACGAATGACAACTGAACTCGGACGTGGTGCACGGTCTCTTTCTGCAGTGGGGAGAGCCCTGGGTAGATGTATTCGCCTCCGAAGAGAACACGCAATGTCATCAGTTCTACGCATTGGAATTTCCAAGGCGGCACTAGCTCGGCAACTCTTTTCGTCTCGAGTGGAGCTTCGGCCTGTTGTACGCTTTTACGCGTATACTACTTCTGCCCAGAGTGCTGAAGAAGATCAGACCTGACTGGGCCCAAGTCATTCTTGTGGCTCCGGACTGGGCTTGAAGAGTATGGTATCCCGAGCTACGAGTATGAGCATCGATCCCCCGATCCGTCTGCCTCTTCGGGAGGATCTTCTGTCGCAGCGGCAGGGGACAGTCATTCACCCGAACATGTCCAGCCTCCACCTCCATGCGTGGAGATTGAGCAGCGACAGTTGACGGCTTTCGACCTTCCTCCCGAAGTCTCTAATGTTCCTCTGGCAGCCAGGCGTCCCTCCACTAAAACGGTATATGCCTGCCGATGGAACAAATTTGTGGCATGGTGCACAGCAAAGGCTGTGGATCCCCTTTCTGCCCTTCTATCTGAGGTTCTTCTGTCCTTGGCCCAGACCTTTGATAGTGCTCCGGGCACTATCAAAGGTTATCTTTCTGCCATCTCCGCCTTTCTGAGGCTTCCTGATCAGCCTTCTCTTTTTAAGTCCCTCATTAGTTAACCGTTTCCTCAAAGGCATTACACACACGTTTCCTCCTGTGCCTTTCATACTGCCTCAGTGGGACTTGAATCTTGTCTTGACTTACCTGATGTGTTCTCCCTTTGAGCCCCTTCATAACTGTCCCTTACGTTTTCTCACCATAAAGACGGCTTTCCTGGTAGCTATAACCTCTGCCAGAAGAGTGAGTGAGCTCCAGGCTCTTTCTTCCAAACCTCCTTTCAATTCATCCGGACAAGGTGGTTCTAAGGACCCGTCCTTCTTTCTTGCCAAAGGTTGTCACGCCCTTCCACATCGGGGAGACCATCACTTTGCCCACCTTCTTTCCGCCTCCGCATCCTTCTAGAGAAGAGGAGAGGCTCCACCATCTGGACCCAAAACGTGTGCTCTCATTCTATCTGCAGCGTACCCAACAGTTCCGGGTGGATGATCAGCTCTTTGTTGGCTACGTGGGCGCCAAAAAAGGTCGGGCTGTATACAAACGAACCTTTTCCATGTGAGCCGTTCGGTGCATCAAAGCATGTTACTCCTTGGCCCAGAAGGAGCCTCCTGTGGGACTGCGTGCCCATTCGACCATGGCAACTGCAGCCACTACTGCCTTGGGACACGGAGTTCCCTTGCAGGACATTTGTCAGGCAGCCACGTGGGCCTCGCTGCACACATTTCCCAAGCACTACTGCCTTGACAGTCAAGTCCGGAGAGACGGCTTCTTTGGCGGTTCTGTTCTCAGGGACTTCCTGGTGTGATTTTGTTTGCAGACCCTCCACCGGGGTTGGTGGTGTTGGGGTTTCTATTCTAAGGTAAGGAATCTATCACTAACGTGTCTCATTCAGATGCACAAGTTACTACTTGTGTAACAATATATCTGTAAGAGACATTAGTTAGTGATAGATTCCTTACCGCCCCACCCATCCTCCCTGTACTGCGAACTGATTACTAGGGTTAAGGTCATCCCTTTTTAGGGCCCTAGTTTTTATGCACCAATGGTCAGTGTCTTGCAATGCTCTGCGTTCCTGGTGCGGAAAGTCGTGTACAGAACTGATGTCAGCGCATGGGTGGTGCCTAAGTAGTCCCTGTGACGTCATCTTGGCGGTTACAACGCCAGTGACGGACGCCGAGCCGCAGGACGCCACCTACTGACACGCAGGGGTACTGCTAAACAAAACTTTCCGGATCCAGTCTGACGCCTGGGAATATTCTAAGGTAAGGAATCTATCACTAGCTAATTTCTCTTACAGATATTTCGTTACACAAGTAGTTACTTGTACTTTAGGGGGGCGTTTTAGGGGTCTCGAGGTTAGTAGCCAACTGGCTACTGACCTTAGGGTGACTACACCCTGGGTGTGCTCAACCCACGTGGGAGAGTGATGGCGGGCACTGAAGATTGGGCTTCACCTCGCCTCCGCCACCTGAGGGGTGGAGTTGGCAGAGGTGGGCACACCTTCTGGGCTGGCTAGTTTTTCCCGCCTGTCTTCCCACCTAAAAGAAGGGGAGCCAGAAAAGCGGCCTGCTCCTGATAGCAGAAGAGGCTGTGGATCACATTACAAAGCCTGCCAGGCCTTTGAATCGCCCATGCCACAGATGGCTCTTCCTGGCCTGTGGGAAGTGTGAACACCTCTGCCCAGGAAAGGTTTTGTTTCTGGGCTCAGGGAGCAAAGGCTCCCACCCTAGGGGTCCAGAAACATGTCTTGTGGTGGCAGGCTAGTGTGTACCAGTCGGGGAACCCATTAGAGGTTGGTCGTTTTTCAGGGGGAATCTTTAAGATGCCCTCTGTGTGCATTACACCCATCAGTGTGGGTTTAATGTGCTGAGAAGTTTGACAACAAACTTTTCAGTTTTCAGTGTAGCCATTATGGTGCTGTGGAGTTCGTAATGACAAGCTCCCAGCACCATATATTCCTAATGGCAGCACTGCACCTACAGTGTCTAAGAATGGACTCAGACACTCTAGGTGTACAGGGCTCATGCACCTGTACCCTTGCCTGTGGTATAGGGCACCCAGCTAGAGGGGTGACTGATCTATGCCAGGGCAGTGGTTTGTAGGCATGGCACACAGGGATGTGTGCCATGTCGACTCTTCACTTTGTTCTGCACCAAAATACGCAGCCTGCAAAGGCAGTGTGTGTGTGTAAAGGTACAGGACCTCTAGGGTGGCATAATAAGTGCTGCAGCCCTTAGAGGTTTTCCCTGGTCACAGTGCCTTGGGTACCTGTGGTACCATTTACCAGGTGTTGACCTGTGGCCAGAGATGCCAATTGGGTTAGTTTTGGGGAAGAACACAGGGCCTGGGAACCTGATTGGCAGGGACCCAGGGCACATCAAGGCAAAGCGCATCAGTAGTCTGGCAAAAAGTGTGGGGGTTGCTTTCTCCACTTTACTTCCTGTAGCATGGAACAAGCTACCAACCAATCTCCGTAAGGAGTCAAATCTACTGCCATTCCGCCGAATGGTTAAAACCATACTTTTTCGGGAAGCATGGGGTGTGCTGTAAGTTTGCTACTTGTTTTCTGTAGAGTTGGTTTCTTTTTGTACAAGCGCTTAGAGACCCTGGGGTGATAATGCGCTATATAAATTGAAATAAATAAATACTGCAACAGAAACTCACTTTCCTACAGCTGTCAAGGTGCATAGATTTATGTATTAAAATCTGCTATGCACTGACCAAGAAACAGAGTTCCTGTCCTTAGTATGTGCCAGGCTGTGATGTGTGGGCCAGTGTATGTGTTGAAGATGCACTGCTGCTTTGCCAACCAGGTCCGCTGGAAAAATATTTCACTTTTTGGTAAGTCTACTCCACAGATCCTCCACCTCAGGTGAAATACTGCTTAGGTATGGTTTCTAAAGTGAAAAATCTGTCTTTAAAAACATCCTTCAGAACAACTAGTTACTTATCTTCGGTATCATTCTTCCTGGTGGATCCTCCATTTAATTTCAAATTCCTCACAGCCCTTCCTTCTCCCCATTTTGTGGAGTGTCCGTTTTCACACCTAAGAGGTTGCGAGTGAGTAATTGGCACACTGCTATCCGCAATTGTTTAACCCTCCTAGTTTGAGGGTATGGAATGGGTCGAGCAAGAAAGTTATGTTAGTAATCAAAGTTGGTCCTTATATGCTCCACTCCATCACATCAGGGATGGTTCAGAGCTGCACAGTCTCTTCCTAGCAGTGTACAAGAGCACTGCTTAGAAAGTTTCCATGTCCATTCTGGTGCCTGGGCAGTATTCTAAGGTGAGGAATCAATGGTTAGATGGAGTATCTACCAGAAAAAGCATTATTGAAGTAAAAAAAAAAGATTATTCCTCCAGCGTGATCAAATTGCCTGATATGCAGTCCAAAATCAGCTTTAAAGAAAAGCTGCCACATTTCAGAAGTTACTCTGTTTTCACTTTCCACACACAGTCTCTGACTCCTGCGTCTCTTTAGATGCTTATAACTCACCAAAGAGAAAAGGACTAAGAACAGAAGAGCAATTAAAGAGCAAAACCAAGAGTTCTATTCTTGCTCCCACTTCTCACGATCTACTAATACTGCTTAAAGAAAGGGGACAAATTAAAAAAGGAAAAATATTTATTTTCTTAATATTGCCCTCACACACTTCAGTGTCATGCTTCATCATAGGGCGTCATCAGTCGTTCAGGCGGAGACCAACACTCTGGACGGATCGCAAAAGATTTTTTTAGAATATATAGTGTGATAAGTGAACAAGAGTGTATTTTAATCCTATTGAGGGGAACCGAGAATAAAGGTACCTTTTGGTATCCTCTGAGATAGTTTTACTTGCACCTGTCTGCACTTTATGATCCCTTCTTGAGGGAGCACTTTTCCCTTTGTCTATCTTCCTATCGTCATACACTCTTTTCCCCTTATCATACTATGTATTCTAAAAAAACGGTTGGGGCCCTAAGGTAGGATTTTCTTACATTTGTCCCCTCTACCTTGTTCCTAGATGCAGTAGTGATTGATTTCATCAATACAACGCACTGCAGAAAGTGTTACACAGGGAGCTTGACTTTGTCTGCTTTTGGAACACAATTAAGAGAGCTTTAATAAAATTTCAGTTCAGTGTGTCAACAAGCAGTAACAACTACTAGAACGCTCATTTTGTTCAACACACTTTACATGAAGAGAATTTTAAGCTAATACATTTTTTTATTCATTTTTTAGGTCGGATGAATTTGTAACTAGAGGTGTATACACTCCAATTAACCTATATAAGTTTCCACCTACTCCTGTTGGGGAATGTAAAACGCTGAAAGTCAGTTTTAAGAATACAGATGTCACTGCTCACATGGTAAGAATGTCTATAGCACACATATTGTTTTCTGTCTTCTTAAACAATCTCTTCTTTAATAACTAGACCAAAGTGCATGTATATACAAATAAAGATTTTAGTACAATACCATAATAAATAACCTGGGCGTAGTTTGCGTAGCAGCACTACACGTAGCTTCACGTAGTATACTTTAAACTTCACGTAGTAGCTGATGACACTGTGTAGTTGTCTGTACTGTGCAAAAATGGCAAAATAATTTCAAAAAGCTTCCTGTACATGACCAAATATGATAAAATAAGTATTTCTATCTTTATATGCTAAAGTGCATATAGTACTTTCACAATGTTGAAACTGAAAAATTAGCAAGCAGTGGGAGATGTGATAATTTTGGGATCCTCCCTGACCTAGGGAGAGTATCAAACAGATGCCTTGAAAACAAAAAAGCACATCTTATTGAACGATTTAGTTGTGGTCCCATCCTCTTAGGACAAACCCAAACACAGTTATTGGCAAAAAAACATTCCCAACCAAAGGCCCTGCAAAGCATTATGGGATGAGATTAGCAGTGGGCAGTGAATATTATATAGTGTACAATATCAAAAGAATTCTACAAAGAGCTGCAGTTCAACTGGTGGTTACTAGATGCCCCTCACGAGTCAAATGCAAATGCTTGATGAAAGGGTTTCAATGGTTTTGCATTTGATTCGTGAGGGACATCTAGTAACAACTTGTGGAACTGCAGCTTGATGTAAGAATAATATCTGAAAGAGACACGTTTGTATTAGATTCCTTACCTTAGAATATCCCCAGGCGTCAGACTGGATCCGGAAATTTTTGCGTAGCAGTACCCTTGCGCGTCGGTAGGCGTCTTCTGCGGCTCCGTTGTCGGCGTCGTGGGCGCCGTGATGACGTCGTCGGAGTACTTAGACGCCGCCTCCGCGTGCTGACGTCAGTTCTTCTTTTTTCCGCGCCAGCAAGCGCAGATCTGGAAAAAGCAGTAACCCTAGTCATTTTTGACTAACCTTTTTTGATCCTTTTTGTTTGCTTTTCGAAGTCTCTCGACTCCGAACGGTGCCGTAGGGATGCCCGGCTTCAAGCACTGAGACGATTGCGACCGTCTGATGTCGGTCACGGATTCTCACCGCGTCTGTTTGCCCTGTTTGGGCGTCGACCACGACGACAATGCCTGCTCTGACTGCCGGGCCCTCTCCTCGAAGGCCAGGCGGGAGCGGTCCCGTAGGCGCCTCGAGCTCCGGCAGTCGGCCCCGCGCCGTGAGAGGTCCCGATCCCATGGGAGGTCGAGGGACAGGTCGCGGGCTCGGAGCCACCACAGCTCCGAGAGTAGGCCGCACTCCTCCGGGTCGAAGTCGTCGTCCGGTAAGAGGCACAAGAAGTCCAAGCGGCGTCATCGCTCCTCGGACTCCCCCCGACGCTTGCGCGAACCGGCCGGGGGTTCGGGTGACACCACCCACGCGGCTCCGTAGGAGTCGCGGGCGCCGTGTGCAGCTCCACACCCTCCGGTCCCTGGGCTGAACACGACGCCGGAGGAGATCGAGCGCTTCCTCATGGCCATGAGGAAACTCTCTCCTCCGACGGGTTCCGCGGCGCCTTCGGGCCCAGCGGACCCGTCTGGGGGCCCTAGCCGGTCGGCGGCTCTGGCCCCGACGCCTTCGGGCCCGGCGCCGCAGGCCCCCATTATCCCGCCGGCGCCTTCGGGCCCGGGGCCGAGGGGTCCAGTTGTTCCGACGCCGCCGGCGCCTTCGGGCCCGACGCCGCTGGTCCTCCTTCGGGTTCGGGATCGTCGCCGGTGGATCTGACGACCTCCCCGGTGTCGGACCCTCAGGTGTCGCCTCCGGCGCCGTCCTCGGGCGGCGCCGGCCCCGGTCCTACCTTCGTTGCTGTTCAACCGTCGGAACGGCCCCGTTGGGCGCCGCTCCAGACGCCGTTTGGTGAATTTCACTTTTATGAACAGGCCCCATTGGTTGAAACCCCTGAATTTCAGGAGATGGGTGATGAAGAGGACTGGGAGGGGTCTGAGGACCCTCTGACCAGGGAGTGTCAGTCTCAGGAGGACTGGACAGGAGACCTTGGGGAGGCCAGTGGCCTAGACACCTCTCCAGACACTGGGTTTGTCTCCCCTCCTACCATGGCTTCGGAGGAGGGGGCAACATATAGTGTGGTGGTGATGAGGGCTGCCAAGGCCTTGGGCCTTGAGCTCCCCGTCGCGGCCGTGAGGACTAACCTCCTCACTGAGGTCCTTAAACCGCAGTCAAGCTCGGCCGAGCCTCTGCTGCCCTTTAATGAGGCCTTGACCGACGTTCTTCCGGGCACTTGTTCCAAGCCCGCTACGGGTTCGCCCGTAGATAGGAACGTGGCCAGACGCCACCGCCCAGCCCCGGGCGACCCATGTTTCCTGTCCTCCCACCCTACCCCCGAGAACCTGGTCATCCAGGCCTCCAATTCCCAGACCGCATTCCCGTCGGCCCCGCCGGAACGGGAATCCAAGAGGTATGACCAGTATGGGAAGAAGATCTTCTCATCCCTTAGTCTAGGACTGCGGTCTTCCAACACCGCCTGCCTCTTGGGACGTTACACCCACTCTGTGTGGGATAAGGTCACGGAGGTGCTGCCAGAGTGTCCGTTTGAGGTACGGGCCAAACTCGGCCAAGCCCTTGTGGAGGGCCGGGATGCAGCCAAGTATTCCATCCGGTGTGGGCTGGATACCACTGACTCGCTGGGTAGAGCGATGGCAACGACGGTGGCGGTCAGACGCCACGCCTGGCTGAGGTCCGCCAACTTCTCGGCAGATGTTAAGAGCACGCTCATGGACATGCCGTTCGATGGCCGTCGCCTCTTTGGCGACAAGGCAGACCATGCGCTTGAGCGCTTTAAGGACTCCAGGGCTACGGCCAAGTCCTTGGGCCTCTCGGGCCAGCGCCAGCAATCGGCTGCCTTTCACTCCTTTCGTGGCCACGGAAGGGGTGCGCCCACACGCGCCGCCAGCCACGCACCGCAGGGCAATACCCAACGCGGTGGCGGCCGTGGGAACCGCCGTCCGGGCGGTCGGGGGCAGCGGCGAGGTCAGTCCACACCTTCCCCCGCAGCATCCGCCTCAAAACCCTCCTAGTCTGTGCTTTCAGGCCCATGTGACGCCACTGGGGGGCAGGGTTCGCCATCACCACCTCCACTGGGGCACTGTCACATCGGACAGGTGGGTGCTGCAAATCGTCCGAAGGGGCTACTCCCTCCCCTTCGAGGCGACTCCTCCAGCCATGCCACCGCAGAACCACCGTGTATCGGGGGATCATTTGCGACTTCTGCAGGAGGAAGTTACGGCCCTCTTGGCCAAGGGGGCCATCGAGCGCGTTCCTGGGCCAGAAGTAGGGTGTGGTTGCTACTCCCACTACTTTCTGGTACCCAAGAAGGGCAAAGGGGGCCTACGCCCTATCTTGGACCTAAGGAACGTCAACGGCTTCCTCCGGAAGGAGAAGTTCAAAATGCTGACGCTGGCTCAGGTTCTGGGTGCCCTGGACCCAGGAGACTGGATGATTGCGTTGGACTTGCAGGACGCTTACTTTCATAGCCCCGTCCTGCCTGCCCACCGGCGCTACCTGCGGTTCATGGTGGGCCACGAGCACTTTTAATTTACCGTGCTCCCCTTCGGCCTTACCAGCGCCCCACGGGTGTTCACAAAGGTGATGGCGGTGGTCGCAGCTCATCTGCGCAGGTTAGGGGTTTCAGTCTTCCCCTACCTCGACGACTGGCTGTTGAAGGCGGGCTCGCCCCAGACAGTCGTCAGCCACCTCCAGACGACGGCGGACCTCCTGCACCAGCTGGGGTTCTCCATCAATGTGCCGAAGTCACACCTGTGCCCCTTTTAGAAGCTCCTCTTCATCGGAGCGGTTCTGGACTCGGCGCGGTTTCGGGTTTATCCGCCCGAACAGCAGGTCCGGGATGTTCAGGCTCTGATTTCCGTCTTTCAGCCGTTATCCCGGGTTTCGGTCAGGTTGACGCTGCGGCTTCTGGGGCTGATGGCCTCCTGCATCCTACTGGTGCATCACGCCAGGTGGCGGATGCGGGCTCTGCAGTGGGACCTGAAGTTTCAGTGGGCCCAGCATCAGGGCAACCTATCCGACCACGTCCTGATCTCGGAGGGCACTGCGAGACAGCTGCAGTGGTGGCTTACGGACCGCGATTGGGTCAGCGGCAGATCCCTCTCCCTTCCCCAACCGGAGCACGTAGTTGTGACGGACGCGTCCCTCCAGGGCTGGGGAGGCCACTTGGGAGAGGCGGAGATCAGAGGCCTCTGGTCTCCGGCGGAGACCCGGCTCCACATCAACCTGTTGGAGCTCAGGGCGATTCGTCTGGCACTGAAGGCATTCCTCCCCTCTGTCCGGGGGAGTGTAGTGCAGGTGTTCACGGACAACACCACCGCCATGTGGTACTGCAACAAACATGGCGGGGTGGGGTCGTGGATCCTTTGTCAAGAGGCTCTTCGCCTTTGGCAATGGCTGGAACGCCAGGGCGTGACCCTGGTGGCTCAACACCTGGCAGGTTCTCTGAACGCCAGGGCGGACGAGCTCAGCCGTCGGTGCATGATGGATCACGAATGGCGTCTGAACTCGGACGTGGCACAAGGCCTCTTTCAGCGATGGGGAGAGCCTTGGTTAGATCTATTCGCCACCGAAGAGAACGCGCAATGTCATCAGTTCTGCGCGTTGGAATTTCCAACGCGGCACTCGCTCGGAGACGCTTTTCGTCGCGAGTGGAGTTGCGGTCTGTTGTACGCCTTTCCGCCTATACCACTTCTGCCCAGAGTGCTGAAGAAGATCAAGTGCGACCGGGCCCAAGTCATCCTTGTGGCTCCAGACTGGGCTCGAAGGTACTGGTATCCAGAGCTACTCAATCTGTCAGTCGATCCCCCGGTTCGTCTGCCTCTTCAGGAGGACCTTCTGTCGCAGCAGCAGGGGACGGTCCTCCACCCGAACCTGTCAAGTCTCCACCTCCATGCTTGGAGATTGAGCGGCGACAGTTGAGGCCATTTGACTTGCCTCCTGAAGTCTGTAACATCATTCTGGCAGCCAGGCGTCCCTCCACAAAGTCGGTATACGCCTGCAGGTGGAACAGATTTGTGGCATGGTGCACAGCAAAGGCTGTGGATCCTCTTTCTGCCCCTCTTTCTGAGGTTCTTCTCTTCCTTCTTTCTCTTGCCCAGCAGGGCTCTGCTCTGGGCACTATCAAGGGCTACCTTTCTGCCCTTTCAGCTTTGTCATTTCTGTACGCGTTGGTCCGCTCACGCGAGAGGCGTGAGCATTGGTAGGGCCCGGGGTTTTCTTCAGTGCTGAGAGTAGAGGAGCGCTACGAAGCACACAGAGGCGCTTGGGAGCGCCGTACCTTCAAGGAACGGGGCAGGAGGCCCCAAATATTGCATATTAAGAACTGTGACACCATCCTTTTGGTTAATAGAGTAAATGAACTACCACAAAAAGAACTATTTTAAGTGAACAAGATTAGAAGGAAGCAGCTTACAATCCAGAAGAGACCTTGCCCTTATTTTACAAGCTTGTGGCTTAGCTGAAAACGTTATACTGGTCTTCTGATAAATGTTTAACTGCATAGATATATTTTTACATAAAGAAGACGTATTTTTACATAATCACAGCCTGGTGTCCATTTGTGGGGGGATTGATATATTTACTGTGTGTGTGATTACCAATGCTTAACCCAATAACGCCTGAAGATTAGCCTTGGCTGCTCGCGCCTCGCACTTAGAGGGTGAGCAAGGGTAATTCTAAAGGGGTCATCCTTCGCCCTGACTTAGAGGAGAGGGTCCCTGCTTGTCAAAAGTCAATACTTGCGCCAACCAGAGACCCCCAATTCTAACAAGGGGACAGAGTCTGGGTGTGAGAAGTTGGCCTGATGTGCAGTGTTCACTATTCTAGTGATCACTATATATCAGTCCAAACAACCCTTATTGATGATTGGTTGTAAGTCAACCTTATAGACCAGCTATCCTAGTAGCATGGATACGAGCAGTCTAAGGCTAAGACTCTAGAGGGCGTGTTAAGCCAGCTGTTTTACCATCACATTACCCCGTGAACACCCAGTGAAAGGACACCACACAAGTGTTATGAAAATAAACAATGTATTTATTAGAATCACAACAACCCTGTACTCTTTATGAGGACAGGGTGCTAAGCACACAACAAAACTCTTACGAAAATACTTAAGTTAGCACGGTATACACTAATGCCCGAGGGGCACGAAAAACCATATACTTTAAAAGTGGAATGCGAAATTACTAGCAGGTAAGTACAGTACTAATAGGCTTTGGAATCGCTAGGACTTAACTAGGGAATCGTTAGATTACTTCTAGGAGGCCTAGGGGACTCGGGTGCAGAGTGTGTACTCTCACGCGGGATGCGGGACAAAGTCTATGGAAGCTAGTAAAGGCAAAGTTAGTGTTCACGGGCGAACCCGACCTGGTAGGAAGAAAACGACAGTGGATCCTGACCCTAGGATAGTGAGGCTATGCTGGGACACCGAAGTGCCGAAGTTACCTAGCCCAGGGGCTGCAGCTGCATAGGTCTGAAAAGACGTCGGGGATCTCGTTGCCGGACCAGGAGCCTGGAAGAAGGAAGTTGCTGGCAGGCGACCAGTGAAGGAAAGTTCGTTGGATCCAAGCCTGGATCAAGGAAGAAGAAACCTGAAAGCAGAGGGGACCAAGTTCTTGAATCACTAGCCAGTGATTAAGTGGGCACCAGGATGGCACCGGGCGAAGTCACCTCGACTAGGTGAGTGGGCGACGCTGGCTCTGCAGATCTCACGGACCAGGAGGCGTTGTCGGCGACCAGGATGGAGAGGCGAGCTGTCCCACGATGGATGAAGCTGTCGACGTCGAAGTTACCCAGGATTGGGCAACAAGCCTTGGCTAATTCAAGCCCACGCGGTGGACTCAAAATGGCGTCTTGAGTGGACCAGGAGGGTCCGGAGGGCTCCTCTTTTGGAAGGGAGCAAGGGCCAGCCTGGAGCAACCAGACCAGCAGCAGAAATGTCGTCGGGCGTCGTTCAGAAGGCCACAAGCCAGCGGGCTAGTAGCCAAACAACGCGGTGAGCAGCAAAAAGCAGAAGGGCCCCACGCAGATCGTGGAGATGCTGGGAGGCTGCACTTCGGTGCTGGAGCTGCTCAGGGTCGGGGCTTCTCGGACCCCAAAGCACTCACCAGGAAATTACTCGGCGGGCTTGCTGGAAAGAAGTCGTGCAGTCTTGAAGATGGCCGGTCCCTCGAGGTCTCGTCACACCCACGAATCTCAGCGTGACTGATGATGCAGGTAGAGGTCAGAGGTGCCAGGGAAGCCGGTTCTCGTCGAGCTGGGCAGTCTTGATCCGGAGGAGAGACTTGCAGCAGACCGCAGTGTTCTTAAGATGGTGCCTGCGGATGCAGGGTGACTACTCCTTAGTCACAAGGGAGAAATCTTAGGAAGAAGTCTTGAGTTCCTTTCGTGGAAAGTAGTTTCAGGATTCAAAGATGATCTGATTTGGAAGGGGGCCAGTTCCTACCTTTATCCTGTAAAAAGGGGCTGGCACGCGACTAAGTCCTGCCCTAGGGGTGGGACTAGGAGGGGGGTGGTTACACCCACTTCCTTGGCGGGCTTTTCCCCAGCACAGGGCCTGGAGTGACCCTGGAACTGGTTCCAGCCAGCCTATGCACAGTGAGCACCGGGGTGCCACGTGCAGTCACCTTCCTCTAAAGCCCTGCCTACCTACAATACACAAAACCCTGTCTGGGACGGTGCTGGCACCGCCCCTGGCAGGAAACCCTTTGTCCTTATCTCCTGCTCTGGGAGGACTCCCAGCAGCAGGAGGGCAGACTTGTGTCTCGGTGGCAGCATCCATTTTGTGGAGCTGAGGCTCTGTTTGACTTTAACCGGGGTTAGGGGTTACATACATGTCGTGTCCCTCTAGAAGGGTGGAATGCTAACCCCGTCGCCAGAATTGGCGAGGGGTTAGTATTCCAATTCGTATGACACCTTACTCGACATGTTTTGATAAAGCGATACCAGAGTTGGCATACAACCGCGAGGATTATAATGCACTTAAGAGTATATGGTATGCGATATCATGGAAACGGCTAAGGGATGGATCCCGAAAGCCGCAGACAGGCTCAGCTCATGCCAGAGCACCATCTCACACGATTCCAAGCACTCTGCCTTCAGGATTGTTAAGGCCTGCCATAGGAGTGACTGATAGGAGATCTGTGTGTCCATTTTAGGGTTAGATATAGTTATACTATATCTAAAGCAAAGGGTGAGTACACCACCTTGCCCCAGCTGTCGTGCAGCCAGTTGTGTCAGTTTAGTTAGTCAGCCCAGGGGTGGCATAATACATGCTTCAGCCCCTGGGAGACTTCTGGGTACACCTCAGCCCTGGGTACAGGGACTTGGAGAGGGCCCAGTGCCAATTCAGTACCTGAGTACAATTTGGATAGAGAGAACAGCTAGGCTGTGGGTCTGATTAGCAGGCCCACAGCCAGGGAAAGTCGTAAACCAGTGCAGCAAAAAGCAAAAATCTGGGTGATCATAGGATTGCAGACCCTACTCTCCTACATGACCCCCCCCCCCAAACTTTGGGACAATAAACTAACCTTGACCAGGTGAGTCTTCTTGCTCTAAGTGGAAATACCTGGAGAGCCCATCAGCATTGCTGTGATCAGTACCAGGTCTATGCTCCACTGTAAAATCCATCCCCTGTAGGGAAATGGACCACCTAAGCAGTTTGGGGTTTTCACCCTTCATCTGATTTAGCCACAAGAGGGGCTTATGGTCTGTCTGAATGGTGAAGTGAGTGCCAAACAAGTAGGCCCTCAGCTTCTTCAGGGCCCAGACCACAGCAAAGGCCTCCCTCTCAATAGCTGACCAATTTTTCTCTCTGGGTGTCAACCTCCTACTAATGAAAGCAATAGGCTGATCATTACCATCAAAATTCAGTTGAGACAGAACAGCCCCCACACCCAACTCAGAAGCATCTGTTTGGACAATGAATGGCTTGGAGTAATCTGGACTCTTTAGGATAGGTGCTGTGCACATGGCCTGCTTTAGGTCATCGAATGCTTTCTGACAGCTTGCTGTCCACTGAACTTTCTTTGGCATCTTTTTGCTTGTCAGGTCATTAAGAGGGGTCACTATGGACCCATAATTTCTGACAAACTTCCTATAGTACCCAGTCAGGCCCAAGAAAGCTCGAACCTGAGTCTGGGTGATTGGAGGAGTCCAGTCCTTGATGGCCTGTATCTTACTCTCCAGTGGCTGAACCTGGCCTCCACCTACAAGGTGGCCCAGGTATACAACCTGTGTCTGCCCTATCTGGCACTTTGTGGCCTTGATAGTGAGGCCTGCCTTTTGCAGGGCCTCTAACACTTTCCTCAGGTGGACCAGGTGATCCTCCCAGACAGGCTCAGCTCATGCCAGAGCACCATCTCACACGATTCCAAGCACTCTGCCTTCAGGATTGTTAAGGCCTGCCATAGGAGTGACTGATAGGAGATCTGTGTGTCCATTTTAGGGTTAGATATAGTTATACTATATCTAAAGCAAAGGGTGAGTACACCACCTTGCCCCAGCTGTCGTGCAGCCAGTTGTGTCAGTTTAGTTAGTCAGCCCAGGGGTGGCATAATACATGCTTCAGCCCCTGGGAGACTTCTGGGTACACCTCAGCCCTGGGTACAGGGACTTGGAGAGGGCCCAGTGCCAATTCAGTACCTGAGTACAATTTGGATAGAGAGAACAGCTAGGCTGTGGGTCTGATTAGCAGGCCCACAGCCAGGGAAAGTCGTAAACCAGTGCAGCAAAAAGCAAAAATCTGGGTGATCATAGGATTGCAGACCCTACTCTCCTACACTGGGTCACTAGCCAGTGACCAGGAAGGAACCAGGCGATGTCATGACACAATCAGGTGAAGAGGTGAAGATTGTCTCTGCAGCCACAAAGACCAGGAGGTGTCGACGACTACCAGGAGCTGGATTCGAGCTGTTCCACGAAGGATCTAGTTGACTGCGTTGTCGGTATCCGGATTGGACCCAACAAGCCTTGGCAAACGCAATCCACGCAGGAAGTGAAGATTGGCTTCAGGTCAGACCAGCAAGGTCTGGGAAGCTTCTCCTTTGTAGGGAAGCTGGAGCAACCAGGCCAGCGGTGTAAATTCAAAGGTTCGTCTTCGGAGGGCTCACTAGCGAACGGGCTAGCAACCGGGAAGACGCGTCGAACTGAAAAGCAGGAGCAGGCCCCACGCGGCACTCGTGGAGTGTGGAGGGCTGAGCTTTGGTGCAATTGACGCTCGGGTCTGGGGCTTCTCGTACCCCAATGCACAACTGCGAGGGTGCCTCGGTAGTTGCACAGTTAGCAAGATGCAGGATGTCCAGGGTGTCCGGTCCCATGTCTCTCATGTCCGCCACGGGTCTCAACCTTGCTGTGGATGTAGGTCGGAGTCAGAGAAGTCTGAGAGTCCAGTCCCTGAGTCTGGATCCGTCAGGAGCATCGACAAAGCAGACCGGCAAGTTACTGGTGGTGCCTGTTTGCACAGGGTGGTCACTCCTTGACCACAAGGGAGATGTCTTCAGTCTTCTAGTCGGTATAGAATGTCGAAGGTCCAAGAGTTTCGTTTCAGAGTTTCAGTCCAGGATAATCTAATGTCTCTAGACACAGCTCCTATCTTTATACTGATTTTAGGGGCTGGATTACCTGCTAGGTCCCTCCTATGGGTGGACCTGAGAAGGGGGTGGTTACACCCCTTTCCCTTTGCCCAGTTTCGTGCCAGAGCGGGGCTGGAGTGCCCCAGCAACTGGTTTGAACCGGGCTATGCATGGAGCACCTTGTGTGCCCCAGGCAGTGTCTGGAAAAGCATCTTTCCATTCAACCCACCCTGCCCCAATACACTACAGGCTGTCTGGGGAGGTGCTAGCACCTCCCTCGACAGGAAACCTATTGTCCAGGCCTCCCTTGCTGGAGTTTCCCTCAGCTGCAGGAGGTCAGACTTGTGTCTTTGGCAGCAGCATCCATTTTGTGATCCTGAGGCTCTGTTTAACTTTAACTGGGTAAAGCAGTAACATACATGTCTTTTCCCTCTAGAAGGGTGGATTGCTACCCCCGCTGCCAGAATTGGCGGGGGCGGGGTAGTAATCCAAAGTGTTTGACACCTTACACGACATATTTTGATAAAGCCAAACCAAAGTTCGCATTAAACGCGAGGATTATAATGCACTTAAGAGTATATGGTATGGCTATATCATAGAACAGCTATAAGGAGATTGTTCCGAAAGCTGCAGAGGGCTCAGCTCATTCTAGGGCACCCTCTCACATAAAACCAAGCACTCTGCCTCCAGGATTGTTAAGGCCTGCCATAAGAGTGACTTATAGGTTACTGTGTGTCTATATATAAGGTAGATATACTATATCTAGGGAAGGGGTGATTACACCACCTTACCCAATCTGAGTGATCAGCCTGTGGTGTCAGTTTGGATGGCCATCCAGGGGTGGCATAATACATGCTGCAGCCCCTGGTAGGCCTTGGATGCAACTATGCCCTGGGTACCTATGGTACACTATACAGGGGCTCACGAGGTGACCCAATACCCAATCAGGTATGTACCTAAAGTACATGGTATCAATTTAGAGAGAGAACAGCTGGGCTGTGGGTCTGATTAGCAGGCCCACAGCCACACTAAAGTCGAAAAACCAGAGAATCACAGCAAAAAGTGGGGGTGACCATAGGAAGCAGACCCTACTCTCCTACAACTCAATACTTATCTGTAGAATTTGAAATCTGTTAACTTGTGTCAGACCTTGCCTCAGTTCAGTAGTCTTTATGGGCTCCATTGTGATGCAGTTGCTGGCTTGCCATTGTCACCTGTAAAGAGTTTCAGGCTAATGATGATCAAATTCAAAATCCGAAAATAAATTGTTTCTAACAAATGATCCTTGATACAATGGAACATTTGGTATATAGAGAGCTGGGTTCCCATGTTAGTTATTTCTTCGAGACTTGTCATTTAAACAGTGTAGCTGACTGAGTTATTTTGTTTTGTTTTTTCAATTCTGGACATGCATTACGGTTTATCTTATTATGGGTTATCCCTGTTCAATGGAAAGTCCTCTTATGAAGGATGTACATTGTAGAACTCATAAACCTTACTAGACTGTCTTGATTATAAACACTTATCTAATAGAATCATCTAGCCACAGATTCCTTAACTTAGAATTACCCTCAGGCGTCAGACTGGATCCAAAATTTTTTTGCAGCAGCACCTCTGCGCGCCGGGGACGGCGCCACATGGCCCGCCCTGACGTCGTCCACGAGGTCATATAAGTCCCTCCCAGTGCGCTGATGTCAGTTTCCTTCTTTTCCGCGTACAACGCGGGTCCGGTGTAAGCAGGTCCTCTGCCCTGTTTTCAGGCCCCTTTTGACGCTTTGTGTCTGGAACAGTGTGCGATGCCTTCAGGCTTTAAAACGTATGCTTCATGTTTGCTGCAAATGTCTGCGACTGACCCACACCTTGTCTGCATGTGCTGTCTGGGCGCACACAACATGACTCGACGTACTGCAATGCTTGCCAATAACTCAAGCTGAAGTCCCGGCGAGAGCGCCGGATGAAACTACTTTCGGCTCGCCTGTCCCGGTCGGAGTTGTCACGGCCTCTAGCCTCCTCTTCGGCGGCAGGTCCCAGTGGCGGAGGGTTTCGTTTGCGGAATCGGTTGACGTCTGGTTCACGTGTGTGTCGCTTGCCCATTCCCGGTAAGTCCTGGCGCCTGTCACCGAAGTCATTGACCTACTTTCCTCCTGTTGAAGGAGGCGTTAGTTCCCAGACTACTCCGGATGCGCGCTCCCGAGAGTCAGCCCTCTCCTATCCACCATTTCCTGGCACGGGGGCGACTCAGACGCAGATGACGGCTTATGCCGTGGCCCTGCAGGCCTCTCTTGGGTCCCCTCCTCTCCATGAGGCGTCCTCGGACCCTCCACTGCGTGCGGGGTCTCCGGTGGGCTCGCCGGCGGGTTAGCCCCCGGCGCCGACCGAGCCCCCTTGCCTCTAGGGATGATGGAGTGTTGTATAGCGTTTTAGGACCCTAGTGTAATTTTCCCGATTCATGCCCTTATATAGGCATAAAATACCATATCCTTATATAGGCATAGAAATCATAACCATATTAAGACACAACTCAAGTAGTCCTAATACGGCTTGGCTACTTCCACTAGTTCCGAAAATCTACGAAGATTTCTTGGAAAAACCCGCCTTCAGCCGTCAGGGACTTACCCCTGCATGAATATTAATTTATCCAAGAAATCATGGAGTTTTCAGAGAATTAAGTTTCTTATGACGTTATTATGTCCAATCTTACGTCAAACTCTGCACCCTCAAGGTATAAATATGCCCACACTTGTCCAAACAAACACACAGTGGTTTGGAGCAGTTCGACTATCTACTTGCCCGACGCGCCCTGCTGCAGCAAGTGCCTAAGGAAGCCGACCCTCCAGCTGACGCACTGAGAGACGCTGTACTTTCTCCTGCCGAGAAATCCAGCTCCAGTGTTTCCAGGCTACCCTTGCGGGTTGCTGGGAAATAGAGTACTGAGGGAGAGATACCAGACCTCCTACATTCTAAAACCAAGGTACGGAGCTGATTAGACCCTAAGAGAATTCTTGGATAGATTCTTGGCAAAAAGAATACTGAAACTAAGCTACACCTCACTTACATCTTCCCTTGTACTAGACCTAGGTTAGGTACACCGGGGTAGGCGTATTTTAGAAGCACCAGTTGAGTACTTTTAGTCATTATTTATCACTGTATGTATTTTACGTATTCTATGTATTTTATGGCTTAGAAACCATATCATGCTTTTACACTATTATTTTAAAATACTCTTCGTACTGTACGCTGTGTACTTTACCGCAAGTTTTACAATTGAAGCAGTTCATTTCTTATGCTTGAGAAAGAAGACTGTTCAATAAATATTTTATTGAAAACGCCCGTCTCTCTTTTTCTCTGCACCTCTGGTGAAACTAAGCATGCACGATTGACTGAGTAAAATAACTATCTATTGTTTCCGCGACTCTAGAGATATAGTTCTTATTCTTGGGAAACAAAGTTGTCATGTTTATGCGGTTGTCAGAAACTAATCCCTTCTTGTTCATTCGAGAAAGTTTCTAGTGACCTCTGAGCTAGCTGGTACACACACAATTAAGTCTAGTATATTCGGTAGAGACCTAGTCAACTTCACTCCTACGTCTAAACCACAGGATACACTATTCCAATGCGCAGAGCCTATTGGCAATATAGAAACTACACTACAGGAGGTATGGCGTCGTCAGGGCGCTGCCCGGCTAGGTCCCCCTTTTCGGCGCATAGCACCCCTACTGTGCCACATAGTACGGTGGGGCTCCCTGTGACATCGCAGGGGGTTGCTGGGGGACTCGCTGCCCGTCTCAGAGTCCCCCTCGGCCCTCCAGGCAGGCGGATGCCTCTTCGGAGGCTGAGCTGGTGGCACCGTTCCAGCGCCGTAGACTGGCCTCCCCGGCTCCAGCGCCGTTCCTTTCTTCGGAACCGGAGCCTGTTTGGGTTGAGGCCGATTCCGCGCCAGATGAGGCCGAGTCGGCGCCGACCTAGAACGCCCTGGCGCCACCTCGATGCCGGATCATCGACTCTTCTCCGGAGGCAGTTTGGCGTCATCCCGAAGTCCATCGATGCCGGATCCTTCCTTGCCTCTTGCCCCTCCCCCTGGAATTTGTGGCTCCGGCGGATTCTCTGCCTCCTCACGAGCCCCTTCAGGACCCTCATACGTCCATGGGGTTTCCCCCCTTTGGACATCGGTCTAATCTTCCATTCACCGGACAATCCCCTTGGAGTGGGTGGCTCAGCTTACAACCCTCACCCACGGATGAGTTACTGTCCCCTCCTCGGAGGGCTACAGAGGCTGGTGTGGCATTTATGAGGGTTGTTTCCATGGCTGCCCGCATTCTGCGTATACACCCTCCTTCAGTTCCCCTGCCTGTAGACCCCCTATTGGATGTTCTGCACCACGGTTCGAGGAATGTAGAGCTGCTACTGCCTTTTGAAGCCTCCCTTTATGATGCCCTTCTGGAGACCTGGGCTCTGCCGGCGTCTGGTGATCCGGTGGCTTGTTCCATCATGCACCGCCACCGCCCTGCCCCGAACGATCCGATCTGCTTGTTTGTTCATCCAGACGTTCAGGGGCTTGTTCTGCAAGCTGCCTTTACTTCATTGCCTCCGCTGCTGCTTCCTCCCTCCTGGAAGTCCAGATGGTTGGAGTTGTGGGGTTGTAATATTTTCGCCTCCACTAGCGCAGCTCTTCGCTCCCACAATACAGTGTGTGTCTTGGCTCGGGCTACTTCTGCCATCTGGGACTCTGCCGAGTCTCTTCTCTCTTCCACCTCTGAGCGCGCTCGTGTTGTCCTCCTCCATCTATTCCATGACGGTCGTGATCGGGCAGAATTTACTATCCGGTCGGCCCGGGATACCTCAGACTCCTTAGGCAGGGCTATGGCCGGTCCTGTTGCACTACGCCGCCATGCTTGGTTGCGGGATGGCGTCTTCCTGGAGAATATTCGGGGCCGCCTTGTTGACCTGCCTTTTGATGTGGTCCTTTTGTTTAATACCCACGCTGATTCATTGGTACAGCGCCTCCTGGCGGCCTCTCGCACACCCCCATAGGCTTGTACTTGGCAGGTTTCAGGTCATCCTATCCTGGGGTGGTTACCCCTCCTTTGTTTTTAAGCGACTTTCATTCAGCGTCCACAGGTTGGACTGTGCGTTTTTTGGCTGAGAGTAAGCCAACTGTGGTGGTGTTCCACATGTTGTTCCTCTGACTGTGGTTTACCCTAAGAGGTGTTACCCTGTTTTTCTTTGGGGGCGTGATATACACCAGGTGGGGAACCTGTATGCTATTGTGTAGCTCTGCTCCGCACCAGGCAGGCTTTGAGTTCCCATTGGGCTCCTCCTGTCTCCTGCCGTTGTTATCTTACAAAACGGTTTTTGTGTTGTGCCTTCTGGCACTGTCCTCCTACATTCCGTGGGTCTCGCCCTGCTTGCGCCTTGTGTGTGTGTCTCATACTCCTCTTCTAGAGGTTTCTTTCTTGTTACTACTGTTTTCGGTGTGTCTCCACACGCTTCTTCCGAGGCTACCACCCTGCCACTGGTGCATTAGGCGGGTCCCTGCTACAGCGCCCGTTGCTGCGCTGGTCTTGTGGCTCATCCTTTCTATATATGCCCACATGTTGCGGACCACTGGGTATCCTCCGCCTATCTTCGCTTCTGCAAGGTCTTGTTCATTATATCCCCATTTTGCGGGGAGCAATAGGGTGCCTTGTACTCAGGTTTGCCATCATTCGGCACAGCAGCGTTTTCCTTTGTACTTTTTATAGTATACTTCGGTGCCTTTTCATGCTGCGTAGGCAGCAAGAGGTTCCAGGGGTCCGCTCCCGGGGTGAGCCTCCCCTTCTGGATACTCTTCTTCTTGGGGATCCTGTCTGTCCTGTTCATGTACTGAACAGTCCTTCTTTTCTGTGGTGGTGCTTTTATCCTCCCAGTCGGAGGTGGTGGCTCCGGGGATCTGATGTGGTTCTCCACAGCTCTGTGTGTTCTTATTCACAGTTGCTATAGGCACCTTCGGTGCCTCGGAGGCCATGCCCTTCGGATGTGTCTTTTCCTTAGTGTCACCCTTAATCTGTGTGTGGTGTACCTGCGGGACGGTTCTTTTTCTGAGGGTCATCCTGGGTGATGCGCCCTGCATCTCTGTCTCCCTTTGGGTACGTTATTCCCCTTGGTCTTCAAATGGCCTTGTTGGGCAGTCCTGTACTTATCTTAGCTACGCCACTTTCTTGTCTCTGTAGCTGTCTGCTACGTGCATGTTCCTCGTTGTGGTCCGCCTCGGCGTGCTTCAGAGTGTGGCTGTCCTCCCCTGCCACTTTCTTGTCACTAAGTTTTGCAATGGCGTATCATATGTTTCATGCCTGTGTTTCTGGGACGTTAATCAGTTCATGCCTCTTGCCCTTCGCGTTCTGGCTGTGGCCTGTCCGGCCTCCCTTGCGTAGGCCCGCCAGGTAGGCTCTGAATATGGCATTTCATGTTGTCCTCTAGATATTGGTTGGGTCCGCCTTAGCGCGCCATTGGGCTCTGGGAGTAGTTCTTCCTTCCTTACTTATGAACTCTCCCTTCTGTTCTAGGATATAGCTTAGTACAGTTATTCCATCCAGTATTCAAACGGGTATGGTCTTGCGCCCTTCCGTTCCTCTTGTGGTGCCTTTGCCTCGCATTGTCTTTTGCTCTTCCGAGCTGCTTGGTCTGCTGATTGGCTGCACTGCCACAGCTTTCCCCATTGTCCGTCACTATGTTGTCAGCTCAGTGCTCTCGGGCACTTTCTGTTGCCTCAACCTTGGGGGCTGTGGTATCTATTTCAAGTTAAGGAATCTGCGGCTAGATGTCTCTATCAGATGTACGAGTTACTTACCTTCGGTAACAATGTATCTGGTAGAGACGCTGTCTAGCTGCAGATTCCTTAACGCCCACCCATCCTCCCGGTTCTGCGAGGACCTTGCCAGGTGGGGTTCTCCACCATGCCTCCTTTCAGTTGGCACTGGTCTTTATCCAAAGTGCTCAAGTTGGTGCCAGCCTCTCAGACTTTGCCTTCTGCAGCCGCCTCCCTCTGGGTGGCTTCTCTTCCTGTGGAGCGGTCCTTTTTGCTTTTGCCTTCAACAGGACATTTTTGCTTCCCTTTCTCTGCATTCCTCCACTCTGGCCCCTCCAGTGTGGGGTTTTCTCCTGTTCTTTTCCCTCCCTCCGCCTCGTCCATCGACATACATTTTCTTGACTCCTCTGCAGTCGCCGCCTTTGGGAGCTGTTCAGCTGTGCTTCGGCCCTTCAATCTCTACAGGGTAGAGTGCTATTCTTTGTAATGTCATCTCGCAGTGGATTGTTGTCCTTCCTGTGCTCCACCCTTGTTGGCTGGCACAGTTCTGCGTTATAATGCCAGTCTTCCTGCTGTCTGACTGGACATTCTTCCCTTGTTGCTCAGCCTTTGAGGAGGGTCTACGCTTAGCTTTGCGGGGTAGTCTCTCAGAGCACTGCCCTTACTTCTTGGTTTGTTTGTATACAGTGTCTGACACTGTCCTTTAGGATGATGTTATACATCACCCTATTTATTTGTTTTACGGATTTTTCCTCCTTCGCACACTGTTCCCATACTTTCACAGTTTTTATTGGTGGCTCTGCGTTGTGCCGCGGAAAAGTTTCTCGGAAGTAAACCGACGTCAGCGCGCCGGGAGGGACTTATATGGCCTCGCTGACATCTGAAAGAGACACGTTAGTGATAGATTCCTTACCTTAGAATATCCCCAGGCGTCAGACTGGATCCGGAAATGTTTGCGTAGCAATACCCCTGTGTAGGAAGGTAGATCCCTGACTATGGTTGTCCCCAACTTTTTGCCTGGTGTTTTGCTGGTTTTCTGACTTAGTTGACCTGGGGCCCTGCTATTCAGGACCCCAGGCCCACTGCTCTCTCTGTTAAAATGGATTCCATGTACCCTAGGTACATATCTGTAGGAAGGTTGATCCCTGACTATGGTTGCCCCCAACTTTTTGCCTGGTGTTTTGCTGGTTTTCTGACTTAGTTGACCTGTGGCCCTGCTATTCAGGACCTCAGGCCCACTGCTCTCTCTGTAAAATGGATTCCATGTACCTTAGGTACATATC
The DNA here is from genome assembly GCF_964261635.1 of Lissotriton helveticus. Lineage (NCBI taxonomy): Eukaryota > Metazoa > Chordata > Amphibia > Caudata > Salamandridae > Lissotriton > Lissotriton helveticus. Next base: position 833,519,836 of record NC_136063.1, on the reverse strand, counting down.
TAAATTGGCACTGGGCCCTCTCCAAGTCCCTGTACCCAGGGCTGAGGTGCACCCAGAAGTCTCCCAGGGGCTGAAGCATGTATTGTGCCACCCCTGGATTGACTAACTAAAACTGACACAACTGGCTGCACGACAGCTGGGGCAAGGTGGTGTACTCACCCTTTGCTTTAGATATAGTATACCTATATCTAACCCTAAAATGGACTCACAGATCTCCTATCAGTCACTCCTATGGCAGGCCTTAACAATCCTGAAGGCAGAGTGCTTGGAATCGTGTGAGATGGTGCTCTGGCATGAGCTGAGCCTGTCTGCGGCTTTCGGGATCCATCCCTTAGCCGTTTCCATGATATCGCATACCATATACTCTTAAGTGCATTATAATCCTCGCGGTTATGTGCCAACTCTGGTATCGCTTTATCAAAACATGTCGAGTAAGGTGTCATACGAATTGGAATACTAACCCCTCGCCAATTCTGGCGACGGGGTTAGCATTCCACCCTTCTAGAGGGACACGACATGCATGTAACCTATAACCCGGTTAAAAGTCAGACAGAGCCTTAGCATCCACAAAATGGATGCTGCCACCGAGACACAAGTCTGCCCTCCTGCTGCTGGGAGTCCTCCCAGAGCAGGAGATAAGGACAAAGGGTTTCCTGCCAGGGGCGGTGCCAGCACCGTCCCAGACAGGGTTTTGTGTATTGTAGGTAGGCAGGGCTTTAGAGGAAGGTGACTGCACGTGGCACCCCGGTGCTCACTGTGCATAGGCTGGCTGGAACCAGTTCCAGGGTCACTCCAGACCCTGTGCTGGGGAAAAGCCCGCCAAGGAAGTGGGTGTAACCACCCCCCTCCTAGTCCCACCCATAGGGCAGGACTTAGTCGCGTGCCAGCCCCTTTTTACAGGATAAAGGTAGAGACTGGCCCCCTTCCAAATCAGATCATCTTTGAATCCTGAAACTACTTTCTGCGAAAGGAACTCAAGACTTCTTCCTAAGATTTCTCCCTTGTGACTAAGGAGTAGTCACCCTGCATCCGCAGGCACCATCTAAGAACACTGCGGTCTGCTGCAAGTCCTTCCTCCGGAATCCGACTGCCCAGCTCGACGAGAACCGGCTTCCCTGGCACCTCTGACCTCTACCTGCATCATCAGTCACGCTGAGATTCGTGGGTGTGACGAGACCTCGAGGGACCGGCCATCTTCAAGACTGCACGACTTCTTTCCAGCAAGCCCGCCGAGTGAATTCCTGGTGAGTGCTTTGGGGTCCGAGAAGCCCCCACCCTGAGCAGCTCCAGCACCGAAGAGCAGCCCCCCAGCATCTCCACGATCTGCGTGGGGCCCTTCTGCTTTTTACTGCTCACCGCGTTGTTTGGCTACTAGCCCGCTGGCTTGTGGCCTTCCTGACGACGCCCGACGACATTTCTGCTGCTGGTCTGGTTGCTCCAGACTGGCCCTTGCTTCCCTCCATCGGAGAAGTACCCTGGACCCTCCTGGTCCACCCAAGACGCCATTTTAGGTCCACCGCGTGGGCCTTGCATTTGCCAAGACTTGTTGCCCAATCCTGGGTCCAGCGACGTCGACAGCAAGAACCTTCGTGGGACAGCTCGCACCTCCATCCTGGTCGCCGACAACGCCTCCTGGTCCGAGAGACTGCAGAGCCCAGCAGCGCCCACTCACCTGACTGCGGTGACTTCGCCCGGTGCCATCCTGGTGCCCACTTAATCACTGGCTAGTGATTCAAGAACTTGGTCTCCTCTGCTTTCAGGTTTTCTTCTTCCTTGATCCAGGCTTGGATCCACCGAACTTTTCTTCACTGGTCGCCTGCCAGCAACTTCTTCCTTCCAGGCTCCTGGTCCGGCAACGAGATCCCCGACGTCTTTTCAGACCTATGCAGCTGCAGCCCCTGGGCTAGGTAACTTCGGCACTTCGGTGTCCCAGCATAGCCTCACTATCCTAGGGTCAGGATCCACTGTCGTTTTCTTCCTACCAGGTCGGGTTCGCCCGTGAACACTAACTTTGCCTTTACTAGCCTCCATAGACTTTGTCCCGCATCCCGCGTGAGAGTGCACACTCTGCACCCGAGTCCCCTAGGTCTCCTAGTAGTAATCTAACGATTCCCTAGTCAAGTCCTAGCGATTCCAAAGCCTATTAGAACCGTTACTTACCTGCTAGTAATTCGCATTCCACTTTTTAAGTATATGGTTTTTCGTGCCCCTCGGGCATTTGTGTATAACGTGCTAACTTAAGTATTTTCGTAAGAGTTTTGTTGTGTGCCTAGCACCCTGTCCTCATAAAGAGTACAGGGTTGTTGTGATTCTAATAAATACACTGTTTATTTTCATAACACTTGTGTGGTGTCCTTTCACTGGGTGTTCAAGGGGTAATGTGATGGTAAAACAGCTGGCTTAACACGCCCTCTAGAGTCTTAGCCTTAGACTGCTCGTATCCATGCTACTAGGATAGCTGGTCTATAAGGTTGACTTACAACCAATCATCAATAAGGGTTGTTTGGACTGATATATAGTGATCACTAGAATAGTGAGCACTGCACATCAGGCCAACTTCTCACAATATCCAATTGGATAATGAGTCACCTTATCAGTCCCTGTATAGTATACCTTAGGTATCCAGGGCATAGGTGTACCCAGGGCCTACCAGGGGCTGAAGCATGTATTATGCCACCCCTGACTGGCCATCCAAAACTGACACAACTGGCTGCTTGACAGCTGGGGGCAAGGTGGTGTAATCACCCCTGCTCTAGATATAGTATACCTATATCTAAACCTAAAATGGGCACACAGATCTCCTATCAGTCACTCCTATGGCAGGCCTTAACAATCCTGAAGGCAGAGTGCTTGGAATCGTGTGAGATGGTGCTCTGGCCTGAGCTGAGCCTGTCTGCGGCTTTCGGGAGCTATCCCTTAGCCGTTTCCATGATAGCGTCAGACCATATACTCTTAAGTGCCTTATAATCCTCGCGGTTATGGTAACTTTGGTCTGACAATATCTAAACATGTTGTGTAAGGTGTCATACGCTTTGGAATACTACCCCCTCGCCAGTTCTGGCGACGGGGGTAGCATTCCACCCCTCTAGAGGGAGAAGACATGTTGGTAGCCTGTAACCCCGGTTAAAGTTAACTCAAGCCTCAGCTCCACAAAATGGATGCTGCCACCGAGACACAAGTCTGACCTCCTGCTGCTGGGAGTCCTTCCAGCGAGGAGTGCTTGGACAAATGGTTTCCTGTCAGGGGCGGTGCCAGCACCATCCCAGACAGGGTTTTGTGTATCCCAGGTAGGCAGGGCTATAGAGGAAGGTGACTGCAAGTGGCACCCCGGTGCTCACTATGCATAGGCCGGCTTGAACCAGTTCCAGGGGCACACCAGCCCCTGAGCTGGGGAAAAGCCCGCCAAAGGAGAGGGGTATAACCACCCCCCTCCTAGTCCCACCCATAGGGCAGGACTTAGTCGCGTGCCAGCCCCCCTTCTCAGGATAAAGGTAGGAGCAGGCCCCCTTCCAAATTAGATCATCTTTGAATCCTGAACCGACTTTCTACGAAAGGAACTCAAGACTCTTCTCAAGATTTCTCCCTTGTTACTAAGGAGTAGTCACCCTGCAGCAGCAGGCACCATCCAAGCATCGCGGTCTGCTGTAAGTCTCTCCTCCGGATCAAGACTGCCCAGCTCGACGAGAACCGGCTTCCCTGGCACCTCTGACCTCTACCTGCATCATCAGCCCAGCTGAGATTCGTGGGTGTGACGAGACCTCGAGGGACCGGCCATCTTCAAGAATGCACGACGCTTGCCCAGCACGACTCCCGAGTGACCCTCGACCGAGTGCTTTGGGGTTTGAGAAGCCCCAACCCTGAGCAGCTCCAGCACCGAAGTTCAGCCCCCTTGCATCCACGAGATCTGCGTGGGGCCCTTCTGCTCTTAGCTGCTCACCGCGTTGTCCAGGTCACTTGCCCGTTGGCTAGCGACCCTCCAGACGACGTCCTACGTTTGTTTCACCGCTGGTCTAGCTCCTCTGGACTGGCCCTTGTCTCCTCTTGAAGGGGAACTTCCTAGGACCCTCCTGGTCCACCCCAGACGCCATTTTGTGTCACCACGTGGGCTTGCCTTAGCCAAGGCTTGTTGCCTCCTTCACCGGATCCAGCAGCTGACATCCGACGTGGGACAGCTCGCAGACCTCCAGCCTGGTCGACATCAGCGCCCTGGTCCGTGCAGCAGCAGAATCCAGTGTCACCTCTTCACCTGGCTGAGTGACCTCGTCCGGTGCCATCCTGGTGCCCACCTAATCACTGGCTAGTGATTCAGAACTTGGTCCCCTCTGCTTACAGGTATCCTTCTTCAGCTGATCCAGCCCTTGGATCAGCCCGGAACATCTCCACTGGTCGCCTGCCAGCAACTTCCACTTCAGGCTCCTGGTTCGTCAACGAAGAAACCAGACGACACTTGAACCCTATGCAGCCGCAGCCCCTGGGCTAGGTAAACCGAGTACCACGGTGCTCCAGCGTAGATCCACTCTCTAAGTGTCTAGATCCACTTTCGTTTTTGACCTACCTAGTCGGGTTCGCCCGAAAACACTAACTTTGCATTTACTAGAATCCATAGACTTTGTTCTGCATCCCGCGTGAGAGTTCCCACTCTGCACACGACGTCCCTAGGCCTCCTGCTAGTAATCTAAAGGTTCAGTAACCCAGTCCTAGCGATTCCACAGTCTATGAGAGTAGTACTTACCTGCGAGTAATTTCGCATTCCACTTGTATAGTATATGGTTTTTCGTGCCCCTCGGGCATTTGTGTAAATTGTGCGACTTTAAGTATTTCTTTAAGAGTTTTGTTGTGTGCTTAGCTCCCTGTCTCATAAAGAGCCAGGGTAGTCTTGTTATAAATAAATATCTGTTTATTTTCATAACAACTTGTGTGGTGTCCTTTCACTTGGTGTTCAAGGGGTATATGTGATGGTAAAACAGCTGGCTTAACACGCCCTCTAGAGTTTAGCCTTAGACTGCTCGTATCCATGCTACTAGGATAGCTGGTCTATCAGGTTGACTTACAACCAATCATCAATAAGGGTCGTTTGGAATGATACATAGTGATCACTAGAATAGTGAGCACTGCATATCAGGCCAACTTCTCACACCCTGCACGTCGGTAGGCGTCGTCCGCGGCTCCGCGTCCGTCGTCGGCATCGTTAGCGCCGGAATGACGTCGTCGGAGTACTTAGACGCCGCCCATGCGCGCTGACGTCAGTTCTTCTTTTTTCCGCGCCAGCTAGCGCAGATCCGGAGAAGCTCTACCCCTAGTGATTTTTTTACTAAACTTTTTGATCTTTCGATCATTTCTTTCTTTGACTCTATCGGTGCCGGTAGGGATGCCGGGGTTCAAGCCCTGTTCGAAGTGCGATCGACTGATGTCGGTCACGGACCCCCATCGCCGGTGCCTGAAGTGCTTAGGCCTCGACCACGACGACCTCACCTGCTCCGACTGCCGGGCCCTGACGTCGAAGGCTAGGCGGGAGCGGTCCCGCAAGCGGTCGGCCCCGCGCCATTCCAGGTCCCGGTCCCACGGGAGGTCGAGGGACCGGTCGCGGGGTCGGAGTCCCCGCAGCTCCGGGAGTGGACATCGGTCGTCGGGATCCAAGTCCTCAGGTAAGAGGCATGAGCGGTCGGAGAGGCATCATCGCTCCTCCGACCCACCCAGACGCTCGCACGATGCGGCTGGGGGTTCGGGCGACACCGCCCACGCGGCTCCGAGGACCTCACCGGATCCGGGTCGTCGCCGGTCGACCTCACCGGCGCCGGCCCCGAGGGTGTCGCCCCCGGCGCCCATTGTGGACGCCGTCCCCAATCTTCCCTTCAGTTAGACTACGGCGCCGCTGGGCGCCGCTTCCGACGGCCTTTGGAGGGTTTTTTTTCCATGAGGAGGTCCAGTCTGTTGACCCTGAGTTACCGGAGACTGGTGACGGAGGTGATTGGGAGGGGTCTGAGGACCATCTGGCACAGGAGTGCCAGTCTCAAGAGGACTGGACATATGAAGTTGGGGAGGCCAGTGGTTTTGACACGTCGCCAGACACTGGATTTGTCTCCCCTCCCACCGTGGCTACGGAGGAGGGCGCTGCTTATAGCGTAGTGTTGACGAGGGCAGCCAAGGCATTGGGCCTTGAGCTCCCCGTTGCGGCCGTGAGGACTAACCTCCTCACTGAGGTTCTTAAACCGCAGGCAAGCTCCAGTGAGCCTCTGCTGCCGTTTAATGAAGCCTTATGTGACGTTCTTGTGGGCACTTGGTCCAAGCCCGCCACAGGTCCGCCTGTGGATAGGAACGTGGCCAGACGCTACCGCCCGGCTCCGGGCGACCCATGCTTTTTGTCCACCCATCCCACCCCCGAGAGCCTGGTTATCCAGGCCTCCACTTCCCAGACAGCATTCCCGACGGCCCCGCCCGATCGGGAATCCAAGAGATATGAACAGTTCAGAAAGAAGGTGTTCTCGTCCCTGAGTTTGGGACTGCGGTCTGTCAATACCGCGTGTCTCTTGGGCCGCTACACCCACACCCTGTGGGACACGGTTGCGAACGTGCTGCCACAATGCCCGGAGGAGGTCCGGGCTAAACTCGCCCAAGCCCTGGTGGAGGGTTGAGATGCGGCACGATACTCTATTCGGTGTGGACTGGATACCACGAACTCACTGGGCAGGGCGATGGAAACGACGGTGGCAGTTAGACGCCACGCCTGGTTGAGGTCCGCCAACTTTTCGGCCGATGTCCAGGCCACTCTCCTGGACATGCCGTTCGATGGCCGTCGCCTTTTTGGCGACAAGGCAAACCATGCGCTGGAGCGCTTTAAGGACTCCAGCGCTACGGCCAAGTCCTTAGGCCTTTCGGCCACGCGCCAGCAATCGGGTGCCTTTCGCTTCTTTCGTGGCCACGGAAGGGGCGTCCCCACACGTGCTGCCAGCCACGCACCGCAGAATGCCCAGCAGCGCGGTGGCGGCCGTGGAAACCGCCGTGGCGGCGGTCGGGGTCAGCGGCGAGGCCAGTCCACCCCTCCCTCCGCAGCACCTGCCTCAAAACCTTCCGAGTTTGCAGGCCCATGTGACGCCTGTGGGAGGCAGGGTTCGCCATCACCACTCCCACTGGCGCACTGTCACGTCGGACAGGTGGGTGCTGCAAATCGTCCGAAGGGGCTACTCCCTCCCCTTCGAGGCGACCCCTCCAGCCATGCCACCGCAATTCCACCGCGTGTCTGGGGATCACTTGCAACTTCTGCAAGAGGAAGTCACGGCCCTCTTGGCCAAGGGGGCCATCGAGCGCGTTCCTGGGCCGGAAGTAGGGTGTGGATGTTACTCCCACTACTTTCTGGTGCCCAAGAAGGGCAAGGGGGGCCTGCGCCCTATCTTGGATCTACGGAACGTCAACGGCTTCCTCCGACAAGAGAAGTTCAAGATGCTTACTTTGGCTCAGGTCTTAGCTGCCCTGGACCCCGGAGACTGGATGGTAGCGTTGGACTTGCAGGACGCTTATTTTCACATCCCCGTCCTGCCGGCCCACCGGCGTTACCTGGGTTCACGGTAGGCCACGAGCATTTTCAGTTTATCGTGCTCCCCTTCGGCCTTACCAGCGCACCACGGGTGTTCACGAAGGTGATGGCGGTGGTCGCAGGTCATCTGCGCAGGTTAGGGGTGTCAGTCTTCCCCTACCTTGATGACTGGTTGTTGAAGGCGGGCTCGCCCCAGACAGTCGTCAGCCACCTCCAGACTACGGCCGACCTTCTGCATTTGCTGGGGTTCTCCATCAATGTGCCAAAGTCGCACCTGTGTCCCTCTCAGAAGCTCCTCTTCATCGGAGCGGTTCTGGACTCGGCGCAGTTTCGGGTTTACCCTCCAGAACAGCGGGTTCGGGATATTCAGGCTCTGATTCCAATCTTCCAGCCCTTATCCCGAGTCTCGGTCAGGTTGACGCTCCGGCTTCTGGGACTGATGGCCTCCTGCATCCTTCTGGTGCGTCACGCCCGGTGGCGGATGCGGGCTCTGCAGTGGGACCTGAAGTTTCAGTGGGCCCAGCATCAGGGCAACTTGTCCGACCATGTCTTGATCTCGGAGGGCACTGCAAGACAGTTGCAGTGGTGGCTCACGGACCGCGATTGGGTCAGTGGCAGGTCCCTCTCCCTACCCTACCCGGAGCACGTAGTTGTGACGGACGTGTCCCTCCAGGGCTGGGGTGGCCACATGGGAGAGGCGGAGATCAGAGGACTCTGGTCTCCGGCGGAGGCCCGGCTCCACATCAACCTGTTGGAGTTACGGGCCATTTGTCTAGCACTGAAGGCATTCCTCCCCTCTGTCCGGGGGAGTGTAGTGCAGGTGTTCACGGACAACACCACCGCCATGTGGTACTGCAACAAACAGGGTGGGGTCGTGGACCCTATGCCAGGAGGCTCTGCGCCTCTGGCAGTGGCTGTAACGTCAGGGCGTGACCCTGGTGGTTCCACACCTGGCCGGTTCTCTGAATGCCAGGGTGGACGAACTCAGCCGTCGGTGCATGATGGATCACGAATGGCGTCTGAGCTCGGACGTGGCGCAAGGCCTCTTTCAGCAGTGGGGAGAGCCTTGGTTAGATCTATTCGCCACTGAAGAGTACGCGCAATGTCATCAGTTCTGCGTGTTGGAATTTCCAAGGCGGCGCTCGCTCGGAGACGCTTTTCGTCGCGAGTGGAGTTGCGGTCTATTGTACGCCTTTCCGCCTATACCACTTCTGCCCAGAGTGCTGAAGAAGATCAGGCGCGACCGGGCCCAGGTTATCCTTGTGGCTCCGGACTGGGCACGAAGATACTGGTATCCCGAGCTACTCAGCATGTCAGTCGATCCCCCGATTCGTCTGCCTCTTCAGGAGGACCTTCTGTCGCAGCAGCAGGCGGTCCTCCACCCGAACCTGTCCAGTCTCCACCTACAAGCTTGGAGATTGAGCGGCGACAGTTGAGGCCATTTGACTTGTGGAGAAGTGTGGCTCAATGGTTAGAGCGGCAGACCCTGATGCAGAGGTCTAGCCGGGGACCAGGTTTCAATTCCCCGCCTCGGCGGGTCTTGAGCTCAAAAATTCCACGGACCTGAAAATTCTCGCCTCTGTGCCTATTCCAATCATGGAGTCCCACTCTGCAACTCTGGGCAATAGCTTGCTTAATCTCCACAACGGCCCCCACAACGCTAAGGATGCCTGGCCTCCACCTTGGGGGTTCCCAGGAGTGGACACCTCACAGGGAAAGCCAGGATGGGTTCCACAGCGGTATTCGTACAAGCGCCTTGAGACCCTTGCGGGTGAGTAGTGCGCTATACAAGTATCAATTTACATTTACATTTACTTGCCTCCCGAAGTCTGTGATGTCATTCTGGCAGCCAGGCGTCCCTCCACAAAGTCGGTATACGCCTGCAGGTGGAACAGATTTGTGGCATGGTGCACAGCAAAGGCTATGGACCCACTCTCTGCCCCCCTTTCTGAGGTTCTCCTCTTTCTTCTGTCTCTTGCCCAGCAGGGCTCTGCTCTGGGCACTGTCAAGGGCTACCTTTCTGCCCTTTCTGCCTTCTTGAGGCTGCCTGATCAGCCTTCCCTGTTCAAGTCCCCTATTGTAGATAGATTTCTTAAGGGCATCACGCACATGTTCCCTCCTGTTCCCTTCGTGATGCCCCAGTGGGACTTGAACCTTGTTCTTACTTTCCTGATGTGCGCTACCTTTGAGCCACTTCACAACTGTCCTCTTCGCCTTCTGACTCTGAAGACTGCTTTCCTGATTGCCATCACCTCTGCCAGGAGAGTGAGTGAGCTCCAGGCCCTTTCTTGTACTCCACCTTTCCTTTCTGTCCACCCGGACAAGGTTGTGTTGCGTACCAAGCCATCTTTCCTGCCCAAGGTTGTCTCAGCCTTCCACATTGGGCAATCCATCACCTTGCCGACCTTCTTTCCGCCTCCGCATCCCTCTAAAGAGGAAGAGCGGCTCCACCGTCTGGACCCAAAACGTGCGCTCTCATTTTACTTGGATCGCACACGCCAGTTCCGGGTGGATGACCAACTCTTTGTTGGTTACGTGGGCGCTAAGAAGGGGAAGGCGGTACACAAGCGGACCATCTCCCGGTGGATCATCTTGTGTATCCAGGCATGTTACTCCATGGCTAAGAAGGAGCCCCCTGTTGGATTGAGGGCTCATTCCACTCGGGCCACGGCGACTATAACTGCCCTGGGCCAGGGAGTGCCCTTGCAGGACATTTGCCAGGCATCTACGTGGGCCTCGTTGCACACGTTCGCACGACACTACTGCCTGGACAGTCGAGTCCGGAGGGATGGCTTCTTTGGCCGTTCCGTCCTCCAGGACTTTCTGGTGTGATTATTGGTTCGCAGACCCACCACCGGGGTTGGTATTGCTGGGGTATCTATTCTAAGGTAAGGAATCTATCACTAACGTGTCTCTTTCAGATGCACAAGTTACTACTTGTGTAACGATATATCTGTAAGAGACATTAGTTAGTGATAGATTCCTTACCGACTCACCCATCCTCCCCATTCTGCGAACCGATATCTAGGGTTAAGGTCATCCCCTTTCAGGGCCCTAGTTTCTTGGCACCAGTGTTGGTTCTATCATGGCTCTGCGTATCTGAAAGAAACAGGTTAGTATTAGATTCCTTACCTTAGAATATCCCCAGGCGTCAGTCTGGATCCGGAAACTTTTGCGTAGCAGTACCCCTGCGCGTCGGTAGGCGTCGTCTGCAGGCGTCCCCTGCGGCTCCGCGTCGTCGGCGTCGTGCGCCGTGATGACGTCGCTGGAGTATATAGACGCCGCCTCCGCGCGCTGACGTCAGTTCTTCTTTTTTCCGCGCCAGTTAGCGCAGATCCGAAGAGCAGTACTCCGGTCTTTGACCAAGTTTTTTGTTAACTGATTGATCCTTACGGTGCCGGTAGGATGCCCGGTTTCAAGAGTTGTGACGAGTGCGACCGCATGATGTCGGTCACCGACCACCATCGACTCTGCCTCCGGTGTCTGGGCGCGGACCACGACGTGGAGTCCTGCGTCGACTGTCGGGCCTTGACTGGAAAAGCTAGGCGGGAGCGGTCCCGCAAGCTTCTCGAGCTCCGGTTGTCGGCCCCGCGTCGAGAGCGGGTCCGGTCCGGTCGGAGGTCGAGGGAGCGGTCGAGGGAACGGTCGCGGAGCCGCCATGGGCGCTCCGGGAGTCGCCACCATTCCTCCGGCTCGTCAGGTAAGCACAAGAAGTCGGGGCGTCGCCATCGCACCCCCGACTCCCCCCGACGCCCGCGTGCTGCGGCCGGGGGCTCGGGTGACCCCACCCCCGCGGTCCCGCATGGGTCGCCGACGCCGTCTACCCCACACCTGTCGGTCCCTGGGGAAGGCGCGTCGCGTGAGGAGATCGAGGCCTTCCTCATTGCTATGAGGGCGAGGTCTTCTCCGGCGGGGCCTTCGGCGCCTGCGGGCCCGTCGGTCCCGTCTGGGGGCCCGAGCGGTTCGGGTGCTCCTGCCCCGGCGCCGCCGGTGGCTCCGGCCCCGGCGCCGCTGGTTCCCTCTGGTTCGTCGCCGGCTGGTCTCCCGGCCTCTCCGGCGTCGGTTCCTGTGGGCCAACCCGTGGTACCGCCCCCGCGTGGTGCAGCGACTCCGCCGTCGGCTCCGGCCGGCGTCGGGTCCCCGGCACCGACGCCGCGCGGCGCCACCCCCCTTTCCTCCCCGACTCCGGACTCGGAGCCGGACCGGCGTCGGCCGACGCCGGACCCGACGCCGATGGGGCCCGTTGACCCCGATGTCTATATCGTCGACCCAGAATATGGGTATGACGAGGAGGAGTATGGAGAGGGTTGGGAGGGGTCTGAGGACCCTCTATCCCGTGCCTGCCAGTACGATGTGGACTGGGTAGGTGATCTGGGTGATGCCAGTGGCCTGGACGAGTCGCCCAACCCTGGGTTTGTCTCTCCGTCCCCTGTGGCGTCCGAGGCGGGTGCTGCCTATTCGGTGGTCCTGATGAGGGCTGCCAAGGCCTTACACCTTGAGCTTCCCGTCGCGAAGGTCAAACCGAATATTCTGACGGAAGTTTTTAAACCGCAGTCATGCCCCCAGGAGCCTCTGCTGCCGTTTAATGAGGCCCTGACGGATGTCCTTCTGGGCACCTGGTCCAGGCCCGCTTCTGGTGCGCCGGTTGACCGGAACGTTGCCAGGCGTCACCGTCCCTGCTCGGACGACCCTGCCTTCCTGTCCACCCATCCCTCCCCGGAGAGTCTGGTGATCCAGGCCTCCACTTCACAGTCCGCATTTCCGTCGGCTCCGCCCGACCGGGAATCAAAGAGGTACGACCAATTTGGAAAAAAAGTGTTTTCCTCTTTGAGCGCTGGACTGCGGTCTTGTAACACCGCGTGCCTCTTGGGCCGCTACACCCACTCCCTGTGGGATACGGTCGAGGAGTGTTTGCCGCAATGCCCCCAGGAAGTGCGGGACAAGCTCACCCGGGCCTTTGTTGAAGGCCGGGATGCGGCGCGGTACTCGATCCGTTGTGGTCTGGACACCACGGACTCACTGGGACGGGCCATGTCCACTACGGTGGCGATTCGTCGCCATGCCTGGCTGAGATCTGCCAACTTCTCGCCAGACGTCCAAAATACACTAATGGACATGCCATTTGATGGCAGTCGCCTATTTGGTGACAAAGCGGACCACGCGCTGGAGCGCTTCAAGGACTCCAGGGTCACGGCCAAGTCCTTGGGTCTCTCGACCCAGCGCCAGCAGACGGGTTCGTTTCGGCCCTTTCGTGGCCAAGGGAGGGGAGGTCCCACACGTGCTGCCAGCCACGCGGCGCAGAGCGCTCCCCAGCGCGGTGGCGCCCGTGGTTTCCGCCGTGGTGGCGGTAGAGGCCAGCGTCGTGGTCAGTCCACGCCTCCCTCCGCTGCGGCATCCAAGCCTTCCTAGTCCGAGCTTTCGGGCTCACGTGACGCCAGTGGGTGGCAGGGTTCGCCATCACCACTCCCGCTGGCGCGCGATAACATCGGACAGGTGGGTGCTGCAGCTTGTCCGAAGGGGCTATGCCCTCCCCTTCGAGTCCACTCCTCCAGCCATGCCACCGCAGAACCACCGTGTGTCGGGGGACCACTTGACGCTTCTGCAGGAGGAAGTTACGGCCCTCTTGGCCAAGGGGGCCATCGAGCGCGTTCCTGGGCCAGAAGTAGGGTGTGGTTGCTACTCCCACTACTTTCTGGTACCCAAGAAGGACAAGGGAGGTCTGCGTCCTATCTTGGATCTACGGACCGTCAACGGCTTCCTCCGGAAGGAGAAGTTCAAGATGTTGACTTTGGCTCAGGTCTTGGCTGCTCTAGACCCACAAGACTGGATGGTAGCGTTGGACTTGCAGGATGCGTACTTTCACATCCCCGTCCTGCCGGCCCACCGGCGTTACCTGCGGTTCACGGTAGGCCACGAGCACTTTCAGTTTATCGTGCTCCCATTCGGCCTTACCAGCGCCCCACGGGTGTTCACAAAAGTGATGGCGGTGGTCGCAGCTCATCTGCGCCGGTTAGGGGTTTCAGTCTTCCCCTACCTCGACGACTGGCTGTTGAAGGCGGGCTCGCCCCAGACAGTCGTCCACCACCTTCAGATGACGGCAGACCTCCTGCACGAGCTGGGGTTTTCCATCAATGTGCCGAAATCACACCTGTGTCCCTCTCAAAAGCTCCTTTTCATCGGAGCGGTTCTCGACTCGGCGCAGTTTCGGGTTTATCCTCCGGAACGGCGGGTCCGGGATATTCAGGCTCTGATTCCCATCTTTCAGCCGTTATCCCGGGTTTCGGTCAGGTTGACGCTGCGGCTTCTGGGGCTGATGGCCTCCTGCATCCTTCTGGTGCATCACGCCAGATGGCGGATGCGGGCTCTGCAGTGGGACCTGAAGTTTCAGTGGGCCCAGCATCAGGGCAACCTATCCGACCATGTCCTGATCTCGGAGGGCACTGCGAGACAGTTGCAGTGGTGGCTTACGGACCGCGATTGGGTCAGGGGCAGATCCCTCTCCCTTCCCCAACCGGAGCACGTGGTTGTGACGGACGCGTCCCTCCAAGGCTGGGGTGGCCACTTGGGAGAGGCGGAGATCAGAGGCCTCTGGTCTCCGGCGGAGTCCCGGCTCCATATCAACATGTTGGAGCTGCGGGCGATTCGCCTAGCACTGAAGGCATTCCTCCCCTTTGTCACCGGGAGTGTAGTGCAGGTGTTCACGGACAACACCACCGCCATGTGGTACTGCAACAAACAGGGCGGTGTGGGGTCGTGGACCCTTTGCCAGGAGGCACTGCGCCTCTGGCAATGGCTGGAACGTCAGGGCGTGACTCTGACGGTTCAACACCTGGCAGGTTCTCTGAACGCCAGGGCGGACGAACTCAGCCGTCGGTGCTCGGTGGATCACGAATGGCGTCTGAACTCGGATGTGGCGAGAGGCCTCTTTCAGCAATGGGGAGAGCCTTGGTTAGATCTATTCGCCACAGAAGAGAACGCGCAATGTCATCAGTTCTGCGCGTTGGAGTTTCCAAGACGGCACTCGCTCGGCGACGCCTTTCGGCGCGAGTGGAGTTGCGGTCTGTTGTACGCCTTTCCGCCTATACCACTTCTGCCCAGAGTGCTGAAGAAGATCAGGCGCGACCGGGCCCAAGTTATCCTTGTGGCTCCGGACTGGGCTCGAAGGTACTGGTATCCCGAGCTACTCAGCATGACAGTCGGTCCCTCGATCCGCCTGCCCCTTCAGGAGGACCTTCTGTCGCAGCAGCAGGGGACGGTCCTCCACCCGAACCTGTCCAGTCTCCACCTCCATGCGTGGAGATTGAGCGGCGACAGTTGAGGCCATTTGACTTGCCTCCTGAAGTCTGTGATGTCATTCTGGCAGCCAGGCGTCCCTCCACAAAGTCGGTATACGCCTGCCGGTGGAACAGATTTGTGGCATGGTGCACAGCAAAGGCTGTGGATCCCCTTTCTGCCCCTCTGTCTGAGGTTCTCCTCTTCCTCCTTTCCCTTGCCCAGCAGGGCTCTGCTCTGGGCACTATCAAGGGCTATCTTTCTGCCCTTTCCGCCTTCTTGAGGCTACCTGATCAGCCATCTTTGTTCAAGTCCCCTATTGTGTTAAGATTCTTGAAGGGCATCACGCACATGTATCCTCCAACTCCGTTCGTAATGCCTCAGTGGGACTTGAACCTGGTTTTGACTTTCCTGATGTGCGCTCCCTTTGAGCCCCTTCATTCCTGTCCTCTCCGTCTTCTCACCTTAAAGACGGCCTTCCTGGTAGCCATCACCTCTGCCAGGAGAGTGAGTGAGCTCCAGGCTCTTTCTATTCAACCTCCTTTCTTGTCTGTTCATCCTGATAAGGTGGTTCTTCGGACTAGACCTTCTTTCCTGCCCAAGGTAGTCTCTGCTTTTCACATTGGGCAGTCGATCACCTTGCCCTCCTTCTTCCCGCCTCCGCATCCTTCAAAGGATGAAGAGCGGCTCCATCGTCTGGACCCAAAACGTGCGCTTTCATTCTATATGGATCGCACACGCCAGTTCCGGGTGGATGACCAACTGTTTGTTGGCTACGTGGGTGAGAAGAAGGGAAGGGCGGTACAGAAACGGACCATCTCTCGGTGGGTCGTCCTGTGCATCAAAGCATGCTACTCTTTGGCTCGGAAGGAGCCTCCTGTTGGGCTGAGGGCCCATTCCACTCGGGCCACGGCGGCTACTACTGCCCTGGGCCGGGGAGTCCCTTTGCAGGACATTTGCCAGGCGGCCACGTGGGCCTCGCTGCACACCTTTGCGAGGCACTACTGCCTGGACAGTCAAGTCCGGAGGGATGGCTTCTTTGGCCGTTCGGTCCTCCAGGACTTTCTGGTGTAGGTTGTATTGGTTCGCAGACCCACCACCGGGGTTGGTATTGCTGGGGTATCTATTCTAAGGTAAGGAATCTAATACTAACCTGTTTCTTTCAGATGAACAAGTTACTTACCTTCGGTAACGATATATCTGTAAGAAACAGTAGTTAGTATTAGATTCCTTACCGCCCCACCCATCCTCCCCGTTCTGCGAACTGATACCTAGGGTTAAGGACATCCCTTTCAGGTCCCTAGTTTTTAAATGGCACCAGTGTTGGTTCTCACATGGCTCTGCGTGTTCTGGCGCGGAAAAGCTGTGTGCAAAGAACTGACGTCAGCGCGCGGAGGCGGCGTCTATATACTCCAGCGACGTCATCACGGCGCACGACGCCGACGACGCGGAGCCGCAGGGGACGCCTGCAGACGACGCCTACCGACGCGCAGGGGTACTGCTACGCAAAAGTTTCCGGATCCAGACTGACGCCTGGGGATATTCTAAGGTAAGGAATCTAATACTAACTACTGTTTCTTACAGATATATCGTTACCGAAGGTAAGTAACTTGTTCATCTGGCGCAGAAAAGCTGTGTATCAGAACTGACGTCAGCGCGCATGGGCGGCGTCTAAGTACTCCGACGACGTCATTCCGGCGCTAACGACGCCGGACGCGGAGCCGCGGACGACGCCTACCGACGCGCAGGGGTATTGCTACGCAAAGATTTCCGGATCCAGTCTGACGCCTGGGGATATTCTAAGGTAAGGAATCTATCACTAACTAATGTCTCTTACAGATATATCGTTACACAAGTAGTAACTTGTGCGTCACGTCCGTAGACGACGTCAGGGCGGGGTCATGTGACGCCGTGCCCCGGCGCGCAGAGGTGCTGCTGCAAAAAATTTCCGGATCCAGTCTGACGCCTGGGGATAATTCTAAGTTAAGGAATCTGTGGCTAGACAACGTCTCTACCAGATACATCGTTACCGAAGGTAAGTAACTTGTAAGTCAACTCTACTTTGACGTTGATCTATTGCCAAAGGATGTGTAAGTTGTTCCTTGTGCATTTGAGGTGAACCAGTCACCATTCTAGATTCTTAAAATAGAAAACCGAGATGATGTACATGTGCAGAGCAGGTTTCTAAAAGGTGGATTTCATTCCGTTTGAGGTTTTGCACCTTTAAAGATATAGGCTGTGACTGTAGATGGAGTGCCTAAAGGTGAGTCTCTTACTGGACATTTATTCATTTCTTCTGTGTTTACATTTGTTTCCTAATATCTTGTAAATAGTGTTTTTATTGCATATACTAATTATTGGCATTGAAAGCATGTTTAAATGACTATATTGCCTTGGTGTGTTTAGAGGCCTGTCATTACTACGACATAAATCACTGTGCTGTCTTCACTTCACTATATCTGTCTCAACCTGTTCAATTCCTTCTTTACCGCACTGTACTTTTCTTTCAATTGTTTGTGCAGTAAGGTCAAGTCTAACCTCTTCTACCATTGTACCAAGTTTTTATAACTTGGTTGTCCTCCAAAGTTTCACTTTTTTTTTTCTCGATTGGACTTTATTATAATTTTCATAGATAATTTCTGGATGCACGTGACATATTGTTTTTAATAAAAAAGAATTTTGAAGATGAAATCTTCCTTTTCCCCTACAAACACCTTTATTCTAACACCACCTCTTGATGTGCCTTTTAGAATGCCGACGTACACAAAGGATGTGTTACAGTTTCATAAAATATAAACACATGCAATAGTTTGCTTAGTTCTAAATAGAGGATTTCCAAAACGTTCTCTTTAAAAAAAAAAATTAAAAATGGAAGAATATAACGCACCAGTTGTCTGAGAAGTCATTAAAAACTAAAATGTTTTAAAAGGTTTGCATTCAAAATGATGGTATTTTTAGTGGATATTTAAGGTATTGTTGAAGTTTTGACTTTGCACAGTAAGCAATACGAAGTAATGGTAGTGTACTATGTGTGTTATTTTAACAATGTTTAACTATTTTCGTAACTTACATTATTTAAATAAATACTAATTTTAAGAGGCATTAGTAAGGTAAATAATATTGAATGTGAATTTAATGTTTTTGTAGTTTGCATGCAGATTTATAGTATTTCATGTTGAATTTCAGCTCACGTTTGTAAGTCCCAAGCTACCCTTTTGGCTGAAGCATTCCCAATTTTGTCTCAGGTGAGTTAACTGTCAGGTTCATCCCCACAGCTGTTATAAAACCATACTTTACTGTATATTGCAACTAGCATTCTTTAAATTGGTATTGAATATCATAAACTCCTTTGATGTTTAGAATGATGCAGGTATTGTGCGAAATAATAGAAGCAACTTCTCATTTTAGGTGGGAATCTTTCCTTGTACAACACTTTAATTTACCAAAGAATAATTTTTTTACCTGCTCAGATACATGTATTAATGTATTCAATCAATCCAGTGCTTAAAGACTACACCATCTACATGCATTGCAGTTTACACAGTGGTGTCACTGATGGATGGATTTATTTCATCTTAAAAGAGATCTATCTAAATGTAATTTTCCTGGAGTTCCTTTATCAGTTTTGTGATATTCCGTATGCTGCAGCACGGATTACGTTTTCATTGCAGATGGTAACCTAAATGGCAATATTAATTTCTAATTGCCGGTCATGTCCTTGGAACACAAATGTGAAAACCCCTGAAAACTATTTAAGGCATATGCACTAGAGAGTGAAAAGGGACCGTTAATCTATTAGCATTCCTTGGACCATTAGCTTTACACTCTCCAACATCCCTTGGCTCCAGAGCAGGCCTTTCTTTTCCTTGTTCCTCTCTAAGCGATCTTTGAATCAGTTCTTTAGGTAGGCTTATTTCTGTTGATTATTTATTCACTGTTTATTAACTATGTATATCTGAAAGAAACCCGTCAGTGATAGATTCCTTACCTTAGAATGACCCCCACGTGTCCGACTGGATCCGGAATTGTTTTTTGTCAGCAGTAACCCTGCGTGTCGGAAGGTGGCATTGTGCGGCTCCACGTCTGTCGTTGGCTTCGTGGTCGCCAAAATGACGTTGCAGCAGCTACTTAGACGCCGCCCTCGCGCGCTGACATCAGTTCTTTCTTTCTCCGTGCCAGCAAGTGCAGATCCGGAGAGAACGGTACCCCCAGTTACTTTTGACTGAGTTTTTTCTAGGCTTTTTGTCTCTTTTTTTTTTTGTCAATCTCCTCTTGATGCCTGGCTTCAAGGCCTGCGGGGACTGTCATCGCATGATGTCGGTGACGGACCTGCACCATGTGTGTTTTTACTGCCTGGAGCGCAACCACGACCCCAAGTCGTGCTCAGACTGCCGGGCCATGGCACCGAAGCCTTTGCGGGAGCGGTCCCGAAAGTTGCTAGATGTCCGGCAGTCAGCTCCGCGCCGCTCAAGGTCCTGGTCCCGTGAGAGGTCAAGGGACCGGTCACAGAGCCGCCACCACCGTTCATCGAGATCGAAGTCTTTGCACTTGGGGGGGTCAGGTAAGACTAAACATTCCAAGTAGTCGAAGAAGCGCCATCGCTCTCCGACTTCTCCTCGCCCGTCGTGGCTGAGGGTTGTGCCTCCCCCGCGGCTCCGGCAGAGCCTACGCAGTCGCCGCCAGCCTACCTGCCCTTCCTGGGTCTGTCGGTGACTCCGGCCCAGCTGCAGGAATTTCTGTCGGCCATGGCTTGCCTCTTTGAGCCGTCAGGCCCCGCCGGTGCATCTTCGGGCCCGACTGGGTGTCCTAGCCATTTACTGCCGGCGGCTCCGGCATCGCTGTCTGCTCCGGCGCCGCAGGAACCCCATGTATCTGGGCCTGGATCCCGATCGACGCCAGTTGACCTTTTGACACCTCCACCTGCGTCGACCCCTCCTGCACCACCTCCGACGTCGCCCGGCCCACCGGATGACATCGCCTCCGGTTTGAGCCCCGATGTGGATACGGCGCCGGACCGATGTCACTCGATGCCGATTCCGATGCCCCTGGGGGATTTCTATCCCTATGTCCGTCCTCCTTATTTTTGGCCTGTTTATCAGCAATTCAGAGGAAGGGAAGAACTAGGAGGGGTCTGAGGACTCTCTCACAGCACAATGTGAGTTTGACCAGGACTGGGCAGAGGAGTTGGGGGATGCCAGTGGTCTTGAAACCTCTCCTGACCTTGGCATGCTGTCTCCTCCTACCGTGGATACGGAGGAGGGTGCAAGTTATGCAGTAGTGTTGCGTAGGGCGGCCGATGCCCTCCACCTCGAGCTCCCTACACTGACCATCAGGACTAACCTCCTGGCAGAAGTGCTTCAGCCGGCGGCTACCTCTTCGGAGCCACTGCTGCCTTTTAACAATACAATTTCGGACGTTCTTTTGGGCACCTGGTCCAGGCCCAACACAGGGCCTCCTGTGGATAGGAACGTGGCCCAACGCCATCCCATAGCCCCGGGCGACCCCCTTATCCTTTCCCAACACCCCACCCCTGAGAGCTTGGTTGTCCAAGCGTCTTCGTCCCCGAGCACATTCCCTGCGTCACCTCCGGACAGGGAATCCAAGAAACTGGAGCAATTTGGTACGAAGATTTTTTCTTCCGCCAGTTCAGGGATGCCTCTTGTGCTGTCATTCCCACTCTGTGTGGGATACAGTGGCATGCGTGCTGCCTCAATGTCGGAGGAGGCCTGGACAGTGCTCTCTCAAGCTATTGCTGCAGGGAGGGATGCAGCCAAGTTCACTCTCCGTTGTGGCCTTGTGACGAGGCAATTTCCACAACGGTGGTTCTCCATCGCCACGCCTGGCTGAGGACTACTGGCTTCTCTGGGGATGTCCAGAACACACTGATGGACATGCCCTTTGATGGCATTCGCCTTTTTTGTCAACATGGCAGATAGCGCTTTGGAGCGTTTTAAGGACTCATGGGCTACGGCCAAGTCCTTGGGCCTGTCGGCCACTCGCCCTCCTCCACCTTCTGCTTTTCGCTCCTTTCGTCACCACGGAAGGGGCGCCCCAGCACATTTGCTTCAGAGCCACGGGCCATAGCAGCAACAGTCTCAGCGCGGACGTGGGAACCGCAGAGGCGGTTCAGGGGGCAGCGGGTGGGTCAGTCCACTTACAATCCGGCCACTACTGCCCCAAAACCTTCCTAGTCCAGTCTTTCAGGCCCATCAAATGCTAGTGGGCGGCAGGATTCACCATCACCGCCCCCACTGGTGCACCATCACTTCAGACAGGTGGGTTTCAGACATTGTCCCCTTTCGAGACTACCCCTCCAGCCATGCCACCCCAGTACCACCACATGTCGGGGGATCACTTGGCACTTCTTCAAAAGGAAGTCGCGGCCCTCTTGGCCAAGGGGGCCAACGAACACGTTCCTGCACCAGAAGTAGGACGTGGTTGTTATTTCAACTACTTTCTGGTGCCCCAAGAAGGCCTGCGTCCTATCTTGGACCTTAGGAGCGTCAACAGCTTCCTCTGGAAGTAGAAATTCAAGATGCTGACTTTGGCTCAGGTCCTAACTGCCCTGGACCCAGAAGACTGGATGGTAGCGTTGGACTTGCAGGACGCGTATTTCCACATCCCCGTCCTGCCAGCCCACCAGCGTTACCTGCGGTTCACGGTAGGCCACGAGCACTTTCAGTTTACCCTGCTCCCCTTCGGCCTTACCAGCGCCCCACGGGTGTTCACGAAAGTGATGGCGGTGGTCGTATCTCATCTGCGCCGATTAGGGGTTCCCCTATCTCGACGATTGGTTGTTGAAGGCGGGCTCGCCCCAGACAGTCGTCTCCCACCTCCAGACTACGGCTGACCTCCTGCATTAGCTGGGGTTCTCCATCAAGGTGCTGAAGTCACACCTGTGCCCCTCTCAGAAGCTCCTTTTCATCGGAGTTGTTCTGCACAGTTTCGGATTTATCCTCCCAAACAGCGGATTCGGGATATTCAGGCTCTGATTCCGATCTTTCAGCCTTTATCCTGAGTTTCGTCAGGTTGATGCTGCGGCTCCTGGTGCTGATGGCCTCCTGCATCCTTCTGGTGTATCACGCCAGGTGGCGGATGCGGGCTCTGCAGTGGGACCTGAAGTTTCAGTGGGCATAGCATCAGGGCAACCTGTCCGACCACGTCCGGATCTTGGAGGGCACTGCAAGACAGTTGCATGGTGGCTCATGAACCGCGATTGGGTCAGCAGCAGATCTCTCTCCCTACCCCAACCGGAGCACGTAGTGGTGACGGATGCGTCCCTCCTGGGATGGGGGGGCCACATGGGAGAGAGGGAGATCAGAGGCCTCTGGTCTCCAGCGGAGTCCCGGCTCCACATCAACTTTCTGGAGCTGCGGGCGATCCTGCTTGCACTGAAGGCATTCCTTCCCTCTGTCCGGGGAAGTGTGGTGCAGATGTTCACGGACAACACCACCGCCATGTGGTACTGCACCAAACAGGGTGGGGTGGGGTCGCGGACCCTTTGTCAGGAGGCTCTGCGCCTCTGGCAGTGGCTGGAGCAACAGGGCGTCACCCTAGCGGTTCAACACCTGGCAGGTTCCCTGAACGCCAGTGCAGACGAACTCAACCGCCGGTGCATGATGGATCACGAATGGCGTCTGAACTCGGACGTGGCGCAAGGCCTCTTTCAGCAGTGGGGAGAGCCTTGGTTAGATCTATTGGCCACCGAAGAGAACGCACAATGTCATCAGTTCTGCGCGTTGGAATTTCCAAGGCGGCGCTCGCTCGGAGTCGCTTTTAGTCGCGTGTGGAGCTGCGGTCTGTTGTACGCCTTTCCGCCTATACCACTTCTGCCCAGAGTGCTGAAGAACATCAGGCACGACCGGCCCAAGTCATCCTCGTGGCTCCAGACTGGGTACGAAGATACTGGTATCCCGAGCTACTCAGCATGTCAGTCGATCCTGCGATTTGTCTGCCTCTTCAGGAGGACCTTCTGTCGCAGCAGCAGGGGACGGTCCTCCACCCGAACCTGTCCAGCCTCCACCTCCATGCGTGGAGATTGAGCGGCGGCAGTTGAGGCCATTTGACTAGCCTCCTGAAGTCTGTGATGTGATTCTGGCAGCCAGGCGTCCCTCCACAAAATCGGTATACGCCTGCAGGTGGAACAAATTTGTGACATGGTGCACAGCAAAGGCTGTGGATCCACTCTCTGCCCCCCTTTCAGAGATTCTTCTCTTCCTTCGGTCTCTTGCTCAGCAGGGCTCTGCTTTGGGCACTCTTAAGGGCTACCTCTCTGCCATTTCTGCCTTCTTGAGGCTTCCTGATCAGCCTTCTCTTTTCAAGTCCCCTGTTGGAAATAGATTCTTGAAAGGCATCACGCACATGTTTCCTCCTGTTCCTTTCGTGATGCCTCAGTGGGACTTGAACCTGGTTCTCTTTTTTTTTTTTTTTTTTTTTGGTATTCCTCATATACCATAATCGGAAGTCTTGATGGGAAACTGGCAACCTCAACGCATTTGGTCATCCTGATCCTGCCCTGGTTTTTGTCGGCCAATAGCGAAGTGGTAGGCCTGATCCCTCAAGCAGCCACTGCTTTCCCTGCTCTACTCCATTTCACACTCTAGTTGGCGCCCCGTGCTACTTTGAAGTAAAGGGAACCAGCAAGGCCCCAGATAAATCATTGGAAAACCAATCATCCGTCTTGCCATGTCACAAGGGCCGCCCAGATCTTAACCAAACTTGTGGGATCGCATGCCATGTCAGATTTGCTGGTAAGGATAATATGCCTCAGACAGTTCGGAAAGGTGGGGGGGTTGGGTCCTTCCAGGCTCTACAAATTTCGCGCCTTGCAAGGAGCATAACATAGAATACAAATTTTAAATTGTAATCTATGCACAGACCAGATAGTATGGTACTTGTATTTACCACCAGGGGCAGTTGAAGGGCGTATTCCAAAAAGTCTCGAATTTTTGTCCAGTAGCCCTTTATTTCTGGGCAGTCAGCGAACATATGGACATCGTCCGCATTGGGGTACCTACATCTCGGACAATGGTATTCTGAGTTGGTGATTTTAGCCAATTTTTTCGGGGTTATATAAACCCTATATATGGTGTACAAATGATTTCTTTTTAGCGTTGCAGGCTTGACTACTGATTGCAGGATGGTAAAAGAATCAAACCACAAGTCCTTGAGGTTTCTACTACTCGGAATTGCGATGTTGCTCCAAATTTTTTGTATCTCTGGCTCTGTCACATCCTCACCCTCAAGCATAGCTGAATACCAGTATGCGATTTGACTCTTCCACCTTCCACGCCTGGTCACTGCATCAAATTTCGGATTCGGATTATTGTTGACTTGAATTCTGGTTGACCACCATCCTGATAGTTGATAATATTTAAATCTGGTGAGTGTTCCCCAGTCAGATTGGAGAACACTTCCCGGCTTAAAAGCTGTGCATCTTCCTGTAGGTCCCCCCAATATTCTAGCCCTGCCAACCTCAATGGCCGGGATAATTGATCGTCAAGGCAAGCTGGGGTCCCTGGGGAATCCCATATCGGGCCTGCATTGCATAGTATGGGATATTGAGCCTTTTCCTAACATATGCCCAATTTCTTAGGGCTGTCCCCAGAATCTTAAGTCTCACTTTAAAAAAAAATGTTGGATCCCCACACTTAAAGAGAATAAAGTCTTGTCCCTGTGGGATGTCCTGCAATAGTGCTGAAAATAGTAGTCCCAAAGAAGATTGATCGATTTCACCAGCGAATAATCTGAAGTTTTTAAAATGAAATGCAAGGCAATAGATGAATAGATCCGGAAATGCCAGCCCTTCTGTTCTTAAACTCCTCCTGAGTTTTTTCCAGGTAATTCGTGGAGCTTTCGAGTTCCAGATAAAGGATCCTAGTTTCCCTTGTAACTTTTTAATTGCCAATATGGGGAAAAATAAAGGTATGGAATTAAACAGGAACGTGATCTTCGGAAGGATAATCATCTTAATTAACTTGACTCTTCCAAATATATTTAAAGGAAGAGATGACCATCGGTGAAGTAGGGTACAGACATATTTAATGACTCTGTCTAGATTAATGTTTGGCACCTCCTCGATCTTTTTAGCCAGATGTACCCCCAGATACCTCATTCTTGTCTTAGAACCTGCTTTCACTACCTCTTCGTTCCATTCCATAATCTCTGTCTTGTCTTTATTAACTGTATAACCAGAAATTTCTCCGAAGGTTTCTGCTAGATGTATTAATCTAGGTAGCGCTTCTGCTGGGTTTGAGGTATACATTAATAAATCACCGGCATATAACACAAATTTCAATTCTAAATTAAAGATCTTAAATGGCTTAATTAAGGGGTCAGACCTAAGAAAACACACAAAGGGCTCGATATATAGGTTAAACAAAAGAGGCGACAGGGGGCAACCCTGCCTGGTTCCACGGGCAATGGGTATCTGATCGGTAAGAAACCCGTTTACTAAAATTTTAACACATGGTGCACTATATAGAGATTTAATAGCTGTTATAAAGTTATTTGGGAGACCAAAGCTAGCCAGAGCTGTCCATAAATATAACCAATCTACCTGATCGAATGCCTTGGCAGCGTCAACCACTACCAAGGTCAAAGGCAATTTTTTCTCCACAGCAACGTCTATTGCAGCCATAACTTGAAAAGTTAACTCATTGAGTTGTCTGTCCGGGATAAAGCCCCTCTGATCGCAGTGGACAATAGTTTTAACTACCCTGGCCAATCTTGTCGCTAGTACACCTGCGAAGATTTTGTAGTCCACATTTAATAATGAAATCGGTCTGTAGTACTCGATCCTTTCTGGATCTTTGTTCGGCTTCAGTATTAAAGTGACATTTGCTTCCGACCACGACTTTTGGGCCTGCTCTCCCTGTAGAAAAATTCCACTAAACAATAACGTTAAATCGGAAATTATTTGTTCTAATACAATCCTGTACAGCTCCACAGGAAGGCCATCAGGACCTGCTGCTTTTCCACTGGCCATTTTCAAGATTTGAGCTCTTACCTCGCCTTCTCTAATCTCAGAGCTGTGAAAGGATCTATCGTCTTCTGACAGACTGGGAAGCTGTATCTTATCTAACCAGTTTTCCACCCGTTGTCTACTGGAGCATGAGTTATCTTTATACAGGTTTTGCGTGTAGGCCTTGACCTCCTCTCTAATAATTTTGTCGTTGTAGGAGAGTGGGGTCTGCAATCCCATGGCCACCCCAGATTTTTGCTTTTTGCTTCACTGGTTTACGACTTTCCCTGCCTGTGGGCCTGCTAATCAGACCCACAGCCTAGCTGTTCTCTCTCTAAATTACAACCATGTACCTTAGGTGCATTTTACCAATTGGAACTGGGCCACCTTATCAGTCCCTGTACAGCATACATTAGGTATCCAGGGCATAGGTGTACCCAGGGCCTACCAGGGGCTGCAGCATGCATTATGCCACCCCTGGCTGGCCATCCAAATCTGACACAACTGGCTGCACGACAGCTGGGGCAAGGTGGTGTAATCACCCTTTGCTTTAGATATAGTATACCTATATCTAACCCTAAAATGGACACATATATTACTATCAGTCACTCCTATGGCAGGCCTTATCAATCCTGAAGGCAGAGTGCTTGGAATTATGTGAGATGGTGCTCTGGCATGAGCCGAGCCTGTTTGCAGCTTGCGGAACCAAGTCCAAATAGCTGTTCCATGATAACGCTATACCATATACTCTTAAGTGCATTATAATCCTCGCGGTTAATTGCTAACTTTGGTATAGCATTATCAAAACATGTTGAGTAAGGTGTCATACGAATTGGAATACTAACCCCTCGCCAATTCTGGCGACGGGGTTAGCATTCCACCCTTCTAGAGGGACACGACATGTATGTAACTGTGAACCCCGGTTAAAGTCAGACACAGCCTCAGCTCCACAAAATGGATGCTGCCACCGAGACACAAGTCTGCCCTCCTGCTGCTGGGAGTCCTTCCAGCAACGGAGGCCTGGACAAAGGGTTTCCTGTCAGGGGCGGTGCTAGCACCATCCCAGACAGGATTTTGTGTATCCCAGGTAGGCAGGGCTGAAAGGAAGGTGACTGCAAGTGGCACCCCGGTGCTCACTGTGCATATGCCGGCTCAAACCAGTTCCTAGGGCACACCAGCCCCTGAGCTGGGGAGAGACCGGACAAAGGAGAGGGGTGTAACCACCCCCCTCCTGGTCCCACCCATAGGGCAGGACCTAGTCGCGTGCCAGCCCCTTTTCTCTGGATAAAGGTAGGAGCAGGCCCCCTTCCCAAATTAGATCATTCTGAATCTTGAAACTACTTTCCACGAAAGGAACTCTTGACTCTTCTGAAGACTCTCCCTTGTGGCTAAGGAGTAGCCACCCTGCACCAGCAGGCACCATCGAAGCTCCTGCGGTTTGCTGTAAGTCCATCCTCCGGATCAAGACTGCCCAGCTCGACGAGACCCGGATTCCCTGCCATCTCTGACCTCTACCTACATCATCCAGCCCAGCTGAAATTCGTGGGTGTGACGAGACCCGTGGGACCGGCCATCTTCAAGACCTGCACGACGCTTCTCCAGCACGACCCCGGAGAGACCCTCGAGTAAGTGCACTGGGGTTTGAGAATCCCTAACCCTAAGCAGCTCCAGCACCGAAGTCCAGCCTCCCAGCATCCACGAGATCTGCGTGGGGCCCAGCTGCTCACCGCGTTGTCCAGGTCACTTGCCCGTTGGCTAGTGACCCTCCAGATGACGTACCACGACGATTTCACCGCTGGTCTGGTTGCTCCAGACTGGCCCTTGCTCCCTTCCAAGAGAGGAGCACCCCGGACCCTCCTGGTCCACTCCAGACGCCATCTGGACTCCACCGCGTGGGCTTGCCTTTGCCAAGGTCCAGCATCGCCGACAGCCGACAGCCTCGTGGGACAGCTCGCACCTCCAGCCTGGACGCCGACAACGCCTCCTAGCCCCTGTGACTGCAGAGTCCAGCGTCGCCCACTCACCTGGTCGAGGTGACTTCATCCGGTGCCATCCTGGTGCCCACCTAATCACTGGCTAGTGATTAAGAACTGAGTCCCCTCTGCTTTCAGATCATCTCCATCATCGATCCAGGCTTGGATCCCTCCGAACATCTTCACTGGTCGCCTGCCAGCAACTTCTTCTTTCAGGCTCCATAGACTGTAACGAGGATTCCCGACGTCTTTTGAACCCATGCAGCCGCAGCCCCTGGGCTAGGTAACCCGAGCATTTCGGTGCTCCAACGTAGGTTCACTATCTAAGTGTCCAGATCCTTTTTCGTTTTCAGTCTACCTAGTCGGATTCGTCCGGAAACAGTAACTTTAGAAACGCTAGCACCCATAGACTTCTTCCCGCATCCCGCGTTAGAGTGCACACTCTGCACACGATCTCCCTAGGCCTCCTGCTCGTAATCTTAATGTTCAGTAGTGTAGTCCTAGCGATCCTGAAGCCTCTGGATCTTGTTACTTACCTGCTAGCATTTCGCATTCCACTTTTTGTGCATATGGTTTTTCGTGCCCCTCGGGCCTTTGTGTAAATTGTGCAACTTAAAGTATTTTCGTAAGAGTTTTGTATTGTGCTTAGCTCCCTGACTCATAAAGAGTTCAGGGTAGACTTGTTATAAATAAATATCCTTTATTTTCATAACAACTTGTGTGGTGTCCTTTCACTTGGTGTTCAAGGGGTATCTGTGATGGTAAAACAGCTGGCTTAACACACCCTCTAGAGTTTAGCCTGAAGACTGCTCGTGTCCATGCTACTAGGATAGCTGGTCTAAAAGGTTGACTTACAACCAATCATCAATAAGGGTTGTTTGGTATGATACACAGTGATCACTAGAATAGTGAGCACTATATATCAGGCCAACTTCTCACAGTCGTCATGCGTGATTACCCCAGTACTAGCTCGGAATAAACTACTAATCTGGTTCCTGGTTCTGTCCGCTCGGGATTTCCATGCGAGTAGGCGACCACACTTCTCTCCATACGAAAAATGTTGGAGCCTGCTCACGTCCCATCTGTCTTTTAAGTTTTTGTCTAGATCTGCTTGGTACTCAGCCCGTAAGATATCCAGTTCTTTTTGTAAATTGGGCCTAGTATCTGGCTCGTCTGTTGACGCTCTCTGAAGTTCCTGTTCTTTTAATTTAAGCTTCAGAAGGCGTTCTTTTTTCTTTTCCCTTGTCAATTTATTTCTCTTGATCGTCAGGGCACTCAGCGAGCCTCTAATAAAGGCCTTGAATGTTTCCCATATTATCTGCTTACTTGTTGAGCCATTGTTGAGCCTAAAGAACTCCTCAGTCTGTGTTGCTAGATACAGCCTGACCCCTTCTTGTAGTAAAAGTGCTCTATCAAGAGTCCACCTTCTCTGCTGTACCTTTTGTTTAAATTGAATTACAACCTCAACTGTTGAATGATCAGACAGGATAGCCGGTAAATAAGATATGGAGTCGACTGCTGAAAAAAGTGCTTTATCCAATAAAAAAAAAAATCAATTCTAGAATGATGGCCGTATCTTCTGCAATAAAAAGAATAGTCCCTTTTCCCTTCGTTTTATGCTCTCCAAATATCTATAAGGTTAATATCCCTCATGACGTTCTTAAGCTCCAATCATGATTTTTGGGGAGGTGTAAATCTTACCCTGGAAGTGCGGTCTAATACTTCATCAAAAATCAGATTAAAATCACCCCCAAGTATTACTGGTCCGACAGTCTCCAATAAGCTGGTTTTAAGTTTCATAAGGGACCCCGGAGCATCTTGATTGGGCCCATAATAAACTGCGCATACAAAGGGGGTCTGACCAGCTATTAGAGATGCCACCAGCCATCTCCCAGAATGATCTGTC
This sequence comes from Lissotriton helveticus, assembly GCF_964261635.1. Taxonomy (NCBI): domain Eukaryota; kingdom Metazoa; phylum Chordata; class Amphibia; order Caudata; family Salamandridae; genus Lissotriton; species Lissotriton helveticus. The sequence goes on along the minus strand of NC_136063.1, from coordinate 833,490,191 downwards.
TCAAACTTTACTAGCCTAATCCCGGCATTTGATCTAATTAGTATTGCCACCCCTCTTGTGTTGCCGCTTTGCTCTGAGCAGAGAATATCCTGAATCCACCCTCATTTTTTAAATGCGGACTTGCATTCTCGTATCTCTAGATGAGTCTCCTCAAGCAGGCAAACATGTGCTCCTGAGTTATACAAATAATCATTTACCCTGTGTATCTTCCTCCTGTCCCTTAAACCATTTGCGTTCCAGCTGATAATTTTAAATTTGCATGTCATGTTGGCCATGTGGATCGTCTTTTAAAAAGGTTCGCTGTCCAGCTCCTATCTAAAATACCTTGCATCTTCATTTGTACATGAGGAATATTTTTTCCCTTCTTTACCCCTACCACCCAACTAACTGCCCACCTCCCATGAGGAACCCCCCCCCCCCATACCTGTTTTGGCGATCTTGTCGCCGGTTGAGAGCCCTCTGATGTCTGACCGGGACTTCCCCTCAAATAAACGGAGAGTAGGCACCAAACTGTGAACTCTAATACCTTATCCTTTGTTAATTAAATAAGTTTACGTTATTATACATATCATTTCTTTTACCCACTTTTTTTAGTGTATAATTATAGTGTGTATATATATATATATATAGTGTATAATTATTTTTTTTCTTTTTCCCCTCTTTTAGATGTGCACCCGTTTAACACGTTTTACTCTCTCTTCTTTTTTTTTTTTTTTTACTTTATTCACTAGCTATATCCTGACCATTCACCCTTCCCCCCTAGTGATTACTGTCTGTGCTTGGGGAACATTTGTGTTATTTTCTAGGGTCAATGTATCAAAATATATCAAAATATATCTATACATCTATCAAAGCATTATGGTGTCGAGGTGTGAAGAGGACTAACAAGGCTGTAGTAGGAGCTCTCTCGCATTAAAGTTAGAAAGGTATCCACCTCTTGGGGTGATAAAAAATTATGTGTTTTATTCCTCCACACCACTTTTAAAAAGGCTGGAAATCTCATCTGAACCTGCGCGCCCATACTTCTCAAATCTGACATCCTCTTCCCCAATTCCCATTGTCGCTGTGCTGTTACCTTCCCCACATCTGAGCGGATAAGATACTTAGCTGAATCAATTTGAAGTGTTGTGTCTGACAGGGCTCTTCTCAGAATTAACTCCTTTGTGCTGTATGTGAGGAAGTTTACCAGAATCTTCCTAGGGGCTTTTCTCTCAGCATGAAGTCTGAAGGGGTCTCTATGCGCCCTCTGGATCTCTGACTCTAAATCTATGTCAGGTCTATCTTTGAGGACTCCCTCTCTGAGAAGTTTACATATAAATGTCTTGATGTCTCCATTCTCTATCCCCTCCGGGATTTTTAAGAATTTCAGGTTATTTCTCCTGGAGTGAATTTCCAGCCTCTCGATATCCATCTGGAGAGTCCTGTTCTGGGTTCTGAGAGTCTCTATGTCTCTATCATGCCTTTTAGTAGCCCCTGTTAGTAAAGTAACTTTCTCCTGCATGATACCAGTACGTTTACAGACGTCATCCAACTTAGCCTCCAAGTTAGAGCACTGTTCCTGGATACTTCTTTGATTCGCCTCCGAAATTTCGAATTTGGATAGTAGATCACCTCTCAAGTTATAAAGGAATGACTCAACCTGGGAAAATCCTCCATCTAGGGCAGCCGACACTACCTTACCTCCTATGACACTCCCGCCCGCCTGTGCCTTAGTAGCCGCCACCTCCTCTGAAGTAGAGACTAAAGTAGGCAAGCCCTGAGCTGCTTGTAGGGGGTTTTGACTAAGTAGGCCTTCTTCAGGCCGCACTTGCTCCTCTACATCAACTAAGAGCGTGTATCTGTTCTCCAAGATCACTGGTTGTGGCCCAGTGGTCCGTACTTCTGATTGCTTGTCTGGAATTACTTTAGTAGAGTTGGAACTGGGAGTAGAGGATAGTGTAGAGGATGGTGTGGGAGGTTCCCCCCCTTAGGGTCTGCAACCTGCTCCATGATGTTAAAGTACGTTCTTATAGAGGGTGTAGGTTTCGGCTGGAATATACAAGTTTTAGGTGATTTCCGCTTCTTGGGCTCCCCTGCTCTAACAATTTTGTCCTTTTTTTCCCTTCTTCCCCCCCTTTGGGGTAAGTGGTGTTACCTTTGTCACAGGGTTGCTCAGATATCCAGTACCGGGCCTCTGTAGCTCAAAATTTGATCTAACTTGGTATCTATTTCTGGCAGGTGCGACATATGCTACCGACTAGCCAGGGGGTGTGGAAGCTGATGTCTCGTCTCTCCCCCCTTCACATCCTCCCCGAGGGGCTGCAGGTACAGCAATTACTTCCACACCAGCTCGGGGGTGTGTAGATTTTAATTGAGTTGGTAAAGATGTTATACCTAGGTCCATTCCCTCGTACTGCACTGTATTAGAAAGAATATGGTCAATATCAGAAATACCTGCGCCAAGCACCCTCCGAAGAAAAATGCTTAACCCCTGTAGGAAGGTGGATATCTGACTATGGTTGTCCCCAACCTTTTTTGCCTGGTGTTTTGCTGGTTTTTGACTTAGTTGGCCTGGGATCCTGCTATTCAGGACCCCAGGCTTCCTGCTCTCTCTGTTAAAATGGACTCCATGTACCTTAGGTGCATTTACCAATTGGTACTGGGCCACCTTATCAGTCCCTGTACCCAGGGCATAGGTTTACCCAGGGCCTACTAGGGGCTGAAGCATGTATTATGCCACCCCTGGCTGGCCATCTAAATATGACACAACTGGCTGCATGACAGCTGGGGCAAGGTGGTGTAAACACCCTTTGCTGTAGATATAGTATACCTATATCTAAACCTAAAATGGACACATATCCTCCTATCAGTCACTCCTATGGAAGGCCTTATCAATCCTGAAGGCAGAGTGCTTGGAAATATGTGAGATGGTGCTCTGGCATGAGCTGAGCCCGTTTGCAGCTTGCGGAACCAAGTCCTTATAGCTGTTCCATGATAACGCTATACCATATACCCTTAAGTGCATTATAATCCTCGCGGTTAAATGCTAACTCTGGTATAACATTATCAAAACATGTCGAGTAAGGTGTCATACGAATTGGAATACTACCCCCTCGCCAATTCTGGCGACGGGGGTAGCATTCCACCCTGCTAGAGGGACACGACATGTATGTAACTGAGAACCCTGGTTAAAGTTAACTCGAGCCTTGGCATCACAAAATGGATGCTGCCACCACAGACACAAGTCTGACCTCCTGCTGCTGGGAGTCCTTCCAGCGAGGACGGCTTGGACAAAGGGTTTCCTGCCTTGGGAGGTGCTAGCACCACCCCAGACAGGACTTTGTGTATTGGGGAGGATAGGCCTGAAAGGAATGAGACATGCCTGGGGCACACAAGGTGCCCTGTGCATACACCGGTTCAAACCAGTTGCTGGGGCATCCCAGCCCCAGCTCTGGCGGGAAACCGGACAAAGGATAGGGGGTGTAACCACCCCCCTTCCTGGTCCCACCCAGGGAAGGGACCTAGTCAGTAGTGCAGCCCCCTTTAGGAGAATAAAGGTAGGAGCTGGTCCCATTCCAAATTAGATTATCCTGAACTATTCAACAAGAAGAAACTCTGGCCTTCGACGTTCTGCTCCACAGAAGACTGAAGAATCTCCCTTGTGGACAAGGAGTGTCCACCCTGCAACTGCAGGCACCATCAAGCGTCCAGCGGCTTCACTTTGTCGTCTTCCCTCGAGGATCCAGACTTCAGAGCCTGACGAGACCCTGATTCCCAGACCTCTACGACCTCAACCTACATCTACAGCAAAGCTTAGACCCGTGGGTGCGACGAGACACGTGGGACCGGCCATCTTGAACGAACCTGCACTTCGCTTCCAGCACGACTCCCGAGGTAAACTCGACCAAGTGCTTTGGGGACTGAGAAGCCTCAGCCCCGAGCAGCCCCTGCACCGAAGATCAGCCCTCCAGCATCCACGAGATCTGCGTGGGGCCCTTCTGCTTTGTTGCTGCTCGACGCGTTGTCTGGTCACTTGCCGGCTGGCTAGTGGCCTCCCAGACGACGAACCTTTGAATTTTCACTGCTGGTCTGGTTGCTCCAGACTGGCCCTTGCTCCCTTGCAAAAGAGGGGCACCCCAGACGCTCCTAGTCCGCGCCAGACGCTTTCTTCACTCACCGCGTGGGTTGCCTTTGCCAAGGCCTGTTGAGTCCCAGCCCGGATCCGACACCGCCGACAGCGAGAGCCTGCGTGGGACAGCTCGTGCCTCCATCCTGGTCGTCGAAGACACCTCCTGGTCCACGTGGCTGCAGAGTCAAGCGTCCACTCTTCACCTGATCGCGACGTCGACATCTGGTTCCTTCCTGGTTCCACTCCAGTCACTGGCTAGTGACTGTGATCATTGTCCCCTCTGCTTTCAGGTCTCCTTCTTCAACAATCCACCCTTGGATTGCACCGGATATCTTCCTCCTGGTCGCCTGCAGCATCTTTTCTTTCAGGCTCCATAGACTTCGACGCGAGAACCCGACGCACTTTGACACCTGTGCACCCGCAGTCCGTTGGTGAGGTAACAAGAGCATTTCGGTGCTCAAGGGTAGTTTAACTGTCCTAGTGTCCAGTTCCACAGTCGTTGTTGTCCTATCTAGTCAGGATTGTCCGTACTCACCTTTAACTTGAACTGTACTGTCCATAGACGTTGTTACGCATCTCGCGTGTGAGTTCACACTCTGCACACGCGTTCCGTGGGCCTCCTATTACTTACCTGAAGTTAGTGTAGCGTGGTCCCATCGATCCTACAGCCTCTGGACACCTCCATTCCTTTTATCGACTCTCACATTCCACTTACTTAGTATATGGTTTGTCGTGCCCCTAGGGCACCATTGTAATTTTGTGCAACTTGTAGTGTTTTTCGTAAGAGATTGTCATGTGCTTAGCCCTCTGACCTCATAAAGAGTTCAGAGGTGTTGTTATTAATAAATATACTGTTTATTTTCATAACAACCTGTGTGGTGTCCTTTCACTTGGTATTCAAGGGGTTATATTGTGGTAAAACAGCTGGCTTCACATGCCAAAAGAGTTTAGCCTAAGACTGCTTTGTCCATGCTACCATTAGGATAGCTGGTCTATAAGGTTGACTTATAACCAATCACCATAAGGGTTGTTTGGACTGATACAAGGTGATCACTAGAACTAGTGAGCATCATATATCAGGCCAACTTCTCACAACCCCCACCTGATCGTCGGTGTGTACAGTACCTCCCGCAGCTCGTTGCTTGACACCCCCCACTCCCTTGACTGACCGTGTAACGTTGCTGTGGATCTGGCTAAGAGGTGAGCAGAGACTGATCCTGGCGAGTATCCACCTCGACCTCAGCCATACGCTTGCTCAGCCTCCTCGCGGAAGCTCCTGCCCCTGCTTTCCTTCGGGACTCTCTGCTCCCACCTCGTCGCGCGCAGAAGTTGGAAGAAACGCCACTCCCATCTGGTGTACACTCCGCACTGCTCCGTTCCGGGTCTCTGTAGCTTCTTCAGGGTCCTAGCGCTAAGTGGGCGCTAGGCAGACGCGGGTCGAGCTCCACACACCATAATAGAAGTATCCAAAAAGAAAAGTAAGAATAAAGAAAATCAAATTAGCTTGAGATCGCTAAATGCGGTGCGGTCTTATACTTTCTGCTCACCGTTTGGTAGCCGTTATTTCTGCCTACAGCATGGGGAAATCCACCTCAGCCCGGAGCTCTCGCAGCAGACGTCAGCCTGCCGCCATGTTCCTCCTCCCCCAACCACATTTTCTTGAACCTGGTTCTCACCTATTTGATGTGTGCTCCTTTCGAGCCAATTCACAATTGCCCTCTTCGTGTCCTGACTCTCAAGACTGCATTCCTGGTTGCCATCACCTCTGCCAGGAGAGTGAGTGAGCTCCAGGCTCTATCTTCTAAGCCTCCTTTCCTTTCTGTCCATCTGGACAAAGTTGTCTTGAAAACTCGTCCTTCTTTCCTGCCCAAAGTGGTTACAGCCTTTCATATCGGGCAGTCCATCACCTTTCTGCCTCCACATCCCTTGAAGGAGGAAGAGAGGCTCCACCGTCTGGACCCAAAATGTGCGCTCTCCTTTTATCTAGACCGCACACGCCAGTTCCGTGTGGACGACCAGCTCTTTGTTGGTTACGTGGGTGCGAAGAAGGGACGGGCGGTACACAAGCGGACCATCTCTCGGTGGGTCGTATTGTGGTAAATAAATAAATAATACCTCTCTTTTTTGAATGTATAAATGAGTAACAGATAGCTCAATAAATAAGAGTCAAGATTCGAGGTAGTAGGAGTTTTGCAGGTTTATTACAGCATAAAGGATAGGAACAGGACAACCTGCATAGGAATAGAATGGCAGGGCCCAGCAGCTGCTGGGGCTGGATCTGGGATGAGCGCGCCAGGAAGGATAACTTTTTAATAACAGTACATGAGCATATATACATAACGCAAACACATAGCATTACATCGCAATAGGCGTAGCAGTGGGAGGAGCAATAGGCGTGACACGTATCAGTCGCGAAAGATAAGGGTGAAAGTAGGTGTAACAGAGGCGTATACATAGACATGTGATGCAGACGTAACAGAATATGTCATGAATGGGGCGGAAACATGGAGGGGGCTACCTAAGGAGCCGGGACCTCTGACCTGATGGTGCGCGCAAGCTGGCAATGACGTATCACTAGGAGAAGCTGGGGGCTTCGAACTCTGTGCTAGGAGCAGAGACTGAAGTCTGGAGAGTCAGGGCGACATGTACCTAAGCAGTATCTAGTATCTGGTGTTTAGAGAACATGTTGATATAAACTAGAAGTCAGGAGGGGAAAGGCTAACTTGATTCTAAGACTGGAGCTTGCATTATTCTACATGTAGTGCGTGATGAAGAATATTAAATGATCATTAATACAGTATTTCTCTTACATGGAGACGTAAGGGCTAGACAATGACGGAAACTATTGATGCGATTCAGTAGCTTTAGGAATGCAGAGAAGGAGGGCTGGACTGATAGCTGGAATCATAACATACTCTTGGCAGACTCAGAGGCAGAGCCAAGCTGAGCCGGGCACTGCGAGGCAGGAAGTAAGTGAAGGGTCGAGGATACAGGTGGGGGCTGTATCGCTCCTCAGCGAGGGCTCAGGAGACAGGAGCTGAAAACTGGTGTCCGGGCCCTTTTGAGGCCTAGAAACGGGAACTTTACAATGGAATAACGTGCACACTGAGAAACGTGGCAACGTAGCTTTACATAGGCCTGATATTCGTAGTATTCACGAGAACTGGGAACTGACATACTAGAGGTGGACACAACTGTAATTGCGTCATTAATCGAACATGGGGAATAACATATGCATATTAATCATGCACAGATAACATATGATGGAGGACTCGTAGGGACACAGAACATGGCAAAATTTACTTTTCCACATTCCCTCCTTGTCACTACGTTTCCATCAGGAAACATCAATATTCATGATACCATCTATTATTTCATACAGTATCATTTGCTCGTCACGAATTGTCTGGGAACGTGTTTTAGAACGGGGCTTGGGACTAGGAATACAAGAGGTAGCACAAATGCCGCAAATCGCAGGGCCACATTGTATACAGAGGCAGCAGCTAAATATGATCGCTACTGCAATACCTAGAAAAGACAAGACTTTCCATCCCCAAGCGGAAATTATATCCCAGAACCAACCGGACCATGTCCAGGTGCCTGGATCTTGGTGTAACAGATGGGCAATTTTATGGAGTCTGGTTATAGCTGAATAAACAGACAGCGCGTTATTTGGAATGAAAATGCAGCAACTAGATCCGATGACTCTACAGGCCCCGCCCCTATCGGCCAGTATGATGTCAAGGACGAGACGATTCTGTAAAACGACAAATCTCATAGCAGATTGCTCTTCGGTTAAGTTACCTAGAGCAGAGGCAGTCTCATTGACTACAGCTTCAAGGGTTCTTGTTAACCTACGGATTAGCTTACTATTCTGGATAGGTCCTATAAAGAAGAAGAAACCTCTATTGAAATCTGTATACTGTTCTAGAGCAGTTTCAGTATAATCGACAATTGGGGACTCGATCTCCCTTCTATGTCTAATGTGTACTAGATGTGTGTTTCTATGATAATCAGGTGGGGCTAGGAAAACTGGTGGCAGTAGGAAGGCAATGTAACAGGTTCCCTCCCAATCGAGGGGCAGACGAACATATGCGGTCTGACCACAAATAAAATAAGAATGACGTGAAGCTTTGAAAATAGATTTCCCACTGTCACTATACTTGACAATAGTAGTACAATCACTATGTCCTACATGTACGGAACCATTATTTCGGACACATAATTCGCCTTTGACTGGTAGTACTGAAATAGCAGGTAAATCTGGAGTAGAATCAGACTGAACATTCAAGACCATGAAATTCGAAGAATAATTACCTAAATTATACACTTCATTTTCTAGATCTAACCCGGTTCTGTGGGGGAGACCTTGCTTGTCTGGAAAACATGTACTGTTAAGAAAAGACATATCTGTTGAGGATGACGTTAACGTGGACCATGCTCCACACGAACCATTATGTGAAAAAGGATAAGGAAAGAGTGGCAGAACTCCCTTCGGTGTCTGGAAAGGGGGGAGTCGACCACACACCCAACAATTAGTGGCATTGCTGGTCTGGTGTGAATAATGTAACATGCGGATGAAAGAATTATTTCGCATAGCGAGGCGGTAAGAGAGTTCATGAGGAGGCAGATCACTAAACGTGTGCTCTACTGTAACATTAGAAGACGTATTTACATGAGAAACTGGAAAATACAGGTAAAACGCATAACTGGTGCAGGAAATCATAATACTGAGAAATAATATGAAACATAGAAAAACGATACATCGGATTGAGTTTTGACTAACTCTCTCACTATGGGGGTCTATTTTATACATGTCAGAAACAGTCTAACCGTTTCACCTAGGGGAGGACTTAGACAATCAAACTGGCTGACTTATTTTACTAGACCTTAACTTGAGTTTATACTCCTGTTGCGGAGTTTTCTCTAACTGGGAAGGGTTCGTAGCAATGTCTTTTGCGGGACAGTCCTTAAAAATAATACTTTGGCAGTCCTTTGAATCCTGGGAAATGTTCTTTGAGACTGGTTTCAGTCCATAAAACTTCTTTATGTGCGAAAGGTGCACCCAGCCTTTGCGACCCTCCAACTTCACGGCTGTACGGGTGGCGAGGAGGACCTGTCGGGGCTCCTTCCAGCGAGGCTCCAGCGGACTTGAGCGGTCAAAATTCCGGACAAGGACCATGGATCCTGGAACGATTTCATGCGGTGCCACCTCGGTGTTGTCTGGAAATGCGGCGGCAACCTGTGAACGACAAGAGTTGAGGGCAGACATCAAGGAAGCTAGGTAATCTGTCAGCATATTACTTGAAACATCGGTAATACTTCGGGGTCTGGGTGTACCCCACATGTTAGGGGGGCGGCCGAAAACGACCTCATACGGGGACAGACCTGATCTGGAATGTGCGACCATGCGCATATAGAACAAGGCAACTGGCAGAGCTACTAGCCAGTCCACACCTTTCTCTTTACATACTTTGGCAATGCGGATTTTCAGGGTCTGGTTATGTCTCTCTACGAGACCTGCTGCTTCAGGATGGCGTACACAATGGAACTTCCACTGGTACCCTAACAAAAGGGAAACATGCTTCATTAACTCTGAGGAGAATGGCTGGCCGTTATCAGAATATTCGACTCTAGGGAGTCCATAACGGGGGAAGAACTCACGAACCAACTGCTTGGCAGTGGTCGCGGCTGTGTAATCTGGGACTGGATATGCTTCTGTCCACCTGGACAAAGCGCATACAACTACAAGGACATACTTGAAACCTCGACATCGCTCCATCTGAATATAATCCATCTGGAGGACTTCAAAAGGGTGGTCAGGAGGTTGGAATCCACCTTGTTCCACCGGGACACTTTTACCTGGATTAAACTGACAACATATCATACAGTTACGGACTTTCTGCTTGGCGGCAGCTCGTAAATGCTTGTTGAACCAAAGGTTCTGGATACTGTCTAACATAGCTTTTTCTCCTAAATGTGCTGGACTATGTGCGGTATTAATAATGACTTGAACCATAGAGTCGGGGAGAAACCAAGTGGCTTTTCCTTTCGTTAACCATCCCTGATCTGTCTGGACCCCTCCTTGTTCGGACCATTTCTTGATTTCTTCGGGAGTAGCATGTAACTGGATATCTATGACATCTTGAGTAGGGTCCTTAACTGTCATACATGTAGTCGGATCTGGAGTGTGTGTCATGTTAACTGGGATGTCTGGAGTCTGTGCTGTAAGCTTGGCTGTGCGATCTGCTAGATCGTTTCCCTGGGAAATAATGTCAGTAACTTTCGTGTGTGCTTTGCACTTCATGATAGCAATTGATGTCGGTAAATGTATTGCATCTAACAGAGCTTGAATAAGGAGACCATGCTGAATCTTGGTTCCATGAGAAGTCATGAAACCTCTCTCCTGCCATAGCACTCCAAAGTCGTGTACGACTCCAAATGCGTAGCGCGAATCTGTGTAAACATTAACTTTCAGGTTCTTGGCGTGTATGCAGGCTTGTGTCAGAGCAACTAGCTCTGCTGCTTGAGCGGACAGGGTGTCAATGCGGTGTGTTTCAATAACTTCGGTGTCGGTAGTCACTGCATACGCGGCGACTAGTTCTCCTGTACTAGTTCTCATGCATGAACCATCCACATAAAGGGTAGGAGTGTTCTGCATTAATTCGGAATACTCTGTCCATCACCACCCCCTTTACTGTATCGTTTTGGCCACCATAAGCGTGGAAGGGTATACTCGGATGCGAGTCCCTTGCTCACTGCACCATCAGGATTCAAGCAAGCCGGGCCGAAGACGGCTGTAAGGCCAGAAACCGGTCCCCGGAAGCTTGTTTCCTTTCCAGTGAAAGAATTGGCTTGGTAGTTTGGTCTGCCCTGTTCCCATGATGCACTGGGCCAGGGACAGACTAATTTGCATATAGCCAGGTTCTGAACTGGGATGGTGCAGTGAGCTAAAAAACGGTGATGGATCAAGCCCTGATCTCTTGACTGGGTAGGAGTGTTCTGCATTAATTCGGAATACTCTGTCCATCACCACCCCCTTTACTGTATCGTTTTGGCCACCATAAGCGTGGAAGGGTATACTCGGATGCGAGTCCCTTGCTCACTGCACCATCAGGATTCAAGCAAGCCGGGCCGAAGACGGCTGTAAGGCCAGAAACCGGTCCCCGGAAGCTTGTTTCCTTTCCAGTGAAAGAATTGGCTTGGTAGTTTGGTCTGCCCTGTTCCCATGATGCACTGGGCCAGGGACAGACTAATTTGCATATAGCCAGGTTCTGAACTGGGATGGTGCAGTGAGCTAAAAAACGGTGATGGATCAAGCCCTGATCTCTTGACTGGGTAGGAGTGTTCTGCATTAATTCGGAATACTCTGTCCATCACCACCCCCTTTACTGTATCGTTTTGGCCACCATAAGCGTGGAAGGGTATACTCGGATGCGAGTCCCTTACTCACTGCACCATCAGGATTCAAGCAAGCCGGGCCGAAGACGGCTGTAAGGCCAGAAACCGGTCCCCGGAAGCTTGTTTCCTTTCCAGTGAAAGAATTGGCTTGGTAGTTTGGTCTGCCCTGTTCCCATGATGCACTGGGCCAGGGACAGACTAATTTGCATATAGCCAGGTTCTGAACTGGGATGGTGCAGTGAGCTAAAAAACGGTGATGGATCAAGCCCTGATCTCTTGACTGGGTAGGAGTGTTCTGCATTAATTCGGAATACTCTGTCCATCACCACCCCCTTTACTGTACCATCCACATAAAGTGTCAGGTCGGGATCTGGTAATGGAATATCTGTCAGATCTTGTCTTGGCTTCGTCGTAATATTAACTACTTCCACACAGTCGTGTGTGTCCGGACTTAAAGTAACTGATGGTAACAGTGTAGCAGGGTTCAGGATGTTGCAGCGTCTGATTTCTATGTGTGGCTGAAACAGTGTCAATTCATAACCTGTTAAACGTGCAATTGTCAAGTGCTGAGTTTGTGTTCGGTTTAAAAGAACTTCCACGGAGTGTGGAACTTGTACTGTCAGGGAGTGTCCTAACACTATGGAATCACTTTGTCTGATAGCTAGTGCTGTGGCTGCAACTGACTTGAGGCACGCAGGCAGAACCTGGGCTACAGGATCTAATGTGCTCGAAAAATAAGCACAAGGCTTGTATTGTCCTGCTTGATCTTGTGTGAGAACAGATAATGCTGTACCTTCACGTTCTGTGACGAAAAGTGTAAAAGGCTTACTGTAGTTCGGTGTAGCTAGAACTGGAGCTTGACATGGGGCTTTCTTTAACTCATTAAAACTGAGTGTATGTTCAGATGACCAAGGGAGGACAGTCGATACGGCTGCCTCCTGTGTCGTTAACTGTATCAGTGGTTTGGCTAGAAATGCATACTGAGGAATCCATTGTCTGCAATAAGAAGTGAGGCCGATAAAAGCACGTACCTCCTTCTGGGTCTTGGGCTGAGGAAGACTCGCTATTAACTGGATACGGTCAGGTGTCAACTGCCTACCCCTCTTGGACAGTAAGTGTCCTAAGTAGACCACTTGCTGGACACAGAATTGAAGCTTCGAAGGGGACACCTTGTGCCCCATCTCGGCTAGGAAATACAATACTGTAAGTGATGCTCGCTCGCAAGCACGTTCAGAACGGGCTGTGATCAGGAGGTCATCGACATACTGGAGCAGGGCAGTGTCAGTTGGCATGTGAATGTTGTCTAGTTGTCTCTTAAGTGCTTGACTGTAAATACTAGGACTTTCTGTGAAACCTTGAGGAGCTCGTGTGAACATATAGCTCCTTCCATTTAAACAAAATCCGAAAAGGAACTGGCTGTCTGGATGAATGGGGACACTGAAAAATGCATTCTTGAGGTCTATGACAGTGAAAAATGAAGCTTCGGAATCAATGGCTGTTAATAGGGAAGAGATATCTGGGACAACTGGATACTGGGGAATAATACATTTATTAAGCTCTCGGAGATCAATCACTAATCGATATACTGGGGGTGCATTTGGATCAGTACGTTTCATGACTGGAATGATCGGAGAATTGCATACATTGGAGTCAGTTTCTACAACCACTCCTTGAGCGATGAGCTCGTCAATAATTTTGGATAAGGCTCATACAGCCTCAGGTGGCAATCTGTACTGTCTGATTCGTGGTAACACTACACCTGGCTTGAGAGTCACACGATGGGGTGTGATTTGCATATAACCAACATCAGTTGGACCTTGCGCCCATAAATGCTGCGGAACATTGGACAATCTGGGATCAAAATCTCGTAATACATAGTGACCCTTGAAGTCACGCAGGAACAGACGTATTCCCTCTGGGGAACAGCATATAACTGCGCCTAATTCTTTCAGTGTTTTAATACCTAATAGATTTTCTGGACATGACTTAGTAAGTAACAGATCAGTAGTACGGGACAATGGACCTACTTCTAGAGTAACTGGCTTTGATATTTCATTTACGATAGGTTTTCCTGAAAATCCAAGGGAAACATTTCTTGAGCCTGAGAGCGGAGCCCCTGGAACTTCGGCATGGCTAATTGTGGTCCTACTTGCCCCTGTATCAATCAAAAACTTTCTGTCTTTCCCTAATACTTGACTGTGAACATAGGGACCTTCTTGATCTACAGGTATCTCGATGAGAGGCAAGCCTACCTCCCTCTCTAGGCTGTTTCATGAATACGGTTGATACTCTGGATACTCGGACTGTGCATACTGGTACATCTGCTGTGTAACATGCTGTGTTGCAGCGATGGGCTGCGGTGCTGTAACTGTCTGTGGTGCATTCTGTGGCTGAGGAATCTGTGAAACTTGTTCTTGTCTAGGCGGACGTGGTCTTTCTTTAGTCTTACCAGTAGCTATGTTGTGTTTCAGAACTGCACACTCGTTTATAAAATGACCTGGCTGTTTACAATAATTGCAGTTCCCTTTAACGGGAGCTGCAGGATGACTGGCTTGATTTGGACCCCTCTTCTGACTGTCTTGAGGAACAGATTGTGCAACTAGTACTTTCATTTTCGTGTCTTTCATACGTTTTCTCTCGTGTTCTTGCTCTTCTCTAATTCTATTCTGGTGGTATTGGAGCATCTGTAACATCTGGGACGGGGTATTAGCTTGCCAGGTACTTTCGACTTTCAAAACTCGATTTTTAATTTGTGGACTTGAATTCTCGACTAATTTAGTAACAAAAAGGTGAGGGTATGACTCACTACTTGTCTTGAGGCCACTGTTGATGCTAAAACATTTCTCAAATCTAGAATAAAAATCACTAATGTCTTCGTCTTGTTTCTGTTTACAGGCTGAGATTGCATCCCAGTCTTCCTTTTTCGTTGTTAACAATCTGGGTAAAACTTGAATCAATAATTCAGGTAATTCTTTACATTTCGCTCCAAGACCGGTACCTGGTACTCCTGCCTTATCTTCAGCTTCTAGAACTGCCCAATCGATCTTTTTCTCTCCCACCTCCCATTCTTTTTCCTTGAGCTTTTCATACACCCCTGCGGGCAGCAGAACCTTTAACATTTTAATTATATCTGGATACGTGTATTCTCCCATACGGAGCATGTCTTTTAATTCTCGATGGAACCCTGCTGGATCTTTATCATGACAGGGGATTAATTTTTTCATCTCTAAGAGTTCCATCTTTGTAATCGGAGTGTAAACAAACACTCGTTCTAGTTCGCCACCCGTTCCTCTAACTGGGTGGACTTCTCGTAACGGATTCTGTCTCTCCATGTAAAATGGTTTACTTTCTGGGGGTGAGACATGAACAAAATGCGGGTTCAAAAACGTTCTATATTTGTGACGCTGTTCTAGAATGACGCTAATTAAATCGGTGCCTAGACCTTTCCATCTATACTGGAGTAACTCGTTCAGGATATCATGTAACGGGCCTGGATCAGAATGTTGACCCTCATACAATGTAATGAGGTGCTGAATCATATACATACCCGCCAGTCGTTGCTCGGCTGGGGGCATTTTCAGAAACATTTGTGCCACTATTTCGTCTGGAAAAGTGGTAGAATCAGTAGTCCATCGGACTGCTGATCGGGCTAGTTCTTGTTCATGCATAGTACTTAACTCACTATAACCGATTCGTGATTTCAGAATGTGATCGGTAGCTTGAAACACTTGTTCTAGAGAACCTTGTTCTGGTGCTGGATGATGGAAAGTTGACTTGTGTTCTAGGCGTAAATGGCGATCTGGAAATCTAGATTTTCCTACATACGCTATTCTGGCGGAATGCTCGTCGTCTACCTCTTCAGTATCAGAGTTACTTTCTTTCTCGCTTACTTGTGCTGCTTTACGCTGCTCGTGTAACTTTATTATTTCTTTACGGATTTTCTTGTACATACTCTCCATAGCACCGACGGTCTTGTGCTTACCCTCGGCTATATTATCACTCCACCTTGTCAGGGTTCTCATTTCGGCTTGATCTTTAGACGGGTAATCTTGTTCTCTTATTAAACAATTAATCAAAAACTTTAGTATCATGAGCTGGATCTCGGCTTTCCTTTGAGACATGACTTCTCCAATGCTTTCTGGATCATCCCCTGTACGGATGAAACGATATATTCTGTCTAGGTCTTCTTTCATATTCGGTAGGGTGACTAGATACTCGGCCACCTTTCTTACGCGGAATGAATATAAAACCATATTATCCTCGCCTGGGACTGGATCATAGCCGCATTCATTAAGGGCTTTCCTTATTTCTGCTACAGACTGATGTCTGGGCGTACGCTGTGACGCTTGTGCATGTAATTCGGCTGACGTTAAACGCTTATGTGGCGGCGGGGTCTGAGGAGGACCTCCTCCTGCGGCCCCTAAACTAGAATCGTCGACTGATCCTCTTCGTACTAGTGTGGCAGGAAATTGAAATGCGGGCTGAACTGGTATGGCGGGCTGGACCGGGGGGACCGTAACAGGTACTGCAAGGGGTACCCCGGTGTCTGGAGAAACGGGGAGTGCCTGATTTACAGGGACTGGCGGAGCGCGAACAGGATTTGCATATTCTGGGACTGTGTCGTCCAAATAGGACGAAATAAAAATATCAGCTGCGGTCGGTTTGTGACGTAGCTTGGTCGGAACTAATGGTGGCGGGAAATTACTGGATGCCTCTGGGGTCGCTTTTGGCAAGCCCTCGGCAAGAAGAGGATACATACCCCTAATAAGAGCATGCCTCTGTCTGTCTGACTGTTCGGCTTTAACTTGTTCACCTATCTCGATTAGTTCTTTTTCTTGTGCTCGTTCTAAGGATTCTCTACTTAATTCTGACTTTCTGATTTCTTTTTCGGTTCTTCTATGAGATTCTTTGCGCCATAACTCGATGGCATCTTTCTGTGACTGTCTGGCTTTCTTTTTCCATAATGCTTCTTCTACTCTCATGATGCACTCGGCATCCCATGTACCCGATACGGGCCATCTATACTTTTCTTCTAACTGTTTGGTATACTCTACCCATAAATCTAGATATAATATGGCACTTATGCCATGCTTCTGATACATAAAATGACCTGGACTGTCCCTAGGCGGAACTGGAACTGCTGCTTCCAGCAGACCCTTTCTAGTTTTTAACTGACGTAACTTAGAAAACAAGGGCATGACTGGACTGTAATCTAGACACAATACAATACACAATGAACACGATACTTATTCCCCATTCATACCACGACATTAAAATACATGAAGAACATTTAAAATAACAGTTCGAACAGAATACTACCTGGAATACGGAACACAGAATACATGAATTTTCTCGAGAACAGAACTGACTGGAACAGAAACTAGATGCACTGCTGAAACAGTACGAAACTTACCGGTCTCATAAAGAGACACGTCAGGACCCGCATCCACCAAAGTGGACACTTCGTTTGTGGGTCTGTGTACCACCAACCCACGGACCAGAGTCAATTAAATTGACCCTGTCTAGATACTACCTGTAGGAGAGTAGGGTCTGCAATCCTATGATCACCCAGATTTTTGCTTTTTGCTGCACTGGTTTACGACTTTCCCTGGCTGTGGGCCTGCTAATCAGACCCACAGCCTAGCTGTTCTCTCTATCCAAATTGTACTCAGGTACTGAATTGGCACTGGGCCCTCTCCAAGTCCCTGTACCCAGGGCTGAGGTGCACCCAGAAGTCTCCCAGGGGCTGAAGCATGTATTATGCCACCCCTGGATTGACTAACTAAAACTGACACAACTGGCTGCACGACAGCTGGGGCAAGGTGGTGTACTCACCCTTTGCTTTAGATATAGTATACCTATATCTAACCCTAAAATGGACACACAGATCTCCTATCAGTCACTCCTATGGCAGGCCTTAACAATCCTGAAGGCAGAGTGCTTGGAATCGTGTGAGATGGTGCTCTGGCATGAGCTGAGCCTGTCTGCGGCTTTCGGGATCTATCCCTTAGCCGTTTCCATGATATCGCATACCATATACTCTTAAGTGCATTATAATCCTCGCGGTTATGTGCCAACTCTGGTATCGCTTTATCAAAACATGTCGAGTAAGGTGTCATACGAATTGGAATACTAACCCCTCGCCAATTCTGGCGACGGGGTTAGCATTCCACCCTTCTAGAGGGACACGACATGCGTGTAACCTATAACCCGGTTAAAAGTCAGACAGAGCCTTAGCATCCACAAAATGGATGCTGCCACCGAGACACAAGTCTGCCCTCCTGCTGCTGGGAGTCCTCCCAGAGCAGGAGATAAGGACAAAGGGTTTCCTGCCAGGGGCGGTGCCAGCACCGTCCCAGACAGGGTTTTGTGTATTGTAGGTAGGCAGGGCTTTAGAGGAAGGTGACTGCACGTAGCACCCCGGTGCTCACTGTGCATAGGCTGGCTGAAACCAGTTCCAGGGTCACTCCAGACCCTGTGCTGGGGAAAAGCCCGCCAAGGAAGTGGGTGTAACCACCCCCCTCCTAGTCCCACCCATAGGGCAGGACTTAGTCGCGTGCCAGCCCCTTTTTACAGGATAAAGGTAGAGACTGGCCCCCTTCCAAATCAGATCATCTTTGGAATCAAGACACGACTTTCTGCGAAAGGACTTCAAGATTTCCTTCTTCAAGATTCTCCCTTGTGACTAAGGAGTAGTCACCCTGCATCCGCAGGCACCATCTAAAGAACACTGCGGTCTGCTGTAAGTCCTTCCTCCGGAATCCGACTGCCCAGCTCGACGAGAACCGGCCTCCCTGGCACCTCTGACCTCTACCCACCTCTACAGCCCAGCTGAGAACCGTGGGTGCGACGAGACCTCAAGGGACCGGCCATCTGCAAGACTGCACGACTTCTTTCCAGCAAGCCCGCCGAGTAATCTACTGGTGAGTGCTTTGGGGTCCGAGAAGCCCCGACTCTGAGCAGCTCCAGCTCCGAAGTGCAGCCCCCCAGCATCTCCACGATCTGCGTGGGGCCCTTCTGCTTTCCGCTGCTCACCGCGTTGTTTGGCTACTAGCCCGTTGGCTTGTGGCCTTCCTGACGACGCCCGACGACATTTCTGCTGCTGGTCTGGTTGCTCCAGACTGGCCCTTGCTCCCTTCCAGAAGAGGAGCACCCCGGACCCTCCTGGTCCACTCAAGACGCCATTTTGAGTCCACCGCGTGGGCTTGAATTAGCCAAGGCTTGTTGCCCAATCCTGGGTAACTTCGACGCCAACGACTTCATCCTTCGTGGGACAGCTCGCACCTCCATCCTGGTCGCCGACAACGCCTCCTGGTCCGAGAGACTGCAGAGCCCAGCAGCGCCCACTCACCTGACTGCGGTGACTTCGCCCGGTGCCATCCTGGTGCCCACTTAATCACTGGCTAGTGATTCAAGAACTTGGTCCCCTCTGCTTTCAGGTTTCTTCTTCCTTGATCCAGGCTTGGATCCATCGAACTTTCCTTCACTGGTCGCCTGCCAGCAACTTCTTCCTTCCAGGCTCCTGGTCCGGCAACGAGATCCCCGACGTCTTTTCAGACCTATGCAGCTGCAGCCCCTGGGCTAGGTAACTTCGGCACTCCGGTGTCCCAGCATAGCCTCACTATCCAAGGGTCAGGATCCACTGTCATTTTCTTCCTACCAGGTCGGGTTCGCCCGTGAACACTAACTTTGTGAATTCTAGCTTCCATAGACTTTGTCCCGCATCCCGCGTGAGAGTGCACACTCTGCACCCGAGTCCCCTAGGCCTCCTAGTAGTAATCTAACGATTCCCTAGTCCAGTCCTAGCGATTCCAAAGCCTATTAGAACTGTTACTTACCTGCTAGTAATTCGCATTCCACTTTTAGTGTATATGGTTTTTCGTGCCCCTCGGGCATTTGCGTAACGTGCTAACTTAAAAGTATTTTCGTAAGAGTTTTGTTGTGTGCCTAGCACCCTGTCCTCATAAAGAGTACAGGGTTGTTGTGATTCTAATAAATACACTGTTTATTTTCATAACACTTGTGTGGTGTCCTTTCACTGGGTGTTCAAGGGGTAATGTGATGGTAAAACAGCTGGCTTAACACGCCCTCTAGAGTCTTAGCCTTAGACTGCTCGTATCCATGCTACTAGGATAGCTGGTCTATAAGGTTGACTTACAACCAATCATCAATAAGGGTTGTTTGGACTGATATATAGTGATCACTAGAATAGTGAACACTGCACATCAGGCCAACTTCTCACACTACCCCAGTAATGGTACTCACCGGGCAGTAAGAACGGAAGGCCTCAGACTGGACGGGACTGCTTGGACGCCGGACGGACGAACTTCGG
The DNA here is from genome assembly GCF_964261635.1 of Lissotriton helveticus. NCBI lineage: Eukaryota > Metazoa > Chordata > Amphibia > Caudata > Salamandridae > Lissotriton > Lissotriton helveticus. The sequence continues at coordinate 833,470,350 of NC_136063.1, read as the reverse complement.
ACTTCTGTTACGGGTGGACCTCCGGATACCTCGGACCTTGGACTCTCGGCTTGGGCTCTGGTCGGGACTCGCCGCGTTCCTCCACCGTCTCGTCTGGATGCTGGACCGCCTCCTCCGTCTCCTCCGTGGGCCTGAGGGATACTTGAAGCAGAAATATCTGCCGGTGCGCAGAAGAGTTCCGTCACGACTGCAGAGGGTCAGGGGGTCGGCGTGGCTTCACCGACGCGTGGGGAAAGGGCAAGTCCCTATTCGGGCGCCATTATGTGGTAAATAAATAAATAATACCTCTCTTTTTTGAATGTATAAATGAGTAACAGATAGCTCAATAAATAAGAGTCAAGATTCGAGGTAGTAGGAGTTTTGCAGGTTTATTACAGCATAAAGGATAGGAACAGGACAACCTGCATAGGAATAGAATGGCAGGGCCCAGCAGCTGCTGGGGCTGGATCTGGGATGAGCGCGCCAGGAAGGATAACTTTTTAATAACAGTACATGAGCATATATACATAACGCAAACACATAGCATTACATCGCAATAGGCGTAGCAGTGGGAGGAGCAATAGGCGTGACACGTATCAGTCGCGAAAGATAAGGGTGAAAGTAGGTGTAACAGAGGCGTATACATAGACATGTGATGCAGACGTAACAGAATATGTCATGAATGGGGCGGAAACATGGAGGGGGCTACCTAAGGAGCCGGGACCTCTGACCTGATGGTGCGCGCAAGCTGGCAATGACGTATCACTAGGAGAAGCTGGGGGCTTCGAACTCTGTGCTAGGAGCAGAGACTAAAGTCTGGAGAGTCAGGGCGACATGTACCTAAGCAGTATCTAGTATCTGGTGTTTAGAGAACATGTTGATATAAACTAGAAGTCAGGAGGGGAAAGGCTAACTTGATTCTAAGACTGGAGCTTGCATTATTCTACATGTAGTGCGTGATGAAGAATATTAAATGATCATTAATACAGTATTTCTCTTACATGGAGACGTAAGGGCTAGACAATGACGGAAACTATTGATGCGATTCAGTAGCTTTAGGAATGCAGAGAAGGAGGGCTGGACTGATAGCTGGAATCATAACATACTCTTGGCAGACTCAGAGGCAGAGCCAAGCTGAGCCGGGCACTGCGAGGCAGGAAGTAAGTGAAGGGTCGAGGATACAGGTGGGGGCTGTATCGCTCCTCAGCGAGGGCTCAGGAGACAGGAGCTGAAAACTGGTGTCCGGGCCCTTTTGAGGCCTAGAAACGGGAACTTTACAATGGAATAACGTGCACACTGAGAAACGTGGCAACGTAGCTTTACATAGGCCTGATATTCGTAGTATTCACGAGAACTGGGAACTGACATACTAGAGGTGGACACAACTGTAATTGCGTCATTAATCGAACATGGGGAATAACATATGCATATTAATCATGCACAGATAACATATGATGGAGGACTCGTAGGGACACAGAACATGGCAAAATTTACTTTTCCACAGTATTGCGCATCAAGGTCTGTTACTACTTAGCGAAGAAGGAGCCTCCTGTTGGGCTGAGGAACCATTCCACTCGGGCCACGGCGGGTACTACTGCCCTGGGTCGGGGAGTCCCTTTGCAGGACATCTGTCAGGCAGTTACTTGGGCGTCGCTTCACACGTTTGCTAGACACTACTGCCTGGACAGCCAAGTCCGGAGAGATGGCTTTTTCGGCTGTTCCGTTCTCCCGGACTTTCTGGTGTGATCTTGGTTTCAGACCCACCTCCGGGGTTGGTATTGCCGGGGAATCTATTCTAAGGTAAGGAATCCAACAATAACCTGTTTCTTTCAGATGCACAAGTTACTTACCTTCACTGACAATATATCTGTAAGAAACAGTAGTTAGTGTTAGATTCCTTTCCACCCCACCCATCCTCCCCGTTCTGCGAACAGATATCTAGGGTTAAGGATATCCCCTTTCAGGGCCCTAGTTTCATGGCACCAGTGTCGGTCTCTGGCATGCGTTCCTGGCGCAGAAAGCTATGTACAAGAACTGACGTCAGAGCGCGAGGGCGGCGTCTAAGTACTCCGACATCATGGCGGCAATCACGACGACGGGCGTGGAGCCGCAGACGAGGCCTACCGAAGCGCAGGAGTACTGCTACGCAAAACTTTCTGGATCCAGTCTGACAACTGGGGATATTCTAAGGTAAGGAATCTAACACTAACTTCTGTTTCTTACAGATATATCGTTACCGAAGGTGAGTAACTTGTGCATCTGTAAGAAACATTAGTAGTGATAGATTCCTTACCCCCTACCCATCAGGGCCCTAGTTTCAAGGCACCAGTGGTCAGTATCTTGCATGGCCCTGCGTTTTCTGGTACGGAAAGTCGTTTACAGAACTGACGTCCGCGCTCGAGGGCGGCATCTAAGTAGCTGCCGCAAAGTCATCTCGGCGACCATGACGCCAACAATGGATGCGGAGCCGCACTACACCAACTTCCGAAGCGCAGGGGTTTCTGATAGAGGCTAGTAGCCGCAGATTCCTTCACGTAGAATTACTCCCAGGCGTGAGACTGGATCTGGAAACTTTTTTGCTACAGCCTCACTGTGCGCCGGGGGCGGGACGACATCACGCGACTCGCCCAGGGGTTTCTGATAGAGGCTAGTAGCCGCAGATTCCTTCACGTAGAATTACTCCCAGGCGTGAGACTGGATCTGGAAACTTTTTTGCTACAGCCTCACTGTGCGCCGGGGGCGGGACGACATCACGCGACTCGCCCAGGCGTCTTACCGTGCACGTGACGTCAGCGAGGTCACATAAGACCCGCCCCAGCGCGCCTACGGCAGTTTTCTCCTTTTCCGCGTGCAACGCAGATCCGGTCCTTGCTACAGGCCTGTTTCGGGCCAGTTTTTCTCCAGTTCTTTTGGTGGAACAGTGTGCGAAGGCCTTCGGGCTTCAAAACATGTACGTTTTCTGGGCGTCTTATGTCGGCGACGGACCCGCACCTCATTTGTATGTGGTGTTTGGAGGAGGATCACGGCACCACTGACTGTGAGGCCTGTCAACAGTTGAAGCCGAAGTCGCGGCGGGAGCGCCGCATGAAACTTCTCTCTGCGTCTCTCTCCAGGTCGACGCCCTCCCCTCGATCTGCTTCGTTGGACGGCTTCAGGTACGGCCGGGGTCGTCGTCCTCACCCTTCTCCGATGTCACGTGAGCGTCGCTCCCTGGTGGGTAAGTGTCGCAGCTGGTTTCCGGCCTACCGGGGGCGTGGACTCTCTGTGGGTGATGTGGCCCTGTGTGTCGCCTTTCCACCGTTTCCCGGTGTTGGAGCGTCTAGAGTCCAAATGGAGACATACGCTTTGGCTTTGCAGGCCTCGCTGGTGTCTCCTCCTCCTTCCCCACCTGGGGCGTCGGCGGACCCCTCGCCTTGTGCAGGGCCCTCCGACCGCCGGTGGGTCCGGCGCCGACTGTTTCGGATCCAGGCTTAAAGAATGGGGTGCGGCTCCTCTGGGGCACCTCCTTCAGGCCACGGTGTCTCTACCTCGCTACAAACTCCTGTGGGAGTCCCTGTGGTGTTGCGGGAGGACGCCGGGGCTCGAGTCGCATCCCCGAGCTCCTCTCAGGCCCTTGGCAAGGTGGTCCTTTCTAAGGCCGAGGTGACGCCGATATGGCGCCGGCAGCAGCTGAACTGTGCGGAGCCACATGGGTCGGTCCCTCTATAGGCCCCTCTCGTCCCTCCCCACAGGCAGCTACCTTGATGGAGGGTGAGTCAGAGGTTGGATCTTCCCTGGCACCGCCATGTGAGTGTCCGAGCGATCTCCGCTTCATTTTGGGCCGCGGCTGGCGGAGGGTTACGTGTCAGTCCCCAGGCCCGTCTCGTTCCCCCTCGCAGGTGGCTACCTCGGCGGGGGTCGGCGCCGCCCTGGGCCTGTTCGACTCCAGCTCCCCTCCGATCTCTGGTGCGGGGTGACTTGGGGGAACCTTGTCCGGCGACGCCGGATTGTGCCGACAACCGGCCTCGGGCAGCGGACTCTACGGCTCCGCACAGGGGTCGTACCGTGGATTCGTCTTCGGATGGTCCTTCTCCGGGGGCAGGATGTATATTGGTGTCATCCTCCCCGGAGACTGGTCGCCGTGTGTTGTCTTTTTCACCGGCGTTGAAGGGCGGCTACCCGCCCTTCCTGAGGGCATCCTGCGTATGGGTGACCCGGTGGCTCACTTTCCGGCTGACCATCTATTGGAGGTCCTCCACCAGGGCTGTGGTGGGAGTGAAATCTTACTTCCTTTTGAAGTTTCCCTCCTTTCTTCCTTGACAAGGGCTTGGAGACGTCCTGCCTCAGGGGACCCAGTGCCTCAACATCTTCTGCACCGGCACCTCCTGGCGCCACATGACCCGGCGTGCCTTTTCCTCCACCCCTCTGCCTCCAGTCCTCTTTTGCAGACTGTTTTTCCCTCCCTGCTGCCGCTGTTGACTACGCCATCCCGAGTGGCAAGCTGGATGGATTCTTGGGGGCGCAACATGTTTGCCTCGACCAGTGCTGCCCTGCAGGCCCTGAACACCTTGTGTGTGCTGGCTCTGCCTCCTCCTGTTTGTGGGACTCGGCTGAGTCTCCGGGATCCGCAGCGTCCCAGGGGGGTGGTCAAGTGGATTTAAGGCACCATGCGTTGGATGGCCGTGAGCATGCAGCGTTTATTCTCCGCTCCGTTCTGGGCATCTCAGAGGTGCTGGGCCGGGCCATGGCTTCCTCGGTTGCTCTCCGTCGCCATGCTTGGCTTTGGGATGGAGTATTCCCTGAGAATATTTGGGAGCAACTCATTGACCTTCCGTTTGATGGCAGCCTGTTGTTCCATGCCCCGGCTGACTCAGCCATTCAGAGGCTCTTGGTAGGGCTCTTTCCTCCTCCTCCGCCTTATTCTCCTCCGTCCCCGCCTCAGTGACTCCTGAGTCAGGTTGATTCTGGGCCTTTTTAGACCGGTTGTTCTGGCGGTGGAGTGTGTTTTCTGACCATTTGCGGCCTTCCTTGGGACTTTGGCATTGTTGGCTGCTGGACGACCCTTTTGTTTGTTGTGTGTGTGTTGGAATTGTTGAGCAGGCTTGGCCCTGAGATTAGGACTTCTGCTCGCCTGGGCTGTTTGTCAAGCCTTTTGTGGGGGTATTTTTTTCTCCGTGGCTCTTTTGTTTTTTCCTCTGCTGCTGAAGTTCTTCCACAGAGGGTTCCCATATTTTGGGACTTATCGTATCGTAGGTGGGGTAGTGGTAGCTGTCATATGGATTGCGCTCTGCTGAAGGGTTCTGGTTGCCTTCGGGTGCCTATTCTCCATGGCATTTATGTTGGCTGCTTTTGCTCCTTGAGATCGTGTGTGCGGCCACTCGTAGTGGTGTGCCTGGGCATCTCCTCCTCTCCCTGCTCCTGCTCTGAGGTCTGGGATGATCCTGTTTTCTCACATGCCAGGCGCCGCCTACTCAGCCTTCCTGGGGCCTCGAGCTGTTCTTCTTGCTTCTGGTGGCCTTTGACTGCCAGCCCTGTTCTGGCTGGCAGGTTGTTCTCCACCTGGAGTGGGTTTGCCTTCTTTTCCCTGCCTTCCTTGGGTCTTCTAGGCTTCTTCTTCTTCCTCCCTTCCTGTCTTGGCGTTGGGCGGAAGCTGTGTGGCCTTGTGGGGCAGTGGAGTGCTTCGGCCTCTCTGACTTTGCCCTTGGTTCCTCTTCAGCCTACTTCTCCCTCCTACATCCTTTGGGTCGGTGGGGGCATGCTTGGGGGGGTTCCCCTTGCCTGGCAGGGACAAGGTTCTACCTGGTCCACAGATCTGGTTCACTGTGGGGCCCTCTGTTCTGTATTGGCTGGTGGGGTCCTTTTGCAGTACCTCCTTCCCAGGGGGTATTGCTAGGGTATCTATTCTACGTGAAGGAATCTGCGGCTAGTAATCTCTATCAGATGTACGAGTTACTTAATTTTGGTAACGGTGTATCTGGTAGAGACTATTCTAGCCGCAGATTCCTTCACGGCCCGCCCTTCCTCCCCTATTCTGTGAGGACCCTTAGGTTGGACTTCTGTACTCGCCTCCTGGTGGGGGGCTGTATCTCCTGTGAGTGCCTTCTTTGTTCTTGACGGTTAGCTCAGTTCATTCCTCCTTTGGCTCTTTGGAGGATGGGGCCCTGATGTTTTGGTGCCCTGCTGCTCTGGCTACTCCAGGTTTGGGTGGGATTGCAATCTGAAAGAGACACGTTAGTATTAGATTCCTTACCTTAGAATATCCCCAGGCGTCAGACTGGATCCGGAAATTTTTGCGTAGCAGTACCCTTGCGCGTCGGTAGGCGTCATCTGCGGCTCCGCGTCCGTCGTCGGCGACGTGGGCGACGTGATGACGTCGTCGGAGTACTTAGACGCCGCCTCCGCGTGCTGACGTCAGTTCTTCTTTTTTCCACGCCAGCAAGCGCAGATCTGGAAAAAGCAGTAACCCTAGTCATTTTTTGACTAACTTTTTGATCACTTTTGATTGTTCTCGAAGTCTATCGACTCCGACGGTGCCGTAGGGATGCCCGGATTTAAGCACTGCGATGATTGCGACCGCCTGATGTCGGTCACGGATCCTCACCGCGTGTGTTTATCTTGTCTCGGCGTCGACCACGACGACAAGGCCTGCACGACTGCCGGGCCCTCTGTTCGAAGGCCAGACGGGAGCGGTCCCGCAGGCGGCTCGAACTCCGGCAGTCGGCCCCGCGCCGCAAGAGGTCCCGATCCCATGGGAGGTCGAGGGACAGGTCGCGGGCTCGGAGCCACCACAATTCCGAGGGTAGGCCGCACTCCTCCGGGTCGAAGTCGTCGTCAGGTAAGCGGCACAAGAAGTCCAAGCAGCATCATCGCTCCTCGGACTCCCCCCGACGCTCGCACGATGCGGCCGGGGGTTCGGGTGACACCACCCACGCGGCTCCGCTTGAGTCGCGGGCGCCGCGTCCAGCCCCATACCCTACGGTTCCCTGGGCTCAACGCGACGCCGGAGATCGAGCGCTTCCTCATGGCCATGAGGACACTCTCTCCTCCGACGGGCTCCGCGGCGCCTTCGGGCACAGCGGACCCGTCTGGGACCCCTAGCGGGTCGGGGGGATCCGCCCCGACGCCGTCGGGTGCTTCGGCCCCGGCGCCGCCGACGCCTTCGGGCCCGGCGCCGCAGGTTCCCGTTATCCCGGCGCCTTCGGGCCCGGCGCCGCAGGACGCCGCTGGATCTCCTTCAGGATCTGGTTCGTCGACGGTGGACCTTACGACCTCCCCGGCATCGGACCCTCAGGTGTCGCCTCCGGCGCCGTCCTCGTGCGGCACCATCCCCGGTTCCACCTTCGTTCCTGTTCCGGCGCCGGGACGGCCCCGATGGGCGCGCTCCAGACGTCGTTTGGGGAGTTTCACTTCTATGAACAGGCCCCATTAGCTGGGAACCCTGAGTTTCAGGAGATGGGTGATGAAGAGGACTGGGAGGGGTCTGAGGACCCTCTGACCAGGGAGTGTCAGTCTCATGTGGTCTGGACACCTCTCCAGACACTGGTTTTGTCTCCCCTCCTACCGTGGCTTCGGAAGAGGGGGCAACATATAGTGTGGTGCTGATGAGGGCTGCCAAGGCCTTGGGCCTTGAGCTCCCCGTCGCGGCCGTGAGGACTAACCTCCTCACTGAGGTCCTTAAACCGCAGTCAAGCTCGGCCGAGCCTCTGCTGCCCTTTAATGAGGCCTTGACCGACGTTCTTCTGGGCACTTGGTCCAAGCCCGCTACGGGTTTGCCCGTAGATAGGAACGTGGCCAGACGCCACCGCCCAGCCCCGGGCGACCCATGTTTCCTGTCCTCCCACCCTACCCCCGAGAGCCTGGTCATCCAGGCCTCCAATTCCCAGACCGCATTCCCGTCAGCCCCGCCGGACAGGGAATCCAAGAGGTATGACCAGTATGGGAAGAAGATCTTCTCATCCCTTAGTCTAGGCCTGCGGTCTTCCAACACAGCCTGCCTCTTGGGACGTTACACCCACTCTGTGTGGGATAAGGTCGCGGAAGTGCTGCCAGAGTGTCCGTTGGAGGTACGGGCCAAACTCGACCAAGCCCTTGTGGAGGGCCGGGATGCAGCCAAGTATTCCATCAGGTGTGGGCTGGATGCCACCGACTCGCTAGGTAGAGCGATGGCAACGACGGTGGCGGTCAGACGCCACGCCTGGCTGAGGTCCGCCAACTTCTCGGCAGGCACGCTCATGGACATGCCGTTCGATGGCCGTCGCCTCTTTGGCGACAAGGCAGACCATGCGCTTGAGCGCTTTAAGGACTCCAGGGCTACGGGCAAGTCCTTGGGCCTCTCGGGCCAGCGCCAGCACTCGGCTGCCTTTCACTCCTTTCGTGGCCACGGAAGGGGTGCGCCCACACGCGCCGCCAGCCACACACCGCAGGGCAATACCCAACGCGGTGGCGGCCATGGGAACCGCCGTCCGGGCGGTCGGGGGCAGCGGCGAGGTCAGTCCACACCTTCCCCCGCAGCATCCGCCTCAAAACCCTCCTAGTCCGTGCTTTCAGGCCCATGTGACTCCAGTGGGGGGAAGGGTTCGCCATCACCACCTCTCCACTGGCGCACTGTCACATCGGACAGGTGGGTGCTGCAAATCGTCCGAAGGGGCTACTCCCTCCCCTTCGAGGCGACTACGCCAGCCATGCCACCGCAGAACCACCGTGTATTGGGGGATCATTTGCGACTTCTGCAGGAGGAAGTTACGGCCCTCTTGGCCAAGGGGGCCATCGAGCGCGTTCCTGGGCCAGAAGTAGGGTGTGGTTGCTACTCCCACTACTTCCTGGTACCCAAGAAGGGCAAAGGGGGCCTACGCCCTATCTTGGACCTGAGGAACGTCAACGGCTTCCTCCGGACGGAGAAGTTCAAGATGCTGACACTGGCTCAGGTTCTGGCTGCCCTGGACCCAGGAGACTGGATGGTAGCGTTGGACTTGCAGGACGCTTACTTTCATATCCCCGTCCTGCCTGCCCACCGGCGCTACCTGCGGTTCATGGTGGGCCACGAGCACTTTCAATTTACCGTGCTCCCCTTCGGCCTTACCAGCGCCCCACGGGTGTTCACAAAGGTGATGGCGGTGGTCGCAGCTCATCTGCGCAGGTTAGGGGTTTCAGTCTTCCCCTACCTCGACGACTGGCTGTTGAAGGCGGGCTCGCCCCAGACAGTCGTCAGCCACCTCCAGACGACGGCGGACCTCCTGCACCAGCTGCGGTTCTCCATCACCTGTGCCCCTCTCAGAAGCTCCTCTTCATCGGAGCGGTTCTGGACTCGGCGCGGTTTTGGGTTTATCCGCCCGAACAGCGGGTCCGGGATATTCAGGCTCTGACTCCCATCTTTCAGCCGTTATCCCGGGTTTCGGTCAGGTTGACGCTGCGGCTTCTGGGGCTGATGGACTCCTGCATCCTACTGGTGCATCACACCAGGTGGCGGATGCGGGCTCTGCAGTGGGACCTGAAGTTTCAGTGGGCCCAGCATCAGGGCAACCTGTCCGACCACGTTCTGATCTCGGAGGGCACTGCGAGACAGCTGCAGTGGTGGCTTACGGACCGCGATTGGGTCAGCGGCACCCGGAGCACGTAGTTGTGACGGACGCGTCCCTCCAGGGCTGGGGAGGCCACTTGGGAGAGGCGGAGATCAGAGGCCTCTGGTCTCCGGCGGAGACCCAGCTCCACATCAACCTGTTGGAGCTCCGGGCGATTCGTCTGGCACTGAAGGCATTCCTCCCCTCTGTCCGGGGGAATGTAGTATAGGTACTCACGGACAACACCACCGCCATGTGGTACTGCAACAAACAAGGCGGGGTGGGGTCGTGGATCCTTTGTCAAGAGGCTCTTCGCCTTTGGCAATGGCTGGAAAGCCAGGGCGTGACCCTGGTGGCTCAACACCTGGCAGGTTCTCTGAACGCCAGGGCGGACGAGCTCAGTCGTCGGTGCATGATGGATCACGAATGGCGTCTGAACTCGGACGTGGCGCTAGGCCTCTTTCAGCGATGGGGAGAGCCTTGGTTAGATCTATTCGCCACCGAAGAGAACGCGCAATGTCATCAGTTCTGCGCGTTGGAATTTCCAAGGCGGCACTCGCTCGGAGACGCTTTTCGTCGCGAGTGGAGTTGCAGTCTGTTGTACGCCTTTCCGCCTATACCACTTCTGCCCAGAGTGCTGAAGAAGATCAAGCGCGACCGGGCCCAAGTCATCCTTGTGGCTCCGGACTGGGCGAGAAGGTACTGGTATCCAGAGCTACTCTGTCTGTCAGTCGATCCCCCGGTTCGTATGCCTCTTCAGGAGGACCTTCTGTCGCAGCAACAGGGGACGGTTCTCCACCCGAACCTGTCCAGTCTCCACCTCCATGCTTGGAGATTGAGCGGCGACAGTTGAGGCCATTTGACTTGCCTCCTGAAGTTTGTAACATCATTCTGGCAGCCAGGCGTCCCTCCACAAAGTCGGTATACGCCTGCAGGTGGAACAGATTTGTGGCATGGTGCACAGCAAAGGCTGTGGATCCCCTCAATACCCCTCTTTCTGAAGTCCTTCTCTTCCTTCTTTCTCTTGCCCAGCAGGGCTCTGCTCTGGGCACTATCAAGGGCTACCTTTCTGCCCTTTCAGCCTTTCTCAGGCTGCCTGATCAACCTTCTTTGTTCAAGTCCCCTATTGTTAATAGATTTCTTAAGGGCCTCACACACACGTTTCCTCCTGTTCCGTTTGTGATGCCTCAGTGGGACTTGAACCTGGTTCTTACATTTCTGATGTGCGCTCCCTTTGAGCCACTTCACAACTGTCCTCTCCGCCTTCTGACTCTGAAGACTGCTTTCCTGGTTGCCATCACCTCTGCCAGGAGAGTGAGTGAGCTCCAGGCCCTTTCTTGTACTCCACCTTTCCTTTCTGTCCATCCGGACAAAGTGGTGCTGCGTACCAAACCTTCTTTCCTGCCCAAGGTTGTCACGCCCTTCCACATCGGGCAGTCTATCACCTTGCCAACCTTCTTCCCGCCACCGCATCCCTCTAAAGAGGAAGAGCGGCTCCACCGTCTGGACCCAAAACGTGCGCTCTCATTCTACTTGGATCGCACACGCCAGTTCCGGGTGGATGGCCAACTCTTTGTTGGTTACGTGGGCGCGAAGAAGGGGAAAGCGGTGCACAAGAGGACCATCTCCCGGTGGATCATCCTGTGTATCCAGGCATGCTACTCCTTGGCTAGGAAGGAGCCTCCTGCTGGATTGCGGGCTCATTCTACCCGAGCCACGGCGACTACCACTGCCCTGGGCAGGGGAGTGCCCTTACAAGACATCTGTCAGGCAGCTACGTGGGCATCGCTGCACACGTTTGCAAGACACTACTGCCTGGACAGTCAAGTCCGGAGGGATGGCTTCTTTGGCCGTTCCGTCCTCCGGGACTTTCTGGTGTGATTTTGGTTCGCAGACCCACCACCGGGGTTGGTATTGCTGGGGTATCTATTCTAAGGTAAGGAATCTAATACTAACGTGTCTCTTTCAGATGCACAAGTTGTGAGAAGTTGGCCTGATGTGCAGTGCTCACTATTCTAGTGATCACTATATATCAGTCCAAACAACCCTTATTGATGATTGGTTGTAAGTCAACCTTATAGACCAGCTATCCTAGTAGCATGGATACGAGCAGTCTAAGGCTAAGACTCTAGAGGGCGTGTTAAGCCAGCTGTTTTACCATCACATTACCCCTTGAACACCCAGTGAAAGGACACCACACAAGTGTTATGAAAATAAACAGTGTATTTATTAGAATCACAACAACCCTGTACTCTTTATGAGGACAGGGTGCTAGGCACACAACAAAACTCTTACGAAAATACTTAAGTTAGCACAGTATATACAAATGCCCGAGGGGCACGAAAAACCATATACTCTAAAAGTGGAATGCGAAATTACTAGCAGGTAAGTACAGTACTAATAGGCTTTGGAATCGCTAGGACTTGGCTAGGGAATCGTTAGATTACTTCTAGGAGACCTAGGGGACTCGGGTGCAGAGTGTGCACTCTCACGCGGGATGCGGGACAAAGTCTATGGAAGCTAGTAAAGTTAAAGTTAGTGTTCACGGGCGAACCCGACCTGGTAGGGAGAAAACGACAGTGGATCCTGACCCTTGGATAGTGAGGCTATGCTGGGGCACCGAAATGCCGAAGTTACCTAGCCCAGGGGCTGCAGCTGCATATGTCTCAAAAGACGTCGGGAATCCTCGTTGCCGGACCAGGAGCCTGGAAGAAAGATGCTGGCAGGCGACCAGTGAAGATAGTTCGAGTTGATCCAAGCCTGGATCTGGAAGATGGATGACACCTGAAAGCAGAGGGGACCAAGTTCGTGACTACTAGCCAGTAGTCAGTGGGCACCAGGAGGGCACTGGATGGTAGTCACCTCGACTAGGTGAGTGGGCGACGCTGGCTCTGCAGATCTCACGGACCAGGAGGAGTTGTCGGCGACCAGGATGGAGAGGCGAGCTGTCCCACGATGGATGAAGCTGTCGGCGTCGAAGTTACCCAGGATTGGGCAACAAGCCTTGGCTAATTCAAGCCCACGCGGTGGACTCAAAATGGCGTCTTGAGTGGACCAGGAGGGTCCAGGGTGCTCCTCTTCTGGGAGGGAGCAAGGGCCAGTCTGGAGCAACCAGACCAGCAGCAGTGATGTCGTCGGGCGTCGTTCAGAAGGCCACAAGCCAGCGGGCTAGTAGCCAAACAACGCGGTGAGCAGCAAAAAGCAGAAGGGCCCCACGCCGATCGTGGAGATGCTGGTGGGCTGCTCTTCGGTGCTGGAGCTGCTCAGGGTCGGGGCTTCTCGGACCCCAAAGCACTCGCCAGGAAATTACTCGGCGGGCTTGCTGTGCAGAAGTCGTGCAGTCTTGGCAATAGTCGGTCCCTTGAGGTCTCGTCGCACTCACGGTTCTCAGCTTGGCTGTAGAGGTGAGTAGAGGTCGGAGGTGCCAGGGAAGCCGGGTCTTGTCGAGCTGGGCAGTCGGATTCCGGGGGAAGGACGTGCAGCAGACCGCAGTGTTCTTGATGGTGCCTGCGGATGCAGGGTGACTACTCCTTAGTCACAAGGGAGAATCTTGAAGAAGGAAATCTTGAAGTCCTTTCGTAGAAAGTCGTGTCTTAATTCCAAAGATGATCTAATTTGGAAGGGGGCCTGCTCCTACCTTTATCTGGGAAAAGGGGGCTGGCACGCGACTAAGTCCTGCCCTATGGGTGGGACCAGGAGGGGGGTGGTTACACCCACTTCCTTGGCGGGCTTTTCCCCAGCACAGGGTCTGGAGTGTCCCTGGAACTGGTTCAAGCCAGCCTATGCACAGTGAGCACCGGGGTGCCACGTGCAGTCACCTTCCTCTGAAGCCCTGCCTACCTACAATACACAAAATCCTGTCTGGGACGGTGCTGGCACCGCCCCTGGCAGGAAACCCTTTGTCCTTATCTCCTGCTCTGGGAGGACTCCCAGCAGCAGGAGGGCAGACTTGTGTCTCGGTGGCAGCATCCATTTTGTGGAGCTGAGGCTCTGTTTGACTTTAACCGGGGTTAGGGGTTACATACATGTCGTGTCCCTCTAGAAGGGTGGAATGCTAACCCCGTCGCCAGAATTGGCGAGGGGTTAGTATTCCAATTCGTATGACACCTTACTCGACATGTTTTGATAAAGCGATACCAGAGTTGGCATATAACCGCGAGGATTATAATGCACTTAAGAGTATATGGTATGCGATATCATGGAAACGGCTAAGGGATAGATCCCGAAAGCCGCAGACAGGCTCAGCTCATGCCAGAGCACCATCTCACACGGTTCCAAGCACTCTGCCTTCAGGATTGTTAAGGCCTGCCATAGGAGTGACTGATAGGAGATCTGTGTGTCCATTTTTAGGGTTAGATATAGGTATACTATATCTAAAGCAAAGGGTGAGTACACCACCTTGCCCCAGCTGTAGTGCAGCCAGTTGTGTCAGTTTAGTTAGTCAGCCCAGGGGTGGCATAATACATGCTTCAGCCCCTGGGAGACTTCTGGGTGCACCTCAGCCCTGGGTACAGGGACTTGGAGAGGGCCCAGTGCCAATTCAGTACCTGAGTACAATTTGGATAGAGAGAACAGCTAGGCTGTGGGTCTGATTAGCAGGCCCACAGCCAGGGAAAGTCGTAAACCAGTGCAGCAAAAAGCAAAAATCTGGGTGATCATAGGATTGCAGACCCTACTCTCCTACACAAGTTACTACTTGTGTAACGATATATCTGTAAGAGACATTAGTTAGTATTAGATTCCTTACCGACCCACCCATCCTCCCCGTTCTGCGAACCAATATCTAGGGTTAGGGTTGTCCCCTTTCAGGGCCCTAGTTTCAATGGCACCAGTGTTGGTTTTTAACATGGCTCTGCGTTTCCGGCGCGGAAAAGCTGTGTCTAAGAACTGACGTCAGCACGCGGAGGCGGCGTCTAAGTACTCCGACGACATCATCACGGCGCCCACGACGCCGACGACGGACGCGGAGCCGCAGACGAAGCCTACCGACGCGCAAGGGTACTGCTACGCAAAAATTTCCGGATCCAGTCTGACGCCTGGGGATATTCTAAGGTAAGGAATCTAATACTAACTAATGTCTCTTACAGATATATCGTTACACAAGTAGTAACTTGTGCTTCTATCCCTGTCCTCCCTCCCCTTCCTTCCTTCCTTCCTTCGCTATCCTCCTATTAAGGATCATCTGGCCATGTCTTGCCCTTGTCCCTTATGGGTGGTTACCCTTTATGTTGGGGTGGCTTGGAGGTTTGTTGTCCCTGTCTGTGTTGAGACTGGTCCCGTTCCTTGCTCAGGTTGGGGGTGGTGGGTTTCCTACGTGTACCATGTCCTTACGCATGTTCCTTGCCTCCGAGGCACGGAGGTGGGAGGCTGTCTATGTGCTGGCAAGGCGGTTGCGCAGGGCTCTGCTTCTCTTCTTCTTTTTTCCTTGCCTTGGGTTCAGCGGTGTGACACTACTGTGGGTGGTGGTGTTAGTCACCGTTTCTTTCTAAATTTTCTGCTCTTCGCACACTGTTCCCATGCTTCCACGGTTTTTTATCTGGTGGTTCCGCGTTGTGGTGCGGAAAAGTTCTCCGAACAAAACAGACGTAGGCGCGCTGGACCTCGCTGACGTCACGTGCGTGGACGACGCCTGGGCAGTGTCGCGTGATGTCGTTCCGCCCCCGGCGTGCAGGGATGATGTGGCAAAAAAGTTTCCGGATCCAGTCTCACTCCTGGGAGTAATTCTACGTGAAGGAATCTGCGGCTAGAATCGTCTCTACCAGATACACCGTTACTGAAGGTAAGTAACTTGTACACTGCTGACTAAAACTTTCTGGATCCAGTCTGACGCCTGGGGGTAATTCTAAGGTAAGGAATCTATCACTACTAATGTTTCTTACAGATATATCGTTACTGAAGGTAAGTAACATTAAGGCTGATGGCACACATTCAGAGACTGAATCCAGACCAATTATGTAAGTATTAAAAAGGTATGCTTAGGTTTTATTTTAGAACCAAGCAGGACTTGGCAGAGGTGAGTAAAATATGCTTTCAAATGCAAGATTATTCAATGAAATGCAATTGTGCTTGATATTGCAATTTTTAGAGGTTTGTATATGCTTTGGAATTACACAGTAATTACTTTTCATAGCTATGGATTACTTTGAACACTGAGGGGGTGTTAGAAATGGGGATTTCCGGTTGGCTAAGGCTTGTGCCAAAGCCAGGCAGAAACCACCATTCTACGTCAGGGCAAGGAAGTCACCCGCCAAAGATAACCCCTGCTCACCCCATTGGTAGCTTGGCACGAGCAGTCAGGCTTATCCCGGAGGCAATGTGTAAAGCATTTGCACACGCACCCCCAGCAACAACATCCCAGGCCCCCCACAAAAGGAACTCCACACAAGGTTATATATAAAATAGCCTTTGTATTATACCAAACACATTAGATAATAAACACACAATTTACACTGTGCCACTGGCACGGGCGGAATTTACAGGGGATTATGTACATAGGACAGGGCCACATGGACCACTGTCAGGAATAAGCGCTTGGTAGAACTAACACTGAGAACATAGAACAATTGTAGCACCAAATAGCAAATGTAGCACACAACCGGTAACAACTGGTAACAGGTAAGTACCTCCTACGCAATCCTAACCACCATAGGCATATATCACGCAGGGAACCATGAACACACTAGTATAACTCATACTAGATAAAACAACCTCCTAAGCATAAACCGATGTCTAAAGGTATCAGAACACAGGGTGTGCAAAACATACTACACACAGTACATTTCCTAATACCCAAAAAGTAATAGCACATGAATCATAACAGCACATAAATCACATTAGGGTCCAGGTTGCGCCACTGTGCCAAAACCTAAACATAGCAGCTGCCCACTACTTGCTGGGCAGCAGAGGGACAAGAACAGGGCCTAAACGCTGCATCTGGCACTAAGTGCTGCGCAGCTGGGGAAGGCCAAGGTAGGGATGAAGGAGTGCGACTCACTCCTGAGTCCAAAGAGCAAGTCCCTAGGGAAAGAACCTAAACGGTGCAGCTGCCCACTACTTGCTGGGCAGCTGGAAAGCAAACTGCGGCCCTCTGAACAAAGACTGCGCCAACTGCTGGAGCCACACGGGCCGCTGAAAATGCATATGACGCAAACGGTGGAGCCCTCTAGGCTCTGAACACACATGTGCATTTTTGGGAGCCCTCCAGGCTCTAAACAAATCGTGTCAACTGGGGGGAGCAGCCCGTAGCCGCTCTACCTCCCGAAATGCCCCCGAGGCGTGGGAGCCCGCAGGCTCGAAATAACCATGCCCCCAAGCCCCACACAGGAACTCTTAAACATAGGCCATCGTTGGAGCCCCGCCGGGGCTTGGTAAAAATGGTGGGGCCATCCGGGGCCGCCCTAGCTCTGTGCTCCCCGTGGGAGCGGCCCTCTGAGCACCCAGGGCCGCTCTCGACTCGGGGCCCTTGCAGGCACCACATCTGTCGCCTCCCCCAGAGTCCTACTCACCAGGCTATCTTCTTCTGGCGGGGGCTCCTCCGGGCAGCGGCACGTCTTCTGCGGAGCTTCCCGTAATCCCTGGGAGCACCGCATTACCATAGGTGGCCTCGGCCGCCATCTTCTACTCTCCCAGGCCCCCCCTCCGGGGGCCCGAGGCTCTCTCGTCACCGGCAGCAACCGCGGGGCTCTCCCTTCCGCATGGGAGCCCCGCGTCGGTGTGCCGCAACGTCACTTCTGCCCCGTCTGGTGGCCCCGCCCACAACCAGGCGGCCATCTTTTAACGCGGCTCGGGCCGCAGCGGTGATTCTCTGGGACTAAATGAGGGGCGGGCACCCTCGAATTAAAAAAAATAGGCATCTGGGCAAAGTCGCGGGGTAGGCACCCGCGCATATATCAATAATCGCGGGATGGGCACCCGCGAAGGTAGGTGCAATTTAGAGCGGACCAAGAGGGGTAGGCTCCCTCCAAAACAGGGCAAATTAAGATATAGCGCTTCCCAGGCGCTAGGGGGGCACAGAGCCCACCAACCCCCAGAAATGACCTTAACAGAAAGAGGGGGCCCAGCAACACAGTCCTACCGCAATCCAGGGGCTGAGCAGGGCAGAAGGGTCCCAAAGATGAAGTCCTCCAGCATCCAGGGGCTGGGCAGGGCCCAAGAAGGCAAGCCTTCCCCTGGGCCCCAGCAGCAGCACACCCCTGGTAGATTCTAGTCAGGAAAACAAGAACATTTAACATGAGGTCACAGCCTCTTTTTATACACCAAATCCCTTTGTCTCTAGGGTGCAGGGTGGGGGAAAACCAGACACAGCTGGTTCAGGAGCACTTTGTTTTGCTCAGCCCCTCTCCCTATTCACAGGACAGGCTAGGGTCATCAGTCGCAGCACAGGGGGCGGAGCCAGCATTATGGAAGGAAAGCCCAGCCCTATTCAGGTCCCAGGTGCAGCCCCCCCCTGCCATCAACATGCAGATCTCCCCATTCACCACCGGGGCAGACCCATCCTGACTTGTGGAGTCAGGCACACCAGCCAGCTCCAGCCAATCACAAGCCAGACAGTCAAATCACATTTACTGCACAGGCAGGCCAACTTTTAGAAGTGGCACTTCCACACTAGACACATGAATGCCGCACACATCATCGTGCAGCATTCAATCTCACGAGTTTGCACATACCAAACTCGAGCCTGCACTCCCCACACATCAGGAACTACCATGGACATACATATCCCCCGTGCATTCCTATGGGAGGGCAGGCCACTCTCACACACGCACTCGGAGAGCTCACGCACTTTACACTGCGCCACAGTGCTAAAGTGCGCAAAGACCAGAAATTACTATAATTATGTAACATTAAAAAGGAAAAAAGTTCAGGGGTGAACCTGCCAGAATGGCCAAGCCCAACACAACCCCCTTCCAGCCAAAACGCAGGGCAGACCAATCACCACTGTGATGGACTTCCCTGCTTTGGGCGATAGAACACGGACGCGGGCCCGCACTGCAGGGACACCCTCCGGTTCTATGCCACGTTGTTACAAAACAAGCATACATAATAAAAAAAAAATTCAGGCCCAACCAGGCTACCCCTCCGGTACTCCTTAGTTGTCCACGGCCAGGACCAGGCCCTAGACCACCCAGATACCACTGGTCCTTGCCAATCCACAGAGTGGGGGGTAGTAACCCCTGGCATACAATAGCCATTTTCCACCCTCCTTCTCAGTGCAGTTCCAAACTACCACTGATCCTTCAACCTAGGGTCCGCACCCTCAGGCTGACCAGAGGTTACGGGCAAGAATGCCCCACCCTACCTCTACTTCTGAGGTTGCACACTCTGCCAGGAGAAGCACCCTCCAGAACACAACTTTCCCACCAGTTTAGGACCTTACTCCCTCAGCAGCAGTGACCGCGGTCAGTCCAGCACAAGATGGTGTAGCGAGGCGTTGCACGTTGCGGTGCCCTGCCAGTCGCGGAGCAGGCTATGGCTCGCGGACAGCTTTGAGACGGAGTCGGCGAGCGGCAGAGGCTGCGCGGCTCGAGGCGGACGTTGCTCAGTGCGGTGCCTACAGGACACCAGGGTGGTCATGACGGATAGGTCACCGCTCCCTTAACTGCTCTACCACCTGGGATCCAAATTCACCGGATGCACAGGTGTCAGACTCCCTCTGACCCCCTTCCAGAGTTCTGCACCTTCCTAACTGGAGTGGTGCCCCTAGAAGACAAACCGGCCAGGACACTGGCTACAGCCGCCCTGCCGTCCAGGACAGGCAAACACCTCATCCTGGCTCCCCAACCTAGGGACGGACCATTTGGTCAGATGCCTGGTGCACCAGGACTTCACAAGTTGAAAATAAAGTCTAAGGCGTTCTCTTCTCCTTCAGCAGCAAGGCAACCACTGCAGGCCAATCCCCCAGGTCAGGGTCAGTAATCCTCCATACAGCTTACCCGGTTCCTTCTCTTCAGGCAGAAGTTTCTTCTTGTAACTTCAGAACTGAAAGAGACACGTTAGTATTAGATTCCTTACCTTATTCCTTACCTTAGAATATCCCCAGGCGTCAGACTGGATCCGGAAACTTTTGCGTAGCAGTACCCTTGCGCGTCGGTAGGCGTCTGCGGCTCCGCGTCCGTCGTCGGCGCCGTGATGACGTCGTCTGAGTACTTAGACGCCGCCTCCGCGTGCTGACGTCAGTTCTTCTTTTTTCCGCGCCAGCAAGCGCAGATCTGGAAAAAGCAGTAACCCATAGTCAATTTTGACTAACTTTTTGGATCATTTTTTGATTATTTCTCGAAGTCTACGACTCCGATCGGTGCCGTAGGGATGCCTGGCTTTAAACACTGCGGGGATTGCGACCGCACGATGTCGGTCACGGATCCTCACCACCTGTGTCTAACTTGTCTAGGCGTCGACCACGACGACAAGGCCTGCTCCGACTGCCGGGCCCTCTCTTCGAAAGCCAGGCAGGAGCGGTCCCGCAGGCGACTCGAACTCCGGCAGTTGGTCCCACGCCGCGAGAGGTCTCGGTCCCACGGGAGGTCGAGGGACAGGTCGCGGGCTCGGAGCCACCACAGTTCCGAGAGTAGGCCGCACTCCTCCGGGTCGAAGTCGTCGTCGGGTAAGAAGCACAAGAAGTCCAAGAGGCGTCATCGCTCTTGGGACTCCCCCCGACGCTCGCGCGATGCGGCCGGGGGTTCGGGTGACACCACCCACGCGGCTCCGTCGGAGTCGCGGGCACCGCGTCCAGCTCCACACCCTACGGTCCCTGGGCTAGACGCGACGCCGGAGGACATCGAGCGCTTCCTCATGGCCATGAGAAAACTCTCTCCTCCGAAGTACTCCTCTGCGCCTTCGGGCCCAGCGGACCCGTCTGGAGCCTCTAGCGGGTTGGGGGCTTCGGCCCCAACGCCGCCGACGCCTTCGGGCCCGGCACCTTCGGGCCCCCCAATCCCGACGCCGCGGGTGCCTTCGGGCCCGGCGCTGCACTGTCCAGCGGTCCCGGCGCCGCGGGACCACCCTAGACCTTCTTCGGGATCTGGATCGTCGCCGGTGGACCTTACGACCTCCCCGGCGTCGGACCATCAGGTGTCGCCTCCGGCGCCGTCCCCGATACCTCCTTCGTTCCTGTTCCGACGTCGGGACGGCCCCGATGGGCGCAGCTCCAGACGTCGTTTGGAGAGTTTCACTTCTATGAACAGGCCCCATTGGTTGAAAACCCTGAGTATCAGGAGATGGGTGATGAAGGGGATTGGGAGGGGTCTGAGGACCCTCTGACCCGAGAGTGTCAGTCTCATGAGGACTGGGCAGGAGACCTTGGAAAGGCCAGTGGTCTGGACACCTCTCCAGACACTGGTTTTGTCTCCCCTCCTTCCGTGGCTTCGGAGGAGGGGGCAACCCACAGTGTGGTGTTGATGAGGGCTGCCAAGGCCTTGGGCCTTGAGCTCCCCGTCGCGGCCGTGAGGACTAACCTCCTCACTGAGGTCCTTAAACCGCAGTCAAGCTCGGCCGAGCCTCTGCTGCCCTTTAATGAGGCCTTGACCGACGTTCTTCTGGGCACTTGGTCCAAGCCCGCTACGGGTTCGCCCGTAGATAGGAACGTGGCCAGACGCCACTGCCCAGCCCCGGGCGACCCATGTTTCCTGTCCACCCATCCCACCCCCGAGAGCCTGGTCATCCAGGCCTCCAATTCCCAGACCGCATTCCTGTCGGCGCCGCCGGACAGGGAATCCAAGAGGTACGAGCAGTACGGTAAAAAATATCTTCTTGTCCCTTAGTCTGGGTCTGCGGTCTTCCAATACCGCATGCCTCTTGGGCCGCTACACCCACTCTCTGTGGGATACGGTTGAGGAAGTGCTGCCAGAGTGTCCGTTGGAGGTACGGGCCAAACTCGGCCAAGCCCTTGTGGAGGGCCGGGATGCAGCCAAATATTCGATCCGGTGTGGGCTGGATACCACCGACTCACTAGGTAGAGCGATGGCAACGACGGTGGCGGTCAGACGCCACGCCTGGTTGAGGTCCGCCAACTTTTCGGCCGATGTCCAAAACACTCTGATGGACATGCCGTTTGATGGCCGTCGCCTCTTTGGCGACAAGGCAGACCATGCGCTTGAGCGCTTTAAGGACTCCAGGGCTACGGCCAAGTCCTTGGGCCTCTCGGCCCCGCACCAGCAATCAACTGCCTTTCACTCCTTTCGTGGCCACGGAAGGGGTGCACCCACACGTGCTGCAAGCCAAGTTCTGCAAGGTAATACCCTATGCGGTGGCGGCCGTGGGAACTGCCGTCTCGGCGGTCGGGGACAACGGCGAGGTCAGTCCACACCTTCCCCCGCAGCATCCGCCTCAAAACCCTCCTAGTCCGTGCTTTCAGGCCCATGTGACGCCAGTGGGGGTCAGGGTTCGCCATCACCACCTCCACTGGCGCACTGTCACTTCGGACAGGTGGATGCTGCAAATCGTCCGAAGGGGCTACTCCCTCCCCTTCGAGGCGACTCTTCCAGCCATGCCACCGCAGAACCACCGTGTATCGGGGGATCATTTGCGACTTCTGCAGGAGGAGGTTACGGCCCTCTTGGCCAAGGGGGCCATCGAGCGCGTTCCTGAGCCAGAAGTAGGATGTGGTTGCTACTCCCACTACTTTCTGGTACCCAAGAAGGGCAAAGGGGGCCTACGCCCTATCTTGGACCTAAGGAACGTCAACGGCTTCCTCCGGAAGGAAAAGTTCAAAATGCTGACACTGGCTCAGGTCCTAGCTGCCCTGGACCCAGGAGGCTGGATGGTAGCGTTGGACTTGCAGGACGCTTATTTCCACATCCCCGTCCTGCCGGCCCACCGGCGCTACCTGCAGTTCACGGTTGGCCACGAGCACTTTCAGTATACCGTGCTCCCCTTCGGCCTTACCAGCGCCCCACGGGTGTTCACAAAGGTGATGGTTGTGGTCGCAGCTCATCTGCGCAGGTTAGGGGTTTCAGTCTTCCCCTACCTCGACGGCTGGTTGTTGAAGGCGGGCTCGCCCCAGACAGTCGTCAGCCACCTCCAGACTACGGCAGATCTCCTGCACAGGCTGGGGTTCTCCATCAATGTGCCGAAGTCACACATGTGCCCCTCTCAGAAGCTCCTTTTCATCAGAGCGGTTCTCGACTCAGCGCCGTTTCGGGTTTATCCACCCGAACAGCGGGTCCGGGATATTCAGGCTCCGATTCCCATCTTTCAGCCGTTGTCCCGGGTCTCGGTCAGGTTGACGCTGCGGCTTCTGGGGCTGATGGCCTCCTGCATCCTACTGGTGCATCACGCCAGGTCGCGGATGCGCGCTCTGCAGTGGGACCTGAAGTTTCAGTGGGCCCAGCATCAGGGCAACCTGTCCGACCACGTCCTGATCTCGGAGGGCACTGCGAGACAGCTGCAGTGGTGGCTCACGGACCGCGATTGGGTCAGCGGCAGGTACCTCTCCCTTCCCCAACCGGAGCACGTAGTTGTGACGGACGCGTCCCTCCAGGGCTGGGGTGACCACATGGGAGAGGCGGAGATCAGAGGCCTCTGGTCTCCGGCGGAGGCCCGGCTCCACATCAACCTGTTGAGTTACGGGCGATACGTCTAGCGCTGAAGGCATTCCTCCCCTCTGTCAGGGGGAGTGTAGTGCAGGTGTTCTCGGACAACACCACCGCCATGTGGTACTGCAACAAACAGGGCGGGGTGGGGTCGTGGACCCTTTGCCAGGAGGCTCTGCGCCTCTGGCAATGGCTGGAACGCCAGGGCGTGACCCTGGTGGCTCAACACCTGGCAGGTTCTCTGAACGCCAGGGCGGACGAGCTCAGCCGTCGGTGCATGATGGATCACGAATGGCGTCTGAACTCGGACGTGGCGCAAGGCCTCTTTCAGCAATGGGGAGAGCCTTGGTTAGATCTATTCGCCACCGAAGAGAACGCGCAATGTCATCAGTTCTGCGCGTTGGAATTTCCAAGGCGGCACTCGCTCGGAGACGCTTTTCGCCGCGAGTGGAGTTGCGGTCTGTTGTACGCCTTTCCGCCTATACCACTTCTGCCCAGAGTGCTGAAGATCAAGCGCGACCGGGCCCAAGTCATCCTTGTGGCTCCGGACTGGGCACGAAGGTACTGGTATCCAGAGCTACTCAGTATGTCAGTCGATCCCCCGGTTCGTCTGCCTCTTCAGGAGGACCTTCTGTCGCAGCAGCAGGGGACGGTCCTCCACCCGAACCTGTCCAGTCTCCACCTTCATGCTTGGAGATTGAGCGGCGACAGTTGAGGCCATTTGACTTGCCTCCTGAAGTCTGTAACGTCATTCTGGCAGCCAGGCGTCCCTCCACAAAGTCGGTATACGCCTGCAGGTGGAACAGATTTGTGGCATGGTACACAGCAAAGGCTGTGGATCCTCTTGCTGTCCCTCTCTCTGAGGTTCTTCTCTTCCTTCTTTCTCTTGCCCAGCAGGGCTCTGCTCTGGGTACTATCAAGGGCTACCTTTCTGCCCTTTCAGCCTTTCTCAGGCTGCCTGATCAACCTTCTTTGTTCAAGTCCCCTATTGTTAATAGATTTCTTAAGGGCTTCACACACACGTTTCCTCCTGTTCAGTTTGTGATGCCTCAGTGGGACTTGAACCTGGTTCTTACCTTTCTGATGTGCGCTCCCTTTGAGCCACTTCACAACTGTCCAACTCTCAGACTACAGGGGAAGCACCTCCCCCCTGATAAGGAGTCCAAAATTCTAGAGGCATCAGGCAAAAGGGTAGCGGCACAAGCATCCAATTCTTGGAGAATTGCTAACACACAAGCCCTACTGGCTCGCTACGATAGGGCACACTATGATCAGCTAGAAAGCCTTATGCAACATTTGCCCGAGCCGTTTAAAGCACAAGCAAATGATCTCATTCAGGAGGGAAAATTCATATCAAATGCCTCCATTAAATGTGCGCTGGACGCTGCAGACACCGCAGCTAGATCCATTAATACTAGTGTCCTCCTCCGCAAACATGCATGGCTACGGGTTTCAGGTTTTAAGAATGAGGTGCAGTTCACCATTCTAAACCAACCCGTCAACCCAGATTTTTTATTTGGTCCTGCGGTAGACACCATCTTGGACAAAATGGAAAAGGACACAGAAACCGCAAAATCCATGGGTGCACTGCAATTTCTGCAACATAGGGACTCCTTTCGACGCTCCTCATACAGAGCAAATACACGAGGAAATGCTTCCCAAACATCTGCCTCCTACAAAGGTAACACACAAGGTTCCTTCGCAAAGAACACCACCACAGGTAGTTACAGAGGTAACAGTAATAAGGGAAGGGGGCAGGGAGGCAATAACACCAGAGCCTCCGCCACCACGAAACAGTGACTTCATTACGCTGCCTCCAGACCACTTAACACCAGTCGGAGGCAGACTACAACAGTTCCTAGCTGTCTGGCACGCAATCACCACGGACAGGTGGGTAAGAGAAATTATCCAGTCTGGTTATTGCCTAGAACTGACTTCTACGCCACCAAACATACCACCCAGACATGGTCCTATGTCCATAGAACACATCACCCTGCTTCAACAAGAGGTGAAAAGCATGCCGGAAAAGGGGGCCATAGAGCCAGTCCCTTTCCGCCAGCAGGGGACATGAGTATACTCCCTATACTTCCTTATTCCCAAGAAGGACGGTTCCCTCAGACCAATACTGGACCTCAGACCCCTAAATCAATTGGCTAATACAAGCAAAATCGTACCAACAGTGTGCAGCACACACGTCCCACACTATCCAGTTGCTACACAGCCTAGGCTTCTCAATCAACTACACAAAATCGCATCTGCAACCTTCCCACGTACAGCAATACCTGGGAGCCACTATAAACACCTCAGTGGCAAAGGCATACCCAAACACAGCAAGGATAGCCAGCATGCAGATACTCATTCGCAAATTCCTACCACAGCACTCCCTGCCAGCCCAAGTTTTCATGCAGCTCATAGGCCTGATGGCCTCCTGCATATTCATTGTCCCCCATGCCAGACTTCAAATGCGCCCGTTACAGGAATGCCTAGCACGGCAATGGAACCAAGCTTGTGGACACCTAAAAGACCTAGTGTTGGTGGACAGTCGCACACACAAATCTCTGCAGTGGTGGAATCCACAAAACCTTTCACAGGGGCGACTGTTCCAAGAGACGGTTCCACAACTAGTACTAACAGCGGACGCATCACTGACAGGCTGGGGAGCCCATCTCCTTCAGTACACAGTACAAGGGCTCTGGACAAACAAACAAAAAAGACTGCATATCAATCAACTAGAGTTGCTAGCGATCTTTCTAGCCCTAAAAGCCTTTCAAAAATACGTGTACAACAAGACGGTGTTGATCGGACGGACAACATGATCGCGATGTACTATATCCAGAAACAGGGAGGAACCCACTCTCCACAGCTGTCCCATCTGGCGCAGAGCATATGGACGTGGGCTATTCAAAAGAACATATTTCTCCTAGCACAACACCTCCCAGGGATGGACAATCAAATTGCTTTCCTGCTCAGCAGGCACAGCCAACAAATACACAAATGGGAGATTCACCCCCAAGTTCTCCAACCATTCTTCCAGGAATGGGGTCACCCAGAGGTAGACCTCTTTGCCACAAAAGAAAACTCCAAATGCTAGTACTTTGCCGCCAGATTCCCACATCCGTTGTCACTGGGCAATGTGATAACTGGATGAACTGGTCAGGCAGATTTGCGTACGCTTTTCCCCCAGCACCGTTGATCCCGCTGGTGGCACTCAAACTGCGGCAACACTCACTCACCCTAATCCTAGTTGCTCCCACATGGGCGAGACGACCATGGTACACAACGTTCCTAGAACTTTCAGTAGTTCCTCATCAATAACTATGCCTTGCTCTACATCTTCTAACTCAGAACCATGGAGAAATAAGACACCCAGATCCCAATCAGATGAACCTAGCAATCTGGCTCCTGAGGTCTTAGAGTTCGGATACCTCAACTTGCCCCCAGACTGCATGAACATCATTAGGGAGGCAAGGAAACCACCCACACGAGCGTGCTATGCAGCAAAATGGAAAAGATTTGTTATTTACTGCAACAATAACCAAATCAACCCATTAGGCGCTTCCATACAAAACATTATATGCTACCTGCTGCATTTACAAAGATGTAACTTAGCATACTCTTCCATACGACTACACCTCGCTGCTATAGCAGCATACCTTCAGAACAGGCAACACCTTTCACTGTTCAGGGTACCAGCAATTAAAGCATTTATGAAGGGTCTGAAAAGAGTGATCCCTCCAAGACACCCTCCTTCCCCAGTCTGGAATCTAAATATAGTGCTTACCAGACTCATGGGACCTCCTTTCGAACCTCTACACTCATGCGAATTGCAATTCCTAACGTGGAAGGTTGCATTCTTAGTTGCCATCACCTCACTCAGGAGAGTGAGCGAATTGCAAGCACTGACAATTCAAGAACCCTTCATGCAGGTACATGCTAACAGGGTGGTTCTTAGAACAAACCCTAAGTTCATGCCTAAAGTCGTATCCAATTTCCATATCAATCAAGCAATTGAACTGCCAGTATTCTTTCAGAATCCACAGTCGGTAGCTGAGAGAGCCCTGCACACACTAGACGTAAAAAAAGCTCTACTTCACTATGTGGACAGAACCAAATCCTTTAGGAAAACAAAACAACTGTTTGTTGCTTTTGCACCACAGCACAAAGGAAATCCTATTTCAAAGTCAGGAATAGCCAGATGGATAGTTAAATGCATTCAAATATGTTATCTAAAAGCTAAACACACTTTAACAGTCCCCCCTAGAGCGCACTCTACACGGAAAATGAGGGCATCCATGGCTTTCCTAGATAATATTCCTCTCGAAGACATCTGTAAGGCAGCCACATGGTCTACCATACACACTTTCACTAAACACAACTGTGTAGACGTGCAAGGAAAACAGCAAGCTGCTGTAGGCCAGGCTGTCCTCAAAACTCTTTTTCAAACTGCTGCACCTAGCACAGGTGGCCACCGCTAGAGGAGATACTGCTATTCAGTCTATGCACAGATATGAATTCAGCAGCCCACATGCCTCGAGCGGAATATGCTACTTACCAGTATGCATCTGCTCTTGGCATGTAGGGCTGCTGACATTCATATCGCCCGCCTTCCTCCCCGGCGCCTGTCGCAGCTGCAGCATTATCTCTAGCATGGACATCTCTTACCTTCCTATCTCCATCTCTGCCACAATGGCGAAAAACAATCTGAGCATGGAGAGGATGCCCATGCGCACTGTAGCCCAGGGGAGGAGTCACCTATCTCGTGATACTTCGAAGACTCTGTCAGGACAACAAAGTGCAATCATCCGGACCCAACACTAGGCGGTGATCTATGCACAGATATGAATGTCAGCAGCCTTACATGCCAAGAACAGATGCATACTGGTAAGTAGCATATTCCTTACTGGACAGGCAGGCCAACTTCTAGAAGTGGCACTTCCACACTAGACACATGAATGCCGCACACGTCATCGCACAGCATTCAATCTCACGAGTTTGCACATACCAAACTCGATCCTGCACTCCCCACACATCAGGAACTACCATGGACAAACATATCCCCCATGCATTCCTAGGGGAGGGCAGGCCACTCTCACACACGCACTCAGAGAGCGCAAACACTTTACACTGCGCCACAGTGCTAAAGTGCGCAAAGACCAGAAATCACTATAATGATGTAACATTAAAAAGGCAAAAAGTTCAGGGGTGAACCTGCCAGAAGGGCCAAGTCCAAGTCCAACAGGGGGGTATACCTGGATACCACACCTTAGGGTCTCTCATTACAAGGTAAGTACAACTTTTCATACTTTGCAATTGAGTTCTCTTTTTCTCATACAACAGTTCGACACTTAAGACATTTTCATGCCCAAAATCTCTTATCATGGGTTCCTATGGGGGAAAAGTGTTAGCGGTTTCTCAGGTGAGTACACAACTTACGAGGGTGCTTGTTGGGGGTTAGGACCAAGGTTCCCCAAGGTCTAGATGGGCACTCGAGTTGCACCACCAGCGGCACCCAGTGTTAGCCAATGTTAGCCAATGGGGCTAAAGGGGCCTTTGGTCAGGGACTGCTTACAAGCAGGCGACTCGGGTGTAGAGGCAAAGCTGCTGGAGTCAAGGTCAGCACAGCAAGGGCCAGCGAACATCACAGATGCTGCACCACCAGTGGCACTGGGACAGTCTGTAGGATGGTTGGAGGGGTGGTCCTCTGGGCTCTGGGGGTTGCTGGCTGCTGGACTCACTGCGGTTATTGCTGTAGGAAGGCTATAGATGGGACAGGCCATAGGGCTGGGGCCAAAGCAATTGGTGTCTTCTTCCTGGGTTAGCACAGCTCTTCGGTCCTTTTTTCTTCCCCAAATCTGAGCAGGCAAGGTTCTCTTCCAGGGGATACTCATCAATAGTCTTAAGCCCTGAATAGTCCCGCC
Organism: Lissotriton helveticus; assembly: GCF_964261635.1. Classification (NCBI taxonomy): domain Eukaryota; kingdom Metazoa; phylum Chordata; class Amphibia; order Caudata; family Salamandridae; genus Lissotriton; species Lissotriton helveticus. The sequence continues at coordinate 833,441,391 of NC_136063.1, read as the reverse complement.
CACGTGCGGGACCCCGGAGCAATAGCCAATAATATGCATATATATATAAATACATATAAATACGCATAAAATAACCATATATATATAGATAATATGCATATACATATACATATGCAGCCCAATATAACTATACTAGGCTTAAAAACTGCCATTATTGCCTGTAAAATCTTTACGTTTGCTAAATAAAGACATATAAATTACATTATATGATAATGCAAAGAAGAAAACACTGCCTTGGTTTTCTTTGAAACACACAGCCTTTATTTTCAAAGGTAAAAACAGGCAGGATCATAGAGGCAGCTTTAGCCTAGATAGGCTGCATTGTAACAACAGAAAAATTTGGCGCCGTGCCATCTGAAAGAAACAGGTTAGTATTAGATTCCTTACCTTAGAATATCCCCAGGCGTCAGTCTGGATCCGGAAACTTTTGCGTAGCAGTACCCCTGCGCGTCGGTAGGCGTCGTCTGCAGGCGTCCCCTGCGGCTCCGCGTCGTCGGCGTCGTGCGCCGTGATGACGTCGCTGGAGTATATAGACGCCGCCTCCGCGCGCTGACGTCAGTTCTTCTTTTTTCCGCGCCAGTTAGCGCAGATCCGAAGAGCAGTACTCCGGTCTTTGACCAAGTTTTTTGTTAACTGATTGATCTTTACGGTGCCGGTAGGATGCCCGGTTTCAAGAGTTGTGACGAGTGCGACCGCATGATGTCGGTCACCGACCACCATCGACTCTGCCTCCGGTGTCTGGGCGCGGACCACGACGTGGAGTCCTGCGTCGACTGTCGGGCCTTGACTGGGAAAGCTAGGCGGGAGCGGTCCCGCAAGCTTCTCGAGCTCCGGTTGTCGGCCCCGCGTCGAGAGCGGTCCCGGTCCGGTCGGAGGTCGAGGGAGCGGTCGAGGGAACGGTCGCGGAGCCGCCATGGGCGCTCCGGGAGTCGCCACCATTCCTCCGGCTCGTCAGGTAAGCACAAGAAGTCGGGGCGTCGCCATCGCACCCCCGACTCCCCCCGACGCCCGCGTGCTGCGGCCGGGGGCTCGGGTGACCCCACCCCCGCGGTCCCGCATGGGTCGCCGACGCCGTCTACCCCACACCTGTCGGTCCCTGGGGAAGGCGCGTCGCGTGAGGAGATCGAGGCCTTCCTCATTGCTATGAGGGCGAGGTCTTCTCCGGCGGGGCCTTCGGCGCCTGCGGGCCCGTCGGTCCCGTCTGGGGGCCCGAGCGGTTCGGGTGCTCCTGCCCCGGCGCCGCCGGTGGCTCCGGCCCCGGCGCCGCTGGTTCCCTCTGGTTCGTCGCCGGCTGGTCTCCCGGCCTCTCCGGCGTCGGTTCCTGTGGGCCAACCCGTGGTACCGCCCCCGCGTGGTGCAGCGACTCCGCCGTCGGCTCCGGCCGGCGTCGGGTCCCCGGCACCGACGCCGCGCGGCGCCACCCCCCTTTCCTCCCCGACTCCGGACTCGGAGCCGGACCGGCGTCGGCCGACGCCGGACCCGACGCCGATGGGGCCCGTTGACCCCGATGTCTATATCGTCGACCCAGAATATGGGTATGACGAGGAGGAGTATGGAGAGGGTTGGGAGGGGTCTGAGGACCCTCTATCCCGTGCCTGCCAGTACGATGTGGACTGGGTAGGTGATCTGGGTGATGCCAGTGGCCTGGACGAGTCGCCCAACCCTGGGTTTGTCTCTCCGTCCCCTGTGGCGTCCGAGGCGGGTGCTGCCTATTCGGTGGTCCTGATGAGGGCTGCCAAGGCCTTACACCTTGAGCTTCCCGTCGCGAAGGTCAAACCGAATATTCTGACGGAAGTTTTTAAACCGCAGTCATGCCCCCAGGAGCCTCTGCTGCCGTTTAATGAGGCCCTGACGGATGTCCTTCTGGGCACCTGGTCCAGGCCCGCTTCTGGTGCGCCGGTTGACCGGAACGTTGCCAGGCGTCACCGTCCCTGCTCGGACGACCCTGCCTTCCTGTCCACCCATCCCTCCCCGGAGAGTCTGGTGATCCAGGCCTCCACTTCACAGTCCGCATTTCCGTCGGCTCCGCCCGACCGGGAATCAAAGAGGTACGACCAATTTGGAAAAAAAGTGTTTTCCTCTTTGAGCGCTGGACTGCGGTCTTGTAACACCGCGTGCCTCTTGGGCCGCTACACCCACTCCCTGTGGGATACGGTCGAGGAGTGTTTGCCGCAATGCCCCCAGGAAGTGCGGGACAAGCTCACCCGGGCCTTTGTTGAAGGCCGGGATGCGGCGCGGTACTCGATCCGTTGTGGTCTGGACACCACGGACTCACTGGGACGGGCCATGTCCACTACGGTGGCGATTCGTCGCCATGCCTGGCTGAGATCTGCCAACTTCTCACCAGACGTCCAAAATACACTAATGGACATGCCATTTGATGGCAGTCGCCTATTTGGTGACAAAGCGGACCACGCGCTGGAGCGCTTCAAGGACTCCAGGGTCACGGCCAAGTCCTTGGGTCTCTCGACCCAGCGCCAGCAGACGGGTTCGTTTCGGCCCTTTCGTGGCCAAGGGAGGGGAGGTCCCACACGTGCTGCCAGCCACGCGGCGCAGAGCGCTCCCCAGCGCGGTGGCGCCCGTGGTTTCCGCCGTGGTGGCGGTAGAGGCCAGCGTCGTGGTCAGTCCACGCCTCCCTCCGCTGCGGCATCCAAGCCTTCCTAGTCCGAGCTTTCGGGCTCACGTGACGCCAGTGGGTGGCAGGGTTCGCCATCACCACTCCCGCTGGCGCGCGATAACATCGGACAGGTGGGTGCTGCAGCTTGTCCGAAGGGGCTATGCCCTCCCCTTCGAGTCCACTCCTCCAGCCATGCCACCGCAGAACCACCGTGTGTCGGGGGACCACTTGACACTTCTGCAGGAGGAAGTTACGGCCCTCTTGGCCAAGGGGGCCATCGAGCGCGTTCCTGGGCCAGAAGTAGGGTGTGGTTGCTACTCCCACTACTTTCTGGTACCCAAGAAGGACAAGGGAGGCCTGCGTCCTATCTTGGATCTACGGAACGTCAACGGCTTCCTCCGGAAGGAGAAGTTCAAGATGTTGACTTTGGCTCAGGTCTTGGCTGCTCTAGACCCACAAGACTGGATGGTAGCGTTGGACTTGCAGGATGCGTACTTTCACATCCCCGTCCTGCCGGCCCACCGGCGTTACCTGCGGTTCACGGTAGGCCACGAGCACTTTCAGTTTATCGTGCTCCCATTCGGCCTTACCAGCGCCCCACGGGTGTTCACGAAAGTGATGGCGGTGGTCGCAGCTCATCTGCGCCGGTTAGGGGTTTCAGTCTTCCCCTACCTCGATGACTGGCTGTTGAAGGCGGGCTCGCCCCAGACAGTCGTCCACCACCTTCAGATGACGGCAGACCTCCTGCGCGAGCTGGGGTTTTCCATCAATGTGCCGAAATCACACCTGTGTCCCTCTCAAAAGCTCCTTTTCATCGGAGCGGTTCTCGACTCGGCGCAGTTTCGGGTTTATCCTCCGGAACGGCGGATCCGGGATATTCAGGCTCTGATTCCCATCTTTCAGCCGTTATCCCGGGTTTCGGTCAGGTTGACGCTGCGGCTTCTGGGGCTGATGGCCTCCTGCATCCTTCTGGTGCATCACGCCAGATGGCGGATGCGGGCTCTGCAGTGGGACCTGAAGTTTCAGTGGGCCCAGCATCAGGGCAACCTATCCGACCATGTCCTGATCTCGGAGGGCACTGCGAGACAGTTGCAGTGGTGGCTTACGGACCGCGATTGGGTCAGGGGCAGATCCCTCTCCCTTCCCCAACCGGAGCACGTGGTTGTGACGGACGCGTCCCTCCAAGGCTGGGGTGGCCACTTGGGAGAGGCGGAGATCAGAGGCCTCTGGTCTCCGGCGGAGTCCCGGCTCCATATCAACATGTTGGAGCTGCGGGCGATCCGCCTAGCACTGAAGGCATTCCTCCCCTTTGTCGACGGGAGTGTAGTGCAGGTGTTCACGGACAACACCACCGCCATGTGGTACTGCAACAAACAGGGCGGTGTGGGGTCGTGGACCCTTTGCCAAGAGGCTCTGCGCCTCTGGCAATGGCTGGAACGTCAGGGCGTGACTCTGACGGTTCAACACCTGGCAGGTTCTCTGAACGCCAGGGCGGACGAACTCAGCCGTCGGTGCTCGGTGGATCACGAATGGCGTCTGAACTCGGATGTGGCGAGAGGCCTCTTTCAGCGATGGGGAGAGCCTTGGTTAGATCTATTCGCCACAGAAGAGAACGCGCAATGTCATCAGTTCTGCGCGTTGGAGTTTCCAAGACGGCGCTCGCTCGGCGACGCCTTTCGGCGCGAGTGGAGTTGCGGTCTGTTGTACGCCTTTCCGCCTATACCACTTCTGCCCAGAGTGCTGAAGAAGATCAGGCGCGACCGGGCCCAAGTTATCCTTGTGGCTCCGGACTGGGCTCGAAGATACTGGTATCCCGAGCTACTCAGCATGACAGTCGGTCCCTCGATCCGCCTGCCCCTTCAGGAGGACCTTCTGTCGCAGCAGCAGGGGACGGTCCTCCACCCGAACCTGTCCAGTCTCCACCTCCATGCGTGGAGATTGAGCGGCGACAGTTGAGGCCATTTGACTTGCCTCCTGAAGTCTGTGATGTTATTCTGGCAGCCAGGCGTCCCTCCACAAAGTCGGTATACGCCTGCCGGTGGAACAGATTTGTGGCATGGTGCACAGCAAAGGCTGTGGATCCCCTTTCTGCCCCTCTGTCTGAGGTTCTCCTCTTCCTCCTTTCCCTTGCCCAGCAGGGCTCTGCTCTGGGCACTATCAAGGGCTATCTTTCTGCCCTTTCCGCCTTCTTGAGGCTACCTGATCAGCCATCTTTGTTCAAGTCCCCTATTGTGTTAAGATTCTTGAAGGGCATCACGCACATGTATCCTCCAACTCCGTTCGTGATGCCTCAGTGGGACTTGAACTTGGTTTTGACTTTCCTGATGTGCGCTCCCTTTGAGCCCCTTCATTCCTGTCCTCTCCGTCTTCTCACCTTAAAGACGGCCTTCCTGGTAGCCATCACCTCTGCCAGGAGAGTGAGTGAGCTCCAGGCTCTTTCTATTCAACCTCCTTTCTTGTCTGTTCATCCTGATAAGGTGGTTCTTCGGACTAGACCTTCTTTCCTGCCCAAGGTAGTCTCTGCTTTTCACATTGGGCAGTCCATCACCTTGCCCTCCTTCTTCCCGCCTCCGCATCCTTCAAAGGATGAAGAGCGGCTCCATCGTCTGGACCCAAAACGTGCGCTTTCATTCTATATGGATCGCACACGCCAGTTCCGGGTGGATGACCAACTGTTTGTTGGCTACGTGGGTGAGAAGAAGGGAAGGGCGGTACAGAAACGGACCATCTCTCGGTGGGTCGTCCTGTGCATCAAAGCATGCTACTCTTTGGCTCGGAAGGAGCCTCCTGTTGGGCTGAGGGCCCATTCCACTCGGGCTACGGCGGCTACTACTGCCCTGGGCCGGGGAGTCCCTTTGCAGGACATTTGCCAGGCGGCTACGTGGGCCTCGCTGCACACCTTTGCGAGGCACTACTGCCTGGACAGTCAAGTCCGGAGGGATGGCTTCTTTGGCCGTTCGGTCCTCCAGGACTTTCTGGTGTAGGTTGTATTGGTTCGCAGACCCACCACCGGGGTTGGTATTGCTGGGGTATCTATTCTAAGGTAAGGAATCTAATACTAACCTGTTTCTTTCAGATGAACAAGTTACTTACCTTCGGTAACGATATATCTGTAAGAAACAGTAGTTAGTATTAGATTCCTTACCGCCCCACCCGTCCTCCCCGTTCTGCGATCTGATACCTAGGGTTAAGGACATCCCTTTCAGGGCCCTAGTTTCAAATGGCACCAGTGTTGGTTCTCACATGGCTCTGCGTGTTCTGGCGCGGAAAAGCTGTGTGCAAAGAACTGACGTCAGCGCGCGGAGGCGGCGTCTATATACTCCAGCGACGTCATCACGGCGCACGACGCCGACGACGCGGAGCCGCAGGGGACGCCTGCAGACGACGCCTACCGACGCGCAGGGGTACTGCTACGCAAAAGTTTCCGGATCCAGACTGACGCCTGGGGATATTCTAAGGTAAGGAATCTAATACTAACTACTGTTTCTTACAGATATATCGTTACCGAAGGTAAGTAACTTGTTCTTTAAGACCTCTGTGAGCCTCCAGGCTCCCATCATGCACCACAGGTGACAGTTAGGTCAGTTCTTTTTTCCGGCTCCTTCTGTGAGGATTCTGGAGCATTGAGCTCGCCAGTTGGTGATATTTTCTCACTTTCTTCTGGTATTTCTCTGATTTTTTCGTCTTTACTCGACGTCTTTAGTCATTATCTGACTAATCCACCAATTTTTTGCTGTTTTTTGGCCATTTTTGCAGTCATAATGCCGGCCTTATTTGTTAAGTGTCCGGCCTGTGGTAAAAAAAATGGCCAAGACAGACCCTCATTCGGTCAGTGTTGCTTGTCTACCATCTTCTCACAAGCCAGAACTCTGCTACCACTGCAGCAAGCTTTCAAATAGGACTTTGAGAGAGAGAGAGAAGAGCAGGCTTCAGTCCCTGCATGACAAAGGAGAAACTGTGAGTGGAAGAGAAGAATTTCATTCCAGGAAGCCTTCTTCTCAGCACAAAGAGCGCAAGGACAGAGGGGAGAAGAGAAAACATCGGTCTCCTTCTACTTCAAAGGACAGATCTTCTTCTAAGGAACCTGTGTGCTTAAAATCGACATCGAAATCACCATCGCGGCTTCCGTCGACGTCAAAGCATCCCTCGCCGTCGAAGAAGAATTCGCCGTCGAAGCAAATTTGAGAAGCGACATGAGCGTAGGCGGTCCAGGTCTGGCTCGCCTACGAATACAAGAGGGCGGGACTCGATGACGTCTCATCGACGTCGACGGTCGCCGTCGAGAGGCTCGAAACTATCAGTCAAGGTCGCCGTCAATAGGTGCCATGACGTCGACGTCGAACCGGGCAGTAGAGGTTTCGACGTTGAAGAGCCCCAGCCATGCGACGTCGAGGCACACGACGCCGAGAAAATCGTCGCCGTCGAAGCGCATGACGTCGACGCCGAAGAGACAATCGTCGCCGAGGAGGTCGCCGCCGAGGAGGTCGCCGCCGAGGAGGTCGCCGCCGAGGAAGTCGCCGCCGAGGAGAACGCTGCCGAGGAAGTCATCGGCGAGGAAGTCGCCGTTGGAAAAATCGACGTCGAGGATGCGGTCGTCGACGTCTTCTGCAGCAAAAAAAGCCTAGAACGGTGTTCAAAGACCGGTCTAAGGTTTCTGTTGTGTCTTCTGGGAGTTCCTCTTACTTCCCTGGGCTGCGGCTTGTACAAATCTCTCCAGAGCGCTCAAGAGTACCTTCAACTACAGGGGCTAATATCTCGCCACGATGGTTGGGGGAGATCAGAGACTGGAAGTTAAGAAAAATCAACCTTCCAAGGTCTTATTCCAGGTCTCCTGTGTCGGCAAGGCCTGCTTCGAGATCAAGGTCACCTGTTGTACAGTTGGTGCACTCTCCGAGAAGACGTGAGCGTACTCCTCCGAGAAAGTCTCCATCGGAGAGGAGGCGAACTTCACCCTCTCCTAGGTCTTTGCGTCATCACTCTTCTAAAAGACGCGATGCTAGATCTTCAACAAGGTCTACAAATTCGAAGAGGGACTACTCGCCATCGCTGTCATCAACTCCTCCGAGTAGGATTTCACCGATTGATGACGTGATTACTTTTAATGAAGTTCTCTGTCGTGGTGCAGCGAAACTTCATAACGAGATGCCTGTCTCTACTGCCAAGACAACGGTCATTTTTGAAACATTACATCAGAAATTATCATCAAGGCCTTTACTTCCTCTGGTTCCAGGTCTGTTGGAGCCTGCGGAGCACAAGTTCTTAACTCCTGCATCTTTGGGAGCGGTTCCTTCGCGGATCGCAAAAAAGTATAAGGTTCCGGACAATGATCCGTTATTTCTGAGGTCTGAGCCACAACCTGATTCGGTCATCGTCTCAGCGGCACGTAAGAATCAATCTGAAAGAAACAGGTTAGTATTAGATTCCTTACCTTAGAATATCCCCAGGCGTCAGTCTGGATCCGGAAACTTTTGCGTAGCAGTACCCCTGCGCGTCGGTAGGCGTCGTCTGCAGGCGTCCCCTGCGGCTCCGCGTCGTCGGCGTCGTGCGCCGTGATGACGTCGCTGGAGTATATAGACGCCGCCTCCGCGCGCTGACGTCAGTTCTTCTTTTTTCCGCGCCAGTTAGCGCAGATCCGAAGAGCAGTACTCCGGTCTTTTGACCAAGTGTTTGTAAAACTTAATCTTTCTACGGTGCCGGTAGGATGCCTGGGTTTAAGAGCTGCGACGAGTGCGACCGCATGATGTCGGTCACCGACCACCATCGACTCTGCCTCCGGTGTCTGGGCGCGGACCACGACGTGGAGTCCTGCGTCGACTGTCGGGCCTTGACTGGAAAAGCTAGGCGGGAGCGGTCCCGCAAGCTTCTCGAGCTCCGAGTGTCGGCCCCGCGTCGAGAGCGGTCCGGTCGGAGGTCGAGGGAGCGGTCGAGGGAACGATAGCGGAGCCGCCATGGGCGCTCCGGGAGTCGCCACCATTCCTCCGGTTCGTCAGGTAAGCACAAGAAGTCGGGGCGTCGCCATCGCACCCCCGACTCCCCCCGACGCCCGCGTGATGCGGCCGGGGGCTCGGGTGGCCCCACCCCCGCGGGCCCGCGTGGGTCACCGACGCCGTCTACCCCATACCCGTCGGTCCCTGGGGAAGGCGCGTCGCGTGAGGAGATCGAGGCCTTCCTCATTGCTATGAGGGCGAGGTCTCCTCCGGCGGGGCCTACGGCGCCTGCGGGGCCGTCGGTCCCGTCTGGGGGCCCGAGCGGTTCGGGTGCTTCTGCCCCGACGCCGCCGGTGGCTCCGGTCCCGGCGCCGCTGGGTCCCTCAGGTTCGTCGCCGGCTGGTCTCCCGGCCTCTCCGGCGTCGGTTCCTTTGGGCCAACCCGTGGTACCGCCTCCGCGTGGTGCAGCGACTCCGCCGTCGGCTCCGGCCGGCGTCGGGTCCCCGGCACCGACGCCGCGCGGCGCCACCCCCATTCCCTCCCCGACTCCGGACACGGAGTCGGACCGGCGTCGGCCGACGCCGGATTCGACGCCGATGGGGCCCGTTGACCCCGATGTCTATATCGTCGACCCAGAATATGGGTATGATGAGGATGAGTATGGAGAGGGTTGGGAGGGGTCTGAGGACCCTTTATCCCGTGCCTGCCAGTATGATGTGGACTGGGTAGGTGATCTGGGTGATGCCAGTGGCCTGGACGAGTCGCCCAACCCTGGGTTTGTCTCCCCGTCCCCTGTGGCGTCTGAGGCAGGTGCTGCCTATTCAGTGGTCCTGATGAGGGCTGCCAAGGCCTTACACCTTGAGCTCCCCGTCGCGAAGGTCAAACCGAACATTTTGACCGAAGTATTTAAACCGCAGTCATGCCCCCAGGAGCCTCTGCTGCCGTTTAATGAGGCCCTGACGGATGTCCTTTTGGGCACCTGGTCCAGGCCCGCTTCCGGTGCACCGGTTGACCGGAATGTGGCAAGGCGTCACCGTCCATGCTCGGACGACCCTGCCTTTTTATCCACCCTAATCCAAAATAGAGCCACCCAATATTCCCAAAAGGACTAGGTATTATATCAAAATACAAAGAAAATGTCCTCTTAGGATTCATTCATCATTGAAGTTATAAATCAATAACTTGCCGCCGCAGCGGGCCTTAATAGTATGCAAACAAGGAGAGAACAGAATTAAACTGTCTTTTATTTTTACTTATAAAGTTACTTCTTATTGGTAAATGATATGGCAACAAAAATACTACACAAATTGTATGGTTACTAAACCAGTAGTATTAAACACCTTCTGCTGATAACATGGAAAAACAATACCATGATCTAACACTTGTTTTGCATATTTAACAAGCTAAACAACCAAATAAATGATACATCAGTAGGCAGAAAGATGTCAAGCGTCGACGTTTCGGTCCCCGTTGGTTATCAAAATCCATAGGACCATCTTCAGGACCAGAAGTTGCACATAAATCTAAAGCATCAATATATACATAATCACAAAGATTTACTAAATACTCCTTATAAAAACTTATCCGTCTACTTATCCCAAGAAAATTCCAGGTGTATCAGAAGTGCCCACGCATTAAAGCAACACCAATAGCACCAAATAAATAGTGTGACCTTCTCAAACCAAATAACGTGTCAATACTACCATCACCACTTATGAATAAACACAATAGGAAACCTAAAACCATACTAATGTGTCTAGAAATTATGAAAAACTAACCAAATAAAATCACTCTTCACTTAATCCTTACCAAGAAGACCTCCAGCCGGAAGTACTCCTGAATGTTACCTCTCTTACACAGAACTCTTTAAAGGGTCTAAAAAGGCAACAAATGAAAAAGCAGCTTTTACTCTCATCTCCAATACCCGGATTATACAACCATCGAGTGTCTTAATACAGTGCTACAGCCACTTCCCCAAGGTACTTACTAGGTTAATGGGCTTTTAAAACCGAAGATTAATCAGTTACTGCTGGTCTAGACGCTGTAATCGTCTGTCAGCACTGCACGAAATTGCAGGAACTTGTCACGTCATCTACAGATAAAAAACAAACGACTACATTGTTTATCCGGACTCTAAGCGAGCCAGCTCCACTCTGCACTCATTCATACCATCACTACAATGCTTACTTGATCGTGTTGGTAACGCCACCTCCTAGTCGGCTGCTTCTAGCGCGAAGTCAATGCTTGCCAATGCGTGTAGATAACCTAGCGCACGCGTCATGACGTAATTCCATAATATGGTAGCGCCATGTTGGTAAAGGGAATACAGTTCCCAAAACAACTAAACTCACAAAATATCGAGCGCTACCAAAACCATGATGCTTAACAGCAAAAACCTTCATAAATTTCTACTAGACTAATTGCTAAAATAGCAAGTCTTCAAGATGTATTAAATCAGACGCTGATTTTCAAAAAACGTTAATTTGAAAAACGCTGATTTACAAAAACCACAAGAAACAGACCTCATTAATCCGAATGAATAACAATAAAGCTGCACCAATAACTGGGAGCAAGCAAGCACAGGGCAGGTACTCCAATTCAGTGGTGCACCCCAGTGTGTAATCCAGAGTCAGCATATGTAATACTGAACCAAAACAAGGCGGCCATCTTACAGTGTGGTCCCACTCCAGTGTATTCATACTCTAAAGAAGACAAGCCTCTTATATATATCATATCATAAAGTTGCCACAGTGTGCCACTCAATAAAACAATTAAGTCCCTTTTCTACAGTGTTACACATCCAAATCCACCGGTTTTCTCTTAGGGTAAGTAGACGGTCAACATTGTGGTAACGTTTGTTAGTTCTTATTACATCAATAACAAACCATTGCATGTCATTAGGCATATGTGCTTGTTGGTGGTAATGTTCAACCAACGGAGCAGTGGTAACATTACATCTTATCCGAGACTGATGTTGCAATATACGGTTTTTTACTGCTTGTTTTGTTTTCCCTATATAAGATAGCATACATGGACACTGTATACAGTAAATGACATTTTTGGTGTTGCAATTCGAATGCTGAAACAATTTAATGTCTTTGTCATTAACCTTACAATTTTTAGTTGCTTTGGTGGTAGCACATGCCGCACAATTGCCGCATGGGTAATGCCCCGTTATTGGAGGCAAGCCCCATTGTGTTTGTATCGTGTTGGGTGCTGGCTCCTTGTATGCTTTCACAAGGAAATCTCTCAAATTCCTACCTCTCTTAAAGGCAAACCTAGGTTGCGTGAGATGAGGTTCTACCTTCTTGATCAGATGCCAGTTGTTATTGATAATTTTTCTGATCTGGTGTGATTCAGAGCCAAACGTAGTAACACATGTCAATGGATTCATACTGACACCCATGATATTTGTATCATCTTTTTTGATTAGCAACGCATCTCTGTTATAATACCACGCGCGCTTCATCGCTTGTTTCCCCAGTCTGCATGGATATGATCGCATTACTAATTTTGATTGCAAGATTCTTGCTTCACGGAAATAATCTTCCCTCTTGGTAGAGTTGCGCCTGAGGCGCAGAAACTGCCCAAAGGGAAGATTATCACGTAAGCTGCGCGGGTGGTGACTATTATACTTCAAAAGGGTGTTCCTTGAAGTAGGTTTTGTATACAGGCTCATCGCTAGGGTATTGTCATCTACATGAATTAGTAAATCAAGACAACTAACGGTGGACCTACTACTTTCCATTTCCGTCGACTCCGCCCGATCGGGAATCAAAGCGGTATGACCAGTTTGGTAAAAAGGTCTTTTCCTCTTTGAGCGCTGGACTGCGGTCTTGTAATACCGCGTGCCTCTTGGGCCGCTACACCCACTCCCTGTGGGATACGGTCGAAGAGTGTTTGCCGCAATGCCCCCAGGAAGTGCGGGACAAGCTCACCCGGGCCTTGGTTGAAGGCCGGGATGCGGCGCGGTACTCGATCCGTTGTGGTCTGGACACGACCGACTCCCTGGGACGGGCCATGTCCACGACGGTGGCGATTCGTCGCCATGCTTGGCTGAGATCTGCCAACTTTTCGCCAGACGTCCAAAATACACTCATGGACATGCCATTTGATGGCAGTCGCCTGTTTGGTGACAAAGCGGACCACGCGCTGGAGCGCTTCAAGGACTCCAGGGTTACGGCCAAGTCCTTGGGTCTTTCGACCCAGCGCCAGCAGACGGGTTCGTTTCGCCCCTTTCGTGGCCAAGGGAGGGGCGGTCCCACACGTGCTGCCAGCCACGCGCCGCAGAACGCTCCCCAGCGCGGTGGCGGCCGTGGTTTCCGCCGTGGTGGCGGTAGAGGCCAGCGGCGTGGTCAGTCCACGCCTCCCTCCGCTGCTGCATCCAAGCCTTCCTAGTCCGAGCTTTCGGGCTCACGTGACGCCAGTGGGTGGCAGGGTTCGCCATCACCACTCCCGCTGGTGCGCGATAACATCGGACAGGTGGGTGCTGCAGCTCGTTCGAAGGGGCTATGCCCTCCCCTTCGAGTCCACTCCTCCAGCCATGCCACCGCAGAACCACCGTGTGTCGGGGGACCACTTGACACTTCTGCAGGAGGAAGTTACGGCCCTCTTGGCCAAGGGGGCCATCGAGCGCGTTCCTGGGCCAGAAGTAGGGTGTGGTTGCTACTCCCACTACTTTCTGGTACCCAAGAAGGACAAGGGAGGCCTGCGTCCTATCTTGGACCTGCGGAACGTCAACGGCTTCCTCCGGAAGGAGAAGTTCAAGATGTTGACTTTGGCTCAGGTCTTGGCTGCTCTAGACCCACAAGACTGGATGGTAGCGTTGGACTTGCAGGATGCGTATTTTCACATCCCCGTCCTGCCGGCCCACCGGCGTTACCTGCGGTTCACGGTAGGCCACGAGCACTTTCAGTTTATCGTGCTCCCATTCGGCCTTACCAGCGCCCCACGGGTGTTCACGAAAGTGATGGCGGTGGTCGCAGCTCATCTGCGCCGGTTAGGGGTTTCAGTCTTCCCCTACCTCGACGACTGGTTGTTGAAGGCGGGCTCGCCCCAGACAGTCGTCCACCACCTTCAGACGACGGCAGACCTCCTGCACGAGCTGGGGTTTTCCATCAATGTGCCGAAATCACACCTGTGTCCCTCTCAAAAGCTCCTTTTCATCGGAGCGGTTCTCGACTCGGCGCAGTTTCGGGTTTATCCCCCGGAACGGCGGGTCCGGGATATTCAGGCTCTGATTCCCATCTTTCAGCCGTTATCCCGGGTTTCGGTCAGGTTGACGCTGCGGCTTCTGGGGCTGATGGCCTCCTGCATCCTACTGGTGCATCACGCCAGGTGGCGGATGCGGGCTCTGCAGTGGGACCTGAAGTTTCAGTGGGCCCAGCATCAGGGCAACCTATCCGACCATGTCCTGATCTCGGAGGGCTCTGCGAGACAGTTGCAGTGGTGGCTTACGGACCGCGATTGGGTCAGAGGCAGATCCCTCTCCCTTCCCCAACCGGAGCACGTGGTTGTGACGGACGCGTCCCTCCAGGGCTGGGGTGGCCACTTGGGAGAGGCGGAGATCAGAGGCATCTGGTCTCCAGCGGAGTCCCGGCTCCATATCAACATGTTGGAGCTGCGGGCGATTCGCCTAGCACTGAAGGCATTCCTCCCCTTTGTCAACGGGAGTGTAGTGCAGGTGTTCACGGACAACACCACCGCCATGTGGTACTGCAACAAACAGGGCGGTGTGGGGTCGTGGACCCTTTGCCAGGAGGCTCTGCGTCTCTGGCAATGGCTGGAACGTCAGGGCGTGACTCTGACGGTTCAACACCTGGCAGGTTCTCTGAACGCCAGGGCGGACGAACTCAGCCGTCGGTGCTCGGTGGATCACGAATGGCGTCTGAACTCGGACGTGGCGAGAGGCCTCTTTCAGCAATGGGGAGAGCCTTGGTTAGATCTATTCGCCACAGAAGAGAACGCGCAATGTCATCAGTTCTGCGCGTTGGAGTTTCCAAGACGGCACTCGCTCGGCGACGCCTTTCGGCGCGAGTGGAGTTGCGGTCTGTTGTACGCCTTTCCGCCTATACCACTTCTGCCCAGAGTGCTGAAGAAGATCAGGCGCGACCGGGCCCAAGTTATCCTTGTGGCTCCGGACTGGGCTCGAAGGTACTGGTATCCCGAGCTACTCAGCATGACAGTCGGTCCCTCGATCCGCCTGCCCCTTCAGCAGGGGACGGTCCTCCACCCGAACCTGTCCAGTCTCCACCTCCATGCTTGGAGATTGAGCGGCGACAGTTGAGGCCATTTGACTTGCCTCCTGAAGTCTGTGATGTTATTCTGGCAGCCAGGCGTCCCTCCACAAAGTCGGTATACGCCTGCCGGTGGAACAGATTTGTGGCATGGTGCACAGCAAAGGCTGTGGACCCCCTTTCTGCCCCTCTGTCTGAGGTTCTCCTCTTCCTTCTTTCCCTTGCCCAGCAGGGCTCTGCTCTGGGCACTATCAAGGGCTATCTTTCTGCCCTTTCCGCCTTCTTAAGGCTACCTGATCAGCCATCTTTATTCAAGTCCCCTATTGTATTACGATTCTTAAAAGGCATCACGCACATGTATCCACCTGCTCCGTTCGTGATGCCTCAGTGGGACTTGAACCTGGTTCTGACTTTCCTGATGTGTGCTCTGTAGGAGAGTAGGGTCTGCAATCCTATGATCACCCAGATTTTTGCTTTTTGCTGCACTGGTTTACGACTTTCCCTGGCTGTGGGCCTGCTAATCAGACCCACAGCCTAGCTGTTCTCTCTATCCAAATTGTACTTAGGTACTGAATTGGCACTGGGCCCTCTCCAAGTCCCTGTACCCAGGGCTGAGGTGCACCCAGAAGTCTCCCAGGGGCTGAAGCATGTATTGTGCCACCCCTGGATTGACTAACTAAAACTGACACAACTGGCTGCACGACAGCTGGGGCAAGGTGGTGTAAACACCCTTTGCTTTAGATATAGTATACCTATATCTAACCCTAAAATGGACACACAGATCTCCTATCAGTCACTCCTATGGCAGGCCTTAACAATCCTGAAGGCAGAGTGCTTGGAATCGTGTGAGATGGTGCTCTGGCATGAGCTGAGCCTGTCTGCGGCTTTCGGGATCCATCCCTTAGCCGTTTCCATGATATCGCATACCATATACTCTTAAGTGCATTATAATCCTCGCGGTTCTATGCCAACTCTGGTATCGCTTTATCAAAACATGTCGAGTAAGGTGTCATACGAATTGGAATACTAACCCCTCGCCAATTCTGGCGACGGGGTTAGCATTCCACCCTTCTAGAGGGACACGACATGTATGTAACCCCTAACCCCGGTTAAAGTCAGACAGAGCCTTAGCATCCACAAAATGGATGCTGCCACCGAGACACAAGTCTGCCCTCCTGCTGCTGGGAGTCCTCCCAGAGCAGGAGATAAGGACAAAGGGTTTCCTGCCAGGGGCGGTGCCAGCACCGTCCCAGACAGGGTTTTGTGTATTGTAGGTAGGCAGGGCTTTAGAGGAAGGTGACTGCACGTGGCACCCCGGTGCTCACTGTGCATAGGCTGGCTGGAACCAGTTCCAGGGTCACTCCAGACCCTGTGCTGGGGAAAAGCCCGCCAAGGAAGTGGGTGTAACCACCCCCCTCCTAGTCCCACCCATAGGGCAGGACTTAGTCGCGTGCCAGCCCCCTTTTACAGGATAAAGGTAGAGACTGCCCCCCTTCCAAATCAGATCATCTTTGAATCCTGAAACTACTTTCTGCGAAAGGAACTCAAGACTTCTTCCTAAGATTTCTCCCTTGTGACTAAGGAGTAGTCACCCTGCATCCGCAGGCACCATCTAAAGAACACTGCGGTCTGCTGCAAGTCCTTCCTCCGGAATCCGACTGCCCAGCTCGACGAGAACCGGCTTCCCTGGCACCTCTGACCTCTACCCACCTCTACAGCCCAGCTGAGAACCGTGGGTGCGACGAGACCTCAAGGGACCGGCCATCTGCAAGACTGCACGACTTCTTTCCAGCAAGCCCGCCGAGTGAATTCCTGGTGAGTGCTTTGGGGTCCGAGAAGCCCCCACCCTGAGCAGCTCCAGCACCGAAGAGCAGCCCCCCAGCATCTCCACGATCTGCGTGGGGCCCTTCTGCTTTTTACTGCTCACCGCGTTGTTTGGCTACTAGCCCGCTGGCTTGTGGCCTTCCTGACGACGCCCGTTGACATTTCTGCTGCTGGTCTGGTTGCTCCAGACTGGCCCTTGCTTCCCTCCATCGGAGAAGTACCCTGGACCCTCCTGGTCCGCCCAAGACGCCATTTTAGGTCCACCGCGTGGGCCTTGCATTTGCCAAGACTTGTTGCCCAATCCTGGGTCCAGCGACGTCGACAGCAAGAACTTTCGTGGGACAGCTCGCACCTCCATCCTGGTCGCCGACAACGCCTCCTGGTCCGAGAGACTGCAGAGCCCAGCAGCGCCCACTCACCTGACTGCGGTGACTTCGCCCGGTGCCATCCTGGTGCCCACTTAATCACTGGCTAGTGATTCAAGAACTTGGTCCCCTCTGCTTTCAGGTTTTCTTCTTCCTTGATCCAGGCTTGGATCCATCGAACTTTTCTTCACTGGTCGCCTGCCAGCAACTTCTTCCTTCCAGGCTCCTGGTCCGGCAACAAGATCCCCGACGTCTTTTCAGACCTATGCAGCTGCAGCCCCTGGGCTAGGTAACTTCGGCACTTCGGTGTCCCAGCATAGCCTCACTATCCTAGGGTCAGGATCCACTGTCGTTTTCTTCCTACCAGGTCGGGTTCGCCCGTGAACACTAACTTTGCCTTTACTAGCCTCCATAGACTTTGTCCCGCATCCCGCGTGAGAGTGCACACTCTGCACCCGAGTCCCCTGGGTCTCCTAGTAGTAATCTAACGATTCCCTAGTCCAGTCCTAGCGATTCCAAAGCCTATTAGAACTGTTACTTACCTGCTAGTAATTCGCATTCCACTTTTAAAGTATATGGTTTTTCGTGCCCCTCGGGCATTTGTGTATAACGTGCTAACTTAAGTATTTTCGTAAGAGTTTTGTTGTGTGCCTAGCACCCTGTCCTCATAAAGAGTACAGGGTTGTTGTGATTCTAATAAATACACTGTTTATTTTCATAACACTTGTGTGGTGTCCTTTCACTGGGTGTTCAAGGGGTAATGTGATGGTAAAACAGCTGGCTTAACACGCCCTCTAGAGTCTTAGCCTTAGACTGCTCGTATCCATGCTACTAGGATAGCTGGTCTATAAGGTTGACTTACAACCAATCATCAATAAGGGTTGTTTGGACTGATATATAGTGATCACTAGAATAGTGAGCACTGCACATCAGGCCAACTTCTCACATTGGTGAGCAGCGGTTGGGATTTGAGCTTGCTGTTGTTTTACCACACATGCCCTAAGAATATCTTGTGAAAGATCACATAAGTACTAAAGGTACATATAACTTAGCTTAGAATACTCTGAGTTCTACTGAACCAGCTGTTGTAGCTCCTAGGGCCTAGCACACCCTAAACTACAACTCTAGCAAGGGATCAGTAGGCAAACATATAGTGTAGGTAAGTGCACCACTTACACCTCACTAGAAAAGCATGTCGACTCAGGGGGACTCTACTGAGACTCCCCTGGTCAGTGTTGACCCTCCACAGGTCACTTCAAGATATGCAGCTCTCAGTTTTCAGGAGATGAGACAAATCTGTGTCTCCAGGAAACTGAAGCAGGGGTCTAACCCCACCACTCCCTTTCTGATAGGTCTCTTAGAGACATATGATGCCAGAAAGCTTTCTCAGTTACATGAGAACATGCCAGCCTTAGAGGGAACCTCTGGGGATCCAGATCTCCCCAACACTGATTCAGCAGTTGAGGAGGAGGATCAAGAGGTACTCTCTGGGGATGAGGTAGACAAGGGTCTTGAGGTAGTCAGAAGGCTAACTAGGACCAACTTAGACTTACTTGGGCTAGGATCTGGGGGACCCCCAGTACTAACCCGAAGTGGGCCTAACCTTGGAGTTAGGAGAGATAGATCTCTTTCTAGGGACTCCAATAGATCTCTGCACTCTAATGCCTCTTCTCAGGGGAGAAGGAATCCTCCACAGAGGAGAGTTACTTCCCCTCAGAGAAGGGAGCATGAGGCTAGGATGAGACAAGCTGAACTGAGGATTGAAAGGGAAGAAATTGCCCTGGCCAAAGAGAAGCTTGCCCTGGCAAGAGAGCAGCAGATGAGTGGGCTAGCTCCCACTGGTGGCAGCAATCTCCCAAGAGATAGAGAGAAGGGTTTAGATACTAAACACCTGACTAAAATAGTGCCCCCCTTTAAGCAAGGGGATGATATCCAGAAATGGATGGCTGCTCTGGAGAGGGCCTGCACTGTGCAGGGCATTCCCCAGAGTCAGTGGGCAGCTATACTGTGGCTCTCCTTTGATGGTAAAGGTAGAGATAAGCTCCTCACTACAAGAGTGGAGGATGCTAACAATTACCAGGTCCTGAAGAATACACTGGTTGATGGGTTTGGTTTAACCACTGAGCAGTACAGGTTGCTGTTCAGAGACACCCAGAAAACTCAGTCTCAGGACTGGTCTGATTTTGTGGATTGTGCCACTAAGGCTTTGGAGGGCTGGTTGCTGGGTAGCAAGGTTACAGATTACACAGGATTGTATAATCTAATGATGAGAGAACACATTTTGAACAATTGTCAGAACCAGTTGCTGCACCAGCACCTTGTTGATTCAGATCTGACCTCTCCCCAAGAATTGGGAAAGAAGGCAGACAAATGGGTCAGGACAAGGATCAAGCAGAACCAGAACCAGAACCAGGGTGGTCAGAAGAAAGCAGACCAGAAGGGTAATGTTAAGAATGAGCAAAATGACCAGAAGTCTTCACCAGGTCCCCAACAAACCAAAGAGGTTGGGGGTCAGGCTTCCCAGAAGAAGAAGACTCAAGAAGGCCAGTCAAAAAGGTGGTGCCAGTACTGCAAAAGTAAATCTCACTGGTTTAGTGAGTGCACCAAAAGAGGAGGACAAACTCCTGCCACTACAGCTCCTAAAGCAACTGCACCCCCTAGTACAGTCAGTAGTGGTAGTGTCACTCCCAAGGCATTAGTTGGGTTAACCTTGGGTACTGAGGGGTCTGACAACTTAGTTGGCACACTCACTCAGGCAGTCCTTGTCTGTACAGGGGATATGGATATGTCCCCTGAAATAAGTCCCAATACTTTGGGCAAATACAGGCAGACACCTTTGATTAATGGCAAAAAGGCTCAGGCCTATAGGGACACTTGTGCCAGTGTCACCATGGTGACACCTAACTTTGTGGACCCTGGACAGATCATGCCAGGTACTGATTTCCTGGTGACCAATGCCAGCAATGTCACTACTAGTCATAGTGTGGCAATTGTGGCTTTCTCCTGGGGTGGAGTGAAGGGACAAAAGAAAGTTGTAGTCAGTTCAGACCTCCCAGTTGATTGTTTGTTGGGCAATGATTTGGAGTCATCACAATGGTCAGAAGTGGAGCAGAGGACTCACATGGAGATGTTAGGCTTGCCAGCACATGTGCTTGCTGTGACTAGGTCACAGGCCAGAAGATGCCCCACTGAACAGGTGCTGGATCCTGAAATTATGGACCAGACACCTCCCAAGAAGAAGAGCAGTAAGGGTAAGGCTTTGCCTTCCCCCTTGCCCCAGGTTGAGGATCAGGTCTCTGAGGAGGCTGATCTAGAAGAGCTGAGGGAAACTGAGCCTAAAGAGCTTGAACTTGATCAAGTTGAGTTTCTGGGCTCAGGGGGACCCTCCAGAGCAGACCTGGGGAAGGAACAGTTGAGCTGCCCTTCCCTTGAACCCCTCAGACAGCAGGCTGCTGCTGAGGCTGCAGGGAATGCCACAGGTGCCCACAGGGTATACTGGGAAGATGGACTCCTGTACTCTGAGTCAAGAGACCCCAAGCCTGGTGCAACCAGGAGGCTGGTCATCCCCTTGTCTCTGAGAGGTTTCCTTCTCACCTTGGCCCATGAGATTCCCCTTGCAGGTCATTTAGGTCAGACAAAGACTTGGGACAGGCTTGTCTCACACTTTCACTGGCCCCATATGAATGAGAATACCAAGGAGTTTTGTCGCTCATGTGTCACTTGCCAAGCCAGTGGTAAGTCAGGTGGCACAACAAAGGCCCCCCTCATACCACTACCTGTGGTGGGGGTTCCCTTTGAAAGAGTGGGGATTGACATTGTTGGTCCAATGGAACCCCAGACAGCATCAGGACACAAGTTTATACTGGTGGTGGTGGACCATGCCACCAGGTATCCTGAGGCTATTCCCCTTAGGACCACTACAGCCCCTGTAGTGGCAAGAGCCCTAGTTGGAGTGTTCTCCAGAGTGGGTTTCCCTAAGGAGGTCGTTTCTGACAGAGGTACAAACTTCATGTCAGGATATCTGACTGCCATGTGGAACGAGTGTGGTGTGAACTACAAGTTCACCACACCCTATCATCCACAATGCAATGGGCTTGTTGAGAGATTCAACAGGACCCTGAAAGGGATGATTCATGGACTACCTGAAACTCTTAGGAGAAGATGGGATGTCCTGATCCCCTGCCTCTTGTTTGCTTACAGAGAGGTCCCACAGAAGGGGGTTGGCTACAGCCCTTTTGAGCTTCTGTATGGGCATCCTGTAAGAGGACCCCTGTGTTTGGTGAAGGAAGGATGGGAGAGACCTCTCAAAAAGCCTGCAACCAACATAGTGGACTATGTACTTGGTCTCCGCTCCAGGATGGCTGAGTATATGGAGAAGGCATCTAAAAACCTTGAGGCCAGCCAGGAACTTCAAAAAGCTTGGCATGACCAAAAGGCTGTACTGACTGTGTACCAGCCAGGACAGAAGGTGTGGGTGCTGGAGCCAGTGGCCCCAGCAGCTCTGAAAGACAAATGGTCTGGGCCCCACACCATCATTGAGCAAAAGGGAGAGGTTACCTACTTGGTGGACCTTGGAACTCCCAGGAGCCCTCTCAGAGTGCTCCATGTTAACAGGCTCAAGGCATATGCTGACAGGAAGGACATGAGCTTGCTCATGGCCACAGATGAGGGACAGGAGGAAGAGAGTGACCCTCTCCCAGACCTGCTCACTCAGAATCCTGATGATGGATCAGTTGATGGTGTTGTCTTTTGTGGCAGCCTCACTGAACATCAGCAACAGGATTGCAGGCAAGTCTTGCAATCCTTCAGACATATGTTCTCTCTGACACCCAGCCAAACTGATTGGTGTACCCATGATGTTGACACTGGAGACAGTCTGCCTGTCAAGAGTAAAATCTACAGACAGCCTGATCATGTTAGAGACTGCATCAAAACTGAAGTGCAGAAAATGTTGGAGCTGGGAGTCATTGAGCCCTCAGATAGCCCTTGGGCTAGCCCAGTAGTTCTAGTGCCAAAGCCTCACACCCAGGGTGGTAAGAGAGAGATGAGGTTTTGCGTAGACTACAGAGGCCTCAATGCAGTCACTAAGACTGATGCCCACCCAATACCAAGAGCAGATGAGCTTATAGATAGATTGGCTTCTACCAACTTCTTAAGCACATTTGATTTGACAGCTGGGTATTGGCAAATCAGGTTAGCTGAGGAAGCCAAACCTAAGACAGCATTTTCTACCCCTGGAGGGCATTATCAATTTGTGGTAATGCCCTTTGGACTGAAAAATGCACCTGCCACCTTCCAAAGGTTGGTGAATCAAGTCCTCACTGGGCTGGATGACTTCTGTGCAGCTTATCTTGACGATATTGCTGTCTTTAGCTCCACCTGGGAGGATCACCTGGTCCACCTGAGGAAAGTGTTAGAGGCCCTGCAAAAGGCAGGCCTCACTATCAAGGCCACAAAGTGCCAGATAGGGCAGTCACAGGTTGTATACCTGGGCCACCTTGTAGGTGGAGGCCAGGTTCAGCCACTGGAGAGTAAGATACAGGCCATCAAGGACTGGACTCCTCCAATCACCCAGACTCAGGTTTGAGCTTTCATGGGCCTGACTGGGTACTATAGGAAGTTTGTCAGAAATTATGGGTCCATAGTGACCCCCCTTAATGACCTGACAAGCAAGAAGATGCCAAAGAAAGTTCAGTGGACAGCAAGCTGTCAGAAAGCATTCAATGACCTAAAGCAGGCCATGTGCACAGCACCTATCCTCAAGAGTCCAGATTACTCCAAGCCATTCATTGTCCAAACAGATGCTTCTGAGTTGGGTGTGGGAGCTGTTCTGTCTCAACTGAATTTTGATGGTAATGATCAGCCTATTGCTTTCATTAGTAGGAGGTTGACACCCAGAGAGAAAAATTGGTCAGCTATTGAGAGGGAGGCCTTTGCTGTGGTCTGGGCCCTGAAGAAGCTGAGGGCCTACTTGTTTGGCACTCACTTCACCATTCAGACAGACCATAAGCCCCTCTTGTGGCTAAATCAGATGAAGGGTGAAAACCCCAAACTGCTTAGGTGGTCCATTTCCCTACAGCGGATGGATTTTACAGTGGAGCATAGACCTGGGACTGATCACAGCAATGCTGATGGGCTCTCCAGGTATTTCCACTTAGAGCAAGAAGACTCACCTGGTCAAGGTTAGTTTATTGTCCCAAAGTTTGGGGGGGGGTCATGTAGGAGAGTAGGGTCTGCAATCCTATGATCACCCAGATTTTTGCTTTTTGCTGCACTGGTTTACGACTTTCCCTGGCTGTGGGCCTGCTAATCAGACCCACAGCCTAGCTGTTCTCTCTATCCAAATTGTACTTAGGTACTGAATTGGCACTGGGCCCTCTCCAAGTCCCTGTACCCAGGGCTGAGGTGCACCCAGAAGTCTCCCAGGGGCTGAAGCATGTATTGTGCCACCCCTGGATTGACTAACTAAAACTGACACAACTGGCTGCACGACAGCTGGGGCAAGGTGGTGTAAACACCCTTTGCTTTAGATATAGTATACCTATATCTAACCCTAAAATGGACACACAGATCTCCTATCAGTCACTCCTATGGCAGGCCTTAACAATCCTGAAGGCAGAGTGCTTGGAATCGTGTGAGATGGTGCTCTGGCATGAGCTGAGCCTGTCTGCGGCTTTCGGGATCCATCCCTTAGCCGTTTCCATGATATCGCATACCATATACTCTTAAGTGCATTATAATCCTCGCGGTTCTATGCCAACTCTGGTATCGCTTTATCAAAACATGTCGAGTAAGGTGTCATACGAATTGGAATACTAACCCCTCGCCAATTCTGGCGACGGGGTTAGCATTCCACCCTTCTAGAGGGACACGACATGTATGTAACCCCTAACCCCGGTTAAAGTCAGACAGAGCCTTAGCATCCACAAAATGGATGCTGCCACCGAGACACAAGTCTGCCCTCCTGCTGCTGGGAGTTCTCCCAGAGCAGGAGATAAGGACAAAGGGTTTCCTGCCAGGGGCGGTGCCAGCACCGTCCCAGACAGGGTTTTGTGTATTGTAGGTAGGCAGGGCTTTAGAGGAAGGTGACTGCACGTGGCACCCGGTGCTCACTGTGCATAGGCTGGCTGGAACCAGTTCCAGGGTCACTCCAGACCCTGTGCTGGGGAAAAGCCCGCCAAGGAAGTGGGTGTAACCACCCCCCTCCTAGTCCCACCCATAGGGCAGGACTTAGTCGCGTGCCAGCCCCCTTTTACAGGATAAAGGTAGAGACTGCCCCCCTTCCAAATCAGATCATCTTTGAATCCTGAAACTACTTTCTGCGAAAGGAACTCAAGACTTCTTCCTAAGATTTCTCCCTTGTGACTAAGGAGTAGTCACCCTGCATCCGCAGGCACCATCTAAAGAACACTGCGGTCTGCTGCAAGTCCTTCCTCCGGAATCCGACTGCCCAGCTCGACGAGAACCGGCTTCCCTGGCACCTCTGACCTCTACCCACCTCTACAGCCCAGCTGAGAACCGTGGGTGCGACGAGACCTCAAGGGACCGGCCATCTGCAAGACTGCACGACTTCTTTCCAGCAAGCCCGCCGAGTGAATTCCTGGTGAGTGCTTTGGGGTCCGAGAAGCCCCCACCCTGAGCAGCTCCAGCACCGAAGAGCAGCCCCCCAGCATCTCCACGATCTGCGTGGGGCCCTTCTGCTTTTTACTGCTCACCGCGTTGTTTGGCTACTAGCCCGCTGGCTTGTGGCCTTCCTGACGACGCCCGACGACATTTCTGCTGCTGGTCTGGTTGCTCCAGACTGGCCCTTGCTTCCCTCCATCGGAGAAGTACCCTGGACCCTCCTGGTCCGCCCAAGACGCCATTTTAGGTCCACCGCGTGGGCCTTGCATTTGCCAAGACTTGTTGCCCAATCCTGGGTCCAGCGACGTCGACAGCAAGAACCTTCGTGGGACAGCTCGCACCTCCATCCTGGTCGCCGACAACGCCTCCTGGTCCGAGAGACTGCAGAGCCCAGCAGCGCCCACTCACCTGACTGCGGTGACTTCGCCCGGTGCCATCCTGGTGCCCACTTAATCACTGGCTAGTGATTCAAGAACTTGGTCCCCTCTGCTTTCAGGTTTTCTTCTTCCTTGATCCAGGCTTGGATCCATCGAACTTTTCTTCACTGGTCGCCTGCCAGCAACTTCTTCCTTCCAGGCTCCTGGTCCGGCAACGAGATCCCCGACGTCTTTTCAGACCTATGCAGCTGCAGCCCCTGGGCTAGGTAACTTCGGCACTTCGGTGTCCCAGCATAGCCTCACTATCCTAGGGTCAGGATCCACTGTCGTTTTCTTCCTACCAGGTCGGGTTCGCCCGTGAACACTAACTTTGCCTTTACTAGCCTCCATAGACTTTGTCCCGCATCCCGCGTGAGAGTGCACACTCTGCACCCGAGTCCCCTGGGTCTCCTAGTAGTAATCTAACGATTCCCTAGTCCAGTCCTAGCGATTCCAAAGCCTATTAGAACTGTTACTTACCTGCTAGTAATTCGCATTCCACTTTTAAAGTATATGGTTTTTCGTGCCCCTCGGGCATTTGTGTATAACGTGCTAACTTAAGTATTTTCGTAAGAGTTTTGTTGTGTGCCTAGCACCCTGTCCTCATAAAGAGTACAGGGTTGTTGTGATTCTAATAAATACACTGTTTATTTTCATAACACTTGTGTGGTGTCCTTTCACTGGGTGTTCAAGGGGTAATGTGATGGTAAAACAGCTGGCTTAACACGCCCTCTAGAGTCTTAGCCTTAGACTGCTCGTATCCATGCTACTAGGATAGCTGGTCTATAAGGTTGACTTACAACCAATCATCAATAAGGGTTGTTTAGACTGATATATAGTGATCACTAGAATAGTGAGCACTGCACATCAGGCCAACTTCTCACATGCTCCCTTTGAGCCTCTTCATTCCTGTCCTCTCCGTCTTCTCACTTTAAAGACGGCCTTCCTGGTTGCCATCACCTCTGCCAGGAGAGTGAGTGAGCTCCAGGCCCTTTCTGTTAAACCTCCTTTCTTGTCTGTTCATCCTGACAAGGTGGTTCTTAGGACTAGACCTTCTTTCCTGCCCAAGGTAGTCTCTGCTTTTCACATTGGGCAGTCCATCACCTTGCCCTCCTTCTTCCCGCCTCCGCATCCTTCAAAGGATGAAGAGCGGCTCCATCGTCTGGACCCAAAACGTGCGCTTTCATTCTACATGGATCGCACACGCCAGTTCCGGGTGGATGACCAACTGTTTGTTGGCTACGCGGGTGAGAAGAAGGGAAGGGCGGTACAGAAACGAACCATCTCTCGGTGGGTCGTCCTGTGCATCAAAGCATGCTACTCTTTGGCTCGGAAGGAGCCTCCTGTTGGGCTGAGGGCCCATTCCACTCGGGCTACGGCGGCTACTACTGCCCTGGGCCGGGGAGTCCCTTTGCAGGACATTTGCCAGGCGGCTACGTGGGCCTCGCTGCACACCTTTGCGAGGCACTACTGCCTGGACAGTCAAGTCCGGAGGGATGGCTTCTTTGGCCGTTCGGTCCTCCAGGACTTTCTGGTGTAGGTTGTATTGGTTCGCAGACCCACCACCGGGGTTGGTATTGCTGGGGTATCTATTCTAAGGTAAGGAATCTAATACTAACCTGTTTCTTTCAGATGAACAAGTTACTTACCTTCGGTAACGATATATCTGTAAGAAACAGTAGTTAGTATTAGATTCCTTACCGCCCCACCCATCCTCCCCGTTCTGCGAACTGATACCTAGGGTTAAGGACATCCCTTTCAGGGCCCTAGTTTCAAATGGCACCAGTGTTAGTTCTCACATGGCTCTGCGTGTTCTGGCGCGGAAAAGCTGTGTGCAAAGAACTGACGTCAGCGCGCGGAGGCGGCGTCTATATACTCCAGCGACGTCATCACGGCGCACGACGCCGACGACGCGGAGCCGCAGGGGACGCCTGCAGACGACGCCTACCGACGCGCAGGGGTACTGCTACGCAAAAGTTTCCGGATCCAGACTGACGCCTGGGGATATTCTAAGGTAAGGAATCTAATACTAACTACTGTTTCTTACAGATATATCGTTACCGAAGGTAAGTAACTTGTTCGACAGGAGCGTCATCATCCTCTGTGCCTCCTGATAAAGACAGAAAAGCTATGGACTCTGTAGGAAAGAAAATGTGTGCCACTTCTGCTTTCTACATGAAGGTTGCCAGCGCCTCCGCTTTACTGGGCCGCTATGACCGCGCACTATTGGATTCCTTGTCTCGGTTTGCGGATAAACTTCCCAAAGAAGACAAACATGATTATCTTGAAATCCTTCATGAAGGTGGGCTAGTGGCTAACCAGGTGATTAGCGCAGCTGCGGATGCTTCCGACCTGTCGACACATGGCTATGCTCATGGACTCTGTGCAAGACGTTCAGCTTGGCTAAGGCTTACGGGTCCTAAACCTGAGGCGCAACACCGCATTCTGAATCTACCGTTCAATGGAAAGTCTCTCTTTGGTTCTCATGCTGACGATGAGATGTCAAGAATGAAGACGGAGCTTGATACGGTGAGAGCTGTTGGTCTCGAAAAGAGAAAGGACTTTAGGAAAAAATACCGTCCTTACGATCGGAGACAGAACCAGCAGAGGGTTCAAACCCCTCAATGGTCGTCACAGCAGAATCAGGGAAGATCTCAGTTCTCCCAGCGTCGTCCTGGTAGAGGAAGGGGTGGCATTTCCAGACAGTCTGCACCTGGAAACAAGCAGCAGCAACAAAAACAGTGAGTGTTTGCTTCCCCTGAGCCCGTTACCCACTCCGGTGGGGGGGAAGTGTTCATTTTTGCCTGGAAGAGTGGAAAAACATCACAAACGACAAATGGGTGCTGAATATTGTACAAAATGGATATGCAATCAGATTCAAGTCTCCTCCGCCTTCCATTCCTCCTGAAAAGACTGTGTTCCATGGACTTCATCTTTGGAAGCAGGAGGTGTCTACGTTAATCTTAAAGAAAGCCATCGAGGAGGTCCCGAGGGCACAGCGTCGGCAAGGCACTTACTCCCGATACTTTCTAGTTCTAAAGAAAGGTCCAAACAAGGAGTTCAGGCCCATACTAGATCTCAGGCGCCTCAATCAGTTCATTCGGCGAGAAAAGTTCAGAATGCTGGCGTTACATCAAATAATTCCACTTCTGCATCAAAGGGACTGGATGTGCTCTATAGATCTTCAAAATGCTTATTTTCACATCCCCATCGCCCCAAAGCATCTTGAATTTCTAAGGTTTTGCATACAAACCAGCCATTACCAGTTCGCAGTCTTGCCCTTCGGGCTAAAGTCAGCTCCTCGCACCTTCTCAAAGTGCATGGCAGTAGTAGCGGCTTTCCTAAGGAAAATACATATTTTCGTCTATCCCTATCTAGACGATTGGCTGCTAAAGAGTGCGTCTCCGACTCTGCTTCAGCAACATCTCACATTCTGCATACATCAGCTGCGGAGGCTGGGCCTGCATGTGAACTTCAAGAAGTCTATCCTCAACCCCACACAGAGGATTCACTATCTGGGCGCACTGCTAGATTCAAAGGACGCTAAAGCTTATCCTTCGGAGGAGAGACTATCCTTCATTCTCCTCAAGTGTCAAACCTTACTACAGACTCCTCGACCAACGGCCAGACAGATCTCGTCTCTGCTAGGGTCCATGGCGTCTTGCATTTTCCTTGTTCCGAACGCCAGACTGCACATGAGACCTCTGCAGCAGTCGCTGGAGGATCAGTGGTCCCAGTTTTCAAACCGTTGGGAAGACAAACTGTCCCTACCTTTGTCAGTGCGGATATCCATTCGATGGTGGATGCAGCGGAGTCATCTGGTAGTGGGAGTGCCTTTTCAAGAGGGCATGCCTAGACGATCGCTGGTGACAGATGCCTCCCTGCAGGGATGGGGCGCCCATCTGGGATCCCTTCAAGTTCAAGGAGTGTGGTCAGAGAAAGAAAGACTGTACCACATAAACATGTTGGAACTCAGAGCTGTCCATCTAGCTCTCAAGGCTTTCTTTCCCGCGCTAAAGACATCCTCTCTGCTTGTTCAGACGGACAATACAACAACGATGTACTATCTGAACAGCAGGGCGGAACGAGATCCAGACCTCTGTCGCTGGAAGCGCAAGCAATCTGGAAGTGGCTTCTGGCTCGGGGCATGAAAATTTCAGCTGTCCATCTGCCCGGTGTCCTCAACGTCCAAGCAGACGACCTAAGCAGACACTTCGCAGAAGCACACGACTGGGTCTTAGAAGACGAAGTGATAAGAGATGTCTTCCAGGCCTGGGGTGTAGGAGAGTGGGGTCTGCAATCCTCTGGTCACCCCAGATTTTTGCTTCACTGGTTTACGACTTTCCCTGGCTGTGGGCCTGCTAATCAGACCCACAGCCTAGCTGTTCTCTCTCTAAATGGACAACCATGTACTTTAGGTGCATTTACCAATTGGTACTGGGGCACCTTATCAGTCCCTGTACAGTGTACCTTAGGTCCCCAGGGCATAGGTGTACCCAGGGCCACCAGGGGCTGAAGCATGTATTATGCCACCCCTGGCTGGCCATGTAAAACTGACACAACTGGCTGCACGACAGCTGGGGCAAGGTGGTGTAATCACCCTTTGCTATAGATATAGTATACCTATATCTAACCCTAAAATGGACACATATCCTCCTATCAGTCACTCCTATGGCAGGCCTTAACAATCCTGAAGGCAGAGTGCTTGGAATTATGTGAGATGGTGCTCTGGCATGAGCTGAGCCCGTCTGCAGCTTGCGGAACCAAGTCCTAATAGCTGTTCCATGATAATGCTATACCATATACTCTTAAGTGCATTATCGACCTCGCGGTTGAATGCTAACTCTGGTATAACATTATCAAAACATGTCGAGTAAGGTGTCATACGAATTGGAATACTACCCCCTCGCCAATTCTGGCGACGGGGGTAGCATTCCACCCTTCTAGAGGGACACGACATGTATGTAACTGTGAACCCCGGTTAAAGTTAAGCTAGAGCCTCAGCATCACAAAATGGATGCTGCCACCACAGACACAAGTCTGACCTCCTGCTGCTGGGAGTCCTTCCAGCGAGGGAGGCTTGGACAAAGGGTTTCCTGCCTTGGGAGGTGCTAGCACCACCCCAGACAGGATTTTGTGTATTGGTAGGACAGGCCTGAAAGGAATGAGACATGCCTGGGGCACACAAGGTGCCCTGTGCATACACCGGTTCAAACCAGTTGCTGGGGCATCCCTGCCCCTGCTCTGGCGCGAAAACCGGACAAAGGATAGGGTGTGTAACCACCCCCCTTCCTGGTCCCACCCAGGGGAGGGACCTAGTCAGTAGTGCAGCCCCCTTTAGGAGAATAAAGGTAGGAGCTGGTCCCATTCCAAATTAGATTATCCTGAACAACTTTACAAGAAGAAACTCTGGACTTCGACGTTCTGCTCCACAGAAGACTGAAGAAATCTCCCTTGTGGGCAAGGAGTGTCCACCCTGCAACTGCAGGCACCATCAAGCGTCCAGCGGCTTCACTTTGTCGTCTTCCCTTGAGGATCCAGACTTCAGAGCCCGACGAGACCAGGATTCCCAGACCTCTCCGACCTCAACTCACATCTGCAGCACAGCTGAGATCCGTGGGTGCGACGAGACACGTGGGACCGGCCATCTTGAACGAAACTGCACTTCGCTTCCAGCACGACTCCCGAGGTAAACTCGACCAAGTGCTTTGGGGATCTGAAAGAGACACGTTCGTATTAGATTCCTTACCTTAGAATATGCCCAGGCGTCAGACTGGATCCGGAAATTTTTGCGTAGCAGTACCCTTGCGCGTCGGTAGGCGTCGTCTGCGGCTCCGCGTCCGTCGTCGGCGCCGTGATGACGTCGTCGGAGTACTTAGACGCCGCCTCCGCGTGCTGACGTCAGTTCATCTTTTTTCCGCGCCAGCAAGCGCAGATCTGGAAAAAGCAGTAACCCTAGTAATTTTTGACTAACTTTTTTGATCCTTTTTGATTGCTTTTCGAAGTCTCTCGACTCCGAATGGTGCCGTAGGGATGCCCGGCTTCAAGCCCTGTGACGATTGCGACCATCTGTCGGTCACGGATCCTCACCGCGTTTGTTTGTCCTGTTTGGGCGTCGACCACGACGACAAGGCCTGCTCCGACTGCCGGGCCCTCTCCTCGAAGGCCAGGCGGGAGCGGTCCCGTAGGCGCCTCTAGCTCCGGCAGTCGGTCCCGCGCCGTGAGAAGTCCCAATCCCATGGGAGGTCGAGGGACAGGTCGCGGGCTCGGAGCCACCACAGCTCCGAGAGTAGGCCGCACTCCTCCGGGTCGAAGTCGTCGTCCGGTAAGAGGCACAAGAAGTCCAAGCGGCGTCATCGCTCCTCGGACTCCCCCCGACGCTCGCGCGATGCGGCCGGGGGTTCGGGTGACATCACCCACGCGGCTCCGTCGGAGTCGCGGGCGCCGCGTGCAGCTCCACACCCTCCGGTCCCTGGGCTGAACGCGACGCCGGAGGAGATCGAGCGCTTCCTCATGGCCATGAGGAAACTCTCTCCTCCGACGGGCTCCGCGGCGCCTCCGGGCCCAGCGGACCCGTCGGGGGGCCCCTAGCGGGTCGGCGGCTCCGGCCCCGACGCCGTTGGGTGCTTCGGCGCCTTCGGGCCCGGCGCCGAGGGGTCCAGTTGTTCCGGCGCCGTCGCCGCCTTCGGGCCCGGCGCCGCAGGACGCCGCTGGTCCTCCTTCGGGATCGGGATCGTCGCCGGTGGATCTGACGACCTCCCCGGCGTCGAACCCTCAGGTGTCGCCTCCGGTGCCGTCCTCGGGCGGCGCCGGCCCCGGTCCTACCTTCGTTCCTGTTCAGCCGTCGGAACGGCCCCGTTGGGCGCCGCTCCAGGCGTCGTTTGGTGTATTTCACTTTTATGAACAGGCCCCATTGGTTGAAAACCCTGAATTTCAGGAGATGGGTGATGAAGAGGACTGGGAGGGGTCTGAGGACCCTCTGACCAGGGAGTGTCAGTCTCAGGAGGACTGGACAGGAGACCTTGGGGAGGCCAGTGGCCTGGACACCTCTCCAGACACTGGGTTTGTCTCCCCTCCTACCGTGGCTTCGGAGGAGGGGGGCAACATATAGTGTGGTGCTGATGAGGGCTGCCAAGGCCTTGGGCCTTGAGCTCCCCAACGCGGCCGTGAGGACTAACCTCCTCACTGAGTACCTTAAACCGCAGTCAAGCTCGGCTGAGCCTCTGCTGCCCTTTAATGAGGCCTTGACCGACGTTCTTCTGGGCACTTGGTCCAAGCCCGCTACGGGTTTGCCCGTAGATAGGAACGTGGCCAGACGCCACCGCCCAGCCCCGGGCGACCCATGTTTCCTGTCCTCCCACCCTACCCCGAGAGCCTGGACATCCAGGCCTCCAATTCCCAGACCGCATTCCCGTCGGCCCCGCCGGACCGGGAATCCAAGAGGTATGACCAGTATGGGAAGAAGATCATCCCTTAGTCTAGGACTGCGGTCTTCCAACACCGCCTGCCTCTTGGGACGTTACACCCACTCTGTGTGGGATAAGGTCGCGGAAGTGCTGCCAGAATGTCCGTTGGAGGTACGGGCCAAACTCGGCCAAGCCCTTGTGGAGGACCGGGATGCGGCCAAGTATTCCATCCGGTGTGGGCTGGATACCACTGACTCGCTGGGTAGAGCGATGGCAACGACGGTGGCAGTCAGACGCCACGCTTGGCTGAGGTCCGCCAACTTCTCGGCAGATGTTCAGAGCACGCTCATGGACATGCCGTTCGATGGCCGTCGCCTCTTTGGCGACAAGGCAGACCATGCGCTTGAGCGCTTTAAGGACTCCAGGGCTACGGCCAAGTCCTTGGGCCTCTCGGGCCAGCGCCAGCAATCGGCTGCCTTTCACTCCTTTCGTGGCCACGGAAGGGGTGCGCCCACACGCGCCGCCAGCCACGCACCGCAGGGCAATACCCAACGCGGTGGCGGCCGTGGGAACCGGCGTCCGGGTGGTCGGGGGCAGCGGCGAGGTCAGTCCACACCTTCCCCCGCAGCATCCGCCGCAAAACCCTCCTAGTCCGTGCTTTCAGGCCCATGTGACGCCAGTGGAGGGCAGGGTTCGCCATCACCACCTCCACTGGCGCACTGTCACATCGGACAGGTGGGTGCTGCAAATCGTCCGAAGGGGCTACTCCCTCCCCTTCGAGGCGACTCCTCCAGCCATGCCACCGCAGAACCACCGTGTATCGGGGGATCATTTGCGACTTCTGCAGGAGGAAGTTACGGCCCTCTTGGCCAAAGGGGCCATCGAGCGCGTTCCTGGGCCAGAAGTAGGGTGTGGTTGCTACTCCCACTACTTTCTGGTACCCAAGAAGGGCAAAGGGGGCCTACGCCCTATCTTGGACCTAAGGAACGTCAACGGCTTCCTCTTGAAGGAGAAGTTCAAAAGGCTGACACTGGCTCAGGTTCTGGCTGCCCTGGACCCAGGAGACTGGATGGTAGCGTTGGACTTGCAGGACGCTTACTTTCATATCCCCGTCCTGCCTGCCCACCGGCGCTACCTGCGGTTCATGGTGGGCCACGAGCACTTTCAATTTACCGTGCTCCCCTTCGGCCTTACCAGCGCCCCACGGGTGTTCACAAAGGTGATGGCGGTGGTCGCAGCTCATCTGCGCAGGTTAGGGGTTTCAGTCTCCCCCTACCTCGACGACTGGCTGTTGAAGGCGGGCTCGCCCCAGACAGTCGTCAGCCACCTCCAGACGACGGCCGACCTCCTGCACCAGTTGGGGTTCTCCATCAATGTGCCGAAGTCACACCTGTGCCCCTCTCAGAAGCTCCTCTTCATCGGAGCGGTTCTGGACTCGGCGCGGTTTCGGGTTTATCCGCCCGAACAGCGGGTCCGGGATATTCCCATCTTTCAGCCGTTATCCCGGGTTTCGGTCAGGTTGACGCTGCGGCTTCTGGGGCTGATGGCCTCCTGCATCCTACTGGTGCATCACGCCAGGTGGCGGATGCGGGCTCTGCAGTGGGACCTGAAGTTTCAGTGGGCCCAGCATCAGGGCAACCTCTCCGACCACGTCCTGATCTCGGAGGGCACTGCGAGACAGCTGCAGTGGTGGCTTACGGACCGCAATTGGGTCAGCGGCAGATCCCTCTCCCTGCCCCAACCGGAGCACGTAGTTGTGACGGATGCGTCCCTCCAGGGCTGGGGAGGCCACTTGGGAGAGGCGGAGATCAGAGGCCTCTGGTCTCCGGCGGAGACCCGGCTCCACATCAACCTGTTGGAGCTCCGGGCGATTCGTCTGGCACTGAAGGCATTCCTCCCCTCTGTCCGGGGGAGTGTAGTGCAGGTATTCACGGACCACACTACCGCCATGTGGTACTGCAACAAACAAGGCGGGGTGGGGTCGTGGATCCTTTGTCAAGAGGCTCTTCGCCTTTGGCAATGGCTGGAACGCCAGGGCGTGACCCTGGTGGCTCAACACCTGGCAGGTTCTCTGAACGCCAGGGCGGACGAGCTCAGCCGTCGGTGCATGATGGATCACGAATGGCGTCTGAACTCGGACGTGGCGCAAGGCCTCTTTCAGCGATGGGGAGAGCCTTGGTTAGATCTATTCGCCACCGAAGAGAACGCGCAATGTCATCAGTTCTGCGCGTTGGAATTTCCAAGGCGGCACTCGCTCGGAGACGCTTTTCGTCGCGAGTGGAGTTGCGGTCTGTTGTACGCCTTTCCGCCTATACCACTTCTGCCCAGAGTGCTGAAGAAGATCAAGCGCGACCGGGCCCAAGTTATCCTTGTGGCTCCGGACTGGGCACGAAGGTACTGGTATCCAGAGCTACTCAGTCTGTCAGTCGATCCCCCGGTTCGTCTGCCTCTTCAGGAGGACCTTCTGTCGCAGCGGCAGGGGACGGTCCTCCACCCGAACCTGTCCAGTCTCCACCTCCATGCTTGGAGATTGAGCGGCGACAGATGAGGCCATTTGACTTGCCTCCTGAAGTTTGTAACATCATTCTGGCAGCCAGGCGTCCCTCCACAAAGTCGGTATACCCCTGCAGGTGGAACAGATTTGTGGCATGGTGCACAGCAAAGGCTGTGGATCCCCTCAATGCCCCTCTTTCTGAAGTCCTTCTCTTCCTTCTTTCTCTTGCCCAGCAGGGCTCTGCTCTGGGCACTATCAAGGGCTACCTTTCTGCCCTTTCAGCCTTTCTCAGGCTGCCTGATCAACCTTCTTTGTTCAAGTCCCCTATTGTTAATAGATTTCTTAAGGGCCTCACACACACGTTTCCTCCTGTTCAGTTTGTGATGCCTCAGTGGGACTTGAACCTGGTTCTTACCTTTCTGATGTGCGCTCCCTTTGAGCCACTTCACAACTGTCCTCTTCACCTTCTGACCTTGAAGACTGCTTTCCTGGTTGCCATCACCTCTGCCAGGAGAGTGAGTGAGCTCCAGGCCCTTTCTTGTACCCCACCTTTCCTTTCTGTCCATCCGGACAAAGTGGTGCTGCGTACCAAACCTTCTTTCCTGCCCAAGATTGTCACGGCCTTCCACATCGGGCAGTCTATCACCTTGCCAACCTTCTTCCCGCCACCGCATCCCTCTAAAGAGGAAGAGCGGCTCCATCGTCTGGACCCAAAACGTGCGCTCTAATTCTACTTGGATCGCACACGCCAGTTCCGGGTGGATGACCAACTCTTTGTTGGTTATGTGGGCGCGAAGAAGGGGAAAGCGGTGCACAAGAGGACCATCTCCCGGTGGATCATCCTGTGTATCCAGGCATGCTACTCCTTGGCTAGGAAGGAGCCTCCTGCTGGATTGCGGGCTCATTCTACCCGAGCCACGGCGACTACCACTGCCCTGGGCCGGGGAGTGCCTTTACAAGACATCTGTCAGGCAGCTACGTGGGCGTCGCTGCACACGTTCGCAAGACACTACTGCCTGGACAGCCAAGTCCGGAGGGATGGCTTCTTTGGCCGTTCCGCCCTCCGGGACTTTCTGGTGTGATTTTGGTTCGCAGACCCACCACCGGGGTTGGTATTGCTGGGGTATCTATTCTAAGGTAAGGAATCTAATACTAACGTGTCTCTTTCAGATGCACAAGTGACTACTTGTGTAACGATATATCTGTAAGAGACATTAGTTAGTATTAGATTCCTTACCGACCCACCCATCCTCCCCGTTCTGCGAACCAATATCTAGGGTTAGGGTTGTCCCCTTTCAGGGCCCTAGTTTCAATGGCACCAGTGTTAGTTTTTAACATGGCTCTGCGTTTCTGGCGCGGAAAAGCTGTGTCTAAGAACTGACGTGAGCATGCGGAGGCGGCGTCTAAGTACTCCGACGACGTCATCACGGCGCCGACGACGGACGCGGAGCCGCAGACGACGCCTACCGACGCACAAGGGTACTGCTACGCAAAAATTTCCGGATCCAGTCTGACTTCTGGGGATATTCTAAGGTAAGGAATCTAATACTAACTAATGTCTCTTATCGTTACACGAATAGTAACTTGTGCATTGAGAAGCCCCAGCCCCGAGCAGCCCCTGCATCGAAGATCAGCCCTCCAGCTTCCACGAGATCTGCGTGGGGCCCTTCTGCTTGTTTGCTGCTCGACGCGTTGTCTGGTCACTTGCCGGCCGGCTAGTGACCTCCTAGACGACGATCCTTGAAATCTTCACTGCTGGTCTGGTTGCTCCAGACTGGCCCTTGCTCCCTTCCAAAAGAGGAGCACCCCGGACTCTCCTAGTCCGCACCAGACGCTTTTTCCACTCACCGCGTGGGTTGCCTTTGCCGAGGCCTGTTGACGCCGATTCCGGAACAGACACCGCCGACAGCGAGAGCCTGCGTGGGACAGCTCGTGCCTCCATCCTGGTCGTCGAAGACACCTCCTGGTCCACGTGGCTACAGAGTCAACCGTCCACTCTTCACCTGAACGCGACGACGACATCTGGTTCCACTCCATTCACTGGCTAGTGACTTTGAACATTGTCCCCTCTGCTTTCAGGTCTTCAGCTTTCCTGATCCACCCTTGGATCACACCGGACATCTTCCTCCTAGTCGCCTGCAGCATCTTTTCTTTCAGGCTCCATTGACTTCAACGCAGAAACCCGACACGACTTCGCACCTATGCACCCGCAGCCCGTGGGTGAGGTAACGAGAGCATTTTGGTGCTCAAGGGTAGCTTGACTCTCCTAGTGTCCAGATTCACAGTCGTTTTAGTCCTAACTAGTCAGGATTGTCCGTACTCACCTTTTTCTTGAACTGTACTGTCCATAGACGTTGTTACGCATCCCACGTGTGAGTTCACACTCTGCACCCGCGTCCCGTGGGCCTCCTATTACTTACCTAAAGTTAGGATAGCGTAGTCCCAGCGGTGCTGCAGCCTCTGGACAGCTCCATTTCTTCTATTGATTTCCTTAACCCATTTACTTAGTATATGGTTTGCCGTGCCCCCAGGGCACCATTGTAATTTTGTGCAACTTATCGTATTTTTCTTAAGAGATTGTCATGTGCTTAGCCCTCTGATCTCATAAAGAGTTCAGAGGTGTTTGTTATTCATAAATATATTATTTATTTTCATAACAAGCTGTGTGGTGTCCTTTCATCTGATATTCAAGGGGTTATATTGTGGTAAAACAGCTGGCTTCACATGCCAAAAGAGTTTAGCCTAAGACTGCTTTGTCCATGCTACCATTAGGATAGCTGGTCTATAAGGTTGACTTACAACCAATCACCATAAGGGTTGTTTGGACTGATACAAGGTGATCACTAGAACTAGTGAGCATCATATATCAGGCCAACTTCTCACAGACGCGTTTCAGTTGAGTTGGGGAAATCAACTCCTCTACGTGTTTCCTCCCATACCCTTGATTCCTCGGGTTCTGAGGAACATTCGCCAGGACCGGGCCCAAGTCATATTGGTCACCCCGGATTGGCCAAGAAGGGTGTGGTACATGGACCTTCTCCACCTCTCCTCTCACCCGCCGCTCCGTCTCCCTTTTAGGGCAGACCTCCTCTCTCAGATGGAGGGGCAAGTTTCACACCCCCACCTCCAGACATTACACCTTCATGCCTGGAGATTGAACGGGGCAACTTGAGTTCCTTTTCTCTCCCTCACGATGTGGTGGATGTCATTCTTTCTGCCAGGCGTGACTCCACTAAGTCCATCTATTCGTATAGGTGGTCTAAATTTGTCTCTTGGTGTAGGGAGAGGGATGTTGACCCTTTGAAGGCTCATTTGTCTGACATTTTGCAGTTTGCTCTTTCTCTGGCGCATTAAGGATTTGCTGTTGCCACGGTCAAGGGGTATCTTTCAGCCTTATCAGCATTTCTCTGTTTGCCGGATCAACCTTCTCTTTTTAAGTCTCCGGTGGTTTTAAGATTTTTGAAGGGTCTCACTAATAAGTTCCCTCCAGCTCCTTTTGTTGTTCCTCATTGGGATTTGAATCTTGTGTTAACCTATTTGATGGGTTCTCCCTTCGAACCCTTGCACAAGTGTCCCATGAGGCTTCTTTCTTTTAAAACGGTCTTCTTGGTTGCAATTACCTCGGCAAGGAGGGTAAGTGAGCTTCAAGCTCTTAGTTCCAAGCCCCCATTCTTGACCATTCATGCTGAAAGAATGGTTCTCAGGACCAGGGCTGCTTTTCTTCCTAAGGTGGTAACTCCCTTCCACCTAGGTCAATCCATTACCCTTCCTACCTTCTATCCTCCCCCACACCCTTCCAAGGAGGAGGAGAGGCTTCATCGCTTGGACCCAAAGAGAGCAGTTAGTTTCTATCTTGATAGGACTAAAGACTATCGTATTGACGATCAGCTCTTCGTGGGTTTTGCTGGCTGCAAGAAGGGCAGAGCGGTGCACAAGCGCACACTTTCCAGGTGGATAATCCTGTGCATCAAGATTTGCTACTCCCTGGCGGGTAAGGACCCTCCTGAGGGTATTAGAGCACATTCAACTAGAGCAAAGTCTGCTACTTCTGCATTGTCTAGAGGTGTTCCTGTTGAGGACATTTGCAGAGCCACGACTTGGGCCTCCCTCCACACTTTTGCGAAGCACTACTGCTTGGATACCGAGGTGAGGAGGGACGGCCACTTTGCGCGCTCTGTCCTCCAAGATTTCCGGGTGTAGCAGAGTGGACACCCTCCTACGGGAGTGGGGACTGCTGTGGGACTCTATTCACAAGGTGAGGAATCCACAAGGCAGATGTATCTATCAGAAGAACAAGTTACTTACCTTCGGTAACGCTTTTTCTGGTAGATACAGTATCTGCCTGTGGATTCCTCACATGCCCACCCGCCTCCCCGTTGTCCGCTCTGCTATACCTGGTTTTATGTATTTATATTTTCTGGTTTTTGATGCTCTTGCTACGCACTTTGTGTGTAGTTTTGATTTGTATGTACTGTGTACACTGTATATATGTATATTTACTGTCGTTGGTCCGTCCGGGTGCCTCGAAGGCACGGAAAAAAGGGCGGAACTGACGTCATCACGCCGACATGGGTCTAATAAGGAGTCGGTGACGTCAGACGGAGTCGCGCGCGATGCCGTGCTCCTATGACGTCGTCCACGCCGGCGTGCTACAAAGAAAAATTCCCAACGTTGCTGACGCAAGGGGGATATTCACAAGGTGAGGAATCCACAGGCAGATACTGTATCTACCAGAAAAAGCGGTACCGAAGGTAAGTAACTTGTTCATCTGCATTCCCTGAGGGGCCTGGATTAGAGGCTTTCTGAGCATCATATCCTTCCATGAGCTCGATCAGGTGCTTGAGGGTAGGGTTGGAACCCTGTATTAACCTTCTAGATGTGCACAAGTGCCTCAAATCTTGAAAGGTTAGGGTATCATATCTTGAAGGTGCCCTGGCAGGGTCACTTCCCACAGGGAGAGTCACACTAGGCTCTCCTGTGGTAGACATGATCTAGTGTGGTGTGGTGAGTGCACCTACCTACACTAAGTGTTTCCTACTAAACCTCTCTAGGAGTTGTAGTCAGGGTGTGCTAAGCCCTTTACTCTACAACAACTAAGTTCAGTAGAACTTGAGTAGTATACGACTTGTTATATGTACCTATAGGTACCTAATGTGATCTTTCAAATGATATCTTAAGATTACAATTGGTAAAACAACAGCAAGCTCTTATCCCAACCGCTGCACACCAATATGAGAAGTTGGCCTGGTATATGATGTTCACTATTCTAGTGAGCATCTTGCACCAGTCCAAACAACCCTTATGGTGATGGTTGTAAAGTCAACCTTATAGACCAGCTATCCTAGAGGTAGCATGGACAAAGCAGTCTTAGGCTAAAACTTCAGAGAGCATGTGAAGCAAGCTGTTTTACCATATGTAACCCCTTGAATACCAAATGAAAGGACACCACACAGGTTATATATAATATATGTATGTATTTAATACTAGCACAACCTCTCTGAACTCTTTATGAGGTCAGAGGACAAGGCCCATAACACGTTACTTAATTATCATACAATAAGTTGCACAATATACAGTAGAGCCCTAGGGGCACGTAAAACCATATACTAAAATAGTGGTATAAGTACCACGTCACGAAGACAGGATAGGCCTAGGGAATCGCTGGGGCTACGCTGAACTAACAAGAGTTAAGAAGCAGGAGGACCACGGGATGCGTGTGCAGTGTCTATTCACTCACGTGAGTTACCATAGGGAAACAATGGGAACGTAAGAGTTAGAAACTAGTTCTTTTAGGACAGTTCCGATGTACAAGGAGAAAGCCACTGAAAACTGGGA
Organism: Lissotriton helveticus; assembly: GCF_964261635.1. Classification (NCBI taxonomy): domain Eukaryota; kingdom Metazoa; phylum Chordata; class Amphibia; order Caudata; family Salamandridae; genus Lissotriton; species Lissotriton helveticus. The sequence continues at coordinate 833,400,648 of NC_136063.1, read as the reverse complement.
CACTAGGATAGTCAATACCCACAGGAGCACCGAAGTGCCCGCGTTACCTCACCCACAGGAGCCGGGTGCATAGTGTAGGAGAGTGGGGTCTGCAATCCCATGGCCACCCCAGATTTTTGCTTTTTGCTTCACTGATTTACGACTTTCCCTGGCTGTGGGCCTGCTAATCAGACCCACAGCCTAGCTGTTCTCTCTCTAAATTACAACCATGTACCTTAGGTGCATTTTACCAATTGGTACTGGGCCACCTTATCAGTCCCTGTACAGCATACCTTAGGTATCCAGGGCATAGGTGTACCCAGGGCCTACCAGGGGTTGAAGCATGTATTATGCCACCCCTGGCTGGCCACCCAAACAGACACAACTGGCTGCACGACAGCTGGGGCAAGGTGGTGTAAACACCCTTTGCTTTAGATATAGTATTCCTATATCCAACCCTAAAATGGACACATATATTCCTATCAGTCACTCCTATGGCAGGCCTTATCAATCCTGAAGGCAGAGTGCTTGGAATTATGTGAGATGGTGCTCTGGCATGAGCTGAGCCCGTTTGCAGCTTGCGGAACCAAGTCCAAATAGCTGTTCCATGATAACGCTATACCATATACTCTTAAGTGCATTATAATCCTCGCGGTTAAATGCTAACTTTGGTATAGCATTATCAAAACATGTCGAGTAAGGTGTCATACGAATTGGAATACTAACCCCTCGCCAATTCTGGCGACGGGGTTAGCATTCCACCCTTCTAGAGGGACACGACATGTATGTAACTGTGAACCCCGGTTAAAGTCAGACATAGCCTCAGCTCCACAAAATGGATGCTGCCACCGAGACACAAGTCTGCCCCCCTGCTGCTGGGAGTCCTTCCAGCAACGGAGGCATGGACAAAGGGTTTCCTGTCAGGGGCGGTGCCAGCACCATCCCAGACAGGATTTTGTGTATTCCAGGTAGGCAGGGCTGAAAGGAAGGTGACTGCAAGTGGCACCCCGGTGCTCACTGTGCATATGCCGGCTCAAACCAGTTCCTGGGGCACACCAGCCCCTGAGCTGGGGAGAGACCGGACAAAGGAGATGGGTGTAACCACCCCCTCCTAGTCCCACCCATAGGGCAGGACTTAGTCGCGTGCCAGCCCCTTTTCTTAGTATAAAGGTAGGAGCAGGCCCCCTTCCCAAATTAGATAATCTTGAATCTTGAAACTACTTTCCACGAAAGGAACTCTTGACTCTTCTGAAGACTCTCCCTTGTGGCTAAGGAGTAGCCACCCTGCACCAGCAGGCACCATCGAAGCTCTAGCGGTTTGCTGTAAGTCCATCCTCCGGATCAAGACTGCCCAGCTCGACGAGACCCGGATTCCCTGCCATCTCTGACCTCTACCTACATCATCCAGCCCAGCTGAGATTCGTGGGTGTGACGAGACCCGTGGGACCGGCCATCTTCAAGACCTGCACGACGCTTCACCAGCACGGCCACCGAGAGACCCTCGAGTAAGTGCATTGGGGTTTGAGAAGCCCCAACCCTGAGCAGCTCCAGCACCGAAGTCCAGCCCCCCAGCATCCACGAGATCTGCGTGGGGCCCTTCTGCTCTTTGCTGCTCACCGCGTTGTCCGGCCACTTGCCTGCTGGCTTGTAGCCCTCCTGACGACGAACCACGACACCGCTGGTCTGGTTGCTCCAGACTGGCCCTAGCTCCCCTCCAACAGAGGAGCACCACGGACCCTCCTGGTCCACTCCAGACGCCATCTTGAGTCCACCGCGTGGGCTTGCCTTTGCCAAGGCTTGTTGCTCCAATCCTGGTTTCAGCAGCGCCGACAGCAGACACCTTCGTGGGACAGCTCGCCCCTCCATCCTGGTCGCCGACAACGCCTCCTGGTCCGAGAGACTGCAGAGCCCAGCGTCGCCCACTCACCTGGTCGAGGTGACTTCATCCGGTGCCACCTTGGTGCCCATCTGATCACTGGCTAGTGATCAAGAACTGAGTCCCCTCTGCTTTCAGGTCATCTTCAACTCCGATCCAGGCTTGGATCCCATCGAACTTCATCACTGGTCGCCTGCCAGCAACTTCTTCTTTCAGGCTCCATAGACTGTAACGAGGATTCCCGACGTCTTTTGAACCCTATGCAGCCGCAGCCCCTGGGCTAGGTAACTCGAGCATTTCGGTGCTCCAACGTAGGTTCACTATCTAAGTGTCCAGATCCTTTTTCGTTTTCAGCCTAACTAGTCGGATTCGTCCGATAACACTAACTTTACGAAATCTAGCATCCATAGACTTTGTCCCGCATCCCGCGTGAGAGTGCACACTCTGCACCCGATCTCCCTAGGCCTCCTGCTCCTAACCTTAGGGTTCAGTAGTGTAGTCCTAGCGATCCTGAAGCCTCTGGATCTTGTTACTTACCTGCTAGTATTTCGCATTCCACTTTTGTAGTATATGGTTTTTCGTGCCCCTCGGGCATTTGTGCAAATTGTGCAACTTAAAGTATTTTCGTAAGAGTTTTGTATTGTGCTTAGCTCCCTGACTCATAAAGAGTTCAGGGTAGAACTGTTATTAATAAATATCCTATATTTTTATAACAACTTGTGTGGTGTCCTTTCACTTGGTGTTCAAGGGGTATATGTGATGGTAAAACAGCTGGCTTAGCACGCCCTCTAGAGTTTAGCCTGAAGACTGCTCGTGTCCATGCTACTAGGATAGCTGGTCTGAAAGGTTGACTTACAACCAATCATCAATAAGGGTTGTTTGGTATGATACAAAGTGATCACTAGAATAGTGAGCACTATATATCAGGCCAACTTCTCACACATAGGTGTCAAGTTGTGTCGGGTTTCGTCGCTGATTCCTATGGAGACCTGTAAAAAGATGCTGTAGGCGACCAAGAGAGAAGTGTCCGGTTGGATCCAAGGGCGGATCGAGGATGAAGAGTACCTGAAAGCAGAGGGGACAGAGTCTGGGTCACTAGCCAGTGAACAGGAAGGAACCAGGAATTAACCAGGCGATGTCGCGAAGCAATCAGGTGATGTCGTGAAGCAATCAGGTGATGTCGTGTAGCTTGACTCTGCAGGCACGTGGACCAGGAGGCGTCGACGACGACCAGGAGCTGGATACGGACTGTCCCACGAAGGATCTTGCTGTTGGCAGCGTCTGCTTCCGGATTGGAGTCAACAGGCCTTGGCAAATGCAACCCACGCAGGAATCGAATATTCACTTCGAGTTAGACCAGCAAGGTCTATGCGGCTTCTCCTTTGCAGGGAAGCAGGGGCCCACCTGGAGCAACCAGGCAGGCGGTTTAGATTCAAAGGTTCGTCGTCACAGAGGCCACTAGCCAACGGGCAAGTAATCGGACAGACGCGTCGAGCACAAAAACACTAGCAGGCCCCACGCGGCACTCGTGGAGGGCTGTGCGTCGGTGCAGAAGGTACTCGGGGCTGGGGCTTCTCAATCCCCAATGCACAACTTCAAGGGTGCCTCAGAATCTGCACAAGTAGCAAAGAGCAGGTTATTCAAGATGGCCGGTCCCACGTCTCTCGTCGCCTCCACGGGTCTCAGCTTTGCTGTGGATCGGGGTCAAAGAAGTCTGGAAGTCTGGCTCTTGTCGGACTCTGTGCTCGGGCTCCGGTGGGAGCATCGACAAAGTAAACCGCAGATCGCTGAATGGTGCCTGTTTGCACAGGGTGGTCACTTCTTGACCACAAAGGAGATTCTTCAGTCTTCTAGTTGCAATAGAATGTCGATGGTCCAGAGTTTCGTTTCAAGTTTCAGTTCAGGATAAATCTAAAGTCTCTTGACTCAGCTCCTACCTATATACTAATCTGAGGGGCTGGGTTACCTGCTAGGTCCCTCCTATGGGTGGGACCAGGGAAGGGGGTGGTTACACCCCTTTCCCTTTGTCCAGTTTCGAGCTGGGGCTGGAGTGCCCCAACAACTGGTTTGAACCGGGCTATGCATGGGACACCTTGTGTGCCCCAGGCAGTGTCTCATTTCATTCAGCCCTCCCTGCCCCAATACACTATGGCCTGTCTGGGGTGGTGCTAGCACCTCCCAAGACAGGAAACCTATTGTCCAAGCCTCCCATGCTGGAAGGACTCCCAGCAGCAGGAGGTCAGACTTGTGTCTGTGGCAGCAGCATCCATTTTGTGACGCTGAGCCTCTGGTTAACTTTAACAGGGATTAACAGGAACAACATGTCTTCTCCCTCTAGAAGGGTGGAATGCTACCCCCATCGCCAGAACTGGCGAGGGGGTAGTATTCCAAAGCGTATGACACCTTACACAACATGTTTTGATAAAGCCAAACCAGAGTTAGCATTTAACCGCGAGGATTATAATGCACTTATGAGTATATGGTATGGCTATATCATAGAACAGCTATAAGGACATGGTTCCGAAAGCTGCAGACAGGCTCAGCTCATGCTAGAGCCTCATCTCACATAAAACCAAGCACTCTGCCTTCAGGATTGTTAAGGCCTGCCATAGGAGTGACTTATAGGCATATATGTGTCTATATATAAGGGTAGGTATAGGAATACTATACCTAAGCAAGGGGTGATTACACAACCTTGCCCCAGCTGAGTGATCAGCCAGTTGTGTCAGTTTGGATGGCCAGCCAGGGGTGGCATAAGATATGCTGCAGCCCCTGGTAGGCCTTGGGTGCACCTATGCCCTGGGTACCTATGGTACACTATACAGGGACTCACAAAAATGACCCATTTCCCAATTGGTATGTACCTAACGTATATGGTATGAATTTAGAGAGAACAGCTGGGCTGTGGGTCTGATTAGCAGGCCCACAGCCACATTAAGTCGAAAACCAGTAAAGCAAAAAGTGGGTTGACCATAGGAAAGCAGACCCTACTCTCCTACAATGCCTCAGTGAGACTTGAACCTTGTTCTAACTTATTTGATGTGCGCTCCCTTTGAGCCACTTCACAATTGGCCTCTCCGTCGTCCTACTCTTAAGACTGCATTCCTGGTTGCCATCACCTCTACAAGGAGGGTGCTCCTGGCTCTTTCTTCTAAGCCTCCTTTCCTTTCTCTCCATCCGGACAAAGTTGTTTTAAAAACACGTCCCTCTTTCCTGCCCAAGGTTGTTACAGCCTTCCACATCGGGCAGTCCATCACCTTGCCTTCCTTCTTTCCGCCTACGCATCCCTCGAAAGAGGAAGAGAGGCTCGACCGCCTGGACCCAAAACCTGCGCTCTCACTCTATCTGGATCGCACACGCCAGTTCCGGGTGGATGACCAGCTCTCTGGTGATTACGTGGGCGCTAAGAAGGGACGGGCGGTGCACAAATGAACCATCTCTCAATGGGTCGTTTTGTGCATAAAGGCTTGTTATTCTCGGGCTAAAAAGGAGCCTCCGGTGGGGCTGTGTGCCCACTCCACTCGGGCCACGGCGGCTACTACCGCCCTGGCTTGGGGAGTCCCCTTGCAGGACATCTGTCAGGCAGCTACGTGGGCCTCGCTGCACATGTTCGCTAGACACTACTGCCTGGACAGTCAAGTCCGGAGAGATGGCTTTTTCGGCCGTTCCGTTCTCCAGGACTTTCTGGTGTGATCTTGGTCCGCAGACTCACCACCCGGGTTGGTATTGCTGGGGTATCTATTCTAAGGTAAGGCATCTAACACTAACCTGTTTCTTTCAGATGCACAAGTTACTTACCTTCGGTAACAATATATCTGTAAGAAACAGTAGTTAGTGTTAGATTCTAGTTTCATGGCACCAGTGTCGGTTTTTATCATGGCTCTGCGTTTCTGGCGCGGAAAAGCTATGTATAAGAACTGATGTCAGTCCGCGAGTGCGGCGTCTAAGTACTCTGACATCATCACGACGCCGACGACTGACGCGGACGACGCCTACCAACGCGCAAGGGTACTGCTACGCAAAACTTTCCGGATCCAGTCTGATGCCTTGGGATATTCTAAGGTAAGGTATCTAACAATAACTACTGTTTCTTACAGATATATCGTTACTGAAGGTAAGTAACTTGTGCGTCAGCCATTGTCAGGAGTAAATTATCAACATTTGTCAGTATGTGAAAAGATTAGAGAAGTGTTGTTGAAAACCATTAAAACATGCAAGTTAGTAGGTCTGCACAGACTCAAAAGGGCATTATAACCTTCGAACTATTGCTTACCAATACCTTCAGTATGTAGATCTGCAGAAACATGGTGACATAAGGAGATTGCAAGTATTCAAACACTACTATGGTATGAGCCCTGGCATAATTAGAGAGGCTATATCACAGCTCTTATATACTGAGATTGCTGGCAAATGTGTTGCCGCACTACATGGCACCAAAGGGACAAGTGGTCTTTGTTACAGGACAAGTAGATTTATGAAGCAACCTGCCCCCATGGGCAAGAGATATTTTATTAAATTCCACACCCCTGCATAAGTAACTTGTTCCTTTTGAAGAATTTGTGAGTTTATTTATGGGTGAATCATCCAAGGTAATAGGGTATCCATCCTTAACCTATAAACGTCTATAGGGACACCTGTGTGCCAAGCAATAACGGTTTTGTTGAAGTTGAAATTGTTTATCTATAGAGATTTTTTTCTGCTAGTGTCAGTGATGTATGCACAAAGTATACTTTATTTTTATTTGTATTGGTTTCATAGGCCACACCATTATATGAACTTGCCAGTGCAGTTCAAACCAAAATCAAGCGGCAAGTTCGAAGGTGCAATAGTTGCTCATACAGAAAAGTGTGGCAGTCTCCGGATTCAACTTATTGGTGAAGCTTTCAACACGTGACTTTAATTTTAAAAATACTGCTGCCCTGTCGTCAATCTAAATTATTAAACTAATGCTAATTATTTTTCATGTCACTTTGTAAACACTACAGTATTGTTAAGATTAACTTTACTTGATAAGATAATCAAGGAGCTTTTGCTTACACGATGTAGCTTGTTAAAAAGCTAAATTTGTATTTTGCAATGAATTTTGAATTAATGTTATCATGTTTCTGTATTTCAATTTTGCACTTTTGTTGTTTCAAGGAAACCTATATTCCTATATTTTTCTTGTATATATTTAAATATGCATTTTTGTAACCAGTGTTTTCAACGAAAAGTAGTTTTTTAAATACATATTGTCATAAAGAAAATAATGTTAAATAAATCCTGCTGTACAACACACACTTATAGACTGTTAAATGAGTTTTCTTACCTTCGGAGTAAATCGTTTTCTTTGGTGATTATCTTCACATAAAGTGCTCTCTTTTCACCTCAGTTTTGATTAGAATGAATGCATCTTTCTGACCACATAATATTTACAACTATCCCTAGGTATCGGTCTGCATTTGAAAAATGTAATCCGTTTTCATGGTCTTGGCGAAATTAGAAGCAGAGGGGTGTGAGCTGAGGGTAGGTTTAGTTATGTGAAAGTGTGCCTAGAGAACTATGTGACGGCGTATTGAGAAGTAGGTGGAGGTAAAAGCAGGGAGTGTGTTTATGGGCCAGTGTGGTCAGGTACATGTTGGTATCTGAAAGAAACAGGTTAGTGTTAGATTCCTTACCTTAGAATATCCCCAGGCATCAGACTGGATCCGGAAAGATTTGCGTAGCAGTACCCCTCTGTGTCAGCGTCGTTGGCGCCGGCATGACGTCGTCGGAGTACTTAGACGCCGCCCTCGCGCGCTGACGTCAGTTCTTTTTTCCGCGCCGGCAAGAGCAGGTCCGGAAAAAGCAGTACCTTAGTCATTTTTTGACTAAACTTTTTCGATCCTTTTTGATCCTATGTCAAGTCTTTACGACTCTCGGTGCCGGTAGGGATGCACGGGTTTAAGCCCTGTACCGACTGCAACCGACTGATGTCGGTTACCGATCCCCACCGCCGGTGCCTCTATTGCTTGGGGCCGACCACGACGACCGGTCATGCCCCATCTGCCGGGCCTTGACGTCGAAGGCTAGGCGGGAGCGGTCCCTTAAGCGCCTCGAGCTCCGGCAGTCGGCCCCACGTTGCTCAAGGTCCCGGTCCAGGAGGGGTTCGAGGGACCGGTCGCGGGGCCACAGTCATCGAAGTTCGACGAGTTGACACCATTCGTCAGGCTCCAAGTCCTCAGGTAAGAGGCACAAGAAGTCGAAGAGACAACATCGCTCTTCCGACTCCCCCCGGCGCTCGAGAGATGCGGCCGGGGGTTCGGGCGACACCGGCTCCGCCTGAGCCGCAGGCGCCGCGGCCAGCTCCATACCCACAGGTCCCTGGGCTGAATGCGACACCGGAGGAGAACGAGTCCTTCCTTATGGCCATGAGGTCCCTCTCTTCTCCGTCGGGTCCCGCGGCCCCGGCACCGTCGGGTGCTTCGGCACTGGATCCGGATCCGGGTCGCCGCTGGTAGACCTTACAACCCCGCCAGCATCGACCCCCAGGGTGGCGCCGTCCCTGATCTCTTCCTCGGTCCGTGTCCGGCGTCGATCGACGCCTCATTCGATGCCGGCTGAGGAGTAATTCTTATTTGATCCGGCTCCATCCTTTGACCCTGAATTTCAGGAGATGAAGGACGAGGGGGGATTGGGAGGGGTCTGAGGACCCTCTGACACGGGAGTGTCAGTCATTTCAGGACTGGACAGACGATCTAGGGGAGGCCAGTGGTCTCGACACTTCACGGGACACTGGCTTTGTCTCCACTGCTACCGTAGCTACGGAGGAGGGGGCTGCTTATAGTGTGGTGCTGACGAGGGCGGCCAAGGCCTTGGCGCTTAAGCTCCCCGTCGCAACTGTGAGGTCTAACATCCTCACTGAGGTCCTTACACCACAGGTAAGCTCCCTGGAGCCTCTACTGCCGTTTAATGAGGCTCTCACGGACGTCCTGTTGGGCACCTGGTCCAGGCCCGCTACAGGTCCCCCCTGTAGATAGGAAAGTTGCCAGGCGCCACCGCCCAGCTCCGGGCGACCCTAGCTTCCTGTCCACCCACCCCACCCCGGGAGCCTGGTTATCCAGGCCTCTACTTCCCAATCCGCATTCCCGACTGCACCCCCAGATCGGGAATCCAAAAGGTATGAGCAGTTTGGCAAGAAACTGTTCTCCTCCCTCAGTTGTTGGTTGCGGTCCGTCAACACCGCTTGCCTTTTGGGCCATTACACCCACTGCCTGTGGGATACGGTTGCGGTTGTGCTGCCGGAGTGCCCGGAGGAGGCACGGGTGAAGCTCGCTCAAGCTCTCGCGGAGGGATGAGTCGCAGCGCGGTACTCCATTCGATGTGGGCTGAATACCACGGACTCACTGGGCAGGGCGATGTCAATGACGGTGGCGGTTTACCGCCACGCCTGGCTGAGGTCCGCTAACTTCTCGGCTGACGTACAGAACACACTCATGGACATGCCGTTTGATGGCAGCCACCTCTTTGGTGGCAAGGCAGATCATGTGCTTGAACGCTTCAAGGACTCCAGGGCTACAGCCAAGTCCTTGGGCCTCTCGGGCCAGCGTCAGCAGCAGTCTGCCTTTCATGGCCAAGGAAGGGGCTCCCCTTCACGTCTTACCAGCCATGGGCCGCAGTCTAATATCCAGCGCGGCGGCAGACGTGGTAACCGCCTTGGCGGTGCCAGGGGACAACGGCGAGGCCAGTCCACATCCACCCCGCAGCATCTGCCTCAAAGCCTTCCTAGTCCGAACTTTCTGGCCCATTCGACGCCAGTGGGGGGCAGGGTCCGCCATCACCTCCTCCACTGGCAAAACATCACATCGGACAGGTGGGTGCTGCAGATCGTCCGAAGGGGCTACTCCCTCCCCTTCGAGGCGACCCCTCCAGCCATGCCACCGCAGTACCACTGCGTGTCGGGGATCACTTGCAACTTCTGCAAGAGGAAGTATCGCCCTCTTGGCCAAGGGGGCCATCGAGCGCGTTCCTGGGCCAGAAGTAGGTTGTGGTTGCTATTCCCGTTACTTTCTGGTCCCAAGAAGGGCAAAGGGGGCCAACACCCTATCTTGGACCTGCGGAACGTCAACGGCTTTCTCCGGAAGGAGAAATTCAAGATGCTGACTTTGGCTCAGGTCTTAGCTGCCCTAGACCCCAGAGACTGTATGGTAGCGTTGGACTTGCAGGACGCCTATTTCCACATCCCCGTCCTGCTGGCCCACTGATGTTACCTGCGGTTCACGGTAGGCCATGAGCACTTCCAGTTCACCGTGCTCCCCTTTGGCCTTAGCAGCGCTCCACGGGTGTTCACGAAAGTGATGGCGGTGGTCGCAGCTCATCTGCGCAGGTTAGGGGTGTCAGTCTTCCCCCTACCTCGACAACTGGTTGTTGAAGGCGGGCTCGCCCCAGACAGTCGTCAGCCACCTCCAGACTACAACCGACATCCTGCACTTGCTGGGGTTTTCCATCAACGTGCCGAAGTCACACCTGTGTCCCTCTCAACAGCTTCTCTTCATTGGAGCGGTTCTGGATTCGGGGCAGTTTCGGGTTTATCCTCCCGAACAGCGGGTTCGGGATATTCCAGCTCTGATTCCGATCTTTCAGCCTTTATCCTGGGTCTCGGTCAGGTTGACGCTGCGGCTTCTGAGGCTGATGGCCTCCTGCATCCTTCTGGTGCATCACGCCAGGTGGCGTATGTGGGCTCTGCAGTGGGACCTGAAGTTTCCGTGGGCTCAGCATCAGTGAAACCTGTCCGACCATATCCTGATCTCGGAGGGCACTGTGAGACAGTTGCAGTGGTGGCTCACGGACCGCGATCGGGTCAACGGCAGATCCCTCTCCCTACCCCAACTGGAGCATGTAATTGTGATGGATGCGTCCCTCCTGGGTTGGGGGGGGCCACATGGGAGAGGCGGAGATCAGAGGCCTCTGGTCTCCGGCGGAGTCCCAGCTCTATATCAACCGTCTGGAGCTGCGGGCGATCCGTCTTGCACTGAAACCATTCCTCCCCTCTGTCCAGGGGAGTGTAGTGCAGGTATTCACGGACAATACCACCGTCATGCCATACTGCAACAAACAGGGCGGGGTGGGGTCGTGGACCCTGTGTCAGGAGGCTCTGCACCTCTGGCAATGGCTAGAACACCGGGCGTGGCCCTGGTGGTTCAATACCTGGCGGGTTCCCTAAACGCCAGGACGGACGAACTCAGCCTTCGGTGCATGATGGATCACGAATGGCGTCTGAACTCGGACGTGGCGCAAGGCCTCTTTCAGTTGTGGGGAGAGCCTTGGTTAGATCTATTTGCCACAGAAGAGAACGCGCAATGTCTTCAGCTCTGCGCTTTGGAATTTCCAATGCGGCACTCTCTTGGAGACGCTTTTTGTCGCGAGTGGAGCTGCGGTCTTTTGTTCGCCTTTCCGCCTATACCACTTCTGCCCAGAGTGCTGAAGAAGATCATAAGTATAAAGGTAAAACAATATCCCAAAAGGTATGAATGAAAAGGCAATTTATATTGCATGCGCAAGACATTACATAGATCAAAAGAAGGAGACAATTATTCAAATAAATTAGTTTTCAAAATTAATTTGTTATATTTTGATATTCAACAAGAGAGAAAAAACATTTTGTATGGAAATAATTATGTACATCACAGAATTGAATAATTCAAATGACAACCGAAAAGACTTGGTGCTCAATATATACAAGTGATATGTGGCGACGCAAGTGAAAAGGTGAACAGCGATGGACGGCGCAAGGTGAAATATTTACAGTGAATAGCTCAAAAATGTGACATAGAATCAGTGACTTTATATTGTACAGTTCGTGATTTCAATGGAGTCACAACGAGATGCGCCTATAGTTTGCGCTGTGGAGTCGACGACGTTTCGGTCCTTAGTCAATGTGGACCATCTTCAGGACGAGGTTGTCTCGTTTTGGGTGCTGTAGGGCAAGAGGGGACAGGATTAGGGTCCCTGAACTTAAATGGAGAGCAAGGGGAGAGGGAAGGGTAGGAGTGCAATGGTGGGTTGTAGGAAGGGGGAGTCTCTGGTTGGCGCAGTGCAACACTGGCGACAAGCAGGGCCTCTCTCTTCCTCGTCAGGGCTGAGGGTTACCTTCAAGACAACCTCTGCTTACCCTCTAGGTAGTGTGGCTTAAGCAGTCTTAGGCTAATCTCTGGGGCATGTAGGGTTAAACATTTGCAATATTACACCAACACCACCAACCCACCACACAATGACACCAAACTGTAGTTGTGAAAATATATCTCTTTATATAAATCTCAAGCAGGCTTGTAAATACAGTTGTCAAACTTTCAATAGCGGTTCCAGTTTACTTAGGTTCAAGTTGCCACAGTTCTTTCTTAGCAATAAGCAATCTTTTGGGCCTTCTGCCCAGGTTCCAGCAAGGTTCAGTGTCTTGTAGCGCCTCAATGCGCGTTCCGCTGTCTCCGCTCGCTTCAGAGAGGAGAACGGGCCCGGCCGGCTAAAGCTCACGCTTCCCGCGTGGGCCTCGTCGATCTGGCACAGTGCGAGCCTTGGTTTCAGGGGCGGCTCGCGCTGGGAAGCAGGGAGCGCGGTGCGAGCTCAGGACGTAGGACGCTCACACCGCGAGGTCAAAGAACACAGTACCTTGGCTTTCTGGTAAGTCTTGGAGCGGACGGCTGTCCGGGGGTCTGTCCCACGTCGCGTTGTCTTCCTGGAGGGTGCGGCGGCCTGCGAGTCTCCGCGCAGGTAACAGGGCACCCGGGAGGACGGTGCAGATGCGGGGCAGGATTCTCCGGAGTCCGGTTCACTCGCACTGAAGGGGAAAGCTGCAGGCAGGCGGGGCTGAGGGGGGTGCACTCCACGGAGCGCGGGGCACAATTCAGGCACGGCTCAGCAGCGAGTCACTTCCAGCTGCGGGGGCCAGGGGGGTCTCAGCGCCCAAGTCACGAGGGGCACAATCTTGGCAGTGCCGGTCTTTGCGGGGCAGCCTGTACCTCGGGGGTCACACAGGCGGCGATGCTTGGACCGGGCAGGTCCTCCCTTTCCGTTGCAAGGGCGGCTCAGCGCGGACAGTCACGGCGCTCGAACCAGCGCGGGGCTGATCCTTACTTTGCGGCTGGCACACGAACAGGCCACAGTCACGGTGGTCAGGGAAGGGGCACAGCTGCACAAATTGGTAGAGAGCGTGGCGGCAGGCACAGCGCTCTCAACTCTCCTTTTCCTTGGCGCTGTAGAGACGCACAGCACACGCCAGCAGCAGCTTTTCTTCAGAGGGGTAGCGCTCACTGTTCCTGGAGCGCTGGTCAGGGGGCAAGTTCACAGGCAAGCCCTTGGAGATCTTTCAGCAGAGTTTGGCACAAAGTTCAAATAAGCAAAAGTCTTTGGTAGTCTTTTCTTTCCTCTCCTTTGGCAGCAAGGCACCAGACACAGGCCAGAGTCAGCACTCCTCCTTGTAGTCCTTCCAGGTCCTTCTCTTCGGGCAGAGTTTCTCTTGTAGCACAAACAGGATCTAATTTACAAGGAGCAGGGCTCCTACTTTTATACCCAGTTTCTTTTGTTCTAGCAAGCCAGGGGGGCCTCTGCATAACTGCTCCAGTCTCTGAGTACTTGTTGTGGGTACTTATGACTTCTGTATTCAGTGTGAGGGCAGGCACATCAGCCGCTCCCCAGGGGGGCGGAGCCGGCATTGAGAGGGCAGGAGTGGCCTGAGTACTTTGTTTACAAGCTTCGGTCCTTCCTGGGCCAGGTGCAGGCTGAGTCATCAGTCGCTCCCCAGGAGGGCGGAGCCAGCATTGTGGTGGCAGGGGCACAGCCTGATGCATCATTCAGGGGAAACTCCCACCACCCATTAAGGGGTCCTCCTGCTAATCACTACCTGTCAACTCCCAGCCCTGTCACTCACACACACCAGACAGTCAGATCCACATCCAAGCAGAGGCGGGCTGAAATGGTTAGACCAGCAAATGCTAACTTTCTAAAAGTAGCATTTGCAAACACAGGATATTAAAATAAACTTTACTAAAAGAAGTATTTCATTATTCTGAGTTCAGGCATACTAAACACGAATTTCTACCATGTTCCCTGAGCCTGCTGGGATTATAGAGTGTAATAATTCCAGCAGCCCATCTGGCCTAGAAGGGAACAGGTAGCCTTACAATAGTGAAAAACGAATTTGGTAGTAATTCACTATTAGAACATGCCACACACATCAGGGCATGTTCTACCTTACACTACAATGCACCCTGCCCTCTGGCCTACCATAGGGGTGACTAATATGAAGGTTAAGGGAAGGTTTAGGGGCTGGCAAGTGTGTGCACTTGCCCAGCCAGGGTGACAGTACCAGACTGCACGCAGGTTCTGCAATGGCAGACCCTAGACACATTTTAAGGCTGCTTCTGTGGGTGGCGCAACCAGCGCTGCAGGCCCACTAGCAGTATTGGCATTCACAAGCCCTGGCACTCCTAGTGCACCTTACTAGGGACTAACAGTAAATCCAATGAACCAATCATGGACATCAATCACATGTACACTTTACAGTAGGGAGCACTTGCACTGCGGCACGGGTTGGCCGTGGCGCAGTGCCCTGAGTAGCAGACACCATCAAAACATTGGAGGCACAACAGCAAAAAGTGGAAGGGAAACTCACGCCAAGGTGCCAGGTCTAACACGTGTCCCCTCCAGCTGAAATGTGGGGAGAACTACCCTTCCCCAGGGAGTTCCTCATCACTAAGGCGGAAAAATCTGGACAGACCATCAGCGTTGGCGTGATCTGTGCCAGGGCGGTGTTCCACCGTGAAGTCCATACCCTGTAGGGAGATGGACCACCTCAACAGTTTTGGGTTCTCACCCCTCATTTGCATCAACCATCTGAGGGGCCTGTGGTCCGTCTGAACCCGGAAGTGAGACCCAAACAAGTAGGGTCTTAGCTTCTTCAGCGCCCAGACCACAGCAAATGCTTCTCGCTCTATTGCACTCCACCTACTTTCCCGTGGAAGTAACCTCCTACTGATGAAGGCTACGGGTTGGTCAAAGCCCTCCTCAGTCATCTGTGAGAGAACAGCCCCTACACCATGCTCTGAAGCGTCTGTTTGCACTATGAATTCCTTGGAGAAATCAGGAGCCAGGAGCACGGGCGCCGTGCACATGGCAGTCTTCAGGGTGTCAAAAGCCTTCTGACAGGTGTCAGTCCAAATCACATTCCTGGGCTGCTTCTTAGAAGTCAGTTCTGTCAAGGGGGTCACAATAGTGCCATAGCCCTTGACAAACCTCCTGTAATACCCAGTGAGCCCCAGGAAGGCTCTCACTGCTGTCTGGGTCTTGGGGGGTTCCCAAGCCAGGATGGTCTCAATTTTGGGTTGCAAGGGTGCCACCTTGCCACTCCCCACTTGGTGTCCCAAGTACACCACTGAACCCTGCCCAATCTGGCACTTGCTTGCCTTGATTGTGAGGCCTGCCTTGCGCAGCGCCATCAACACTTCCCAGAGGTGCCGCAGGTGTTCTGGCCAGGTGCCACTGAACACTGCGATGTCATCCAGGTAGGCGGCACTGAACTCATCCAGCCCGACCAACACCTGGTTGACCAACCTCTGAAAGGTGGCAGGGGCATTCTTCATCCCAAATGGCATAACCCGGAACTGGAAATGCCCATCTGGTGTGGAGAATGCTGACCTCTCCTTTGCCCCATCGGTCAAGGCGATCTGCCAGTACCCAGACGTTAAATCAAACGTGCTGAGGAACCGGGCAGCCCCTAGCCGATCAATGAGCTCATCAGCTCTGGGGATAGGGTGCGCGTCAGTCTTGGTGACTGAATTGAGTCCTCTGTAGTCCACACAGAACCGGAGTTCAGGTGTGGCTCCCGGCGCAGCAGCCTTTGGGACCAAGACCACGGGGCTGGACCAAGGACTGCTGGAAGACTCAACCACCCTAAGAGCAAGCATCTTGGAGACCTCCTCCTTGATGCAGGCCCGGACCCTGTCAGTTACCCTGTAAGCCTTATGCTTCACAGGTAAGCTGTCTCCTGTGTCCACATCATGGACGCACCAATCTGTGACACTAGGAACCAGGGAGAACAGGTCTGGAAACTGCCCCAGCAACTGGCGGCAGTCTTCCTGTTGCTCAGGGGTCAGGGTGGGTGAGAGGTTAACTCCATCCACTGACCCATCTTTCTCACAGGCCACTAAGAGGTCAGGAAGAGGCTCAGACTCCTCTTCCATTCCATCATCAGTGGCCAACAGCATGCCCACTTCGGACCTTTTCAAGTGGGGCTTGAGGCGGTTGACATGTAAGACCCTTAAAGGATTCCTGGGCGTCTTCATGTCCACCAAGTATGTCACTGAGCTCTTGCGCTCCACAACCTCAAATGGGCCTGTCCACTTATCCTGAAGTGCACAGGGTTCCACTGGGGCCAAGACATACACCTCCTGTCCAGGCTGAAGCTCTACCAGAGTGGCATTCTGGTCGTACCACCGCTTCATCTCCTCCTGGCTTGCTTCCAGATTTGCCTCAGCAAGTTGTCTGAAGCGCCTGGTTTGGTTTCTGAAGGCCAGCATGTAGCTATATACATTCTGGGGAGGTTTCCTGGGAGATTGCTCCCAGCCTTCCTTTACCAAACTCAGTGGTCCTCTCACGGGGTGGCCATACAGCAGCTCAAAGGGGCTGAACCCTAGAGACTTCTGTGGCACCTCGCGGTATGCAAAGAGCAGGCATGGTAAGAGGACGTCCCACTTACGCCTCATTGGACCTTCCAGGCCCATGATCATGCCCTTCAGGGTTCGGTTGAATCTTTCAACCAACCCATTTCCTTGTGGATGGTAAGGTGTGGTGAACTTGTAGGTTACACCACACTCTTGCCAAAGGGACTTCATATACTTGGATATAAAGTTGGTCCCCCTGTCGCTCACCACCTCTAGAGGGAACCCCACTCTGGAGAAAATTCCCATTAGTGCACGCCCCACCACGGGGGCCGTCACTGTCCTCAGAGGGATGGCTTCAGGGTACCGGGTGGCATGATCCACCAAGACCAGGATGAACCTGTTGCCCATGGCTGTCTTGGGGTCCAGAGGCCCAACAATATCAATACCCACTCGTTGGAATGGCGTACTGACCACAGGGAAGGGTTGGAGGGGAGCCTTGTTCTTCCCTCCGCTCTTCCCACTTGCCTGGCAAGTTGGACAGGTCCTACAATGAGCATCTGAGCTCTTGTGCATTTGGGGCCAGTAGAAGTGGGTGACAAGCCTGTCATAGGTCTTGTCCATCCCCAAATGTCCTGCTAAAGGCACATCATGAGCCAGTCCCAGTAGGAAGGCTCTGAACTTCTGGGGTACCACCAGCACACGGGCTGACCCAGGTTCAGCAGCCTTAGGCTCTGAGTACAGGAGGTCATTCTCCCAGTACACATAATGTGTTTTGGCCTGAACACCATTGGCCTGGTCTGCAGCCTGCTGCCGCATACCCACGAGAGAAGGGCATTCTTTCTGCTCCCTGCAGAATTCCTCCCTGGAGGGGCCTCCTTCTTGCTGCCAATGGGTCAGCTCAGGCAGGTCCCCCAGTTCGGCAATCTGTTCCCCAGTAGGCTCCAGGGCATCCCCCTCAAGGTCTGCTTCCTCCTGGACCGTGGGAACTTCAGGGGCCGGTTTCCCGCGCGCCCTGCGCCTTCTCCCTAAGGCCGGTTCCTGGGCCTCTCCGTCAGGCCCCAGGATCTCTTGATCACCCCTACTGGCTGCCATTGACCGGGTGGTCACGCACGCCCAGTCAGGTAGACCCACCATCTTCAGGTGAGTCGTCTTCTCCACCTTTTCCCAAGGGGAGTCCTCCAAGTCATTCCCTAGCAAACAGTCAACAGGCATGGCTTTCCTCACACAGACCTGCAGAGTACCAGAGACCCCCCCCCACTCGAAGGGAACTTGAGCCATCGGACACTGACTCTCTGAATTGTCAGCGTTGACAACCCTACAGTAGGCATGGGGTACAACCTGCTCTTGAGACAC
Organism: Lissotriton helveticus; assembly: GCF_964261635.1. NCBI lineage: Eukaryota > Metazoa > Chordata > Amphibia > Caudata > Salamandridae > Lissotriton > Lissotriton helveticus. The sequence continues at coordinate 833,382,828 of NC_136063.1, read as the reverse complement.
CAGGTGATGCCTCACTGCAGTCACACTGGCTCCAGTGTCTCTAAGAGCCTCAGCTTTCTTACCATTGATGGTAACCACCTGCCCATATTTTTTAGTGTTAGAGGGCAGGTAGCTTGTAGGGACCATCTCACTGTCTCCTAGTGAGACTAGGGTCATCTGAACAGGATCTCCACCCCCCGGGACCATCACTTCTTCTCCTAAGTGAACACTGGTCACTTGTCGGGGCGGAGCACCAGTGGGTGCTGGTTTTCCAAACAGGCGACACTTGGGGTCACTGGCTATGTGCCCCGGGTCACCACATTTGTAACAATTGAAGGGCCCCTTTGGAACAGGTCGACCTGTCGGGGCCCCATTCTGCTTAGGGGGGGGGGGAGGCTGAGAACCTTTCTGCTGGTCCCCTTGGGGATTACTTTGGGGGCCTTTTTGGAACCCTTTCTGTTTTCCCTTGTCCCCCCCACTCTTCTGCTGGGGACCCTGCCCACCCTTGGCGGAGTCTCCCACTGGACCCTTGTGGACCCTGGTGCTGAGCCAGCGGTCCGCCTCCTCAGCAAGTTTCCTCGGGTTGGACAACTTGCTATCAATCAGGTGCTGGCGTAACTCAGGAAAACATTGATCAGACAAGTGCTCCCATGCAATTAAATCAAAGAGACCTTGAAAATCATTCACTTTGTTACCCTTCACCCAACCATCCAGTGCTCTGCAAAAAAAAGTCACAAACTCCACATACGTATTCCCAGGCCGCTTATTACACCCCCTAAACTTCTGCCTATACATTTCAGGGGTAAGCCCATACCTGGTCATTAAAGCTTCTTTCATATGGGGATAGGATCTCTGGTCTTCAGTGGGCAAATCTAGCAGGGTGTCCCTTCCTTCGCTAAGGAACCTTCCCCATAACCCCGCTCCCCAATCCTTCTCAGGGACCCGGTGGGAAAGCATGGCTACCTCATATGCCCTAAACCACTGTCCTATGTCATCCCCCTTAAAGAACTCTTTAACTACATCTTTGGGGATGTGCACTCTTGACTCTACCTGCACCGGCGTTGTGCTGCCACCAGAGGGAGGACGATCCAAGGCTTTCTCTTTTAGACTCATCTCCCTCATTTTCATATCAAACTCAAACTGGAGTTTTCTTTCTTCCAGAGCCATTTTTTTGCTTTCAAGCTCCATTTGGCCCTTCAAATTCAATTCTGCCATCTTGATCTCATGATCCCTGGTTGCCTGTCTGTCTGCCAGCTCCTCTGGCGACAGGCCTCTGCCAAAGCTAAGAACGCTGTCTGGTTTTTCCAGACCCACTGGATCCACAGGTGCATTCTGATCCTCAGGTGCCTTCCTAGATTCAATCCAGGCTCTCATGGCCTTGTAGAACTCAGGTTTGTTTCTGCATCCTGCGTGTGGAACCTTGAGTTTCCTGCAAAAATAACTCAACTGCTTCTTTGTGTAGTCATCCAGCTTTGATGCGTCCCATTCTAGCCCCTGCGCACTAGAGGCTATGGACTCTCCTCCATCAATGCTGTTTGTGCCAGGCATGTTTGCAACACTAGGGATCTTCTTCTTTAGCAAAATCAAAAAATCAAAAGTCTGTGGCTAAGTTACTGGACTGTAATCACTATGCAATGGTCAGTAGCTAAGGTAAAACACTGCAAATGTAAATTCGCGAATCCTCACCGCTGCGTCCAATGTAGGAAGGGGGAGTCTCTGGTTGGCGCAGTGCAACACTGGCGACAAGCAGGGCCTCTCTCTTCCTCGTCAGGGCTGAGGGTTACCTTCAAGACAACCTCTGCTTACCCTCTAGGTAGTGTGGCTTAAGCAGTCTTAGGCTAATCTCTGGGGCATGTAGGGTTAAACATTTGCAATATTACACCAACACCACCAACCCACCACACAATGACACCAAACTGTAGTTGTGAAAATATATCTCTTTATATAAATCTCAAGCAGGCTTGTAAATACAGTTGTCAAACTTTCAATAGCGGTTCCAGTTTACTTAGGTTCAAGTTGCCACAGTTCTTTCTTAGCAATAAGCAATCTTTTGGGCCTTCTGCCCAGGTTCCAGCAAGGTTCAGTGTCTTGTAGCGCCTCAATGCGCGTTCCGCTGTCTCCGCTCGCTTCAGAGAGGAGAACGGGCCCGGCCGGCTAAAGCTCACGCTTCCCGCGTGGGCCTCGTCGATCTGGCACAGTGCGAGCCTTGGTTTCAGGGGCGGCTCGCGCTGGGAAGCAGGGAGCGCGGTGCGAGCTCAGGACGTAGGACGCTCACACCGCGAGGTCAAAGAACACAGTACCTTGGCTTTCTGGTAAGTCTTGGAGCGGACGGCTGTCCGGGGGTCTGTCCCACGTCGCGTTGTCTTCCTGGAGGGTGCGGCGGCCTGCGAGTCTCCGCGCAGGTAACAGGGCACCCGGGAGGACGGTGCAGATGCGGGGCAGGATTCTCCGGAGTCCGGTTCACTCGCACTGAAGGGGAAAGCTGCAGGCAGGCGGGGCTGAGGGGGGTGCACTCCACGGAGCGCGGGGCACAATTCAGGCACGGCTCAGCAGCGAGTCACTTCCAGCTGCGGGGGCCAGGGGGGTCTCAGCGCCCAAGTCACGAGGGGCACAATCTTGGCAGTGCCGGTCTTTGCGGGGCAGCCTGTACCTCGGGGGTCACACAGGCGGCGATGCTTGGACCGGGCAGGTCCTCCCTTTCCGTTGCAAGGGCGGCTCAGCGCGGACAGTCACGGCGCTCGAACCAGCGCGGGGCTGATCCTTACTTTGCGGCTGGCACACGAACAGGCCACAGTCACGGTGGTCAGGGAAGGGGCACAGCTGCACAAATTGGTAGAGAGCGTGGCGGCAGGCACAGCGCTCTCAACTCTCCTTTTCCTTGGCGCTGTAGAGACGCACAGCACACGCCAGCAGCAGCTTTTCTTCAGAGGGGTAGCGCTCACTGTTCCTGGAGCGCTGGTCAGGGGGCAAGTTCACAGGCAAGCCCTTGGAGATCTTTCAGCAGAGTTTGGCACAAAGTTCAAATAAGCAAAAGTCTTTGGTAGTCTTTTCTTTCCTCTCCTTTGGCAGCAAGGCACCAGACACAGGCCAGAGTCAGCACTCCTCCTTGTAGTCCTTCCAGGTCCTTCTCTTCGGGCAGAGTTTCTCTTGTAGCACAAACAGGATCTAATTTACAAGGAGCAGGGCTCCTACTTTTATACCCAGTTTCTTTTGTTCTAGCAAGCCAGGGGGGCCTCTGCATAACTGCTCCAGTCTCTGAGTACTTGTTGTGGGTACTTATGACTTCTGTATTCAGTGTGAGGGCAGGCACATCAGCCGCTCCCCAGGGGGGCGGAGCCGGCATTGAGAGGGCAGGAGTGGCCTGAGTACTTTGTTTACAAGCTTCGGTCCTTCCTGGGCCAGGTGCAGGCTGAGTCATCAGTCGCTCCCCAGGAGGGCGGAGCCAGCATTGTGGTGGCAGGGGCACAGCCTGATGCATCATTCAGGGGAAACTCCCACCACCCATTAAGGGGTCCTCCTGCTAATCACTACCTGTCAACTCCCAGCCCTGTCACTCACACACACCAGACAGTCAGATCCACATCCAAGCAGAGGCGGGCTGAAATGGTTAGACCAGCAAATGCTAACTTTCTAAAAGTAGCATTTGCAAACACAGGATATTAAAATAAACTTTACTAAAAGAAGTATTTCATTATTCTGAGTTCAGGCATACTAAACACGAATTTCTACCATGTTCCCTGAGCCTGCTGGGATTATAGAGTGTAATAATTCCAGCAGCCCATCTGGCCTAGAAGGGAACAGGTAGCCTTACAATAGTGAAAAACGAATTTGGTAGTAATTCACTATTAGAACATGCCACACACATCAGGGCATGTTCTACCTTACACTACAATGCACCCTGCCCTCTGGCCTACCATAGGGGTGACTAATATGAAGGTTAAGGGAAGGTTTAGGGGCTGGCAAGTGTGTGCACTTGCCCAGCCAGGGTGACAGTACCAGACTGCACGCAGGTTCTGCAATGGCAGACCCTAGACACATTTTAAGGCTGCTTCTGTGGGTGGCGCAACCAGCGCTGCAGGCCCACTAGCAGTATTGGCATTCACAAGCCCTGGCACTCCTAGTGCACCTTACTAGGGACTAACAGTAAATCCAATGAACCAATCATGGACATCAATCACATGTACACTTTACAGTAGGGAGCACTTGCACTGCGGCACGGGTTGGCCGTGGCGCAGTGCCCTGAGTAGCAGACACCATCAAAACATTGGAGGCACAACAGCAAAAAGTGGAAGGGAAACTCACGCCAAGGTGCCAGGTCTAACACGGGTAGAGGGTGGGAGGGTAGCCTGGGACAGAACAGACGTAGAGGGGTGAAAGGGTTTGGGGAGATGGCGGGGAGTGAAAACTCCAGAGGGGCAACCACCGTATAAATATAGTAAGCCTGAGTGAACAGTTCACAGGGTGGTAGATCCCCTATTGGCTAAAGGACTGTTGCCCAATTAATTGCGAGAATTATATAGCCACATTGAAGATAGGATTGGTTACAAAGGAAAGCTATCATAAATAATTTAGAGGGGGGGGTAGACTATCTCTCGTCTATGGGCCCCGAGGCAGGATATCAACGTCTGGAAGTGGGAAGGTGGGGACGTCGTCGGAGAAATTCGGGAAAGATCCGAATTCGGTCTTACCTGTGAGCGAGTAGTTTCTCAGCCCTGATGAAGATCAGGAGCGACCGGGCCCAAGTCATCCTTGTGGCTCCTCACTGGGCATGAAGATACTGGTATCCCGAGCTACTCAGCATGTCAGTCGATCCTCCGATTTGTCTGCCTCTTCAGGAGGACCTTCTGTCGCAGCAGCAGGGGACGGTCCTCCACCCGAACCTGTCCAGTCTCCACCTCCATGCTTGGAGATTGAGCGGCGACAGTTGAGGCCATTTGACTTGCCCCCTGAAGTCTGGGATGTGATTCTGGCAGCCAGGCGTCCCTCCACAAATTCGGTATACGCCTGCAGGTGGAATACATTTGTGGCATGGTGCACAGGAAAGGCTGTGGATCCTCTTTCCGCTCCCCTTTCAGAGGTTCTCCTCTTTCTTCTTTCTCTTGCCCAACAGGGCTCTGCTCTGGGCACTATCAAGGGCAACTTCTTCTTAAGGCTCCCTGATCAGCCTTCTCTTTTCAAGTCCCCTGTTGTAAATAGATTCTTAATGGGCATCACTCACATGTTTCCTCCATTTCCTTTTGTGATGCCTCAGTGGGACTTGAACATTGTTCTGACTTATTTGATGTGTGCTCCTTTCGAGCCACTTCACAATTGCCCTCTTTGTCTTCTAACTCTTAGGACTGCTTTCCTGGTTGCCATCTCCTCTGCCTGGAGAGTGAGTGAGCTCCAGGCCCTTTCTTCTAAACCTCCTTTCCTTTCTGTCCATCCGGACAAGATTGTCTTGCGGACACGTCCCTCTTTCCTGCCCAAGGTAGTCACAGCCTTCCACATCGGGCAGTCCATCACCTTGCCCACCTTCTTTCCGCCTCTGCATCCCTCGAAGGAGGAAGAGAGGCTCCACCGTCTGGACCCAAAACGTGCGCTCTCATCCTATCTGGACCGCACACGCCACTTCCGGGTGGATGACCAGCTCTTTGTTGGTTATGTGGGTGCTAAGAAGGGACGGGCGGTGCACAAACGGTCCATCTCTCGGTGGGTCATCTTGTGCATCAAGGTTTGCTACTCCTTGGCGAAAAAGTAGCCTTCTGTTGGGCTGAGGGCCCATTCCACTCGGGCCACGGCGTCTACTACTGCCCTGGGTCGGGGAGTCCCCTTACAGGACATCTGTCAGGCAGCTACGTGGGCCTCGCTGCACACGTTTGCTAGACACTACTGCCTGGACAGTCCAGTCCGTAGAGATGGCTTCTTTGGCCGTTCAGTTCTCCAGGACTTTCTGATGTGATGATTGGTTTGCAGACCCACCACCGGGATTGGTATTGCTGGGGTATCTATTCTAAGGTAAGGAATCTAACACTAATCTGTTTCTTTCAGATCCACAAGTTACTTACCTTCGGTAACGATATATCTGTAAGAAACAGTAGTTAGTGTTTGATTTCTTACCGCCCCACCCATCCTCCCCGTTCTGCGAACCGATATCTAGGGTTAAGGTTTATCCCTGTGAGGGCCCTAGTTTTATGGCACCAGTGTCGGTTTTTGTCATGGCTCTGCATTTCTGGCACGGAAAAGCTGTGTATAAGAACGGACGTCAGCGCGCGAGGCGGCGTCTTAATACTCCGACGACGTCGTCCCTTCGCCGACGACGGATACGGAGCCGCAGACGACGCCTACCGACGCTTAGGGGTACTGCTACGCGTAACTTTCCGGATCCAGTCTGACGCCTGGGGATATTCTAAGGTAAGGAATCTAACACGAACTACTGTTTCTTACAGATATATCTTTACCGAAGGTAAGTAACTTGTGCGGCAGGTAGGTAGTTGGTTATTTCTAACTTCAGGGCCATTAGAAAGAGACACCACTAACTGGGTGTCATCGGCATATGACACTACCGATATTCCAAATTCCTATACTACCTCAGCTAACTGACACACAGGCATTAAACAAAGTCGGACTGAGGGACGAACCCTGCGGGATGCCACAAGTGGTAGGGTGGTGTTCTGAGACGCAGTCCCCTTCCATCATCTGGAAAGATCTATTATCTAGGAAGGAAGCGAGCCACTCCAAGGCTTTTCCCTGAATTCCCACTTCCCCCAATCTCGCTTTTAAAATGGTATGATCCACAGTGGCAAAGGCAGCACTGAGACCTGGCAGGAGGATGGTGGCATACCGACCCTCGTCAAGTGTAGATTTGAGCTCTTCGGTAACTGTCAGTAAGGCTGACTCAGTGCTGTATGTGGCTAGAAAACCCATCTGGGTAGGATGGAGAATGTCATTGGACTCCAGGAAGTTAGTTAGAGAGTGATTAACATGCTTCTCTAGGAGTTTGTCCAGGTATGGTAAAAGGGAAATGGGGCGGAGATAATTCAACATTGTCGGATCGAGGTTGGCTTTCTTTTGGAGTGGCTTGATAGCATGTTTCCAGGTATTTGGAACTAGCGCTGAATCTAGTGAGAGGTTGAGAAGTTCAGTCACTGAAGGTGAGAGAATATCAAGCGCGTCCATTAGGAGACAAGGAGCCACTGGGTCCAATGAAGAGACGATTTGATTGTCCTAAGAAGCTGTTGGACCTTCTCATCCTCTAATCTGGGAAAATTATCCAGGGAAGAGGTAGGGGGCAGTTTACCATTGTAACGGTGGTAGGTTCCCTGTTATTTGGAAATTGATGGTAAATGTATGTCACCTTGTAGGAAAAATAGGCTGCGATGTCATTGCATCTTTTAATAGAGTTAAGATGGGCATTTGTATTTTCGTGTGGGTTGGACAGGGTTTTTACTACCTTGAACAATTCTTTAGGGGATTTTACTGCCCAGGCTATTTTCTCTCCATAAAATTTGGATTGGGCTGTCATCATTTCATTATGGTATGATCTGATTAACAACGTGTAGTCAGATTTGCCCTACTGGCACCACATCTTGTCTGGCAGGTGGGTTTTGCAGATAGTCCGAAGGGGCTCCTCCCTCTCCTTCAAGACTACCCCTCCCTCAATGCCACCAACACTCCATCGCATGTCGAGGATCATTTGGCCCTTCTCAGCCAGAAAGTTACCTCTCTCTTGGCCAAGGTAGCTATCAAACGCATCCCTGTGCCAGAAGTATGTCCGGGTTGCTACTCCCACTACTTCTTGGTACCCAAGAAGGACAAAGGCCTGCATTCTATCTTGGACCTTAGGGACGTCACCGCTTCCTCCGGAAGGAGAAGTTCAAGATCTTAACCTTGACTTAGGTCTTATGTGCCCTCGACCCTGGAGACTGGATGGTAGCATTGGATTTGTAAGATGCTTATTTTCACATCCTGGTCTTGTCTGCCCACCGGTGTTTCCTGCTGTTCACGGTAGGCCAGGAGCATGTTCAGTTTACCTTGCTCCCCTTTAGATTTGCCAGCGCCCCTCAGGTGTTCACGAAAGTGATGGCGGTGATCGCAGCCAGCTCATCTACGCAGATTAGGGGTTCCAGTCCTCCCCTATCTTGACAATTGGCTGTTGAAGGTGAGTTCCCCCCAGGCTGTTGTCTCCCATCTCCATAATACAGCTGACCTACTGCATTTGCTGGGGTTCACAGTCCATGTGCCGAAGTTGCACCTGATTTCCTCCCAAAAGCTCCTTTTCATTGGGGCGGTTCTGGATGCAGCGCAGTTTCAGGCTACGATACTGATGTTTCAGCCTCTATCCTGGATTTCGGTGAGAATGGGGTGATCTCACCAACCTTGTCCATATCTCGGAGGGAACTGCGCAAGATCTTCGCTGGTGGCTGACATACTGTGAATGGGTCACAGGCAATGTTCCCGCCAATATTTTTTCCCTCTGTGTGCAGCAGTGTACGGTCTCTGTGCACTGAAACTAAGGCTATGTGCGCCAGGAACCAGACCGCTTGTGTGGTTGTAGCGCCAAATATAACTTCAAACTTTTGCTTAGTGGTAGTGTGTAGTGGTCAATTTTTAAAAACCTGGGCTGTTAAACCGTTACACCATTTAGACTACATATAGATATAGCGAGATAAGATGTATGCCTCTCCCATGGGTTTCTTCTACCGATATTCTGCTTCGTCAACCCCCCAGCCAAGAGAAGCACCATGCTTACTTCTAACCTGAAATTAATCCAACAGCCCTATTGCCACCTTCACCCTGCAAAATCGTTTTGCACCCCTACGTGGGATGTCAGACATAGAATGACTGAGTCCCACATCAGCCCGTAGCCAAAAACTCAACAATTCCTTTTTTTGTTCTTAAATATTTTTTAATTGCAAACAACACCTGGTACAATCATGAGTAAATACATTTTACATCACAAACCTTATTTAAGATCTAGACATGGTATTTAAAAGAAAGTACAAAACAAATCTTTAGACGGACTAGACGGAGTTTCAATTTTCTAAAAAGACCAGTTAAAAAAAAGAAAAGCAGTATATTTCATCCATACTACTATTATAAAGAGAGAGCTGAAACCTTTGAGGCGGGTAAACTCAAGAAGTACAGCACCAATCACAACACCCAATACAGCATTGGAAAGGGGAGTTGCAGCAGATAGACATAGGCTATACAGGTGGCCACCATATACATTAGGAACGTCAAAGAACCTTAGGGGTAAAGTAGTCCCGGGTGGGTGTGGGCGTGTCGGGGGCGTGTTCGTGGGCTTGTCAAACTACACACATTTTACTTTGTGGCCGTAACTGTTGTCAGAGGGGCGTGGGGGTGGACGTGTCAAACTACACACTCATAGAGGGCCGTGGCCGTGTCGGGGGCGTGGTCGTAGCCGTGTCAAAGTACACACATTATACTTTGTGAGAGGGGCGTACCACAACAGCGTTTTCAGAGGGGCGTGCCACAAATTTTATAACAAAAAAATGGCCGCGTCATTCAGTAGCGCGCCTTTCCATTCACGAGTTATAATCACTTCTCACACGTCCGTATAGAAGACACAAGGTGCGCCGCATTCACGCACATTGCCATTCAGGCGGCGTTAATAACATATGTTGCGAAGCAACATTTGTGGGCATAAGCGTTACCGATCTGAAAGAAACAGGTTAGTATTAGATTCCTTACCTTAGAATATCCCCAGGCGTCAGTCTGGATCCGGAAACTTTTGCGTAGCAGTACCCCTGCGCGTCGGTAGGCGTCGTCTGCAGGCGTCCCCTGCGGCTCCGCGTCGTCGGCGTCGTGCGCCGTGATGACGTCGCTGGAGTATATAGACGCCGCCTCCGCGCGCTGACGTCAGTTCTTCTTTTTTCCGCGCCAGTTAGCGCAGATCCGAAGAGCAGTACTCCGGTCTTTTGACCAAGTGTTTGTAAAACTTAATCTTTCTACGGTGCCGGTAGGATGCCTGGGTTTAAGAGCTGCGACGAGTGCGACCGCATGATGTCGGTCACCGACCACCATCGACTCTGCCTCCGGTGTCTGGGCGCGGACCACGACGTGGAGTCCTGCGTCGACTGTCGGGCCTTGACTGGAAAAGCTAGGCGGGAGCGGTCCCGCAAGCTTCTCGAGCTCCGAGTGTCGGCCCCGCGTCGAGCCCGGTCCGGTCGGAGGTCGAGGGAGCGGTCGAGGGAACGATCGCGGAGCCGCCATGGGCGCTCCGGGAGTCGCCACCATTCCTCCGGTTCGTCAGGTAAGCACAAGAAGTCGGGGCGTCGCCATCGCACCCCCGACTCCCCCCGACGCCCGCGTGATGCGGCCGGGGGCTCGGGTGGCCCCACCCCCGCGGGCCCGCGTGGGTCACCGACGCCGTTCACCCCATACCCGTCGGTCCCTGGGGAAGGCGCGTCGCGTGAGGAGATCGAGGCCTTCCTCATTGCTATGAGGGCGAGGTCTCCTCCGGCGGGGCCTACGGCGCCTGCGGGGCCGTCGGTCCCGTCTGGGGGCCCGAGCGGTTCGGGTGCTTCTGCCCCGACGCCGCCGGTGGCTCCGGTCCCGGCGCCGCTGGGTCCCTCAGGTTCGTCGCCGGCTGGTCTCCCGGCCTCTCCGGCGTCGGTTCCTTTGGGCCAACCCGTGGTACCGCCTCCGCGTGGTGCAGCGACTCCGCCGTCGGCTCCGGCCGGCGTCGGGTCCCCGGCACCGACGCCGCGCGGCGCCACCCCGATTCCCTCCCCGACTCCGGACACGGAGTCGGACCGGCGTCGGCCGACGCCGGATCCGACGCCGATGGGGCCCGTTGACCCCGATGTCTATATCGTCGACCCAGAATATGGGTATGATGAGGATGAGTATGGAGAGGGTTGGGAGGGGTCTGAGGACCCTTTATCCCGTGCCTGCCAGTATGATGTGGACTGGGTAGGTGATCTGGGTGATGCCAGTGGCCTGGACGAGTCGCCCAACCCTGGGTTTGTCTCCCCGTCCCCTGTGGCGTCTGAGGCAGGTGCTGCCTATTCAGTGGTCCTGATGAGGGCTGCCAAGGCCTTACACCTTGAGCTCCCCGTCGCGAAGGTCAAACCGAACATTCTGACCGAAGTGTTTAAACCGCAGTCATGCCCCCAGGAGCCTCTGCTGCCGTTTAATGAGGCCCTGACGGATGTCCTTTTGGGCACCTGGTCCAGGCCCGCTTCCGGTGCACCGGTTGACCGGAATGTGGCAAGGCGTCACCGTCCATGCTCGGACGACCCTGCCTTTTTATCCACCCATCCCTCCCCGGAGAGTCTGGTGATCCAGGCCTCCACTTCGCAGTCCGCATTTCCGTCGGCTCCGCCCGATCGGGAATCAAAGCGGTATGACCAGTTTGGTAAAAAGGTCTTTTCCTCTTTGAGCGCTGGACTGCGGTCTTGTAATACCGCGTGCCTCTTGGGCCGCTACACCCACTCCCTGTGGGATACGGTCGAAGAGTGTTTGCCGCAATGCCCCCAGGAAGTGCGGGACAAGCTCACCCGGGCCTTGGTTGAAGGCCGGGATGCGGCGCGGTACTCGATCCGTTGTGGTCTGGACACGACCGACTCCCTGGGACGGGCCATGTCCACGACGGTGGCGATTCGTCGCCATGCTTGGCTGAGATCTGCCAACTTTTCGCCAGACGTCCAAAATACACTCATGGACATGCCATTTGATGGCAGTCGCCTGTTTGGTGACAAAGCGGACCACGCGCTGGAGCGCTTCAAGGACTCCAGGGTTACGGCCAAGTCCTTGGGTCTTTCGACCCAGCGCCAGCAGACGGGTTCGTTTCGCCCCTTTCGTGGCCAAGGGAGGGGCGGTCCCACACGTGCTGCCAGCCACGCGCCGCAGAACGCTCCCCAGCGCGGTGGCGGCCGTGGTTTCCGCCGTGGTGGCGGTAGAGGCCAGCGGCGTGGTCAGTCCACGCCTCCCTCCGCTGCTGCATCCAAGCCTTCCTAGTCCGAGCTTTCGGGCTCACGTGACGCCAGTGGGTGGCAGGGTTCGCCATCACCACTCCCGCTGGCGTGCGATAACATCGGACAGGTGGGTGCTGCAGCTCGTTCGAAGGGGCTATGCCCTCCCCTTCGAGTCCACTCCTCCAGCCATGCCACCGCAGAACCACCGTGTGTCGGGGGACCACTTGACACTTCTGCAGGAGGAAGTTACGGCCCTCTTGGCCAAGGGGGCCATCGAGCGCGTTCCTGGGCCAGAAGTAGGGTGTGGTTGCTACTCCCACTACTTTCTGGTACCCAAGAAGGACAAGGGAGGCCTGCGTCCTATCTTGGACCTGCGGAACGTCAACGGCTTCCTCCGGAAGGAGAAGTTCAAGATGTTGACTTTGGCTCAGGTCTTGGCTGCTCTAGACCCACAAGACTGGATGGTAGCGTTGGACTTGCAGGATGCGTATTTTCACATCCCCGTCCTGCCGGCCCACCGGCGTTACCTGCGGTTCACGGTAGGCCACGAGCACTTTCAGTTTATCGTGCTCCCATTCGGCCTTACCAGCGCCCCACGGGTGTTCACGAAAGTGATGGCGGTGGTCGCAGCTCATCTGCGCCGGTTAGGGGTTTCAGTCTTCCCCTACCTCGACGACTGGTTGTTGAAGGCGGGCTCGCCCCAGACAGTCGTCCACCACCTTCAGACGACGGCAGACCTCCTGCACGAGCTGGGGTTTTCCATCAATGTGCCGAAATCACACCTGTGTCCCTCTCAAAAGCTCCTTTTCATCGGAGCGGTTCTCGACTCGGCGCAGTTTCGGGTTTATCCCCCGGAACGGCGGGTCCGGGATATTCAGGCTCTGATTCCCATCTTTCAGCCGTTATCCCGGGTTTCGGTCAGGTTGACGCTGCGGCTTCTGGGGCTGATGGCCTCCTGCATCCTACTGGTGCATCACGCCAGGTGGCGGATGCGGGCTCTGCAGTGGGACCTGAAGTTTCAGTGGGCCCAGCATCAGGGCAACCTATCCGACCATGTCCTGATCTCGGAGGGCACTGCGAGACAGTTGCAGTGGTGGCTTACGGACCGCGATTGGGTCAGAGTCAGATCCCTCTCCCTTCCCCAACCGGAGCACGTGGTTGTGACGGACGCGTCCCTCCAGGGCTGGGGTGGCCACTTGGGAGAGGCGGAGATCAGAGGCATCTGGTCTCCGGCGGAGTCCCGGCTCCATATCAACATGTTGGAGCTACGGGCGATTCGCCTAGCACTGAAGGCATTCCTCCCCTTTGTCAACGGGAGTGTAGTGCAGGTGTTCACGGACAACACCACCGCCATGTGGTACTGCAACAAACAGGGCGGTGTGGGGTCGTGGACCCTTTGCCAGGAGGCTCTGCGTCTCTGGCAATGGCTGGAACGTCAGGGCGTGACTCTAACGGTTCAACACCTGGCAGGTTCTCTGAACGCCAGGGCGGACGAACTCAGCCGTCGGTGCTCGGTGGATCACGAATGGCGTCTGAACTCGGACGTGGCGAGAGGCCTCTTTCAGCAATGGGGAGAGCCTTGGTTAGATCTATTCGCCACAGAAGAGAACGCGCAATGTCATCAGTTCTGCGCGTTGGAGTTTCCAAGACGGCACTCGCTCGGCGACGCCTTTCGGCGCGAGTGGAGTTGCGGTCTGTTGTACGCCTTTCCGCCTATACCACTTCTGCCCAGAGTGCTGAAGAAGATCAGGCGCGACCGGGCCCAAGTTATCCTTGTGGCTCCGGACTGGGCTCGAAGGTACTGGTATCCCGAGCTACTCAGCATGACAGTCGGTCCCTCGATCCGCCTGCCCCTTCAGGAGGACCTTCTGTCGCAGCAGCAGGGGACGGTCCTCCACCCGAACCTGTCCAGTCTCCACCTCCATGCTTGGAGATTGAGCGGCGACAGTTGAGGCCATTTGACTTGCCTCCTGAAGTCTGTGATGTTATTCTGGCAGCCAGGCGTCCCTCCACAAAGTCGGTATACGCCTGCCGGTGGAACAGATTTGTGGCATGGTGCACAGCAAAGGCTGTGGACCCCCTTTCTGCCCCTCTGTCTGAGGTTCTCCTCTTCCTTCTTTCCCTTGCCCAGCAGGGCTCTGCTCTGGGCACTATCAAGGGCTATCTTTCTGCCCTTTCCGCCTTCTTAAGGCTACCTGATCAGCCATCTTTATTCAAGTCCCCTATTGTATTACGATTCTTAAAAGGCATCACGCACATGTATCCACCTGCTCCGTTCGTGATGCCTCAGTGGGACTTGAACCTGGTTCTGACTTTCCTGATGTGTGCTCCCTTTGAGCCTCTTCATTCCTGTCCTCTCCGTCTTCTCACTTTAAAGACGGCCTTCCTGGTTGCCATCACCTCTGCCAGGAGAGTGAGTGAGCTCCAGGCCCTTTCTGTTAAACCTCCTTTCTTGTCTGTTCATCCTGACAAGGTGGTTCTTAGGACTAGACCTTCTTTCCTGCCCAAGGTAGTCTCTGCTTTTCACATTGGGCAGTCCATCACCTTGCCCTCCTTCTTCCCGCCTCCGCATCCTTCAAAGGATGAAGAGCGGCTCCATCGTCTGGACCCAAAACGTGCGCTTTCATTCTACATGGATCGCACACGCCAGTTCCGGGTGGATGACCAACTGTTTGTTGGCTACGTGGGTGAGAAGAAGGGAAGGGCGGTACAGAAACGAACCATCTCTCGGTGGGTCGTCCTGTGCATCAAAGCATGCTACTCTTTGGCTCGGAAGGAGCCTCCTGTTGGGCTGAGGGCCCATTCCACTCGGGCTACGGCGGCTACTACTGCCCTGGGCCGGGGAGTCCCTTTGCAGGACATTTGCCAGGCGGCTACGTGGGCCTCGCTGCACACCTTTGCGAGGCACTACTGCCTGGACAGTCAAGTCCGGAGGGATGGCTTCTTTGGCCGTTCGGTCCTCCAGGACTTTCTGGTGTAGGTTGTATTGGTTCGCAGACCCACCACCGGGGTTGGTATTGCTGGGGTATCTATTCTAAGGTAAGGAATCTAATACTAACCTGTTTCTTTCAGATGAACAAGTTACTTACCTTCGGTAACGATATATCTGTAAGAAACAGTAGTTAGTATTAGATTCCTTACCGCCCCACCCATCCTCCCCGTTCTGCGAACTGATACCTAGGGTTAAGGACATCCCTTTCAGGGCCCTAGTTTCAAATGGCACCAGTGTTAGTTCTCACATGGCTCTGCGTGTTCTGGCGCGGAAAAGCTGTGTGCAAAGAACTGACGTCAGCGCGCGGAGGCGGCGTCTATATACTCCAGCGACGTCATCACGGCGCACGACGCCGACGACGCGGAGCCGCAGGGGACGCCTGCAGACGACGCCTACCGACGCGCAGGGGTACTGCTACGCAAAAGTTTCCGGATCCAGACTGACGCCTGGGGATATTCTAAGGTAAGGAATCTAATACTAACTACTGTTTCTTACAGATATATCGTTACCGAAGGTAAGTAACTTGTTCATCTCAACCGGGGATAAACGCAGGCGTCTCAGAATGCTCACGCCCACATGTCTCAGAATGCACACGCCCACTCACAACAACGCTGAACAGCACGCATGTGAGAAGTTGGCCTGATATATGATGCTCACTAATTCTAGTGATCACCTTGTATCAGTCCAAACAACCCCTTATGGTGATTGGTTGTAAGTCAACCTTATAGACCAGCTATCCTAGTAGCGTGGACAAAAGCAGTCTTTAGGCTAAACTCTTTTGGCATGTGAAGCCAGCTGTTTTATCACAATATAACCCCTTGAATACCAGATGAAAGGACACCACACAGGTTGTTATGAAAATAAAAGGATATTTATTAACTAACATACACCCCTGAACTCTTTATGAGGTCAGATGGCTAAGCACATGACAATACTACAAAAGAAATACGAGTTCGCACAATATTTACACGAGTGCCTTAGGGGCACGACAAACCATATTCTCAAAACAATGGAATGCAAGGAAGGAAAGTACTGTAAGGAGATCCAGAGGCTGGGGGATCGGTGGGACTACGCTACGAACTAGGTAAGTACGGAGCAGGAGGCCCACGGGACTCACGTGCAGAGTGGAAACTCTCACGCGGGATGCGTACCAACGTCTATGGATACTACAGTTTACAAAGTTACGGATTCCGGACGAACCCGGCTGGATGGAGGGAAAACAACAGTGGACCTGGACACTAGGATAGTGAACACTGACTTCAGCACCTAGAAGCTTTAGTTACCTAACCCACAGGCTGCGGGTGCATAGGGCTGAAGTGGTGTCGGGTTTGCTGCGTTGATCCCGGTGATGCCTGAAACAAGGAGTTGCTGGCAGGCAGCCAGATGGAGGAGTCCGGTGGTTCCAAGGATGGAACTAGGAAGAAGGAAGTCCTGAAAAGGAAGGGGACAGAGTCTTGGTCACTAGCCAGTGACGGTGCTGGAACCAGGAGGGAATCAGGAGCTGTTGCCGCGTTCAGGTGGAACAAGGGTCGCTTCTCTCTGTAGCTGCGCGGACCAGGAGCTGTTCTTCACGAACAGGCTGGAGGCACGAGCTGTCCCACGTAGTCTGCTGCTGTTGGCGGTGTCGGATCGTCGATCTGGACAACAGGCCTTGGCTAATGCAAGCCACGCGGTGGAACAAAGATGGCGTCTGGTGTGGATCAGGAGGGTCCGGGGTGCTTCTCTTTCACAAGGAAGCAAGGGCCAGTCTGGGGGACCAGACTAGCAGTGTCGAAATCTTCGGGTCGTCATCTCAGAGGTCACTAGCCAGCCGGCAAGTGACCAGACAACAGGACAGGCAGCAACCAGGCAAAAGGGCCCCACGCAGATCACGTGGATGCTGGGGGGCTGGTCTTTGGTGCAGGAGCTGCGTCGGTGTGGGGCTTCTCAGTCCCCAATGCACTCACTCGAGGAACTCTCGGGGGTCGTGCTTCTTCAAGATGGCCGTCTCCACGTTGCTCGTCGCACCCACGGGTCCCAGCTGTGCTGTGGATGTGGGTAGAGGTCAGAGGGGTCTGGAGGTCCGGGTCTTGTCGAGCTGGGTCGTCAGATTCCGGGAAGGAAGGACTTGCAGCAAACCGCACAGGAGCTTGATGGTGCCTGCGAAGCAGGATGGTCACTCCCTGACCATAGGGGAGATTCTTCAGTCTTCTGGTGTCCAGGAGGTCGAAGGTCAAGAGTTCTTCGTGGAAGTTGTCAAGATTAATCTAACGGGGAATGGGACCAGCTCCTACCTTTATTCAGCTAAAGGGGGCTGCACTACGACTAGGTCCCTCCCCTGGGTGGGACCAGGAAGGGGGGTGGTTACACCCCCTATCCTTTGTCCGGTTTCCCGCCAGAGCTGGGGCTGGAGTGCCCCAGCAACTGGTTGGAACCGGTGTATGCACAGGGCACCTTGTGTGCCCCAGGCATGTCTCATTCCTTTCAGCCTTGGCCTACCCAATACACAAAATCCTGTCTGGGGTGGTGCTAGCACCTCCCAAGGCAGGAAACCCTTTGTCCAAGCCTCCCTCGCCTGAAGGACTCCCAGCAGCAGGAGGTCAGACTTGTGTCTGTGGTGGCAGCATCCATTTTGTGATGCTGAGGCTCTAGCTTAACTTTAACCGGGGTTCACAGTTACATACATGTCGTGTCCCTCTAGAAGGGTGGAATGCTACCCCCGTCGCCAGAATTGGCGAGGGGTTAGTATTCCAATTCGTATGACACCTTACTCGACATGTTTTGATAATGCTATGCCAAAGTTAGCATTTGACCGCGAGGTTCATAATGCACTTAAGAGTATATGGTATAGCGTTATCATGGAACAGCTATAAGGACTTGGTTCCGCAAGCTGCAAACGGGCTCAGCCCATGCCAGAGCACCATCTCACATAATTCCAAGCACTCTGCCTTCAGGATTGATCAGGCCTGCCATAGGAGTGACTGATAGGAATATATGTGTCCATTTTAGGGTTAGATATAGGAATACTATATCTAAAGCAATGGGTGATTACACCACCTTGCCCCAGCTGTCGTGCAGCCAGTTGTCAGATTTGGGTGGCCAGCCAGGGGTGGCATAATACATGCTGCAGCCCCTGGTAGGCCCTGGGTACACCTATGCCCTGGATACCTAATGTATACTGTACATGGACTGATAAGGTGGCCCAGTACCAATTGGTAAATGCACCTAAGGTACATGCTTGTCAATTTAGAGAGATAACAGCTAGGCTGTGGGTCTGATTAGCAGGCCCACAGCCAGGGAAAGTCGTAAACCAGTGAAGCAAAAAGCAAAAATCTGGGGTGGCCATGGGATTGCAGACCCCACTCTCCTACATAACCCCCCCCAAACTTAGGGACATTAAACTAACCTTGACCAGGTGAGTCTTCTTGTTCTAAGTGGAAGTACCTGGAGAGACCATCTGCATTACCATGGTCAGTTCCTGGGCGGTGCTCCACTGTAAAGTCCATCCCCTGTAGGGAAATGGACCACCTAAGAAGTTTGGGGTTTTAACCCTTCATTTGATATAGCCATAAGAGGGGCTTATGGTCGGTCTGAATCTTGAAGTGAGTACCAATTCAATTCAAAAGTGCTTTATTCGAGTAACTACTCATAAAAGCAAGACATACAAACATATTAAAAAACGATTAAATATACAAGTAATCAGAAGTTACAGAGCACTTACAAATCCATAAGAACAGTTATACAACGATAAACCACAATATTAATAAGCAAATAAGAAGGTGTAAAAGTTCTTTGTTAACAACTTTTTTTGGGTAACCAATAAGTTAAAAACATTCAAATACATTTCGTGGAGACACTAATACAATACATAGGCAAAGAATAGTCAATTCACTAGCAGTCTCTGCCTAATATCGTCAGAGAATAGTTACATAACTAGCAGTCTCTGCCTAATTATCCAAGCCCAGCCAAGGTATTTTGCATTGGCAATTATAATCCATGTGAGGGAGGTTGAACATAAAATACGCAACGCAACTCTACTGCATGTGGTACCAAGGTTCCTGCACATAGGTGCCAGCCAGACTCGTCTAGGGTCTCTGTAAGCTTTGCAGGAAAACAAAAAGTGACCGAGAGATTCCCTTCCTAAGCCACAAGCAGGGCAGATAGTGGACCCTCCGGGGCCCCATTTTGCTGTTAGTATTCTTAGAGGGAGTGAACCCGCTCTCATTTGGAATAGAAGTTTCCTGTCTAAGGGTTTAGATATAAAATCCCAATACATTTCAAATACAGGAAACAATTTGACCTCCAGAAAACTAACAGCCATGGACCCATTATTAGAATTACGCAAACTGACATTAGCAACATATTCCCAAAACATATTCTTTAAGATTGACTTGGACGGAAATAAAGCTCCTGATGGGTCATCCCACAGCTCACTTAACCCGAGCTCAAACAACATCAATTTTAACGATTTAAACCAGGTAATCTTATGGAAACAGTCTGCTTTAATAACGTCAGTAAAGCCTTCCGCATAGTGGGAAAGCTCGGGGGTAGTCCAGAGCCTACGCCAGTATAGGATTGGCCGTAGTCTGGCTAAGTCCACAATTTGCTTCCTGCCGAGATCGTATCTCAAGGGCAGTAATGGAGTGCTATTCGGGGTACCAGTAATTGACCTCAAAAATGTATTCTCGGATATTTGAAGCGCACTCAGATTTTCATACCCCCACATCTCTGCCCCATATAACGCAGACCCGATTGCCTTAGCTTCATAAATCATCAGAGCTGGTTTAACTGGTTTAGTCAGAGACTTCCTATGTTCCAGATTGATAACACCAGCTAGTTGTTTATGACGTAGAGTTGCTATATCAATGTGATGACACCACCTATTGTTATCCGCTATATGAATCCCCAAGTAGGTGAATGACTTTACCACATCAAGAGGACGACCACTCATGACAATTTTAGACTTAAAGCTACGATGTGGGTTAAAAATCATGAGCTTCGTTTTAGACACATTCACCTCCAGACCGTGATCCACACAAAAGGTATCAAAGATGGTCAGTGCATGTTGTAAACCACTTGGGGTTTTGGATAAAATTAACGTGTCATCCGCGAACATTAAAATAGGAACTTTTACACCTGCAAGAGAGGGAGCATCCACTGACTGGGATAACATGCGTGGGACAATACCGTTAATAAATAAGGTAAACAAGGTTGGGGCCATTGAACACCCTTGCCGAACCCCGCGCTCAACAGGAAATTCAGCAGTGTCCCTACCATAACCACCCCACTGAATTTTTGCGTAGGTTAATTCATAAAGTCTCATAATCACGGTCAGCAGAACCATGGGAACCCCCAGAGCCTCCAGAACCTGCCACAATTTTGCCCTTGGCACCAGGTCGAAGGCAGCCCGTAGATCTACAAAAGCCGCGTAAAGGCTGCCTCCTCCTAATACCACGGTCCTCCACTGGATCAATTGGAAGCGAAAAACTTGGTCCACTGTACTGGTTGCCCTTCGGAAGCCAGCCTGGAACGGTGATAGGATATTATTATCATCCGCCCATTCGAGCAATCTGTTAATAATCACTCGGCCGACTATTTTTTGTACAGTGTCGATCAAGCTTATTGGTCGATAATTACTTGGCTGAGCACGATCACCCTTTTTATACACAGGTATAATCACAGCCCCCCGCCATGATGCCGGAATGTCAGCACCTTTAGCGATATGATTGATAAGCAGATGAATATATTTACAACATCTCTCTTTGTCATTTAGAAAAACGTCCGCGGGGACGCCGTCTAAGCCCGGTGCACGCCCACTATTTACAGATTTTAGGGCAGACAGAATTTCATTATGTGTGAATATATTATCCTCTGCTAAAGACTGTATAGGGCGATTCCCAACTTCCACCTGGGCACTTGCAGCATACTGGGAGCTAAAAAATTCCACCCAGTCATCCTGTGGGACATTATTATTAGGTGGCTCCTCAGATCTTTCGCTACCCCATTTAACGATATTCCAAAACAACCGGGAATTTTTCCTATTACTAGCATATTTCAATTTATTCCAATGTGCCTCATCCCAGGTTCTCTTGGCTTTCGCAATACAGGCTTTGTAGTTCTTTCTAGCAAGGCGGTTATCCTCTACCCCCTTTAGCCTGATTGCCTGTCCCAATACAATTCGAGCCAACCTGCAATCAATATTATACCATTTAGCAGGTTTGCATGCACGGAACCCATGGTTTTTTGCCGGTTTCAAAAAGTGACATTTAATTTTGCCAAAAAGGTTATCGTGAATTTTGGCCACGGCACCCAGGCCAGGAGACACACCTGCAACTGACTCCAGGGCCGAGATAGCTTTATCTGTTTCCTCTTTAATATTTCCAATAGCCTGCTGATCAGTCATAACGCTAGCCCACCGTAGCCTGCGCATATCGTTTTCAGGAATAATCAGCGGTGGAACAAGAGCATTAGGGCAAATTAAATCATCAACAGTAAGCCACCATTTATGCACCACACAGAGAGGGTTATGATCACTTTCAGGTCTTAGCACAACTTCCATGTCACAGACAGTCGACCATAGAGTCATGCTACAGATCACATAATCTATTCGACTTTTGTGTCTCCCATTATCAAATGTCATGGAGGCTGTCTTGTCTGACATAGTCCTGCCGTTTAATGCTCTTAATCCTAGTTCTAGACACATGGCATTCAGACCTAAGATATCCTCTGTCCAGCGTAATACTGGATTCGTTTCTAAGATAGGGATGCCCCATTGTAAATCCTCCTCAGCACCTAGAAAAGCTTCACCAGCGACCAGAGGCTCAAAAGTTCGGTTCAGGTCACCAGCTATTACAATCCTATGACCAAGCGAATATGTGTCAAGGAGATTATAAAGAGCAAGGAGGACATCAGATCTACCAGTCTTATTGCCTCTAGCATATATGTTATAAATGTCTAGAACATCAGAGGTATCACTAGTAATCCTGATTAACTGGATATCTTTTTGGCTAGTCGCCAAGCTCTTTACTGACAATTTAAGGGACTGACGAACCCAAATAGTGAGTCCCCCCATAGGTCGCCCTTTTGGTCCCTTAATAGCTGGTACATAAAAATTTAGATATCCCAAAACATAAACAGGTTCACAAGCCCAGGTCTCCTGGAACATACAAAGATCGTATGTGCTGACGAAGCCTAGCCAGTTTCCACATACTAACTTGGAGCTTAACCCAGCCACATTCCAGGAGATTAAGCTCCCCATCCCAGGCAGTGATTCACCTATTGGCTTTGAAATAGTAACAAGATTAGTTGGTGGAACATCACCTCGAATTTTGACATTATCTTGGCATGCATTACCCAAAACAGCAGACTTTACCACTCCCTGAGGAGCGGATACTAAATCACAAGCTTTCCTTGCTGTACCACAAACCACCTGGCGGTCATTCACAATAGGCCTGCTAGCACATGGATTAAATGGAGGTTGTGTTGCAAACTTTGAGCATGCAAAAAGTCAATCACACTCGTTCAAGTTGGAAAGAGCAGAAAACCTGTTATCAAGACTTAGTCCCCAGTCATTAAATACAGGAGCATTACTCCCCCTATTAGGCACCACGTTCCATTTTGTCCTTAGCGTACAGGGATTTGGGCCTTTTCCTTTACATTGGTAGAAGAAATCCAAAGTCAATGGAACAATAGTGGTCGATCTTTTCTGTGGAGGTAGTAAGTTAGGTAAAATATTTGACAGCACCTCAGCGTTAGAAAAATGAAGAACAACACAATCCCCCTTAAATCTTTTAGCCCTATTTCCAATCCACTCAACCCTTCTAGCCATCACTAGCTCTTCTGATAGTTGTTCTTTCCCCCAAGTAGTTATTACCATGTTATTGGTTAGCCAGGATAAAGATTTATACAGTAAAGATGGGGTGGTTTCTTCTTGACCAGGGGCCAGTGGGGGAACATTAGCTAAGACAAGAACGAGGGGAGAGGCCTCAACAATAAGCTCACATGAGCCTTTCCCAAGGTTCGTGGCATTAGGTGTAGGTAATGGGGCTGCTAGCCCTTGCACACTTCCAGCTAGGTTTATCTGCGGGGCCATTGGCTGAGCTATCAAAGGGATGGCATCAGCACCACCCTCAGTGTTAGAGCTACTCTTTAGGGACTCTACTCTAGTCACAACTTCCTCAGGTAGCTTTTCTACTTCCACTAAAGTTTTACTCAGCAAACCCCCCAATCTATTAACCTCAGCAGTTAACTTTTCAATCCGACCAACCAAGGGCCTTACGATGCCCCTAATTTTAGCATCCAACATACCCCACAACTTATTGAATTGTGTATTAGTTAGAGTCACGCAAGCTTCGTCGCTAGACCCATCCTCCTCCTCCTCAACTATTTTTCTAGGGGGAGTAGCAACTTTTTTCCTACTTGAACGAAGCCCCCCACGTTTAGGCAGATCCTTTTTTCCACCCCTGGTGGTACGCGGGGCAGGCACTGGGTCAGGGGGGGTGGCCTCGATCACAACCTCACCCTCACTGTCACTGCTATCTTCTATACCAACTACTGTACCACTGGGCTGCACGATATCAGCATCGGTGGGAAAATCAGGAGTTAGCCCAAGGCTACCACTATTTTCTTGGTCAAAAGGATCAGCCAGCTCTGAGTCCCGGGAAGGGAATTCAGTAGGTACATCTAAGCCCAGCGAAGATCTTCTGTCGCTGTTTATTTTTGCCACTACTTGGACGAGATAGTTCTCCATAGTGTTTTTAGCTGGTGAATGTTTTTTGGGTGGCATGGTTAACCGTAGCAAGTTAGTGAGTGCCTCTGGGTGCACTATGCTAAAACACAAAATAGTACCTAGTTGTAGCAAATGTTGTCCGAGATGGGCCTTGAGTCTTGAGTCTCACAGCAGGTTTCCAGCAGAGTTCCTGGCCCAGACCAGACGCTGCCAGTCGCGGACTGTCCCGCCCTTGTCCCGGGATGCTCCCGGGATGCTCCCGCGTAGCGGTTAGCAGCCCACAATATATAGCGTCAGTAGGGGGCGGCGCTCAAACCCCGCTGCAGGTGTGTGCCTCAGAGTGACCCCTGGGAGACGTAGTCCTGTGTCTCTATGCGCGTCTCCCACACGCTGGCTCCCGGTCTCAAGTGTATTGCTGGCGAAGCTCCATAGTCCGCAATCCCGCCCCGAAGGTACGTTGAGGGCTTCAAACAGGAGGCAAACAAGAGGCAATCTGATACACCTAACGCTCGGCACCTCTCTCAGCTCTCAGCCTCAGTACCAAACAAGTATGGCCTCAACTTCTTCAGGGCCCAAACCACAGCAAAGGCCTCCCTCTCAATAGCTGACCAACGTTTCTCTCTAGGGGTCAGCCTTCTACTTATAAAAGCAATGGGCTGGTCATGACCATCAATATTCAGCTGAGATAGAACAGCTCCCACACCCAACTCAGAAGCATCTGTTTGGACAATGAAGGGTTTGGAGTAGTCTGGACTCTTGAGAATAGGTGCAGTGCACATGGCCTGCTTTAGGTCATCGAATGCCTTCTGACAGCTAACTGTCCACTGAACTTTCTTTGGCATTTTCTTACTTGTCAGGTCATTAAGTGGAGTCACAATGGTTCCCTAATTTCTGACAAATTTCCTATAGTAACCAGACAGGCCCAAGAAAGCTCTGACCTGTGTCTGGGTGGTTGGAGGAGCCCAGTCCGATATGGCCTGTATCTTGCTCTCCAGAGGTTGAACTTGGCCTCCACCTACAAGGTGGCCCAAGTATACAACTTGACTCTGCCCTATCTGGCACTTAGTAGCCTTGATAGCGAGGCCTGCCTTTTGCAGGACCTCTAAAACTTTCCTTAGGTGGATCAGGTGATCCTCCCAGGTGGAGCTAAAGACAGCAATATCATCTAGATATGCTGCACAAAAGTCATCCAACCCAGTGAGAACTTGGTTCACCAACCTTTGAAAAGTGGCAGGTGCATTTTTCAAACCAAAGGGCATCACCACAAATTGGTAATGACCTCCTGGGGTAGAAAATGCTGTCTTGGCCTTGGCATCCTCAGCTAACCTGATTTGCCAATAACCAGCTGTTAGGTCAAATGTACTTAAGAAAGTTGCAGAAGCCAACTTATCTATCAGTTCATCTGCCCTAGGTATTGGGTGGGCATCTGTCTTAGTGACAGCATTGAGACCTCTGTAGTCTACGCAAAACCTCATCTCTCTCTTACCATCCTGGGTGTGAGGTTTAGGCACTAGAACTACAGGACTAGCCCAAGGGCTCTCTGAGGGTTCAATGACTCCCAATTCCAACATCTTTTGTACTTCAGTTTTTATGCAGTCCCTGACGTGGTCAGGTTGCCTGTAGATTTTACTCTTTATAGGCAGACTGTCTCCAGTGTCCACCTCATGTGTGCACCAGTTTGTCTGACTGGGGGTCAGAGAAAACATTTGTCTGAAGGATTGCAGGACCTGCCTACAATCCTGTTGCTGAGGTTCAGAGAGGCTGTCAGAAAAGACTACACCATCTACTGACCCATCATCAGGGTTCTGAGTGAGCAGGTCTGGGAGAGGGTCACTCTCTTCCTCCTGTCCCTCATCTGTGGCCATGAGCAAGCCCATGTCCTCCCTGTCAACAAATGCTTTGAGCCTATTCACATGAAGTACTCTGTGAGGGCTCCTGGGAGTTCCCATGTCAACCAAGTAGGTGACTTCTCCCTTTTGTTCAATGATGATGTGGGGTCCAGACCATTTGTCTTGGAGAGCTGCTGGGGCCACTGGCTCCAACACCCACACCTTCTGTCCTGCATGGTATACAGTTAGGACAGCCTTTTGGTCATGCCAAGCTTTATGAAGTTCCTGGCTGGCCTCAAGGTTTTTAGATGCCTTCTCCATGTACTCTGCCATCCTGGAGCGGAGACCAAGTACATAGTCCACTATGTCAAGTTTAGGCTTTTTGAGAGGTAACTCCCATCCTTCCTTCACAAGACATAGGGGTCCTCTTACAGGATGTCCAAACAAAAGCTCAAAAGGGCTGTAACCAACCCCCTTCTGTGGGACCTCTCTGTAAGCAAACAGAAGGCAGGGTAAAAGGATGTCCCATCTTCGCCTAAGCTTTTCTGGTAACCCTTTTATCATCCCTTTGAGGGTCTTGTTGAATCTCTCAACAAGCCCATTGCATTGTGGATGATAGGGTGTGGTGAATTTGTAATTGACACCACATTCCTTCCACATAGCAGTCAAGTATCCTGACATAAAGTTTGTACCTCTGTCAGAGATCACCTCCTTAGGGAACCCCACTCTGGAGAAAACTCCAACCAGGGCCCTTGCCACAACAGGAGCTGTAGTGGTTCTAAGGGGAATAGCTTCTGGATACCTGGTGGCATGATCCACTACCACCAGTATAAATCTGTGCCCAGATGCTGTTGGGGGGTGCATTGGTCCAACAATGTCAATCCCCACTCTTTCAAAGGGAACCCCCACCACAGGTAGTGGTATAAGGGGGGCCTTTGTTGTGCCACCTGATTTGCCACTGGCTTGGCAGGTGATACATGAACGACAAAAGTTCTTAGTGTCCTCAGACATATGGGGCCAGTGAAAGTGTGGGGCAAGCCTGTCCCAAGTCTTATTCTGGCCTAAGTGACCTGCACGGGGAATTTCATGGGCCAAGGTGAGAAGGAAACCTCTCAGAGTCAAGGGGATGACCAGCCTCCTGGTAGCACCAGGCTTGGGGTCTCTTGCCTCAGAGTAAAGGAGTCCATCGTCCCAGTACACTTTATGGGCACCTGTGGCATTCCCTGCAGCCTCAGCAGCAGCCTGCTGTCTGAAGGGTTCAAGAGAGGAACAGTCTAACTGTGCCTGCCTCAAGTCTGCCCTGGAAGGGCCCCCTGTCCCAAGAAACTCAACCTGTTCAGGCTCAAGCTCTTCTAAGACAGTTCCTTCTGGGGTCTTGGGGTCAGTCTCCTGAGAGAGCTGATCCTGAGGCAGGGGGGAAGGGTCAACCTTACCCCTACTGCTCTTTCTCTTGGTTAGTGTCTGGTCCATTGTTCCAGGATCCAGCACTAGTTCAGCTGGGCATTTCTTGGCCTGTGACCTAGTCACAGCAAGGACATGTGCTGACAAACCTAACATTTCCACATGAGTCCTATACTCCACATCTGACCATAAGGAGGATTCCAAATCATTGCCCAAAAGACAGTCCACAGGGAGGTCTGAACTAACAACAACCCTTTTGAGGCCATTTACCCCTCCCCAGGAGAAGTTAACAAGTGCCATACTATGGGAGGTAGTGGCATTGCTAGCATTGGTCACCAGGTAGTCTGCTCCCAGTATTACCTGGTCAGGGTCCACAAAGTTAGGTGTCACCATGGTGACACTGGCACAAGTGTCCCTGTAGGCCTGAGCCATTTTTCCATTAATCAAAGGCGTCTGCCTGTACTTGCCCAGAGTACTGGGACTTATTGTAGGGGTCATATTCATGTCCCCAGTACAAACAAGAACAGCCTGAGTAGGTGTTCTGACTAAGTCAGAGCCCGCTTCCGTTCCCAGGGTTAACCCCACTATAGCCTTAGGAGGATTACTACCACTACTAACTGTACTAGGGGGTGCAGGTGCCTTAGGGGCAGTAGTGGTAGGAGTTGGGCCTTTCTTGGTGCACTCACTAAACCAGTGAGTATTACTTTTGCAGTACTGGCACCATGGTTTCTTCTGACCATTCTTCTTCTTTTGGGAATTCTGGGACCCACCCTCTTTAGATTGTTGGGGCCCTGTTGAAGACTTCTGGTCATTTTGCTTATTCTCATTACCCTTGGGATCTGCTTTCTTCTGGCCACCACCCTGGTTCTGGCTCTGCTGCTTGACCCTTGTCCTGACCCATCTGTCTGCCTTCTTTCCCAATTCTTGGGGAGAGGTCAGACCTGAGTCAATAAGGTGCTGATGCAACAACTGATTTTGACAATTACTTAAGATTTGTTCTCTCATAATTAGATTATACAATCCTGTGTAATCAGTAACTTTACTTCCCAGTAACCAGCCTTCAAAAGCCTTAGTGGCACAATCTACGAAGTCAGTCCAATCTTGAGACTGAATTTTCTGGGCGTCTCTGAACAGCAACCTGTACTGTTCAGTGGTTAAGCCAAACCCATCAATCAGTGTATTTTTCAAGACTTGGTAATTGTTAGCATTAGCATCCTCAGCTCTAGTAGTGAGGAGCTTATCTCTACCTTTGCCTTCAAAGGAGAGCCACAAAATAGCTGCCCACTGACTCTGGGGGATGCACTGGACAGTGCAGGCCCTCTCCAAAGCAGTCATCCATTTGTGGATGGCATCCCCTTGTTTAAAGAGGGGCACTATTTTACTCAGGTGTCTAGTATCAAAACTCCTGTCTTTATCCTTAGGGATATTGCTGCCACCAGTGGGGACTACCCCACTTAACTGTTGCTCTCTAGCAAAGGCAAGCTTTTCCTTGGCAAGGGCAAGTTCTTCCCTCTGAATCCTCAGATTAGCCTGTTTCATCCTTGCTTCATGTTCTCTTCTCTGAGGGGAAGTCAGTCTCCTCTGGGGAGAGATCATTTTCCTCTGAGCAGAGGCATGAGAGTGCACAGAGATGTTGGAGTCCCTAGAATGAGATCTATCTCTTCTAACTCCAAAGTTAGGCCTGCTTAGGGTCAGGACTGGGGGTCCCCCAGATCCTTCCCTATGTAGGTCTAAGTTGGCCCTAGTAAGCCTGACTAGCTCAGGACCATTGTCTGCCTCATCCCCAGAGATTTCCTCTTCCTCCTCCTCCTCTTCTACATTCTCTGTTTCAGGGAGGTTGGAGTCTGGGTCACCACGAGTACCTTCTAAGGGAGGCATGCTCCCATCTGTCTGAGAAGCTTTCCTAGCATCATAAGTCTCTAAGAGACCTAACAGAAAAGGAGTGGTAGGGTTAGAACCCTGTTTTAGTTTCCTGGAGGTACACAATTGTCTCATCTCCTGGAAGCTAAGGCCTGCATATCTGGACGTGACCTGTGGAGGGTCAACAGCCACAAGGGGAGTCTCTGAAGACTCTCCATGGGTAGACATGCTTCTAGTGTGGTGTAAGTGATGCACCTACCTACACTATGGGTTTACCTACTGATCCCTTGCTAAGAGTTGTAGTCAAGGTGTGCTAAGCCTTGTTACACTACAACAGCTGGTTCAGTAGAACTCAGAGTATTCTAAGTTAAGTTATATGTACCTGGGTACTTATGTGATCTTTCAATTGATATTCTTAGGATACGTGCGAGCTAAAACAACAGCAAGCTCAAATCCCAACCGCTGCACACCAATGTGAGAAGTTGGCCTGATATATAGTGCTCACTATTCTAGTGATCACTTTGTATCATACCACACAACCCTTATTGATGATTGGTTGTAAGTCAACCTTTCAGACCAGCTATCCTAGTAGCATGGACACGAGCAGTCTTCAGGCTAAACTCTAGAGGGCGTGTTAAGCCAGCTGTTTTACCATCACATATACCCCTTGAACACCAAGTGAAAGGACACCACACAAGTTGTCATAAAAATATAGGATATTTATTAATAACAGTTCTACCCTGAACTCTTTATGAGTCAGGGAGCTAAGCACAATACAAAACTCTTACGAAAATACTGCAAGTTGCACAATTTACACAAATGCCCGAAGGGCACGAAAAACCATATACTACAAAAGTGGAATGCGAAATACTAGCAGGTAAGTAACCAGATCCAGAGGCTTCAGGATCGCTAGGACTACACTACTGAACCCTAAGGTTAGGAGCAGGAGGCCTAGGGAGATCGGGTGCAGAGTGTGCACTCTCACGCGGGATGCGGGACAAAGTCTATTGATGCTAGATTTCGTAAAGTTAGTATTATCGGACGAATCCGACCAGTTAGGCTGAAAACGAAAAAGGATCTGGATACTTAGATAGTGAACCTACGTTGGAGCACCGAAATGCTCGAGTTACCTAGCCCAGGGGCTGCGGCTGCATAGGGTTCAAAAGACGTCGGGAATCCTCGTTGCAGTCTATGGAGCCTGAAAGAAGAAGTTGCTGGCAGGCGACCAGTGATGAAGTTCGATGGGATCCAAGCCTGGATCAGAGTTGAAGATGACCTGAAAGCAGAGGGGACTCAGTTCTTGATCACTAGCCAGTGATCAGATGGGCACCAGGATGGCACCGGATGAAGTCACCTCGACCAGGTGAGTGGGCGACGCTGGGCTCTGCAGTCTCCCGGACCAGGAGGCGTTGTCGGCGACCAGGATGGAGGGGCGAGCTGTCCCACGAAGGTGTCTGCTGTCGGCGCTGCTGAAACCAGGATTGGAGCAACAAGCCTTGGCAAAGGCAAGCCCACGCGGTGGACTCAAGATGGCGTCTGGAGTGGACCAGGAGGGTCCGGGGTGCTCCTCTCTTGGAAGGGAGCAAGGGCCAGTCTGGAGCAACCAGACCAGCGGTGAAATCGTCGTGTTACGTCGTCAAGAGGGTCACTAGCCAACGGGCAAATAACCGGACAACGTGGCAAGCAGCAAAGAAGCAGAAGGCCCCACGCAGATCTCGTGGATGCTGGGAGGCTGGACTTCGGTGCTGGAGCTGCTTAGGGTTAGGGCTTCTCAAACCCCAGTGCACTTACTCGAGGGTCTCTCGGGGGTCGTGCTGGTGAAGCGTCGTGCAGGTCTTGAAGATGGCCGGTCCCACGGGTCTCGTCGCACCCACGAATCTCAGCTGTGCTGGATGATGTAGGTAGAGGTCAGAGATGGCGGGGAATCCGGGTCTCGTCGAGCTGGGCAGTCTGGATCCAGAGGATGGACTTACAGCAAACCGCAAGAGCTTCGATGGTGCCTGCTGGTGCAGGGTGGCTACTCCTTAGCCACAAGGGAGAGTCTTCAGAAGAGTCAAGAGTTCCTTTCGTGGAAAGTAGTTTCAAGATTCAGAATTATCTAATTTGGGAAGGGGGCCTGCTCCTACCTTTATCCTTTATCCTAAGAAAAGGGGCTGGCACGCGACTAAGTCCTGCCCTATGGGTGGGACTAGGAGGGGGGTGGTTACACCCCTCTCCTTTGTCCGGTCTCTCCCCAGCTCAGGGGCTGGTGTGCCCCAGGAACTGGTTTGAGCCGGCATATGCACAGTGAGCACCGGGGTGCCACTTGCAGTCCCCTTCCTTTCAGCCCTGCCTACCTGGAATACACAAAATCCTGTCTGGGATGGTGCTGGCACCGCCCCTGACAGGAAACCCTTTGTCCATGCCTCCGTTGCTGGAAGGACTCCCAGCAGCAGGGGGGCAGACTTGTGTCTCGGTGGCAGCATCCATTTTGTGGAGCTGAGGCTGTGTCTGACTTTAACGGGGGTTCAAGGTTACATACATGTTGTGTCCCTCTAGAAGGGTGGAATGCTAACCCCGTCGCCAGAATTGGCGAGGGGTTAGTATTCCAATTCGTATGACACCTTACTCGACATGTTTTGATAAAGCTATACCAAAGTTAGCATTTAACCGCGAGGATTATAATGCACTTAAGAGTATATGGTATAGCGTTATCATGGAACAGCTATTTGGACTTCGTTCCGCAAGCTGCAAACGGGCTCAGCTCATGCCAGAGCACCATCTCACATAATTCCAAGCACTCTGCCTTCAGGATTGATAAGGCCTGCCATAGGAGTGACTGATAGGAATATATGTGTCCATTTTAGGGTTAGATATAGGAATACTATATCTAAAGCAAAGGGTGTTTACACCACCTTGCCCCAGCTGTCGTGCAGCCAGTTGTGTCTGTTTGGGTGGCCAGCCAGGGGTGGCATAATACATGCTTCAGCCCCTGGTAGGCCCTGGGTATACCTATGCCCTGGATACCTAAGGTATGCTGTACAGGGACTGATAAGGTGGCCCAATACCAAGTGGTAAGATGCACCTAAGGTACATGGTTGTAATTTAGAGAGAGAACAGCTAGGCTGTGGGTCTGATTAGCAGGCCCACAGCCAGGGAAAGTCGTAAACCAGTGAAGCAAAAAGCAAAAAGCAAAAATCTGGGGTGGCCATGGGATTGCAGACCCCACTCTCCTACAGCGGCTCCACCGTCTGGACCCAAAACATGCGCTCTCATTCTACTTGGATCGCACACGCCAGTTCCGGGTGGATGACCAACTCTTTGTTGGTTAAGTGGGCGCTAAGAAGGGGAAAACGGTGCACAAGAGGACCATCTCCCGGTGGATCATCCTGTGTATCCAGGCGTGCTACTCCTTGGCTAGGAAGGAGCCCCCGGTTGGACTGCGGGCTCATTCTACCCGAGCAACGGCGGCTACCACTGCCCTGGGCAGGGGTGTGCCCTTACAAGACATCTGTCAGGCAGCTACGTGGGCATCGCTGCACACGTTTGCAAGACACTACTGCCTGGACAGCCAAGTCCGGAGGGATGGCTTCTTTGGCCGTTCCGTCCTCCGGGACTTTCTGGTGTGATTTTGGTTCGCAGACCCACCACCGGGGTTGGTATTGCTGGGGTATCTATTCTAAGGTAAGGAATCTAATACTAACGTGTCTCTTTCAGATGCACAAGTTACTACTTGTGTAACGATATATCCGTAAGAGACATTAGTTAGTATTAGATTCCTTACCGACCCAGCCATCCTCCCCGTTCTGCGAACCAATATCTAGGGTTAGGGTTGTCCCCTTTCAGGGCCCTAGTTTCAATGGCACCAGTGTTGGTTTTTAACATGGCTCTGCGTTTCTGGCGCGGAAAAGCTGTGTCTAAGAACTGACGTCAGCACGCGGAGGCGGCGTCTAAGTACTCCGACGACGTCATCACAGCGCCCACGACGCAGACGACGGACGCGGAGCCGCAGACGACGCCTACCGACGCGCAAGGGTACTTCTACGCAAAAATTTCCGGATCCAGTCTGGCGCCTGTGGATATTCTAAGGTAAGGAATCTAATACTAACTAATGTCTCTTACAGATATATCGTTACACAAGTAGTAACTTGTGCTTTGAGTGCCTGAGATAATTAATACAGGTTGGACAAATGTTTTTGGGGAGAATATGCCTTGATGACGTAAGTAAGTTCCGGAACTTCCGGAGGCTCCACCATGTCTCCACCCAATAAGTCGGATAGAGCGCATCGAACTCTATGAAACTGGAAACGTGTCAGAAGTGGTGGCGCCTCGCAGTCACCCGCACCCCGCTCCCAAGTCTTGGCCACCCCATCGCTGAACAAGTCGCCCGCGACTTTGATGTTCAGTTTCTGCAATGCAAGAATCACCCCTTTCTCCTGGAGAGGGGGCAGCCACCGGGCCCATTCCACCGGCATCACAGGGGAGTGTAGCAGAGTACCATCTTGTGCCTGCAGCAGGCTGTGGCAGGCGTGGTTTGTGGCCGTGATAGAGTCTAGTACTCCAGTCCTACGATCTGTCGGCTGGAAGATCGTATGCGGAAGCGAGAGAGGGCTGGCGAAGAGTGTTTCCATGCGCACATGTGGAATGCCGCGGTCTCCATGTATCCAGGTGTGCAGATGAGCAGCCTGGGCCACTCTGTAATATAATTCCAGGTGCCCCGCTCGGGGGGCCCGAACACAAGATTAGCCCCTGAGCCTCACTGGGGGCTTTGTTGGAGTCCCTCTCGGGGGACTCGGCATCAGGGGAGGCCCCACGGGCCTCCGAGCACTCAAGCGCTCGCACTGGAGGGGAGGGGCGGGCACCGGCAATGTGCCCCGACGCCCCTCCTCTCCCTCAGGGCACTCACTGGGTCTCCAGACGCGCCGGTCTCTGCTTCGCCCTTCACCCGGTCCCCCATCTCGGGACCAGGACTCAACGTGCGGTGGGGGCGGGCACCGGCAATGTGCCCCGTGCCCCCTCCGCTACTCCTCAGCTCCTCCGGGGCTCCCTCAGCAATGGGAGCCCAGCACCGGCGGCACCGGCCGCCATCTCCCGGGCGCCTGCTTCCTCTCTTCCCGGGCTGCGGGGCGGGACTTCTGGCCGGTCGCGCCAGGATTGGCCAGCTGGCCAACCACTTCCGGGTCGCTGCGGGCAGCGCAGCGGCCCCGCTTAGGCAGGCAGGCGGGGAATCATTATCCGAGGGGTGGGCTCCCTCGAGATAAATAAAATAAAAAGTGAATACGCGGCGTGGGCAGCCGCGGAAGGCCATAACAGCGCTACCACGCGCTGAGGGGAAAATTACAGCCCTCCCAGCGCTATAAATGAAATAAAGCGCTCATAAGCACTAGCAGCCAAATAAAGCGCTTCCCAAGCGCTACAGGCGAAATAGAGCGCTCTTAAGCACTGGAAGCAGGACAACGCGCTCCCAGGCGCTAGGGGGAATCAGGAAAAGTCCAGCAAAGTCCTGGGGGGATAGGAAGAAGGTCCAAAGGATCCCAGGGCAAAGCAAAGTCCCCCCATCAGCCCAGGCAAGGCAGAGGGGTCCCCCAGAAGTCCTCCAGGCATCCAGGGGCTGGGCAGCGCCCGCCCCTGGTAGATTCAAGTCAGAAACAAGAACATTTTGGAAGGGGACACAGCCCCTTTTTATACAGAGAAAAGTCTTTGAAATCTTTGTGCAGGCAGTGTGAGAACCAGCTAGAACTGGTTATAGGGAACTCTTTTCAGTGTCAGGGACAGAGGTGACAGTCGCCCAGTGGGGAGGTGGAGCCAGCATTGTGGCAGGCAGGCACAGCCTCATTCACTCCCAGGTGCTATCTCCTCCCACTTCCCTGGCAGCAGATGCAGCCTTTCATCCACGGGCTGACTCAGACAACCTCCTGGGGGCTCCCCAGCCCCTGTCATCCTCAAACCAGACAGTCAATCCACAAGCAAGCCCAGGCACTCCTGGGCCAGGCTCACCAGCCAATCACACGCCAGCCACAGACTACACAAATATGCAAACTTCTAAAAGTAGCACTTCTAGACTAGACACAATCATGCCGCATACACCATTACGCAGCATTCAGTCTCACAAGTTCTCACATACCAAACTCGACCCTGCACTCCCCACACATCAGGAACTACCATGGGCATACATATTCCCCATTCATTCCTATGGGAGGGCAGGTCACTCACCACACATACACAGAGAGCACAAGCACTTTACACTGTACCATACATGCCCTCAGGGCATGTATGTGCGCCATATGCGCATACATGTTCATTTCAGGTGTGCATCAGGGTGTCCTTATGACACCCTTGCACCCTTGAAATTATTCTCAATTTCCGATTATCAAAATTGCGAATCGCATATTGAGAATGACTTCCTATTCATTCCTATGGGCCTTCTGCCCCATAGAAACTAATGGGAAGTTATTCCTTAATTGCGAGTTCGCAATTTACTAATCGCAATTAAGGAATACTAAGAAATCGCAAAAAAATTGAGAATTTTTAAATACATCCCGTTTTGCAATTCTCAAAGAGCGATTCTCAAAAAATCGCTATTTGAGACGGATTTTCATTCATATGCCCCTTATTTACTTGAATGGCGAGTGAGTCTATTGTACACCACCTCCCTGAATTAGACTTGGGGTTCTCCACTTTGGTACCCAGAGCGTCTGGTTACTTTATGGCTCTCAACAAAGTTCTCACTGTCAAGCTATGGAAGCCCCAGCACTTTGAACATGAATTGTATATTTTGTCTGTGATGTTTGTCAAGATCTAAACAGTGCTGATCACAATTACTGTTGGTGAGGTGATCTGGTGATTTATCAGTGTTAGAAATTGGATTTCTATTTGGCAGAAGTATGTACCCTGTTCAAGCAGGAACCACAATCGTAGTCAGGGTAAGTAAGAAACACACTGTAAATTAACCTGTGCTCACCCTCTGGTAGCTTGTCACAGAGCTGGCAGGATTAACGTAAGAGGTATTGTGTAAATTACTTTTGCCAAACTTCAAACAGTAAAATAGTGAAAATACCACACAAAAAGATTCCCCACTAAGTTAGAAAAATAGACCTTAATGTAATATAGAAAAGAAAACCAGAACAACAGAAATCTAATGCGTAGAACTTGAGATATCAATTTTTAAAGATTAAACTGTAAAATTGTGCTTAGACGCAATAAGCGCCTATTTGGGATATCTGGTTGTGCTGGACTGGGGCAAAGTCAAATGTTTAGGCCAACTGCGATGGAGCACGGGCTGGATACAGAGACCCACTTTGGCCTGATAAACAAAAGTACATTGATACTGGTGTTACCAACAAAGATGAAGAAGTAGGGTGCAGCTGAGGCGATGTGTCTGTGTTGATTCCGCAATAAGAGAAGATGCTTATATTTGCTTTATGCAAAGTCAATGATGCGTCGATTCTGCGTGCGATGCACTGGCTCTGTATACTATGCTTCGGGTCTGCTTCTGCTGTGGAGAATGCGTCGATTCCGAGGGTGATGCTCTGGTTCCAGTGATGATGCGCTGGGTGTGATCCATGCAACAGTAAAGTTGTGGAGATTCTGATACACGCAACGGCAAAGATGCATCAGTTCTGATGAGGATGAGTGGATTTATCTGAAGAAGCACTTGGTAGGGCAAGACTCACATATGGCAGGGTCCAGGTGATGTATGTGGGTAGTTGGAAGTCTTTGATGCCCCAGAGACATCAAAACAGGTGGCAAGCAAGCAAGCCCTTGGAATCCCTTTGGGTCTGGGTTGCAGAGGTGCAGTCCGTCTCACTACCAGAGAACAACTGTAAGAGCTGGACCTCTGACACCACCACTTCAGTAGACTTCTGGACCTTGGAAGACTGCCAGTATGAAGGACTTCTGTGCTGCTGAAGTTCTACCTTGCTGTGCTGACCTTCTGCCTGCTGCCCTCTTGCCTGGGGGAGGGGACTGGACCTGCGTAATTTGAACCCAGAGTGGCTCCAAGGGCTAGCCGGCTGGCCTCCTGATCTGAAGTCTCGCCGGCTGGCCTCTTGATCTGAAGTCTCAGGGGCATAAAAGACTTCCACCCAGCCAGCTTCAGCACCTGAACTGTGCTATCTGTGAATCTGCTTTGCCAAGTGGTGCCATCCCAGTCCTGGACCCTTGGAAGTGGGACTAAGGTATTTCTCAGAACCAACACATCTTTTGCCGAGCACGCATCCCCGAGCAGAACCGACGCATATCCTCAGCTGAGCGGCGCATCTTTGAAAAGAACCAGTGTATTGCTTCTGTTGCGTGGATTGGACCTCTTGCAAAAGACTTGCATCGCAGCTGCATCTCTCATCTGGGACAGATGCACCACTTTCGGAACCGACACTGTGTGAACGCTTTTCCCGGCGCAAGCTCCTAACATCCCTCTTCAACGACAGCCTAGATGACGAACCTCCGCATTGCAACTTCACCACTCATCAGAACAGACACATCGTCTTCACTGTACCTTGCATCCTCGACATCGACCTTCACATAGCAAGACCTGTTTACAAGATTCTCGATGTCGACGCTTCAGGACCTCGCGTCTTCGGCGCGGATCCACGTAACGTTCCACACCAGGATTAAGGTAGTGTGATTCAGCGGTGCTAACTTAGTCCTTGTAGCCAACCCGCGCTCCATCGCGGTTGGCTTGAACTTTTGAATTTGTCCCAGGCTGGCATGACCAGATATCCCCAATAGCACTTTTTGCTTTTTGGCTCTATTTTTCACAATCAAATTTAAAATTCAATATCTCAAGTTCTACTTCTGGGAATTTTGTTGTTTTGGTCTTGTTCTATTTATTAAATAAAGCTCTTTTCCTAACCTGGTGTGGAATCATTTTGTGTGGTGTTTTCACTGTTTTACTGTTTGAAGTGTTCCACAAATACTTTACACATTGCCACTAAAGTTAAGCCTGACTGCTCTGTGCCAAGGGAGAGCACAAGTAAATTTAGAGTTGGTCTGCCTTTTAGGATATACGTCTTAGAGCTCGGTTCTTGGTAGCAAAACAATTTTTGCTCTGAAGTATAAAAACTGTCTGACACTTGAAAGATGAAATTGCGCTACTGTCCCAGATTATCAAGGTTTTTGTTCTGTAAGAGCTGAAAGGGTTAAACGTGATATATATTAATGTTCAGGACACCTGTCACGCTATCACATTTTCCCCCACATGAAAACAGACTGTGGTAGTAGATTTAAGGCTTGTGTCTTGTACATATGTCATGTCAGTGAAAGGATTTAACGCACTATCTCTTGCTGGCCCTCAGAGAGTAGGACGTACCCCTGTATTCTACCCTGCTGTGTACCAGCTTCTTCCTCTTGCAGTTGCGACTCTAACTTGTTTTCCGTGCATCTGCTCTTGGCACTTGCTGTTGTCCCCTTGTCTAATGGTGGCCTAGCTGCATATGCGTTTGTGACGCCAAAGCGCCCCCACAGGTGGGCAGGGTACCACACTTCATCTTGAGGGTCTTTGTGATGCTACAGCTCCTCCTACATACCTGGAAATCAGGTTGACACACTTTATCTTAAAGCGCTTTGTGATGCCACGGCTCCCCCTTCCCTGCTGGAGAGGAGACCGCTATACTTTAACTTAAGAGCCTTTGTGATATCATAGCTCGCCCTTTAACATAACAATATTTGAGATGTCATAGCTACCCTTTTAACTTAAGGGCCCTTGTGATGTCATGGCTACCTCTTTAACTTAAGAGCCTTTGTGATGTCATAGCTCCCTCTCCACTGCTGAAGAACAGGTTGTCACTGTAACTTAAATGAGATTGTAATGTCTCTGCTACCACCCCTCTCCCTACTGGAGGGCAGGCTGCAACGCATTGTCATTGTCTAAAAGCCCTGTATGATCTCACATCTCCCCCTTCCCTTTGGAGAACAGGTGGCCAAAGGTTATTTCAAAAACCTTTGTGATGTCACAGCTTCCCCTCTTCATTAGAGGACTGGCTATCATGTTGTATGGCGTTTTAGATTCCGAATGGATTTGACTGATTCATGCCCTTACATAGGTACAATCCTCATTGCCCATATATAAGCATAAGAAATCAAGTCCTTATTTAGGCATGATCCATGCTATCCAAATACAGGCATGGCTACTTCCATCCGATCATCAAACGTGACAACTATGTCTTGGAAAACCATCTTAAGCCGTTAGGGACTTCCCCTTGTTTGAATATTGATTTCTCCAAGAACTCATTTACTTTACAATGAACAACTATTCCCCAGGGGTTTATTCATGACGTTCATATGCCCGACTTTACGTCAAACATGGCATTCCTAAACACCTTCAAGGTATAAATATACCTTCACTTGCTATGGCAAAGTACGGTGGTTCGGAGCAGTTTGAAGACCTACTTGCCCGACGCAGCTCGCTACAGCAAGTGCCGAAGGAAGCCGACTCTCCAGCTGACGCACTGATCAGGAAGCTGCCCTTCTCTGCCAAGAATCTAGCTACAGTGTTTCGAACTTCCCTTGTGGGGTGTTGGGAAATCGAGTCCCGAGACAGGAATATGGATTAGAACCTAGAGAAACCTTTGGTAGATTATTGGCAAAACCTATGCAAAAGACCATACTTACTTCTTCCCACGTACTAGACCTAGGTTAGGTACATTGGGGTAGGCGTATTTTAGAAGCACCAGTTGAGTATTTTAGTCTGTTATTTATGTATGTATTTTTTAAGGCTTAGAAGCCATACAATGCTCTTACTGTATTATTTCATATTACTGTTTACGCTGTACGCATTATACTTTGCATTCTGCCTAACGATTGTAGCAGTTCACCTCTCTTGCATGAGAAAGAAGACTGTCCAATAAACCTTTTATTGAAAACGCCCCTCTCACTATTTCTCTGCAACTCTGTAGAAACGAAGTATGCACGATTGCCTGAGTAAAATAGTTATCTATTGTTTCCACGACTGAGAGACATGTTCTTATTCTTGAGGAAACAAAGTTGTCATGTTTATGTGGTTGTCAGAAACTTATCCCTTCTTGTGAATTTGAGAAAGTTTCTAGTGACCTCTGAACTAGCTGGCACTCACTATTATGTTTAGTATATTCGATAGACACCTATTTACTTAAGTCCTACGTCAAATCTATAGGATATATTATTCCAATGCGCAGAGCCTATTGGGAATATAGGAACTACACTACAATCACACTTTAAATTAAGGGTCTTTGTGATGTCTCATCTCTCCCTTTCCTTCTAGGGAGCAGACCTCAACACATTTCCTTAATGGTAAAGCCTTTTGTGATGTCAAAGATCTCGTCCCCTATTAGAGGACAGGCTCTCATGCTTTAACTTAAGGGTCTTTTGTGATGTAACTGCTCCCCCTTCTTTTTGAAGAGCAAGTGGCCTCACATTTTTTTCTAAAATCATTTTTGATGTTACATCTCCCTCATCTGCTGTAGGGCAAGTTGTCACACTTTTTCCTTATCGTAAAGCCCTTTCTGACGTCACAGCTCACTCCCACTAGAGGGCAGGCTACTCCACTTTATATTCTTCATTAAAGCCCTTTCTGATTTGACAGCTTATCTTGTGCTGGAGAACAGGCTGCTGCAGTTTTCCTTTAAACTAAAGCCCTTTGTGTTGCCACAGTTTCCATCTTCCAATGGACGGCAGGCTGCCACAGTATTCCTTCACCCTAAGAGCCTATGTGATGTCACAGCTCCCCTGTCTGCTGGAGAGCTTGTTACCACACTTCCTCTTAAATGCATTAGTGGTGTTCACCTCTCAACCCAATCACATGCTAGAGGCAGACCTGTACTCACACAGCGCCACCGTGTGGCACATGATATGAGCTCCTTCCACACAGTTACCCAGTGAAAAGCCACCAGCATATGGTGGCAGACAATGTGAGGTGGATACCCCCGCAGAGAGTGTTTCCAACACACATCACCCACTCAACGTGTCCCGCCTCTCCTAGTTGCCTCCTCTCACATGTGGAAGTTTTAGGTCTCACCTGGCATTGCACCGCGCATGCTCTGCTCGCTCTGCAAGGCTTCTTGTAATCAAAGTGATTTCAGAAGTGGTGATTAAGTGCCACCCCTTTGTTTTATTGGTTTGCGTCATTGTGCATGCTAAACGCTGTCTTTCTATTGTAAAGGAGGCTTCTTAGTCCCTCCTTGTTACCTCCCTGTCTCCTTTTGGCCCAGCCCACCCAGACTGGATCTTTTACTTGCGGCGTTAGACTGTCTCCTTCAATTAGTTGGTAGACACTTTCTTTTTGTCATTTGTCCACGAAGTGCGATGCTGCAGACTATGCCATCTAAATTGTATGTTTTTTTAATTTATTCGATGTGTGCGGCGCCCGCTAGAGATAGCGCGCTCACTTTATTAATATTGGATGTTGTTGCACCAAGGATATTGTGTTGAATAACTAAACACTTATAAGGTCCCAAAGGCAAGATCTATTGGCTATGCCAATGCTTATCTTCCCTTTGTTACTCCTTTAAAAAGAAACAGCTCTATTTCAGGGGCAAGAGAGAGGAGATTAAAGTGAGACAAACTGCAGCATCCCTCGCTCTCAGAATGTCCATTGTTCCTCTATGTTCTGGGGGCTGCTAACTATTTACTCATATGCCAGGTGAATGGTGAAGATTCTCTGCTATTAGATGGCTGTTGCTGAATGTAAAAAAATTATATACTGTTTGGCCAGTCACAGTGCAGATAGAAAATACATGTCTCTGCTCAGCCAATCAAAAACGGACAAACTACATCTCCCATTGTAAACCCTCACATGCCATAGTCCAATCCACCAATCACGAGAGGACAGACAACATTTTGCTGCCTCTTTCTTTGCAAAATCTTTTTTTCGGTCAACCTTGACCTCAGTTACCAACAAGTCAAGTAAAAACATCAGGGCTGTATTAACAAAGGTAAAGTTACACTGTTGGTGTAACTTTACTACTTGGATCTATTCACAAACTACGAGTGTAGTTTTATGAGTTGTATCTTTACGACTGCTTAGAGCTCTGCAAAAAAAAGATAGGACAGTATCTGCAGTCATAAATTACTACATGTAAAACTACACTCGCAGTTAGTGAATAGCAAAAAGAATTATAAACTTACACCAACAGTGTAAGTTTATCTTTGTGAATGAGGCCTGCTGTCTCAGGACTCAATCCTGCAGTGCGCGCTTCTTCGACAACAATCGCGCTTTAATCCGAAGCAATGTAGTTTACAGCTCCAGAGCAGACTCCTCTTGTTCCCAGGCAGGTCATGGGAACGTATAAGGTTTGGACATTTCCGCCACTCAACCTCCATACTTACTCTTGCTTCTGTTCATTCTCCGATATAGCAATATCAGAAGCACCCACTGTACCCTTTATTTTACCAGTATTAATGAGAGTGACAAACAGAAATCCACTATAAGTACAAATGTATCATTTACCATGTATGTAAAGTGATCAGAAACAATGGGTGGGATGATCCTCGCCTCCGTGTCCTTAATAAAAGTGAAAATTCAAGACGCAATAGCTAGAATTTTTTTTATTCTATGTTATGACCAGAGGCTCCGGTTACGTTTGTTCAAAGCATCCCACGACAACCGAAGCAACTTCTACCAGAGGGTCACAATAAAACGTTTTAAAGGTTGAATCAGAAGACCAATCTGCAACCTTCAAATGTCCTCCAACCCAGACCCTAATAAATAGGCTTTCAAGGCCACAGCATCTCTCGCTGAATGTGCCCCAGGTTTAGTGACATCAATACCAGAGTCAGACATAAGTCACGTGACATACCTGGGCAGGGTTGCTGAAGTCACTGGCCTGTAAGCTTTCTGAAGAGCAGTAAGTAACTTACCCGCAGAGTCTCGTCTAAATAACCTGGTAGAATCTTCATATGACTTTAAACATTGTACTACTCACAATTTGGGATTTTCAGGAACCCCAGGATATGACAGACACCTAGAATGTGTCATTGTCTGTTTGTAAACATATTATATGGTATATTCCTAGAATGTGTCATTGTCTGTTTGTAAATGTAGGATATGATATATTCCTAGAATGTGTCTTTGTGCCTTTAGAAATGTTACAAGAA
Organism: Lissotriton helveticus; assembly: GCF_964261635.1. NCBI lineage: Eukaryota > Metazoa > Chordata > Amphibia > Caudata > Salamandridae > Lissotriton > Lissotriton helveticus. The sequence continues at coordinate 833,340,093 of NC_136063.1, read as the reverse complement.
ACTCCGTCTGGTGAAAATCCTTTACCCGTTACGTCCAAAGCGTGCATATCAGGCACTCTTCTGCAGGAAATCAGACACAACAAAACTGTCAAATTTTTTTTTTAAACAAATTTTATTTGGTTATTCCGAATGAGATTTGGGCAAAGCTCTACAAATACCTGTAGGAAAGCAAAGTGTACAGGAATACCATTATTTCAAAACCTTTGCAATACCTGCAAACATGCAGGGAACACAACCAAAGCAATATGCAGAGAATTCTTAACACACAATTCTATATCTAAGATATGGTCACAGAATGACTAACAATTGCATAGTGTGGAGTGATTATATCCAGAGGAATATACCTATGTGGTAATTTTGGTCAGGGGTCCGGGGATGGTAGAGGAGGGAGCTCGATCCCACGATACTCTGCCCAGCGAGTCCAGATCCTACGGTGCTTATGGGGGCAACCTCATGCCTGAAACACTGCAATCTCCGCTCCCATACATTTATCTAGCGCTGCTTTCCACTTGCCTAAAGTCAGGGGGGGAGTCCCTTTCCATAGCTGTGCAATATCGCATTTGGCGATAGTGAGGGCCAAAAAGAGGAAATGTTGTTTATATTTATTGCCCCCTATCTCATCTGTACTATGCAAGAGGAAGAATTGCGGGTCATATGGGAGTTCCCATGATAGTACCTCACTGAGGCAAGAGGATACCCTGCACCACAAGGGTTGCAACTCAGAGCAGCCCCAAACTGTGTGGAAAATGTCCCTTCTTCTCTGTCGCATCGTAAGCATGTAGGGGATTGGATGGCCCCCATCTTCAAGAGCCTTGTTCAAATATAATATGCGCATTTAAGTACTTGAATTGAGTGAGATGGTTCCTTGTGAAAACTGCAGCGCCCAGCTGTCCAGCAATGGCCTCTGCCCAGTCGTCGTCGGTCAGGTCGGGAATGTCCTCCTGCCACGCACATCTGGTCTTGTCGAGGGTAGTCTGGGTGTGAGTGGTCAGTGTTTGATAGATTTGTCTGATTTTCTGTAGGCCTAAATCTCACATTAAGAGGCGCCCTTCAAGAGGATGGAATTTGGTAGGGACTCCAGGGTCTGGATCAGGGGGGTCAGGGCATGGCGGAGTTGGAGGTATTTATAGAACTGGGTCTTATGTAGTTAAAAATCTACTTGGAGTTGCTGGAAGGATTTCAGTGTAGTACCCCGCATCACATCGCCCAGAGTAGCGATCCCTACCAAGTCCCACCCACGAAAACCCCGCAAGACTGCCACCGGTCAGAGGTATGTACCGCGCACCAGGGGAGTTGTTTGAGTTAGTGTCCCACGCCACGCCCTCTGCTTGACTGTGTCCCGCCAGAGCTGTCAGGCCCGGACTGGCCGTTGCAGGCACCGGGCAATCCCCCGGTCGGCTGCATGGGTGGGGGCCGGTTTTGGGCCCCAGGGGGCCGTTTTTGTTACAGGGCCGTTTTTTGCAGCATAGCTGCAAAAACGGCCCTGTAACAAAATCGGAAGAAAACCGGCCCTGGCAAAGAGTGTGGTCGCACCCCCAGTGTAGAGGGGGGGGCCAGCTGAGCACTTTGCCAGGGCCGATTTCGGTTCCCAGTCCGGCCCTGAGAGCTGTATGGCTACTTTAAACACTGTCAATTTTGTGGACAACTGGTTCCTAGACTAATCAAAATTGGCCAAACATTTGTCCATGAACGTTAAGACTACATTAACGTCCCATAAAGTAGAATATCTTGGTTTGGGAGGATTAGTGGGTCTAATCCCCCTGAGCAATCTACTCATCAAAGGTTGTTAATCAAAGGGCCATGCATCCACTGGGGCATGTCCCGAAGAAGCAGCCAATCTACTGACTGACCTGTAAAACCGACCATCAGCGGCCAACTGAGATAAACAAATTATTACCAGGTGCAAGTCTGGCTCCAAGCAATCCACACTCCGTTCATTGCACATCCACCTCTTCCAGGATGAGGCATGTCTCCTAGGTGTACCAGAGGACGTGGCCTGGTGAATGTAGAACACAGCTTGCTGCAAAATGGCAGGCATCAGCCAATTATTTTCCAGGCCTTGAGTCTCAGTTACTCTGTCATTACAATGGGTGTGAGTGAACCACTGGGTTCCGTAGAAGTTGCAGAAAGAGAGTGAACTTAATCGGTTGAGCCAAGGACATTTCCACAAGGACCGTGTACTTCAGATCAGAGTGACCAGAATTAAATCCACTTCCTGCCTCCTCGCTTGCGTTGAGTTGCAGAACTCAATCTGTTGTCTGTTCAACTGGGAAGTCAAAAGATCCACCATGCCTCGACCCACAACCAATTAAGAAATGAAACACATGAGGATGCAGCATCCAATCACTGGCTCTGGAATTTGGTACACCATGACATTCTGTTGTCCCGGAATGTATTACTCCTTCACTAAAACCTGGTGTTGGAGGCAAAAAAGCTGAAGTCCTTGCTTATCTCTTCCAACGTGTTTGTCTTAGTCAACATTGTTGATGTAACAAACTGCAGCTTTATTGTACATCTGCATATGCAACAATTCACCTTTTAAGGTGATAGGGTATTGATGGTAAACAAACCTATGAGTAGTTCTTATCAATTGATTCCGTCTATCAACTCCATTTCTGACCATCATCCTCTTGTAAAGACTGGGTAACATCTTGCTCCTGAACCCCACCTACCTTTTGGCACCTGCTTTGAAGAGCTCTGGCTAGAATTCAAATATGGTAATGTGTTCCATATGTTCCAGCCACCACAACAGCTCTGCTGTGGCTTCCGTTGACAACTCAACTTGATCCGTAATTCGAAATACCCATGTGAAGATACTTAATCTTCCACCTCTTTTGTAATGCAACTGACCTCGAAAAATCACCTGCATTGACGATGCCTAAAGACCTACAATGCAGACTATCAGCCTCAATGACAAGGTCTGCTTGACAAAGGCTGACCTTAATTCCCTTTTTGTGTTCATAATTTTCTGCATCAGCTGTTCTAACAGAGCTTTGATGGAGTGCACTTGAAAACCTAGAAACTCTATACATTTGGTTGGCCGCAACACTAAGTTTGTTATGTAGATTACAAACCCTGGCTCTTGTAACAGATGGATTGCCCACGACAGACAAAGAGTCGCTTGGTCGACTCTTGAGCCATGATAATCAAATCATCCAGATAGGCCATTAACCGTCCTCCCTTAACCGATAGAGTTTCAACTGGAGGTTTGAGCATCTTGGTGGAGCACCAAGGAGTTGATTAAAGGCCAAATGGGAGAACAACAAATCTAAACCATGAATGTAATACTAAAACTGTAGGAACAGTATGGGTGGCACAAAAATTGGAATGGTCAAATAAGCATCTTTGAGATCTAACTGGGCAAACCAAACTCAATTGTTGAGAAGGTTTTATAATAGATGAATAGCTCCCATCTTTAAACGCCTGTGCAAAAACCAGTAGGCAACACGCCCTTGGAGATACTTTGGTTCTGGGATGTAGAGATGCAGGTCCTGGTACCTGGGAGTGAGAAGAACTTTCTCACTCCCAGGTAAGAAGCAGCAGTGCAACACAGCAAAAACAGTTCAGCAAAGTGGCAGTCGTTCCTGCCAGCACAGCTGTCCTTCTTCCAGGTAGAATGTCCTCAGTTCCAGCAGTGTTCTGATTTGTTGGTGTCAGAGGTCCAGTACTGATACCCAGTTGGGCCTTTGAAGTGGGGAAACTTCCGAGAAAGGCTTTGAAGTGCACAGAGTCCCTTTCTTTCCTGCCCTGGCTCCAGACTCCCTAGAGGGGTGTATGCAGCCCTTTGTGTGGGGACAGGACATAATCCTTTCAGTTAGAAGTGTCAGATCCTCTCTCCCAACCTGTTCAGGATGATCCATCAGCATTCAGATAGCCACTCAGTCACACCTACTCGTCCTTTGTGTGTGGCTGTCTAGAGGGAAGCAGGAAGCCAGATGTCACCAACCCCAGACATGTATTACAGAGACACCAAATTTGAGGGTCTCATTTATTCCCATTTGATAATTACACTTATAAACTGTATAAGGCAATCCCAATGTTATCCTATAGGAGAGAAGGGCCTTTCAGCAGTGAAAAAACAAATGTAAGAGTATTTCACTGCCAGGACATGTAAAACTTAAAAGTACATGCCCTACTTTTTAAATGCACTGCACCCTGCCCATGGGCTGTTTAGGGCCTAGCTTAGGGGTGACCTATAGGTAATAAAAAGAAAGGTTTGGGCCTGGCAAGAAGGTTAACTTGCCAGGTCGAAATAGCAGTTTACAACTGCACATACAGGCTCATAGTAGCAGGCCTGAGACATGTTAAAATGGCTACTTAAGTGGGTTCACCAATCAGTGCTGTTGGCTGACTAGTAAAATTTGATTTATAGGCCCTGGGCACATTTAGTGCACTCTACAAGGGACCTATAAGTAAATCAAATATGCCAATTGTGTATAAACCCAATTTTATCATGTTTTAGGCAAAGAGCACACACACTTTAGCACTGGTTAGCAGTGCAAAAAGTAATGGGAAACAATGCAAAGTATGCGTGATCAGTTCCAGGACACGGTAAAGTCCATAGCCTGTAGGGAGATGGACCACCTCAACAGTTTGGATTCTCACCCCTCATCTGCATTAACCATCTGAGGGCTCTGTGGTCTGTCTGAACTCAGAAGTGAGTCCCAAGGCTTTAACTTCTTCAGCACCCGGACCACAGCAAAGGCTTCCCTCTCTATTGCACTTCACCTCTGCTCCCTGGGAAGTGCCTCCAAATGAGGAAGGCTACAGGTTGATCCCGGCCCTCTTCGTTCAGCCGTGAGAGCAGAGGCCCTATGCCATGCTCTGAGGCATCTGTCTGCATAATGAACTCTTGGGAGAAGTTCGGGACCTTGAGCACAGGTGCTGTGCACACGGCCTCCTTCAGGGTGTTGAAAGCTCTCTGGCACGCCCCGGTCAAGGTCACCTGACGTGGCTGCTTATTGGAAGTCAGGTCTGTTTTGGGGGCAACAATGGTGCCGTACACCTTGATGAATCTTCTGTAATAACCAGTGAGGCCTAAGAAGCCTCTCTCGTCTGCCTGGGTCTTGGGGGTTCCTAAGCTAATCTAAGTGGTGAGTGGGCAGTGGCAGAGCCCGTAAACTGCTGGCACACTGCATGCTACCTGATGTGTTTTAATTTTAACTGGATTTTTTAACAATAAGGAAAACGTACTTGGGGGCTTTTTCTACGCCGATCCTCCTCCTGCTTATTTTGAGTGTGGGGGTTTCATTGTGCGCTCCTGTGGCCTGTGCTCAATCTTCCCTCCTTCCCGCCCCGGTCAGACACGGCGATTAGCGACGTTGCGAGGAGGGCGTGGAAGGGAGAGCCAAGGCACTTCCGGTGGGCTGGTTAGCGGTCTAGTGGCTAAGGAGGACAGGGATAAAGGACGCTCCGATGTTCTCTTGAACCGATCACTATAGTCGATAGTGAGGTGGGTTCATTCACGATTAAAGTCAGTCCTAACCTTACGGTGAAGGGGCTCTTGGTTTATAGACCACCTGGCCCACAAACACGGTTTGTGCCAAGTTTGCTGGAGGGGATTACGCACATAGCCCTACGACATGACAAACTTTTACTGCTGCGTGACCTCAATATCCATCTGGAGGATCCCCTGAATAGGGGGGCTGTTGATCTTTGCCAGCAACTTCAGACGCTACAGCTTAGTCTGAAATCTGATGCTCCTACCCATCAGCATGGCCACTTATTGGATCCTGTGTTTGCCAATTGGGAGGGTGTATGAGTTACCAACCCCCTTCCTGTCCCATGGTCAGACCACTTTTTGGTCCCCTTTATGGTGAAGGTTTCAGAACCTAGAGTCCATGAACAACCCATGTTGAACCGCCCTTGTCGTAAATGGTCGGGTTTCTCACGTAGCGAGTTCAACAAAGCCCTGGCCCTAGGTCTGTCTCCGGGAGGGCACTGTTGTTTAAAATGCCTGCCTCAATTTAGAGAGGGGCGTAACAGAAGCACTAGATAGTGTGGCCCCACTGCTACCTAATAAAATTCCGGGCAGGGCACAAAAATCAGCACCTTGGTATAACGCTGATTGGCGTCTGGCTAAAACAGAGTGCAAACGCCTTGAGAGACAATGGAGAAAGGGCTTTTCAAGTCAGGCCAAACTGGAATATCTTGAAAAACGTAAAAAGTATCATGGGCTTATCAGACAGGCCAAGGCTGCGCACTATGTGGACAGAATTGGAGCAGCAGGAAACTCCACCAAAGAACTATTTAAGCTCTATAAGGAGATCTCCTCCTTGGCAGGGTCAGTCGCTCCAATGGAACGCTCAGTGGAATCATGTAACCGTATTGCTGCCTTTTTTTCAAAGTAAGTGGAGAAAATCTATTCCTCCTTTCCTGGGGCTGTAAAGACGGGTACAGAATTTGTGGAGCAGATTGGAGGAGCCGGGGAAAGTAGGAGGTTGGATAGTTTCACCATCCCTCCCCCCGAGCTGCTTGGCAGAATCTGTCTAACCATTAAGTCTGGCTCGCCCAGAGATCCGGCCTCACCTAAATTGCTTGGCGAGAGTATTGCCACCCTTGAGCCATACATAAGATATCTCCCGGGTGTATCTTTTAGAATGTACACGGTGCCTGATAGTTAGAAAATGCAATTGTTCTTCCGCTACCGAAGAAACCGAATATCATCCCTGACAACCTTGAAAATTTATGACCCATCTCGCTGTTGCCGTATCTGGCTAAAGTGGCAGAGAAGGTAGTAAACCTACAGCTTATGGTGCATGTGGAGGAAGCCGGTCTCCTGCATCCCTCTTAATTTGTATTCCAGGCTCTACATTCTTCTGAGTCCGCTCTACTTATGGCCACGGAGGTCATTAGACAGGGAGCAGATGAGGAGCAAACAATGGCTCTAGTTCTCCTGGACCTGAGCACTGCTTTTGATACTGTGGCTCATTACACCTTGCTGCAGTGTCTGAATAATGGCGGAGTCTCAGGTCCGGCTGTAAAATGGCTGCAATCCTTTATGGTAGAGCGCAGTTTTCAGGTCAGACAGGGCGCCTATTATTCCAAGGCCATTAAATTGGAACAGGGTGTGCCACAGGGCTCGGCCCTGAGTCTCACCCTATTTAATCTTTACGTATCCCCTTTGGCGGAAATAGTGGAGGGCTTTGGAATCAGGGTCGTGTCATACGCCGATGATACCCATCTGGTGATCTCCCTATCACAGGCACCGGTTTCGGCGGCTTCCAATTTCAGGGCATGCATGCAGGAGCTTGCCTCCTGGATGGCAAATAACTGACTGAAACTTAACGGAAGTAAAACCGAGGTGCTTGTGGTAGGAGGTGGTCCGTCAGTGTGGTCGTCGGCGTGGTGGCCGTCAAGCCTGGGTTCCATTGCTATACCGTGCACCCAGGCGAAGAACCTGGGGTTATGGGTGGATTCTAACCTTACATTTGAACCTCACACTAGACGTGTGGTGGGGACGTGTTTTGGAGTCCTTAAGGGCCTACGAAAAACCACAGATCTCCTCCCTATAGAGGCCAGAAAGACGCTGGTGCATGCCCTTATTATTATTATTATTATTATTATTGGGACATTTGTAGAGCGCTGCGTTACGCACACCGGCGTGTCCACGCGCTGAAAGAGGAAGAGGCAGCAGGCAGGGATCACAAAGACAGAGCCGACCATTATTTTGTGTAGAGGAATGTTTTCAGTCTCGCTCGGAACCTGGCTTCCTCCGGCTCCAAGCGCAGGTCCACTGGTAGTTTGTTCCAGTTATTGGCCGCCAAGCATCTGAAGGACCTGCCTCCCATACGGGCTTTCTTGACTCTAGGGATCCTAAGGAGACCGCCCCCTGCGGATCGAAGCGCACGTGTTGGTTGATACACTTCGATCAATTTATTCAGAGGGCCGGGTGCCCTGCCATTCAAAATTCGATGACAGGTACAGAGGGCTTTAAACTCCACTCTTCTCCTTACAGGGAGCCAGTGTAGCTTCTGAAGCGCCGCCTTAGAAGGCGCCCTTTTGGGCAGCCTAAGAATCAAACGAGCTGCCGCATTCTGCAGCACTTGCAGGCGTGCCATGCTTTTCTCCGAAGCCCCCAGGTACAGCAGGTTCCCATAATCCAACCTAGCTGTCACCAGGGCATGAACCAGGGTTTGACGGGCGCTAATCGGGAGCAGGTCGAGGACCTTTCTCAACTTCTTCAAAATCCCGAAGCAGACTCCTACCACCCGATTAATCTGGGGGCCAAAAGTAAGATCCGCATCAAACCACACCCCGAGATTGCGTGCCTCTTGACAGGGGGTCGGGGTTGGTCCAAGACAAGGAGGCCACCATGCCGACGACCAAGCAGACTGGGCTCTCCCCACCACCAGCACCTCTGTCTTGTTGCCATTAAGCTTCAAACAATTGATAGCCATCCACTCGGCAAGATCTTTCATGCACGAGCGGAAGCCATCGGCAGCAAGACAGGGCGCGTGCGATAGGGAGATCACCAGCTGCGTATCATCGGCATACGAGACCAATTGGAGACCATGACTCTCCACAATCGAGGCAACCGGCGCGACATACATATTAAAAAGGGTCGGGCTCAATGACGAACCCTGCGGTACGCCTTGGCCCAAGGGAACCCCCTTTGAATAGCAGTCTCCCTGCCTAACTCGGAAGCTTCTCCCCATGAGGAAGTCCTGGATCCATCTCAGCGCGGTGCCAGAGATGCCACCTCTGTTCAGACACTGTAGCAGGATGTTATGAGCTACAGTGTCGAACGCCGCGCTGAGGTCCAACAAGATCAGGGCCATAGTTTGGCCTGCATCCCTTGTTACTTATTGTTTAGACTATGGCAACACACTAGATCTGGGCGCCACTGCTAAATGTTTAAACAGACTTCAGGTTCTGCAGAATGCAGCGGCACGGCTGGTCCTCATGCAACCCAGGAGGGCTGCCTCCAAAAGTGCCTTAAACACCTTACATTGGCTCCCAGTTAGGAAGAGAGTGATGTTCAAGGCTCTCTGCACGTGCCATCGCATCATCCAGGGCACTGGCCCTGTGTACCTGCAGAGTCTCCTTACTTCCTACATGCCTGCACGGCCTCTTAGATCAAGTGGGACTGGCCTGCTGTTAGTCCCTAAGGTTAAGAAGGCCAGGATGGGTGGTAGGTCCTTTCGGCTTCTGGCGGCCCCGAGCTGGAATAAACTCCCTCTTAACCTCCAGTTGGAATCATCTGAGATGAAGTTTAGGAAGGATCTTAAAACTTACCTGTTCTCACATTAATAGGTATGCTCTGACGTCGTCCTAGGTTTTGTGGTTTTGCCTCTCCCACTTATTCTAGCGCTTGGACACGCCGACATGGCATAACCAGGCGCTTTACAAAACTCTGTTATTATTATTATTAAGCCAGAATGGTATACATTTTTGGCTGGAGGGGCTGCACCTCTGGCTCTTACTGGCCTTGATAGACCTGCACTCTGCTGATCCCAAAGCACTTCCTGGGGGTGGTGCAAGTGGTCCTCCCAAATAGAGCTGAAGATCGCAGTGTCGTCTAGGTAGGCAGCACCGAAGCTCTCCAACCCACCCATGACCCGGTTGGCCAACTCCTGGGAGGTGACAGGTGCATTCTTCAACCCAAAAGGCATGACCTGGAAATAGAAGTGCCCTTCTGGTGTTGGGAACTCTGACCTTTCTTTGGTCCCCTTGGTCAAGGCAATCTGCCAGCACCCAGACATTAAATCAAATGTGCTGAGGAACTTAGCAGCTCCAAGGCGATCTATGCTCTCATCACCTGTGTGGATGATTGGCACATCTGTCTTGGTGGCCACATTGAGCCGACGGCAGTCCACACGAACCAGAGTTCAGGTGCGAGACCTGGTGGGGCAGCCTTGGGGAGCAAACATGCTGGACCAAGGGCTGTTTGAAGTCCCAATAACCCCTAATGCCAGAATCTTAGAAACCTCATCTTTGATGCTGGCCCTCACTTTGTCAGATAACCTGTAGATTGTGTTCCTCACAGGCACGCTGTCCCCAGTATCAATATCAAGGGTGCACCATGCCTTTGGCAGAAATGGTACACAGAGGCCGAAACAGCTTCCTATTGGCTGCATGTGACAGCGGGAACAAAAATAGCACGTAAGAGGCTGATCCAAGATCACCAACCGGCTGTAAAGTCCATCAGCTGTTTTCTGTGATCTTTGTGGGACCTTGTGGTAATGCAGAGAAATTACTAGAATGCATTAATCTAACCTTCGATGAGTGACAATTAGCAGGGCTGCCCAGGTCACCTTCAGATTCAACAGGGCACACTCCCACGCGACTTGAAATCGAAGCCTGGCCGTAGACACCAGACACACCTCGTGGGGATCCATCACAGGCAGTGATAGCTGGAGCTAATAACTGATAAAAGTGTTTTGTAGTTCATGAGTTTGATTCCTGACATGACCAGGGGTGAAACTTCACACTTAATTTAATGAAAGAATAATTGGTGCACTCAAGGGCACTGATAGGATCCAAACTACAAAGCATTTCTTTCAGAAGAAGCCTTTCAAGTTTACGATCCAACGTGTGGACGGACCACAATTTTTTTGGTTGTAATCATCTTTTTATTTACAAGAAAGGCACCAGTTCCCATACGGGCAGAATACACATTCAAGAAGGATGCAGGAGGACAGCACAATTGTCAACCAGGAGCGTGCGCAAAACATGCTTCCTGCACATAGCGCTGATCGTGGTAAGATACACGGAATAATTGCTTTTATGTGTGGTCACTCTAACCGCCAGAACAACACATCCTGATGAAAGAAACAGCGTTCTACAAATAAGGCACACACGCCCTCCGTTCCAGAGGAAACATCAATACCGCATGAGCAGATAAAGTGTAAAACACCTGCAAGTTGGCAGGACCCGCAGAACTGAGGCCGAAAGTGTGTCCATCTCCCCTCCAGCAGGGGGAGCTGTGACATCACAAAGGACTATAATTAAACAGATATACTGTGGCAGCCTCTGCTTTCCAGCGGAAGGCGGGGGTTGGGGGGGGAGGGGGAGCTGTGACAACACCAAGGTCTCTAATTCAACAGACATACTGTGGCAGTCTCTACCTTTGGGTGGATGGGGCTGTGACATCACAAAGGTCTCTAAGTAAACAGATGCACTGTGGCAGCCTCTGTATTTGCGGGAGGTTAGGGGCGGGTTGGGGGAGGGAGGGAGGCATGTGACATCACAAAGGTCTTCAATTAAACAGATGTGATAGTCTGATCTTCAGAGGAGATGGGAGCTGTGTAGAAGTGCACATCTGTGCCTTAATGATCACTCAGAGGCAAGTATATGGGAGGGAAAGGGCTTTATTAATATACAAAGAAGTATTAGGGAAGAGCGCCGGGCATCTGCTGGGGCTCGCGCTCTGCCGGGCTCTGGTGCGCGCGAACAGCCGTTCGAGCATGCGCAGTCCTGCGTTGATCACCGGCGCGTGTTACGTCACGCAAGCCGGTAGCGTCTAGAACGCTAACACCACATATCTCCCTTTTTTCCACAAAGGATTAAGACAATTCAATGTTCAATGTTCTCTCACTCAAAGTCTCTGAGGTGTGAGGGTCTGACTACCAATCTCCCAGCGCGCGTGCGTCTTACCGGAGTGGTAGTTCTTCGGACCGCTTCAAGAGCGGGGCTTTCCCCTTTTTCTCTCACTTGATCATGTCCCGCTCTCCCAGGCGTCGATTCTGCTCTCACCGATGTTTCCTTCACACTGGTCTCAGCCTGGTCTTCACTTTCCATGCATGCATCTCCACCTCCCATGATTTCGTCCACTGACTCTTTCTCTTCAGTTCCTCCATCTTGTCCCTGAACGGGCATGCTGATGCTTTTCTCCTCCGGCCACTTCACTATCTTGTTTATCTTGGCCATGCGATCTTGGGACCACACTTTGCCGTCACTAAGGAGGGCTGCTCTGCTGTACACTTCCTCCACTTGTAGGGGTGGGCTGTATTTACTCTCTCCCTTCTTCCTCAGTACCGCTTGTTTAACTCTCACCCACTCCCCTTTTTCCAACGAAGAGCCTTTCACTCTCTTTCTTCGATTGTAGTGGTCAGTGTACACTTTTTGGGCTTTCTCCAAGTTGTGCTGGACCACAGCAGGCGACCACTTACTGGACATGGTTTTTTCTCTCCAAGCCACATTGTCCTTTGTGAACGGGTGCCTGCCTCTGAGGATCTGAAAGGGACTGTATCCTGTTGCGGTGGGAGTAATTCTATACTCCCACAGCATTCTTTGAATCTCTGTTTCCCAGTCCTTTCTTTGCATTATGGCAGCTTGAATTGACCCCATCAGAACTCTATTAAACCTTTCTACTTGTCCATTGCTGGCAGGATGATACACTGACGTGTGTTTGGACTTGATTCCATTCCTCTCTGTGTACCTGTGCCATTTCTCTGGCGTAAACTGCGGGCCATTGTCTGTCAAGATAGTCCTTGGGATGCCTTCCCTCAGGAACACTGAGGTGAGAAATTTGATGACAACCTCTGAGTCCATTTCTTCCTGCACATGTACTTCTGGCCAGTCAATCAATCAATCAATTTAGCTTTATTCGATTTTTTTGTTTAAAAACCATAAAAGCGTACATTTAAAAAATAAACACTCATGACAGAAATTACATACAAAAAGCACAAAATAACAAGAGGATAAAACATTTGTATATGCTACATCAATAAATTCCATTCTTGCATAGTAGCAATCATGATTTCCCATACCCATGACCAAAGTACATTGTTTCGGGGTGGTTGAGGGCGGAAAAGCCATGGCCACAGGGGGCACAGGTAATTCTGCCCTTTATGTGAGCTGACTCTGCCCTTGGTTTTAGGCGAGTGGTATATGCCATACTAGGGTAAAAGTCACAAAGGTCCCAGACGGATATAGGGCCAACACCTTCACGGGGGTACGATGTTCGCATGTAGGGAACGACTGAACTGCTTCTAAATTTTATTAAAACAAGATCACCATCAATGTCTTTTTTAAGGGGACCTAGCCAGCCCACCCTTCTAACAGCCATGATGGTACCGTCCAATCCTAGGGGCAGGGGCCTGTTTTTAGTAAGCCAGTGCGTAGTTTTGTTACGTAAGTCTTCGTCCCGCTCAATGTTCCCACGTTTGAGTGCTGGGACTCCCGCTAGAGCACACACAAAGGGTGCAGCCTCCGGGGGTAGCTGTATGTGTGCTGTAATGTTAGGCTCTACTCTTGTAGCAGTATGTTGTATAGGGCCAGATTTGGGGTTAGCTTTAGGGACATTGGAGGGTGAAAGGATAGGGACTACATGGTGAATTTGATTGTTACTGCTTGTACCAGGTGGATTGGGACAGGTTGATGTTAAGGGTTTTTCGGTACATATTTGGTTGGATTTAATACATTTCTCGATTCCCAACAACCTATCCTCTAGGGTGGAAAGTTTAGCAATCAGTGGAGAAACGAGTGAGCCGACCATTTGTTCAATCTGGGACAAAAGGTTTGAATTGAGGGTTGTCACCAATTGGTCCATTTTTTCTTCCAGTTTTAGGAAGGGGTTAGTTGGAATCAGTGGGGAACTAAAACAGAGTTTTAGTTGTTTTGATTTTTCCCCTGTGAGGTTAACCCCATCCCATTTCCTTTTGCTAGTTGCGGACTGGGGATTAACTGTCGTTGGTGTATTGACATCTTTGGATTTGGGAAGATGTACCAGAGGACTAGTGATAGGGGTTGACATAACAGGGCAAGGTGGGAGAATTTTAGTTTTGTTTCTCGGTGCCACAGTGGCATAACTTGTTTTACAAAGGGAATTTAGCTCGTCCAACAACGAGAGTTGTTGGACTATACCATTAATTGGATCGAGCGGTTGGTTGGTGAATATGCTAGTCTTTACAGATTCATTCGTTAGGGGGGTGGGCAGGGATGGCGTACAAAAAACTTGTGACCCTGGGTGCCGGCCTCTATGGCTGATGGATTTATTGATCATTCCCTTGTGAGTCATCGTAAAATGTGCAAAGTTAGGCTCTCACGTAGCTGCGGATAAGTCAAAAAGTGTAGGAAGAATTAGCAACTTAAGTCCAGTGGCTATTCCCTTGCCGGAATGTCAGGAAGATCAACCAGTTATTACCTTGGCAGTATAATGGAGATAAGGGGGGTGGCCCCGTCCCGTCCTCCTCGTGCCTCTGAGGGCCACAGAGGGCCCGCCCTTTGCCCGGGCTTAGCTCGGCGTTGGTCCCGCGCTGCGTTCCGCGCTGCGTCAGCCTGTTGGTCTCTTGTGTGCCGGTGGGCGTGCCTCCACGCTGGGCTGGTCCTGCACGGGCTCCTGGGCTATGGAGTCCCGTGCTTCAGTCAGGGGATCAGTGCGGGGCTCCTCCTGGAGCGTGAATAGCCTCCCTGGCTGTATGCCTCTACCGGCGCTGCGGGACCCGCGCCAGCGGGTCCGGTGAGGTCTCTTGTGCGCCGGTGGGCGGGTGGGCGTGCCTCCACGCTGGGCTGGTCCTGCACGGGCTCCTGGGCTATGGAGTCCCGTGCTTCAGTCAGGGGATCAGTGCGGGGCTCCTCCTGGAGCGTGAATAGCCTCCCTGGCTGTATGCCTCTACCGGCGCTGCGGGACCCACGCAAGCGGGTCCGGCGAGGTCTCTTGTGCGCCGGTGGGTGGGTGGGCGTGCCTCCACGCTGGGCTGGTCCTGCACGGGCTCCTGGGCTATGGAGTCCCGTGCTTCAGTCAGGGGATCAGTGCGGGGCTCCTCCTGGAGCGTGAATAGCCTCCCTGGCTGTATGCCTCTACCGGCGCTGCGGGACCCGCGCCAGCGGGTCCGGCGAGGTCTCTTGTGCGCCGGTGGGCGGGTGGGCGTGCCTCCACGCTGGGCTGGTCCTGCACGGGCTCCTGGGCTATGGAGTCCCGTGCTTCAGTCAAGGGATCAGTGCGGGGCTCCTTCTGGAGCGTGAATAGCCTCCCTGGCTGTATGCCTCTACCGGCGCTGCGGGACCCGCGCCAGCGGGTCCGGCGAGGTCTCTTGTGCGCGGGTGGGCGTGCCTCCACGCTGGGCTGGTCCTGCACGGGCTCCTGGGCTATGGAGTCCCGTGCTTCAGTCAGGGGATCAGTGCGGGGCTCCTCCTGGAGCGTGAATAGCCTCCCTGGCTGTATGCCTCTACCGGCGCTGCGGCCATTTGGAATACTTGTCCACCAGCACACACAAGTACTTGGCCGTACCTTGTCCGTCTAATATCGGTCCTAGGATGTCGACAGCTACATCTTCCCATGGATCACGGGGTTGTTCGAAACTGCCCAAAGCTGGCCTCAATGGTTTAAGCACCTTGTCTGACTCTTGGCATTGGTTGCAGTCCCTGACGTGTCTCTCGACCATGATATCCATTCCCGGCCACCAGTACATCTGCTTCACCCTCGACTTGGTCTTCACTATGCCGAGGTGACCTTCGTGCAGTTGGTTCAGCAATGTGGGGATCAGCTCTTGTGGAGGTACCACTTTGTCCCCGCGGTACAGAAATGTTCCTGACTCACTCATGGATAACTCCTCTCTCACTTCATACAGTTTCCTGAGGTCTTCCTTCAGCTTTTTCTTTTCTGGCCACCCATTTACCAAGTGTCTCTTGGTCTCTTCCAAGGTCTCGTCTTTTCCGTATGCGTGTGCCCATTCTTGTATGCTGATCGCTTTCTCCATGTATTCCATTACTGCCACCATTTCTTCATTCTCCTCTGCAGGTGTGGGTGCGTCCTCCATTGCCGACGCCCTGCTAAGATAGTCTGCCACCTTGTTGCGCGTGCCCGGGATGTACTCGACATCATACGTGTACTCCAATAGTTTGAGAGTCATCTTAGCAATCCGCGGGGTGGCCGTGGCATGACCACTTGAGGTTAGAACTTTGACTAGTGGCTTATGGTCAGTCTGTAGGCGGAACCTCGTGCCCCACAGGAACTGCCGGAACTTTCCCATGGCCCATACAACTGCCAGCATCTCCTTCTCGATCACACTGAACTTCTGTTCAGTGTGGACAGTGCTCTGGACGCAAAGCTGAGTGTTTCGACCGTGTTATTTTGTCTCTGTTGGGCGAGGACTGCTCCCAGTCCTTTTTCGCTGGCGTCAGTGGTAAGGATGCTGACTCCTGTTGGGTCATGTCCCTGCAAGGGTACTGCCTGGATGATGTTCTCCTTCAGTTCGTCGAACTCCCTCTGAGCTTCGTCATCCCACTGGAACGACGCCTTGTCTCTTATCAGTTGTCGCAATCTGTGCGTTTTCGTTGCAAAGTGCTGGACGAATTTGCTGTAGTACTCGGCCATTCCTAGGAATGACCGTACTTCATCCTTATTGTTAGGGGCTCCGGCCTCGCAGATTGCTCTCACATTGTCTTTCTTGGGCGTTATCCCTTGTCCGCTTATCTCATGCCCCAGGTAGGTGACGGGTGTCATACCGAATCGGCACTTCTCCCATTCTGCCGTGAGTCCCCTTTCCTGTAAAGACGCTCAGCACTTTGTCCAGCTTGGTGTCGTGGTCTTTACGATCCAACCCCATTACCAGGATGTCGTCTTGGAAATACTGGATGCCTTTGACATCTTTGAACAGGCGATGCATGAGTTTTTGGAAAACCGCCGCGGCACATGCCAGACCGAAGGGCATCCTGCGGAATCGGTAGCACCCATAGGGGGTAATGAAGGACGTCAGCTTCCTGCTGGACGGGTGAAGGTCGATCTGGTGGTACGCCGACGTTAGGTCAACGGTGGAGAACCATTGCACACCCCTGGTTCTCGCCAGCATCTCTTCTATCCTAGGAAGAGGAAACTTCTCCACCACCAAGCATTTATTCAGCTTGCGTAAGTCCACGCATAGGCGCACCTTCCCATTGGGTTTCCTGGCGACCACTAAGGGAGCCAACCACTCTGAGCTGTCGATCGGTTCGATGATCCCTTGCTTTTCTAGTCGGGACAGTTCTTATTGGACCGCCTCCCTCATTGCAATGGGCACATTGCGGACCTTGTGGGATACTGGCTGGGAGTTTTCCTTGAGCACAATTTTATGCATGAACTTCTCCAGTTTGCCCACCTTGCCCCCGAAGACGTTGGGATATTCTCTTCTCACTCTTTCCAAGTCAGGCCATTGCTCGCTGTCTGTCAGCAGCACTTCTTCTTTGCCTCTTGGGTCTAGCTTGATTCCCAAGTCTCCCTGGTCTCTCCATCCCAGCACGGAGGGGCCCTTCTCGGCTACGTATAGCTTACAGGTAGCTGTTCTCCCTCGGAATTCGAACAGGAGGCTTCGGTATCCCACCATGGGGATCAGGTTGCTCGTGTACGACACTGGTCTGATGTCCGGTGGGTTTAGCTGGGGGCCCAGGCTCGGTCTGAAGTCCCCTTCCCACACCGATCTCTGCACTATGGTGTACGGGGATCCGGAGTCAATCGCGATCCTGATTTTCACTCCACCTATCAACATGTCCGCTCTCGGCTTGTCGGATCGCTGAGTGTCGATGCCAAGTACCTGCTCCTCGATGCACAACACTTCATCGTCTTCGCTTGACTCCTCCTCGGCGCCTCCATCCTGCTGTTGGTGCGCTATATATTTCACCATCGTCTTCTTCTCCTTCTTCCGACACACTTTCTCGTAGTGGCCAATCAGGCCGCAGAACATGCATTTCGCACGAAAAGCTGGGCAGCGTTTGTCTTGGGCTGCATGGTTCGCACTCCCACACCTATAACACGATGATCTGAAAGAAACAGGTTAGTATTAGATTCCTTACCTTAGAATATCCCCAGGCGTCAGTCTGGATCCGGAAACTTTTGCGTAGCAGTACCCCTGCGCGTCGGTAGGCGTCGTCTGCAGGCGTCCCCTGCGGCTCCGCGTCGTCGGCGTCGTGCGCCGTGATGACGTCGCTGGAGTATATAGACGCCGCCTCCGCGCGCTGACGTCAGTTCTTCTTTTTTCCGCGCCAGTTAGCGCAGATCCGAAGAGCAGTACTCCGGTCTTTTGACCAAGTTTTTTGTTAACTGATTGATCTTTACGGTGCCGGTAGGATGCCCGGTTTCAAGAGTTGTGACGAGTGCGACCGCATGATGTCGGTCACCGACCACCATCGACTCTGCCTCCGGTGTCTGGGCGCGGACCACGACGTGGAGTCCTGCGTCGACTGTCGGGCCTTGACTGGAAAAGCTAGGCGGGAGCGGTCCCGCAAGCTTCTCGAACTCCGGTTGTCGGCCCCGCGTCGAGAGCGGTCCCGGTCCGGTCGGAGGTCGAGGGAGCGGTCGAGGGAGCGGTCGCGGAGCCGCCATGGGCGCTCCGGGAGTCGCCACCATTCCTCCGGCTCGTCAGGTAAGCACAAGAAGTCGGGGCGTCGCCATCGCACCCCCGACTCCCCCCGACGCCCGCGTGCTGCGGCCGGGGGCTCGGGTGACCCCACCCCCGCGGTCCCGCATGGGTCGCCGACGCCGTCTGCCCCACACCTGTCGGTCCCTGGGGAAGGCGCGTCGCGTGAGGAGATCGAGGCCTTCCTCATTGCTATGAGGGCGAGGTCTTCTCCGGCGGGGCCTTCGGCGCCTGCGGGCCCGTCGGTCCCGTCTGGGGGCCCGAGCGGTTCGGGTGCTCCTGCCCCGGCGCCGCCGGTGGCTCCGGCCCCGGCGCCGCTGGTTCCCTCTGGTTCGTCGCCGGCTGGTCTCCCGGCCTCTCCGGCGTCGGTTCCTGTGGGCCAGCCCAGGGTACCGCCCCCGCGTGGTGCAGCGACTCCGCCGTCGGCTCCGGCCGGCGTCGGGTCCCCGGCACCGACGCCGCGCGGCGCCACCCCCCTTTCCTCCCCGACTCCGGACTCGGAGCCGGACCGGCGTCGGCCGACGCCGGACCCGACGCCGATGGGGCCTGTTGACCCCGATGTCTATATCGTCGACCCAGAATATGGGTATGACGAGGAGGAGTATGGTGAGGGTTGGGAGGGGTCTGAGGACCCTCTATCCCGTGCCTGCCAGTACGATGTGGACTGGGTAGGTGATCTGGGTGATGCCAGTGGCCTGGACGAGTCGCCCAACCCTGGGTTTGTCTCTCCGTCCCCTGTGGCGTCCGAGGCGGGTGCTGCCTATTCGGTGGTCCTGATGAGGGCTGCCAAGGCCTTACACCTTGAGCTCCCCGTCGCGAAGGTCAAACCGAATATCCTGACGGAAGTTTTTAAACCGCAGTCATGCCCCCAGGAGCCTCTGCTGCCGTTTAATGAGGCCCTGACGGATGTCCTTCTGGGCACCTGGTCCAGGCCCGCCTCTGGTGCGCCGGTTGACCGGAACGTTGCCAGGCGTCACCGTCCCTGCGCGGACGACCCTGCCTTCCTGTCCACCCATCCCTCCCCGGAGAGTCTGGTGATCCAGGCCTCCACTTCGCAGTCCGCATTTCCGTCGGCTCCGCCCGACCGGGAATCAAAGAGGTACGACCAATTCGGAAAGAAAGTGTTTTCCTCTTTGAGTGCTGGACTGCGGTCTTGTAACACCGCGTGCCTCTTGGGCCGCTACACCCACTCCCTGTGGGATACGGTCGAGGAGTGTTTGCCGCAATGCCCCCAGGAAGTGCGGGACAAGCTCACCCGGGCCTTTGTTGAAGGCCGGGATGCGGCGCGGTACTCGATCCGTTGTGGTCTGGACACCACGGACTCCCTGGGACGGGCCATGTCCACTACGGTGGCGATTCGTCGCCATGCCTGGCTGAGATCTGCCAACTTCTCACCAGACGTCCAAAATACGCTTATGGACATGCCATTTGATGGCAGTCGCCTATTTGGTGACAAAGCGGACCACGCGCTGGAGCGCTTCAAGGACTCCAGGGTCACGGCCAAGTCCTTGGGTCTCTCGACCCAGACCCAGCGCCAGCAGACGGGTTCGTTTCGGCCCTTTCGTGGCCAAGGGAGAGGAGGTCCCACACGTGCTGCCAGCCACGCGGCGCAGAGCGCTCCCCAGCGCGGTGGCGCCCGTGGTTTCCGCCGTGGTGGCGGTAGAGGCCAGCGTCGTGGTCAGTCCACGCCTCCCTCCGCTGCGGCATCCAAGCCTTCCTAGTCCGAGCTTTCGGGCTCACGTGACGCCAGTGGGTGGCAGGGTTCGCCATCACCACTCCCGCTGGCGCGCGATAACATCGGACAGGTGGGTGCTGCAGCTTGTCCGAAGGGGCTATGCCCTCCCCTTCGAGTCCACTCCTCCGGCCATGCCACCGCAGAACCACCGTGTGTCGGGGGACCACTTGACACTTCTGCAGGAGGAAGTTACGGCCCTCTTGGCCAAGGGGGCCATCGAGCGCGTTCCTGGGCCAGAAGTAGGGTGTGGTTGCTACTCCCACTACTTTCTGGTACCCAAGAAGGACAAGGGAGGCCTGCGTCCTATCTTGGATCTACGGAACGTCAACGGCTTCCTCCGGAAGGAGAAGTTCAAGATGTTGACTTTGGCTCAGGTCTTGGCTGCTCTAGACCCACAAGACTGGATGGTAGCGTTGGACTTGCAGGATGCGTACTTTCACATCCCCGTCCTGCCGGCCCACCGGCGTTACCTGCGGTTCACGGTAGGCCACGAGCATTTTCAGTTTATCGTGCTCCCATTCGGCCTTACCAGCGCCCCACGGGTGTTCACGAAAGTGATGGCGGTGGTCGCAGCTCATCTGCGCCGGTTAGGGGTTTCAGTCTTCCCCTACCTCGACGACTGGCTGTTGAAGGCGGGCTCGCCCCAGACAGTCGTCCACCACCTTCAGATGACGGCAGACCTCCTGCACGAGTTGGGGTTTTCCATCAATGTGCCGAAATCACACCTGTGTCCCTCTCAAAAGCTCCTTTTCATCGGAGCGGTTCTCGACTCGGCGCAGTTTCGGGTTTTTCCCCCGGAACGGCGGGTCCGGGATATTCAGGCTCTGATTCCCATCTTTCAGCCGTTATCCCGGGTTTCGGTCAGGTTGGCGCTGCGGCTTCTGGGGCTGATGGCCTCCTGCATCCTTCTGGTGCATCACGCCAGATGGCGGATGCGGGCTCTGCAGTGGGACCTGAAGTTTCAGTGGGCCCAGCATCAGGGCAACCTATCCGACCATGTCCTGATCTCGGAGGGCACTGCGAGACAGTTGCAGTGGTGGCTTACAGACCGCGATTGGGTCAGGGGCAGATCCCTCTCCCTTCCCCAGCCGGAGCACGTGGTTGTGACGGACGCGTCCCTCCAAGGCTGGGGTGGCCACTTGGGAGAGGCGGAGATCAGAGGCCTCTGGTCTCCGGCGGAGTCCCGGCTCCATATCAACATGTTGGAGCTGCGGGCGATTCGCCTGGCACTGAAGGCATTCCTCCCCTTTGTCAACGGGAGTGTAGTGCAGGTGTTCACGGACAACACCACCGCCATGTGGTACTGCAACAAACAGGGCGGTGTGGGGTCGTGGACCCTTTGCCAAGAGGCTCTGCGCCTCTGGCAATGGCTGGAACGTCAGGGCGTGACTCTGACGGTTCAACACCTGGCAGGTTCTCTGAACGCCAGGGCGGACGAACTCAGCCGTCGGTGCTCGGTGGATCACGAATGGCGTCTGAACTCGGATGTGGCGAGAGGCCTCTTTCAGCAATGGGGAGAGCCTTGGTTAGATCTATTCGCCACAGAAGAGAACGCGCAATGTCATCAGTTCTGCGCGTTGGAGTTTCCAAGACGGCACTCGCTCGGCGACGCCTTTCGGCGCGAGTGGAGTTGCGGTCTGTTGTACGCCTTTCCGCCTATACCACTTCTGCCCAGAGTGCTGAAGAAGATCAGGCGCGACCGGGCCCAAGCTATCCTTGTGGCTCCGGACTGGGCTCGAAGGTACTGGTATCCCGAGCTACTCAGCATGACAGTCGGTCCCTCGATCCGCCTGCCCCTTCAGGAGGACCTTCTGTCGCAGCAGCAGGGGACGGTCCTCCACCCGAACCTGTCCAGTCTCCACCTCCATGCGTGGAGATTGAGCGGCGACAGTTGAGGCCATTTGACTTGCCTCCTGAAGTCTGTGATGTCATTCTGGCAGCCAGGCGTCCCTCCACAAAGTCGGTATACGCCTGCCGGTGGAACAGATTTGTGGCATGGTGCACAGCGAAGGCTGTGGATCCCCTTTCTGCCCCTCTATCTGAGGTTCTCCTCTTCCTCCTTTCCCTTGCCCAGCAGGGCTCTGCTCTGGGCACTATCAAGGGCTATCTTTCTGCCCTTTCCGCCTTCTTGAGGCTACCTGATCAGCCATCTTTGTTCAAGTCCCCTATTGTGTTAAGATTCTTAAAGGGCATCACGCACATGTATCCTCCAGCTCCGTTCGTGATGCCTCAGTGGGACTTGAACCTGGTTTTGACTTTCCTGATGTGCGCTCCCTTTGAGCCCCTTCATTCCTGTCCTCTCCGTCTTCTCACCTTAAAGACGGCCTTCCTGGTAGCCATCACCTCTGCCAGGAGAGTGAGTGAGCTCCAGGCTCTTTCTGTTCAACCTCCTTTCTTGTCTGTTCATCCTGATAAGGTGGTTCTTCGGACCAGACCTTCTTTCCTGCCCAAGGTAGTCTCTGCTTTTCACATTGGGCAGTCCATCACCCTGCCCTCCTTCTTCCCGCCTCCGCATCCTTCAAAGGATGAAGAGCGGCTCCATCGTCTGGACCCAAAACGTGCGCTTTCATTCTATATGGATCGCACACGCCAGTTCCGGGTGGATGACCAACTGTTTGTTGGCTACGTGGGTGAGAAGAAGGGAAGGGCGGTACAGAAACGGACCATCTCTCGGTGGGTCGTCCTGTGCATCAAAGCATGCTACTCTTTGGCTCGGAAGGAGCCTCCTGTTGGGCTGAGGGCCCATTCCACTCGGGCCACGGCGGCTACTACTGCCCTGGGCCGGGGAGTCCCTTTGCAGGACATTTGCCAGGCGGCCACGTGGGCCTCGCTGCACACCTTTGCGAGGCACTACTGCCTGGACAGTCAAGTCCGGAGGGATGGCTTCTTTGGCCGTTCGGTCCTCCAGGACTTTCTGGTGTAGGTTGTATTGGTTCGCAGACCCACCACCGGGGTTGGTATTGCTGGGGTATCTATTCTAAGGTAAGGAATCTAATACTAACCTGTTTCTTTCAGATGAACAAGTTACTTACCTTCGGTAACGATATATCTGTAAGAAACAGTAGTTAGTATTAGATTCCTTACCGCCCCGCCCATCCTCCCCGTTCTGCGAACTGATACCTAGGGTTAGGGACATCCCTTTCAGGGCCCTAGTTTCAAATGGCACCAGTGTTGGTTCTCACATGGCTCTGCGTGTTCTGGCGCGGAAAAGCTGTGTGCAAAGAACTGACGTCAGCGCGCGGAGGCGGCGTCTATATACTCCAGCGACGTCATCACGGCGCACGACGCCGACGACGCGGAGCCGCAGGGGACGCCTGCAGACGACGCCTACCGACGCGCAGGGGTACTGCTACGCAAAAGTTTCCGGATCCAGACTGACGCCTGGGGATATTCTAAGGTAAGGAATCTAATACTAACTACTGTTTCTTACAGATATATCGTTACCGAAGGTAAGTAACTTGTTCATCTGGTGACTGAGGACTGTCTTCCTGCTTGTCCCGGTTTTCCCGCCCATTTGCTGGTTCCGCGGTTGTCTCCCGGCGCCATTTTGTGTCTATTCGACGATTCCGCGTCATCAATCTTATTGACCATAACTCTTTGTGCACTTTCTTTCTTTGCTGCCTCTGCGCATCGCTTGGAGAGTTCAGCCTTCTTCACCATTGCAATCACTTCTTGTAGGAGAGTGGGGTCTGCAATCCTATGGTCACCCCAGATTTTTGCTTTTTGCTTCACTGGTTTACGACTTTCCCTGGCTGTGGGCCTGCTAATCAGACCCACAGCCTAGCTGTTCTCTCTCTAAATTGACATCCATGTACTTTAGGTGCATTTACCAATTGGTACTGGGCCACCCTATCAGTCCCTGTATCCAGGGCATAGGTGTACCCAGGGCCTACCAGGGGCTGAAGCATGTATTATGCCACCCCTGGCTGGCCATCTAAATCTGACACAACTGGCTGCATGACAGCTGGGGCAAGGTGGTGTAAACACCCTTTGCTGTAGATATAGTATACCTATATCTAACCCTAAAATGGACACATATATTCCTATCAGTCACTCCTATGAAAGGCCTTATCAATCCTGAAGGCAGAGTGCTTGGAATTATGTGAGATGGTGCTCTGGCATGAGCTGAGCCCGTTTGCAGCTTGCGGAACCAAGTCCTAATAGCTGTTCCATGATAACGCTATACGATATACTCTTAAGTGCATTATCAACCTCGCGGTTAAATGCTAACTCTGGTATAACAGTATCAAAACATGTCGAGTAAGGTGTCATACGATTTGGAATACTACCCCCTCGCCAATTCTGGCGACGGGGGTAGCATTCCACCCTTCTAGAGGGACACGACATGTATGTAACTGTGAACCCCGGTTAAAGTTAACTCGAGCCTCAGCATCACAAAATGGATGCTGCCACCACAGACACAAGTCTGACCTCCTGCTGCTGAGAGTCCTTCCAGCGAAGATGGCTTGGACAAAGGGTTTCCTGCCTTGGGAGGTGCTAGCACCACCCCAGACAGGATTTTGTGTATTGAGGTAGGGAGGCCTGAAAGGAATGAGACATGCCTGGGGCACACAAGGTGCCCTGTGCATACACCGGTTCAAACCAGTTGCTGGGGCATCCCTGCCCCAGCTCTGGCGGGAAACCGGACAAAGGATAGGGGGTGTAGCCACCCCCCTTCCTGGTCCCACCCAGGGGAGGGACCTAGTCAGTAGTGCAGCCCCCTTTCGGAGAATAAAGGTAGGAGCTGGTCCCATTCCAGATTAGATTATCCTGAACTATTCAACAAGAAGAAACTTTCTTCGACGTTCTGCTCCACAGAAGACTGAAGAATCTCCCTTGTGGACAAGGAGTGTCCACCCTGCAACTGCAGGCACCATCAAGCGTCCAGCGGCTTCACTTTGTCGTCTTCCCTCGAGGATCCAGACTTCAGAGCCCGACGAGACCCGGATTCCCAGACCTCTCCGACCTCTACCTACATCTGCAGCAAAGCTGAGACCCGTGGGTGCGACGAGACACGTGGGACCGGCCATCTTGAACGAACCTGCACTTCGCTTCCAGCACGACTCCCGAGGTAAACTCGACCAAGTGCTTTGGGGACCGAGAAGCCCCAGCCCCGAGCAGCCCCTGCACCGAAGATCAGCCCTCCAGCATCCACGAGATCTGCGTGGGGCCCTTCTGCTTTGTTGCTGCTCGACGCGTTGTCTGGTCACTTGCCGGATGGCAAGTGACCTCCTAGACGACGAACCTTTGAATCTTCACTGCTGGTCTGGTTGCTCCAGACTGGCCCTTGCTCCCTTCCAAAAGAGGGGCATCCCAGACTCTCCTAGTCCGCACCAGACGTCTTTTCCCTTCACCGCGTGGGTTGCCTTTGCCAAGGCCTGTTGAGTCCAATCCCGGATCCGACACCGCCGACAGCGAGAGCCTGCGTGGGACAGCTCGTGCCTCCATCCTGGTCGTCGAAGACACCTCCTGGTCCACGTGGCTGCAGAGTCAAGCGTCCACTCTTCACCTGATCGCGACGACGACTTCTGGTTCCTTCCTGGTTCCACTCCAGTCACTGGCTAGTGACTGTGAACATTGTCCCCTCTGCTTTCAGGTTCTCTTCTTCAACAATCCACCCTTGGATTGCACCGGACATCTTCCTCCTGGTCGCCTGCAGCATCTTTTCTTTCAGGCTCCATTGACTTCAACGCGAGAACCCGACGCACTTTGACACCTATGCACCCGCGGCCCGTGGGTGAGGTAACAAGAGCATCTCGGTGCTCAAGGGTAGTTTAACTGTCCTAGTGTCCAGTTCCACAGTCGTTTTAGTCCTACCTAGTCAGGATTGACCGTATTCACCTTTAACTTGAACTGTACTGTCCATAGACGTTGTTACGCATCTCGCGTGTGAGTTCACACTCTGCACACGCGTTCCGTGGGCCTCCCATTACTTACCTGAAGTTAGTATAGCGTGGTCCCATCGATCCTACAGCCTCTGGACAGCTCCATTCCTTTTATCGACTTTCACATTCCACTTTCTTAGTATATGGTTTGTCGTGCCCCTAGGGCACCATTGTAATTTTGTGCAACTTGTAGTATTTTTCGTAAGAGATTGTCATGTGCTTAGCCCTCTGACCTCATAAAGAGTTCAGAGGTGTTGTTATTAATAAATATACTGTTTATTTTCATAACAACCTGTGTGGTGTCCTTTCACTTGGTATTCAAGGGGTTATATTGTGGTAAAACAGCTGGCTTCACATGCCAAAAGAGTTTAGCCTAAGACTGCTTTGTCCATGCTACCATTAGGATAGCTGGTCTATAAGGTTGACTTACAACCAATCACCATAAGGGTTGTTTGGACTGATACAAGGTGATCACTAGAACTAGTGAGCATCATATATCAGGCCAACTTCTCACACTTCTTTCAAAGTTGCCTCACCGTGATCCCATAGTTTGTCCTGCACATTCTTGTTGGTGGTGTGCATCACTATCTGGTCCTTGATAAAGTCTTCTTCCAGTGCCCCGTACTTGCACGTGACTGCTAGTCTCCTCAGTGCAGCCACATAGTCGTCCACCGACTCTCCATCGCCTTGTTTCCTCTGCTGAAAGTTGAACCTATCTATGGAGACGCATACAGCCGGTCGGTAATGGGTGTCTAAGTCATCTAAGGCCTGCTTGAAGATATCTGCATCAGCTGCTTGTAGTGGCGCAGTCGCAATGTTCTTGAACACACTTATGCCCTCCGGGCCCAGGTTGTGCAGCAATATCCGTCTGTGGATTCATCCTCCAGGGCTTCTAAGTAGTTTTTGAAGTACTCCCTCCAGTCCTCCCACTTCATCTGTGGTTCTCCTGGCCTGGGTAGGAACGGGATCGGTGCTGTGAGTGATGACGCCTGATTGCTCATCTTGACCTGTCCTTCTGGCCCTTCTTCGCGATTTCTAGGGCTGCCTGGCGCGCTATTGTCTCCTCCCTGACGTCTGGGGCTGCCAGGTGCGTTGGCGCTTTCGGCTTGCGGCGTTGTGGAGCAGGGCGCGCTTCCTCCCGCTCCCTCGTGTGCGCCCTTCTTAGCCAGGGCCCTAGGTAGGGTGGTTGCGTGTTCCTACCGTGCTTCTGTGCTGGTCGCCTTGCTTCTAGGCTCTCCGACATTCAATGTGCCTGATTCCTCTCTGTGCCTCTGCCACGCTCTCCCCTAGGGTTTTATAGCTCCTTCGTTCGTCTCTCCATGCACTGTAGGTTGGTGGCATAGGTGATCTTCGTCCTGGGCTTCTCTGTGCTTCTACCACCTCTGTCTCATCAGGTACTTTTCCTTCCGTTTTTTTTCATGGGTTCGTATCCCACCTTCGTTGCCACTGTAGAAGTGCACATCTGTGCCTTAATGATCACTCAGAGGCAAGTATATGGGAGGGAAAGGGCTTTATTAATTTACAAAGAAGTATTAGGGAAGAGCGCCGGGCGTCTGCTGGGACTCACGCTCTGCCGGGCTCTGGTGCGCGCGAACAGCCGTTCGCGCATGCGCAGTCCTGCGTTGATCACCGGCGCGTGTTACGTCACACGCAAGCCGGTAGCGTCTAGAACGCTAACACCACAAGCTGTGACGTCACAAAAGCCCTTAGGTGAATTGTAAAGTGTGTCAGCCTGCCTTCCAGCAGGGGGGGGCTGTGACATGACAAAAGTCTATAATTAAACAGATACACTGTGGCTCCTGCCTTCCAGGGGGGGAGGGGGAGCTATGCTGTCATAAAGAACATTCAGTTAAAAGAAAGCAGAGAAGGGAGCTGTGACATCTTAGACGTCTTTAATTAAACAGATACACCGTGCCAGCCTGCCTTACGGCAGTGGGGCGTGACCTGTGACATCATAAAGACACTTAGGTTAAAGGTTAAGTGTGTCAGTCTGCCTTCCCGCAGTGGGGCGGTACCTGTGACATCATAAAGACACTTTGGTTAAAGGTTAAGTGTGTCAGCCTGCCTTCCAGCAGAGGGGCTGTGACATTACAAAGGTCTATAATTATAGATACAGTGTAGCAGGCTGCCTTCTAGAGGGGAAGGGGAGCCGTGACAGCACAAAGGACTTTTAGTTAAAGGAAACCTGTGGCGGCCTCCCCTCCAGCGGAGAAGGGAGCTGTGGTAACTTAAAGGACCGCAAGTTAAAGTCTGGAAGTGTGCCCTCTGGGGGAGCCTTGAGGTCACAATTGTAATTAAGGTAAAGTGTGACAGCCTGCCCTCCCCCAACAAAGAAGAGAGCTGTGACATCATGTACTACATTAAGAAAGTGATAAAGTGTGGTAGCCTGCCTTCCCGCTCTGGAGGGGGAGAGGTAACAGGGCATTAAGGTAAAAGATAGCGCGTCACAGCCTGCTCTCTAGTGGGGGAGAGATGGGAAGTTGTGACTTCACAAAGGGTTTAAGATGAAGAAACCAGAATTACACCTCGCACAAGCTTTGTAATCTCTCAGTTAGGAAACATGCAAGTCCTGCAATAAGAACACATAGCACTTTTGGGGGAGTGACGGAGTGCATATGCGAGTCCACAGTCACCCAAGGGTTTCCATGCCACGATAGAAGAACGTGGTGCTGTCCATTTTAGTGCTACTCTTTTACCAGCTTTGGGACGATGAAAGGCCGAGTGAGCCCAACGTATTTCAGACCTGTGACCCCGAAGTCAGGCACAGATCTCTGCAGTAGGTGCATTAGCCCCCTGGGAACTAGACTCTGCTTAACAGAAGCTGAGGACAGTCTTTAAATTTGGGGTGACATCTTGTCATAGAAGCTATTCCCCGCCAAATGGGACTATATGAGAAAGGTGAAGAAATTCCATCAGTGGAGTGATCTCAGATGTTAGCATTTGCTCAGAAGATTGGGGTGTTTTACATTAGCACCCAATCAAATATCAGGTGCAGCAATGAGAGGCCCAAAGCTGGACTTGACTTTACCTCTGGAGAACGCTCAGACATTGATGCTGTGGCCCCATGCCATGGTGAGGCTCAGGAGACTATGCTATGGTGGCTCCCTTGATTGCACCATGCAGCCTCTTTCCCCCCCATGTTGGTTGTATGGTTGGGGACGCATGGAGACCAAAGTGCTTATTTGAACAGCTACTATGGGGCCCCGCTCAGCCTCATAAGCAACTTCAAAAATGTATACCCACCCTCATGAAGGCATACACTTTAACGTTTCACTCTCCCATCATTAGTGGTTGACACGCTTGTGGGCCAAGCCACGCTACTACCTATTGAATCCTTTCTGAGGAGACAGTGGACCTGCACTTCATCCTCTTAGGTCACACTCAACTGAATCCGGCTCTCACATCAGTTTAAGTCATCCCACTCATTGAAGGATTGGTTAACACGGTGTCGGAAGGCGACAAACTATTCAGAACACAGGACTTAACCAGTGTTTCCCTGTGATCACAATGGCATTAAATCAAAAATGGGAAAACTAAGATCTCAGCGACCTCACTGCAAACCAAGATTGATCATTTCACCAAATCCATGGCAGAGTAACAATGCAACGAGGGCATACTGGGCCCTATTGCGATACCAGACAAATCTTGGGGATGCGGATCAGTGGAGTGGGAATAGAGTTGTTCTCCTGCGGCAAGACCTGAGAAAAGTCACAGAGAGGTTTACAGAAACTGAAACTTGGATCTTCATAGTACAGGACTCTGTTAAAATATCAGACCTGCCAGCTTGTGGATAATTTTCGCCTTGTGAGGAGGGGGCGTGGCAACGAAGGGGTGGCACTTAGTTCCAAGCACAGTTCTAAATGCAGAGCCCCCTCTGGACAACCCTCCATCCCACCAAGACATCCCCCTAACACCCCCTTCCCACCAAAAACCAAACTCAAAGCTTTTGAGGCTGCCACCGATGTCCTGGGGAGATTTCCCCAATTATCTGGAGACCTGCTCTCTATAGCTAATTGTGTGCCCACCATGTGATATCAGCTCCTCACTGGGTGACCATGTGACAGGAGCTGCTATCGTGTGGCACAGTGTGAGTTGGCAGGTCTGAAACATCATGTATAAAGGGCACAGTAGACTGCCAGAGTGGAAGATGCTGAGGGTAGATCACAGAAGAGCAATCTTTGATTCGTGGGCATTGCTGAGGGAAACAATGGGCCTTCTGGAACAATTCCTCACCACATGGCTGTAAATTTGTATCCCGGCAGGAGCATTTTCAACGTGCTTTATCATCGAAAGAGCATAATGCTTACTGTGCCTCCTCCCCCCCCATGCCCACCCGAGACTCATAGGCAGGTAAACTCCTCTATTAGTTTGTCAACAGCGACTTTAATTCTGGGACTGTAATTAATATCCTGCCTCTTTACCGCGATGATTCAGACCACTAATGACACCCACCAAATAGAGCAAGAATTTGCCCACTGCTACAGATCCCTGTACTCATCTAAAATGTCCCCACTGGCAGAGCGTGACAACCCAATAGCTGAAGATCTGTTAGTCCCAAGGGTGGCTGTAGAGGCCTGCCTCCGACTTGAGTATCTCCTAACCGAAAACAAGACACTTGTGCCACTAAGCACGCACTCTTCAGGAAAGACTACCAGCCATAATCCCTTCCCCCCTCTAGGACTTCAAAAAAATGCCTCCTTGTTTACATCTACAATCCTTGCAATGTACGAAGAAGCACATGACTGAGGGATTTTGCCTTACAACTTAAGAGGTGCAATAATTACAATAGTTCTAAAACCAAGCAAGCCCCACAGGAATGTAGATCATACCGGTTTGTATCCTTACTTAACCTTAAAACTAAATCACTAGCCGTGGTTCTAGCTAATAGGCTAGTGGCGGTGATTTACAACATGGTCAACTATAACCAGAACTTGAACATGCTTTAGAATGCTCTGAAAACACTGGGGAATGTAGGCCTTTGACCCTAACCAATTTTGAAAAGGCTTTCAACTTAGTCTATTGGCCTTTCATGATACTGTTACTATTATGGACGTATACTGGCCCTTTCTTTTGCATGTGTCCAAGTGCTCTACGAGGAACCCTGGGCGCAAGTCAAGATAAATTAAATGTAAATTGTTTTATATAGGGCACTACAGCCCGAGGGAAGCTAGGCGCTTCTAACTTCTGAAAAGAGAAGATGGAAAGATATGGGTTAAAAAGGGGTTAAAAGGAAACCTATTGCTTAAAAAGGAAATCTATTGCTTAAAAAGCCATGTTTTCAGGGCTTTTCTAAGGGAAATAAGATCTCTACAATTCTTCAGAGGAAGAGAATTCTATCTTTTAGCTGTACAGTAAATGAAGCTCCTGCCTCCCCAACAAGCTCTCTTTATCTTGGGAACCATCACATTTAAGGCTGAGGCAGACCGCAAAGTTCTAGATGGACGGTGCCGGATACAATTTTGTTTCAAATATTCTGGGCCAAGAACGTACAGAGCTTTAAAGCAATACATTGTGTTTTACTATCGATGCGTTTACAAATAGGCAGCTGTTAGAACTAGGGGTCTCTAGTTGGCAATGGCTTACACCTTTGTCCAAATACGGACCCTTGCTTCTAGTCAGAGTAATGGGGCTACAATCCTAAATAACCCCTGCTCAACCCTGTGGTAGCTTTGCACGAGCAGGAAGTCTTATCTCAGGGGCAGTGTATAAAGCATTTGTAAACACATATAGTACTACAGATAGACAAAACACAGGTTTTATAAAAATAAGTATTCTTTATATAGATTTAACACAAGACCCAAATGGCAAAAATCCACAATACAGTATTAAGAAAATGACTTTAAGATGGTAGAAGTAGCTTAGTTCAAAGATGATGGTAAATGCGACAAGTTTCTCTCAAAGTACATTAGGATACGTTACGCAAGATAAACAAAAGGTTTGCAGGGAGAACGATGCTTCGGTTCCTTGCCTCGGGGGAGGCGATGAATCTGTTCCTCAGTGCTTGTGCAAAGTAGGCAATGCGTCTGTTCCTTACCAGAGAGGAGGTGATGCGACGATATTGTGGTGCGTCCCGGTTGCGTTGCGCCAAGATGACGCCTCGATGCGACGATCCATGCAATGCGAGAAGATGGCGTCTTTGACGCGCTGCGACGACGTGAATATGATGCGTGCACGCCCAACAGCCCTGTGGCGATTCTGTAACTTTGGAGCCGCAACAGGTCCTGCGACACTCTTCTCCGGTGATGGGATGGCGACCTTTGAGGTAGTGACACACTTCTCCGGTGATGTGACGACACACAGCTGTGACGGAGACACGCTTCTCCGGTGATATGACGGCGACCCATGTGGTGGCGACACGCTTCTCTGATGATGCAACGGCGACAGCTGCTGATGCGACACGCTTCTTCTCGTTGAGTCGCTCTTCCGGCTCCCAACAACACGCAGGCTTCACAAGACAGAATTCCCAGCAAGGAAATTGCAGGAATAGCTGGTGGCGAAGTCTTGTATCCCTGAGACTTCAGCAGGAGGCAAGCACAGTTCAAGCCCTTGGAGATTCTTCTTCAAGATGATGAAAGTTGCAAATAAAAGTCTTTCTCCTTTCCTTGGCAATAAAGAAACCACTGCAGGCCAACCCCAGAAAGCAACACACTGGCACAGGGGTAGTCAAAAACTCCTGCAGATTCTCTGGTTCTTCTCCTTGGCAAAAGGTCCATCTTGATGTCCAGAAGTGATCTAAAGTTCTGGGGTCTGGGTCCCCCTTTTTATACACACAAATCCTTTGTCCCTAAAGGCAGAGAGTGTCTGTACCTAGTCCAAACCAGTTTTGGGTGCATTCTGCCAGTGCACAACTTCTTCCTTTGTCAGTGTCGGCCAGGGTCATCAGACGCACCACAGGAGGTGGAGCCAGCATTGTGGAAGGCAGGCACAGCCCTATTCAGGCCCAGGTGCCACTCCTCCGACCACTCCCAACGCAGATATGTCTATTCAGCCTAGTGCTGACTCACCCTGCCTCCTGGAGCCCCCTCAGCCCCTGTCACTCACAAACCAGACATGCAATACACAACCTAGCAGAGGCAGGCTGGATGGTTTAGGCAAGAAAATACCTACTTTCTAAAAGTGGTATTTTCAAGCACAGAATGCTAAAACCAACTTTACTAAAATATGTATTTTATCATTCTGAGTTCAGGCATACTAAATCCGTTTTTCTACCATTTTCCCTGGGTCAGTTAGGATTATAAGATGTTATAATCAAACTGTTCAATCTGGCCTATGGGGACAGGTTGCCATGCAATAGTGAAAAACAAAATTGGCTGTAATTCACTATCAGTACATGTCCTACCTTGCACATACAATGCACCCTGCCCTAGGGCCTACCTTAGGGGTGGCTAACATGTAGAAAAGGGAAGCTTTAGGGACTGGTAAGTGGGTGCACTTAGCAAGTCACATGGCAGTACTAGACTGCACCCAGACTCTGCAATGCCAGGCCTGAGAAACATTTTACAAGCTGCATCTGTGGGTGGCACAACCAGTGCTGAAAGCCCACCAGCAGCATTTGATTTACAGGCCCTGGGCACACCTGGTGCACTGTACTAGGGTCTGACAAGTAAATCAAATAAGCCAATCATGGGGTCACTAATCCATTACAACAACTTACAATAGGGAGCACTTGCACTGTGGCACTGAATCGCAGTGGCACAGTGCCCAAAGCATCTAACCATCAAAAACATATCAAAAACAGAGGAGACAACAGCGAAAAATGGAAGGGAGACTCACTCAATGGTACCAGGTCTAACAGCAATAAATGGAGCTGAGCCAGGACTAGGGAGGCGGAATGATAGTTGGGTAGCCCAATTATCAAGCGTGCCGGGGAGTTTTGTAGGACTTGTAATTTACCCATTAGTCTTTGCTGTACATTAACATATAATCCATTACAGTAATCCAGTTTTGACAATGTGGTAACCACCAATTTCTGCATTTCTTGGGGGATGAATGGAAACATTTTCCTCAAGATTTTACGACAGTAGAACAATGAGTATGTCAGCGCATTGATGTCACCCTTTCCTCTCTCTTTGCCATTGAACAGGGCTGCACCCTTCATCTCTTCTCTTTGCCCTCACCATTGAACCATTGACCGAGATCTGATAGCGACAAGGCTTTAGGTGGGCGATTTTGAGGGAAGATGGAATATCTTTATACGCTGACGATATCTTGATTTATATATGCGACCTCGAGTCCTCTATCCCTAGGCTGATGCTGGTATTACAGATTTATGGTGAAGTATTAGGACTTACGGTCACTGGGACCAAAACACATTTGTGGCATTCTCCGGGTGTCATGACGAACTCCAATTACATACTAAACTCAGACGAGCCACAGACCAATTTAAAGACGTAATTATGTACACAGCCCCTAGCCGTCAGAGGACCTGGGACTTGAATAGTGCACCCCTGCTCTCGTGGGTTAAACGTGACATGGATACCTGTCACTCTCTAGGCCTCTTAATATTGCAGGCAGGGGTGCACTATTGAAAAGGATTTCCCTCCATCAGTTGGTATACATCCTCAAGAACGTTGTCTATGAGATCCCAAACTCCTCCTTTCAGTCATTACAACCAGCAATTACAGGATTTGAGTGGGTGGGGAAAAATGTGGCATGACACTATGGAAATGTGCCCGATCCCCATATGACAGTGGTCTTGGCGTGGCAGGCATCAGACTGTGCTACTGGGCCAACCCGGTTCGAGTCTCGGCGTCGGCTCAGCAGCCTGCGATTCTGGGCAAATCACTTAGGGCCAGATGTAGGTAGGCTTTTACCGGGTGGTAACGGCCGAATTCGGCCGTTACCACCCGGTAAAAGCAATTTGACATGTAGGTCCCTGTAATTTACAGACTCGGTAAATTTACCGATAGGTAAATTTACCGAGTATGTAAAATACCGAGTCGGTAACATTACGGATTCCGGTAAATTGGTATGTAGGTGGGACTCTTCTGAGTCCCACAAGCAGTACAAAATCGGTATTTTACCATCAAATAATACTTGATGGTAAAATACCGATTCTGGTGTGCATGCACATGTGTGCATGCACACCTATGCCATATGACAGGCAGACCTGCCCTTAGGGCAGGTATGCCTGCCACATGGCACCCGAGCCTCTTTTGGGGGTGCCAGAGGGTGTCAAAGTGACACCCCCTGCACCCTTGTGACAGTCGGTATTTTCCGATGCGGTAAATACCGACCGGTAAATGCCCAATCAATCCTATGGGCTTCAAAGCCCATAGGAATGCATGGGCATTAACTGGTCGGTATTTACCGCATCGGAAATTACCGACTGTTTCCGAATCGGTAATTGCACATCTGCAATTACCTACATCTCGGTATTTTTATTTTCCGACCTCTGAAATACCGAGTCGGTATGACTCGGTATTTAAGAGGTCGGAAAATAAAATTTACCTACATCTGGCCCTTAATCTCCCCACGCCACCCACATTTTTTTTTTTTATGAATGTGTCCGTGTGTAACATAACTGGTACTCATGTAAAGTGCTTGTCGAGTTCGCGCTACATAAATCTGCAAAAAATATAAAAAATCTTGAAAAGTAGGTTATACTCAACCTTCTATATGGCCTGCTCTAACGCTTCGCTAAGGTGCTGGTATTAAGTACTCTGCTGGGTAATATGGGAGGGAGCCTTGACTGCAGAGACTCCATTGTGAGATGGCTCCTGGTTTGGAAACCACAAACCTAAAAGGAATTTGATCTTGGCCCATATAGGTATCTGCAGACTTGGTGATATATGGGCGAGTGCACACATTCAACCCTTCTCATACCTGGTAGACAACTACAACATGCATAAGTCACAAATCTTTAAATGCCTACAGCTGCGCAACGCTCTGGAGGCATAAACGAAGGACATTCTCCCTGATCACAGCCCCATGGAGGCAAATATTACACTGGCAGCTCTTAAAGGAAAGGGTATATCTCAATTATATCACACACTGGTGAATAACACCCCAGATCCTATGTTGAATTTGAGGGACAGATAGGCTAGACACTGCAGACCGAATGGCAGCAAATATGCCCCATTGTGGTTTCTATAAGAATGAAGCTCAATCAGCTTAAATATCTACAGCGTGCCTACTATAGTCCAACAGGATTAAGCAGAATGAGCAGCCTAGACCCCCACTGTCTGCATTGCGGGACCGAACTGGGCACCTTCTATCAGGGAAACGGCCTGTACAACACAGGCTGAGAATGCAGCACACATGGAAAAAGCAAAAAACTAGGAGAAACTAATAATTTATCCTCGTATTGCCATTCTAACACCTGGTATTCCATGGTTAGTTTTTGGCGCTTTCTCAGCCTTGTAAATCTGGGGCAGCATCAAAAAGCACTGCGGCCGAAAGGGGCATATTTACAAGATGGCGTTAAGCTACACTAAGTAGATAACCGCCACCTTGTAAATATGGCAAAATGGCACTACCCCCCTGGAGAATCAAAAAAAGTGATGCTCCGTGGCGATAGGGGCTTGTAAATAGGCCCCAATGTGCTTTCAATGATCTTATTTTTGAATTTATCCACACTGAGAGGATGATGCCATAATTGATCGTGCGGGTGGTGGGGAGGGGGCATGAAGGGAAATTATGTATTATGTTTTAGATGATGGTGGGTTATCCAAGCCTGGGTGGTCTTGAAAGTCACATTTGGAAATGAGATCTCATCTAGGACGGAGACTTTTAGATACTATTTGGTATCATCAGCACATTCATGGATGGTGAGATGTGCCAAAGATTCTCAGAATATCCCGAAGAGGTGTTGGCTATAAGTTGAACAGAGTTTGTGGGAGAAGGCATCCTTTAGAGACCTCTTGCGAGAGGTAGTTACTTGCGGTTAGTTACGTATGAAGCAAAACGGTTTGTACTTTTCATTTGATACTCAGACCTATGCCAAAAGTCACCAACAAATTGAACAGCATTTGGAGGCAGGAGTCACCAATGTCGAGGATGTGTAAAATGGCATCCCCCTGTCTTGGTGACAGGTATCTCAATATCCTGGCTTAGTCAGGAACTTAATCAGAAATCATCCAGGTTTTTTTGATTAAAATATTGTTTTAGTTGAGAAACCACACAACTCACAATTGTCTTTGCAAGGAAAAAGAGTTGTGAGACAAGACGAAAATGATTTAGGTCTGTCTGGTCTTTTTTGGTAGCAGCAGACATGTTTTGAGACAATCAGGGGCCTCACC
The DNA here is from genome assembly GCF_964261635.1 of Lissotriton helveticus. Lineage (NCBI taxonomy): Eukaryota > Metazoa > Chordata > Amphibia > Caudata > Salamandridae > Lissotriton > Lissotriton helveticus. The sequence continues at coordinate 833,302,958 of NC_136063.1, read as the reverse complement.
ACGAGCAGAGAAGCAGTATGATGGCTCATTGTATTTTCCTGGCAGGGATAGAATCGGAGAAGTGATTGGGTTTTAAGTTGTCATTGATTTTGAACAACTCAGTTTGATAATTGCCATTAAAATTTAGCCAGTTCAGAGAATTATTTAAAAAATATATATTTTATTTTGTAGCACAAACATCAAAGGTGCACCACCTTGCAACTATAAACATTACCATTGCTGAGTTTACGAACATCAATACAGCGTCTGCAGGTACCATTCTCATCAACATGTCCAACATATAGTAAAGTATGTGGTAGACAGGTGATGGACTACAGCTAGCCATACAATGTGTGTTATGAGGATTGGCTAGCAGGGTCATCAGGATTGTCATCTTCCAAATCAAGCCTGTAATATTTATTCCAACTTCCCTAAATCTTATAAAATGTACGTAGACATCCTCTATTTTTGTAGGTTACCTTCTAAGCCACCATGTATGCATCCATACCAGTCCTCCAACCCTGCAGTGTAGGCGGCTCAGTTGCACCCAATTGTCGGTTTACTTCTGATTTTGCCACTATCGGGCCCAGGTTACTGAATAAGAGCGTGGCTCATGGGACATCTACATCTGTGGGAACTACCAGGTCGTGAGGGAGGCTATTCCCTAGTATCGTCCCCAGTTCTGATATTACCCTTTTCGCAGGATAAGTGTATAATCGGGTAGGCCCAAAGTATGTGAAGAAAGCTCCTTCTGTCCCTTCCGCACAGTAGGCAGTCTGGGGGTATCGCCCTACTTAACGTGTGCAGTCTAGCCCTGTCAAAATAAAATCAGTGCAAGATCTTTAATTGGGTTAGCCACAACCTTGTTTTGATTTCCACCTCACTGGGGTGCATCAATGCAGACTCCCAGTCCTCATCATCTAGATCCCCAATGTCATTTATCCACCTATGCTTCAGGGTCGGTAAACAACGTTTATAACGAAACGTTGTCTCCGCGGGGAATCACAACGCGGTCGTTATCACGACCGTGTTGTGATTCCACATACCTTTACTCCGCAAGTCGGAACAACTCCCCCTGAGCCCAGATTCTCCCGCATTTAGCCCCCTTAATTGTATTTTCAAGTGTCAGTGAGTACGCAGACACTTTAAACCACACACCTTAGCGCGTGTGTAGGTGTCACAAGGTTTCACATGGCCTTTTCACCTTTTGCCACTCATTTTTCACCCACATTCTTGGTCCTGAAGAAAGCCCTTGCAACATTTTTTATGGGCTGAAACATGTAGACCGCCACACATACAGCAACTTACGGTAAATAAATCCAGACTAGTTGCACGACACATATCATTTTTAACAATATCCTGAGCCACCACTATTAAAGTTTTAGGCAAGGATCCTCAGAGATATTTTTAACTGTAAATACCTCACCTCACATTTATGCACAACATTCGCTCCGCTGTAGTCAAGCGTCGTGGCACAACCGGGAGGCACTCGGCCGCCCGGTTGGGACCCCAATGATGAAGCATGACACCAACCAGGTTGGTGTGTGAGGGGTCTTTTAAGAACACCTAATGGGTCCATGTTCTTACTACTCCGTGATCTCAATCGCATACACATAGTGGGTCCGTCCACATTGTTTAAGTCAAATAGTTTAGATCCCACTCTTATGAATCCTACTGTAGAAACTTCCCTCTCTCTCTGCTAGGGAGGCGACATTTTAGAAAATGGTGTCACTTGAGGTTTTTCTCGGGTATCCAAAATACTCTGTACCAAAGACCAGAGACGTTCTTTGTTAAATTAGATGCAACACTACTCACCCTGATGTGGAATACCTCTACCCACTCTGTGCAGACCCCCTCCTCAGCCCCCTGGATATTATGAAGTTCTACTGAAGTATTACGTGAACTTGGCAATTGGCAGTCTAAAATGATTAGGTATTTAAACCACTAGGTGAGCCATTGCTGAAAATAGAAATGGGTGGGAAAGGATACCCCCAACCTTTATATGGTGGTAGAATTCTGGGGCATATACAGATTCCCACTTGCTTGGTAATGTAGGCCTAGAATGGAATTAATTGATGTTGACTGTTGAAACACTATACATCGTTTAGGGATGGCCTGGTTCTGAGGGCTCCTGGGCTTCACATGTTCTTGTTGTGGCCTTTCAGGACCTCTCTGCGGTCACAGTTTTACAAGCTGGGACATCTCCGCTCAAAGACAGGGTTCCATACTTGGATGCGTTCAATCGCCATTTTGCATGACAGACTTCCAGAGGAAACTTTCAATCCATATATATATTTAGGGGGAACAAAAATAATACAGATTTTCGAATAATGAACATAATATAGAGGGTACATGTAACATCCATGGAAATTATTTTAAACCCAATTAGACAGAATGTTACTTGACTTAAAATGAAAGATGTGAGTATTGCATCAATTAAGTCTTTATAGAGTCTAACAAGTCAAAGTTTAATTCCCCGTTATAAAATTGGGATTAACTGAAACCCCCCGATTTCTGTAGGAAGAACCAAATCATGAGGAAACTCCACAGGTGGATTTTCATCTACCATCTGGGTATATGGCGGAATATATTCTGCTGATTGATCCACATTCAGATTTAGCACTTTCAAATCAGAAGGATTTCAGTTACTGCCCAACTCTAAAAGTGACTCTAAGACATCCGGACGGTGCCTTGTTAGAACATACCATTTGATGAACAAATCTGTGTATGAAAGATTCCAGATGGTACAGAAACTGGTGAAACTAAGACCTTGCAGCAGACCATGAAGGATTTTCTGACATACCTTTATGGGCTACATACTGTAAGGAAAAGGTTCAGCAAACTTTGTTAGTCAAATTGATTAAAATATCAGCTGAAGAGGTACATTTAGGAGAAATCTGAACAGGAATGGCCATAATGTATCAATATTCCAGCACTTTTCCAAAGGAGGAATTGGAAAAAAGAAAATCATTGAATGTCATTAGGGTGGCTGCACCTGGGGTAAATATTAAAACACACCAATGTCTGGAGAATTCTTCAAAATCTAATTTAATTTACGGCATTACCCAGGCCTACAACCCAGAAGGGAGTCACAAAATTATACATGGATTTAATAAAAATGTCTTTAATTACGAGAAATACAAAGTAACATAATTTCTTCCTTCATACAATTCACAGTTTATTTTCACAGTTGCCACTATAAATGTGTTATTTGCCACCATCATTCTGCACATATTCTGTACTAGGTTGGCTTCTAATAATATTGGCAAAGATGCCTTGTGTGGGTGCTTACCTAGGGAAATGGGTTAGGGGAACTCACCTCTAAACTGGCTGCCTGGCAGGAATGTTTGCTATCTTCATGCAGATCCTCTTTCTTCAGTCCATACAGTAGATTATTGTACCTGTACTACATGTGTTTTGGGACAAACACTGCACTATTGATTCAGTGTATAATCATACTTTATTAGCTAATATCATTGCTTCTTGAACTTGTACATTTTATTAATTTTGCAATCTAGTGCCATGTTTAATAGTAGCTTAGAAGAAAGGGTCTATGTTCAGATATACAACAGGAAGGTCACGAATAGTACGTACAAACTGCACACTGACCTTTTGTGCTATGACTGATTATGTACCATTTCTGTAACCGTGTGATGTGACCTATGTACTAATAAGCCATATTACAAACCTTTCATGCGTAGGGGTTAGCAGAACAACCTTTCTAATAAATATTAACTAGGCAGGTCGCTATTTGCGACCCCCTCCAACTGGTTATGAATACAGAGATGGTGGCATGCGAGTCATAGCAGACCACCATTTCTGAGTTCGCATTCTCAAAGCTATCCCAGTGTTCCTTAAAGGTACCGGTGCTACTGTTAAAAACATTCTATTGTTGAAGACATCTGGGAGAGCAGGCAATGGTCTCCTGAATAACATGGAACTCTTATGTAAAAAACTGGAACTACAAAGAAATAGCTTGTTCGTGCAGCTTACCAAAAAGTGCAACTAAGATGTATACCAGAAGTAAATGGTACACATATAAAGGTATGAATTTCTGTAAGGTGAATTTCTATGGCTGTATTCCAACAGTGAGGCATAAACTCAGATCTAGGGAGATGAGGTTATTAGTGAGTTTAGAAGGGTTGTCAAAAACTAGATCTTTAAATTGTCTTGGGACAAGAATCAATATGACTTGCAAATCCCAGAGTAATTAAGGGGAAAGTCACACAAGACCCTGAGATGCACAATGTGCATAGATCACATAAGTGGAGCAAATCACAGATGGGAGAGATGTGGAATCAGTTATCCTTCAAATGTTGGCCTCCAAGGAGCTTCTACAGGCAAAATGATAAAGGAGCAACCATATTCAAGTGAAAGTTCAGGAGATTTCATGCCATGTGATTGAGCATGTTGTTGGCGGTATGCTCAAGTCATGCACCTGCCATCTCTTGAGGGACCCTCAGCACTGATGTTCAGTGGCAAAAACGGTACACAGATGTATCTACTGAAGGAGTTTCTTAGGCGGGAAAAAAAGTTGCTAGCTAATGGCAATCATGCATTTTACTTCACAAGCGTGGCAGTTAAAAAATATCTGTCTCCAAGTAAACAACACAATATGATAAATAATGTTTGGATTTTTTTTAGCATGATTGACACCATAATAACCCCACCCGATACATTTAATAATGGATTCTTCATGTCACATTGAGACTGTTTCTGGAGTTGACTGACAATCATCTTAAACTACACATGAACTACAGAGCATCTGTGAACCATAAAATATTGGAATGTTTGACGGTAAATGTTAACCATGTTGCATTATATATTTGCTGGCAGACTGAAAAGCAAATGGGACAACCTCAGCGATTTAGCAGATTTGTCATTTACTGCTGGAGAACCATGTAACAAATCACAACTCCTGGAACCGCACATGTTTATGAAAATAATTTATTGTTGGGTCTCAGCAGTATTTAAATTTAGTAAATCTTCAAATGAAGAAAAGGAAACATACTTTTTAAGAGAAGTTTTACCATTGTTTTATGTGGTTATAGACATTTTAAATGACTTTACAGTTCTAATCTGATCAGAAAAGTGCTGGTGGAAGTCCGCTTCCGAACAGTAAACGCCAGGAATTTGGTATTTTCCATTTTGTAGAAGTTGCTGTAGAATCTCCACTCTATTGATTTAAAATAAATTAAATAACATTAGCATATGTGTACTTTGCCAGACAACATCATCAATACAACATATAATGCATCTGCTCCACATGGCTCCCAATTCATGAACCCTTTTTGTCTCTGGCTGTGCTCTCGGTAAGCCATTTGTATGAGCAAACCCAACCAGCACCCATTTAATTTAGTGCACCATTCAGAAAAACCAAACAACTTGCAGTCTTTTTCTACTATCAGTGTTTAATGTTCTGAAGGGTACACATAGTACGTCCAATAGGTACACATCACAGGACGCCATCATGGTTCACTAAGCCCATACTTATCAGATTTCATAATGTACCATTATGCCCACATTGTTTATTTCACTATTGCCAGACTATGCCCACATTAGGTTTCTAAATGCCCCAATACGACCACAATGTCAGTTTTTATGTTGTTTCTGCATAACCACATTACCAGTTTCCCCAAAGTTCAGGAATGTCCACCTAATCAGTTTATGTTCCAAAATAGTTGGCCCATTGCCAATATGTCCACAATTCCAAACTGTTATTATTGGGATACTCGGATGTGATGGAGGTTCCAGAAGTCTTGTGATCCCACATAACTAAGGTTAATTAATGCTCGAGATGCCCGCGTAATCAGTATCCATACTCCCAGTTTGACCGCACTACCAATTTCCATAATCTGCCAGCACTGGTGTCTCTAGGGGGGAGGGAGCTATGCCCCAGCTACATTCGCCGAAGCGAAGCTGTTAAATGTCGACTTCAAAACACACAGAAAAAAACGACACAAACGCCACAACTTACTAAACACTTTGCTATGTGCATGTACTGTTCACTGGATAGCAGCGAATGTGGCAATACATGAACCTACATATTTACTTAGATATATACCTATCTTTGCATACGTGTATCTATCTAAATGTATATATGTAAATATGTGTGTATATATATATATATATATATATACACACACATACATACACACACACACACATATATATATATATATATACACACATATACACACACACACCCACCCAAACTCTCTCTCAAAGTGCACACTTTTCATAATTTGCTCTTTGCAGCAGGCCCCTCAATTGACCTTAGCGCTCCTACCCCCATGAATCACTTCCAGAGATGTCATTGCCTGCCAATGTGCGCGCAATATGTGTTCATACTGCACTATTAATCCTACATTCCAGTTTCTTCATTTCATATTTCAGCATGCCTATTTCCATAATGATCTAGTATGCCTGCATACTCAGTATTTAAAATGTCCCGGTATATATACACATTTGACTTTCCTGGAATGCCCCAATACATCCTTGTAACAATTCTGTTGAAAATTGGACCTTTCTGGGTCACGCCGGATTTGTTTTTGCCTTTTTGCTGAACCTTGTGCACTTTACCCCTGCTGACCAGAGGTAACATGCTTGTGCTCCTCCTTTCAACATGGTAAAATTGGTATCCAACTGATCCTCCAAGTCCCTAATATATAGTCTACGTGTACACAGGGACTGTAAATTAAATTCTACCAGTGGTCTACAGCACCCATTGTGCCTTCCACTGCAGTGGTACTGTAAAGCAGGTCACCAGGCCTAAGACTCTGCTGTGCAGTTTTGAACTGCAAATTCAACCTGTCAAAAAAAAACCTTCCTTTTAAATATGAATAAGTCACCCCTAAGTAGGCCTTATTGCCTTTAAGGCAGGGTGCATGTTATTTAAAAGGAAGGCATTCAAAAATTGAATGTTCCACATGTCCTTACAGTGAAAAAGTCTAAAAGCTATTTTCACTGTAGCAAGTCTGGCTACTTCCATAGGAAAGCACTGGATTACACTAGTACACCTTATAATGATAATTTTGGTTTGGTATCAGCTAGAAAAAAAATTCAAGGACTCTCCAATAGATAGACAAAATTCAACTTTAGCATTACATTGATTTTGGTTAACTAGTCAGGAAAAGGTACATTAGAAGTTACCTGCTGGCTGTCTAAAGCCTCTAATGCTTTCTGTGACTTCCTGCTCTCCTCTGGCTGTTGACAGCTCCTCCACTGGAAGATGTGAACGGCTCCCAGGGCAGGGACACTGAGCCCTGGGTGTGGGAAGGTGTTGTTCTACCCTTGACAAAATGGCATGGGGGGTTGTGCCCAGCCCCTTGGTGCACTTCAATGAGGCTTCTCCTGTCATAGGTAATTGTTAGCTAACACCTAGGCATGCACCCTTCTTTTGCCCCCCCCCCCGTCAGACTGGCCCACATCACAGTGAGTCTCTTGTTGACATCAGTGTCAGTCCTGCTGGAGTATCAAGACCTGCTTGACAGGCCTGCTAGGGATATAGTTATAACATCTGGCCCAAACTTCAAGGGGGGGAACAGAATACCAAAATGCTTTGTGTGTATCTACTGTCTGGTTGCTGAGAACTCTGCTTCTTTTTTTTTTTACCAGACTCCTGTCTCAGAGTCTGTTGGGAGTACAATGACTTCCCAAACCTGGACTTTAGTGTAAGATGTAGGAGGACACTAGGATTACTATAGTACAGCCCCACGCATTCCCCTAGCCCTCAGAGTCCAAGTTTATCGTGGCTGAAGACTTCGGCCATGTTGAAAATGCCCAAAGTGGGTAGGGTAGCCCATGAACCCCTACCACATTGGTTAGCGTGTCCCCAGGGGTCATTCACACCCACTAGCTAGTGCAAGTATACATATATGTGGCATCTCCAGACCACTCCTGGACCTGTGGAAGATCAGAAGAGGAATAAACCTGCTCTCTGAAACCTAAGAGCCTAGAAGACTGGACCTGCTCTCCATTTGTACCCAGGATAAAGAAGTGGACTCCAAGGGTCATAAGGCTGACAGCTTGTTAAAGCTACAGGGACACAACAAGATACAAGACACCTTTTCCTGCAACTGCCCGGCTGACCAGTGGCAACTGGATGTGGACTAGACCCTGCTGTGGCCTCTTCTCCTTACCTTTTCATTTCGGAGGTCAACCATACAGCATTACATATCCAAGTTCACTTGAGGCAGTTGCTAACTTTTACTATGGTGTATCAGGTGAGTTACCCTTTAGAGAAACGAAGCGATTGCCCTACAGACCAGCTGCAACTCACAAAGGGTGGGCAGACTCTAGGGGCCGCAGACCTTTTGTAGTTGTACAGCAGGTCTAAAAATCATTGCAGATGTTATCAACTGTCACATGTGGACTTGGACATGTAGTATCGGATGGTTGACCTTTGAAAAGAAATGGTAAGAAGGAGAGTACACCTGATGATCAGGGTAGAATGGGGGTACCAAGATCATGGTGGGGACAGGATAATGGTGTTGGGTGTATTGGGGGACTGAATATGACCTTAGGGGACCACAGTTTAGGTAGGGGTATCAATGGGCATGATGAAGATACCAGTGGACCTGGAGAAGGGTGGAGTAAAGTTGAAGGCCTAGTGACTTAGGCAGAACCTGAGAGAGCTCATGTGCAGCACTGTGGAAAGTGATGGGGGAGTACTGGAGGTACTGGGAGAACAAAAAGAACAAGAAGGATGTGGGAGATAAACAAGTGTTTGGAAGTTGGAATTGGGGCCAGAATATAGCTGGGCTAAACAGAGAGGCCTGAAGGGGTGCCTAGAGGAAAGGAAGGGAGTTCTATTGGGAGACCAGAGGGTGGAGCCAATCACTTTGATGCTACCTGGTACCAAAAGGGAACTAGGGGATTTAAGGAGTCTTAAAGTAAATGGTGTGCGGATCAGCTGAGAGACCCTTATGAGAGTGGACGGGGTATGAAAGTCCATGAAGGTACTGAGTGAGGTGGAAGACTGCCAAGATACCAGTGGAAGGTATTATTGAGGGTAAGCTGCCAGAGATGGGGGGGAAACATAATACTCGAAGATGGAAGTCTAGCAGGGACCGGATGGGAGTGACAGGGTGGCCCAAGGAAGGTGGGTTGTACTTGATTGTGAAATTTGGCAGGACAAAGATATTGAACCTAGCAAGGAACACTATGGGTTGAATTTGAAATAGGCATGATAATTTAATGAAGGGTATAGAAAATCAAGAAGTTTATTAGTGATCGGAGTAGGTCATTGTATGTGGTTTTCTAATAAATAAATGTCTGTAATCTTGCATCTTTTGAGCAGTGGATTCCAAGTGAGAATTTACAAATGAAACAGAACTATCCCATCACAGAAACAGGAGTTGTCCTGCAACATATCAAGGAAGAGAATACTCACAGATTGATCAACCAGCTGCAGCCATTCATTGAGATAATTCACAAGGCCAAAGGCATCAAGAATGTTGTCTCCTTCCGAACAAAATTTTAGGAGAATGGCCATGTGGATGCCTTCTGCACAGCTAAAAACAAGAAAGCAATAGGTTTGTTTTGAATTGCTGGGCAACGGTTCAAGTTTCAATTGAATTAAAACTCACTTTATCCATTTGCCTTCAGTGCATCAGAAAGGAAAATGTTACTTACCCTGTAAGCATCTGTTCATGGCATGTATACCATATAGATACACATGCTCTGCATACTCCTGCCATCTAGTGTTGGGCTTAGACGTGTAAAACTTGTTTTTCTACGAAGACGTATTTTGAGTCACAAGGAACACTGACTCCTCTTATGACTGGTAATGCGCATGGGCATCAGCTTCATTGTTAGATTGTTTTCCCTTATGGGGCGCGGATAGATGTGGAGCACACAAAGTGCAGAAAGATGACCATGAAAGAAAAGTGGAAAAATAAAGTCATAGAAAAAAGCATCTGCAACAACCAAAGGCTTCGAGGAGGAGAGTGGGTGTATGTGAATCTACAGCGCTACATGCCACTAATAGATGCTAACAGGTAAAGCAACATTTTCAGTTCATAGCATGTGTAGCTGTAGATACACATGCTCTGCATAGAATGTAAAGCAGTTCTCTCCCCTAAGCGGTGGCCTATCCAGAGGATGTTGTAGAATATTGAAAAAGTAGCACAGCCTGGCTCACTTGAGCTGGCTGGCATGCTAGCACATCCACACAGTAGAGTTTTGTGAATGTGTGTGGTGTGGACTAGGAAGCTGCCTTACAGATGTCAGCCACTGGGATATTACCCAGAAAGGTCAAGAAGGCTGCGCTTTTATGGGTAGAATGCAGCCTGGGGGAGCAGAGTTATGTCTTTTGGCCTTGGCATAGCAGGTTTGAACACACTTGACTAGCCAGAAAGCTATCCCTGCTTTGGAAATGGGAGTGCCTTGTATGTGGTTTAGTGTAGGCCACAAAATGTTGTGGAGTTTTATGAAAAACGTTGTCCTATCAATACAGTACATGAGGGCCCTCTTCATGTCTAGTGTGTGGAGGGCTCTTTTTGCTACTGAATTTGGATGTGAAAAGAACACGGGGAGTTTAATTGTTTGGTTGAGGCTTAAAGGAAAGATCACCTTAGGCAGAAACTTTGGGTTAGTACTAAGTACTACCCGGTCAGCATGTACCTTAAAAAAGGTTCTTCATGGCATGAGAGCTTGAATCTCGCTCACCTAACTGAGGGAAGTAATTGCGACTAAAAACACGACCTTCCAGGACAAAAACTGGAAAGAGCAAGTGTGAAGGGGCTCAAAATTGGGTCTCATGAGCCTAGTGAGAACGGGAGAAGGTGGGGGGAAGGGGTGGGGGGAATAAACCTCTTAAGTTGTTCCACAAATGCTTTAATGACTGGGACTCTGCATATTAGTGTTCCATGTTCTGCAGGTATGCTGTAACTGCAGCCAAACATAAGTGAAAGGAAGTGTAAGCCAGGCTTGAGCATTTTAAATGGAGTAGCTAGCAGACTATGTCTTGGACTGCAGGCTTGAGTGGATCTATGGGTTTGAAAAGGCAATAGTGGGCAATCGTTTCCACTTTGCTACAGAGCATGCCCATGTAGTGGGACGGCAAGCCTCAGAGTATGGACATGCACTCAGCTGGTAAATTGAGATACTAAAACGCTGGGTCCTCAGGAGCCAGATCGCTAGGTTGAGCTGCCTGGCTGTGCCCTGGTGTTGAGTGAGATGGTCCAGCCTGTTGGGGAGCTTCTCTAGAGGGACTATGGACAACTCAAAAAGGGTTGTGAACCACGGCTGCCTGGCCCACGTGGAATCCACCAGGACAAGGGTGCGGGAGGTTTGCCATAGCTTCCGAAACACAAATGGAAGGAGTGGGAGAGGAGGAAAAGTGTGGGCGAATATCCCTGACCAGTACATCCTTAGTGAATTGCCCTTGGACTGTGGGTGTGGAAAGCCTGGAGGCAAAGCTTGAGCATTTGGCGCTTTCAGCTGTTAAAAATTGATCTATGTTGGGAAATCCCCAATGCTGTAAGTATGGGAGCAGTGCTTGGAGGTGGTGTTCCCACCTGTGGCCTTGTTGTTGCATTCTGTTGAGCTTGTCTGCAAAGTAGTTGTCCACTCACAGAAGGTACTTGGCTAGCAGATGTACTCTGTGGTGGATCGCCCAATGCCAAATGCTTTGCGCTAATGCCAAGAGTTGGGAAGAGTGCGTGCCTCCCTGTTTTTGCAGGTAATGCACAGCAGTCATGTTGTCTGTTTTGCCCAGGACTGTTTTGTAATGTACATGGTGGAGGAAAGCCGACACGGCCAATTGGACTGCCAATAACTCCAGAAAGTTGATGTGGAAGGTCTGCCTGTTGAAGAGGTGTGGACCACTGTTACAGGCACTCTTGGAGCGCATGCATGTGTAATCAGGCGTGGGGAACAATGGCGATGCAAAAGACCATCATGCCGAAGAGGTGCATTACTGTCCTGACTGTTAGCTGGCGATCTGCCTGGAAAACAGGCAGCAGAAGCTTGAACTTGTGTGGATCTGGGTTGCTGTCACCATAGGGAACGGCCTGATAGTCATCCCAGAGTGCTACGTCACATGGGGCATCATAAGGGTCAACGTTTTCAGACTCCTCTCCATATATGATGAATGCGTTGAGCTTTCCAGCGAAGGAGGCCCATGTGATGCCAGAGGAGGAGCAGGAGGTGGAAGTGATAGAGGAGGTGATGTAATGAAGTAGGAGGAGGAGGGGAGGGGATGAGGAGAGTGAGGAGGAGGAGCAGGAATAGGAGGTAAAGCAGGTTGAGGGGGCAATAGACTGGTGCCTTTTTCTTGATGCCTCTTCAGCTTGGGAGGTAGAGGGGGCTTTAATGCCAGCTGCTCCTCAAATGCAAGGTTTTGCTTGTGGGGAAGCGTCTCCTGCATCTTATGTAATGGCTTAGCAGTAATTTTACCCATGAGGGGGGTGAATAAAATGTATCTTTTGCAAGGTGTCCAACTGCTGTCGGAAATGTTGGAGAATTTGCAGTTTCTGATCCTCAGAGTTTGCTGTGGATGGCTGACTGGGCGCCACAGTCTGTTTTGGCTTCGAAGCTGGTTTTGTTGTGGACCGTTGTTGCGGTTCCGAAGAGCCAGTCGGTGTTGAGGCCTCAAAGGCTGTTGAGGGCATGGTCAGGCGGAAGTGGGCTGGGTTTTGTGTGGCTGGCTCGGCACCAGTGATGGAATCAGAGTTGGCTCTGAAGTCTTAGGGCGGCGCCGGACATGGCTGGGATTCATTGAAAGACTGGAAGGCGGTGTCCCTGAATGTGGGATTGGACGCCTAATCCACGTAGGGGCGGAGAGTGATCGGATGATGGGAGCGGATACTCACTGTGGCTATTTTCTGATGTTGACGCGGAGAGGGATGTAGGACTGTAGCCTAGGAGGTCAAGGGTGAATTGGGTATCAGACTGAAGGCTGCGGCCTGTTTGAACTCCGCCTCTACTTCCACCTCATCTTTGATATTCTCCCGAATAGGTCGGGGGTATCCTGGGCTCGCTGTTGTTCTCAAACTGATCTCAATGGTTCTGGAAGGTCTTTTTGGACTGGAAGGCCAGCAACCGTAGCATGAGTCCTTGTTATGGTCCAGGGATAAGAAGAGGTTGCAAACTTCGTGCTGATCTGTCCACAAGAACTTGGAATGGCACTGTGGACAGGAGCGGAAAGGTAGATTTTCCATCATGGTACTTGCATTGTAGAAGGCGAAACCGGAGGGAACAGGCCTGAGAGCAGCATTGACAAACCCCAAGACACGGATCCGAATGAAGGGCCAGGATGTAGATGAACAGAAAACGCAATGCAGAAACAATTGTACGAAGTTATCAGGAGCAGAGGACTCGAGAGGCTCTGGCGAAGAGTGCCATGCGCATCAAATCAGAGCGTGGCGATGTACACTCTAACTTGACGGTGGAAGAAAACAATCTAACAATAGAGCCAATGTCCATGCGCATTAAAAGTCATAGGAGGAGTCAATGTACCTTGTGACTCTAAAGACTATTTCGAAGAAAAACAAGTTGTACACATCTGAGCCCAACACTAGATGGCATGCGTATGCAGAGTATACGTATCTACAGCTACACATGCCACAAACATACATTTTATACAAACTTAAAACAAATAATGCATTACTAAAGAATGCTGGTAAAGCAGCAGGAATGAGGGGACCAGTTCCTAAATTAACAAAGCTAGAAAAACAGAGAATATGCATCTAGTAATAGTCATTTTATACACACTTTAATGTGATATGAATGCAGAGGATTTCATTTCCAGCCAGCTCACTAAACCTGGAAAGGAGACAGAGCACAGCTGTTCTTTGTCATCTATCAGCTTATTTTTTGGGTCTCGGGTGGAATTCCTACCCAACAAACTATGAAAATACACTCCTTAGCAGGCTCCTATTCTGGAACATGGATAGCTTTCAGTTTCCTTGAGTCTCCAGTCCAGATCATTCCTGCTCTGATCATGTAAGATGGCCAGACTTGAATTCTATTCCTCTGGCACATCTACTGTGGACACCGGTTGCCCTAGAGCCACCCTAGCTAGTTTCTAGTTTCTACTTACATTAGCCTTGTTACTGTTAGTGCTCATATGAAAATGCATCCACTATACAGAACAATCATGCTTTCCCAAAATATACAACGTCAATGCAGGAGAGAAGGGGAAACAATGAAGATGAAACCCCCCAAAAAAATACATCTTTCAGTGAGACTGGTAAAGTGGGAAATTCAGACTGCATACGACTTGATTGGAGTGCGCTTATACTACATTAGCTCCTGAGGAGGCCCAAACTGAACAAAATAATGAATAAAAATTTTCATCTGTTACCATCAACAGAAAGAGGAAAACAATTGGGAACAAAAGATAGACCACATGTTGCCAGACCTGTTATAGTGGTATACAAATATCTGCACATTTACCTTTTTTTCCTTTTGGTGTCTTCACGTTTTCAGCTAAACAAAAAAAGAAGCTTTAACACTCAAAGAAGAATTCATGCTCTGTGGAGCATGAACTATGGGAACATTTACCTCTCACTGTATAGTGACTTTGTGATCCCTCCACCAGGGATAATGATCCGTTTCTCAGTCTCATTTACTCCGGGGTAGGCTGCAACCTTCTCCATCTCCTTCCAGTGCAGCCCATGAATTGCATCCTCTGCACAACTCTGCATGGCTGGAGTCAACAAGTAACGAAAAGGAGTGCTTTGAATGCAAAAAGATTACATTTATTTAGCAGTGACTTGTGGAAAAGTAAATTTTGTCATGTTCTGTGTCCCTACGTGTCATCCATCATATGTTATGTGTGCATGACCAATATGCATATGTTATTCCCCATGTCCGATTAATGACGCAATTATAGTTGTGTCCTCCTCTAGTATGCCAGTTTCCATTCCTCGTGAATACTACGAATATCAGGCTTATGTAAAGTAATGTTGCCACGCTTCTCAGTGTGCACGTTATTTCATTATAAAGTCCCCGTTTCCAGGCCTCAACAGGGCCCGGACATCAGATTCAGCTCCTGTCTCCTGAGCCTCGCTAAGGAGCGATACAGCCCCACCTGTATCCTCGACCTTTCACTTACTTCCTGCCTCGCAGTGCCCGGTGCAGCTTGGCTCTGCCTCTGAGTCTGCCAAGACTATGTTATAGTTCCAGTTATCAGTTCAGTCCTCCTTCTCTGCATTCCTAAGCTACTGAACTGCATCAATAGTTTCCGTCATTGTCTAGCCTATGCGGCTCCATGTTAAGAGAAATACTGTATTTAATGGTCATTTAATATTCTTCATCACGCACTACATGTAGAATAATGCATGGTCCAGTCTTAGAGTCAGTTAGCCTTTCCCCTCATGACTTCTAGTTTATATCAACATGTTCTCTAAACATCAGATAC
Organism: Lissotriton helveticus; assembly: GCF_964261635.1. Taxonomy (NCBI): domain Eukaryota; kingdom Metazoa; phylum Chordata; class Amphibia; order Caudata; family Salamandridae; genus Lissotriton; species Lissotriton helveticus. The sequence goes on along the minus strand of NC_136063.1, from coordinate 833,287,609 downwards.
TAGATAGGGTTTAGGTACATGTCGCTCCGACCCTCCAGACTTTAGTCTCTGCTCCTAGCACAGAGTTCATAGCCCCCAGCTTCTCCTCGTAACACGTCATTACCAGTTTGCGCGCACCACCAGGTTAGAGGTCCCGGCTCCTTAGGTAGCCCCCTCCTATGTTTCCGCCCATTCATGACATATTCTGTTACGTTTGCATCACATGTCTGAGTTACACCTTCTTTTTACTCTTATCTTTCGCGACTGCTACGCGTCACGCCTTCTGCTCCACCCACTGCTACGCCTACTGCAATGTAATGCTATGTGTTTGCGTTATGTATATATGCTCATGTATTGTTATTAAAAGTCAGCGCGCTCATCCCAGACCCAGCCCCAGCAGCTGCTGGGCCCTGTCATCCTATTCCTATGCAGGTTGTCCTGTTCCTGTCCTTATGCTGTATTAAACCTGCAAAAACTCCTACTACCTCGAATCTTGACTCTTATTTATTGAGCTATCTGTTATGATATATGTCTAGTCAAAAATAGGGTATTATTTATTTATTTACCACATAATGGCGCCCGAATAGGGACTTGCCCTTTCCCCACGCGTCGGTGAAGCCACGCCGACCCCCTGACCCTCTGCAGTCGTGACGGAACTCTTCTGCGCAGTGGCAGATATTTCTGCTCAAGTATCCCTCAGGCCCACGGAGGAGACGGAGGAGGCGGTCCAGCATCCAGACGAGACGGTGGAGGAACGCGGCGAGTCCCGACCAGAGCCCAAGCCAAGAGTCCAAGGTCCGAGGTATCCGGAGGTCCACCCGTAACTGAAGTCCGAAGTCCGAAGTTCGTCGTCATCGTCGTAGCAGTCCAGTCCAGTCCGAGGCCTTCCGTTCTTGCTGCCCGGTGAGTACCGTTACTGGGGGGGTATCTAGACAGGGTCAATTTAATTGACTCTGGTCTGTGGGTTGGTGGTACACAGTCCCACAAACGAAGTGTCCACTTCGGTGGATACGGGTCCTGACGTGTCTCTTTATGAGACCGGTAAGTTTCGTACTGTTTCAGCAGTGCATCTCGTTTCTGTTCTAGTCAGTTCTGTTCTCGAGAAAATTCATGTGTTCTGTTCTCAGTATTTCCAGGTAGTATTCTGTTCGAACTGTTATTTTAAATGTTTTTCATGTATTCTAATGTCGTGGTATGAATGGGAAATAAGTATCGTGTTTATTGTGTATTGTATTGTGTCTAGATTACAGTTCAGTCATGCCCATATTTTCCAAGTTACGTCAGTTAAAAACTAGAAAGGGTCTGCTGGAAGCAGCAGTTCCCGTCCCGCCCAGGGACAGTCCAGGTCACTTTATGTATCAGAAGCATGGCATAAGCGCCATATTGTATCTAGATTTATGGGTAGAGTATACCAAACAGTTAGAAGAAAAGTATAGATGGCCCGTATCGGGTACATGGGATGCCGAATGCATCATGCGAGTAGAGGAGGCATTATGGAAAAAGAAAGCCAGACAGTCACAGAAAGATGCCATCGAGTTATGGCGCAAAGAAGCTCATAAGAGAACCGAAAAAGAAATCAGAAAGTCAGAACTAAGTAGAGAATCCCAAGAACGAGCCCAAGAAAGAGAATTAATCGAGATAGGTGAACGAGTTAGAACTGAGCAATCAGACAGACAGAGGAATGCCCTCATTAAGGGTATGTATCCTCTTCTTGCTGAGGGCTTGCCAAAAGCGACCCCGGAGGCATCCAGTAATTTCCCGCCACCATTAGTTCCGACCAAACTACGTCACAAACCGACCGCAGCTGATATTTTCATCTCGTCCTATCTGGACGACACAGTCCCCGAATATGCAAATCCTGTTCGCGCTCCGCCAGTCCCTGTAAATCAGGTAATTCCTGCTCCTCCAGACACCGGGGTGCCCTTAACAGCCCCCCCGGGTCAGCCCGCCATACAAGTCCAGCCCACGTTACAATTACCGACCCTGCCAGGACGGAAAGCATCAGTTGATGATTCTAGTTTAGGGGCCGCAGGAGGAGGTCTTCCTCAAACCCCGCCGCCATACAAGCGTTTATCAGCACTCGAATTACATGCTCAAGCATCACAGCGTACTCCCAAGAGTAATAAGTCTGTCGCAGAAATCAGGCAAACCCTTGGCGAATGTGTCTATGACCCAGTTCCAGGCGAGTTTAATATGGTTTTATATTCCGTACGCGTAAGGAGAGTGACCGAGTATCTAGTCACCCTACCCAATATGAAAGAAGATCTAGACAGGATATATCGTTTCATCCGTACAGGGGATGACCCACAAAGTATTAGTGATGCCATGTCTCAAAGGAAAGCCGAGATTCAGCGCATGATATTAAAGTTCTTAATTAACTGTCTAATAAGAGAACAGGATTACCCGTCTAAAGACCCGGAAGAAATGAAAACTCTAACAAAGTGGAGTGATAATATAGCCGAAGGAAAGCACAATACCATTGGTGCCATGGAAAGTATGTACAAGAAAATCCGTAGAGAGATAATAAAGATACACGAACAGCGTAAAGCAGCACAAGTAAGCGAGAAAGAAAGTACCTCTGATCCTGAAGAGGAAGACGATGAGAATACTGCCAGAATAGCGTATGTAGGAAAACCCAGATTTCCAGATCGCCATTTACGTCTAGAACACAAGCCAACTTTCCATCATTCAGCACCAGAACAAGGTTCCCTAGAACAAGTATTTCAAGCTACCGATCACATTCTGAAATCACGAATCGGTTACAGTGAGTTAAGTACTATGCATGAACAGGAACTAGTCCGATCAGCAGTCAGATGGATTACTGATTCTACCACTTTTCCAGACGAAATAGTGGCACAAATGTTTCTGAAAATGCCCCCAGCCGAGCAACGACTGGTGGGTATGTATATGATTCAGCACCTCATTACTCTGTATGAGGGTCAACATTCTGATCCAGGCCCGTTACATGATATCCTGAACGAGTTACTCCAGTACAAATGGAGAGGTCTAGGTACCGATTTAATTAGTGTCATTTTAGAACAGCGTCATAAATATAGAACATTCTTGAACCCGCATTTTGTTCATGTCTCACCCCCAGAAAGTAAATCATTCTACATAGACAGACAGAATCCGTTACGAGAAGTCCACCCAGTCAGAGGAGCGGGTGGCGAAATGCAGCGAGTGTTTGTATACACTCCGATCACAAAGATGGAACTCCTCGAAATGAAGAAATTAATTCCCTGTCATGACAAAGATCCAGCAGGGTTCCATAGAGAATTAAAAGACATGCTCCGTATGGGAGAATACACTTACCCAGATATCATTAAAATGTTAAAGGTTCTGCTACCCGCAGGGGTGTATGAAAAGCTAAAGGAAAAAGAATGGGAGGTGGGAGAGAAAAAGATAGATTGGGCAGTTCTAGAAGCTGAAGACAAGATACGTGTACCAGGTACTGGTCTTGGAGAGAAATGTAAAGAATTACCAGAATTATTAATTCAAGTCTTACCCAGATTATTAACAACGAGAAAAGAAGACTGGGACGCAATCTCAGCCTGTAAACAGAAACAAGATGAAGATATTAGTGATTTTTATTCTAGGTTTGAGAAATGTTTCAGTATCAACAGTGGCCTCAAGACAAGTAGTGAGTCATACCCTCACCTTTTCGTTACCAAATTAGTCGAGAATTCAAGTCCACCAATTAAAAACCGAGTTCTGAAAGTCGAAAGCACCTGGCAAGCAAATACTCCGTCCCAGATGCTCCAGATGCTCCAGTACCACCAGAATAGAATCAGGGAAGAGCAAGAACACGAGAGAAAACGTATGAAAGACACGAAAATGAAAGTGCTAGTTGCACAATCTGTTCCTCAAGACAGTCAGAAGAGGGGTCCGAATCAAGCCAGTCATCCTGCAGCTCCCGTTAAAGGGAACTGCAATTATTGTAAACAGCCAGGTCATTTTATAAATGAGTGTGCAGTTCTGAAACATAACATAGCTACTGGTAAGACTAAAGAAAGACCACGTCCGCCTAGACAAGAACAAGTTTCACAGACTCCTCAGTCACAGAATGCACCACAGACAGTTACAGCACCGCAGCCTATCGCTGCAACACAGCATGTCACATCGCAGATGTACCAGTATGCACAGTCTGAGTATCCAGAGTACCAGCCATATTCATGAAACAGCCTAGAGAGGGAGGTAGGCTTGCCTCTCATCGAGATACCTGTAGATCAAGAAGGTCCCTATGTTCACAGTCAAGTATTAGGGAAAGACAGAAAGTTTTTGATTGATACAGGGGCAAGTAGGACCACAATTAGTCATGCCGAAGTTCCAGGGGCTCCGCTCTCAGGCTCAAGAAATGTTTCCCTTGGATTTTCAGGAAAGCCTATCGTTAATGAGATTTCAAAGCCAGTCACTCTAGAAGTAGGTCCATTGTCCCGCACTACTGATCTGTTACTTACTAAGTCATGTCCAGAAAATCTATTAGGCATTAAAACACTGAAAGAGTTAGGTGCAGTTATATGTTGTTCCCCAGAGGGAATACGTCTGTTCCTACGTGACTTTAAGGGTCACTATGTATTACGAGATTTTGATTCCAGACTGTCTAATGTTCCGCAGCATTTATGGGCGCAAGGTCCAACTGATGTAGGTTATATGCAAATCACACCCCATCGTGTGACTCTCAAACCAGGTGTAGTGTTACCACGAATCAGGCAGTATAGATTGCCACCTGAGGCTGTAGCAGCCTTATCCAAAATTATAGACGAGCTCATGGCTCAAGGAGTAGTTGTAGAAACTGACTCCAACGTATGTAACTCTCCGATCATTCCAGTTATGAAACGTACTGATCCAAATGCACCCCCAGTATATCGATTAGTGATTGATTTACGAGAACTTAACAAATGTATTATTCCTCAGTACCCAGTTGTCCCAGATATCTCTTCCCTGTTAACTGCTATTGATTCCGAAGCCACGTTCTTCACTGTCATAGACCTCAAGAATGCATTTTTTAGTGTTCCCATCCATCCAGACAGCCAGTTTCTTTTCGGATTTTGTTTAAATGGAAGGAGCTATATGTTCACACGCGCTCCTCAAGGTTTCACAGAAAGTCCTAGTATTTACAGTCAAGCACTCAAGAGACAACTAGACAACATTCACATGCCATCTGACACTGCCCTGCTCCAGTATGTCGATGACCTACTGATCACAGCCCGTTCTGAACGTGCTTGCGAGCGAGCGTCACTGACGGTTCTGTATTTCCTAGCCGAGATGGGACACAAGGTGTCCCCTTCGAAGCTTCAATTCTGTGTCCAGCAAGTGGTCTACTTAGGACACTTACTGTCCAAGAGGGGTAGGCAGTTGACACCAGACCGTATCCAGTTAATAGCGAGTCTTCCTCAGCCCAGAACCCAGAAGGAGGTACGTGCCTTTATCGGCCTTACTTCTTATTGCAGACAATGGATTCCTCAGTATGCATTTCTAGCCAAGCCACTGATACAGTTAACGACACAGGAGGCAGCCGTATCGACTGTCCTCCCTTGGACATCTGAACATACACTTAGTTTCAACGAGTTAAAGAAAGCTTTATGCCAAGCTCCAGTTCTAGCTACACCGAACTACAGTAAGCCTTTTACACTTTTCGTTACTGAACGTGAAGGTACAGCATTATCTGTTCTCACACAAGACCAAGCAGGACAATACAAGCCTTGTGCTTATTTTTCTAGCACACTAGATCCAGTCGCCCAGGCGTTGCCTGCGTGCCTCAAGTCAGTTGCAGCCACAGCACTAGCTATCAGACAAAGTGATTCCATAGTTTTAGGACATACCTTGACAGTACAAGTCCCACACTCCGTGGAAGTTCTTTTAAACCGAACACAAACACAGCACTTGACAATTGCACGTTTAACAGGTTATGAATTGACACTGTTTCAGCCACACATAGAAATTAGACGCTGCAACATCCTGAATCCTGCTACACTGTTACCATCAGCTAATTCAAATCCAGCCACACATGATTGCGTGGAAGTAGTTAACATTACGACAAAGCCAAGACAAGACCTGACAGACATTCCGTTACCAGATCCTGACCTGACACTTTATGTGGATGGTTCATGTATGAGAACTAGTACAGGAGAACTAGTCGCCGCGTATGCAGTGACTACTGACACCGAAGTTATTAAGACACACCGCATTGATACCCTGTCCGCTCAAGCAGCAGAGCTAGTTGCTCTGGCACAAGCCTGTATACACGCCAAGAACCTGAAAGTTAATGTTTACACAGATTCACGTTACGCATTTGGAGTTGTACACGACTTTGGAGTGCTCTGGCAGGAGAGAGGTTTCATGACCTCTCATGGAACCAAGATTCAGCATGGTCTCCTTATTCAAGCTCTGTTAGATGCCATACACTTACCGACATCTATTGCTATCATGAAATGCAAAGCACATACGAAAGTTACTGACATTATTTCCCAAGGTAATGATCTAGCAGATCGCACAGCCAAGCTTACAGCACAGACTCTAGACATTCCAGTTAACATGACACATACTCCAGATCCGACTACATGTATGACAGTTAAAGACCCTACTCAAGATGTCATAGATATCCAGTTACATGCTACTCCCGATGAAATCAAGAAATGGTCTGAACAAGGAGGGGTCCAGACAGATCAAGGATGGGTGACAAAGGGTAGGACCGCATGGTTTCTCCCCGACTCTATGGTTCAAGTTATCATTAATACCGCACATAGTCCAGCACACTTAGGAGAAAAAGCAATGTTAGACAGTATCCAGAACATTTGGTTCAACAAGCATTTACGAGCTGCAGCTAAGCAGAAAGTCCGTACCTGTATGATATGTTGTCAGTTTAATCCAGGTAAAAGTGTCCCGGTGGAACAAGGGGGATTCCAGCCTCCTGACCACCCTTTTGAGGTCCTCCAGATGGATTATATTCAGATGGAGCGATGTCGAGGTTTCAAGTATGTTCTTGTAGTTGTATGCGCTTTGTCCAGATGGACAGAAGCATATCCAGTCCCAGATTACACAGCCGCGACCACTGCCAAGCAGTTGGTTCGTGAATTCTTCCCTCGATATGGACTCCCTAGAGTCGTATATTCTGATAACGGTCAGCCATTCTCATCTGAACTGATGAAGCACGTTTCCCTGTTGTTAGGGTACCAGTGGAAGTTTCATTGTGTACGCCATCCTGAAGCAGCCGGTCTAGTCGAGAGACATAATCAGACTCTGAAAATTCGAATTGCCAAAATATGTAAAGATAAGGGTGTGGACTGGCTAGTAGCTCTGCCAGTCGCTTTGTTTTATATGCGCATGGTCGCACATTCCAGATCAGGTCTGTCCCCGTATGAGGTCGTTTTCGGCCGCCCCCCTAACATGTGGGGTACTCCTAGACCCCGAAGTATTACTGATGTTTCATGTAATATGCTGACAGATTACCTAGCTTCCTTGATGTCTGCCCTCAACTCATGTCGTTCACAGGTTGCCGCCGCATTTCCAGACAATACCGAGGTGGCACCGCATGAGATCGTTCCAGGTTCGATGGTGCTCGTCCGGAACTTTGACAGATCAAGTCCGCTGGAGCCACGTTGGAAGGAGCCCCGTCAGGTCCTCCTCACCACCCGTACAGCCGTGAAATTGGAAGGACGCCGCGGCTGGGTGCATCTTTCGCACGTCAAGAAATTCTACGGATTAAAGCCGGTCTTTAAAAACATTTCCCAGGATATCAAGACTTGTCAAAACATTGTTCCTAAGGACTGTCCCGCAAATGACATTGACACAACCCCTCCCCTGTTAGAGAAAACTCCGCAGCAGGAGTATAAGCAAAAACTCCGGTCTAGTAAAATAAGTCAGTCAGTTTGATTGTCTAAGTCCTCCCCTAGGTGAAACGGTTAGACTGTTTCTGACATGTATAAAATAGACCCCCATAGTGAGAGAGTTATTTCAAACTCAAACCGATGTATCGTTTTTCTAAGTTTCATATTATTTCTCAGCATAATGATTTCCTGCACTAGTTACGCATTTTTCCTGTGTTTTCCAGTTCCTCATGTAAATAAGCCTTCTAATGTTACCGTAGAACACACGTTTAGTGATCTGCCTCCTCACGAATATTCATACCGCCTCGCTATGCGCAATAACTCATTTATCCGCATGTTACATTATTCACACCAGACCAGCAATGCCACTAATTGTTGGGTGTGTGGTCGACTCCCCCCTTTTCAGACGTCAAAGGGAGTTCTGCCACTCTTTCCTTATCCTTTTTCACATAATGGTTCGTGTGGAGCATGGTCCACGTTAACGTCATCCTCAACAGATATGTCTTTTCTTAACAGCACATGTTTCCCAGACAAGCAAGGTCTCCCCCACAGAACAGGTTTAGATCTAGAAAATGAAGTGTATAATTTAGGTAACTATTCGTCGAATTTCATGGTCCTGAATGTTCAGTCTGATACTACTCCAGACTCACCTGCTATTTCAGTATTACCAGTCAAAGGCGAATTATGTGTTCGTAATTATGGTTCTGTACACGTAGGACATAGTGATTGTACTACTATTATCCAGTATAGTGACAGTGGGAAATCTATTTTTAAAGCTTCACGTCATTCTTATTTTGTTTGTGGTCAAACTGCATATGTTCGTCTGCCCCTCGATTGGGAGGGAACCTGTTACATTGCCTTCCTACTGCCACCTGTTTTTCTAGCCCCACCTGACTACCATAGGAATTCCTACCTAGTACATACTAGACACAAGAGAAACCTCCCGATTGTCGATTATACTGAAACTGCTGCAGAGCAATTCATTGATATTGATAAAGGTGTGTTCCCTTATTTAGGTACAGTTGTAAATAGTAAGCTAATCCGTAGGTTAACAAGAACCCTTGAAGCAGTAGTAGAGGAGACTGCCTCCGCTCTAGGTAACTTAACCGAAGAGCAATCCTTTATGAGAATTGTTGTGCTCCAGAATCGTCTCGTCCTTGACGTCATACTGGCCGATAGGGGCGGGGCCTGTAGAGTCCTCGGATCCAGTTGTTGCATTTTCATTCCAAATAACGCGCCGTCTGTTTATTCAGCTATAACCAGACTTCATAAAATTGCCCATCTGTTACACCAAGATCCAGGCACCTGGACATGGTCCGGTTGGTTCTGGAATATAATTTCCGCCTGGGGATGGAAAGTCCTGTCCTTTCTAGGTATCGCAGTAGCGATCATATTCAGCTGCTGCCTCTGTATACAATGTGGCCCTGCGATTTGCGGCATGTGTGCTACCTCTTGTATTCCTAGTCCCAAGCCCCGTTCTAAATCCCGTTCCAAGACAATTCGAGATGAACAAATGGTACTGTATGAAATGATAGATGGTATCATGAGTATTGATGTTTCCTGATGGAAACGTAGTGACAAGGAGGGAATGTGGAAAAGTAAATTTTGTCATGTTCTGTGTCCCTACGTGTCATCCATCATATGTTATGTGTGCATGACCAATATGCATATGTTATTCCCCATGTCCGATTAATGACGCAATTATAGTTGTGTCCTCCTCTAGTATGCCAGTTTCCATTCCTCGTGAATACTACGAATATCAGGCTTATGTAAAGTAATGTTGCCACGCTTCTCAGTGTGCACGTTATTTCATTATAAAGTCCCCGTTTCCAGGCCTCAACAGGGCCCGGACATCAGATTCAGCTCCTGTCTCCTGAGCCTCGCTAAGGAGCGATACAGCCCCACCTGTATCCTCGACCTTTCACTTACTTCCTGCCTCGCAGTGCCCGGTGCAGCTTGGCTCTGCCTCTGAGTCTGCCAAGACTATGTTATAGTTCCAGTTATCAGTTCAGTCCTCCTTCTCTGCATTCCTAAGCTACTGAACTGCATCAATAGTTTCCGTCATTGTCTAGCCTATGCGGCTCCATGTTAAGAGAAATACTGTATTTAATGGTCATTTAATATTCTTCATCACGCACTACATGTAGAATAATGCATGGTCCAGTCTTAGAGTCAGTTAGCCTTTCCCCTCATGACTTCTAGTTTATATCAACATGTTCTCTAAACATCAGATACTAGATAGGGTTTAGGTACATGTCGCTCCGACCCTCCAGACTTTAGTCTCTGCTCCTAGCACAGAGTTCATAGCCCCCAGCTTCTCCTCGTAACACGTCATTACCAGTTTGCGCGCACCACCAGGTTAGAGGTCCCGGCTCCTTAGGTAGCCCCCTCCTATGTTTCCGCCCATTCATGACATATTCTGTTACGTTTGCATCACATGTCTGAGTTACACCTTCTTTTTACTCTTATCTTTCGCGACTGCTACGCGTCACGCCTTCTGCTCCACCCACTGCTACGCCTACTGCAATGTAATGCTATGTGTTTGCGTTATGTATATATGCTCATGTATTGTTATTAAAAGTCAGCGCGCTCATCCCAGACCCAGCCCCAGCAGCTGCTGGGCCCTGTCATCCTATTCCTATGCAGGTTGTCCTGTTCCTGTCCTTATGCTGTATTAAACCTGCAAAAACTCCTACTACCTCGAATCTTGACTCTTATTTATTGAGCTATCTGTTATGATATATGTCTAGTCAAAAATAGGGTATTATTTATTTATTTACCACAGACTACTAAGCAAAACACAATGGCACAACCACAATAAAATACTAACATGGAAATTGTCTAAAAGAAACACCAGCAAACACATTTTGCTGTACTGAATCATTCGAATAAATTTCTTTTGAAACACCCTTCATCAAACTGGTTTATAGATATTGGTACCACAAGGACACCGCTGTGTATGCGGCACACCCGCCATAGCCCAAGTCAGAAACAAAAATCTCCCCGCACACAGAAGCAATCTATCGGTTTCCTTTCCCTATACGCCATAAGAGATCTTGGACACAACACCCCTCTTCTACATTTCTTTTGGGAATTAACTCTTACAAAACAAGCTTGCCTTTCTGATCAGGTTTTCTCGTTGGAGCCAACTCCCTTGTTACCAAACCATGTACTAGTGCCTTGATGCCATGTGGTATATTCGTGCTTTATAAATTTGTTTTTCATTTAATTTCATGTATGTGTTAATGTTTTTGATACCAGGGTGCAGAACAAAAAGTGTTATGGAAATGCTCAAGATAGCTTTTATAAACCACTAGTAATATTTTACACAAAACCTGAGTAATTTTTAGTGGATCCATATTCCCAAAGTAATTGATCTTTTACTCATCAACGGTATGCCTCAAAACCTTGCTAACAACTTAATTGAACCACTTAACAAACATAATGGATGGAATGCAATGTGTTACTAGCCTGAACAACATACCCAAGAAGTTGCTGATCATTGCGTTGATATGCATGGCTGCTGGACAGAAGAATTACTTGCGCAAATTCGCTCCTTTTGATCCACGAAATCAGCGTTTTACGGAATGATTTTGCTTTATTCTTTAAAGCAGCATTAAAAAGGAAAAACAAGTTAAACAACAAATCAGAAGTGTCCAGCATACCTAATACTGTTGATTCTTCATCACTCGGGCAAGACAATCTAAACACACATTCTATTCCTAATTTCCACATTTCTCTAACTACTCAGACATGCCTTAATCCTCATTCTATCTGTCCCTCCCTCCTCCAGCCCCAATTCATACATCTCTTTGTTTGTGAATCGAACTCTTACCAAATTTTCACTTATGATCTGGATTGTTCCCCCCGCCCCCACCCTTTAGCAAGGATAGAACAGTCCAAGCAGAAGTCAGTAGAAGTGGAGTTTTATTCCAGGTGATGCCTCAACTGGGTTCTCTTCGACTGTTTGGAGAATACCTTGTTGGTTAGGTGATGAGACCTTTGGAAGGTCCTCTCTATGTAGGGTATAAAGGCAGACCAGTACCCTACTTGATCACCCAATATTGCCTTCCAATCCAACACTAGATATCAAAAAAACTGTTAGTCCTAGGAAAGATTGTTTTCTCTCTCCACTGTCCCGCCGCCTTGTTCAACTACTCCTTCAGTTTCAAGTCTAGAAGGAACTTCTAATTGAAGAAAGGAACATTAAGTGTAAGGAATATTGTAGGACTTACTCATCTTTTATGATAAGCTAATTTTGGCTCCAATAACACACTTTTGAGTGCAATAAGGGTACTAAGAAACAGGTCACAATTTAAGCAATGACTTTTTCCAAGAGGACTCCGATTTTGCAATACAACCTATATACTAATAGGTTGCATTGCAAAATCTATAGTTTCAGGGGATCACAGAACGGCCTGCCTAATGAATACCAGCATAGGTAGGTCGCAGTTTGTGAACCCCTGTGATTGACTACAAATATATGGATGGAGGCCTGCACAGAACAGCAGACCATCAAACCTGTGCTTGCAAATTAAAAAGCAGCCTGTTTTCCTTAAAGGAATTATATATATATATATATATATATATATATATATATATATATATATATATATATATATATATATATATCACTCTAATAAAAGGTACAATAAGAAATATGTGTGATATACTAAAGCATGGGAGTAGGTTGTAATTGATTAGGAACTGTCCTTTTTTCAACCGAAATTGCATTAAGAAGAATTGAGAATAATATGCTCTAAAATGGCCACCATGTTTGCGATGTAAACCTGGATCATACATTGTTGTGAAATGTGATTGTCCTTTGTCAATGTCGATGCACATATACTGCTGTTCTTTTGTATTTAAAATGAACTGTTCGAGGCATATGAGCTGCAGATCACACACTGTGCATAGATGGCCACCTAGTGTTGGGCCCGGATGTTTGCAGTTTGTTTTTGTTGTAGAAAAGTCTTTGGAAGTCACAGGATAGGTGACTCCTCCTTTGGATCATACTGCGCATGGGCATCGGCTCCATCCCCAGATTGTTTTTTTCCGCCACCAGGCTCGGATGTGTTTCCAGCGCTCCGTGTTGGAACCGATTTCCTTCGGCGCGCAATCCTCACCAGCTTCGCCGATATAGTTCCGAACGCATTTCCAGTCGACGCTACTCTTCAACTTCGAAGTCTTCGATTCCGGTCGTCGACGAAGGCCTTCGGGCCCACATAGGCCTCAACTTCCAGCTCATGGAAAGGACTCCATTTAAAAAGGGTCCTCAATGTAGGTCGAAGTTTCCCCACACCGACCTACATGAGGTGTGTAACCTTTGCCTCTCTCCGGAGCACGAGGCTAGAGACTGCTCAGCTTGTGCCTCCTTCTGCTCCAAAAAGATGATCCGGGACCGAAGAGCTAGTGGAACAATGGCTCGTTCATCAGCTCCGATTCTAGACGACATCTTCCAAGAAGGCGTTGACGTCCCAGAACATCCTGGCATCAACAGCAATTCTGAGGTCGAAGATTCCGCAGTCGAGGACATCACTCCAGCACAGCGGGTCGTAAGTAAGACCGCCGACCCCAACCCTTCCGCGGCACATTCAAAAAAGGCTTCGGTCACACCCTCGCCCTCGGGTGCACACCGGGACACTGCTTCCACTGCCCCGCCCTCGGGCCCGGCAAAGAAGCTTACTAAGCCTTCTGGCGACTCGGGCTGGAGTCGGTCTGCCCACGGTGCCGGCGCACTCCTACTGACACGGAAAAGATATAATCGGCCGCCCCGCCGCCACGCCGACATCGAAACAATCGGCACCGAGGCCTACTGCTAGTCCCTCGGCACCGAAACCCAAATCGGACCCAAGCAATCACACTTCGGATTTGAAAAAATAATCGGATCCGAAAAATCCATTGGAACCGAAAAAAACGTCGGATCCCAAATCACCATCGGAGCCGAAACATTCATCGGAGCTGAAAAAAGCACCAGAGCCAAAAAAGACTCCGGCTAAAGACACTACCAAACAAGTTTCAAAGCCAAAATAAGCCCCCAGTTCGGTGCCAAGAACTCCCTCCTCACCAAAAGATCGGCCTTCTGCAGAGGACTTATTTCATCCAGACCCTGCACAAAAGACTCTTGTTAAGGATCCACACACTGGTCAACTAACTCTTAGTTCAAAAAAACGACCACTGGATACACCTGCACCAGCTCCTCAGCCAAAGAAGGACACTGCTACCTCTCCTCTAAGGATCCCCTCCCCTACTCCTCCACCTATGCCATCACCACCTGCTCCCCTACCACAGCACTCCCCTACATCTTCTATCATACCAGATGATGACAACAGGGATGATAGCTTTGACGATACAGGGGGTGGTGCAGATGATCCCTCTATTCCTCCAGGCTCACCCTACCCATGGAATGATTACAACACCCCAGATGTCCCGAACGTCCCTCAAGACGACATATATCCCTCCAGGCCTTCCCCACCAGAAGACACTATGGGATTTAATCAGCTAGTACACAGGGTTGCACAATACCATGGGGTAGACATGCACACTGACCCTGTAGATGAAGACTTCCTAATGGATGCCTTTGATAATTCGCAAAGATCATCGTCAATTTTACCCATGCTTAAGGGAGTTATTGCCAATAATCAAGCTTTATTGGCAAGATATGACAGGGCACATTATGATGAATTAGAATCATTAATGCAGCACCTCCCTGAAAGATATAAAGATAGAGCAAATGAGCTTATCCAAGAGGGAAAAAATATTACAAACACCTCTATTCGTTGTGCATTAGATGCAGCAGACACTGCCTCAAGAGCAATTAACACCAGTGTTTTGCTGCGTAGACACGAATGGCTACGTATTTCAGGGTTCAAACCTGAAGTCCAAAGTGCTATACTTAACCAGCCCTTTGATGAGCAACACTTATTCGGACCTAATGTTGACGTATCCCTTGAAAAGATGAAGGATTCAGATACAGCTGAATCTATGGGAGCCCTGCAGTTGCAGGCTCCCAAACGCTCATTTCGCCGCTCCTCTTACAGAGGCGCCACAATAGGATACTCTTCAGAACCACCTTCTACCTCTTACAAAGCCCCCACACAATCCACCTATAGCAGACACTGCCTCAAGAGCAATTAACACCAGTGTTTTGCTGCGTAGACACGAATGGCTACGTATTTCAGGGTTCAAACCTGAAGTCCAAAGTGCTATACTTAACCAGCCCTTTGATGAGCAACACGTATTCGGACCTAATGTTGACGTATCCCTTGAAAAGATGAAGAAGGATACAGATACAGACGAATCTATGGGAGCCCTGCAGTTGCAGGCTCCCAAACGCTCATTTCGCCGCTCCTCTTACAGAGGCGCCACAAGAGGATACTCTTCAGACCCACCCTCTACCTCTTACAAAGCCCCCACACAATCCACCTATAGTAGGGGCTAGCAAAGGGGTGGTTACAGAGGCAACAAAAATAAGGGCAGAGGGAAAAGAAACAACTCCCGCTCTGCCTGCACCCCTGCACAATGACTTCCCTCCCCTTCCCCCGCCCCATTCCACTCCTGTCGGGGGAAGACTACAACAATACCTATCAGCCTGGGAAAACATCACATCAGACTGGTGGGTGATACAAATAATTCAGTCAGGTTACTGTCTCGAACTAACATCTACCGCCCCAAACATACCACCCAGACAGCGTCCAATGTCACAAGAACATCTAATACTGCTCAGACAGGAGGTTCTATCCCTCCTACAGAAAAATGCAATAGAAATAGTTCCAATGCATCAGCAAAACAAAGGAGAATACTCCCTGTATTTCTTAATCCCAAAGAAGGACGGATTCTAAGGCCTATCCTAGACCTCAGACCCCTAAACCTGTACATACAGTCAGGCCACTTTCACATGGTCACACTCCAACAGGTCCTTCCGCTCCTTTTACAAGACGACTTCCTTGTCACACTGGATCTCAAGGTCGCCTACTTCCACATTCCTATCCACACAGCGCACAGAATATATCTTAGATTTGTACTAGACGGTCAGCACTACCAATTCCAAGTACTCCCATTCGGAGTCACAACAGCACCAAGGGTGTTTACCAAAAGCCTAGCAGTAGTTGCAGCACACTTAAGAAGACAGCATATTCACGTCTTCCCATATCTAGACGACTGGCTCATAAAAGCCAGGTCATACAGCCAGTGTGAACAACACACTCACGACACAATTCAACTGCTCCACGACTTGGAATTCACAATAAATCACACCAAGTCACATCTGCAACCGTCACATGTGCAACAATATCTGGGCGCTACAATAAACACCCAATTAACACTAGCGTATCCCTCTCCAGTCAGGATAACAAGTGTACAAACTCTCCTAACAAAATCCAAACTGCAACACTCGCTTCCAGCTCGAGTGTTCATGCAGCTCATTGAGATGATGGCATCTTGCATATTCAAAGTACCTCACACAAGACTACAAATGCGTACACTTCAAGAGTGCTTAGCACGACAATGGAACCAGGTTTATGGTCAATTAACAGACCTAGTGTTGGTAGACAGTCCTACTCATCGTTCTCTGCAATGGTGGAACACCAAAAACCTTTCAAAAGGCCAACCGTGTCTAGAGCCAGTTCCTCAAATAGTCATAACAGTGGACGCATCGCTCTCCGGCTGGGGAGCTCACCTACTGCATCACACCATGCAAGGCAGGTGGACACCACAACAAAAGTTACTCCACATCAACCACTTGGAGTTACTAGCTGTATATCTAGCCCTGAAAGCATTCTAAAAAGCAAGTGTCAGGCAAAGCGGTCTTAGTCGTCAGGGACAATATGGCAGCAATGTATTACATAAAAAAACAAGGGGGGACACACTCTCTGCAGCTCTCTCAGTTAGCGCAGCAGATATGGAGATGGGCTATACCACTAAAGATCTTCCTCTTAGCCCAACATGTTCCAGGAGTACAAAACACCATGGCAGATCTGCTAAGTCGACAAACACAGCAGATCCACGAGTGGGAACATCATCCGCAAGTTCTTCAACCGTTCTTTCAACTGTGGGGACAACCTCAGATGGACCTCTTCGCCACCCACGAAAACACAAAATGCCCACACTTCGCCGCCAGATATCCACACCCACTGTCCAAAGGCAATGCGATATGGATGAACTGGTCCGGAAAATTTGCGTACGCTTTTTCTCCTCTCCCACTACTTCCGTTAGTGGTACGGAAACTACAGCAACATTCCCTAACACTTATTCTAGTTGCTCCAACTTGGGCAAGACAACTGTGGTACACCATGCTGCTGCAACTTTCTGTGGTACCACACCAGAAACTAAGCATATCTCCACGCCTATTAACACAGAACCATGGAGAGATCAGACACCCGGACCCAGCGCAGCTCAACCTTGTGATCTGGCTCCTGAAGTCAGAGTTTGGTTACCTTAACCTTCCTCCAGACTGTATGAACGTTATTAAAGAAGCTAGACGTCCCACCACTAGAGCATGTTATGCAGCTAAGTGGAAACGGTTTGTAATATACTGTCAAAACAACCACATCAATCCTTTAGATGTGTCTATTCAAAACATCATAGGATACCTATTACACCTTCAAAGGTGTAATTTAGCGTACACGTCCATCAGACTGCACCTTGCGGCCATTGCAGCATACTTACAAAATAGACAACATCTATATCTTTTCAGAGTACCTGCCATAAAGGCTTTTATGGAAGGGCTCAAAAGAATAATCCCTCCCAGAACACCACCTTCACCAGTGTGGAACTTAAACATTGTTCTCACACGGTTAATGGGACCCCCCCTTTGAACCGTTACATAAATGTGAATTGCAATTCCTAACTTGGAAAGTAGCTACGGAGTGCTGATTTCGCTTTCATTCAGAGTGAGAAAGCGTTTTTTCGATATATGAATATATATATATATATATATATATATATATATATATATATATATATATATTACCGCTCTCCACTCCCAAGCAGATGGTCATCCACAGGAATAAAGCACTCGCGGGGGCCGTTTGAATCTGTAACCTTCGTCTATGATAGACGAAGGTTACGACCGAAACGCGTCTGTTTGCTGGTGTCTGTGTTTGTCTCGTAATAAACAGATTCAAACGGCCCCCGCGAGTGCTTTATTCCTGTGGATGACCATCTGCTTGGGAGTGGAGAGCGGTAATAGATATGCGAGTGCACCCTCGCAAAGTCAGCACCCGCCTGTGAGTGCCGCGCATAAGGTGTGTGGTGAGCGGCAATATATATATATATATTTCTTAGGTCTCGCCTGGAATAAGCATCCGAAGGATGCGTCCAGGCTGGAGACTTATAGCTGCCCGTCTCGGGGGAATGAGGGACAAGAGTGTGTTACGAGCTTTTCTGCCGGATTTGGGTGCGCGAACGCGCACGTCCAGCCCCGCGCCGCGCCGTGCACATCCCTCCGATTTCTTGAAGTTGGCACACATGCGCACGCACATTGCATACACACACGCCCCCCCCTCGCCGCCGCACCTACACACACACAGAGACCCCCTACACACACACCAGCGCACCTACACACACACGCGCGCACGCATACAGAGACCCCCCCACACACATACACACACACACAAGCGCACCCCCCTCCCCCCTAAAACTAAGCTCCACTTACCGCCATTCGGGACTTCTGTAGCCGGGGCTCTCCCTCGGGCATGGGAGCCCCGCTCTCAGGCACTCCGTGGGCGCGTGCGCGGGACTTCTGAAGCCGGAAGTCCCGCCCAAAGGAACTGGCTCAAAGGCGCATGCGCAGTGACCAGACGCTCCAGCCAAAGCAGCTCTGCGCCTCCTCGCACCTGGCCCATGCGAAACTTGTTTCAATTGCAGCGGAGCTCTGAAAAGTAATCTGTGTGCGGCCACTTCCCAATGCCTGTGCGTTGTTATAATTTTACTCAATTTTCCCACCTGCCCATAGAGGGAGGGCCCTCCGCAGCTCTCACACTGTCACAGCAAATTGTCGCTTCTCACCTGTAATTTTCGAAGTGAGCTGTTTGGTATTGGCAGCTGCGAGGAGATATTTTTTCCACACGCCAAGACACTTGATTAAACAGGCGGCAGGAAGCTGCGCTTTGAAACCCATCGCACCCACCAAGGAGAAGCAAACTGGGATGAAAAGAGGCAAGGGGAGCCCAAGTAACTCCGATAAAAGGAGGGGGCTGGAAAGCACTCACTGTGGACCTCTTCCTTAGGAAGGCATCCGCTTCGTCAACGAACAACAAGAGGATGCGGGAAAAGATAAGATTTTAGATTTTTAGTAGTTCAGCACATGTCAATTGTGTAAGAGTGATGCATTAAATAATAGTCATCTGTTATTTACAGCGCGTAGGCAGGGCAACAGTGCATACGAAGTGCTAGATTGAAAACAGGTCAGTTTGCATGCCCGTACAGCAGACTGCCCTCACTTATAAGTGCAGGCACCCCATCTTGTCCTACTTTCTGTTATCTCAAAACAGACTTTTTTTTAATTTGCGTTTCGTATTTGAAAGAGTTGCTGTAATCCTCACATGTTTAAGATGACAAGACCTGCAGCCGTGGGCAACTGACGTCGGGTTGCTGGAATGATGCCATAACCTGTATACTGCCAACTGAGTGACAGCACAGACTCTGGTATGACTCCACGATGCAGTTTGTGACATCACTTTCTGAACCTGCAGTAAGGATTTAAATGTATTAGAATCCCGCATCTCAAGAATTCAACATCAGGCTGTGATATTGGTACCCAAGTACCGGACATCGGCCTAGTGCGATTCTAGGAACCAGACACAAGCGACCCCATGTCCCCAAGAATCAGATGCGATACTGTGACTTTAATCCACTGCCCTGACCAAATATGAAATCACTCAAGAACCGGATTCCCGAGTGGAATCACTGCAATAATAATAACCAAACTCTTGCATAACTCCAAGAACCTCTGACCATACTTTGACATCAATCCAGAACTTAGATTGCCAACAGGCACCACTCAAACTCTTAGATGCAAGGCTGACATAGTCCAAAGAATCAAATGCCAGACTGTGACAACACTCTAAGACCCAGATGCTAGACATCGACAACACTAAAAATCATGTATCTCGTTGCCCGCACTCGATAAGACAAGGTGGCGCCACGGCATAGCTGCCTGTGTGTGCTTCTCTGCAGGAGGCACTACGGGTGCCGTGCAGGATGTTTTTGTTGCACCAGTTAGCAGGAAGAGCAGAAACCTATGGCCCTCCCTTTGCTCCCGACCCCCTAGCACTCACGGACATGTGTGTGTGCAATGGAGTTGGAGTCTTGTCTAAGCACAGTGCAGGGGCCATGCACTGGCTTAAAAGGGCCAGCCTGACCTGCAGCACCGCCATTCAGTCTTATGAGTTGAAATGCTGCGGTGTGCATCGGCGGGATCATGGTGATAAATGAGCTACTGCCATATGCCGTAGGAGACAGCCAGTGTGAAATTGGCTGGATAAAATGTTTTGGATTATTTACAAATCAATTAAAACATTATTTTTCATGTTTCGACACCCACAGCAGGCAGAGAGCATGTGGGGCTGGTATCCTGTTGTCCACGCTGTGCCTCATTGGACCTGCACTCTGTGTGTGCTACCAGCCGTTAAAAGGGTTTTCATCGCGCATGGATCATATCAGGCAGCATGCTTTTTAATTTTCCAAAATCCTGCCGGAAAAAAACATGCGGAGGGTTTCCAAACCTCTAAACAGGCCCGGACCGGCCGTTGTGGGCACCGGGCAATCCCCCGGTCGGCTGCAAGGGTGGGGGCCGGTTTTGGGCCCTGGGGGCCGTTTTTGTTGCAGGGCCGGTTTTGCAGCATAGCTGCAAAATCGGCCCTGTAACAAAATCGGCTGAAAAGCGGCCCTGGCAAAGCGCTCGCCCCCCTCCTGCCCGGGGGGCGGGGGGGCCGGTCAAGCACTTTGCCAGGGCCGGTTTTGGTTCCCAGTCCGGCCCCAACTGCTGCCAACCAGAACGAGACATCCTTAGGAGAGGCCACTTGCCTCGGACTCTCCATCCTGAAGGCCCAGGAAACAGGAACGTGGCAGCTGAACATGTGCAAACAAAGCTTGGGCGAAGCGCTCAGCTTGGAGACCCCCAGGCACTTGTGAAATGGGAGCAGGCAGGTTAGTCACGCTGTGCACTGTGTTTACACACGGCATGTTGTATTCTAGTAAAAACAGACTGAAAGGGAATGCCTGCTTGTACTATATTGTCTTCTTCAGCGGCTATGGTTCTATCTCAAACATTTTATTTGGTCTTTGAAATGGAGCATTGGAAACATTTTGAAAAATTGTACGTGCAGCCATGTGTTTGCTTGCAGAAACAGGGAAGTGTCACTTATAGTCGTTGAATGTTATGTATAATTACACTGAAATTATAAAAATGTCACACGTAGCAATCTGAAACTTTGGGAGCTATGTTGCATACAAATGGTAGCAGGTGCAACGCTACCCCTCCAGAGCTTTGTTTAAATCTAAACAAGTATTATGGGTGCATGTGTATTTACATGGTGGGGTATTGTACTGTAACTGCTCTCCAGTGACACTGTGCTATAACTCAGTATTCATTTAAAAATCAATGTTTTGTTGGAAAACAGTGACCAGCACTTTCTGGGTTCTGAACAAGCATTTGCAATGCAATAGGTCTTGCATTTTTGAGAATTTGAGCTATTGGCATTGTAATGACAATGCCTTTTATTTATTTGTTCGGAAAAGCTGCAATCGGTGCGTAAACACGCACTTATAGTCCCTGCTTATGAAAAGAAAGACTGGCAGTAAAAAAGGTGTAGTAACTGCCAGTGTTGCTCTTCGTATGCAATGACTGCACAAATTTCCACAAAGTGCATATTTAAATATATAATTAAAAGGCATTGATATTTACAATGCCAATAGCACAAACTCTTGTAAATGCGAGACCTATTGCATTGCAAATGCTTTTTTAAATTTATTTACTGGTTTTCACTTTTATGTAGTGCAAACTTTACCCGCACGTATCGGAGCGCTTTCAATCAGCATGCTTAGAACAAGCAAGACTAGCACTCTATATTACTGGCAACTTTGCTTAGCATAAGCAACAACGAACCATTCACAAAAAAATGTTATATACCAATTGCAAATTAAAAAAAAAGAATTAATGCAAAGCATTGTCATTTACAATGCCAGTAACTTAAACTTTAATGCTGCGAGACCTATTGCATTGTAAATGCTTGTTTTTTTGCGGTTTCCCAGGTGGATGAGTCAGAGACTCGTGCAAATGCTGAATTTATATGGGCAAGGATCGGGAATCTGCGTGAACTGAGATAAATCCACCCCGGTCCCACTGCAGGAGGGAACCAGCTGCGCACCAGTGGGGTGACATGTGCATCGCTACGGAATCAGAATTTCAATATCTTAGGATACACTTGGCGATTGATCCTACACGCTGCTAGGAATTAGCCCTCTTTTTGCCCTTAGGGAAATAGCCATTTTTCCAAAACTTCGCTTTATACAACTACTAGCAGCCCGTCCCGACGTTGTCCGGGTAGGCTTTGCGAGAGTACTGACCAGCATCGCCGCTCCTCCCCCACCAGCATCGCCGCTCCTCCCCGCCGCTCCTCCCCGCGCTGGGCACTCCATCAGCTGGGCACTTCTGAAGTGCCTGTCCGAACCCATACTTTACTCAGGCCCGCTGAACTGGCTCCACACCCCTGCCCGCCCTGGTGTTCTGACCATGCAGGTGTTGGCGAAGTGCAGTTGGAGTATACCGCGCTGTCTGAAGGAGGGCTCACTTGACCGTTGATGTGGCGATTCTGAGGCGGGCGGGGGTGTTATCGTTGTGGGGAGATAGTGCCATGCGACAGTCAGAGGGTGCTAGATCCTAAGGTGGCGGGGGTGCACATTTTACTGGCATGGGAGACATCCCACCGGATAATGTGAAGAGGCGCAAGCTGCAGTGGGGCGCGCCGGAGTCTACATGTCTGAGACCCCCCAGCTAAGATTGAGAAGAAAATGGCACCGTCTGCACTCACAGCCCGCTCCATTTACACGGACAGCGCGAAAGAGCGTTTTGCTAACACGGTCAAGTGTGATTCCTTACACGCCGTCAAACATGTAAAGTGTGAATCCATAATAAATTGAATTACTCACAATATTTGCATTGTAATAAATTAATGCATTCACTCAATGATGCGATGGCTCCTCCCCGCGCTGGGCACTCCATCAGCTAGGCACTTCCGCATGTCGGGTGTCGGTCCCTTGCTCCTTCCAGTGCTCCTGTCCGGACACCAAATGCCGCGTTTACGTAACGCCACGCCCACACGCCATTGCGCCTCTCGCAAGCGTTGTGGCGCCGAATGCCGCGTGCATAATCACTGTATGCATACGCCCATACGGACTACTTTTCCCCTAACGTTCTTTCCCCCCCCTAATGTATATGGTGTGGTGATGTATAGCCTATGTCCATCTCCTGGACCTCCCGTTTCCAACGATGTATTGGGTGTTGTGATTGGTGGTGTACTGCTGAAGTTTACCTGCCTCAAAGGTTCCCAGTTCTCGCTTTATAATAGTAGTATAGATGTTACTTATATAGAATGTGATACACTTCTGACCATCTATGGAAGGTACGTAAATTCTCCCTGGCCTACACTAGGTGACATAATGAACTAGATGGCTTGATACACATGACCTGCTCTTAAGCACTAATTAAACCCTTCTGGGTAAGAGTCATGAGAACATTATCTGAGGAACTTGAAAGGCTGGTGGACTCTTTCTCAACGCATGTTTAGCAGGTAGTTTGGGGAAGGTGGGCGGTTCTAGAGGAGAGAGCACACTGGTGGGGATTTGCATACTTTTAGCTAAAAGGGACATCACTAAACATCAGTGAGCGGAGACGTCACCACTATTAGATGCGCAGCTGAGGTGGGTAGATTGAGGAAGAGCCCTTTTATCTGGCTTGAGAATGCCCCACCAAACACAGAAACATGTGGGGTCACGGTGGAACTACTTGCACCTGGTTACAATGTAACCTACTGCACTGGTATCTCAGAACACAGAGTGGCACAAAGTATTTACACATCATATGTGTTTCAGTTAGATGATATTTACACATTATGTAGTTGTCTGGATGACATACATTCTGGGTAATGTTTTTCTTTATGTAATTCCTCAGTTAATGCTTTTAATTTGTTTATAGTTTATTTATACAGTTTTATATAGCGCGAACGTGACCCACGAGGGTATCAGAGCGCTTTACAATAAAAGAACATAAATGGTTGAGGTGGTATACACATTCAAATTTGTCAATTTGTACAATAGCAATATAAAATATATACATAACAAACATAGAGAATCGAGATTCTGCAGGACGTTGTACAATAGACAGTTAATGAACGTTAGGAGATTGGGCTAGCAAACATACATATTATAACTTCTAACGATTCAAAGTTGATATATAAAATGTATAGATGAGCAGGCGGACCCACAGCCAACTAAGCATTAGAAAACATACAATTATAGAGCAGAAAGGGCTGTGATATAAGTCTTACATACGGTAGACTATACCAATCAATCTGAGATAGGTAGTGGTGATAGGATGTTAAAGATGACTCAGTGACCTCTTATAATTAAAACTTAGGCGATGAATTTGTTCATAAGTAGTCTTTTTACTTCCTTTTTGAATGCAGTAAAGGAAGTGATTCCACGCACTAGTGGAGGTAAAGAGTTCCAAATCTTTGGTGCAATCCAGGAGAAAGCTCTACAGTCCTAGTCCTAGGACGCTCCCGCGCCGCACGGCCACCAGCTGCTGAGTGCGCTTCCCCCTCCACTGTGCCTCGCTGCCCGACTGCCGCCTCGTGACCGCGCCCCCTCCTCCGAGCGGCGTGGTGCGTGATCGGCGCTCCTCTCCTTGTGCCCCTGGTATATTTACTGTATTGCCTAGTAGAATTGTTATTGCCTAATTGTTATTTCTCCCGCTGTATTTGTCATTTATTGCCGTTTCTCCCGCTGTATTTGTTTACTGTGGTTTCTCCCGCTGTTTTTCCTGTTTTGCCGCCCTCCGTCGTCCCTCCCCGCCACCACCGCTGACCCCGCCCCTTTTTTCCTTCTGTTCCCTCCCCGCTCCCACCTCCCAGCTGCTCCGCCCACCCGCGCACTTGGCCATATATGGCGACTGTGCGACGCAGGTGAGTGTGTCCTAGTCCTAGGACGCTCCCGCGCCGCACGGCCACCAGCTGCTGAGTGCGCTTCCCCCTCCACTGTGCCTCGCTGCCCGACTGCCGCCTCGTGACCACGCCCCCTCCTCCGAGCGGCGTGGTGCGTGATCGGCGCTCCTCTCCTTGTACCCCTGGTATATTTACTGTATTGCCTAGTAGAATTGTTATTGCCTAATTGTTATTTCTCCCGCTGTATTTGTCATTTATTGCCGTTTCTCCCGCTGTATTTGTTTACTCTGGTTTCTCCCGCTGTTTTTCCTGTTTTGCCGCCCTCCGTCGTCCCTCCCCGCTCCCCGCCACCACCGCTGACCCCGCCCCTTTTTTCCTTCTGTTCCCTCCCCGCTCCCGCCTCCCAGCTGCTCCGCCCACCCGCGCACTTCGCCATATATGGCGACCGTGCGAACGCGCAGCGTTGACGCGCAGCGGGCGCGCCGATTGTGTGCCGAAGGCGCGCCAAAGGTAAGCCCGTCTGCGCCCGTCCGCGCCTGGACCGCGCCCAGTGCCAGGACCCCTGGCCCCCACCGACGGAAGCCAACCCGACGAACCTACAACGCCGCCGAACTCATCGCACTCAACACCGGCGCCATCCCGAGATGTCACCGCGCCTCCCCGAGGCACACCCACGGACCCTTCAGCTGCCACGCCTGCAAGTTCACCTGCATCCGGACCCACCCTGCACCAGCACTCGCCAAGCCGTACACCAGCAGCAACCACCTGAAGTGCATCCTGCTCAACACCCGCTCCATCCACAGACACGCCGTAGAACTCTGGAACCTCCTCGACACCACCGCCCCTGACGTCGCCTTCCTCACAGAGACCTGGATGAACGCCTCCTCAGCGCCCGACATCGCCATCACCATCCCAGAGGGCTACAAGATCACACGGAGGGACCGCACCGCCAACTGGACGGGAGGAGGCATCGCCATCATCCACAGAGACACCATCCGCATCACGACCAACACCGACGAGACCCTAACCACCGCCTGTTGGACTTTGGCCCTTAGGGCAGGTTCACCCCTAGACTTTTTGCGTGAAATGGTGACCTGGCAATGGTGATTTTTGGGATTCTGCGCACTTTCACTGTGTCCCAGTGGAAAGTGCGTGCGCACTCTGAGTGCATGTGCTGAGCTAGGCCTGCCCGCCATAAGAATGCATGGGGAATGTATGTGTCCCTGGTAGTTCCTGATGCGTGGGGTGTACAGGCTTGAGTCTGGTATGTGTGAACTCGTGAGAGTGAATGCTGCGAGATGGTGTATGCAGCATGTATGTGTCTAGTAGCGAAGCGCCATTTCTAGACATGGCTGTACGTGTGCCGTGAGGGTGCTGGCGTGTGATTGGCTGGAGCTGGCTGGCATGC
The DNA here is from genome assembly GCF_964261635.1 of Lissotriton helveticus. NCBI lineage: Eukaryota > Metazoa > Chordata > Amphibia > Caudata > Salamandridae > Lissotriton > Lissotriton helveticus. The sequence goes on along the minus strand of NC_136063.1, from coordinate 833,261,234 downwards.
CAGGCTCCAGGAAGTCTGGATGGGTCTGCCCGGTGGTGAGTGGGAGATTAGCATGAGTGATGTGTGGGAGGAGTGTACCTGTGTCCTGGATGGGCTGGGTTTTCCCCACACAATGCTGGCTCCGCCCCCCTGTGGTGTGTCTAATGACCCAAGCCCTGCCAGTGAATAGAGAGGGTGGCTGAGGTAAACAGAGTACTCAAGAACCAGCTGCGACTGGTTCCGCCCCCACTCTGCACCTTCAGACAAAGGAATGCACTGTATAAAAATGGGGCTGTGTCCCCACAGATGTTGTTCTCTTCCAGGATCCTGAGGGGGCTGTTGCTGCTGCTGGGCCAGAGGACCGCCACTTGGGCTGTCTCCCTGCCTGGAGACCCAGTGTGCTGGCTCTGGGCCCAGCCTTGCCCCCCCTGCCTGCCCAAGGACTTGTTTGCTGGGGCTCTGTCCTTGCCCCTGGGAGCGCTTTATCCTGTTTGTAGCGCTAGGAGCGCGCTTTATGCCCTCTAGCGCTTGGAAGCGCTTCGTTTTTGATTATAGCGCTTGGAGCGCTGTGATTGTCTGTCTAGCGCTTGAGAGCGCTTATTTCGTCCTAGCGCTGCAGTTTGTGCTCACAAAGCGCTTGGGAGCGCTTTTGTCAGGCAGGTGCCCACCCTGCATTTTGCTGCTCTAGCGGCTGCCCACGCCGCATATTTGCGTGATTTATTTATCATCGGGAGCTCACCCCGTGTTTAAATCACCGCCGCAGCCCAGGAACCCTGCCGGGCCGCCGCGCTGCCGACGGCGACCCGGAAGTCCCGCCTCCATTTTACCAGCGCCGCGCTGCTATTGGCTGCAGCGCGACCCGGAAGTCAGGCAAGCCTTGGTGGGACGGCAGGAAGCAGACGGGAGCCCACCCCGCGCTCCTGCACCGGAGAGGAGAAGACCGGCCGACTCCTTCCCCCGCTTCCCCCGGTCTGGGGAAGCCAAGCCGAGTCCGCGCCGAAGGAAGCAAGGGGAGCGAGAGGAGACTGCCACCGAGGAGAGTCCCGAGGAGCGGGAGCTCTCCAGTCAGCTGCAGCGAGACCGGGTGAGTGAAGGGCAGTGGTTGCTCCAAAGAAGGGGAGGCGTCGGGGCACATTGCGGTGCCCGCCCCCCCCCCCCCCCTCGTGCTCTCTCCCGAGAGGCCGAAATTGCTGTGAGCCCACGAGAGGCTCCCTGCCCGCATCTTGGTTGGTTGGAGCCCCGATGCTCCAGAGGCAGCGTCTATTTGTTGTGGGGGCCACGAGGCTCTGGGGCCATTGCTGGATGTTCTGAGCCCAGAGAGGCTCCAACGTCGTGGGGGCATTCTGGCTGCACAGCCCTGAGAGGCTCTGGGAGGGCCATAGTTGCTTCGAGTCCCCAGAAGGGGGACTCCAACGAAGGGGGACTCCAACGAAGGGGGCACCATTGTTCTAGGCCCTGTGGGGGGCCCGGGCATTTATTTGTGTTGAGCCCAGAGAGGCTCTGAGGGTGCCATTCCCTCGTGGTGGAGCCCAGAGAGGCTCCAGCCCTTCTGCATTGCGAGCCCCAGAGATGCTCGAGTGCCCATTCTGTGGAAGAGCCTGAGAGAGGCTCAGGAGGGCCAGTTCGTGTCCAGGAGCCCAGAGAGGCTCCGCAGTGCCACAGTGGTGGTTCTTGAGCCCAGAGAGGCTCCAACGTTGCCCTAACTTTCCCTGCACCAGTTGCCCAGCACTTTGTGGGCAACTGCTACGTTTAGGCCCTGACACTGGGACACAGGGACTGTCACAGGTGGTGACTGATCTAAGTTTTGCGCAATGTTATTTCTATGCACCTCTGAATGTATTGTTTATGCGTCATGTGCCTTTACACCTCTGAATGAATGTTATGCATTGCATCATGTGTTTTCCTCTTACACCCCTACAGGTATTGTAATACATCGGTGGTTGTTTTCTCCCTAGTACAGGTGGTGCTAGTGAGGTCCTGGTTACCAGTGATTACTGGTTGTGTGCTATTTTGTGCTATATTCTATGTACTAAGTGCTATTTCTGAAAGTGCTACTTCTGATTCCTGACAGTGGTCCAGGTGGCCCTGTCTTGTAAATAATCCCTTGTAAATTCTGCCCGTGCCTCTGGCACATTGTAAAGTGTGTGTTTTATCTAATGTGTTTTGGTGTAATACAAAGGCTATTTTTATATAACCTTGTGTGGAGTTTCCTTTGTGGTGGGCCCTGGGAGTTGTTGCTGGGGTGCATGCGCAAATACTTAACTTACATCGCCTCCAAGTTTAGCCTTGCTGCTCGCGCCACGTTACCTAGAGGGTGAGTAGGGGTTATCTTGGCGTGTAACTCCCTTGCCCTGACTTGGGTGTGGTGGTCTCTGACTGACTTTGGCGAAAGCCCTGGCCAGCCAGGGATCCCATTTCCAACATTGGCGGCAAGCGGCGGGATAAGGATTTGTGTTTGCGTTGTACCACAGTAGCGGCTGGCCGCACTTCAAAGCTCTGCATTTTAGATGACCACATTTTAGGGGATTGTTTTGGAAGTTTCATTATTTTCTTCTCCTGAAGGTATCATTGTGCAATTGTGTCCAGTACATTTGTTCCCCTGCCCCGCGCCCAGAGTCTGGTACCTGTGTCACATGTGGTCAGGTTGAGAAGTCAGGGGTGGTAGAAACTGCCTTACTAGTCCGAGGGGGGGGTTGTGTGTGGATGAATGGTGTGTGGCACTAGGCAAGTGAGTGTGAGTTCTCTGGGGTAGAGAGCTTGCTGAATACCTTTGTAATTTGGACTCTTGCTTCAGCTCTGACAGTTAAGTCCCCTGTGTTGCACGTGTCTGTGAGCATCTTGCCAAGATGGAGTCTGCTTTTAATGTCTGGGGTCTGTTTTTGCATGAACTGAGAGAGTTTTGCGAAGAGAGAGACATTGAAGTGAATGAGTCAGACACCCAGTCCCAACTTAGGGGTAACCTGATCCAATGGCAGAAGGAGGACTGGGAGTGTGAGCACAGTGAGGAGAGGGCCCGGGTCTCACACCATGAGGGTGGTGGGTCAGAGGGGAGCCCTGAAGAGTCTGAGGAGGAGGAAGAAAATGATAGCACAAGGACGCCAGCAGATAGTGAGGACCCCATAGATAGGGAGTCCCTTGCTGGGTCCAGCGTAGGAGGCAGCGCCTCATCCCTTTACCTGTCCCCAGAGGAGCTGGAAGATAGGAGGAGAGAAAGGGAGCACCAGCTGGCTTTAGAGAGGCTCAGGTTGGAGCATGCCCAGGCTATGGCACAGCTGGGCATTAGAAAGCAACAGCTGGAGGTTAAGAAGCAACAGCTAGAGACCGAGAGGGTCTTAGCGCAGGAAAGGATAGAGGAGGCTGAGAGGGCCTCCACCAGAGGCGAAGTAGCTCTGGAGGGTAGACTATCCCCTGCGCGCAGTGTTGAGTTTCTGGATCCCCCAGGGAGGGTTGGGTCCAGTGGTGGCAGCTATTTAGATTTCAGTGTAGGAAATCCCAGTCCCAGTTCCCCCAGTCTGGTACCTTTTTCCCCAGAGGAGGAGTTAAGGGTGAAGTTCAGGGACAGTAGGAAACTGTCTCACCAGTCTTGGGTAGATTTTGAGGATGAATGTTGTGATACACTGTGGGCTTGGGTAGAGGTTCACACTGACTCTGATTTTGAAGTCTTGTTTGATCTTATTGTCCAAGAGCAGGTGCTCAGTGGTTGTTCGCCAGAGTTGCGCCAACACCTGTTAGGGTGTGGATTGTCTGAACCATGTGAGCTGGCAGAGGAAGCAGACCGCTGGGAAGGGACCAGAGGTTCTGTAGAGTCATTGGTGAGTGACTCCAAAAGTAGTGGGTCAGGGATCTTCCAGCCCAGCGTGGTGGAAGAGGCTCAGTGTAGCCCAGCTAGGTCCCAGTATAGTGAGAAGGGTGGAGGGGCTGACTGCCTGGCTCAGTGGAGCAGGAGTCAGTGGGTGGCTGAGAGCCCCCAGAGGCCCGAAGCCCTGTCTCAGAACCTGGGTGGTTTCTTGAGGGAACACCAGGTTGGGGACCTAGGCTGTCCTGTTAGTCCATTTGAGGAAGATCTCCTAGTGAGTAGAGGACCTGGAGCGTCTGTAACCAGAGCTCCTGTGGTTCTAGAGTCTGGCAGTACCGCTCCGATAGGGAGGGTACAGGAGTCCAGAGTGAGGAGTGAATGGGGGAGTTCCCCAGTGGAAGGACCAGTGGGTCAGGGACTACCCAGTTGGGCTAGGTTCCCGTGTAGTGACCATGGTAACAACACTTCTGGTCTGGGGAATCGTCACGCACTGTCAGGTGGACAGGGAGCGGGAGATCTGCGCCAGACAGACAGTCACACAACAGATGTTTCATTTGTTAGCCTCAGGGGGATTGTGTGTGAGTCCCCAGAAGTCCTGGAGTGCCAGGCAATTGTTCCACCGAAGGTTTTAGACCAGAGGTTGGAAGGCCAGGTTCAGGATCAGCCTGACCTGAAGGGTAGGACGACTGTAACCAGTGTCCTGACCGGTTCTTCTTCCAGAGGAACTTCTCCAGGTAGGAGAGGGCAGACCTCTGGAAGGGGGTGCAGAGGGTGGGAGAGCCCACCTCTGACCCCGGTGCAACCTGAGTGGATAAGCCCTGGGTTGGAATGGCGTTCTAGGTGTACCCCTCGCCGGAGGAGGAGGAACCCTAGAAGAAGAGGTAAGGGGAGGAGAGCCTTCCCTGAGACTCCTGGTCCGCCTGAGGTTGTAGGCCCTAGGCTGGAGTACCAGTGGCAGTCTAGTCCTGTCTGGCAGACAGGAAGAGTGGAGAATGGCTCCTATGTGCCAGGGGTTACTACCCCCCGCTCTGCGAATTGGCATAGACCAGTGGCACCTGGGTGGCCCAGGGCCTGGTCCTGGCCGCGGACAACTTGGGAGTACCAGTGGGGTAGCCCAGTTGGTCCTGACAGTGTGTCTAGAAGGAATCCCATGGGTTTACCATGGCGTAGAACAGGAGGGTGTCCCTGCAGTTGTGGGCCCGCGTCCGTGTTCTATCGCCCCAAGCAGGGAAGTCCATCACGGTGGTGATTGTTCTACCCTGCGTTTTGGCTGGAAGGGGGTTGTGTTGGACTTTGGCCCTTAGGGCAGGTTCACCCCTAGACTTTTTGCGTGAAATGGTGACCTGGCAATGGTGATTTTTGGGATTCTGCGCACTTTCACTGTGTCCCAGTGGAAAGTGCGTGCGCACTCTGAGTGCATGTGCTGAGCTAGGCCTGCCCGCCATAAGAATGCATGGGGAATGTATGTGTCCCTGGTAGTTCCTGATGCGTGGGGTGTACAGGCTTGAGTCTGGTATGTGTGAACTCGTGAGAGTGAATGCTGCGAGATGGTGTATGCAGCATGTATGTGTCTAGTAGCGAAGCGCCATTTCTAGACATGGCTGTACGTGTGCCGTGAGGGTGCTGGCGTGTGATTGGCTGGAGCTGGCTGGCATGCCAGGCTCCAGGAAGTCTGGATGGGTCTGCCCGGTGGTGAGTGGGAGATTAGCATGAGTGATGTGTGGGAGGAGTGTACCTGTGTCCTGGATGGGCTGGGTTTTCCCCACACAATGCTGGCTCCGCCCCCCTGTGGTGTGTCTAATGACCCAAGCCCTGCCAGTGAATAGAGAGGGTGGCTGAGGTAAACAGAGTACTCAAGAACCAGCTGCGACTGGTTCCGCCCCCACTCTGCACCTTCAGACAAAGGAATGCACTGTATAAAAATGGGGCTGTGTCCCCACAGATGTTGTTCTCTTCCAGGATCCTGAGGGGGCTGTTGCTGCTGCTGGGCCAGAGGACCGCCACTTGGGCTGTCTCCCTGCCTGGAGACCCAGTGTGCTGGCTCTGGGCCCAGCCTTGCCCCCCCTGCCTGCCCAAGGACTTGTTTGCTGGGGCTCTGTCCTTGCCCCTGGGAGCGTTTTATCCTGTTTGTAGCGCTAGGAGCGCGCTTTATGCCCTCTAGCGCTTGGAAGCGCTTCGTTTTTGATTATAGCGCTTGGAGCGCTGTGATTGTCTGTCTAGCGCTTGAGAGCGCTTATTTCGTCCTAGCGCTGCAGTTTGTGCTCACAAAGCGCTTGGGAGCGCTTTTGTCAGGCAGGTGCCCACCCTGCATTTTGCTGCTCTAGCGGCTGCCCACGCCGCATATTTGCGTGATTTATTTATCATCGGGAGCTCACCCCGTGTTTAAATCACCGCCGCAGCCCAGGAACCCTGCCGGGCCGCCGCGCTGCCGACGGCGACCCGGAAGTCCCGCCTCCATTTTACCAGCGCCGCGCTGCTATTGGCTGCAGCGCGACCCGGAAGTCAGGCAAGCCTTGGTGGGACGGCAGGAAGCAGACGGGAGCCCACCCCGCGCTCCTGCACCGGAGAGGAGAAGACCGGCCGACTCCTTCCCCCGCCTCCCCCGGTCTGGGGAAGCCAAGCCGAGTCCGCGCCGAAGGAAGCAAGGGGAGCGAGAGGAGACTGCCACCGAGGAGAGTCCCGAGGAGCGGGAGCTCTCCAGTCAGCTGCAGCGAGACCGGGTGAGTGAAGGGCAGTGGTTGCTCCAAAGAAGGGGAGGCGTCGGGGCACATTGCGGTGCCCGCCCCCCCCCCCCTCGTGCTTTCTCCCGAGAGGCCGAAATTGCTGTGAGCCCACGAGAGGCTCCCTGCCCGCATCTTGGTTGGTTGGAGCCCCAATGCTCCAGAGGCAGCGTCTATTTGTTGTGGGGGCCACGAGGCTCTGGGGCCATTGCTGGATGTTCTGAGCCCAGAGAGGCTCCAACGTCGTGGGGGCATTCTGGCTGCACAGCCCTGAGAGGCTCTGGGAGGGCCATAGTTGCTTCGAGTCCCCAGAAGGGGGACTCCAACGAAGGGGGACTCCAACGAAGGGGGCACCATTGTTCTAGGCCCTGTGGGGGGCCCGGGCATTTATTTGTGTTGAGCCCAGAGAGGCTCTGAGGGTGCCATTCCCTCGTGGTGGAGCCCAGAGAGGCTCCAGCCCTTCTGCATTGCGAGCCCCAGAGATGCTCGAGTGCCCATTCTGTGGAAGAGCCTGAGAGAGGCTCAAGAGGGCCAGTTCGTGTCCAGGAGCCCAGAGAGGCTCCGCAGTGCCACAGTGGTGGTTCTTGAGCCCAGAGAGGGTCCAACGTTGCCCTAACTTTCCCTGCACCAGTTGCCCAGCACTTTGTGGGCAACTGCTACGTTTAGGCCCTGACACTGGGACACAGGGACTGTCACAGGTGGTGACTGATCTAAGTTTTGCGCAATGTTATTTCTATGCACCTCTGAATGTATTGTTTATGCGTCATGTGCCTTTACACCTCTGAATGAATGTTATGCATTGCATCATGTGTTTTCCTCTTACACCCCTACAGGTATTGTAATACATAGGTGGTTGTTTTCTCCCTAGTACAGGTGGTGCTAGTGAGGTCCTGGTTACCAGTGATTACTGGTTGTGTGCTATTTTGTGCTATATTCTATGTACTAAGTGCTATTTCTGAAAGTGCTACTTCTGATTCCTGACAGTGGTCCAGGTGGCCCTGTCTTGTAAATAATCCCTTGTAAATTCTGCCCGTGCCTCTGGCACATTGTAAAGTGTGTGTTTTATCTAATGTGTTTTGGTGTAATACAAAGGCTATTTTTATATAACCTTGTGTGGAGTTTCCTTTGTGGTGGGCCCTGGGAGTTGTTGCTGGGGTGCATGCGCAAATACTTAACTTACATCGCCTCCAAGTTTAGCCTTGCTGCTCGCGCCACGTTACCTAGAGGGTGAGTAGGGGTTATCTTGGCGTGTAACTCCCTTGCCCTGACTTGGGTGTGGTGGTCTCTGACTGACTTTGGCGAAAGCCCTGGCCAGCCAGGGATCCCATTTCCAACACCGCCGAACACCTGCACTTCCAGATCCACACCGACCCGAAGACCACCCTCAGAGGCACCCTGATCTACCGACCCCCGGGTCCACACACACTATTCAGCGAGGACATCGCCGACTTCGTCAGCCCGCATGCCCTCCCTTCCGCCGACTACATCCTCCTGGGGGACCTCAACTTCCACCTGGAGAACAACTGCGACCGCAACACCATCACCCTGCTCGACAACCTCGCCAACCTCGGACTCAAGCAACTGGTGACCACCCCCACCCACCTCGCCGGACACACACTCGACGCCGTCTTCTCATCCAGCAAAGACGTCACCTTCAGCCACGCAACAGGACTCCACTGGACGGACCACAGCTGCGTCCACTTCACCTTCAAAAGAACGATGATCCACCAACACCAGCAACAGGTTGCCCGAAGAAGCTGGAACAAGATCACAGCCGACCAGCTCACCGCTTCCCTGAGCCAGCACCCTCCCGCCAGCTCAGCGAACCCCAGCCAGGCCGCCGACAACCTCACGAAGTGGATCAGCAACTGCGCGGACGAACTCGCCCCACTGAGAACCCCGCCCAGCAGACCCGGCAGCAGAAAAACCCCATGGTTCACCGACGAACTCAAGAGCTCCAAGAAGAACTGCCGAGCCCTCGAGAAAGTATGGAGAAGGGAACCAACTACGGACAACATGACCACCCTCAAGCTCGCCACCCGGAAACACCACCAACTGATCCGCGCCACCAAGAAAAATACATACAAGGACCGGCTGGACAACAACGCACACAACAGCAAGGAACTCTTCAACATCGTGAAAGAGCTCTCCAACCCCAACGCCGGAAACAATGACATCACCCCGTCGCAAGACCTCTGCAACTCCCTCGCGTCCTACTTCCACAACAAGATCACGGACATACACAACAGCTTCAGCATCCAACCAACGCACGCCACAACCGCAACAACGCCACCCACCACCACCCTCCGCACCTGGACTCCGATCAGCACCGAAGACACCATCCGCACAATGAACTCCATCCACTCCGGATCTCCGACTGACCCCTGCCCTCACCACATCTTCAACAAGGCCGACGCTGTCATCGCACCCCACCTGCGGGACATTATCAACACCTCCTTCGACACCGCCACCTTCCCGGAGAGCTGGAAGCACGCAGAACTCAGCGCTCTTCTCAAGAAACCTACAGCAGACCCCACCGAACTCAAGAATTACCGTCCCATCTCGCTCCTCCCGTTCCCGGCCAAAGTCATCGAGAAGACCGTCAACAAACAGCTGGCCGCCTTCCCCGAGACTAATGGATCCCTCGACCCCTCACAGTCTGGCTTCCGAGCCAACCACAGCACCGAGACCGCCCTCATCGCTGCCACCGATGACATCCGAACCCTGATGGACAACGGAGAAACAGCGGCCCTCATCCTCTTGGACCTCTCCGCGGCCTTCGACACTGTCTGCCACCGCACCCTAGTACAGCGCCTCGGCAACATCGGAATCCAGGAGAAGGCACTGGAATGGATCACCTCCTTCCTCAACGGAAGAACACAGAGAGTCCGCCTACCACCGTACAAGTCAGAGGCCACCGAAGTCATCTGCGGCGTCCCTCAAGGATCCTCGCTGAGCCCCACCCTCTTCAACGTCTACATGAGCCCCCTCGCGGCCATCGCACGCCAACACAACCTCAACATAATCTCCTACGCCGACGACACCCAGCTGATCCTCTCCCTGACCAACGACCCCGCCGCCGCCAGAGCCAACCTGCACGAAGGGATGAGAGATGTAGCCGAATGGATGACGACCAGCCGCCTGAAACTGAACTCAGACAAGAAGGAGGTCCTCATCCTGGGCTCCTCGCCCTCCGCCTGGGACGACTCCTGGTGGCCCCCCGCCCTGGGCACCGCACCCAAACCGACGGACCACGCACGCAACCTGGGCTTCATCCTGGACTCCTCCCTCTCCATGACCAGACAAGTCAACGCCGTCTCCTCGTCATGCTTCAACATCCTACGCATGCTACGGAAGATCTTCTGGTGGATCCCCACCGAGACCAGGAAGACTGTCACCCAGGCCCTCGTCACTAGCCGACTGGACTACGGCAACGCCCTCTACGCCGGAACCACCGCCAAGCTCCAGAAGAGACTCCAGCGGATCCAGAACGCCTCAGCCAGACTCATCCTCGACATCCCACGAAACAGCCACATCTCCGGACATCTGAGAGACCTGCACTGGCTCCCCGTCAACAAAAGAATCACCTTCCGTCTCCTCACCCACGCGCACAAAGCCCTACACGACCAAGGCCCGAGCTACCTCAACAACCAAATCAACTTCTACACTCCCAAGCGCCACCTCAGATCAACCAGCCACGCCCTCGCCGCCGTCCCCCGCATCCGAAGAGCGACAACAGGAGGAAGGTCCTTCTCCTACCTGGCCGCCAAGACCTGGAACTCACTCCCGACCGACCTGCGCCTGACCCAAGACCACCTCTCCTTCAGGAAGAAGCTCAAGACCTGGCTGTTCGAGCAGTAACGGCACCCCCCCCCCCACCTAGCGCCTTGAGACCCTACGGGTGAGTAGTGCGCTCTATAAATGACTTGATTGATTGATTGACAGCCTGTTCTCTTCTTATGGAAGGACTGAGGCTTCAGAAGGAAAGTGCTCGCACTTCATAGTTGTCTGCATCTCCCAGACTTTTCAAATTTTAGCGCCAAGTTACTGGGTGTATTGTTGTGAATTGCTTTGTGCGTCTTGCACGCCACTTTAGGGTGTATTCTTACCTCGTAAAGCAACCAATTCAGTGCTTTCAAGGTTGGTGAGATGTGACTGTTTCTTTTGGTTCCAGATACCAGTCTAGCCGCAGCATTTAGTGCTGCTCTCAGCAGGGCCAACTTGTATTTAGGGAGACCACAGAGGGTGGTGCTTTCGTAGTCTAATCTTGGCAGTACTAGGGCTTCTACTGCAATTTTTAGATCTGCCTGAGGGAGGAAGGGTTTGAGTTTCCTTAATATACTAATCTTGTGATTAGCTCCCTTGGTGGCTATAGAGATGTGTGACTGCATATTCAAATGTTTGTCAATGGAGATACCTAGGGATTTTTCTGGTTATCAAAAATCCTCAAAAAGTCTCGGTAAAAAAGAATATGATGAGACAATAATATGTTTGAAAAGAAGTTGTGATAGAGGATGATAAGGTGATGGTCTGGAAGAGAGCAGGTTACGTGGATGTGAAGTGAGTTACAAGAAAATGAATGGAGAAGGGAGAGAGTAGGGTGTTGAGATGGAGAGAGATAGGGCATGCATATAAAGAACAGGAAGGGGTGGGAGCACACTGCTGACCTCCCAGCACAGTTGGCTCCTTAGCATTCTGGTAAATGCAGTTTGTAGTGCACGCTTACTTGGTATTTTGCTGGAGTGTTTCACCGAAGTTGGTGCGGGTTAGTGCTGTACATCTCTAGACACATGTGTTTCTGGATTTTATTCGTCATCAGTAGAGATCAAATGCTTATAAAGAAGTGTGAAAGAGGAAGGTATGCGAGAAGGAGAAAGTGAAGTCAGGGATGAGAAAGAGGAATATGGAAGAAGCGCATGATTAAGAAAAGGAAGGCGGAAATCTACCAGCTGCCTGAATAAACATGCCAAGATCTGGACTGATTGTAGAGGATTGTTGAGGGGGTGATGGGGTTAGCGGGAATCTGGGGGTGCGGGATATTCCTGTTTGAGAAAACTGTTATGCAACCCACGTGGTGAGCTGGTCACTCATATTTTAACTATGTAAATAATCCTTTTTATTTATTTATATTTATTTTAATACTTATAAAGTGCTATTCTGTGTGAAAGGCGGGAGGCGGAATGCGAATTTAGGTGAATGTTTGGCATGTCTGAGAAATGTTAATAAAAATTATATTAGAAAATAGAAGAGAAAGGAGGAAGGATGTGGGGAGGATAGGATTGAGTGAGTTTTGAAGAAGGAATACTAAATGAATGCCTCAGATGCCGCAAGTGGTGAATTTCATATTACCAGTACCAGGAGAAAATCTGGCTCCAGTGCTTGGGGCGTAGGGGTGGTAGAGAAAACAGGTACTTTTTCCAGGATGGTAAAAATCCTTTCATTGGTCCTAGTACACAGAGAGGAAGATTGAATTAGGAGATAGGAGGAAGTAAGGGAAGAAATTGGTGGGACAGCAAGGGAAAAGGAAGTATGACACAGTAAGGAGAGTGTAAGTGAGGAAGGTGGAATGCAGGTGTCTGCAGGCGGTGGTTGATGCAAGTTGGTCCTAGGTCATGGAGGTCCTTATAGGCATGTCATCATTTTGAACTGGCATAGTTTCTGGACATGAAGTTAGTGGAAATTCCTGATGTGGGGGGTAATGTTGGTCCATCTGGGGAGGTTGAGGAGGAGCCTGGCACCCACGTTCTGTTTAACCTAGAGTCTCTTCAGGAGTTGGTTGGTGGTTTCTGAGTAGAGCGTGTTGCTGTAGTTGAGCCTGCTGGTGATTAGGGCTTGGATGGTGATTTTCCTGGTGTGGACTGGGAGCCATCTGAAGACCTTCTGGAGCATGCGATGGGTGAGGAAGCAGGCGGAGTTGTCTGCGTTGATCCGGTGATTCATGGTGAGTTTACTGCCTAAGCTTACGGGTGTGGTCGGACGGTGTGTGCGTGGGGCCGAGTTTGGGGTCCACCAGATGTCGTTCCACAAGGAGGTGTTTTTCCAAAGATCAGCACTTCTGTCTTGTTCGTGTTGAGCTTCAGGCAGATGGTCTTCATCCATTCGGCAATGCTGGTCATGCAGTTGTGAAAGTTGGCTCAAGTAGTGGAGGCGTCTTCTGAGATGGAGAGGATGAGGTGGGTGTCATCTGCGTAGAATATGATGTTTAGATCATGTTTTCTGACAATGTCAACCAGAGGCATCACATAGATCATGGGTACTTGCAAACGTTCTCTCGGGAGCCAATTTTACAGTGTGGTTTGTTGCCGAGGGCCACACCGGTGGGGGTGGGGTCAGTCGGGGGGAGCGGGGCTAGAGCAAACAAATACAACCCTGTGACCATGAGGTTGAACACAGGCCCCTGCAGCGGACTCATTTGTCCACTTAACCGTCAGACCCGGCATACACACATCTATCTATCTATTTCTCTATCTCTCTCTCTCTCTTTCTTTCTCTCTCTATCTCTCTATCCATCTCTCTCTCTAGCTCTCTATCTCTCTCTATCCCTCTCTATCCCTCTCTATCTCTGTCTGTCTCTGTCTCTATCTGTCTCTCTATCTCTATCTGTTTTTATCGGTCTGTCTCTCTCTGTCACTGTCTCCATCTGTCTGTCTCTATCTCTCTCTCTCTGTCTGTCTCTATCTCTCTCTCTGTGCCTGTCTCTATCTGTCTCTGTCGCTCTGTCTCTGTCTCTGTCTCCATATGTCTCTATCTGTCTCCATCTGTCTCTGTCTCTATCTGTCTCTGTCCATATCTGTCTCTGTCCATATCTGTGTTTGTCTCTACCTGTATTTGTCTCTATCTGTAATTGTCTCTATCTGTCTCTGTCTCTATCTGTATTTGGCTCTTTCTGTCTCTGTCTGTAGTTTCTATCTTTCTTTGTCTATATCTGTCTCTGTCTCTATCTGTCTCTGTCTCTGTCTCTATCTCTGTCCCTATCTGTCTCTGTTCCTATCTGTCTCTATCTCTATTGGTCTCTGTCTCTATCTGTATCTGACTGTCTCTGTCTATCTGTCTCTGTCTCTATCTGTCTCTATCTCTACCTGTCTCTGGCTGTCTCTGCCTGTCTATATCTGTCTCTGTCTGTCTGTCTGTCTCTATCTGTCTCTGTCTGTCTCTATATGTCTCTATCTGTATCTGTCTCTGACTATCTCTGTCTCTCTTTCTCTGTCTATATCGGTCTCTGTCTGTCTGTCTCTATCTGTCTCTGACCTTGTCTGTCTCTATCTGTCTCTGTCTTTGACTGTCTGTCTGTCTCTATCTGTCTCTGACTGTCTCTGACTGTCTCTGTCTGTCTGTCTCTGTCTGTCTGTCTCTATCTGTCTCTGTCTCTATCTGTCTCTATCTCTGTCTCTATCTCTATCTCTGTCTCTATCTGTCTCTGTCCCTATCTGTCTCTGTCCCTATCTGTCATCAATAACAATGAAACCCTGTCTTATGGACGCAAATAGTGTCAGTATGCCATGCAACAGATCACACTCGTATCAGTGTTGGCCTTGGCGTTACCCTCATATCTATCGTATTTACATGGGTATCAACTGCAATGCGTCCAACACCTGAAACTCATGGAAAAACTTAAATTTTTATAAAAACCGGGAAGAAGGTTAGGTATATTGGTTAACATCTATTGACAGTCGAACAGAACGTCACACAATGACTGAAAATTCAGTCTATCCAGTGCTAACCCAAAAATATTTCAAAGGTGTTAAAGCAAATTCAGCAAAAAAATCATCTGTCAAAAAAATATGTGACGAAAAGAATGACACCTCACGGGAACACCACCCTCGGGGTAACTGGTGAGTATTCACCAGACTGGGCACCTTTTCTCATCACTGGTCGTCATTCAATTAAAAAACAAAAATAGTGTCCAAACAAAACCCAAAAAAATTGAAAGTGCATAAAAGCAGAGCCCTTTGGCACTGCTGGTGACAATACAGCGTGATTAAAATCAACAGGCACACCTGTTCACAACCAGTTTATTCCTATTATTTAGGCGTGGACTGTCGAATTAAAAAGGCTGGTAGCTAACCTTGCATACCATTACCTATCGCGAACATGTTTCTCTGCCTCAAAAGTAACGGCAGATTCGTCAGGGCAACACCACTTGTCACCACACCACTGTTGGACACTTTGTTCTGTAGCGACCTCTAGCAGCTATCGTGACTCATACCGGCTGTAGAGGGAAATGGGCTTCAACGTAATCCTCCCGCAGTGAAGTTTTAAAAAAAATAATGTGGCCAGCACGATTATAAACATCAGTCGTGCTCATAGATGCAGCGCGCGTTGTCTGTGGACAAGTGGTGTTGCCCTGCCGAATCTGCCTGGCTGAAGATGGCTGGAATGCCAGAAACCGGTCCTAGGAAGCTTGATTCCGGTCCAGGGAAGGGATGGCTTGGCAGTTTGGGCTGGACTGTTCCCATGAGGCACAGGGTCAGACTGATTTGCATATGGCCATGTCTGAACTGGGGTGGCAGAGTGGGCTAAAGAACGGTGATGGATTAAACCCAGATCTGTTGACTGGGTG
The DNA here is from genome assembly GCF_964261635.1 of Lissotriton helveticus. NCBI lineage: Eukaryota > Metazoa > Chordata > Amphibia > Caudata > Salamandridae > Lissotriton > Lissotriton helveticus. Next base: position 833,246,179 of record NC_136063.1, on the reverse strand, counting down.
TGAGTGTTTGTTGGACTTGGCCCTTCTGGCAGGTTCACCCCTAAACTTTTTGCTTTTATTTGTGACCCAGTAGTAGTGATTTTTGGTTTCTGCGCACTTTCACTGTGTCCCGTGGAAAGTGCGTGCGCACTCTGAGTGCATGTGGTGAGATAGGCCTGCCCTCCCATAGGAATGCATGGGGAATGTATGTGTCCGTGGTAGTTCCTGATGTGAGGGGTGCACAGGCTCGAGTCTGGTATGTGCGGACTCGTGTGATTGAATGCTGCGAAATGATGTATGCGGCGTGTATGTGTCTAGTGTGGAAGTGCCACTTCTAGACATGGCTGTGTGTGTGCTGTAAAGGTGCTGGCGTGTGATTGGCTGGAGCTGGCTGGGATGCCAGGCTCCATGAGTCATGATGGGTCTGCGCGGTGGTGAGTGTGGAGATTAGCATACTGATGGCTGGGGAGGAGTGCACCTGGGTCCTGAATAGGGCTGGGCTTTCCCACACAATGCTGGCTCCGCCCCCTGTGGTGCGTCTAACGACCCTAGCCTGCCTAGTGAATGAAAAGGGTGGTTGAGCACATCAAGGGTGCTCCAAAACCAGCTGCGACTGGTTTGCCCCCTCACCCTGTGCCAGAACAAAGGATTACCTGTATAAAAATGGGGCTGTGTCCCCACACAAACTGTTCTTTGCTGATCTTACTGAGGGGGGCTGCTGCTGCTGCTGGCGCCAGGAGGAACCGCCACTTGGGACTGCCTTCCTGCCTGGAGGGCCCAGTGAGCTGGCCCCTGGCCCAGCCTTGCCCCCCCCCCTGCCTTGCTCTGCAAGAAGGACCTGGTTGCTGGAATTTTTGTTCATGCTTCAAGCGCTTGGAAGCGCTGTATTTTATGCCCTCGCGCTTGGGTGCGCTTATTTCTGCTGCTAGCGCTTAGGAGCGCTTTATCTTTGCCCATAGCGCTTAGGAGCGCTTTATTTTGTTTTAGCGCAGGGAGCGCTTTAAATTTCATTGAGCGCAAGGAGTGCTGTGTACCGAGGGAGCCTACCCCTCAAACTCGCCGCCCCAAGGAGACGTTGCCGGGCCGCTGCCAATGCGACCTGGATTGTGGGCGAGATTGTCCCAGTCGCGGCCCGGCCGAACCGGAAGTCAGGCAGGCCAGGGGCGGGACGGGCGAGACAAGAGGAAGTGGTAGGAGAAAGCGAGGACGGGAGCCTACCCCGCTGTGGTAAATAAATAAATAATACCTCTATTTTTGACTAGATATACAATAACAGATAGCTCAATAAATAAGAGTCAAGATTCGAGGTAGCTAGAGTTTGCAGGTTTAATACAGCATAAAGGACAGGAACAGGACAACCTGCACGGGAATAGGATGGCAGCACTGCCGGGGGCAGGATCGGGACAACAGCTAGCTTTAATAGCAGTACATTAGTATATATATAGTTGAACAATTGCATTGCAGTACATACAGTAGGCGTAGCAGTGGGCAGGGCCTGTAGCAGTCGCGAAAGATAAGGTAAAAAGTAGGTGTAACAAGAGGCGTGAACAGGGCGTATACATAGACATGTGATGTAAACGTAACACAATATGTCATAAATGGGGCGGAAACATGGAGGGGGCTACCTAAGGAGCCGGGACCTCTGACCTAGTGGTGCGCGCAAACTGGCAATGACGTGTTACTAGGAGAAGCTGGGGGCTATGACTTCTGCGCTAGAAGAGGAGACGAAAGTCTGGAGAGTCAGAGCGACATGTACCTAAACATTATCTAGTATCTGATGTTTAGAGAACATGTTGATAGAATCCAGAAGTTATCAGGGTAAAGGCTAACAGACACTAAGACTGGTGCATGCATTATTCTACATGTAGTGCGTGTTGAGGAATATTAAATGACCATTAATACAGTATTTCTCTTACATGGAGACGTAAAGGCTAGACGATGACTGAAACTATTGATGCGATTCAGTAGCTTAGGAATGCAGAGAAGGAGGGCTGGACTGATAACTAGAATCATAACATACTCTTGGCAGACTGGCATGCAGAGCCAGGCCGAGCCGGGCACTGTGAGGCAGGAAGTAAGTGAAGGGTCAGGGATACAGGTGGGGGCTGTATCGCTCCTCAGCGAGGATTCAGGAGACAGGAGCTGAATCTGAGTCCGGGCCCTTTTGAGGCCTAGAAACGGGGACTTCTACTGAATTAACGTGCACACTGTAAAACGTGGCAACGTAGGTTTACATAGGCCTAATACTCGTAGCTTTCACGAGAACTGGAAGTTGGCATACTAGAGTTGGACACAACTAGAATTGCGTCTTTAATCGATCATAAGGGAATACATATGCATATTAATCATGCACATATAACATAAGATGGGGAACACGTAGGGACACAGAACATGGCAAAATTTACTTTTCCACATTCCCTCCTTGTCACTACGTTTCCATCAGGAAACATCAATATTCATGATACCATCTATCATTTCATACAGTATCATTTGCTCGTCTCGAATTGTCTTGGAACGGGATTTAGGACTAGGACTTGGGATACAGGATGTAGCACAAATGCCGCAAATCGCAGGGCCACATTGTAAACAGAGGCAGCAACTGAAAATGATCATTACTGCTATACCTAGGAATGACAATACTTTCCATCCCCAGGCAGAAATTATACTCCAGAGCCAACCGGACCATGTCCAGGTGCCTGGATTCTGGTGTAACTGATGGGCAATTTTATGATGTCTGGTTATAGCTGAATAAACAGACGGCGCGTTATTAGGAATGAAAATGCAGCAACTAGATCCGATGACTCTACATGCTCCTCCTCTATCGGCCAGTATGACGTCAAGAACGAGACGATTTTGGAGCACGACAAATCTCATAGCAGATTGCTCTTCGGTTAAGTTACCTAGAGCAGAAGTAGTCTCATTCACTACTGCTTCAAGGGTTCTGGTCAACCTACGGATTAACTTACTATTCTGGATAGGTCCTATAAAGAAGAAGAAACCTCTATTGAAGTCTGTATACTGTTCTAGAGCAGTTTCAGTTTGATCGACAATCGGGGACTCGATCTCTCTTCTATGTCTAATGTGTACTAGATGTGTGTTTCTATGATAATCAGATGGAGCTAGGAAAACTGGTGGCAGTAGGAAGGCAATATAACATGTTCCATCCCAATCGAGGGGCAGACGAATATATGCGGTCTGACCACAAACAAAATAAGAATGACGTGAAGCTTTGAAAATAGATTTCCCACTGTCGCTATACTCGACAATAGTAGTACAATCACTATGTCCTACATGTGCGGAACCATTCTTTCGGACACATAATTCGCCTTTGACTGGTAGTACTGAAATTGCAGGTAAATCTGGAGTGGTATCAGACTGAACATTCAGGACCATAAAATTCGAAGAATAATTACCTAAATTATAAACTTCATTCTCTAGATCTAACCCGGTTCTATGGGAAAGACCTTTTTGTCTGGAAAACATGTACGGTTCAGAAGGGACATATCTTGAGGATGACGTTAACGTGGACCATGCTCCACACGATCCATTATGTGAAAATGGATAAGGAAAGAGTGGCAGAACTCCCTTCGGTGTCTGGAAAGGGGGGAGTCGACCACACACCCAACAATTAGTGGCATTGTTGGTCTGGTGTGAATAGTGTAGCATTCTGATAAATGTATTGTTGCGCATAGCAAGACGATAGGATAGCTCGTGAGGAGGCAGATCACTAAATGTGTGCTCTACTGTAGCATTAGAAAACTTATTTACATGAGAAATTGAAAAACATAAATGCAATGCATAACTTATGCAGGTAACCATCAAACTCAAAAATAGAAGAAAACATAATAATGATACATCTGATAGAGTTTTGACTAACTCTCTCACTATGGGGGTCTATCTCATACATGTCAGAAACCTGTCTAACCGTTTCACCTAGGGGAGGACTTAGACAATTAAACTGGCTGACTTATTTTACTAGACCGGAGCTTACGTTTATACTCCTGCTGCGGAGTTTCCTCTAACAGGGGAGGCTTGGTATCAATGTCATTTGCGGGACAGTCCTTAAGAATAGTATCTTGGCAGTCTTTAAAATCTTGACAATCCTTGGAAATGTTCTTGGAAACAGTTTTTAGTCGGAGTCCGTGAAATTTCTTGACATGCGACAGATGCACCCACCCCTTCCTGCCTTCCAACTTGACGGCAGTACGGGTGGTCAGAAGGACTTGCTTCGGTTCCTTCCAACGAGGCTCCAGCGGACTTGAACGATCAAAATTACGGACGAGGACCAGACTTCCTGGAACGATTTCATGCGGTTTCACCTCGGTATTGTCTGGAAATGCGGCGGCAACCTGTGAACGACAAGAGTGGAGGGCAGACATCAAGGAAGCTAGGTAATCTGTCAGCATATTACTGGAAACATCGGTAATACTTCGGGGTCTAGGTGTACCCCACATGTTCGGGGGGCGGCCGAATACGACCTCATACGGGGACAGACCTGATCTGGAATGTGCGACCATGCGCATATAGAATAGGGCGACTGGCAGAGCTACTAGCCAGTCCACACCTTTCTCTTTACAGACTTTGGCAATACGGATTTTTAGGGTCTGATTATGTCTCTCTACGAGACCTGCTGCTTCAGGATGGCGTACACAATGAAACTTCCACTGGTACCCTAACAGAAGGGAAACATGCTTCATGAGTTCAGATGAGAATGGCTGGCCGTTGTCTGAATACACGACCCTAGGGAGTCCATAGCGGGGGAAGTATTCACGAACCAACTGCTTGGCAGTGGTCGCGGCTGTGTAATCTGGGACTGGATATGCTTCTGTCCACCTGGACAAAGCGCATACAACTACAAGGACATACTTGAAACCTCGACATCGCTCCATCTGAATATAATCCATTTGGAGGACTTCAAAAGGGTGGTCAGGAGGCTGGAATCCACCTTGTTCCACCGGGACACTTTTACCTGGATTGAACTGACAACATATCATACAGGTACGGACTTTCTGCTTGGCTGCAGCTCGTAAATGCTTGTTGAACCAAATGTTCTGGATACTGTCTAACATGGCTTTTTCTCCTAAATGTGCAGGACTATGTGCGGTATTAATAATGACTTGAACCATTGAGTCGGGGAGAAACCATGTGGCCTTTCCCTTCGTCAACCATCCCTGATCTGTCTGGACCCCTCCTTGTTCGAACCATTTCTTGATCTCTTCGGGAGTAGCATGTAACTGTATGTCTATGACATCTTGTGTAGGGTCCTTAACTGTCATACAAGTAGTCGGATCTAGAGTGAATGTCTGTGTCGTGTTAACTGGAATGTCTGGGGTCTGAGCTGTGAGCTTGGCTGTTCGATCTGCTAGATCGTTTCCTTGGGAAATAATGTCAGTAACTTTCGTATGTGCCTTGCACTTCATGATAGCGATAGCTGTCGGTAAATGTATTGCATCTAACAGAGCTTGAATGAGGAGACCATGCTGAATCTTGGTTCCATGAGAAGTCATGAAACCTCTCTCTTGCCAGAGCACTCCGAAGTCGTGTACAACTCCGAATGCGTAACGTGAATCTGTATATATGTTTACTTTCAGGTTCTTGGCACGTATGCAGGCTTGGGTCAGAGCAACTAGCTCTGCTGCTTGAGCAGACAGGATGTCAATACGGTGTGTTTCTATAACTTCGGTTTCAGTAGTCACTGCATACGCGGCTACTAGTTCTCCTGTACTAGTTCTCATACATGAACCATCCACATAAAGTGTCAGGTCGGGATTAGGTAATGCAATGTCGGTCAGGTCTTGTCTTGGCTTGGTCATAGTGTTAATGACTTCCACACAGTCATGTGTGGCAGAATTTGAAGTAACTGACGGTAACAGTGTAGCAGGATTTAGAACGTTGCAGAGCCTGATTTCTATGTGTGGCTGGAACAGTGTCAGTTCATAACCTGTTAAACGTGCAATTGTCAAGTGCTGAGTCTGTGTTCGGTTTAAAAGAACTTCCACAGAGTGTGGAACTTGTACTGTCAGGGAGTGTCCTAACACTATGGAATCACTTTGTCTGATAGCTAGTGCTGTGGCTGCAACTGACTTGAGGCACGCAGGCAGAGCCTGGGCAACTGGATCTAATGTGCTCGAAAAATAAGCACAAGGCTTGTATTGTCCTGCTTGATCTTGTGTGAGAACAGATAATGCTGTACCTTCACGTTCAGTGACGAAAAGTGTAAAAGGCTTACTGTAGTTCGGTGTAGCTAGAACAGGTGCTTGGCATAAGGCTTTCTTTAATTCATTAAAAACAAGTGTATGTTCCTGGGTCCAAGGGAGGACAGTCGATACGGCTGCCTCCTGTGTCGTTAACTGTATCAGTGACTTGGCTAGAAATGCATACTGAGGAATCCATTGTCTGCAATAAGAAGTAAGGCCAATAAAAGCTCGTACCTCCTTCTGTGTCTTGGGCTGTGGAAGACTCGCTATTAACTGGATACGGTCTGGTGTCAACTGCCTACCCCACTTGGACAGTAAGTGGCCTAAGTAGATTACTTGCTGGTCACAGAATTGAAGCTTCGAAGGGGACACCTTGTGCCCCTGCTCGGCCAGAAAATACAGGACTGTAAGTGACGCACGCTCGCAGTCACGTTCAGAACGGGCTGTGATCAGTAGATCATCGACATACTGGAGCAGGGCAGTGTCAGTTGGCATGTGAATATTGTCTAGTTGTCTCTTAAGTGCTTGACTGTAAATACTAGGACTTTCTGTGAAACCTTGAGGAGCTCGTGTGAATTTATAGCTCCTTCCATTTAAACAAAAACCGAAAAGGTACTGGCTGTCTGGATGAATGGGGACACTGAAAAATGCATTCTTAAGGTCGATAACAGTAAAAAATGTAGCTTCAGAATCAATGGCTGTCAAGAGGGATGAAATATCTGGGACTACTGGATACTGGGGTATGATACATTTATTAAGTTCTCGAAGGTCAATCACTAATCGATATACTGGAGGTGCATTTGGATCAGTACGTTTCATGACTGGAATGATAGGAGAATTACATACATTGGAGTCAGTTTCTACAACCACTCCTTGAGCAATAAGCTCGTCAATAATTTTAGATAAGGCTGCTACAGCCTCAGGTGGCAGTCTGTACTGTCTGATTCGTGGTAACACTACACCTGGTTTCAGAGTCACACGATGGGGTGTGATTTGCATAAAACCAACATCAGTTGGACCTTGTGCCCATAGATGCTGCGGGACATTAAATAATCTTGGATCAAAATCACGTAATACATAGTGACCCTTAAAGTCACGTAAAAACAAACGTATTCCTTCTGGGGAACAACATATGACTGCACCTAATTCCTTTAATGTCTTAATACCTAACAAATTTTCTGGACATGACTTCGTGAGTAACAGGTCAGTAGTTCGGGACAATGGACCTACTTCTAGAGAAACTGGTTTAGAAATCTCGTTAACAATAGGCTTTCCTGAAAATCCAAGGGAAACATTTCTTGAGCCTGAGAGCGGAGCCCCTGGAACCTCGTCGTGACTTATAGTCGTCCTACTTGCCCCTGTATCAATCAGAAACTTTCTGTCTTTCCCTAATACTTGACTGTGAACATAGGGACCCTCTTGATCTACAGGTATCTCGATGAGAGGCAAGCCTACCTCCCTCTCTAGGCTGTTTCATGAATACTGCTGGTACTCTGGATACTCGGACTGTGCATACTGGTACATCTGCTGTGTAACATGCTGTGTTGCAGCAATAGGCTGCGGTACTGGAACTGTCTGTTGTGCATTCTGTGGTGGCTGAGAAGTCTGTGAAACTTGTTCTTGTCTAGGCGGACGTGGTCTTTCTTTAGTCTTACCAGTGGCTATATTGTGTTTCAGAACTGCACACTCGTTTATAAAATGACCTGTCTGTTTACAATAATTGCAGGTCCCTTTAACAGGAACTGCAGGATGACTGGCTTGATTCGTACCCCTCTTCTGACTGTCCTGTGGAACAGATTGTGCAACTAATACTTTCATTTTCGTGTCTTTCATACGTTTCCTTTCGTGGTCTTGCTCTTCTCTGATTCTATTCTGGTGATATTGAAGCATCTGAAGCATTTGGGACGGAGTATTAGCTTGCCAGGTACTTTCGACTTTCAAAACTCGATTTTTAACTTGTGGACTTGAATTCTCAACTAGTTTAGTAACAAAAAGATGAGGGTATGACTCACTACTCGTCTTGAGACCACTGTTAATGCTAAAGCATTTCTCAAATCTAGAATAAAATTCACTAGTATCTTCGTCTGGTTTCTGTTTACAGGCTGAGATTGCATCCCAGTCTTCCTTTTTCGTGGTTAGTAATCTTGGCAAAACTTGTATTAATAGTTCAGGCAATTCTTTACATTTACCTCCTAGACCGGTACCTGGTACACGTGTATTTTCTTCAGCTTCTAGAGCTGCCCAATCTATCTTTTTCTCTCCCACCTCCCAATCTTTTTCCTTGAGTTTTTCATATGTGCCCGCAGGCAACAGAACCTTTAACATTTTAATGATATCTGGATACGTGTATTCTCCCATACGGAGCATGTCTTTTTTTTTTTTTTTTTTAAAGTTTTATTGTTGCAGCAAATAAACATATATGGCAGTGTAAGTAGCATGAGACGTGGCGTCAACATTCCGCCAAAATCAAATTGAAGCGCAACTTTTTCTTATTTTTGAAATATTGAACCAAAAACAACATTCAGGTGTACAGATTGAGCTTACAGAGGCACATTAATTGTACAGTATCTATCCTAGGTATGTTAGGCCAGCTGGCCAGATTGCACCATCCACAGGTAGTCTTACCACCGGCTAATTCTGACGGGCAATGGAGGACCCAAGCAGCCCGCCCCCGCGCCACCCCATCCCACCCGCAATCCCATTGCTATTCTACCTCATCCTCCCCCTCTGAACTGTCCACTTCTTCTTCTTCCGGTAGTGGTTCACAAAGTTCCCCCCTGTAAGTGTTCCATGGCAACCATATTTTGTTCCATTTACGAGGATTGGCCCGCTGCTGATAAACCGCCCGCTCCACCATCATGAGCAAATCCATATTCCTGCACCACTGTGCCAAAGTCGGTAACTCTGATGCCCCCCACCTTTGCGCTATATCCCGTTTCGCTAGCATCATCCCAATAACCACCCATTTCCGCCCATGTGGTGTAAGGTCGGTTGGGCCCCATACATTTAACAAACAAATCCTTGGGTCGGGAGTGTATGAGTTCTGTAATGTTTGGGCGACTGTGCGTGCCACTCGCTTCCAGTATTCGATTATGTACGGACAGGACCAAAGGGTATGGAACAGCGTGCCCTCCTCCCCACAATTTCGCAAACAGTATGGGTGGTCTGCCCTGTGGAATTTGTGGAGGGTGGTGCGCGTGTAGTACACTCGGTGCAATATCTTGAATTGTACCAAACGGAATCTTGCTGAGATTCCCGCTTCTTTAGGCGATGCCATTGCGGCATTCCAATCTGCCTCATCCATGTCTCCAACCTCCTCCTCCCATTTCCCTTTCAATTTCTGTAGTGGGTCAGGCAGGTTATTCACCAATTTTCGATACGTTAAGGATGTAGCGCTAGTTTCCATGTAGTCAGTGAGCAGCCTATCTTCCAAAGGGGCCGAAGCCGGGACCTGAGTACCTGGTGTCAGCGCTCCCAGTAAAGCATGTCTAATCTGTATGTATCGATATGTCTCAGTGGTGCTCAGCTCATACTGTTCTCGCAGCGTGTCAAATGAAACCACTCCCTCATTAGTCCAGAGATCACCCACCGTGGAAATCCCTATTGTGTCCCAGTGATCAAATCCTTTACTACGTCTCAGGTTACCAAGCGATCTAGTGTCCCATAGTGGTGTGAGCTGTGTAATCACCCCCCCCCCATTTCAGACGGGATTGAGCTCTGTGCCACAATGTGACGGTGTGTTTAGTCGGGCCGATCAGTTTTGTCATAAGTCCTTTGTTGTAAAGCGGGGCCAGAAGTGTAGTAGTGCCAAGCTGCCGTCTATCCGCTAAGTATGCCGGGTCGTCCTGCGGTGCATGCAGCCACTGGTTGATCACCTTAAGGTGTGCCGCCCAGTAGTACAATTCCAGGTTTGGAAGCGCAATTCCCCCACTGTACCAATCTCTAATCAGTTTTACCTGTGCCACCCTCGCCGGTCTGCCTCCCCACAACAGGCCCGACAATTGCCCAGCTATCTGTTTGAAAAAGGAAGGCGGTACTATCACCGGCGAGCTTTCTAAAACATAGAGGAACCGGGGCAGCGCCATCATTTTGAAAAGCGCCGCTCTGCCCAACAGTGTCAACGGGAGCGCCATCCAGTGGCGCACGTCTGCTTTCAATCTGTCGAGCAGCGGTCTCAGATTCAAGTCTTGAAAGGTTACAGGGTCTCGCGCGATCCGAATCCCTAGATATCGAAAGGAAACAGCCTCCAACACCAAGGGGCAATCCTCCTCTAGACGCGGCGGGGTGCCATGCAGCATGAAGAGCACCGATTTCATCCAGTTAATCTTGTAGCCAGAGGCCACACCCTGCCGCTCACACAGTGCCAATAATATTGGAATCCCCTCTGCCGGGTTCGTCAGGTAAATTAGCATATCATCGGCATATAAGGACACTCTGTCCTCCCAGCCATCCCCCCAGTCAATGCCCCGGAGTAGTGGCGTAGTCCTGATGATAGTTGCCAACGGCTCCAGTACCAGGGTGAACAGTAGCGGTGAGAGCGGGCAGCCTTGTCTCGTGCCCCTTGCTAATGAGATGACTCTCGAGACGTGTCCGTTTGCAGTCACTCTTGCCATTGGGGATGTGTACAGTAGCTTGATCCACCCTATGAATTTCGGGCCGAAGCCCATATGGTGCAGGACTGCAAAGAGGTACCTCCACTCCACCAAATCGAACGCCATAGTGGCGTCCAATGAGAGGACAGCTGCATCGGTCGTCAACGTCGGAGCTCTCGCCATAACACCATGCAGGCGTCTGAGATTCAGCGCCGTGCTCCTGTGTGGCATGAATCCCGATTGGTCTGGATGGATGAGATGACTAAGGTGAGGCAACAGTCTGTTGGCTAGTAATTTCGCTAGAATTTTGCTTTCGGCATTAAGGAGGGAAATCGGCCGGTAAGAGCCGCAGTCCTCAGGGGGCTTACCAGGTTTTGGGATTGCCACGATGGTGGCCATACATTGATCAGGGGGCAGGCACCCTTGTTCCAAGCTGTCCAGGTACATATTGAGTAGCGGTGTTGCGAGCGTTTCCGACATGATCTTGTACCATTCAATCGGGATTCCGTTGGGGCCCATGGCTTTCCCCGGATGCAGCGCTGCGATAGCAGATTGTACCTCCTCAGTTGTTAAGTCTGAGTCTAGGTCGTCAACCCCGTCCTGTGTCAGGGTGCGGGTGGGCACCCCCGCGAGTGCCCCTTCCGCCATTTCCCGGGAGACCGCGATGTCAGGGGTATACACCGCCTGGAAGTGATCAGCTAAGAGTTCGACTATCTGGGCAGGGCGGGTGTGCATTGCCCCAGCAGAGTCCCTCAGTTGTAAGATGGTCCTCTGTCCCTCACGTTTTTTCGCCAGCCAGGCCAGGAGTTTACTCGCCTTATCTCCCACATCGTATACCCTAGTTGCTGAGGCCGACATGCTGTCAACCACTCTACGGCGTAGAAGATCAGTATGACTCTGTTGGCACAGCCGTAGTGTGTGGAGTGTATCTCCGGTCGGGTCAGCCATGTGAGCCTCGTGTGCCCTGGCAAGTCTGTCCTCTAGATCAAGTAGTTCTCCCGTCTGAGTGCGCTTATAACTCGTAATAACGGAGATGGCTTGGCCTCGGAGGACCGTTTTATAAGCCTCCCAGAGGACCGATGGGGAGGAGACCGAGCCACTATTCTCCGTAAGGTAACACCTTGTCGCTGTTTTAAGAGTTTTGGTCACCTGTAGGACCCTGAGGTATCCCGGGAATATCGGGTATATGCGCCCTCGGGACCGTTCTGGGTTGGAGAGGGTCAACATCAACGGGGAATGGTCCGAGACACCCCTGGGTTGAATATGAACGTCATCGACAGTGAACCTCCCGTGTCCCGGTGCAAGGAAGTAGTCGATCCGCGACAGGCTGTCGTGGACCGCCGAGTGGTAGGTGTAATGTCGGTCAGTCGGGTGCAGGCGCCTCCATAGGTCTATCAGGCCTTGCGCTTCTAGGAAGTCATTGAGCCGGGTGGGCCCTGCAGTCCGTGTTCGAATCGGAAACCTATCCAGTGTATTGTGTACCACTGCATTGAAGTCCCCCCCTACAAGAAGGTCACCTTCCGGGAGGTCCAATAGGAATTGTCCCAAATCTGGGAGAGCTATCGTGTGTAGCGCCGATGGAATATACACCGAAACTATATTCAGCTGTCTCCCTTCCCACTGCCCGAGTGCCGCTGCGAAGCGCCCTTGTGTGTCTAGCTTCGTGGACTGAAGTATAAATCTGGAGGACCGGTGCATCAGTATCCCTGTCCCACGGGACCCCCTCGTGAATTCGGAGTGGACGATCATATTGTAGCCTTTCCTGTCTAAGGCGCGCGTGGCTGTGCCCGTGAGGTGCGTCTCTTGCAATAGGACCAGGGCCGGGCTGAATCTCTTAATACTGTGTAACACCAGACCTCGCTTGACCTTGTCCCCCAGCCCCCTCACATTCCAGGACATTATCTGCAGAGGTGTCATTCTCCCTGTCCCCAGGTCCCCCCTACCTCTTTCATTCCGTGAATCGCAAGCCATTGCTTCTGTGGGTGAGAAAATCTGTACAACATAGAAAGTGCGAGCCAATCTCTGGACACGAGCCCATCATACTAAGTGCGTGTGTCTCGTGTTGCCAATCTACACCTGGAACACCAACCAAAACAAACAAACATCCCCCCTTCCCAACTTCCCCCCTCCCTGCCCCCCTGCTAGACGGACCCCGAACTGCCCGCCCCCCCAACTTAGCAGAGTGCCTGATCCAAACCCCAAACATAGTACTTGCTCGTCGGGGTGAGGGACTCTCCGGAGTCGGCGGCCTCCCTTCATGTCCACGGAGGACCTCCGCCCGGCGTCCTGGACGGCCCGCCCGACCAGCGTTACCTTTAGTTTAGTCTAGTGAGCCTGGGAAGTCATTGTTCGTCGCCGTCGTTCTCAGGTTCTTGGGCTTCACTCAGCGGGGAATGCGGATCCACGTTCCCTTCGGGCACGTGGGGACCTGGTCGGGATCCATTTGTACGGTGTTTATTCGGTCGCGTGGAGCGGCGGGGTAGCCCTGCTGGTCTCCATCCTTCCAGCCAGTCGTGTGCAGCCTCCGGAGTGTCGAAGAACCACGTTCTGTTGTCAGCCACCACTCTCAACTTGGCTGGAAAGAGCATGGCATAGGGAAGTTCTCTCGCCCTTAGTTCCTTTTTGACTTCAAAGAATGTCCTCCGCCTACGTGCGACCTCCGCCGTGTAGTCCGGGAAAAACGCAATGGTGGAATTTTGAACCCTGACTGGGGGAGAGGTCCTTGCCGCTTGTAAGATTGCATCGCGGTCCCTAAAATTAAAGAGTCGTGCAATGATCGGCCGCGGCGCCACTCCTTGTTTTGGACGTCCCCCCGGGACCCGATGCGCCCTCTCCACTGAAAAGAAGGCGGATAGTCCCTTGGGTTTGAGTTCCTGTTCGATCAATTGTTCCACATAGAGATCCATCGCTCTCGTGTCCTCCGACTCCGGAACCCCAATAATTCGGATGTTGTTCCGCCTCGAGCGTCCCTCCTGCTCGTCCAGCTTTGCACGTAGGTCCTTATTTTCGTTGGAGATCCGTTCCACATTAATCTGGAGCTCCGAGACGTCCTCCACCAAGGATTTGGTCACCACCTCCATCGAGGAAACTCTTTCCGACATCTTGTGGAAGTCGGCTCTGATCAGTGTTATTTCCGTCGAGATCGAACCCACTGTAGCCTGCACTTGCGCCAGGGCCCGCATGACGTCATCAAGGGTTGCTTTTTTCCCCCCCGCCGGGTCTGCCGACTTGCTGGCCTGCGATTTAGCGTCTGGTGGGGAGGTGGACGCTTTGTCGAATGCGTACTTCTCAAGTCGTGCCTGCGCATTGCCACCCTTCGGTCCTTTGCCCGCCATGACAGATATGCTTGTGCCGCAGTGAGGGTATATGCAGGGTCGCGAGGGAGCCAAGACTCTTCAAAAGGAGCTCCGGTAGCAGCAGTCCCCGAAAGCGGTTGGATCAGGGGACCAGTTGTCGTTGCCCTCGTCTCTTGGTCCGCCGACTAGATCAGCGGGTGAGGTCGGTTCGCTGCGCAATTCGGCGATCCAGGTGGCCCTCTGCACCGAAGGAGAAGAAATAACCAGTGAGCAGGGCGGCGTGTGAAGTTCAAGTCCCCAGGGGCCCACGAGCCGACTCACTCACCCCCTTAGCAGGTGTGTCGCAGATCTCGATGTCCCCAGGCCCTCGCCCTCGCCTGGTACGGCGCTGCCACACCCCGGGGGGCGCCTGTCGGTCCGAAGGGCACAGGGTACACTACAGCGCCCACAGTGGGTCAGGATCTGCCCCCTTAGCGGCGGGGGCTCAGCTGTGCCTCTCCCCAGCAGACGGAGCGAGGACTCAGAGCACTGCGGATGGGGAGTGTGTATCCAGGTTGAACCGAGCCGGCTGCGCGGTCCCCGCAGGATGTGGTCGCGCTGCCAGCGCGTCAATATCTGCCCCTGCGTCTCACCCCCAGGAGTCTCCGCAACAATCTTTCTGCAGTTCGGGTGTCTGTCACTGTTGATCTGTAGCAGGCTGTAGCGCAGTGCAAGGCTGGGCCCCGGCTCTTCCGGCTGGCCTGGAGTCAAGATGGCGGCCGCAGGCCCAGATCAGATCCCGTCGCCGCAATGCGGAGGTCCGGAGCGCTCCCAGCACTCACCGGGTAGCAGACGGTGGCGGCCGGTTACTCTCATGCAGGTCTCAAGGGCGCCGGTGGCCGCGCCGGGTCTCGAGCACTCACGTCTCCGGTGCTCCGGCGTCCGCCCCCACTTCCGGCTCCCTCACGCCCAGTCCGGAGCACTTCCCGTCGGCTCCGTCATGCCAGGCAGGTCCCCGGCTGCAATCGCCCTCCAAGGCCAGTGCGAGTGGCGCGGATATCTGTACTTCCCGCAATCGGATTCAAAATCTGGTTGCTGTCGGGCGTGCCGCCCGGCCCCGGGCCTCAGTCCCAGCCCGCAGGGCGAAATATATTAGCGGATTCGTGAGCGGATATGTCTGGAGGCCGCTTCAACCGCGGAGCTCGCCCTCTAGGCTGCCACCATCTTAGGCTGCTAGCCACGCCCCCCCGGAGCATGTCTTTTAATTCTCGATGGAACCCTGCTGGATCTTTGTCGTGACAGGGAATTAACTTCTTCATCTCTAAGAGTTCCATCTTGGTGATAGGGGTGTAAACAAATACTCGTTGCATTTCACCACCCGCTGTCCTAACTGGGTGTACTTCTCGTAACGGATGCTGTCTATCTATGTAAAATGGTTTACTTTCTGGAGGTGGGACATGAACAAAATGCGGATTCAGAAACGTTCTATATTTGTGGCGCTGTTCTAGAATGACACTAATTAAATCGGTACCTAAACCTCTCCATTTATACTGGAGTAACTCGTTCAGAACATCATGTAACGGACCTGGATCAGAATGTTGTCCCTCATACAGTGTAATGAGGTGCTGGATCATATACATACCCACCAGTCGCTGCTCGGCTGGGGGCAGTTTCAGAAACATTTGTGCCACTATTTCGTCTGGAAAAGTGGTAGAATCAGTAGTCCATCGGACTGCTGATCGGGCTAGTTCTTGTTCATGCATGGTACTAAGTTCACTATAACCGATTCGTGATTTCAGAATGTGATCGGTAGCTTGAAATACTTGTTCTAGAGAACCTTGTTCTGGTGCTGGAAGAGGAACAGTTTTCTTGTAGTCTAGACGTGAATGTCGGTCGGAAAGTCTAGTTCTACCTACATACGCTATTTTGGAAGGATTCTCGTCGTCTACCTCTTCAGTAGAAGAGTCATTTTCTTTCTCGCTTACTTGTGCTGCTTTGCGTTTCTCGTGTAACCTTATTATTTCTTTACGGATTTTCTTGTACATACTCTCTATACTACTGAGTGTCCTGTGTTTACCCTCGGCTATATTATCACTCCACCTTGTCAGGACTTTCATTTCGGTCTGATCTTTAGTCGGGGAATCTTGTTCCCTTATTAAACAATTAATTAGAAACTTTAATAGTATGAGCTGGGTCTCAGCTTTCCTTAGAGACATGACTTCTCCAACACTTTCTGGGTCTGTTCCTGTACGAATGAAACGATATATTCTGTCTAGATCTTCTTTCATATTGGGTAGGGTGTCCAAATACTCGGTCACCCGTCTTACACGCAATGAATATATGACCATATTATCATCCCCTGGGACTGGATCATAACGGCATTCGGTGAGAGCTCGTTTGATATCTGCAACGGACTGCTGTTTGGGCGTACGCTGTAACGCACGTTCATGTAACTCAAGTAGTGTCACACGTTTGTGTTAGGGCGGGGTACGAGGAGGATCTCCCCCCGCGGCTCCTAAACTAGAATCATCGACGGGTACTGTACGGGCTGGCAGAGTGACTGATGTAGAGGGTACTTGTACTGTGGGCTGGACCGGGGGTACCGTAACAGGTGCTGTAACAGGTGCCCCGGTGGCTGGAGGAACAGGAATTACATTATTTACAGGAGCTGGCGGAGCAGGATTTGCATATTCGGGGACTGTGTCGTCCAAGTAGGACGAGAGAAAAATATCAGCTGCGGTCGGTTTGTGACGTAGCTTAATCGGAACTAATGGCGGCGGAAAATTACATGGTGCTTCCGGGGTTGCTTTCGGCAAGCCCTCGGCAAGAAGAGGATACATACCCTTAATAAGGGCATTTCTCTGCCTGTCTGACTGTTCGGCTTTAACTCGTTCACCTACTTCGATTAATTCCCTTTCTTGGGCTTTTTCTAAGGATTCCCTACTTAATTCTGACTTTCTGATTTCTTTTTCAGTTCTTTTATGAGATTCTTTGCGCCATAGCTCGATGGCATCTTTCTGGGACTGTCTGGCTTTCTTTTTCCATAATGCTTCTTCTACTCGCATGATGCACTCGGCATCCCACGTACCTGATACGGGCCATCTATATTTCTCTTCTAGATCTTCAGTATACTCGACCCATAAGTCTAGATATAATATGGCACTAATGCCATGCTTATGATACATAAAATGACCTGGACTGTCCCTAGGCGGGACAGGAACTGCTTCTTCTAGCAGACCTTTTCTAGTTCTTAACTGACGTAATTTCGAGAACAGAGGCATAATTTAGACTGGAGTCTGGACACAATACAATACACGATAAACACAGTAATAACTGAAAAACAAATCATTCATACCACGACATTGAAAACACATGGAATAACATTTAAACTAACAGTTCGGACAGAATATTACCTGGAATACTGAAAACAGAACGCATAAATTTCTCGAGAACAGAACTTACTAGAATGACTAGATGCACTGCTAAAACAGTACGAAACTTACCGGTCTCATAAAGAGACACGTCAGGACCCGCATCCACCTAGGTGGACACTTCGTGTTGGATTTGCGTACCCAAACCCACGGACCAGAGACAAATTAATTGACCCTGTCTAGATACTACCCCAGCAACGGTACTCACCGGGCAGCAAGAACGGAAGGCCTCGGACTGGACTGGACTGCTACGACGACGGACGGACGAACTTCGGACTTCAGTTACGGGTGGGCCTCCGGATACCTCGGACCTTGGACTCTCGGCTTGGGCTCTGGTCGGGACTCGCCGCGTTCCTCCACCGCCTCGTCTGGATGCTGGACCGCAACCTCCGTCTCCTCCGTGGGCCTGAGGGATACTTGAAGCAGAAATATCTGCACGTGCACGGTATGGTTCCGTCACGGCTGCAGAGGTTCAGGGGGCTTGCGTGGCTTCTCCGGCGCGTGGGGAAAGGGCAAGTCCCTGTTCGGGCGCCATTATGTGGTAAATAAATAAATAATACCTCTATTTTTGACTAGATATACAATAACAGATAGCTCAATAAATAAGAGTCAAGATTCGAGGTAGCTAGAGTTTGCAGGTTTAATACAGCATAAAGGACAGGAACAGGACAACCTGCACGGGAATAGGCTGGCAGCACTGCCGGGGGCAGGATCGGGACAACAGCTAGCTTTAATAGCAGTACATTAGTATATATATAGTTGAACAATTGCATTGCAGTACATACAGTAGGCGTAGCAGTGGGCAGGGCCTGTAGCAGTCGCGAAAGATAAGGTAAAAAGTAGGTGTAACAAGAGGCGTGAACAGGGCGTATACATAGACATGTGATGTAAACGTAACACAATATGTCATAAATGGGGCGGAAACATGGAGGGGGCTACCTAAGGAGCCGGGACCTCTGACCTAGTGGTGCGCGCAAACTGGCAATGACGTGTTACTAGGAGAAGCTGGGGGCTATGACTTCTGCGCTAGAAGAGGAGACGAAAGTCTGGAGAGTCAGAGCGACATGTACCTAAACATTATCTAGTATCTGATGTTTAGAGAACATGTTGATAGAATCCAGAAGTTATCAGGGTAAAGGCTAACAGACACTAAGACTGGTGCATGCATTATTCTACATGTAGTGCGTGTTGAGGAATATTAAATGACCATTAATACAGTATTTCTCTTACATGGAGACGTAAAGGCTAGACGATGACTGAAACTATTGATGCGATTCAGTAGCTTAGGAATGCAGAGAAGGAGGGCTGGACTGATAACTAGAATCATAACATACTCTTGACAGACTGGCAGGCAGAGCCAGGCCGAGCCGGGCACTGTGAGGCAGGAAGTAAGTGAAGGGTCAGGGATACAGGTGGGGGCTGTATCGCTCCTCAGCGAGGATTCAGGAGACAGGAGCTGAATCTGAGTCCGGGCCCTTTTGAGGCCTAGAAACGGGGACTTCTACTGAATTAACGTGCACACTGTAAAACGTGGCAACGTAGGTTTACATAGGCCTAATACTCGTAGCTTTCACGAGAACTGGAAGTTGGCATACTAGAGTTGGACACAACTAGAATTGCGTCTTTAATCGATCATAAGGGAATACATATGCATATTAATCATGCACATATAACATAAGATGGGTACCACGTAGGGACACAGAACATGGCAAAATTTACTTTTCCACACCGCCTCGCAGGACGTCCTGAGAGAGAGAGAAGAGCCGGCGGGACACGGAGAGAGCCCCGTGCCCGGAAGCAGTGGTGGAAGTGAGGCGGAGGGGGCCCGAGGCACATTGCCAGTGCCTGCCCCCGCCGCAGAGTGAGGAGACACACTGCTCTCCTCCCGAGCAGAGACAACGCCGTCGGAGCCACGAGCAAGGCAGGGAGAGTCCCGCAGCACCGGAGGAGGCCCAAGGAGTCCTGCCCACTGCGAGGAGGAGCCCCGGCAACAGAAAGCCGGTGGGTGGGGGGCCCGGGGGCATTCCTTCCTTGAGCCTAGGAGGCTCACAAGTCACGGGGGCCATTGTCTGTTGAGTCCCCAGGAGGGGGACTCCAACAAAGGCGCCATTGGATCTGAGAGCCCCGAGAGGCTCCCTGCCCGCAATATTGTTTTAGAGCCCTGAGAGGGCTCCGGGGGCATTTTTGGTTATCTCGAGCCGCAGAGGCTCTGTGGCATTTCTTAGAGCCCAGAGAGGCTCCAGCGACGGCCGCATTCTTGTGTAGAGCCCAGAGGGGCTCGGGGGCATCTGTGCAAGTTCGAGTTTGTGCATTTTGGGAGGTAGAGCGGCCCCGACAGGCAGCAGGCCGCTACCCCCACACATGGCACAATTCCCGAGTCCACGGGGCCCACAGGGACATAAGTGATTGTTCCTCGAGCCTGAGAGGCTCACGGCGCCCCATTTGTTCAGAGCCTGGAAGGCTCCAACGTTGTCCCCACCAGTGTTACTTCAGTTGCCCAGCACTTAGTGGGCAGCTGCCACGTGTAGGCCACTGACATTGGGACACAGGGCGTCCTAGCCCCAACAAAGCCAGTTGGCCTAGGGACTGTCACAGGTAGTGACTACTGTGATTTCTGCGCAATTGTTCCTTACACCTCTGAATGTTCTTAGGCATCTTGTGTTTTCCTTCCCTGCACCTCTGAATGTGTTGTTTATGCATCATGTGCCTTGTTCCTTACACCTCTGAATGTATGTTATGCATCATGTGTTATATGCTTATACCCCTACAGGTATTGTGATACTTAGGTGGTTGTTCTTGCTAGTACAGGTGGTGCTAGTGAGGTCCTGGTTCCCTGCGTAACATTCTCCTAAGGTGGTTAGGGTTGCGTAGGTGGTACTTACCGGTTACCAGTAGTTACTGGTTGTGTGCTATTTTGTGCTACAGTGATTTTACATTCTATGTACTAGTTCTAAAAGTGCTGATTCCTCACAGTGGTCCATGTGGCCCTGTCCTGTACATATCCCCTGTAAATTCTGCCCGTGCCTGTTGGCACATTGTAAAGTGTGTATTTTCATCTAATGTGTTTTGGTGTAATACAAAGGCTATTTTTATATATAACCTTGTGTGGAGTTTCCTTTGTGGTGGGCCTTGGGTGTTGTTGCTGGGTGTGCGTGCGCAAACACTTAACTCACATTTCCTCCGAGTTTAGCCTTACTGCTCGTGCTACGTTACCTAGGGGGTGAGCAGGGGTTATCTTGGTGTGTAACTCCCTTGCCCTGACGTGGGAATGGTGGTCTCTGACTGACTTTAGCGCAAGCCGTGGCAAGCCGGGGATCCCATTTCTAACATTGGCTGGCAGCGTAAGGGATCCGGATTTGTGTTTGCGTCGTACCACAGTGGCAACTGGCCGCACTACAAAACTCTACATTTTAGATGACCACATTTTAGGGGATTATTGTTTTTTTGAAGTTCCATATTTCTTCTCCTGAAGGTATCATTGTGTAATTGTGTCAAGTACATTTGTTCCCCGCCCTGCGCCCAGAGTCTGGTACCTGTGTCACGTGTGGTCAGGTTGAGGAATCAGGGGTGGTAGAAATTGCCTTACCAGTCCGAGGGGAGGGTTGCGTGTGGATGAATGGTGAGTGGCACTAGACAAGTGAGTGTGAGTTCTCTGGGATAGGGAACTTGCTGAATACCTTTGTAATTTTGTACTCTTGCTTCAGCTCTGACAGTTAAGTCCCTTGTGTTGCACGTGTCTGTGAGCATCCTGCCAAGATGGAGTCTGCTTTTAATGTCTGGGGTCTGTTTATGCATGAACTGAGAGAGTTTTGGGAAGAGAGAGACACTGCAGTGAATGAGTCAGACACCCAGTCCTAACTTAGGGGTAACTTAATCCAATGGCAGAAGGAGGACTGGGAGCGTGAGCACAGTGAGGAGAGGGCCCAGGTCTCACACCATGAGGGTGGTGGGTCTGAGGGGAGCCCTGAAGAGTCTGAGGAGGAGGAAGAAAATGATAGCACAGGGACGCCAGCAGATAGTGAGGACCCCATAGATAGGGAGTCCCTTGCTGGGTCCAGTGCAGGAGGCAGTGCCTCATCCCTTTTCCTGTCCCCAGAGGAGTGGGAAGATAGGAGGCGAGAAAGGGAGCACCAGCTGGCTTTAGAAAAGCTCAGGTTAGAGCATGCCCAGGCTATGGCACAGCTGGGCGTTAGAAAGCAACAGCTAGAGACTCAGAGGGTTTTAGCGCAAGAGAGGATAGAGGAGGCTGAGAGGGCCTTCACCAGAGAGAAATTACCTCTGGAGGGTAGACTACCCCCTGCGCACAGTTTTAATTTTCTGGACTCCCCAGGGCGGGTTGAGTCCAGTGGTGGCAGCTATATAGAGCCCAGTGCGAGCAGTCTCATTCGCCAAAGTATGGTACCTGTTTCCCAAGAGGAGGAGTTAAGTTTGAAGTTCAGGGACAGTAGGAAACTGTCTCACCAGTCTTGGGAAGATTTTGAGGATGAATGTTGTGGGACACTGTTTGATTGGGTAAAGGTTCACACAAAAGATGATTTTGACGTCTTGTTTGATCTGATTGTCAAAGAGCACCTGCTCAGTTGTTGTTCACCAGGATTGCGCAAACACCTGCTGGGGTGTGGATTGTCTGACGCATGTGAGCTTGCAGATAAAGCAGACCGCTGGGAAAGGGCTAGAGGTTCTCTAGAGTCATTGGTGAGTGACTCCAAAAGTAGTGGTTCAGGTATCCTCCAGTCCAGCGTGGTGGAGGAGGCTCAGTGTAGCCCAGCTAGGTCCCAGGATAGCGAGGAGGGTGTAGGGGCTCACTGCCTGGCTCAGTGGAGCAGGAGTGAGTGGGAGACCGAGGGTCCCCAGACGCACGAAGCCCTGCCTCAGGACTTGGATGGTTTCTGTAGGGAACACCAGGTTGGGGACCTAGGCTGTCCTGTTAGTCCATTTGAGGAAGATCTCCTAGTGAGTAGAGGACCTGGAGCGTCTGTAAACAGAGCTCCTGTGGTTCTAGAGTCTGGCAGTACCGCTCTGGTAGGGTGGGTACAGGAGTCCAGCGTGAGGAGTGATTGGGGGATGAGTTTCCCAGTGGATGCACCAGTGGACCAGGGACTAGTCAGTTGGGCTAGATCTTCTTGGGGGGACCCGGGTGGCGCCACTTCTGTTCTGGGGGATCTTCGCGCACTGTCAGGTGGACAGGGGATGGGAGATCTGCGCCAGACAGACAGTCACACAACATATGTGTCATTTGTTAGCCTTGTGGTAAATAAATAAATAATACCCTATTTTTGACTAGGCATATAGCATAACAGATAGCTCAATAAATAAGAGTCAAGATTCGAGGTAGTAGGAGTTTCTGCAGGTTTAATACAGCATAAGGACAGGATCAGGACAACCTGCATAGGATGACCCAGCAGCTGCTGGGACCGGGTCTGGGATGAGCGCGCTAACTTTTAATAACAATACATGAGCATTTATACATAGCGCGAACACATAGCATTACATTGCAGTAGGCGTAGCAGTGGGTGGAGCAGAAGGCGTGACGCGTAGCAGTCGCGAAAGATAACAGTAAAAGTGGGTGTAACTGGGCGTATACATAGACATGTGGTGCAAACGTAACAGAATATGTCATGAATGGGCGGAATCATTGGAGGGGGCTACCTAAGGAGCCGGGACCTCTAACCTAATGGTGCGCGTAAACTGGCAATGACCTATTACTAGGAGAAGCTGGGGGCTATGAACTCTGTGCTAGGAGCAGAGACTAAAGTCTGGAGGGTCGGAGCGACATGTACCTAAACCCTATCTAGTATCTGATGTTTAGGGAACATGTTGATATAAACTAGAAGTCATGAGGGGAAAAGCTAACTTGACTCTAAGACTGGACCATGCATTATTCTACATGTAGTGCGTGATGAAGAATACTAAATGACCATTAAAAATACAGTATTTCTCTAACGTGGAGCCGTATAGGCTAGACAATGACGGAAACTATTGATGCAGTTCAGTAGCTTAGGAATGCAGAGAAGGAGGACTGAACTGATAACTGGAACTATAACATACTTTTGGCAGACTCAGAGGCAGAGCCAAGCTGCACCGGGCACTGCGAGGCAGGAAGTAAGTGAAGGGTCGAGGATACAGGTGGGGGCTGTATCGCTCCTTAGCGAGGCTTCAGGAGACAGGAGCTGAATCTGATGTCCAGGCCCTGTTGAGGCCTAGGAACGGGGACTTTATAATGAAATAACGTGCACACTGGGGGACGTGGCAACGTAGCTTTACATAGGCCTGATAATCGTATTATTCACGAGGACTGGAAAATGACATACCAGAGGTGGACACAACTATAATTACGTCATTAATCGGACATGGGGAATAACATATGCATATTGGTCATGCACACATAACTTATGATGGATGAGGCGTAGGGACACAGAACATGGCAAAATTTACTTTTCCACATTCCCTCCTTGTCACTACGTTTCCATCAGGAAACATCAATATTCATGATACCATCTATCATTTCATACAGTACCATTTGTTCATCTCGAATTGTCTTGGAACGAGATTTAGAACGGGGCTTGGGACTAGGAATACAAGAGGTAGCACAAATGCCGCAAATCGCAGGGCCACATTGTATACAGAGGCAGCAGCTAAATATGATCGCTACTGCGATACCTAGAAAGGACAGGACTTTCCATCCCCATGCGGAAATTATATTCCAGAACCAACCGGACCATGTCCAGGTGCCTGGATCTTGATGTAACAGATGGGCAATTTTATGGAGTCTGGTTATGGCTGAATAAACAGACGGCGCGTTATTTGGAATGAAAATGCAACAACTAGATCCGAGGACTCTACAGGCCCCGCCCCTATCGGCCAGTATGACGTCAAGGACGAGACGATTCTGTAAAACGACAATTCTCATAAAGGATTGCTCTTCGGTTAAGTTACCTAGTGCGGAGGCAGTCTCATCTACTACTGCTTCAAGGGTTCTTGTTAATCTACGGATTAGCTTACTGTTTACAACTGTACCTAAATAAGGGAAAACACCTTTATCTATATCAATGAATTGCTCTGCGGCAGTTTCAGTATAATCGACAATCGGGAGGTTTCTCTTGTGTCTAGTGTGTACTAGGAAGGAATTCCTATGGTAGTCAGGTGGGGCTAGAAAAACAGGTGGCAGTAGGAAGGCAATGTAACAGGTTCCCTCCCAATCGAGGGGCAGACGAACATATGCAGTTTGACCACAAACAAAATAAGAATGACGTGAGGCTTTAAAAATAGATTTCCCACTGTCACTATACTGGATAACAGTAGTACATTCACTATGGCCTACTTGTACAGAACCCTTATTTCGGACACATAATTCGCCTTTGACTGGTAGTACTGAAATAGCAGGTGAGTCTGGAGTAGTATCAGACTGAACATTCAGGACCATGAAATTCGACGAATAATTACCTAGATTATAAACTTCATTTTCTAGATCTAAACCTGTTCTGTGGGGGAAACCTTGCTTGTCTGGGAAACATGTACTGTTAAGAAAAGACATATCTGTTGAGGATGACGTTAACGTGGACCATGCTCCACATGAACCATTATGTGAGAATGGATAAGGAAAGAGTGGCAGAACTCCCTTCGGTGTCTGGAAAGGGGGGAGTCGACCACACACCCAACAATTAGTGGCATTGCTGGTCTGGTGTGAATAATGTAACATACGGATAAATGAATTATTACGCATAGCGAGACGGTATGAATATTCGTGAGGAGGCAGATCACTAAACGTGTGCTCTACTGTAGCATTAGCAGACTTATTTACATGAGGAACTGAGAAACACAGGAAAAGTGCGTAGCTAGTGCAGGAAATCATTATGCTGATGAATAATATGAAACTTAGAAAAATGATACATTGAATTGAGTTTTGACTGACTCTCTCACTATGGGGGTCTATTTTATACATGTCAGAAACAGTCTAACCGTTTCACCTAGGGGAGGACTTATACAATCAAACTGGCTGACTTATTTTACTAGACCGGAGCTTTAACTTATACTCCTGCTGCGGAGTTTTCTCTATCAGGGAAGGGGTTGTAACAATGTCTTTTGCGGGACAGTCCTTAAGAGCAATGTCTTGGCAGTCTTTAAAATCCCGGGAATCCTTGGAAATGTTTTTAGAAACGGGTTTCAGTCCATTGAAAAGTTTTACATGAGAAAGGTGGACCCACCCCTTCCTGCCTTCCAGCTTGACGGCAGTACGGGTGGTCAAGAGGACCTGACGTGGCTCCTTCCAACGAGGTTCCAGCGGACTTGATCTGTCAAAATTTCGGATCATCACCAGCGAACCTGGAACGATTTCATGCGGTGCCACCTCGGTATTGTCTGGAAATGCGGCGGCAACCTGTGAACGACATGAGTTGAGGGCAGACATCAAGGAAGCTAGGTAATCTGTCAGCATATTACATGAAACATCGGTAATACTTCGGGGTCTAGGAGTACCCCACATGTTAGGGGGACGGCCGAATACGACCTCATACGGGGACAGACCTGATCTAGAATGTGCGACCATGCGCATATAAAACAAAGCGACTGGCAGAGCTACTAGCCAGTCCACACCTTTTTCTTTGCAAACTTTGGCAATGCGGATTTTCAGGGTCTGATTATGTCTCTCTACGAGACCGGCTGCTTCAGGATGGCGTACACAATGAAACCTCCACTGGTACCCTAACAAAAGGGAAACGTGCTTCATGAGTTCAGATGAGAATGGCTGACCGTTATCAGAATATACGACTCTAGGGAGTCCATACCTAGGGAAAAATTCACGAACCAACTGCTTGGCAGTGGTCGCGGCTGTGTAATCTGGGACTGGATATGCTTCTGTCCACCTGGACAAAGCGCATACTACTACAAGGACATACTTGAAACCTCGACATCGCTCCATTTGAATATAATCCATCTGGAGGACCTCAAAAGGGTGGTCAGGGGGCTGGAAACCACCTTGTTCCACCGGGACACTTTTACCTGGATTAAACTGACAACATATCATACAGGTACGGACTTTCTGCTTGGCTGCAGCTCGTAAATGCTTGTTGAACCAAATGTTCTGGATACTGTCTAACATAGCTTTTTCTCCTAAATGTGCTGGACTATGTGCGGTATTGATAATGACTTGAACCATAGAATCGGGGAGAAACCATATGGCTCTACCCTTCGTTAACCATCCTTGATCTGTCTGGACCCCTCCTTGTTCGGACCATTTCTTGATTTCATCGGGAGTAGCATGTAACTGGATATCTATGACATCTTGAGTAGGGTCCTTAACTGTCATGCATGTAGTCGGATCTGGAGTATGTGTCTGATTAACTGGAATGTCTGGAGTCTGTGCTGTAAGCTTGGCTGTGCGATCTGCTAGATCATTACCTTGGGAAATAATGTCAGTAACTTTCGTATGTGCTTTACATTTCATGATAGCAACGGATGTCGGTAAATGTATGGCATCTAACAGGGCTTGAATAAGGAGACCATGCTGAATCTTGGTTCCATGAGAAGTCATAAAACCTCTCTCCTGCCAGAGCACTCCGAAGTCGTGTACAACTCCGAATGCGTAACGTGAATCTGTGTAAACATTAACTTTCAGGTTCTTGGCGTGTATACAGGCTTGTGTCAGAGCAACTAGCTCTGCTGCTTGAGCGGACAGGGTGTCAATACGGTGTGTTTCAATAACTTCGGTGTCGGTAGTCACTGCATACGCGGCGACTAGTTCTCCTGTACTAGTTCTCATACATGAACCATCCACATAAAGTGTCAGGTCAGGATCTGGTAACGGAATGTCTGTCAGGTCTTGTCTTGGCTTTGTCGTAATGTTAACTACTTCCACACAGTCATGTGGGTCAGGATTTGAATTAACTGATGGTAACAATGTAGCAGGATTCAGGACGTTGCAGCGTCTAATTTCTATGTGTGGCTGGAACAGTGTCAATTCATAACCTGTTAAACGTGCAATTGTCAAGTGCTGAGTTTGTGTTCGGTTTAAAAGAACTTCCACGGAATGTGGAACTTGTACTGTCAGGGAGTGTCCTAAAACTATGGAATCACTTTGTCTGATAGCTAGTGCGGTGGCTGCAACTGACTTGAGGCACGCAGGCAACGCCTGGGCGACTGGATCTAGTGTGCTCGAAAAATAAGCACAGGGCTTGTATTGTCCTGCTTGATCTTGTGTAAGAACAGATAATGCTGTACCTTCACGTTCAGTAACGAAAAGTGTAAAAGGCTTACTGTAGTTCGGTGTAGCTAGAACTGGAGCTTGACATAGGGCTTTCTTTAACTCGTTGAAACTAAGTGTATGTTCAGATGTCCAAGGGAGGACAGTCGATACGGCTGCCTCCTGTGTCGTTAACTGTATCAGTGGCTTGGCTAGAAATGCATACTGGGGAATCCATTGTCTACAATAAGAAGTAAGGCCGATAAAAGCACGTACCTCCTTCTGGGTTCTGGGCTGGGGAAGACTCGCTATTAACTGGATACGATCGGGTGTCAACTGCCTACCCCTCTTGGACAGTAAGTGTCCTAAGTAGACCACTTGCTGGACACAGAATTGAAGCTTCGAAGGGGACACCTTGTGCCCCATCTCGGCTAGAAAATACAAGACTGTAAGTGATGCTCGCTCGCAAGCACGTTCAGAACGGGCTGTGATCAGTAGATCATCGACATACTGGAGCAGGGCAGTGTCCGTTGGCATGTGAATGTTGTCTAGTTGTCTCTTAAGTGCCTGACTGTAAATACTAGGACTTTCTGTGAAACCTTGAGGAGCGCGTGTGAACATATAGCTCCTTCCATTTAAACAAAATCCGAAAAGAAACTGGCTGTCTGGATGAATAGGAACACTAAAAAATGCATTCTTGAGGTCTATGACAGTGAAGAACGTGGCTTCAGAATCAATGGCTGTTAATAGGGAAAAGATATCTGGGACTACTGGGTACTGAGGAATAATACATTTATTAAGCTCTCGTAAATCAATCACTAATCGATATACTGGGGGTGCATTTGGATCAGTACGTTTCATGACTGGAATGATCGGAGAATTACATACATTGGAGTCAGTTTCTACAACTACTCCTTGAGCCATGAGCTCGTCAATAATTTTGGATAAGGCTGCTACAGCCTCAGGTGGCAATCTGTACTGTCTGATTCGTGGTAACACTACACCTGGTTTGAGAGTCACACGATAGGGTGTGATTTGCATATAACCTACATCTGTTGGACCTTGTGCCCATAGATGCTGCGGAACATTAGACAGTCTGGAATCAAAATCTCGTAATACATAGTGACCCTTAAAGTCACGTAGGAACAGACGTATTCCCTCTGGGGAACAGCAAATAACTGCACCTAATTCTTTCAGTGTCTTAATGCCTAATAGATTTTCTGGACATGACTTAGTAAGTAACAGATCAGTAGTGCGGGACAATGGACCTACTTCTAGAGTAACTGGCTTTGAGATCTCATTTATAATGGGTTTTCCTGAAAATCCAAGGGAAACATTTCTTGAGCCTGAGAGCGGAGCCCCTGGAACTTCGGCATGACTAATTGTGGTCCTACTTGCCCCTGTATCGATCAAAAACTTTCTGTCTTTCCCTAATACTTGACTGTGAACATAGGGATCTTCTTGATCTACAGGTATCTCGATGAGAGGCAAGCCTACCTCCCTCTCTAGGCTGTTTCATGAATATGGCTGATACTCTGGATACTCGGACTGTGCATACTGGTACATCTGCGATGTAACGTGCTGTGTTGCAGCAATAGGCTGCGGTACTGTAACTGTCTGTTGTGCATTCTGTGACTGAGGAGTCTGTGAAACTTGTTCTTGTCTCGGCGGACGTGGTCTTTCTTTAGTCTTACCAGTAGCTATGTTGTGTTTCAGAACTGCACACTCGTTTATAAAATGACCTGGCTGTTTACAATAATTGCAGTTCCCTTTAACGGGAGCTGCAGAATGACTGGCTTGATTCGGACCCCTCTTCTGACTGTCTTGAGGAACAGATTGTGCAACTAGCACTTTCATTTTCGTGTCTTTCATACGTTTTCTCTCGTGCTCTTGCTCTTCCCTAATTCTATTCTGGTGATACTGAAGCATCTGGAGCATCTGGGACGGAGTATTTGCTTGCCAGGTGCTTTCAACTTTCAAAACTCGATTTTTAATTTGTGGACTTGAATTCTCGACTAATTTAGTAACGAAAAGGTGAGGGTATGACTCACTACTTGTCTTGAGACCACTGTTAATACTAAAACATTTTTCAAATCTAGAATAAAAATCACTAATATCTTCATCTTGTTTCTGTTTACAGGCTGAGATTGCATCCCAGTCTTCTTTTCTAGTTGTCAATAATCTGGGTAAAACTTGTATCAATAATTCTGGTAACTCTTTACATTTATCTCCAAGACCGGTACCTGGTACTCGTGCCTTGTCTTCAGCTTCTAGAGCTGTCCAATCGATCTTTTTCTCTCCCACCTCCCATTCTTTTTCCTTTAACTTTTCATACACCCCTGCGGGTAACAGGACCTTTAACATTTTAATGATATCTGGGTAAGTATATTCTCCCATACGCAGCATGTCTTTTAATTCTCTATGGAACCCCGCTGGATCTTTGTCATGACAGGGAATTAATTTCTTCATTTCAAGAAGTTCCATCTTTGTTATTGGAGTGTATACAAACACTCGTTGCATTTCGCCACCCGTCCCTCTGACTGGGTGGACTTCTCGTAACGGATTCTGTCGGTCTATGTAGAATGATTTACTTTCTGGGGGTGAGACATGAACAAAATGCGGGTTCAAGAACGTTCTATATTTGTGGCGTTGTTCTAGAATGACACTAATTAAATCGGTACCTAGACCTCTCCATCTGTACTGGAGTAACTCGTTCAGGATATCATGTAACGGACCTGGATCAGAGTGTTGACCCTCATACAGAGTAATGAGGTGCTGAATCATATACATACCCACCAGTCGCTGCTCGGCTGGGGGCATTTTCAGGAACATTTGTGCCACTATTTCGTCTGGAAAAGTGGTAGAATCAGTAATCCATCGGACTGCTGATCGGGCTAGTTCTTGTTCATGCATGGTACTTAACTCACTATAACCGATTCGTGATTTCAGAATGTGATCGGTAGCTTGAAATACTTGTTCTAGAGAACCTTGTTCTGGTGCTGAATGATGAAAAATAGACTTGGGTTCTAGGCGTAAATGGCGATCTGGAAATCTAGATTTTCCTACATACGCTATTCTGGCGGAATTCTCGTCGTCTTCTTCGTCGGGATCAGAGATACTTTCTTTCTCGCTTACTTGTGCTGCTTTACGCTGTTCGTGTATCTTGATTATTTCTTTACGGATTTTCTTGTACATACTTTCCATGGCACCGACGGTCTTGTGCTTACCCTCGGCTATATTATCACTCCACCTTGTCAGGATTCTCATTTCGGCAGAATCTTTAGACGGGTAATCTTGTTCTCTTATTAGACAATTAATCAGAAACTTTAATATCATGAGCTGGATCTCGGCTTTCCTCTGAGACATGGCCTCGCCAATACTTTCTGGATCATCCCCTGTACGGATGAAACGATATATTCTGTCTAGGTCTTCTTTCATATTCGGTAAGGTGACTAGATACTCGGCCACCTTTCTTACGCGGAATGAATATAAAACCATATTATCCTCGCCTGGGACTGGATCATAGCAACATTCGGCAAGGGATTTTCTTATTTCTGCAACAGTCTGATGTCTAGGCGTACGCTGGGACGCTTGTGCGTGTAATTCGGCTAACGTTAAACGCTTGTGTGGCGGCGGGGTTTGAGGAGGACCTCCTCCTGCGGCCCCTAAACTAGAATCATCGACGGACATTCTTCGTGGCGGAGCGGGAAGTTGAAATGCTGGCTGGACCGGGGGTACCGTAGCAGGTACTCCGGTGTCTGGAAGAGCGGGAAGTGCCTGATTTACAGGGACTGGCGGAGCGCGAACAGGATTTGCATATTCTGGGACTGTGTCGTCCAAATAGGACGAAATAAAAATATCAGCTGCGGTCTGTTTGTGACGTAGCTTGGTCGGAACTAATGGTGGCGGGAAATTACTGGATGCCTCTGGGGTCGCTTTTGGCAAGCCCTCGGCAAGAAGAGGATACATACCCTTAATAAGGGCATGCCTCTGTCTGTCTGACTGTTCGGCTTTGACTTGTTCACCTATCTCGATTAATTCTCTTTCTTGGGCTCGTTCTTGGGATTCTCTACTTAACTCTGACTTTCTGACTTCCTTTTCGGTTCTTCTATGCGCTTCTTTACGCCAAAACTCGATGGCATCTTTCTGTGACTGTCTGGCTTTCTTTTTCCATAATGCTTCTTCTACTCGCATGATACATTCGGCATCCCATGTACCCGATACGGGCCATCTATACTTTTCTTCTAACCGTTTGGTATACTCTACCCATAAATCTAGATACAATATGGCGCTTATGCCATGTTTCTGATACATAAAATGACCTGGACTGTCCCTAGGCGGAACAGGAACTGCTGCTTCCAGCAGACCCTTTCTAGTTTTTAACTGACGTAACTTGGAAAATATAGGCATGACTGAACTGTAATCTGGACACAATACAATACACAATAAACACGAAATCACGTCACACTCATACCACAACATTACAATACATGAAGAACATTATAAATAACAGTTTGAACAGAATATTACCTGGAATACTGAGAGCAGAAATACAAGAATTTTCTCGAGAACGGAACAGACTAGAATTACTGGATGCACTGCTGTAACAGTACGGAACATACCGGTCCCATAAAGGAACGCATCAAGACCCGTATCCACCTAGGTGAACACTTCGTTTGTGAGTCTGGGCACCACCAACCCACGGACCAGGAGTCAATTTAGATTGGTCCTGTCTAGATACTACCCCAGCAATGGTACTCACCGGGCAGCACGGAACGGAAGGCCTTGGACTGGACTGGACTGCTACGACGACGGACGGACTTCGGACTTCAGTTACGGGTGGGCCTCCGGATACCTCGGACCTTGGACTCTTGGCTTGGGCTCTGGTCGGGACTCGCCGCGTTCCTCCACCGTCTCGTTTGGATGCTGGACCGCCTCCTCCGTCTCCTCCGTGGGCCTGAGGGATACTTGGAGCAGAAATATCTGCCAGTGCACGGTATGGTTCCGTCACGACTGCAGAGGGTCAGGGGGTCGGCGTGGCTTCACCGACGCGTGGGGAAAGGGCAAGTCCCTGTTCGGGCGCCATTATGTGGTAAATAAATAAATAATACCCTATTTTTGACTAGGCATATAGCATAACAGATAGCTCAATAAATAAGAGTCAAGATTCGAGGTAGTAGGAGTTTCTGCAGGTTTAATACAGCATAAGGACAGGATCAGGACAACCTGCATAGGATGACCCAGCAGCTGCTGGGACCGGGTCTGGGATGAGCGCGCTAACTTTTAATAACAATACATGAGCATTTATACATAGCGCGAACACATAGCATTACATTGCAGTAGGCGTAGCAGTGGGTGGAGCAGAAGGCGTGACGCGTAGCAGTCGCGAAAGATAACAGTAAAAGTGGGTGTAACTGGGCGTATACATAGACATGTGGTGCAAACGTAACAGAATATGTCATGAATGGGCGGAATCATTGGAGGGGGCTACCTAAGGAGCCGGGACCTCTAACCTAATGGTGCGCGTAAACTGGCAATGACGTATTACTAGGAGAAGCTGGGGGCTATGAACTCTGTGCTAGGAGCAGAGACTAAAGTCTGGAGGGTCGGAGCGACATGTACCTAAACCCTATCTAGTATCTGATGTTTAGGGAACATGTTGATATAAACTAGAAGTCATGAGGGGAAAAGCTAACTTGACTCTAAGACTGGACCATGCATTATTCTACATGTAGTGCGTGATGAAGAATACTAAATGACCATTAAAAATACAGTATTTCTCTAACGTGGAGCCGTATAGGCTAGACAATGACGGAAACTATTGATGCAGTTCAGTAGCTTAGGAATGCAGAGAAGGAGGACTGAACTGATAACTGGAACTATAACATACTTTTGGCAGACTCAGAGGCAGAGCCAAGCTGCACCGGGCACTGCGAGGCAGGAAGTAAGTGAAGGGTCGAGGATACAGGTGGGGGCTGTATCGCTCCTTAGCGAGGCTTCAGGAGACAGGAGCTGAATCTGATGTCCAGGCCCTGTTGAGGCCTAGGAACGGGGACTTTATAATGAAATAACGTGCACACTGGGGGACGTGGCAACGTAGCTTTACATAGGCCTGATAATCGTATTATTCACGAGGACTGGAAAATGACATACCAGAGGTGGACACAACTATAATTACGTCATTAATCGGACATGGGGAATAACATATGCATATTGGTCATGCACACATAACTTATGATGGATGAGGCGTAGGGACACAGAACATGGCAAAATTTACTTTTCCACAGCCTCAGGGGGGTGGTGTGTGAATCCCCAGAAGTCCTGGAGTGCCAGACAATTATTCCACCAAAGGTTTTAGACCAGAGGTTGGGAGGCCAGGTTCAGGATCAGCCTGACCTGAAGGGTAGGACGACTGTAACTAGTGTCCTGACCGGTTCGTCTTTCAGAGGAACTTCTCCAGGTGGGAGAGTGCAGACCTCTGGAAGGGGGTGCAGAGGGTGGGAGAGCCCACCTCTGACGGTGCAACCTGAGGGGTTAAACCCTAGGTTGGAATGGCGTTGTAGGTGTACCCCTGGCCGGAGGAGGAGGAACCCTAGGAGAAGAGGTAAGGGGAGGAGAGCCTTCCCTGAGACTCCTGGCCCGCCTGAGGTTGTAGACCCTAGGCTGGAGTAACAGTGGCAGTCTAGACCTGTCCTGTAGACAGAAAGAGTGGAGAATGGCTACTATGTGCCAGGGCTTACTACCCCCCGCTCTGTGAATAGGCAAGGACCGGTGGCACCTGGGTGGCCCATGGCCTGGTCCTGGCCGCGGACAGCTTGGGAGTACCAGTGGGGTAGCCCAGTTGTTCCAGACAGTGGTTTTGGAAGGAATCCCATGGGTTCACCATGGCGTAGAACAGGAGGGTGTCCCTGCAGTTGCGGGCCCCGTCCGTGTTCTATCGCCCAAATCAAGGAAGTCCATCACGGTGGTGATTGGTCTACCCTGCGTTTTGGCTGGAAAGGGGTTGTGTTGGATTTGGCCCTTCTGGCAGGTTCACCCCTAAACGTTTTGCTTTTAATGGTGACCTAGTGATGGTGATTTTTGGTTTCTGCGCACTTTCACTGTGTCCCAGTGGAAAGTGCGTGCGCACTCTGAGTGCATGTGGTGAGATAGGCCTGTCCTCCCATAGGAATGCATTGGGAATGTATGTGTCCCTGGTAGTTCCTGATGCGTGGGGTGTACAGGCTCGAGTCTGGTATGTGCGGACTCGTGTGATTGAATGCTGCGACATGATGTATGCGGGGTGTATGTGTCTAGTGTGGAAGTGCCACTTCTAGACATGGCTGTACGTGTGCTGGAGTGTGATTGGCTGGAGCTGGCTGGCAAGCCTGCCTCCAGGAAGTCTGGATGGGTCTGCCCAGTGGTGAGTGGAGAGATTAGCATGCTGATGGCTGTAGAGGAGTGCACCTTGGTCCCGAATAAGGCTGGGCTTTCCGCACACAATGCGGGCTCCGCCCCCTGTGGTGCGTCTAATGACCCTAGCCTCCCTAGTGAATAGAAAGGATGGTTGAGCACATCAAGGGTGCTCCAAAACCAGCTGCGACTGGTTTCTCCCCCACCCTGCACCTACAGACAAAGGGATTTCAAGTATAAGAAGGGGCTGTATTCCCTTACAATTTGTTCTCTTCTTGATCCTATCTAGAGGGGGGCTGCTGCTGTGGCTGGGCGCCAGGAGGACCGCCACTTGGACTGCCTCCCTGCCTGGAGGGCCAGTGAGCTGGCTCTGGGCCCAGCCTTGCCCCCCACCTTCCTGAAGGACTTGGTTGCTGACTTTTGGGGCCTGAATTTTTCCCTGGCGCTGGGGAGCACTTTGCCCTTGCTGTGAATCCCCTAAGCGCTTGGTAGCGCTTTATTTCTCCCCTAAGCGACGGGAAGCGCTGTGCTCGTCTTTGGCGCTTGGGAGCGCTCTGGGTGCTTTGGCCGGAACCCACCCGGCATTTTTTGCCTGCGTGCTGGGCTGCTGCCCCAAACGAGTGCCCACCTCGATTCATTGTGTATTTTAAACCAGCCGGTGCCCACCCGGCATTGCCCCTCGAAAATCACCGCCGCAGCCCAGGGGCATTGAAACCGTTGCCGGGCCGCTGCCTAGTGCGACCCGGAAGTACCGCCTCCACGCCCCCAGGGCCGCGCTGCTATTGGCTGCCCTCAGCAGCGCGACCCGGAAGTGCCCGCGGCTCACCTGGTTGTAGGCGGGGCCTCTGAACAGAAGGAGAGCAGAGCCGGCCTTCACGGGGCTCCCGGGAATGAGGGAGAGCCCCGGAGTGCTGCCAGGAGACTGAAGAAGAAGCCCGGCAGAGAGGAGCTGACGCCGCGAGGAGACGCCGCCTCCCCAGACAGCCGGTGAGTGCAGGCGCCCCCGAGGTCACTTCTCTACCCCAGCGAGGCCATTCGTGAGAGCCTGCAAAGCTCGAGGGCACCTTTGTTTAGAGCCTGCAAGGCTCTTGGCGTCATTTTATATTTGGAGCCCACGAGAGGCTCAGGGGGGCATCACTTACTTTAGAGCCCAGCGAGGCTCCAACGACGGGGCATTTCTTTACTTAGAGCCCAGTGGGGCTCAGGGGGCAAAGTGGTGACGAGCCCTGAGAGTCTTGTGAGGGCATTTGGTATTTAGAGCCCGAGGCTACCACGCTGGGGTTTGGTCCCATTGTGTTCTTGAGCCCACGAGGCGCCAACATTGGCATCATCAGTGTTTTCAACTGCCCAGCACTTCGTGGGCAGTTGCCACGTTTAGGCTTGTGTTCTTGGCTGCCTGTGCAGCCTGCCTGACATTTGGGACACAGGGCGTCATAGCCCTAGAGAGGCCAGTTGGCCTAGGGACTGCCACAGGTTGGGGCTAATGTGATTTTTGCGCAATTGTGTTCCTTACACCTCTGAATGTGTTGTTTATGCATCATGTGTTTTCCTGTGCTGCACCTCTGAATGTGTTTTAATGTGCCATGTGCCTTGTTCCTTACACCTTTGAATGTATGTTATGCATCATGTGTTTTCCTTCCCTACACCTCTGAATGTGTTGTGATGCATCATGTGTAATGTGCTGATATCCCTACAGGCATTGTGATATTTAGGTGGTTGTTCTTGCTAGTACAGGTGGTGCTAGTAAGGTCCTGGTTCCCTGCGCAATATTCTCCTAAGGTGGTTAGGGTTGAGTAGGTGGTACTACTGGTTACCAGTGATTACTGGTTGTGTGCTTAATGTTCTATTCTGTGCTACAGTGATTTATATGCTATGTTCTAAGTACTAATTCTACCAAGTGCTATGTTCTAAAAGTGATGGTTCCTGACAGTGGTCCAGGTGGCCCTGTCTTGTACATATCCCCTGTAAATTCTGCCCATGCCTGCTGGCACATTGTAAAGTGTGTGTTTTTATCTAATGTGTTTTGGTGTAGTACAAAGGCTATTTTTATACATAACCTTGTGTGGAGTTTCCTTTTTTGGGCCTTGGGTGTTGTTGCTGGGGGTGCATGCGCAAACACTTAACTCACATTGCCTCCGAGTTTAGCCTTACTGCTCGTGCTACGTTACCAAGGGGGTGAGCAGGGGTTATCTTGGTGTGTAACTCCCTTGCCCTGACGTGGGAATGGTTGTCTCTGAATGACTTTGGCGCAAGCCCTGGCCAGCCGAGGATCCCATTTCTAACATTGGAACCACCCACACGAATGCCCCACGTTTCCAGTTCTTTACGTAAGAGAAGTGCCAACGGCTCAATGGAAAGAGCAAACAAGAGCGGTGAAAGGGGTCAACCCTGCCTGGTGCCCCTCCCAACCACCTACCCTTCTGAGAGTTCATCTCCAATCTTAACGCAGACCGAGGGGTTGGTGTACAAGAGCTGCACCCAGCTGCAAATGAAGGGGCCATAACCCATCTCCTGGAGCACCACCATCCGATTCAGCCATTCCATTGTAACAAATGCTTTCTCCAGAACAAGAGAGACCAGTGCCAACTCACGATCAACATCCAAAGTTTCATGTAAGACACGCGTGAGCCTTAAGATGGAACTCTGTGTCAGCATACAACCGCATTCGTCCTCGTGCACCAAATCGTGGATCACTCCTCCCAGACTCAAGAAAGCATCTTTAGTTCAAGAACTCTTACAGTCACATCTGGATTGTGCAAATGCCCTGCTCCATGGCCTCCTTTGACTCCACACTGACCGTGGCATAACAATAGCCCCAGCAGCCCCTGGTGTGAGGCGGGATCGAGCTCCAGGGGGCCCCATTGGCACTGTGCATGGGCAGCAGCTCCTGACTAGGTCCGTAGCGTGGGGGGCGCCTATATGTACCTTGCAGGGGGGCCCCCTCAAGTTTTGTTATGCACTTCACACTGGCACTCCTTAAGGGCATCCAACATGACGTAGGATGTGACATCGAGGGCCTGAAGAAATATGATCACATCACTCCTATCTTGCTAGAACTACATTGAGTCCCCTGGCTGGCCCGCCCCACCTTCGAAACCATCTATAACATTTACAGAGTCATCAAGACCAGCATCCCGCTTAGCTTTCAGACAATCTCACCATTTTCATTGGCTCTTGGCTCACCTGTATCAAGGACATCATCAGAATGGAGGCCAATAAATAAAAAAAATAAAAAACAAGGCACGACAACTTTTCTATCTATGCATCCAAGACCTGGAATAACATCACTGTATGCATTAGGACTGCCCAGTGCTTCTCCAATTTAGGCAACAGTTGAAGATGCAACTTTTTAAATAACATTACATCACCATGCAGTGATAGCGCATTTCTTCTTCCACAACACTGCTACCTCTCCTATCATTCTTTGACTGTATGCTTGACTTTAACCCTGTACAATGTTCTGCTACCCTTTGGTCAGGTTCACGCTATACAAATACCACACACATACTTACATACATAAAATTGTGGAAACTTTCCATTGAAATTCATCAGCTCCATAGCTACTGCTTGAGTCTAGATTCTGAGTTTATATTTTTTTAAAGAAAAGGATGCAGCAAGCTGTGCTGGTTATTTACAGTTTATTGAAAAGTGTATTTTTCTCCCAATATTATACTCTCAATATAATTGTGATGGAGGGCCTGCATTCTGCGTGCGGCTTGGCCACTTGTGAAAGCAGGCAACTAGTAGGATGTGCAGTCTGAAGGAACTCAAGGGCATATTTACAAGGAAGTGGCGGAGTGTGGTGTTAGCCTCCTTGGCTTAACGTTGCTCTCTGCCACTCCTGAAACTCAGGGCTGCACCGTATTTACAAGAATATGGTGCAGCCTTGCGTTTCCCTCCTGCGCTGGTGCTAATTTAGCTATCTAGCGCCAACGGAGGCACCCATGCACCATAGTGCAAGGGTGCCTGCGTTGAGGGAAATTATTGTTTATGTGCATGAAGGTGTCCCTTCATGCACATAAACAATATGAAATGGAGTTTTGAAACTTCTATGTGTGCTCCTTAATGCAGCACATGTAGAAGTTGCCAAACGTCATTGTTTTGAATGATTGCTTATGTGCAGGAAGGGATGTCTCAGTCTCTACCCATCCGTTGACTCTCCGCCGAGGTCTCCCTTCATCTGATGTCTCAGCCTCTACCCATCCATTGACTTTCCGCCGAGGTCTCCCTTCATCTGACTCCCCAGCTTCTACCATCCCTTGATTCTCCAGCAAGGTCTCCCTTCATCTGACTCGCCAGCCTCTACCCACCCCCTTGACTCTCTACCGAGGTCTCCCTTCATCTGACTCCCCAGCCTTTACCCATCCGTTAACGCTCTGCTTTGGTCACCCTTCATCTGACTCCCCAGCCTCTACCCACCCCCTTGACTCTCCCCCGAGGTATCCCTTCATCTGACTGCCCAGCCTCTATCCGTCCATTGACTCTCCCCGAGGTCTCCCTTTATCTGACTCCCCAGCCTCTTCCCGTCCCTTGACTCACCCCCGAGGTCTCCCTTCATCTGACTCCCCAGCCTCTACCCATCCCTTGACTCTCCCCAAGGTCTCCCTTCATCTGACTCCCCAGCCTCTACCCACCCACTTGACTGTCCGCCGAGGTCTCCCTTCATCTGACTCCCCAGCCTCTACCCACCCCCTTGACTCTCCCCCGAGGTCTCCCTTCATCTGACTCCCCAGCCTCTACCCGTCCATTGACTCTCCCCGAGGTCTCCCTTCATCTGACTCCCCAGCCTCTACCGGTCCACTGACTCTCAGCCGAGATCTCCCTTCATCTTACTCCCCAGCCTTTACCCATCCCTTGACTCTCCACTGAGGTCTCCCTTTGTCTGACTAACCAGCCTCTTCCCGTCCCTTGACTCTCCGCCGAGGTTTCCCTTTATCTGACTCCCCAGCCTCTTCCCATCCCTTGACTCTCCGCTGAGGTCTCCCTTCATCTGACTCCCCACCCTCTACCCATCCCTTGACTCTCTCCCGAGGTCTCCCTTCATCTGACTCCTCAGCCTCTAACCACCCACTTGACTCTCCCAAAGGTCTCCCTTCATTTGACTCCCCAGCCTCTTCCCGTCCCTTGACTCTCCGCCGAGGTCTCCCTTCATCTGACTCCCCACCCTCTACCCATCCCTTGACTCTCCCAAAGGTCTCCCTTCATTTGACTCCCCAGCCTCTTCCCGTCCCTTGACTTTCCGACGAGGTCTACCCTCATCTGATGTCTCAGTCTATAACCATCCGTTGACTCTCCGCCGAGGTCTCCCTTCATCTGATGTCTCAGCCTCTACCCATCCGTTGACTTTTTGCTGGTTTCCCTTCATCTGACTCCCGAGCCTCTACCATCCCTGGACTCTCCCCTGAGGTCTCCCTTCATCTGACTCCCCAGCCTCTATCCATCCCTGGACTCTCCCCCGAGGTCTCCCTTCATCTGACTCCCCAGCCTCTACCCATCCCTTGACTCTCCCCTGAGGTCTCCCTTCATCTGACTCCCCAGCCTCTACCCATCCCTGGACTCTCCCCCGAGGTCTCCCTTCATTTGACTCCCCACCCTCTACCCATCCCTGGACTCTCCCCCGAGGTCTCCCTTCATTTGACTCCCCACCCTCTACACATCCCTGGACTCTCCCCTGAGGTCTCCCTTCATCTGACTCTCCAGCCTCTATCCATCCCTGGACTCTCCCCCGAGGTCTCCCTTCATTTGACTCCCCACCCTCTACCCATCCCTGGACTCTCCCCCGAGGTCTCCCTTCATTTGACTCCCCACCCTCTACCCATCCCTGGACTCTCCCCCGAGGTCTCCCTTCATTTGACTCCCCACCCTCTACCCATCCCTGGACTCTCCCCTGAGGTCTCCCTTCATTTGACTCCCCACCCTCTACCCATCCCTGGACTCTCCCCTGAGGTCTCCCTTCAACTGACTCCCCAGCCTCTATCCATCCCTTGACTCTCCCCTGAGGTAAAAACTTAATCTGACTCTCCTTTTCTGTGAGATCTCCTGGTTTCAGTCTTTCCTCTTTGAGCTCCCCAGAGACGCTCAGCTCAATACGGGCCCTATCCATTACAGTTCCCTGTCTGTGACCATCTTAGAGACCTCTCCTCATGGATGTGGAACCCAGCGCTACTGTCTGTAGAAGAGAGCAGAACACTTCCAGTGGAGTAGGCCCCCCAGGGTTGCAGCCCCAGGGAGACTCCAGCCCACGTCATGTTGAAAATATTTATTTTAAAAGAAGGATGAGTAAACACCACAGATTAACTTCTTATAAAAGGTCCACGCTTTCCCAGCAGCACCTATGGCAGAATCCTGTGTATGAACACCTTTGACAGGCCAGGCCCTTCAATGTGATGTCACGAGGTTCGCCTAAGAACCAGCAGCAGAATCCTGTGAGTGGAACCCCTGTGATGTGCAAGATCCCTTGTGTGATGTCACGAGGTCCACGCGAGAACCAGCAGCCGCATCCTGTGAGTGGAACCCCTGTGACAGGCCGGGCCCTTCACTGTGATGTCACGAGGGTGGCGCTAAGTGCCGAGGGGAGGCCTCCGCCGCGGGAAACGGCCATTACAACGAAGCCGTTTCCACGAAATCGTTAACCACGCATGCAGTACAACGCATGCGTGGTTACCACGAAAGCCTTTACCACGCATACCTTTACTACGAGGTTTGTAGTAAAGGTATATGTGGTAAAGGTAAAAAGGTAAAAAAGGGGGGCTTGGGGGGGTCTCCCCCCCAAAAAAAACTCACCTGAAGTCACGTCGGGTTATGTATTTAATCAGCGTCATTTAAGAGAAAACAGAAAATAAACTTCTGTTTTCTCTTAACGACGTATGACGTCACCACGCAAGCAATCGAGGTAAATGTTATGCGTGGTAAACGAATTCCCGTTGTAATGCATGCGTGGTAAAGGCATGCGTTGCAACGGAATTCGTTGTAACGGCATACATTCCTCCGCCGCAGCAGAGACAAGCAGAGGCCACTGACGGGGATGAATGTCGGGCAGGATGGGATCGTCTTTGAGGTTCATCCAGGATCGTTTTTGGGACGAAATTGTTTTTTTTCCCCGGAAATTGAATTAAAACTGTGTCTCGCCTGCCCCTCCTTACACTGCAACGCCTGTCATCGCCCATAAACCAGTGATGTATGATGACAACCCGGTGAACCTCTCTATTGTGACGTGTCTTTGGTATAAAAGGCTGGTAACCAGGCAGCAGTAGCATTGCACCCATGGGCACCGGACGGAGAGGACCACTGCTGGCGGCTGCAGCTGAAGGCCGCGAGAGGCGGAAGCAGCGGGGACCTGCCAGGCTCCAAAAAGAAGTGGGTGGGGATGGGTCTAAAGGGACAAGGTGAGTATATAAACCAAACGAAAACTGAACTGAAAACCGAACTTGAAACTAAACTGAAACCGAACTTGAAACAAAACTAGAAACTGACTTGAAACTTCCCTTTCCTTCCCTCCCCTCTTCTCCAGTCCCTTTCCTCGTCCTTTCTATTCCCTTCCTATTCCATTTTTCCTTCTCTGCCTTAGGTTCCTATCTCTCCTCTCCTCTCCCCTTCCCCCCTTTCTTTCATTTCCATTTCCCTCCATTACTTTCTATCTTACCTCTTCAGCAGTCTCCCCGTCTGTCAACCCCCTCCTTTCCTTATTTTGTCCCTTCCCTTCCCTACCCTCAACGCTCAACCCTCCCCTCACAACCACACCCCAACCTTTCCCTCCTCTTCCCTTCCCCTTCCCCTTCCCCATCCTCCCTAAACTTCCTTCTCACCTCCCTACCCCTTGCCTCCCCACCCTCTCCAATGCTTCTTTCCCCTCCCCCTCACCTCACCTCCCCACCCCCTCTCCCTCACTCTTTACTCCCTTTCTCCTCGCTCTTCCCCTCACCCTTTCCTTACCCTCCCTTCATTCCTACCCTTCCCTTGACTTCCTTTCACCTCCCTACCCCTCGCCTCCCTACCCCCTCTCCCTCACTCTGTACTCCCTTTCTCCTCGCTCTTCCCCTCACCCTTTCCTTACCCTCCCTTCATTCCTACCCTTCCCTTGACTTCCTTTCACCTCTCTACCCCTCGCCTCCCTTTCACCACCCCTCCTTCCCCCTCTACTTGCCTTCTCTTCTCTTATCTTTACTTCTCCTTCTCCATCCCTTCCTGTCCCATTGCTCACTATCCCCTTCTCTTCCCCTCACCTTCCGTTCCCTTCCCCTCAGATTTCCCTTTCTCCCTATGCTTCCTTTCCCTCACCTCCCTACCCCTTGCCTGCCCACCCTCTTCACCCGTTCTTTCCCTTCCCCTCCCCTTACCTTGCCTTCCCTTTCCCATTCGCTCCCTTCCCTTCCTTACCCTTCCCGATCACCAAACCCTCCCCTTAATCCTTCCAGTTCCTTCCCTTCCTTCTCTTCCCCATCCCTTCTCTTTCCCTCTCCCTACCCTTCCCGCCCCACACTTCTCCTCTTCCCCTTCTCTTTCCTCCCCCTTACCTTACTCTTCCCTTTACATCCCCTAACCTCCTTTCACCTTCCCCTCTCGCCCTCACCCTTCCCCTTCCTATCCCTTCACTGACCTACCCTATCACTCCCCATCCATTCCCTTCCCATACCCTCGATCACCCAATCTTTCCCTTTCCACTCACCTCCCCTCCACACCCTTCCTATTCCCCTCTCCCTCTTGTTCCTTTTCTTTCCCTCCCCTTACCATCACCCTTGCCTTTGCTACTTCCCTATATTTCATTCCTCTCACCCCCACCCTCTCCCCCTTCCTTCCTTCCCCTCCCCTACCTTCACATCTGTCCCTCCTTACACTCCTCCTTCCCCTCTCCTCTCCAATCCTTCCCTTCCTCTCTCTTCCGCTAGTCCTCCCCTTCCCCTCACCCTTCCTTCCATTTCCCTCTCCCCATCCCCTCCTCCTTTTCCCCAATCATTTCCTCTTCCATTCTCTTACCCTCTCACTCCTTCACCATGCCCCTCTGTTCTGTTCCT
Organism: Lissotriton helveticus; assembly: GCF_964261635.1. NCBI lineage: Eukaryota > Metazoa > Chordata > Amphibia > Caudata > Salamandridae > Lissotriton > Lissotriton helveticus. The sequence goes on along the minus strand of NC_136063.1, from coordinate 833,202,125 downwards.
TCCTGTACCTTTCCTTTCAATTCATTTCCCTATTCTCTTCTCTTCATTTCCCTTACTTCCCCATCCTACCCTCACCCTTCCTTCCTTTGTTCCTTCTTTCCCCTTCCCTTTCTTCCCCTTCCCATCCCAAACCTTCCCCATCCCTCACCCTTTGCGTTCATTCGGAGGGAAATAGCCATTACAACAAATTTATTACAACACATGTCCACAACATGCAACTACCATTACATCGAAATGACATTACAACTCATGCCATTACGAATTTCGTTGTTAAGGCATGAATGGTAAAGGCATATGGGGCAGATTTACAAGCCCCTTGCGCCACAGGTGCGTCATTTTTTGTGTCGTACTGGTGGCGCATTTTACTGCTTCATATTTACAAGGACAGGAAAAGCCACCCTGCATGACTTTTCCTGTCCTTATAAGTATGGCCCCTTTGCACAGAGCACATTGCATGAAAGGGGTGTTCCATGGGTGTTGCTGTGGGTGTTCCCTTGCAACACCCATTGAACTAGACACATTTTCAGATTTACGAGGAAATGCGTGTGATGCTACGCCTCCCAAGGGGGAGCACACAAAGAAGTTGAAACGGCATTTCAGATTGTTTTTATGCAGGAAGGGAACCCGTCCTGAACAAAAACAATTTCCCCATGATGCAGGCATCCTTGCACAATGGTGCAAGGGTGCCCGCACCGGCGCATGGCAGCAGTTTGCGCTCCAGCGCAGGGGGAAGCACAGAAATGCCACATATTGTTGTCAATATGTTGCATCCCTGTGATTTTAAAGTGACTCCGTGTGGCGCAGTCACTTTCTTGTAAATCTGCCCCATATGTGTTTTACATGTAAGTACGTATAGGGTTTAGGGTGGGTTTGGGTTTTGTGGTATAAGGATATAGGTTTTTGGGTGCCAAGGGTAATTTTAAGTTTTAGGGTGGGTATGGGTTTTGGTGTAGTAAGGGTAAATTTAGGGTTCAGGGTTGATTTGGGTTTTGGGGTGCTAAGAGTAATTTTAGGGTTCAAGGTGGGTTTGGGTTTTGGGATGCCAAGGCTAATTTTAGGGTTCTGGTTGGGTTTGGGTTTTGGGTTGCTTAGGGTAAATTTATGGTTCCGGGTCGGATTGGGTTTTGGGGTGCCCAGGGTAATTTTAGGGATTGGGGTAGATTTGGGTTTTGGGGTGCCAAGGGTAATTTTAAGTTTTAGGCTGGGTGTGTTTTGGGGTAGAAAGGGTATTTTTAGTGTTCAGCATGGGTTTTGGTTTTGGGGTGCCAATGGTAGTTTTAGGGTTCAGGGTGGGTACGTTTTTTGGGGTACCCAGGGTAATTTTTGGGTTAAGGTTGGTTTGCATTTTGGGGTGACAGGGGTAATTTTAGGGTTCAGTGTGGGTAAGGGTTTTTTGATGTCAAGGGTGATTTTAGGGTTCAGTGTGGGTTAGGGTTTTTTGATGTCAAGGGTGATTTTAGGGTTCAGGATGGGTTTGGGTTTTGGGGTGCTAACAGTAATTTTAGGCTTCAGGGTGGGATTGGGTTCTGGGGAGCCCAGGGTAATTTTAGGGTTCAGGCTGGGTTTGGGTTTTGGGGTGCCAAGGGTAATTTTAAGATTTAGGATAGGTGTATATTTTGGGGTAGCACGGGTATTTTTAGGGTGCAGCATGGGTTTGGGTTTTGGGGTGCAAATAGTAATTTTAGGGTTCAGCCTGTGTTTGGGTTTTGGGGTGCCAATGGTCATTTTAGGGTTCAGTGTGCCTATGGGTTTTGGGGTGGGTATGGGTTTTGGGGTGCCCAGGGTAATTTTAGGGTTCAGGGTAGGTTTGCCTTTTGGGGTGACAAGGGTAATTTTATGGTTCAGAGTGGGTATGGGTTTTTGGTTTTGGGTTGCAGAGTAATTTTAGGGTTCAGAGTTGGTTTGGGTTTTGGGGTGCTAAGAGTAATTTTAGGGTTCAGGGTGGGTTTGGGTTTTGGGATGCCAAGGTTAATTTTAGGGTTCAGGTTGGGTTTGGGTTTTGGGTTGCTAAGGGTAAATTTATGGTTCCGGGTCGGATTGGGTTTTGGGATGCCCAGGGTAATTTTAGGGATTGGGGTAGATTTGGGTTTTGGGGTGCCAAGGGTAGTTTTAAGTTTTAGGCTGGGTGTATGTTTTGGGGTAGCAAGGGTATTTTTAGTGTTCAGAATGGGTTTTGGGGTGCCAATGGTAATTTTAGGGTTCAGGGTGGGTATGTTTTTTGGGGTACCCAGGGTAATTTTTGGGTTAAGGTTGGTTTGCATTTTGGGGTGACAAGGGTAATTTTAGGGTTCAGGGTGGGTTTGGGTTTTTTGATGTCAAGGGTGATTTTAGGGTTCAGGATGGGTTTGGGTTTTGGGGTGCTAACAGTAATATCTGAAAGAAACAGGTTAGTATTAGATTCCTTACCTTAGAATATCCCCAGGCGTCAGTCTGGATCCGGAAACTTTTGCGTAGCAGTACCCCTGCGCGTCGGTAGGCGTCGTCTGCAGGCGTCCCCTGCGGCTCCGCGTCGTCGGCGTCGTGCGCCGTGATGACGTCGCTGGAGTATATAGACGCCGCCTCCGCGCGCTGACGTCAGTTCTTCTTTTTTCCGCGCCAGTTAGCGCAGATCCGAAGAGCAGTACTCCGGTCTTTTGACCAAGTTTTGTTAACTTTAACTCTTTCTTCAAGGTGCCGGTAGGATGCCCGGGTTTAAGAGTTGCGACGGGTGCGACCGAATGATGTCGGTCACCGACCACCATCGACTCTGCCTCCGGTGTCTGGGCGCGGACCACGACGTCGAGTCCTGCGTCGACTGCCGGGCCTTGACAGGTAAAGCTAGACGGGAGCGGTCCCGCAAGCTGCTCGAACTCCGAGTGTCGGCCCCGCGTCGAGAGCGGTCCCGGTCCGGTCGGAGGTCGAGGGAGCGGTCGAGGGAGCGATCGCGGAGCCGCCATGAGCGCTCCGGGAGTCGCCACCATTCCTCCGGTTCATCAGGTAAGCGCACGGGGCGTCGTCGTCGTACCCCCGACTCCCCCCGACGCCCGCGTGATGCGGCCGGGGGTTCGGGTGGCCCCACCCCCGCGGCCCCGCGTGGGTCGCCGACGCCGTCTGCCCCATACCCATCGGTCCCTGGGGAAGGCGCGTCGCGCGAGGAGATTGAGGAATTCCTCATGGCTATGAGGGCGATGTCTCCTCCGGCGGGGCCTACGGCGCCTGCGGGCCCGTCGGTCCCGTCTGGGAGCCCGAGCGGTTCGGGTGCGCCTGCCCCGACCCCGCCAAGTGCTCCGGCCCCGGCGCCGCCGGCGGCTCCGGCACCGGCGCCGCTGGGCCCTTCAGGGTCGTCGCCGGCTGGTCCTCCGGCCTCTCCGGCGCCGATTCCATTGGGGCAACCCGTGGTGCCGCCTCCGCGCGGCGCCGTGACTCCGCCGTCGGTTCCGGCCGGCGTCGGGTCCCCGGCGCCGGCGCCGCGCGGCGCCACCCCCGATCCCTCTCTGACTCCTGACGCGGAGTCGGACCGGCGTCGTCCGACGCCGAGTCCGGCGCCGTTGGGGCCCATTGGCTCCGAGGAACCGGTTTATATCGTCGACTCGAGCTATGGCGACGAGGACGATTATGGTGAGGGTTGGGAGGGGTCTGAGGACCCTTTGTCGCGAGCCTGTCAGTATGATGTTGACTGGGTCGGTGACTTAGGTGAGGCCAGTGGTCTGGACGAGTCGCCCAACCCTGGGTTTGTCTCGCCTTCCCCTGTGGCGTCGGAGGCGGGGGCTGCCTATTCGGTGGTCCTGATGAGGGCTGCCAAGGCCTTGCGCCTTGAGCTCCCCGTCGCTAAGGTGAAACCTAACATCCTCACCGAAGTGTTTAAACCGCAATCGTGCCCACAGGAGCCTCTGCTACCATTTAATGAGGCCCTGACGGATGTCCTGTTGGGCACCTGGTCCAGGCCCGCTTCCGGTGCACCGGTTGACCGGAACGTTGCCAGGCGTCACCGTCCGTGTTCGGACGACCCTGCCTTCCTTTCCACCCATCCCTCCCCGGAGAGTCTGGTGATCCAGGCCTCCACTTCCCAGTCCGCATTCCCGACGGCTCCGCCCGATCGGGAATCGAAGCGATATGACCAATTTGGCAAGAAGGTCTTCTCGTCTTTGAGTGCTGGACTGCGGTCTTGTAATACCGCATGCCTCTTGGGCCGCTACACCCACTCTCTGTGGGACACGGTCGCAGAGTGTCTGCCGCAGTGCCCGCAGGAGGTGCGGGACAAGCTCGGCCAGGCCTTGGTTGAAGGCCGGGACGCGGCGAGGTATTCGATAAGGTGTGGTCTTGACACGACCGACTCGCTGGGACGGGCTATGTCCACGACGGTGGCGATTCGTCGCCATGCTTGGCTGAGATCCGCCAACTTCTCGCCGGATGTCCAGACTGCCCTCATGGACATGCCTTTCGATGGCAGTCGCCTGTTCGGTGACAAGGCGGACAGCGCGCTTGAGCGCTTCAAGGACTCCAGGGTCACGGCCAAGTCCTTGGGTCTTTCGACCCAGCGCCAGCAACCGGGTTCGTTTCGCCCCTTTCGTGGCCAAGGAAGGGGCGGTCCCACGCGTGCTGCCAGCCACGCGCCGCAGAACGCTCCCCAGCGCGGTGGCGGCCGTGGATTCCGCCGTGGTGGCGGTAGAGGGCAGCGGCGAGGTCAGTCCACACCTCCCCCCACAGCGGCCTCCAAATCCTCCTAGTCCGAGCTTTCGGGCCCATGTGACGCCAGTGGGTGGCAGGGTTCACCATCACCACTCCCGCTGGTGCACGATTACATCGGACAGGTGGGTGCTGCAGCTCGTCCGAAGGGGCTACTCCCTCCCCTTCGAGTCCACTCCTCCAGCCATGCCACCGCAGAACCACCGTGTGTCGGGGGACCACTTGACACTTCTGCAGGAGGAAGTTACGGCCCTCTTGGCCAAGGGGGCCATCGAGCGCGTTCCTGGGCCAGAAGTAGGGTGTGGTTGCTACTCCCACTACTTTCTGGTGCCCAAGAAGGACAAAGGGGGCCTCCGTCCTATCTTGGACCTCCGGGACGTCAACGGCTTCCTCCGGAAGGAGAAGTTCAAGATGTTGACTTTGGCTCAGGTCTTGGCTGCTCTCGACCCACAAGACTGGATGGTAGCGTTGGACTTGCAGGATGCGTATTTTCACATCCCCGTCCTGCCGGCCCACCGGCGTTACCTGCGGTTCACGGTAGGCCACGGGCACTTTCAGTTTATCGTGCTCCCATTCGGCCTTACCAGCGCCCCACGGGTGTTCACGAAAGTGATGGCGGTGGTCGCAGCTCATCTGCGCCGGTTAGGGGTTTCAGTCTTCCCCTACCTCGACGACTGGTTGTTGAAGGCGGGCTCGCCCCAAACAGTCGTCCACCACCTTCAGATGACGGCAGACCTCCTGCACGAGCTGGGGTTTTCCATCAATGTGCCGAAATCACACCTGTGTCCCTCTCAAAAGCTCCTTTTCATCGGAGCGGTTCTCGACTCGGCGCAGTTTCGGGTTTATCCTCCGGAACGGCGGGTCCGGGATATTCAGGCTCTGATTCCCATCTTTCAGCCGTTATCCCGGGTTTCGGTCAGGTTGACGCTGCGGCTTCTGGGGCTGATGGCCTCCTGCATCCTACTGGTGCATCACGCCAGGTGGCGGATGCGGGCTCTGCAGTGGGACCTGAAGTTTCAGTGGGCCCAGCATCAGGGCAACCTGTCCGACCATGTCCTGATCTCGGAGGGCACTGCGAGACAGTTGCAGTGGTGGCTTACAGACCGCGATTGGGTCAGAGGCAGATCCCTCTCCCTTCCCCAACCGGAGCACGTAGTTGTGACGGACGCGTCCCTCCAGGGCTGGGGAGGCCACTTGGGAGAGGCGGAGATCAGAGGCATCTGGTCTCCGGCGGAGTCCCGGCTCCATATCAACATGTTGGAGCTGCGGGCGATTCGCCTAGCACTGAAGGCATTCCTCCCCTTTGTCAACGGGAGTGTAGTGCAGGTGTTCACGGACAACACCACCGCCATGTGGTACTGCAACAAACAGGGCGGTGTGGGGTCGTGGACCCTTTGCCAGGAGGCTCTGCGCCTCTGGCAATGGCTGGAACGTCAGGGCGTGACTCTGACGGTTCAACACCTGGCAGGTTCTCTGAACGCCAGGGCGGACGAACTCAGCCGTCGGTGCTCGGTGGATCACGAATGGCGTCTGAACTCGGACGTGGCGAAAGGCCTCTTTCAGCAATGGGGAGAGCCTTGGTTAGATCTATTCGCCACAGAAGAGAACGCGCAATGTCATCAGTTCTGCGCGTTGGAGTTTCCAAGACGGCACTCGCTCGGCGACGCCTTTCGGCGCGAGTGGAGTTGCGGTCTGTTGTACGCCTTTCCGCCTATACCACTTCTGCCCAGAGTGCTGAAGAAGATCAGGCGCGACCGGGCCCAAGTTATCCTTGTGGCTCCGGACTGGGCTCGAAGGTACTGGTATCCCGAGCTACTCAGCATGACAGTCGGTCCCTCGATCCGCCTGCCCCTTCAGGAGGACCTTCTGTCGCAGCAGCAGGGGACGGTCCTCCACCCGAACCTGTCCAGTCTCCACCTCCATGCTTGGAGATTGAGCGGCGACAGTTGAGGCCATTTGACTTGCCTCCTGAAGTCTGTGATGTAATTCTGGCAGCCAGGCGTCCCTCCACAAAGTCGGTATACGCCTGCCGGTGGAACAGATTTGTGGCATGGTGCACAGCAAAGGCTGTGGATCCCCTTTCTGCCCCTCTTTCTGAGGTTCTCCTCTTCCTTCTTTCCCTTGCCCAGCAGGGCTCTGCTCTGGGCACTATCAAGGGCTATCTTTCTGCCCTTTCCGCCTTCTTAAGGCTACCTGATCAGCCATCTTTATTCAAGTCCCCTATTGTATTAAGATTCTTGAAAGGCATCACGCACATGTATCCACCTGCTCCGTTCGTGATGCCTCAGTGGGACTTGAACCTGGTTCTGACCTTCCTGATGTGTGCTCCCTTTGAGCCACTTCATTCCTGTCCTCTCCGTCTTCTCACTTTAAAGACGGCCTTCCTGGTTGCCATCACCTCTGCCAGGAGAGTGAGTGAGCTCCAGGCTCTTTCTGTAAAACCTCCTTTCTTGTCTGTTCATCCTGATAAGGTGGTTCTTAGGACTAGGCCTTCTTTCCTGCCCAAAGTAGTTTCTGCTTTTCACATCGGGCAGTCCATCACCTTACCCTCCTTCTTCCCGCCTCCGCATCCTTCAAAAGATGAGGAGCGGCTCCATCGTCTGGACCCAAAACGTGCGCTTTCATTCTATATGGATCGCACACGCCAGTTCCGGGTGGATGACCAACTGTTTGTTGGCTACGTGGGCGAGAAGAAGGGAAGGGCGGTACAGAAACGAACCATCTCTCGGTGGGTCGTCCTGTGCATCAAAGCATGCTACTCTTTGGCTCGGAAGGAGCCTCCTGTTGGGCTGAGGGCCCATTCCACTCGGGCCACGGCGGCTACTACTGCCCTGGGCCGGGGAGTCCCTTTGCAGGACATTTGCCAGGCGGCTACGTGGGCCTCGCTGCACACCTTTGCGAGGCACTACTGCCTGGACAGTCAAGTCCGGAGGGATGGCTTCTTTGGCCGTTCGGTCCTCCAGGACTTTCTGGTGTAGGTTTGTATTGGTTCGCAGACCCACCACCGGGGTTGGTATTGCTGGGGTATCTATTCTAAGGTAAGGAATCTAATACTAACCTGTTTCTTTCAGATGAACAAGTTACTTACCTTCGGTAACGATATATCTGTAAGAAACAGTAGTTAGTATTAGATTCCTTACCGCCCCACCCGTCCTCCCCGTTCTGCGAACTGATACCTAGGGTTAAGGACATCCCTTTCAGGGCCCTAGATTCAAATGGCACCAGTGTTAGTTCTCACATGGCTCTGCGTGTTCTGGCGCGGAAAAGCTGTGTGCAAAGAACTGACGTCAGCGCGCGGAGGCGGCGTCTATATACTCCAGCGACGTCATCACGGCGCACGACGCCGACGACGCGGAGCCGCAGGGGACGCCTGCAGACGACGCCTACCGACGCGCAGGGGTACTGCTACGCAAAAGTTTCCGGATCCAGACTGACGCCTGGGGATATTCTAAGGTAAGGAATCTAATACTAACTACTGTTTCTTACAGATATATCGTTACCGAAGGTAAGTAACTTGTTCTTTAGGCTTCAGGGTGGGATTGGGTTCTGGGGAGCCCAGGGTAATTTTAGGGTTCAGGCTGGGTTTGGGTTTTGGGGTGCCAAGGGTAATTTTAAGATTTAGGATAGGTGTATGTTTTGGGGTAGCACGGGTATTTTTAGGGTGCAGCATGGGTTTGGTTTTTGGGGTGCAAATAGTAATTTTAGGGTTCAGCCTGTGTTTGGGTTTTGGGGTGCCAATGGTCATTTTAGGGTTCAGGGTGCCTATGGGTTTTGGGGTGGGTATGGATTTTAGGGTGCCCAGAGTAATTTTAGGGTTCAGGGTAGGTTTGCCTTTTGGGGTGACAAGGGTAATTTTATGGTTTAGAGTGGGTATGGGTTTTTGGTTTTGGGTTGCAGAGTACTTTTAGGGTTCAGCGTGTGTTTGGTTTTTGGGGTGCCAATGGTAATTTTAGGGTTTAGCGTGGGTATGGGTTTTGGGGTGCCAAGGGTAATTTTAGGGTTCAGAGTGGGTTTGCGTTTTGGGGAGACAAGGTTAATTTTATGGGTAAAGGTTGGTTTGCGTTTTGGGGTGACAAGGTTAATTTTATGCTTCAGAGAAGGTATGGGTTTCGGGGTGCCCAGGGTATTTTTAGGGTTCAGGGTTGGTTTTGTTTTTGGGGTGACAAGGGTAATTTTAGGCTTCAGGGTGGGATTGAGTTTGGGGTGCCCAGGGTAATTTTAGGGTTCAGGCTGGGTTTGGGTTTTGGGGTGCTAAGGATAATTTTGGGGTTCGGCGTGGATTTGGGTTTTGGGGTGCCAAGGGTAATTTTAAGATTTAGGATGGGTGTATGTTTTGGAGTAGTGAGGTTCCGTGACGATTTTACTCGTGTTTGTAAACATTGTCGTAAATACATAATTTTGGTATCAGTGAACCGCAAATGATCCATTTAGTATATCCTGGTGTTTTCGCTATGCTACGAGCAAGAGCACTCCAGTTACAAACACATTTCTGTTCTACCCATGGCATCCATCTTAGAACACGGAAGCCATTTTGTATTCCTTGCCCTCACATAGTCAATGGACACGCAATGATCTCTCTTCATTAAGGGACACGTAGGCTTTAGCCGGCGATTCACCTTGCGAGTGACACGTGCACCTTAGGCCAGCAACGCTGTGGCAGCATGACTCGGCAAGAACTGCCTCCCCAGCCTGAGGCCAGCCCTGCTATACTGGTTCTTGTGTTCGTTGGCCTGATCATGATTAGGCGGCCGAAGCTGGTAACCGTGCCCATTTACGACCCACAAAAATCTCTTATCCTGTCTTTCTATCTTCTGCACCTGGCTCTGCTCCTTTCCTTCTGGGCCTTTATTAGGGGGAGGTAACGAAATTTACGATGAGGCGGTCCGGGTCTTGAATGAGAAATTGACATGGGATTATGATGGACTAGTGGGAACCCCTCATTCGTAATGTTTTGACATCAGATACTGTTTACGATTCCTGTACAACGCCAAATATTTATTGTTTAAGACACGAATGTTTAGAACTGTGGTAACATGTAAAGAATTTGCCCTGAGCAGAATATTTAGTATATAAGGAACAACCCTCTTTGTACAAATTGAACAGGCTCCTAGACACTGCCCGTGTGCAGTTTCTGTGACTTCTGTGTCCCTGCAGTAATAAACCTTTGGTCTTTGACGCCACCATCGAGAAGCCCGTGTTTCTGTTTGTTTGTGCACCGAGACAGGTTGAACTCCGGGGTCTTCGGGTGTTTTCCCTGACACCTCTGGACGGAACCAAAAAGTCCAGAACTCCAATTGGCGCCCAACGTGGGGCGACGTCATTCGGTACCGGTCCAAAAGCCTGAAGAGTTCGAGGAGCTTCGTGTGAAGATTTCAGAGGGAGGCGCCCCACTTCATCGATCCCGGCATATCGCAAAAGTGGCCCCGACGTTCTCTTCCACGAGGGTTCCCGTTCAGACGGCTGCAGTGGTCCGTTGCCTTGACCGTCGCCCTGTCTTGGACCCGAGGTGCAGTCCTCAGTACGGCGAGACGTGACGGGTTTCTCCTTGGTGACGTCTTCAGTACCTCAGTTAAGTATTTTGTGAGGGTTGCTCCTGTTTGAATAATCCTTTTAGTTCTCAGTTCAGTTCAGTTCTGTAAGATTATCACTGGTTATTCTGGTTACGATAATCATTCTGTTCAGTTCAGGTATCGATACATTTGTCAGTTCTGGTAGGCCTAAGTCCTTGGTTCGAGTGCGCATCTTTTCTGTTTGTGTTTTGTTTGTTTTGTGTTCCGGATTATAAAATGGTAAGTCGGAAAAATTGTATGTTGTCTTGTTTTAGTTGCAACAGTGATTCCCAGTTAGAGGACTCGTGTTTGGTTCCTCCGATTGGAACTCCCCTTTATGATCTATATTGCAAATTTGGTGTGGGCCCTATCTCTTATAACGAGGTATGGATCCGCTTCACAGAGAAAGATGGTGTCCTTAGTTGGCCACTACATGGTAGTTTTGAACCTGAAGTTCTCGATAATCTAGAAAGAAGGTTGTTTAAGAAGAAAGCCCGGCCGGCAATGTTTGATTCTTTCCGTTATTGGCGAAAAGAATCTAAACAGAGAGAAATTAAAAAGTTGAAGAAAGAACAGAAAGAGCAAGAGTTGACTTTAGAACAGTCTGCTAGGCAGCTGCAACTCAACGAATCTGAAAAAGCGATGGAGGTGGCCAATAGAGAGCGTAATTTAGCGATAGACAAGTGCTATCCTGCTTTGCCATCGAGTACGGCTAAGATAGTAGAGGACCCTGAAAAGGATCCCCTGTTGTCTTACTTGTTACGATCACCCCCACCGTATGCACAGGGTGCTACGGCTCCACCTATACCGAATGTTCAATTACCGGTTGCTGGACAACCTGGTGTCCCTGTTCCCGCTCCCCTGAATCAAGTTCCTGTACCTCCTGTGGTCAATATTAATGTTCCGTCGACAACCCCTCTTCCAGGGTTGCCGGCTTCTTTACCTATGCCTGTGTCGCTCACACCTGCTAGTTCACAAGCTATTTTTCCTGCTACTCCTACTGTTCCTAATCTATCTGTTCCAACTGCTACTCTATTTACTGCCTCTGCTAATATTATGACTCCGCTTTCTGTTCGTCGGAGAATCACTGATTCTGTCTCTAATATTCTATCTCCCTTCTATAAAACTCTGATTAAGACTCCTACCTCTGACTCTGTGCAGAGGCGTAGCCAGCTTCCCAGTACTGAAGAAAGAGGAATATTAGATTCCACTGCTCTTAGATGGGTTTCAAAAGTTGGAAGATATAATGTACAAGATGTATTAGATACATTTATGCAATGGAATGAACCGACACAACGATATGTGTTCGATGAAATGTGTTTCCTTCTACGTGAGGAATTGGAAGAGGATGACCCTGAATCAAATCTAGGAGAATTAATTAATGTACAGAAAGAGTTTGCTGCAGGTATGATAGTTGGACAAAATATAAAAGAAGCGATGGAACTGGTTCTAAGTTATAGGACCGACTCATCCCTTCGTTCACCGAGAGAATTAGAGAAACGTAGTACGAAACAAAATCGTCAATACCCAATGAGAGAGGTTCCACCAATTTGGCGTGAAGCTGTGCAAGCTAACGCAAACCTTGGTATTGCAGCCGCTCCGGCCCAATTCCAGAGAGTCTGGATACATATTCCATGGAAGCGAGCTGAAGTATTAGCAGTGAAACAGGCCTTGCCAGATCCGCATAAAAATCCTGCAGGGTACTACAAAGAGTTGGCTCAAACAGTTGACGCTTGTGTATTGAATCTTGCTGACATAGATCTGCTATTTGGTAATGTAGTACCGCAACCAATTTGGGCTAAAATTCGTAAAGAGAATCATCCAGTTGCCCTAGGTGGTGACTGGGCAGCTATAATTGCAGCGGATGGTCAACAAATAGGTGGTTCCAAACCAGAACCCCTAATTGCTAATTTGCCTGGTAGAATAATCGATTTAATGAAAACCTTGATGCCAGCATTGTGCGTTAACTGGGACAAATTGTCCGCGTGCAAACAGAAGAAAGACGAAAGCGTCTCCGACTTTTTCACAAGATTCGAGGAGACTTTCGTGGATCATAGTGGTCAGGATATGAGCACAGAAGGAGGCCAGAGATTATTTGTTGATAAATTTGTGCACAATCTGTTGCCAGAACTTAGTGGTAAATTAAAAAATTCTGAAAGTGCGTGGGCTGTCTCTACGACTGCGCAAATACTTGCGACTGCCCAGTACTATGAAAATAGGGATAAAGAAGAGAAGGAAAAATCAGATAAAAAGACGAAAGATTTAAAAACTAAAGTACTTTTACAGCAAGCTTATCCGCCTCGCACGAATCAGACTAATATGCAGCAAGGGTCATTTCAAAGAACAGATTGTAATTTTCAAAGGCCACAGTACCAATGGAATCAATGTGCTTATTGCAAAGTGGAAGGTCATTACAAAAATGAGTGTCCAGTTCGGGCACAAAATAATGCTGCGGCAGCTCAGAGAGGTCGTGGTAGTTCCATGCAAAATTCTAGAGGTCGAGGAAGAGGTGCTATGCCTCCGCAGACGAGTGATCGCCCTTCTAATTATTTCGACCAGCGAAATGGACAATCTGCCCAACAGAATAGGTCTCCACAGTATCATGTTGAAGACTATTATGAAGCTAGTGAGGAAGGTCAGCAAAGTGAGTACTAGGACAGCCATGGACAAAGAGAGGGAGTAGTATCAGTTCCAGTAGATCAGAGTGGGCCTTATGTCGCAGTAGCAACATCAGGTATAGTCGAACCGTTTCTGTTGGATACTGGTGCAGCAAAAAGTTCTATAATACATGCGAAACTCCCTGGCGCACCTTTGTCTGGCTCAACAAACGTTTCAGTAGGTTTTTCGGGCGCCCCTGTTCACAACCCTGTTTCTGGTCCTTTGTCGATTTCTGTTGGACCCTGTCAATTGAAAGCACCCCTGATTTTGACGACAGGTTGTAACGAAAATCTGCTTGGTTTAGACTTATTAAAACGCCTGTAAGCGACATTGTACTGTTCTCCAGCAGGAGTACAGCTTACGTTGGGTAAAAGAATAATCTCTCCGATGTACTTGTCGATGGATGCGCTCCCACCAGAGTTGCGTTCACTCCCTGATACTCTTTGGGCGACTGGTCCTAATGATGTAGGTCTATTGGAAATTCCACCCTATGTAGTAACTTTGAAAGCAAATGTCAAACTTCCACGAATTCCACAATACAGAATCTCTAGTGAAGGTGAGCGTGCGCTCCTACTGATAGTGCAGGATCTGATTGAGAAAGACGTTATAGAAGAAACTAGAGGTAATGTCTGTAATAGTCCTGTACTGCCTATTTTGAAACGAACTGACCCAACAAAACCTCCAGTATATAGGTTTGTAATTGATCTCAGAGAGGTTAATAAAATTGTGATTCCACAGTTTCCTGTGGTTCCAGACATTACTGCATTGTTAACGTTGATACCTGCTACAGCAGCATGGTTTTCGGTTGTCGACTTGAAAAATGCCTTTTTCAGCATTCCGATAGCCGAAGAAAGCAGAGATATCTTCGGTTTCTCTCTAGGAGGACGAAGCTTCAGGTTTAAACGCGCTCCACAAGGCTATTGTGAAAGCCCATCCATTTACAGTCAAGCATTAAAAAGCCAGTTAGATTCCTTCGTACTTCCTCTTGGTTCTGCTTTAGTACAATATGTCGATGATCTTCTAGTGGCTACTGATGACAAGGAAACTTGCAAAACAGCTACGATTTCTTTATTGCATCACTTGTCAGATTTGAATCACAAGGTGTCACCTTCAAAAATGCAATACTGCTGCCAAGAAGTGACCTACCTAGGTCATCTCTTGTCAAAGGAGGGAAGGAAGTTGACCCCAGAGAGAATAAAAGCAATTACACAGATGAATGTTCCTAGCACGCAGAGAGAAGTACGTGCCTTTTTAGGTATTACCTCATATTGTAGGCAATGGATCCCAAATTGTTCTCTTTTAGCAAAACCATTGGTAGCCTTGACTGGGAAAGGTGTTCCGAGTCCGGTACCATGGTCTGCAGAATGTCAGCAGAGTTTTTCTGAATTGCGAAATGCACTGTGTTCAGCACCTGTATTGGGTACACCCGACTACAGTAAGCCATTCACGCTCTATGTCCACGAGAGAGAAGGTTGTGCATTGAGTGTTTTGACGCAGAAATTTGGTGATAAACAACGCCCTTGTGCGTATTTTTCATCAACGTTAGATCCGGTAGCCAGAGCATTGCCTAGTTGCTTGAGAGCTACAGCCGCAGCTGCAGCTTCCATTCGACAATCTGCTGGTTTAGTAATGAACAACATGCTAGTAGTTATGGTTCCTCATGCTGTGGATACACTCATGAACCGAACCAAAACGCAGCACCTTACCAGTGCTAGATTATCAGGTTATGAACTGACACTGTTAGCTAGTCATATTCAGATCAAGAGATGCAATGTATTGAATCCAGCAACATTGTTGCCGACTAGCCAAGAGTCGAGTGATTCCGAACCACACGACTGTTGTTTCAAAACTGAGGAAGAAACCAAAGGACGAATTGATCTAAAAAACACTCCGTTATCAGATCCAGATGGCACGCTGTATGTTGATGGGTCTTGCTTCAAATTGGAGAATGGTGATGTGACTGCTGCTTATGCAGTAACGACCTTGAGTACGATTGTGGAGACTGCAAGAGTGAGTCAGAATTCTGCCCAGGCTGCGGAATTGATCGTGCTAACAAGAGCGTGCGTTTTAGCTAAGGGAAAGAGAGTGAATGTGTTCACAGATAGTCAGTACGCGTTCGGCGTGGCCCATAGTTTTGGCCGTTTGTGGAAAGAGAGAGGTTTCATTACGTCCCATGGGACTAAGATTCAACATGGTCAGCTAGTTAATGACTTGTTGGAATCTCTAACCTTGCCGACTGAAGTTGCGATTGTGAAATGCAGTGCTCATAAAGCAATCACGGATGATGTTGGTCGTGGGAATGCTTTTGCTGATGAGACTGCAAAACAGACAGCTAGAAATATGATGAGTAGAATGTATGTTTCAACGTCTGCAAGATGGATTTCTGAGTCTGGAATGTGTGAAGACACAGTGGAAAGCGTGAAGGAAATTCAGAAAGAGGCGACTGAGGAGGAAAAACTTGCATGGAGAGAGAGCACGGGTAAATTGGACTCGAGTGGGTGTTGGATTGACTTGTCGGAACAACAGTGTTGGATGTTGCCTGATGCGTATGTGCTTGCAGTAGTAACGATGGCACATGGAACAGCGCACATCAGTTCAAAAGGGATTTGTAAGATGTTGGCTCCGGTCTGGAAGAATGATGGGATTAGTAAGTGTGCAGAGAGAGTGGTGAGAAATTGTATGGTATGCTTGATGCATAATCCTGGCAAGGGAATCCCCACACCTGCAGGTCACTTCGCTCCTCCTTCCTGCCCCTTTGAAGTGATCCAGCTAGACTTCATTCACATGGATCGTTGTAATAACCTGAAATACGTCCTAGTGGTAGTTTGTGCTTTCTCCAGATGGATCGAAGCATACCCGCTAAAGGACAATACTGCCTTATCCACTGCCAAAATTCTTCTTAAAGAATACTTCCCCAGATACGGAATGCCACGGATTGTATGGTCAGATAACGGAAGTGAGTTCGTAGGGAAAGTTATGCAGAGTGTGTGTGCCGGCCTAGGGATTAGACAGAAGTTTCATAGTGCGAATCATCCCCAGTCCGCGGGTTTAGTCGAGGGTTACAATGGTACCCTTAAACTGAAACTTGCTAAGATACAAGCATCCACGGGTTTGTCCTGGCCAGACGCATTGCCTTTGGCTTTGCTATCAACAAGAGCAACTGTACATTCTAGAGTAGGGCTTAGTCCTTATGAAATAGTTTTTGGTCGTCCTGCAAATGTTTGGGGGTACCTAGACCAAAAGAATTCAAGCAGCTGGAATACCCAATGTTAATTGATTACCTTTTCGACTTGACTGCTAAATTGAGTCTTATTCACCAACAGGTTTTCGATGCATTGCCAAAGCCACCGGAGAGTCCAGGCCATCAGCTGAAACCAGGTGACCAGGTGGTCATTAGAAATTTTGCAAGAACGAAAAATCTTCAGCCCAGATTCATTGGCCCTTTCCAAGTCCTACTAGCAACGAGAACTGCTATTCGTGTGGCCGAAAGGAAGAACTGGATCCATACGACACATGTCAAACGTGTGCCTCTGCCACTTCCTTACGACAACTGGGTAAAGAAAGGAATCGGTGCCTCTGAAACGGAACAAGTCCCCAGATTCATACCTTTCAGCGATGCAGAACTGATCACGGATTCACCAAATTCTGACTCTCCTCCTGAAACTGCTCTTTTGAACCCTGAACATTTGCCATCTGCGAACGTGAACATTGCAACGTCAGTTGAAAATACATTGTTTCCAGATCAGACAGCTCCTGCAAAACTGAGATACAACTTGCGACCTCGCAATATGGACAAATAAAGCAGGAAACTGCCTATTTTCAGATTTGAATTTTCTATACATTGCCTCCAGCCAGGAAGTTTGCTAATACTTTGTATTGTTTCTTTTTGTTTTAAAATTGCCTTGCCGTCTGGGTAGCCGTAGGGTCGTGGCTGTGTGCCTAGTTGAATCTGCGGGGGTCAGACACAAGGTTGATCTTTCTGTTAGTTCTGGGAACTCCCAGGGCTGATAGAGGCATTTTCATCTACGTACACATCATCAGTGGTCGCGAACGGTCGTAGAAGATGGAGCTTCCTGAGCTGCAACGAGAAAATGTAATTTATGTTCGCAGAAATAGACTGTACAGAATACTTCACAGCAAATGCTTTCTAATGCAATGTGCAGTTACATTTTTAATTGTTTTGATAACGTTGGTGGGTGGAATCGTCTTTGGTATACATTTGATTTTTATGCCAGTAACTACAGTACCTCCCCTTGATCCTACTACTTCTACGGTTTCTTCTATGCATTCTTTTCACTCATTTCCTGAACACGAACAAGCTCGACGCTCAGAATTTATTAACAATACATTTGTACAGCTCTTGCATCAACACCAACTGGTAGTTAATACTACAGACTGCTGGGTGTGTGGCTTGATACCTCACACTATGGATAAAGGCATTCCCTATCTAGTCTTGCCTTTTAGCTACAATGGATCATTTCAGGCCTTTCAGACCATTTTTTCATATGCCCTTGAGACCTATCCTCCGCGTCCACCACGGTCCACTAAATACAACTCAGCCAACAAAGCTTTAGTCCAGGGAATTATTGACATGATTAAAGACGTCAATAATACTCCATCTTACCCTAGAGATGAATTACGGGTGTATTTGAGTTGGAACTCTACAGAGTATCGCCTTAGTTTGGGAGAAAGCAAGCGTAAAAGCTCCACTTCAGTTTGGGTTGTGCCTCACCGAGGTCAGGTCTGTTTACAAGGAAATGGGAGAAATCCGAGAGCTCAGCTAGGGAGGAGTGAGTGCGTTGAGACTTACGTATTTCCATCTAACTCCTCCCCTGCCTTTCTGACTGCTAGGGGTACCTACTTCATCTGTCAGGACAGAGCATATACATGGCTGCCTGCTGACTTTTCAGGTTCATGTTATATTGCTCGATTGTTACCTCCGACATACACTGCTTCTTCAGATTATCACAAAACCAGAGTAGCAAGAGGTGTCTTCAGCAAGGAAGATACCGCTGGTCAGGAAGCTGGAGACTTCTTCAAAGGTTTCCTTCCGTTTTGGGGGCCTATGGCCAATAGTAGAAATCTACGTCAACTAACACGGGTAGTTGAATCTACTATTACAGAAACTGCTGGTGCCCTTAGTAACTTAACAGCTGAGCTTCAGGCGGATCGTCTCATGACGTTGCAGAACCGAATGGTTCTAGACGTAATACTTGCAGATCGAGGTGGGGTATGCAGAATGATCCAATCGAGCTGCTGTGTCTTTATTCCAAATAATGCTCCAACAGTCTATGAAGCGATCTCTAAGCTACACAAGATTTCCGACTCTATACACGTAGATAAGGGAAACTGGTCCTTCATGGAGTGGTTTTGGACTCTGGTATCAGCGTGGGGATGGAAGGTTCTGATGGTCATTGGTGTCATCCTAGTATTTCTGTTCTCGTGCTGTCTTATTATCCAATGTGGTCCCGCTCTGTGTAATCTCTGTGCTGCAACCTGTTTCAGAAAACCACCTGCATTAGGAGAAAAGGCACGAGACAGGATGATGATACAACAACATGTCACTGACCTAATGAGCATAGAATTAGACTCTGACTCTGATATAGACTGAGTAATTGCCTATGTAAGGGCAAAAGGAGGGTCTGAGGTTCCGTGACGATTTTACTCGTGTTTGTAAACATTGTCGTAAATACATAATTTTGGTATCAGTGAACCGCAAATGATCCATTTAGTAGATCCTGGTGTTTTCGCTATGCTACGAGCAAGAGCACTCCAGTTACAAACACATTTCTGTTCTACCCATGGCATCCATCTTAGAACACGGAAGCCATTTTGTATTCCTTGCCCTCACATAGTCAATGGACACGCAATGATCTCTCTTCATTAAGGGACACGTAGGCTTTAGCCGGCGATTCACCTTGCGAGTGACACGTGCACCTTAGGCCAGCAACGCTGTGGCAGCATGACTCGGCAAGAACTGCCTCCCCAGCCTGAGGCCAGCCCTGCTATACTGGTTCTTGTGTTCGTTGGCCTGATCATGATTAGGCGGCCGAAGCTGGTAACCGTGCCCATTTACGACCCACAAAAATCTCTTATCCTGTCTTTCTATCTTCTGCACCTGGCTCTGCTCCTTTCCTTCTGGGCCTTTATTAGGGGGAGGTAACGAAATTTACGATGAGGCGGTCCGGGTCTTGAATGAGAAATTGACATGGGATTATGATGGACTAGTGGGAACCCCTCATTCGTAATGTTTTGACATCAGATACTGTTTACGATTCCTGTACAACGCCAAATATTTATTGTTTAAGACACGAATGTTTAGAACTGTGGTAACATGTAAAGAATTTGCCCTGAGCAGAATATTTAGTATATAAGGAACAACCCTCTTTGTACAAATTGAACAGGCTCCTAGACACTGCCCGTGTGCAGTTTCTGTGACTTCTGTGTCCCTGCAGTAATAAACCTTTGGTCTTTGACGCCACCATCGAGAAGCCCGTGTTTCTGTTTGTTTGTGCACCGAGACAGGTTGAACTCCGGGGTCTTCGGGTGTTTTCCCTGACACCTCTGGACGGAACCAAAAAGTCCAGAACTCCAGTAGCAAGGGTATTTTTAGGGTTCAGCGTGGGTTTGGGTTTTGGGGTGAAAATACTAATTTTAGGGTTCAGCGTGTGTTTGGGTTTTGGGGTGCCAAGGGTAATTTTAAGATTTAGGATGGGTGTATTTTTGAAGTAGCAAGAGTATTTTTAGGGTTCAGCGTGTGTTTGGGTTTTGGGGTGCCAATGGTTATTTTAGGGTTCATGGTGCGTATGGGTTTTGGGGTGCCAAGGGTAATTTTAGGGTTCAGGGTGGGTATGGGTTTTGGGTTGCCAAGGGTAATTTTAGGGTTCAGGGTTGGTTTGGGTTTTGGGGTGCCAATGGTAATTTTAGGGTTCATGGTGCGTATGGGTTTTGGGGTGCCAAGGGTAATTTTAGGGTTCAGGGTGGGTATGGGTTTTGGGGTGCCAAGGGTAATTTTAGGGTTCAGGGTTGGTTTGGGTTTTGGGGTGACAAGGGTAATTTTAAGGTTCAGGTTGGGATTGGGGTTTGGGGTGCCCAGGGTAATTTTAGAGTTCAGGCTGGGTTTGGGGTGTAGGGGTAAGTTTAGATTTCAGGGGGGGTTGGTTTTGGGGTGTCCAGGGTTAATTTAGGGTTCTGCCTAGGTTTTGGCTTTGTGATGCTAAGGATAGTTTGAGTTCTAGGTTGGTTTGGGTTTTGGGGTACCCAGGGTAATTTTAGGGTACAGGGCGGGTATATGTTTTGTGGTGCAAAGAGTAATTTTAGGGTGGGTATGGGTTTTGCAGTGACTAGGGTATTTTTAGGGTTCGTGGTTGGTTTGGGTTTTGGGGTGCTAAGAGTAATTTTAGGCTTCAGAGTGGGATTGGGTTTTGGGGAGCCCAGGGTAATTTTAGGGTTCAGGCTGGGTTTGGGTTTTGGGATGCCAAGGATAATTTTAAGATTTAGGATGGGTGTATATTTTGGGGAAGCAAGGGTATTTTTAGGGTGCAGCATGGGTTTGGGTTGGGGTGCAAATAGTAATTTTAGGGTTCAGCCTGTGTTTGGGTTTTGGGGTGCCA
This sequence comes from Lissotriton helveticus, assembly GCF_964261635.1. Taxonomy (NCBI): domain Eukaryota; kingdom Metazoa; phylum Chordata; class Amphibia; order Caudata; family Salamandridae; genus Lissotriton; species Lissotriton helveticus. Next base: position 833,181,640 of record NC_136063.1, on the reverse strand, counting down.
ATGGTCATTTTAGGGTTCAGGGTGCCTATGGGTTTTGGGGTGGGTATGGGTTTTGGGGTGCCCAGGGTAATTTTAGGGTTCAGGGTAAGTTTGCCTTTTGGGGTGACAAGGGTAATTTTATGGTTTAGAGTGGGTATGGGTTTTTGGTTTTGGGTTGCAGAGTAATTTTAGGGTTCAGCGTGTGTTTGGTTTTTGGGGTGCCAATGGTAATTTTAGGGTTTAGCGTGGGTATGGGTTTTGGGGTGCCAAGGGTAATTTTAGGGTTCAGGGTGGGTTTGCGTTTTTGGGAGACAAGGTTAATTTTATGCTTCAGAGAAGGTATGGGTTTCGGGGTGCCCAGGGTAATTTTAGGGTTCAGGGTTGGTTTGGTTTTTGGGGTGACAAGGGTAATTTTAGGCTTCAGGGTGGGATTGAGTTTGGGGTGCCCAGGGTAATTTTAGGGTTCAGGCTGGGTTTGGGTTTTGGGGTGCTAAGGATAATTTTGGGGTTCGGCGTGGATTTGGGTTTTGGGGTACCAAGGGTATTTTTAGGGTTCAGCGTGGGTTTGGGTTTTGGGGTGAAAATACTAATTTTAGGGTTCAGCGTGTGTTTGGGTTTTGGGGTGCCAAGGGTAATTTTAAGATTTAGGATGGGTGTATTTTTGAAGTAGCAAGGGTATTTTTAGGGTTCAGCGTGTGTTTGGGTTTTGGGGTGCCAATGGTAATTTTAGGGTTCATGGTGCGTATGGGTTTTGGGGTGCCAAGGGTAATTTTAGGGTTCAGGGTGGGTATGGGTTTTGGGGTGCCAAGGGTAATTTTAGGGTTCAGGGTTGGTTTGGGGTGCCAATGGTAATTTTAGGGTTCATGGTGCGTATGGGTTTTGGGGTGCCAAGGGTAATTTTAGGGTTCAGGGTGGGTATGGGTTTTGGGGTGCCAAGGGTAATATTAGGGTTCAGGGTTTGGTTTGGGGTGCCCAGGGTCATTTTAGAGTTCAGGCTGGGTTTGGGGTGTAGGGGTAAGTTTAGATTTCAGGGGGTTTTTGGTTTTGGGGTGTCCAGGGTTAATTTAGGGTTCTGCCTAGGTTTTGGCTTTGTGATGCTAAGGATAGTTTGAGTTCTAGGTTGGTTTGGGTTTTGGGGTACCCAGGGTAATTTTAGGGTACAGGGCGGGTATATGTTTTGCGGTGCAAAGAGTAATTTTAGGGTGGGTATGGGTTTTGCAGTGACTAGGGTATTTTTAGGGTTCGTGGTTGGTTTGGGTTTTGGGGTGCTAAGAGTAATTTTAGGCTTCAGAGTGGGATTGGGTTTTGGGGAGCCCAGGGTAATTTTAGGGTTCAGGCTGGGTTTGGGTTTTGGGATGCCAATGATAATTTTAAGATTTAGGATGGGTGTATATTTTGGGGAAGCAAGGGTATTTTTAGGGTGCAGCATGGGTTTGGGTTGGGGTGCAAATAGTAATTTTAGGGTTCAGAGTTTGGGTTTTGGGGTGCCAATGGTCATTTTAGGGTTCAGGGTGCCTATGGGTTTTGGGGTGGGTATGGGTTTTGGGGTGCCCAGGGTAATTTTAGGGTTCAGGGTAAGTTTGCCTTTTGGGGTGACAAGGGTAATTTTATGGTTTAGAGTGGGTATGGGTTTTTGGTTTTGGGTTGCAGAGTAATTTTAGGGTTCAGCGTGTGTTTGGTTTTTGGGGTGCCAATGGTAATTTTAGGTTTTAGCGTGGGTATGGGTTTTGGGGTGCAAAGGGTAATTTTAGGGTTCAGGGTGGGTTTGCGTTTTGGGGAGACAAGGTTAATTTTATGGGTAAAGGTTGGTTTGCGTTTTGGGGTGACAAGGTTAATTTTATGCTTCAGAGAAGGTATGGGTTTCGGGGTGCCCAGGGTAATTTTAGGGTTCAGGGTTGGTTTGGTTTTTGGGGTGACAAGGGTAATTTTAGGCTTCAGGGTGGGATTGAGTTTGGGGTGCCCAGGGTAATTTTAGGGTTCAGGCTGGGTTTGGGTTTTGGGGTGCTAAGGATAATTTTGGGGTTCGGCGTGGATTTGGGTTTTGGGGTGCCAAGGGTAATTTTAAGATTTAGGATGGGTGTATGTTTTGGAGTATCAAGGGTATTTTTAGGGTTCAGCGTGGGTTTGGGTTTTGGGGTGAAAATACTAATTTTAGGGTTCAGCGTGTGTTTGGGTTTTGGGGTGCCAAGGGTAATTTTAAGATTTAGGATGGGTGTATTTTTGAAGTAGCAAGGGTATTTTTAGGGTTCAGCGTGTGTTTGGGTTTTGGGGTGCCAATGGTAATTTTAGGGTTCATGGTGCGTATGGGTTTTGGGGTGCCAAGGGTAATTTTAGGGTTCAGGGTTGGTTTGGGTTTTGGGGTGCCAATGGTAATTTTAGGGTTCATGGTGCGTATGGGTTTTGGGGTGCCAAGGGTAATTTTAGGGTTCAGGGTGGGTATGGGTTTTGGGGTGCCAAGGGTAATTTTAGGGTTCAGGGTTGGTTTGGGTTTTGGGGTGACAAGGGTAATTTTAAGGTTCAGGTTGGTATTGGGGGTTGGGGTGCCCAGGGTCATTTTAGAGTTCAGGCTGGGTTTGGGGTGTAGGGGTAAGTTTAGATTTCAGGGGGGGGTTGGTTTTGGGGTGTCCAGGGTTAATTTAGGGTTCTGCCTAGGTTTTGGCTTTGTGATGCTAAGGATAGTTTGAGTTCTAGGTTGGTTTGGGTTTTGGGGTACCCAGGGTAATTTTAGGGTACAGGGCGGGTATATGTTTTGTGGTGCAAAGAGTAATTTTAGGGTGGGTATGGGTTTTGCAGTGACTAGGGTATTTTTAGGGTTCGTGGTTGGTTTGGGTTTTGGGGAGCCCAGGGTAATTTTAGGGTTCAGGCTGAGTTTGGGTTTTGGGATGCCAAGGATAATTTTAAGATTTAGGATGGGTGTATATTTTGGGGAAGCAAGGGTATTTTTAGGGTGCAGCATGGGTTTGGGTTGGGGTGCAAATAGTAATTTTAGGGTTCAGAGTTTGGGTTTTGGGGTGCTAATGGTAATTTTAGGGTTCAGGGTGCCTATGGGTTTTGGGGTGGGTATAGGTTTTGGGGTGCTCGGGGTAATTTTAGGATTCAGGGTAGGTTTGCCTTTTGGGGTGACAAGGGTAATTTTATGGTTTAGAGTGGGTATGGGTTTTTGGTTTTGGGTTGCAGAGTAATTTTAGGGTTCAGCATGTGTTTGGGTTTTGGGGTGCCAAGGGTAATTTTAGGGTTCAGGGTGGGTTTGGGTTTTGGGATGTCAAGGATAATTCCTGGGTTCAGGGTGGGTTTGGGTTTTGGGGTGCTAAGGGTAATTTTAGGCTTCAGGATGGGATTGGGGGTGCCCAGGGTAATTTTAGGGTTCAGCATGGGTTTGGGTTTTGGGGTGCCCAGGGTAATTTTATGGTTCAGAGTGGGTTTGGGTTTTGGGATGCCAATGATGATTTCTGGGTTCAGGGTGGGTTTGGGTTTTGGGGTGCTAAGGGTAATTTTAGGCTTCAGGATGGGATTGGGATTTGGGGTGCCCAGGGTAATTTTAGGGTTCAGCGTGGGTTTGGGTTTTGGGGTACAAATAGTAATTTTAAGGTTCAGCGTGCGGATGGGTTTTGGGGTGCCAAGGGTCATTTTAGGGTTCAGGGTGGGTATGGGTTTTGGGGTGCCAAGGGTAATTTTAGGGTTCAGGGTGGATATGGGGTTTGGAGTGCAAAGAGAAATTCTAAGGTTCAGAGTGGGTTTGGGTTTTGGGGTGCCCAGGGTAGGTTTGTCTTTTGGGGTGACAAGGGTAATTTCATGGTTGAGTGGGTATGGGTTTTGGGGTGCCTAGGGTAATTTTAGGGTTCAGGGTTGGTTTGGGTTTTGGGGTGACAAGGGTAATTTTGGGGTTTGGGGTGACCAGGGTAATTTTAGGGTTCAGGGTAAGTTTAGGTTTCAGGGTGGGTTTCAGTTTTGGGGTGCCCAGGGTTAATTTAGGGTTCTGCTTAGGTTTTGGCTTTGTGATGCTAAGAATCATTTGAGTTCTAGGTGGGTTTGGGTTTTGGGGTACCCAGGGTAATTTTAGGGTTCAGGGCGGTTATATGTTTTGTGGTGCAAAGAGTAATTTTATTGTGGGTATGGGTTTTACAGTGACTAGGGTAATTTTAGGGTTCATGGTTGGTTTGGGTTTTGGGGTGCTTAGGGTAATTTTAGGGGTCAGGGTGGGTTTGGGTTTTGGGGTGCCCATGGTCATTTTTGGGTATAGGGGTAGTTTTAAGGATCAGGATGGGTTTGCATTTTGGGGTGCCCAGGGTAATTTTAGGGTTCGTGGTGTGTTTGGGTTTTATGTGCTAAGGGCCATTTTAGGGTTCAGGTGGGTTTGGGTTTTGGGGTGATAAGAGTAATTTTGGAGTTCAGGGTGTGTTTGGATTTTGAGGTGCCAAAGGCAATTTTAAGTTTATGGGTGGGTATGTGTTTTGGGGTAGCAAGGGTATTTTTAGGCTTCAGCGTGGTTTGGGGTGCCCAGGGTGATTTTAGGGCTCATGGTGGGTTTGTGTTTTGGGATGCTAAGGATAATTTTGGGTTCAGGGTTTGTTGGACTTGGCCCTTCTGGCAGGTTCACCCCTAAACTTTTTGCTTTTTAATGGTGGCCTGGTGATGGTGATTTTTGGTTTCTGCGCACTTTCACTGTGTCCCAGTGGAAAGTGCGTGCGCACTCTGAGTGCTTGTGTGAGATAGGCCTGCCCTCCCATAGGAATGCATGGGGAATGTATGTGTCCCTGGTAGTTCCTGATGCGTGGGGTGTGCCGGCTCGAGTCTGGTATGTGCGGACTCGTGTGATTGAATGCTGCGCAATGATGTATGCTGCATGATTGTGTCTAGTGTGGAAGTGCCACTTCTAGAAGTGTGCCTGTCTGGGCAGTGAATGTGCTGGTGTGTGATTGGCTGGAGCTGGCTGGGTTGCCAGGCTCCATGAGTCATGATGGGTCTGCCTGGTGGTGAGTGTTGAGATTAGCATGTGTGATGTGAGGGAGTGGTGCACCTGGGTCCTAAATAGGCCTGGGCTTTCCCCACACAATGCTGGCTCCGCCCCCTGTGGTGCGTCTAACGACCCTAGCCCTGCCAGTGAATAGAGTGAGGGGCTGAGCACATCAAGAGTGCTCACAAACCAGCTGCGACTGGTTTTTCCCCTCACCCTGAGCCAGACAAAGGGATTTGATGTATAAAAAGGGTCTGTGTCCCTTTGCAATTGGTTCTCTTCCAGGATCCTATCTGAGGGGGGCCTGCTGCTGCTGGGCACCAGGAGAACCGCCACTTGGACTGCCTCCCTGCCTGGAGGGCCAGTGAGCTGGCTCTGGGCCCAGCCTTGCCTACTTGCCTGCCTCCAGAACTTTGCTGGAGCTCTATTTTGTTTGTAGCACCAGGAGCGCTTTATTTTTCCCCTAGCGCTTGGGAGCGCTTTATTCTGGGACTGCTGGGGGCCTGCAGCGCAGAGAGGCTGCGTGGGGATCCCCCCTTCTAAGGAATTACGAGCAGGTGCCCACCCTGCGTGTTGTGCCTCCAAACGGAGCTTACTCCGTGTTATTTATTTATTTTTGCGGGGGTCTCTGAAGAGGGAGCCTACCCCTCATTTTTGCCCAGGCTGCTGAGGAGTGCCCTGGGGGCCGCCGCTCTGCCCGCGGCGACCTGGAAGTCCCGCCCCCGAAAACCGGAAGCAGACGGGAGCCCACCCCGTGCTCCCGTGTGAGGAGAAGAGCACCGTGTCGCCAGCAAGGTCCAGGAGGAGGGGAGCCCCGCCCGCGGCACCAGAACGACCGCTGGAGTGCTGCAGGGAGCGAGGCTCCCGTGGGAGGAGGAGAGCGCTGTGCCCGCCAGAAGACAGCCGGTGAGTGCCGCGAGGAAGGGAAGCTCCCTGTGTACTCAGGTGCCTGCGAGAGGCACCGTGGTGATTAAAGCCCACAAGGGCTCTGGGGGACAGTTATTTCATTTCGAGTCCCCCGCGAGGGACTCCCACGACCGGCCATATTTGTTTGCGAGGCCAGAGAGGCTCGAGGGGGCAGGTTCCTCTTTGTTCCCAGAGCGGCCCCGGTTGCCAGAGGGCCGCTCCAATGAGTGGGGCATTTCTTTATTGAGAGCCTGAGAGGCTCACGGGGCATAATTGCTTGAAGCCCCGAGGCACCAGTGGGCCGTTTGCGATCCCGAGTCCCCAGAGGGGGGACTCCAACGTCCAGGGGGCATTGTGTTTTGAGCCTACGAGGGCTCAGGGGGCATTCTTCGTTCGAGGCCACGAGGTTCAGGGGCATTGCTTTGGTCAGAGCCACGAGGCTCTTGGGGGACAAGAGTCCTTTGCTCAGAGCCTGCGAGGCTCCCAAGTTGGCCCCCTCATTATCTACACAGCTGCCCAGCACTTAGTGGGCAGCTGCCACATTTAGGCCCCTGACATTTGGGACACACGGCGTCCTAGCCCCAACAAGGCCAGAGGGCCTAGGGACAGTCACAGGTGGTGACTTATGTGAATTTGGCGCAATTGTGTTTTCCTGCACCTCTGAATGTGTTTTGATGCGTCATGTGCCATGTTCTTACACCGCTGAATGTATGTTATGCATCATGTGTTTTCCTTCCCTACACCTTTAATGTGTTGTGATGCATCATGTGTAATGTGCCTATGCCCCTACATGTATTGTGATACTTAGGCGGTTGTTCTTGCTAGTACAGGTGGTGCTAGTGAGATCCTGGTTCCCTGCGTAATATTTTCCGAAGGTGGTTAGGGTTGCGTAGGTGGTACTTACCTCTTACCAGTGATTACTGGTTGTGTGCTCTATTTTCTAATTTATGCTACAGTGATTTTATATTCTATGTTCTAAGTGCTAGTTCTAAAAGTGCCTATTCCTGACAGTGGTCCAGGTGGCCCTGTCTTGTACATATCCCCTGTAAATTCTGCCCGTGCCTGTTGGCACATTGCAAAGTGTGTGTTCTTATCTAATGTGTTTTGGTATAATACAAAGGCTATTTTTATATATAACCTTGCGTGGAGTTTCCTTTGTGGTGGGCCTTGGGTGTTGTTGCTGCGTGCGCGCGCAAACACTTAACTCACATTGCCTCCGAGTTTAGCCTTACTGCTCGTGCTACGTTACCAAGGGGGTGAGCAGGGTTATCTTGGCCTGTAACTCCCTTGCCCTGACGTGGAAGTGGTGGTCTCTGACTGACTTTGGCGCAAGCCCTGGCCAGCCAGGGATCCCATTTCTAACATTGGTGGCAGCGGTGGGATCCGGATTTGTGTTTGCGTTGTACCGCAGTGGCAACTGGCCACATTACAAAACTCTGCATATTAGATGACCACATTTTGGGGATAATTGTTTTTTTGAAGTTCCATATTTCTTCTCTTAAAGGTATCATTGTGTAATTGTGTCCAGTACATTTGTTCCCCGCCCTGCGCCCAGAGTTTGGTACCTGTGTCACGTGTGGTCAGGTTGAGAAATCAGGGGTGGTAGAAACTGCCTTACTAGTCCGAGGGGGGGGTTGTGTGTGGATGAAGGGTGTGTGGCACTAGACAAGTGAGTGTGAGTTCTCTGGGACAGGGAACTTGCTGAATGCCTTTGTGAATTGTGTACTCCTGTGTTAAGCTCAGACCCCTAGGTTCCCTGTGTAATCTTTTCTCTAGAACGTCCGCCAAAATGGAACCTGCTTTTGATTTCTGTGATCTGTTTAGATACAGTATGGGAGAGTTGGTAAGGTTCTGTGAAGAGAGAGACATAGGGGTGGATGAGTCAGACACTCAGTCCGAACTTAGGAGCACCCTGATCCTATGGCAAAAGGGTCAATGGGATCTTGAGCGCAGTGAGGAAAGGGCCCGGGCCTCACGCCATGAGGGTGGTAGGTCTGAGGGGAGCCCTGAAGAGTCTGAAGAGGAGGAAGAAAATGACAGTACAGGGACGCCAGCAGAGAGTGAAGACCCCATAAATAGGGAGTCCCTTGCTGGGTCCAGTGTAGGAGGCAGTGCCTCATCCCTTTTCCTGTCCCCAGAGGAGTGGAAAGATAGGAGGAAAGAAAGGGAGCACCAGCTGGCTTTAGAAAAGCTCAGGCTAGAGCATGCCCAGGCTATGGCACAGCTGGGCGTTAGAAAGCAACAGCTAGAGACTCAGAGGGTCTTAGCGCAGGAGAGGATAGAGGAGGCTGAGAGGGCCTTCGCCAGAGAGAAATTACCTCTGGAGGGTAGACTATCCCCTGCGCGCAGTTTTAATTTTCTGGACTCCCCAGGGCGGGTTGAGTCCAGTGGTGGCAGCTATATAGAGCCCAGTGCGAGCAGTCCCACTCACAGTGGATGTATGACGTTACAACTCATACTTTTACAACGCATGCCATTACAACGAATTTTTTACAACGCATGTTTTTACAACGCAGGTACCTTTACAACGCATACCATTACAAAGTATAGGTAAGTATATATTATTTTTTTTTAATTTAAAATAATTGAAAATAATATAATTTAATTTCATTTAATTTAATTTTTTTAATTTAATTTAATTTAATTTTATTTAATTTTATTTTATTTAATTGATTTAATTTAAATTTAATTTTATTTTATTTTTACCTTATACCCCTGTACCCCAAAAACCCAAAACTGACCCTGAACCCTAAAAATACCCCTGTACCCCAAAAACCCAAAACTGACCCTGAACCCTAAAAATACCCCTGTACCCCAAAAACCCAAAACTGACCCTGAACCCTAAAAATACCCCTTTACCCAAAAACCCAAAACTGACCCTGAACCCTAAAAATACCCCTTTACCCAAAAACCGAAAACTGACCCTGAACCCTAAAAATACCCCTTTACCCAAAAACTGAAAACTGACCCTGAACCCTAAAAATACCCCTTTACCCAAAAACTGAAAACTGACCCTGAACTCTAAAAATACCCCTTTACCCAAAAACTGAAAACTGACCCTGAACCCTAAAAATACCCCTTTACCCAAAAACTGAAAACTGACCCTGAACCCTAAAAATACCCCTTTACCCAAAAACTGAAAACTGACCCTGAACCCTAAAAATGCCCCTTTACCCAAAAACTGAAAACTGACCCTGAACCCTAAAAATACCCCTTTACCCAAAAACTAAAAACTGACCCTGAACCCTAAAAATGCCCCTTTATCCAAAAACTGAAAACTGACCCTGAACCCTAAAAATACCTCTTTACCCAAAAACTGAAAACTGACCCTGAACCCTAAAAATACCCCTTTACCCAAAAACTGAAAACTGACCCTGAAACCTAAAAATGCCCCTTTACCCAAAAACTGAAAACTGACCCTGAACCCTAAAAATACCCCTTAAAAAACCCAAACATATAAAATTTAAAATATAATTATATACTTACCAATACTTATGTTGTAATGGTATGCGTTGTAAAGGTACCTGCGTTGTAAAAACATGCGTTGTAAATACATGCGTTGTAATGGTTTTTGCGTTGTAAAAGTTTCGTTGTAATGGTAGTGCGTTGTAAAAGTTGCGTTATAATGGTTGTTTCCCCTCACAGTTCCCAGAGTATGGTACCGGTTTCCCCAGAGGAGGAATTAAGGTTGAAGTTCAGGGGCAGTAAGAAACTGTCTCACCAGTCTTGGGAGGAGTTTGAGGAGGAATGTTGTGGAGCACTGTGGGCTTGGGTACAGGTTCACACGGACGATGATTTTGAAGTATTGTTCGGAATGATTCTCAAAGAGCAGGTGCTCAGTTGTTGTTCACCAGGGTTGCATCAACACCTGTTGGGGTGTGGATTGTCTGAGGCATGTGAGCTTGCAGAGGAAGCAGACCGCTGGGAGAGTGCCAGAGGTTCTTTAGAGTCATTAGTGAGTGATTCCAAAAGTAGTGGTTCAGGTATTTTCCAGCCCAGCGTGGTGGAAGAGGCTCAGTGTAGCCCAGCTAGGTCCCAGTAAAGTGAGAGGGGTGGAGAGGCTTACTACCTGGCTCAGTGGAGCAGGAGTCAGTGGGTGGCTGAGAGTCCCCAGATGCCCGAAGCCCTATCTCAGAACCTGGGTGGTTTCATGAGGGAACACCAGGTTGGGGACCTAGGCTGTCCTGTTAGTCCATTTGAGGAGGATCCCCTAGTGTATCTGTAACTAGAGCTCCAGGGGTTCCAGTGTCCGGCAGTGTCACTCCAGTTGGGAGGGCACAGAAGTCCAAAGAGAGGAGTAATTGGGGGATGAGTTTCCCAGTGGATGCACCAGTGGACCAGGGACTAGCCAGTTGGGCTAGATCTTCTTGGGGGGACCCGGGTGGCGCCACTTCTGTTCTGGGGATCTTCACGCACTGTCAGGTGGACAGGGGACGAGAGATCTGCGCCAGACAGTCACACGACACATGGGTCATGTGTCAGCCTCAGGGGGATGGTGTGTGAATACCCAGAAGTCCTGGAAGGGAAACAACCTTAACCACGAAGTTTTAATTACGAGTTACCTGAATCACTAAGTCAGAACCACGACCAATCCTTAACAACGACTTTCCAGAACCACGACTATTCTAAACAACGAACGATCTAAGACTGCCAAGGCCTGACATTCCCCATTCCCAAAACTCCTTGCTCCAGAGAAACACTCTGCATTGTACGTCACTACCCTTCGCACCCCCTGACCTGACAAGCTCATTGACCCCTGGCATGATTCACTCAGCACTGCAGCCACCAGGCAGGCGGGCTCTGAGGAGCACGGGGTCATGCAGTCAGCTTTCATCCTGCCAGCTTTGTAAAAGTTCGGGGGGTACAGCGTTAATAGGAATGCTCGGCCTCAGCCAAAAAGGTAAGATGGGGGGTGTGGGGGTTCTCCCTCCATAAATACACTGTTTAAATTAATCTATTTAAAAAATGTCAAACATTAGGATTTAAAAGAAAAGTATGGTGTAAATATGTAATGAGCAATGTAAATATTTTTTCGTGGTTTAGGAACTCGTAATAAAAAAAGTAGTGGTTTGGGATTGATCGTTGTTTAGCCATCGTGGCTAAGGAATTCGTGGTTTAGGGAGTAGTGGTTAAATCATACATCCGTCCTGGAGTGCCAGGCAATTATTCCACCAAAGGTTTTAGACCAGAGGTTGGGAGGCCAGGTTCAGGATCAGCCTGAACTGAAGGGTAGGACGACTGTAATCAGTGTCCTGAACGGTTCTTCTTCCAGAGGTACCGCCCCAGTTGGTAGGGAGCAGGACTCTGGAAGGGGGTGCAGAGGGTGGGAGAGCCCACCTCTGACCCCGGTGCAACCTGAGGGGTTAAACCCTGGGTTGGAATAGCGTTCTAGGGGTACCCCTCGTAGGAGGTGGAGGAACCCTAGGAGAAGAGGTAGGGGGAAGAGAGCCTTCCCCGAGACTCCTGGTCCGCCTAAGGGTGTAGACCCTAGGCTGGAGAACCAATGGCAGTCTAGTCCTGTCTTGCAGACAGGAAGAGTGGAGAATGGCTACTATGTGCCAGGGGTTACTACCCCCGCTCTGCGAATAGGCAAGGACCAGTGGCAACTGGGTAGCCCAGGGCCTGGTCCTGGCCGCGGACAGCTTGGGAGTACCAGTGGGGTAGCCCAGTTGTTCCAGACAGTGGTTTTGGAAGGAATCCCATGGGTTCACCGTGGTGTAGAACAGGAGGGTGTCACTGCAATTGCGGGCCCGCATCCGTGTTCTATCGCCCCAAGCAGGGAAGTCCATCACGGGGGTGATTGGTCTCCCCTGCGTTTTGGCTGGAAGGGGGTTGTGTTGGACTTGGCCCTTCTGGCAGGTTCACCCCTAGACTTTTTGCCTTTAAATGGGGACCTGGTGATGGTGATTTTTGGTTTCTGCGCACTTTCACTGTGTTCCAGTGTCCCACTCTGAGTGCATGTGCTGAGCTAGGCCTGCCCCCCATAGGAATGCATGGGGAATGTATGTGTCCCTGGTAGTTCCTAATGCGTGGGGTGGCCTGTGTTGCACGTGTCTGTGAGCATCCTGCCAAGATGGAGTCTGCTTTTAATGTCTGGGGTCTGTTTTTGCATGAACTGAGAGAGTTTTGCGAAGAGAGAGACATTGCAGTGAATGAGTAAGACACCCAGTCCCAACTTAGGGGTAACCTGATCCAATGGCAGAAGGATTACTGGGAGCGTGAGCACAGTGAGGAGAGGGCCCGGGTCTCACACCATGAGGGTGGTGGGTCAGAGGGGAGCCCTGAGGAGTCTGAGGAGGAGGAAGAAGATGATAGCACAGGGACACCAGCAGATAGTGAGGACCCCATAGATAGGGAGTCCCTTGCTGGGTCCAGCGTAGGAGGCAGCGCCTCATCACTTTTCCTGTCCCCAGAGGATCTGGAAGATAGGAGGAGAGAAAGGGAGCACCAGCTGGCTTTAGAAAAGCTCAGGTTGGAGCATGCCCAGGCAATGGCACAGCTGGGCGTTAGAAAGCAACAGCTGGAGGTTAAGAAGCAACAGCTAGAGACTGAGAGGGTCTTAGCGCAGGAAAGGATAGAGGAGGCTGAGAGGGCCTCCACCAGAGGCAAAGTAGCTCTGGAGGGTAGACTATCCCCTGCGCGCAGTGTTGAGTGTCTGGATCCCCCAGGGAGGGTTGAGTCCAATGGTGGCAGCTATTTAGATTCCAGTATAGGAAATCCCAGTCCCAGTTCCCCCAGTATGGTACCTGTTTCCCCAGAGGAGGAGTTAAGGGTGAAGTTCAGGGACAGTAGGAAACTGTCTCACCAGTCTTGGGAGGAATTTGAGGATGAATGTTGTGATACACTGTGGGCTTGGGTGCAAGTTCACACGAAAGATGATTTTGATGTCTTGTTTGGTCTGTTTGTCAAAGAGCATCTGCTCAGTTGTTGTTCACCAGGGTTGCGCACACACCTGTTGGGGTGTGGATTGTCTGGCGCATGTGAGCTTGCAGATGAAGCAGACCGATGGGAAAGGGCCAGAGGTTCTTTAGAGTCATTAGTGAGTGAGTCCAACAGTAGTGGTACAGGTATCTTCCAGCCCAGCGTGGTGGAAGAGGTGCAGTGTAGCCCAGGTAGGTCCCAGTATAGTGAGAAGGGTGGAGAGGCTGACTACCTGGCTCAGTGGAGCAGGAGTCAGTGGGTGGCTGAGAGTCCCCAGAGGCCCGAAGCCCTGTCTCAGAACCTGGGTGGTTTCTTGAGGGAACACCAGGTTGGGGACCTAGGCTGTCCTGGTAGTACACTTGAGGAGGATCTCCTAGTGTCTAGAGGACCTGGAGCGTCTGTAACCAGAGCTCCTGTGGTTCTAGAGTCTGGCAGTACCGCTCCGGTAGGGAGGGTACAGGAGTCCAGAGTGAGGAGTGAATGGGGGATGAGTTCCCCAGTGGAAGAACCAGTGGGTCAGGGACTACCCAGTTGGGCTAGGTTCCCGTGTAGTGGCCAGGGTGACACCACTTCTGTTCTGGGGGATCTTCGCACACTGTCAGGTGGACAGGGAGCGGGAGATCTGCGCCAGACAGACAGTCACACGACACATGGGTCATGTGTCAGCCTCAGGGGGATGGCGTGTGAATCCCCAGAAGTCCTGGAGTGCCAGGCAATTGTTCCACCACAGGTTTTAGACCGGAGGTTGGGAGGCCAGGTTCAGGATCAGCCTGACCTGAAGGGTAGGACGACTGTAACCAGTGTCCTGACCGGTTCTTGTTCCAGAGGAACTTCTCCAGGTGGGAGAGGGCAGACCTCTGGAAGGGGGTGCAGAGGGTGGTAGAGCCCACCTCTGACCCCGGTGCAACCTGAGTGGATAAGCCCTGGGTTGGAATGGCGTTCTAGGTGTACCCCTCGCCGGAGGAGGAGGAACCCTAGAAGAAGAGGTAGGGGGAGGAGAGCCTTCCCCGAGACTCCTGGTCCGCCTGAGGTTGTAGGCCCTAGGCTGGAGAACCAGTGGCAGTCTAGTCCTGTCTTGCAGACAGGAAGAGTGGAGAATGGCTCCTATGTGCCAGGGGTTACTACCCCCCGCTCTGCGAATAGGCAAAGACCAGTGGCACCTGGGTGGCCCAGGGCCTGGTCCTGGCCGCGGACAACTTGGGAGTACCAGTGGGGTAGCCCAGTTGGTCCAGACAGTGTGTTGAGAAGGAATCCCATGGGTTCACCGTGACGTAGAACAGGAGGGTGTCCCTGCAGTTGCGGGCCCGCGTCCGTGTTCTATCGCCCCAAGCAGGGAAGTCCATCACGGTGGTGATTGTTCTACCCTGCGTTTTGGCTGGAAGGGGGTTGTGTTGGACTTGGTCCTTAGGGCAGGTTCACCCCTAGACTTTTTGCCTTTAAATGGGGACCTGGTGATGGTGATTTTTGGATTCTGCGCACTTTCACTGTGTCCCAGTGGAAAGTGCGTGCGCACTCTGAGTGCATGTGCTGAGCTAGGCCTGCCCGCCCATAGGAATGCATGGGGAATGTATGTGTCCCTGGTAGTTCCTGATGCGTGGGGTGTACAGGCTCGAGTTTGGTATGTGTGAACTCGTGGGAATGAATGCTGCGCAACGGTATGTGCGGCTTGTATGTGTCTAGTGGGGAAGTGTCATTCCTAGACATGGCTGTACGTGTGCTGTGAGAGTGCTGGCGTTTGATTGGCTGGAGCTGGCTGGCATGCCAGGCTCCAGGAAGTCTGGATGGGTCTGCCCGGTGGTGAGTGGGAGATTAGCATGCTGATGGCTGGGGAGGAGTGTACCTGTGTCCTGAATGAGGCTGGGTTTTCCCCTGACAATGCTGGCTCCGCCCCCCTGTGGTGCGTCTAATGACCCAAGCCCTGACAGTGAATAGAGAGGGTGGTTGAGGTAAACAGAGTACTCAAGAACCAGCTGCGACTGGTTCTGCCCCCACCTTGCACCTACAGACAAAGGAAATGCTGTATAAAAATGGGGCTGTGTCCCCACAGAAGTTGTTCTTTTCCTGATCCTACTTGAGGGGGGCTGCTGCTGCTGCTGCTGGGGCCAGGAGGAACCGCCACTTGGACTGCCTCCCTGCCTGGAGGGCCAGTGAGCTGGCCCCTGGCCCAGCCTTGCCCCCCGCCTGCCTACAAGGACTTTTGCTGGACTTTGTTGTTCTATAGCGCCTGGGGGCGCTGCATTTGATTGAAAGCGCTGGGAGCGCTTTTCTTTCCCCTTCTAGCGCTTAAGAGCGCTTTATTTTGCATTTAGCGCAGGGAGCGCTGCATTTTTGCCCTGTAGCGCTTGGGAGCGCTGTGGTCACCCCTCTAGCGCTGGGAGCGCTTTGTCTGCAGAGGCCGGTGCCCACACGGCATTGTCCGCCCCAAGCGAGTGCCACCTCGCTTACTTTTGATTAATTTGCCCCCTGGCAGGTGCCCACCCTGCCAGGGACCTTGCCGTTATACTTTGAGTTTACCTCGAGGGAGCCCACTCCTCGGTAAACTCACCCCCCGCCTAGAAGTGCCGGAGACGGGCCGCCGCGCTGCCCGCGACGACCCGGAAGTGTTCCCGCCGGCCGGCCAATCCGAGCGCGGCCCGACGGAAGTCCCGCCCCCGCAGCCGCGACCCGGAAGTCAGGCAGGCCGGGGGCAGGACAGAGAGGCAACCGGAAGCGGACGGGAGGCCACCCCGCGCTCCGGTGAGGGGAGAAGCCGGCATCTTTCCTTTCCCCCCCCCAGGCGAGGGAGAGCCCGGAAGAGAAGTGTGGAGAGAGCCCCCGAGGAGCGGGAGCTCTCCAGCCAGCTGCCTCGTTTAGGCCCTGACATTGGGACAGTTCTGGTGTTCCTGCCTATGGACAGTCACAGGTGGTGACTTAAGTGAGTTTGGCGCAATTGTTCATTTTCTGCACCTCTGAATGTGTTTTTATGCGTCATGTGCCTTGTTTTTACACCTCTGAATGTATTGTTGATGCATCATGTGTTTTCCTCCCTTACACCTCTGAATGAATGTTATGCATTCCATCATGTGTTATGTGCTTACACCCCTACAGGTATTGTAATACTTAGCTGGTTGTTTTCTCCCTAGTACAGGTGGTGCTAGTGAGGTCCTGGTTACCAGTAGTTACTGGTTGTGTGCTCTATATTTATATTTTGTGCTACAGTGATTTACATTCTAAGTGCTATTTCTGAAAGTGTTACTTCTGATTCCTGACAGTGGTCCAGGTGGCCCTGTCTTGTACATATCCCCTGTAAATTCTGCCCGTGCCTCTGGCACATTGTAAAGTGTGTGTTTTATCTAATGTGTTTTGGTATAATACAAAGGCTATTTTTTTATAACCTTGTGTGGAGTTTCCTTTGTGGTGGGTCCTGGGTGTTGTTGCTGGGGTGCATGCGCAAATACTTAACTTACATCGCCTCCAAGTTTAGCCTTGCTGCTCGCGCCACGTTACCTAGAGGGTGAGCAGGGGTTATCTTGGCGTGTAACTCCCTTGCCCTGACTTGGGAGTGGTGGTCTCTGACTGACTTTGGCGAAAGCCCTGGCCAGCCAGGGATCCCATTTCCAACATCCCCTGTAAATTGTGTGTTTTTATCTAATGTGTTTTGGTGTAATACAAAGGCTATTTTTATATATACCCTTGTGTGGAGTTTCCTTTGTGGTGGGCCTTGGGTGTTGTTGCTGGGGTGCGTGCGCAAACACTTAACTCACATTGCCTCCAAGTTTAGCCTTACTGTTCGTGCTACGTTACCAAGGGGGTGAGCAGGGGTTATCTTGGCATGTAACTCCCTTGCCCTGACGTGGAAGTGGTGGTCTCTGACTAACTTTGGCGCAAGCCCTGGCCAGCCAGGGATCCCATTTCTAACAGAAAGTGAGGAAGAGGGAAAGATTGAGGGTGAAGGAAAGGGACAGAGGATGGGTGAGAGGAAGGGAGAGGGTGAGGGGAAGGGAGAGGTAGAGGGATAGGGTGAAGGGAGAAGGGAAAGGGAAAGAAAAGGGTGAGGGGAGAGGGGTGATGGTGAGGGGAATGGAGAGGATTTGGGTGTGGGGAAGGGTGAGGGTGAAGAAAGGAGAAGGGAGAGGGGATGGGGAGGGAAATGGGAAAGGGAGAGGGAAAGAGGAAAGGAGAGGGTGAGGGGAAGGGTGTGAAGGAATATGTGTCCTTATCCTGCAGTCTTTTTCAATGCAGGGAATCACAACGTGGTCGTTACAACGACTGCGACGATGTTGTGATTCTGCATACCATTACTCCGCAAATCGGAACAACGACTTGCGGTGGGGGGGCTCTGGATGTTGGAATTGTATAATTTACTATTCCAACTCCAGTCTGTGCAGACACTAGAGAAGGTGTTGGATTTTAAATCCAACACCTCCCCCCCTCCGCAAGTCGTTGTTGCGAATTGCGGAGTAATGGTATGCGGAATCACGACCTCGTTGTGATTCCCTGCGTTGAAAACATTTTGGGGTAAACGTTTACCATGAAGAAGGGTTAGGGTGAGGGAGGGTGAAGGGAAGGGAGAGGATGAGGGTGAGAGAGAGGGGAAGGAAGTGAGGGAGAGGGGAAGAAGGAGTGAGAGAGGGGAAAGGGAGAGGGGAAAGGCAGTCCTGGAGTGCCAGGCAATTGTTCCACCACAGGTTTTAGACCGGAGGTTGGGAGGCCAGGTTCAGGATCAGCCTGACCTGAAGGGTAGGACGACTGTAACCAGTGTCCTGACCGGTTCTTCTTCCAGAGGAACTTCTCCAGGTGGGAGAGGGCAGACCTCTGGAAGGGGGTGCAGAGGGTGGTAGAGCCCACCTCTGACCCCGGTGCAACCTGAGTGGATAAGCCCTGGGTTGGAATGGCGTTCTAGGTGTACCCCTCGCCAGAGGAGGAGGAACCCTAGAAGAAGAGGTAGGGGGAGGAGAGCCTTCCCCGAGACTCCTGGTCCGCCTGAGGTTGTAGGCCCTAGGCTGGAGAACCAGTGGCAGTCTAGTCCTGTCTTGCAGACAGGAAGAGTGGAGAATGGCTCCTATGTGCCAGGGGTTACTACCCCCCGCTCTGCGAATAGGCAAAGACCAGTGGCACCTGGGTGGCCCAGGGCCTGGTCCTGGCCGCGGACAACTTGGGAGTACCAGTGGGGTAGCCCAGTTGGTCCAGACAGTGTGTTGAGAAGGAATCCCATGGGTTCACCGTGGCGTAGAACAGGAGGGTGTCCCTGCAGTTGCGGGCCCGCGTCCGTGTTCTATCGCCCCAAGCAGGGAAGTCCATCACGGTGGTGATTGTTCTACCCTGCGTTTTGGCTGGAAGGGGGTTGTGTTGGACTTGGTCCTTAGGGCAGGTTCACCCCTAGACTTTTTGCCTTTAAATGGGGACCTGGTGATGGTGATTTTTGGATTCTGCGCACTTTCACTGTGTCCCAGTGGAAAGTGCGTGCGCACTCTGAGTGCATGTGCTGAGCTAGGCCTGCCCGCCCATAGGAATGCATGGGGAATGTATGTGTCCCTGGTAGTTCCTGATGCGTGGGGTGTACAGGCTCGAGTTTGGTATGTGTGAACTCGTGGGAATGAATGCTGCGCAACGGTATGTGCGGCTTGTATGTGTCTAGTGGGGAAGTGTCATTCCTAGACATGGCTGTACGTGTGCTGTGAGAGTGCTGGCGTGTGATTGGCTGGAGCTGGCTGGCATGCCAGGCTCCAGGAAGTCTGGATGGGTCTGCCCGGTGGTGAGTGGGAGATTAGCATGCTGATGGCTGGGGAGGAGTGTACCTGTGTCCTGAATGAGGCTGGGTTTTCCCCTGACAATGCTGGCTCCGCCCCCCTGTGGTGCGTCTAATGACCCAAGCCCTGACAGTGAATAGAGAGGGTGGTTGAGGTAAACAGAGTACTCAAGAACCAGCTGCGACTGGTTCTGCCCCCACCCTGCACCTACAGACAAAGGAAATGCTGTATAAAAATGGGGCTGTGTCCCCACAGAAGTTGTTCTTTTCCTGATCCTACTTGAGGGGGGCTGCTGCTGCTGCTGCTGGGGCCAGGAGGAACCGCCACTTGGACTGCCTCCCTGCCTGGAGGGCCAGTGAGCTGGCCCCTGGCCCAGCCTTGCCCCCCCGCCTGCCTACAAGGACTTTTGCTGGACTTTGTTGTTCTATAGCGCCTGGGGGCGCTGCATTTGATTGAAAGCGCTGGGAGCGCTTTTCTTTCCCCTTCTAGCGCTTAAGAGTGCTTTATTTTGCATTTAGCGCAGGGAGCGCTGCATTTTTGCCCTGTAGCGCTTGGGAGCGCTGTGGTCACCCCTCTAGCGCTGGGAGCGCTTTGTCTGCAGAGGCCGGTGCCCACACGGCATTGTCCGCCCCAAGCGAGTGCCACCTCGCTTACTTTTGATTAATTTGCCCCCTGGCAGGTGCCCACCCTGCCAGGGACCTTGCCGTTATACTTTGAGTTTACCTCGAGGGAGCCCACTCCTCTGTAAACTCACCCCCCGCCTAGAAGTGCCGGAGACGGGCCGCCGCGCTGCCCGCGACGACCCGGAAGTGTTCCCGCCGGCCGGCCAATCCGAGCGCGGCCCGACGGAAGTCCCGCCCCCGCAGCCGCGACCCGGAAGTCAGGCAGGCCGGGGGCAGGACAGAGAGGCAACCGGAAGCGGACGGGAGGCCACCCCGCGCTCCGGTGAGGGGAGAAGCCGGCATCTTTCCTTTCCCCCCCCAGGCGAGGGAGAGCCCGGAAGAGAAGTGTGGAGAGAGCCCCCGAGGAGCGGGAGCTCTCCAGCCAGCTGCCTCGTTTAGGCCCTGACATTGGGACAGTTCTGGTGTTCCTGCCTATGGACAGTCACAGGTGGTGACTTAAGTGAGTTTGGTGCAATTGTTCATTTTCTGCACCTCTGAATGTGTTTTTATGCGTCATGTGCCTTGTTTTTACACCTCTGAATGTATTGTTGATGCATCATGTGTTTTCCTCCCTTACACCTCTGAATGAATGTTATGCATTGCATCATGTGTTATGTGCTTACACCCCTACAGGTATTGTAATACTTAGCTGGTTGTTTTGTCCCTAGTACAGGTGGTGCTAGTGAGGTCCTGGTTACCAGTAGTTACTGGTTGTGTGCTCTATTTTTATATTTTGTGCTACAGTGATTTACATTCTAAGTGCTATTTCTGAAAGTGTTACTTCTGATTCCTGACAGTGGTCCAGGTGGCCCTGTCTTGTACATATCCCCTGTAAATTCTGCCAGTGCCTCTGGCACATTGTAAAGTGTGTGTTTTATCTAATGTGTTTTGGTGTAATACAAAGGCTATTTTTATATAACCTTGTGTGGAGTTTCCTTTGTGGTGGGTCCTGGGTGTTGTTGCTGGGGTGCATGCGCAAATACTTAACTTACATCGCCTCCAAGTTTAGCCTTGCTGCTCGCGCCACGTTACCTAGAGGGTGAGATGGGGTTATCTTGGCGTGTAACTCCCTTGCCCTGACGTGGAAGTGGTGGTCTCAGAGTAACTTTGGCGCAAGCCCTGGCCAGCCAGGGATCCCATTTCTAACAGAAAGTGAGGAAGAGGGAAAGATTGAGGGTGAAGGAAAGGGACAGAGGATGGGTGAGAGGAAGGGAGAGGGTGAGGGGAAGGGAGAGGTAGAGGAATAGGGTGAAGGGAGAAGGGAAAGGGAAAGAAAAGGGTGAGGGGAGAGGGGAGATGGTGAGGGGAATGGAGAGGATTTGGGTGTGGGGATGGGTGAGGGTGAAGAAGGGAGAGGGGATGGGGAGGGAAATGGGAAAGGGAGAGGGAAAGAGGAAAGGAGAGGGTGAGGGGAAGGGAGAGAGGAAGGGTGTGAAGGAATATGTGTCCTTATCCTGCAGTCTTTTTCAATGCAGGGAATCACAACGCGGCCGTTACAACGACTGCGACGATGTTGTGATTCTGCATACCATTACTCCGCAAATCGGAACAACGACTTGCGGTGGGGGGGCGCTGGATGTTGGAATTGTATAATTTACTATTCCAACTCCAGTCTGTGCAGACACTAGAGAAGGTGTTGGATTTTAAATCCAACACCTCCCCCCCTCCGCAAGTCGTTCCGAATTGCGGAGTAATGGTATGCGGAATCACGACCGCGTTGTGATTCCCTGCGTTGAAAACATTTTGGGGTAAACGTTTACCATGAAGAAGGGTTAGGGTGAGGGAGGGTGAAGGGAAGGGAGAGGATGAGGGTGAGAGAGAGGGGAAGGAAGTGAGGGAGAGGGGAAGAAGGAGGGAGAGAGGGGAAAGGGAGAGGCGAAAGGCAGAGGGAAAGTAAAAGAAAAGGGAGAGGGTAAGAGGAGAGGGGGAGTGGGGAGGGAGAGAAGAGGGTGTGTGGGGAGGGGAGAGAGAGGTGGAGAGAGTGGGTGAGGGAGAGGGTAAGGGAAAGGGGAGGGGAGAGAGAAGGGCATGGTAGAGGGGAAGGGAGCGAGGGAGAGGGGAAGAAGGAGGGAGAGAGGGGAAAGGGAGAGGGAAAGTGAAAGAAAAGAGGAGAGGGGAGTGGGGAGGGAGGGGAGGGAGAGGGTAAGAGGAGAGGGGGAGTGGGGAGGGAGAGGCTGAGGGAAAGGGGAGAGGGAGAAGAGAGGGAGAGTTGAAGGTGGAGGGAGAGGGGAAAGGGAGAGGATGAAGGGAAAGGGAGAGGGAGAGGGGAGAGGGTGAGGGAGAGGTGGAGGGAAAGGGAGAGGGTGAGGGTAAAGGGAGAGGGGGAGGGCCAGGGAGAAGGGAGCGAAGAAAGAGAAGGGGGGGGAGGATGTTGGGGAGGGAGGAGAAGAGAATGGGAGTGTTATGGGGTGGGAAAGGTGTAGGGAGTGGAGAAAGGGTGAGGGAATGAGAGGGTGAGGGAAAGGGGAAGTGGAAGTGGAAGCAAGAGGAACAGGGGAAGGGGAAAGTAGAGGGGAAGATGGTGAGGGAAAGGAAGAGGGTGAGGGAAAGGGGGAGAGTGAGTGTGAGAGGAAGGGGACGGGAGATGGGAAGGGAGCAAGGAAGGGAGATTAAGAGGGGAAGTGAGAGGGTGAAGAGAGGGAGAGGAAAGGAGAGAGGAAAGGGAGACCGAAAGGGAAATGTGTAGGGAAGGGAAATAAAAGGATGAGGGAATAGAGGGTGAGGGGAAGGATGAGGGTAAAGTGAGGGGAAGTGGAAGGAAAAGGGAGACAGTGAAAAAAAAGAGAGTTAGGGTGAGGGGAGGGTGGGAGAAAGGGAGAGGGGGAAGGGGGAGGAGAGGGGAAAGGGGGAGGAGAAGTGACAGGGAGAGGGAAAGGGAAAGGGGAGGGGAAACTTAGGGGAGGGAGGGAGAGGTGGAGTGAGGGAAGGGAGCGGAAAAGCGAGTGGGGAAAGGCAGAGGGGTAAGGGGAAGGAAGAGGGGGAGGGAAAGCGAGAGGGGAGGGAAACAGCAAGGGAAAGGGAGAGGAGCTGGTGTGGGAGAGTTGAGGGGTGGATGAGGGAAGGGTAGAGGGTGAGGGAAAGGTAGAGGGTGAGGGAAAGGTAGAGGGTAAGGGTGAGGGTAAGGGAGAGAGAGAGGGAGAGGGGAAGGGAAAGAGAAAGAGGAAGGGGAAGGGAGAGGGGGAGAGGAGATGCATGAAGGGAGAGGAGAGGGCAAGCGAGAGGGAAGAGGGAGAGGAAAGAGGGAGAGGGTGAGGATGAGGGAAAGGGCGAGGAAAAAGAGAAAGTGAGGGGAAGGGAAGGGAGAAAGGAAGGGAGATAGAAAGGGAGGGGGAAAGGAGAGGGGTGCAGAGAGGGGAAGCGAGAGAGGAGGGGAGAGGGGGCGGGGAAGAGAGAGGTAGAGGGAATTGGAGAAGGTAAGGGAGAGGCAAAGGGAAAGGGGAATGGGAGAATGGAAGAGGAAAGAGAAAGGGAGCGGGGAGGAGAAACAAAGAGGGGGAGGGGGAATGAGAGGGAAGAGAGATGGGAAAGAGGAGGGGGAAAGGCAGAGGGAGAAGGGGAGGGTAAGGCAGAGGGGGAGAGGATGGGAGAGGTAAAAGGGTGAGGGAAAGTGATAGGGAGAGAGAGAGGGATTGGATGGGGGAGAGGGGAAGTGGAAGGGAGAGGGTGAAGTGGGGTGAGGGAGTGGGGATGGGGAAAGGGAGAGGATGAGAGAGAATGTGAGGGGAGATGGTGAGGGAAAGGGAGAGGGTGAGGGAAAAGGAAAGAGAGTGAGGGGAAGAGAGATGGAGAGGGGAAGGGCAAGGTAGATGGAAATGGGGTGAGGGGAAGGGAGAGGAAGGATAAAGAAGGGAGGGAGAGAGGAAGGGAGAGGGGAAGGGAAAGAAAAGGGTGAGGGGTGGGAGAGAGTAAGAGGAGAGGGGGAGTGGGGAGGGAGAGGTGGAGGGAGAGGGGAAAGGGTAAGGGTGTGGAAAAGTGAGAGGTGGGGGAAAGGGTGAGAAAATAAGAAAGGGGCCGGAGGGACTAAGGATGAGGGGAAGGAGAGGGTAAGGGAGAGGGAGAGGGAGAGAGGAAGGGTGAGAGGAAGGAAAGGGAGAGGGTGAGGGGAAGGGAGAGATAGAGGGGAAGGGTGAGGAGAAAGGGAGAGGGGAAGGGGAAAGGGAAAGAAAAGGGTGAGGGTAGAGGGTGAGGGTGATGAGAATAGAGAGGATGTGGGTAAGGGTGACGTTGAAGAGGAAGTGAAAGGGAGAGGGAAAGGGGAAGGAAGGGGGTGAGGTGAAAGAAGAGGGGGAGGGGGAGGGAAAGGGAGGGGGTGAGGGGAAGGGAGGGGGTGAGGGGAGGGTGAGAGGGGAAGGGCAAGGTAGAGGGGAAGGGAGCGAGGGAGAGGAGAGGAGAGGAGAGGAGAGGAGAGAAGGGAGGGGGAAGGGGGAGGGAGAGGGAGAGGGAGAGAGGAAGGGAGAGTGGAAAGGGAGAGGGAAAGTGAAAGAAAGGGGTGAAGGGGAGTGGGGGAGAGAGAGGTGGAGGGATAGGGTGAGAGGAAAGGGTGAGTGTGAGGGAAAGGGAGAGGGTGGGGTAAAAGGATAGGGAAAGTGAGAGGGAGGAGGAGGGGGAGGTGATGGAGAGGGAAAGCCAGAGGGTGAGGGAAAGGAAAAGGGAGAGAGGAAGGGTGAGGGGGGAGAGGTAGAAGGGAAGGATGAGGAGAAGGGGAGAGGTAGAGGGGAAAGGGAGAGGGGTAAGGGAGAGGGGAAAGGGAGAGAAAGTGAGAGAACAGGGTGAGGGAGAAAGGGTGAGAGTAGGGGAGAGGGTTAGGGAAAGGGAGAGGGTGTGGGTGAAGAGAGGAAGAGAGAAGGTGTTGGAAATGGGATCCCTGGCTGACCAGGGCTTTCGCCAAAGTCAGTCAGAGACCACCACACCCAAGTCAGGGCAAGGGAGTTACACGCCAAGATAACCCCAGCTCACCCTCTAGGTAACGTGGCGCGAGCAGCAAGGCTAAACTTGGAGGCGATGTAGGCTAAGTATTTGCGCACGCACCCCAGCAACAACAACCAAAGGCCCACCACAAAGGAAACTCCACACAAGGTTATATAAAAATAGCCTTTGTATTACACCAAAACACAGTAGATAAAACACACACTTTACAATGTGCCAGAGGCACGGGCAGAATTTACAGGGGATATGTACAAGACAGGGCCACCTGGACCACTGTCAGGAATCAGAAGTAACACTTTCAGAAATAATACTTTTGCATGTAAAATCACTGTAGCACACAATAAAAATAGGGCACACAACCAGTCACTACTGGTAAGAGGACCTCACTAGCACCACCTGTACTAGGGAGAAAACAACCACCTATGTATTACAATACCTGTAGGGGTGTAAGAGGAAAACACATGATGCAATGCATAACATTCATTCAGAGGTGTAAAGGCACATGACGCATAAACAATACATTCAGAGGTGCATAGAAAGTACAATTGCGCCAAACTCACGTAAGTCACCACCTGTGACTGTCCCTAGGCCCTCTGGCCTTGTTGGGGCTAGGATGCCCTGTGTCCAAAGTCCAGGGGGGCCTAAACAGAGCAGTTGCCCACAAAGTGCTGGGCAACTGGTGCAGCAAGGTTTGAGCCTTCCAGGGCTCAAAACAACAGTGGGGCCAATGTGGGAGCCTCGCTGGGCTCTCAAGAAATAAATTGGCCCCCGAGCCTCTCTTAGGCTCTTCCACAGAATGGGCACTCGAGCCTCTCTGGGGCTCGCAATGCAGAAGGGCTGGAGCCTCTCTGGGCTCCACCACGAGGGAATGGCACCCTCTGAGCCTCTCAGGGCTCAACACAAATAAATGCCCGGGCCCCCCACAGGGCCTAGAACAATGGTGCCCCCTTCGTTGGAGTCCCCCCTCTGGGGACTCGAAAACAAGACAAGGTCCCACGAGCCTCTCAGGACTCTAGTCACCGAAATGCCCCCAGAGCCTCTCGGGCTCACAGAACACAGAATGGGCTCTTCTCAGTGGAGCGGCCCTCCCTCAATGGGGCCGCTCGCAGGACACACGAACCCGCCCTCGCACTCACCGGCTGATCAGCTGGGCCGCGGGCGGGGCTCCTCTCCTCTCGTCCCGGGGCTCCAGGCACGACGCGGCAGGCTCTGCTCCTCGAGAGCTCCCGCTCCTCGGGGCTCTCTGGACACTTCTCCCTGGGCTCTCCCTCACTTTGGGAGCCTGGGGAGGAAACGGGAAGACGCCGGCTTCTCTCTTCACCGGAGCGCGGGGTGGCCTCCCGTCCGCTTCCGGTTGCCTCTCTGTCTTGCCCCCGGCCTGCCTGACTTCCGGGTCGCGGCAGCGGGGCGGGACTTCCGGTCGGCCTCTCCGGGGCCGCGCTGTGATTGGTCGGCCGCCTCACCACTTCCGGGTCGCCGCGGGCAGCGCGCCGGCTCGCTTTTTAGGCAGGCAGGCGGGGATGAATTTTACCGAGGGGTGGCCTCCCTCGTGGTAAATCACCAAAACGGGCCAAATCAAAGCGGCAATGAGCGGGGTGGCACCCGCGCCGTCAAACCGCCACACAGGGCGATCAGATGCCGGGTGGGCACCGGCTGTGTTCTCAAAGCGCTAACAGCGCTAGAAACGACGGGCAGGCGCTCTCCAGCGCCACAGGATGAGAAGACAGCGCTCACAGCGCTAGGGCCAGAATAAAGCGCTTCCAAGCGCTATGCAGGGAGTTCAGCGCTCCCCAGCGCTGAAGGGCAGAGAGCAGCGCTCTCAGGCTGTAGGCAAGGAGTCCTCAGTGCTCCCCAGCACTGGAGGACAGGACAAGGCTCCAGCAAGGGCTGGAGGCAGGCAGGGGGCAAGGCTGGGCCCAGAGCCAGCACACTGGGTCTCCAGGCAGGGAGACACCCCAAGTGGCGGTCCTCCTGGCCCCAGCAGCAGCAACAGCCCCCTCTGGCAGGATCCAAAAGCAGAACAACTTCAGTGGGGACACAGCCCCATTTTTATACAGTGCATTCCTTTGTTCAAGGGTGCAGAGTGGGGGCGGAACCAGTCGCAGCTGGTTCTTGAGTACTCTGTTTACCTCAACCACCCTCTCTATTCACTGGCAGGGCTTGGGTCATTAGACACACCACAGGGGGGCGGAGCCAGCATTGTGTGGGGAAAACCCATCCCATCCAGGACACAGGTACACTCCTCCCACACATCACTCATGCTAATCTCCCACTCACCACCGGGCAGACCCATCCAGACTTCCTGGAGCCTGGCATGCCAGCCAGCTCCAGCCAATCACACGCCAGCACCCTCACAGCACACACACAGCCATGTCTAGAAATGGCGCTTCCCTACTAGACACATACATGCTGCATACACCATCTCGCAGCATTCACTCTCACGAGTTCACACATATCAGACTCAAGCCTGTACACCCCACGCATCAGGAACTACCAGGGACACATACATTCCCCATGCATTCCTATGGGCGGGCAGGCCTAGCTCAGCACATGCACTCAGAGTGCGCATGCACTTTCCACTGGGACACAGTGAAAGTGCGCAGAATCCAAAAATCACCATTACCAGGTCACCATTACCAGCAAAAAGTTTAGGGGTGAACCTGCCCTAAGGGCCAAAGTCCAACAGAAGGGAAGGGGGAGGGAAAGAGGAAGGAAGAGGGAGGGGTGGGGGAAGGGAGAGAGGAAGAGTGAAGGGAAGAATGAGGGGAAGGGAAGGGGGAGGGGAAGGGAGAGGGAAGGGGGAGGGAGGAGGGAAGGGAGAAGGAAAGGGAGAGGGGAAGGTGGAATAAAAAGGGAGGATGGAGGGAGAGGGGAAGGTGGAGGGTGAGGGTAGAGGGTGAAGCGAAGGGAGAGGGGAAGGGGAAAGGGAGAGGGGAAGCAGAGAGGGGAAGGGGAAAGGGGTAAGGGATAGGGGAGAGGAGAGGGAAAGATGGAGGGAGAGGGGAAGGGGGAAGGGAGAGGGGTAGGGAGGGGGAGAGATGGAGGGTGAGGGAAAGGGGGGTAAGAGGGTGAGGGAGAGGGAATGGGAGAAGGAAAGGGAGGGTTAGAGGGTGCAGGAGAGGGGAAGGGGAAGGAAGAGGGAATGGGAAGGAAGCGGGAATGGAAGAGAGTGAGGGAGAGGCAGAGGGAAGAGGGGAAGAGTGAGGGAAAGGAAAGGGAGAGGGAAGAGACAGGTTGAGGGTGAAGGGAAGGGAGAGAAGGGGAGAGGGGAAGAATGTGAAGGGAGAGGGTGAGGGTGATGGAGGAGGGAAGGGAAAGGGAAAGTGTGGGGCGAAGAGGGAGGGGGATGGAGGAGGGAAGTAAGAGGAAGAATGTGGGGAAGGGAGAGGGGAGGGAGGAGAGAAGGTAGAGGGGAAGAATGAGGGGAAGGGAGAGGGGGAGGGAGGAGGGAAGGGAGAGGGGAAGGATGAGGTGAAGAATGAGGGGAAGGGAGAGGGGGGAAGTGGAGGGGGAGGGAGGAGGGAGGAGGGAAGGGAGAGGGAAAGGGAGAGGGGGAGGTTAAGGGGGACGGTAGACAGTGGGGAGAAGGGAGAGGTTAAGGAAGAGGGGCAGGGGAGAGGGAGAGAAAAGGGTGAGGGTAGGGGAGAGGGTGTAGGTAAGGGGAAGGGTGTGGGTGAAGAGAGAGGAACAGAGAAAGAAGGGGAGAGGGAGGGAAAGGGGAAGGAAGAGGGGCAGGGGAAAGGGAGAGGGGAAAGGGAGAGGGGAAAGGGAGAGGGAGAGAAAAGGGTGAAGCTGAAAGGGTGAGGGTAGAGGAGAGGGTTAGGGAAGGGAAAGGATATGGGTAAATGGAAGGGTGTGGGTTAAGAGAGGAAGAGAGAAGGGAAGGGGGAGGGAAAGGGGAAGGAAGAGGGAGGGGGCGAGGGGAAGGAGAGGGGATGGGTGAAGGGAAGAATGAGGGGGAGGGAAAGGGGGAGGGGAAGGTGGAGGGAGAAGGGAGGATGGAGGGAGAGGGGAAGGTGGAGGGTGAGGCGAAGGGAGAGGGTGGAAGGGGAAAGGAAGAGGGGAAGCAGAGAGGGAAAGGGGTAAGGGGGAAGAGAGAGGGGTGGGGAAGGGAGAGGGAGAGATGGAGGGAGAGGGGAAGGGGAAAGGGGAGGGTTAGAGGGTGGAGGAGAGGGGAAGGGAGTGGGTGAGGGAATGGGAGAGGGTTAGAGGGGGAGGGAGAGGGAGAGGGGAGGTGGAGGAAGAGGGAATGGGAGAGAGTGAGGGAGAGGCCAAGGGAAGAGGGGAAGGGTGAGGGGAAGGTAAGGGAGAGGGGGAGAGAAAAGGGTGAGGGGGTGAGGGTAGGGGAGAGGGTTAGGGGAAAGGAGAGGGTGTGGGTGAAGAGAGAGGAAAAAAGAAGGAGAGGGGGAGGGAAAGAGGAAGGAAGAGGGAAAGGGGGAGGGGAAGGGAGAGGGGAAGGGTGAAGGGAAGAATGAGGGAGGGGGAGGGAGAGAGGAGGGAGAGAGGAGGGAGAGGGAAAGGGAGAGGGGAAGGTGGAGTTATGTGGTAAATAAATAAATAATACCTCTATTTTTGAATGAATATATGAATAACAGATAGCTCAATAAATAAGAGTCAAGATTCGAGGTAGTAGGAGTTTGCAGGTTTAATACGGCATAAAGGACAGGAACAGGACAACCTGCACGGACAAGATCTGGGATGGCTAGCTAGCACAACTTTAATAACAGTGCACAAGTATATATACTAAAACAATTGCATTACAGTGAATTACAGTAGGCGGAGCAGTGGGTGTGGTCAATAGCAGTCACGAAAGATAAGGGTGAAAGTGGGTGTAACAAGAGGCGTATACATAGACATGTGATGTAAACGTAACAGAGTATGTCATAAATGGGGCGGAAACATGGAGGGGGCTACCTAAGGAGCCGGGACCTCTAACCTAATGGTGCGCGCAAACTGACAATGACGTGTTACTAGGAGAAGCTGGGGGCTATGAACTCTGTGCTAGGAGTAGAGACTGAAGTCTGGAGAGTCAGGGCGACATGTACCTAAACCCTATCTAGTATCTAATGTTTAGAGAACATGTTGATATAAACTAAAAGTCAGGAGGGGAAAGGCTAACAGACTCTAAGACTGGAGCATGCATTATTCTACATGTAGTGCGTTGAAGAATATTAAATGACCATTAAATGCAGTATTTCTCTTACATGGAGACGTAAAGGCTAGACAATGACAGAAACTATTGATGCGATTCAGTAGCTTAGGAATGCAGAGAAGGAGGGCTGGACTGATAACTAGAATCATAACATACTCTTGGCAGACTCGTAGGCAGAACCAGGCCGAGCCGGGCACTGCGAGGCAGGAAGTAAGTGAAGGGTCGAGGATACAGGTGGGGGCTGTATCGCTCCTCAGCGAGGGCTCAGGAGACAGGAGCTGAATCTGGTGTCCGGGCCCTTCTGAGGCCTAGAAACGGGGACTTTTAAATGAAATAACGTGCACACTGAGAAACGTGGTAACGTAACCTTACATAGGCCTAATACTCGTAGCTTTCACGAGAACTGGAAACTGGCATACTAGAGATGGACACAACTGTAATTGCGTCTTTAATCAAACATGGGGAATACATATGCATATTAATCATGCACACATAACATAAGATGGGGGACACGTAGGGACACAGAACATGGCAAAATTTACTTTTCCACATTCCCTCCTTGTCACTACGTTTCCATCAGGAAACATCAATATTCATGATACCATCTATCATTTCATACAGTATCATTTGCTCGTCTCGAATTTTCTTGGAACTGGATTTAGAACGGGACTTGGGACTAGGAATACAGGATGTAGCACAAATGCCGCAAATCGCAGGGCCACATTGTAAACAGAGGCAGCAACTGAATATGATCGCTACTGCAATACCCAGAAATGACAATACTTTCCATCCCCAGGCGGAAATTATATTCCAGAACCAACCGGACCATGTCCAGGTGCCTGGATTTTGGTGTAACATATGGGCAATATTATGGAGTCTGGT
This sequence comes from Lissotriton helveticus, assembly GCF_964261635.1. Taxonomy (NCBI): domain Eukaryota; kingdom Metazoa; phylum Chordata; class Amphibia; order Caudata; family Salamandridae; genus Lissotriton; species Lissotriton helveticus. The sequence goes on along the minus strand of NC_136063.1, from coordinate 833,151,529 downwards.
AATAGCTGAATAAACAGACGGTGCGTTATTAGGAATGAAAATGCAGCAACTAGATCCGATGACTCTACATGCCCCGCCCCTATCGGCCAGTATGACGTCAAGGACGAGACGATTCTGGAGCACGACAATTCTCATAAAGGATTGTTCTTCGGTTAAGTTACCTAGAGCAGAAGTAGTCTCAATCACTACTGCTTCAAGGGTTCTCGTTAATCTACGTATCAGTTTACTATTCACGACAGTACCTAAGTAGGGGAAGACACCTTTATTGATATCTATGTATTGTTCTAGAGCAGTTTCAGTATAATCGACAATCGGGAGGTCTCTCTTGTGTCTAGTATGTACTAGGTGGGAATTCCTATGATAGTCAGGTGGGGCTAGAAAAACTGGTGGCAGTAGGAAGGCAATGTAACAGGTTCCCTCCCAATCGAGGGGCAGACGAACATATGCGGTCTGACCACAAACAAAATAAGAATGACGTGAAGCTTTGAAAATAGATTTCCTACTGTCACTATACTTGACAATAGTCGTACAATCACTATGGCCTACATGTACGGAACCATTATTTCGGACACATAATTCACCTTTTACTGGTAATACTGATATAGCAGGTAAGTCTGGAGTAGAATCAGACTGAACATTCAGGACCATAAAATTCGAAGAATAATTACCCAAATTATAAACTTCATTTTCTAGATCTAACCCTGTTCTGTGGGGAAGACCTTGCTTGCCTGGGAAACATGTACTATTAAGAAAAGACATATCTGTTGAGGATGACGTTAACGTGGACCATGCTCCACACGAACCATTATGTGAAAATGGATAAGGAAAGAGTGGCAGAACTCCCTTCGGTGTCTGGAAAGGGGGGAGTCGACCACACACCCAACAATTAGTGGCATTGCTGGTCTGGTGTGAATAATGTAACATGCGGATAAAGGAATTATTACGCATAGCAAGACGATATGAAAGTTCATGAGGAGGTAGATCACTAAACGTGTGCTCTACTGTAACATTAGCAGACTTATTTACATGAGAAACTGGAAAACACAAGTAAAATGCATAACCTGTGCAGGAAATCATAATGCTAAAATATAGCAGAAAACATAAAATAATAATGCAACTTTTAGAGTTCTCACTAACTCTCTCTCTGTGGGGGTCTATTATATACATGTCAGAAACCGGTCTAACCGTTTCACCTAGGGGAGGACTTAGACAATCAAACTGGCTGACTTATTTTACTAGACCTTAATTTTTTCTTATACTCCTGCTGCGGAGTTTTCTCTAACAGGGAGGAATCTGTATCATTGTCTTTTGCGGGACAGTCCTTAAGAATAGTACTTTGACAGTCTTTACAATCCTCGGAAATGTTCTTGGTAACAGGTTTTAGTCCAAAAAATCTTTTCACATGTGACAGGTGGACCCAGCCCTTCCTGCCTTCCAACTTGACGGCAGTACGGGTGGCCAAAAGGACCTGTTTGGGTTCCTTCCAGCGGGGCTCCAGCGGACTTGAACGATCAAAGTTCCTCACAAGAACCATGCATCCGGGAACGATTTCATGCGGTGCCACCTCGGTATTGTCTGGAAATGCGGCGGCAACCTGTGAACGACAAGAGTGTAGGGCAGACATCAAGGAAGCTAGGTAATCTGTCAGCATATTACTTGAAACATCGGTAATACTTCGGGGTCTAGGTGTACCCCACATATTAGGGGGGCGGCCGAATACGACCTCATACGGGGACAGACCTGATCTGGAATGTGCGACCATGCGCATATAAAACAAAGCGACTGGCAGAGCTACTAGCCAGTCCACACCTTTCTCTTTACATACTTTTGCAATTCGAATTTTCAGGGTCTGATTATGTCTCTCTACGAGACCGGCTGCTTCAGGATGGCGTACACAATGAAACTTCCACTGGTACCCTAACAGAAGGGAGATGTGTTTCATAAGCTCAGATGAGAATGGCTGGCCGTTATCAGAATATACGACCCTTGGGAGTCCATAACGGGGGAAGAATTCACGAACCAACTGCTTGGCAGTGGTCGCGGCTGTGTAATCTGGGACTGGATATGCCTCTGTCCATCTGGACAAAGCGCATATAACTACAAGGACATACTTGAAACCTCGACATCGCTCCATCTGAATATAATCCATCTGGAGGACTTCAAAAGGGTGGTCAGGGGGCTGGAATCCACCTTGTTCCACCGGGACACTTTTACCTGGGTTAAACTGGCAACATATCATACAGGTACGGACCTTCTGCTTGGCTGCAGCTCGTAAATGCTTGTTGGACCAAATGTTCTGGATACTGTCTAACATAGCTTTTTCTCCTAAATGTGCTGGACTATGTGCGGTATTGATAATGACTTGAACCATAGAGTCGGGGAGAAACCATGTGGCTCTTCCCTTCGTCACCCATCCCTGATCTGTCTGGACCCCTCCTTGTTCGGACCATTTCTTGATTTCATCGGGAGTAGCATGTAACTGGATATCTATGACATCTTGAGTAGGGTCCTTAACTGTCATACAGGTAGTCAGATCTGGAGTATGTGTCTGTGTCGGATTAACTGAAATGTCTGGAGTCTGTGCTGTAAGCTTGGCTGTGCGATCTGCTAGATCATTACCTTGAGAAATAATGTCAGTAACTTTCGTATGTGCTTTGCATTTCATAATAGCGATAGATGTCGGTAAGTGTATGGCATCTAACAGAGCTTGAATAAGGAGACCATGCTGAATCTTGGTTCCATGAGAAGTCATGAAACCTCTCTCCTGCCAGAGCACTCCAAAGTCGTGTACGACTCCAAATGCGTAACGTGAATCCGTGTAAATGTTAACTTTCAGGTTCTTGGCGTGTATGCAGGCTTGGGTCAGAGCAACTAGCTCTGCTGCTTGAGCGGACAGAGTGTCAATACGATGTGTTTCTATAACTTCAGTGTCTGTAGTCACTGCATACGCGGCTACTAGTTCTCCTGTACTTGTTCTCATACATGAACCATCCACATAAAGTGTCAGGTCGGGATCTGGTAATGGAATATCTGTCAGATCTTGTCTTGGCTTAGTCATAGTGTTAACTACTTCCACACAGTCATGTGTGGCAGGATTTAAAGTAACTGATGGTAACAGTGTAGCAGGATTTAGAACGTTGCAGCGTCTGATTTCTATGTGTGGCTGGAACAGTGTCAATTCATAACCTGTTAAACGTGCAATTGTCAAGTGCTGAGTCTGTGTTCGGTTTAAAAGAACTTCCACGGAGTGTGGAACTTGTACTGTCAAGGAATGTCCTAACACTATGGAATCACTCTGTCTGATAGCTAGTGCTGTGGCTGCAACTGACTTGAGGCACGCAGGCAGCGCCTGGGCTACAGGATCTAGTGTGCTCGAAAAATAAGCACAGGGCTTGTATTGTCCTGCTTGATCTTGTGCAAGAACAGATAATGCTGTACCTTCACGTTCAGTGACGAAAAGTGTAAAAGGCTTACTGTAGTTCGGTGTAGCGAGAACTGGAGCTTGGCATAAGGCTTTCTTTAACTCATTGAAACTAAGTGTATGTTCAGATGTCCAAGGGAGGACAGTCGATACGGCTGCCTCCTGTGTCGTTAACTGTATCAGTGGCTTGGCTAGAAATGCATACTGAGGAATCCATTGTCTGCAATAAGAAGTAAGGCCGATAAAAGCACGTACCTCCTTCTGGGTCTTGGGCTGAGGAAGACTCGCTATTAACTGGATACGGTCAGGTGTCAACTGCCTACCCCTCTTGGACAGTAAGTGGCCTAAATAGATCACTTGCTGGACACAGAATTGAAGCTTCGAAGGGGACACCTTGTGCCCCATCTCGGCAAGGAAATACAAGACTGTAAGGGATGCTCGCTCGCAAGCACGTTCAGAACGGGCTGTGATCAGTAGATCATCGACATACTGGAGCAGGGCAGTGTCAGTTGGCATGTGAATATTGCCTAGTTGTCTCTTAAGTGCTTGACTGTAAATACTAGGACTTTCTGTGAAACCTTGAGGAGCGCGTGTGAACATATAGCTCCTTCCATTTAAACAAAATCCGAAAAGAAACTGGCTGTCTGGATGAATGGGGACACTGAAAAATGCGTTCTTGAGGTCTATGACTGTAAAAAATGAGGCTTCAGAATCAATGGCTGTCAATAGGGAAGAGATATCTGGGACAACTGGGTACTGGGGAATAATACATTTGTTGAGTTCTCGAAGGTCAATCACTAATCGATATACTGGGGGTGCATTTGGATCAGTACGTTTCATGACTGGAATGATCGGAGAATTACATACATTGGAGTCAGTTTCTACAACTACTCCTTGAGCGATGAGCTCGTCAATAATTTTGGATAAGGCTGCTACAGCCTCAGGTGGCAATCTGTACTGTCTGATTCGTGGTAACACTACACCTGGTTTGAGAGTCACACGATGGGGTGTGATTTGCATATAACCTACATCAGTTGGACCTTGTGCCCATAGATGCTGCGGAACATTAGACAATCTCGGATCAAAATCTCGCAATACATAGTGACCCTTGAAGTCACGTAAGAACAATCGTATTCCCTCTGGGGAGCAGCAAATAACTGCACCTAATTCTTTCAGTGTCTTAATGCCTAACAAATTTTCTGGGCATGACTTCGTAAGTAACAGATCAGTAGTGCGGGACAATGGACCTACTTCTAGAGTGACTGGCTTAGATATCTCGTTTACAATAGGCTTTCCTGAAAATCCAAGGGAAACATTTCTAGAGCCTGAGAGCGGAGCCCCTGGAACTTCGGCGTGACTGATGGTCGTCCTACTTGCCCCTGTATCAATCAGAAACTTTCTGTCTTTCCCTAGTACTTGACTATGAACATAGGGACCTTCTTGATCTACAGGTATCTCGATGAGAGGCAAGCCTACCTCCCTCTCTAGGCTGTTTCATGAGTACGGCTGATACTCTGGATACTCGGACTGTGCATACTGGTACATCTGTTGTGTAACATGCTGTGTTGCAGCAATGGGCTGCGATGCTGGAACTGTCTGTTGTGCATTCTGTGGCTGAGAAGTCTGTGAAACTTGTTCTTGTCTAGGCGGACGTGGTCTTTCTTTAGTCTTACCGGTGGCTATGTTGTGTTTCAGAACTGCACACTCGTTTATATAGTGACCTGGCTGTTTACAATAATTGCAGGTCCCTTTAACGGGAGCTGCAGGATGACTGGCTTGATTCGTACCCCTCTTCTGACTATCCTGAGGAACAGATTGTGCAACTAGTACTTTCATTTTCGTGTCTTTCATACGTTTTCTTTCATGATCTTGCTCTTCTCTGATTCTATTCTGGTGATATTGAAGCATCTGTAACATTTGGGACGGGGTATTAGCTTGCCAGGTACTTTCGACTTTCAAAACTCGGTTCTTAACTTGTGGACTTGAATTCTCGACTAATTTAGTAACAAAGAGATGAGGGTATGACTCGCTACTTGTCTTGAGGCCACTGTTTATAATAAAGCATTTCTCAAATCTAGAATAAAAATCACTAGTGTCTTCGTCTTGTTTCTGTTTACAGGCTGAGATTGCATCCCAGTCTTCCTTTTTAGTGGCTAATAATCTTGGCAAAACTTGTATCAATAATTCAGGTAATTCTTTACATTTCTCTCCTAGACCGGTACCTGGTACTCGTATCTTATCTTCAGCTTCTAGAACTGCCCAATCGATCTTTTTCTCTCCCACCTCCCATTCTTTTTCCTTGAGTTTTTCATATACCCCTGCGGGCAACAGGACTTTTAACATTTTAATTATATCTGGATACGTGTATTCTCCCATACGGAGCATGTCTTTCAATTCTCGGTGGAACCCTGCTGGATCTTTGTCATGACAGGGAATTAATTTCTTCATCTCTAAGAGTTCCATCTTTGTAATCGGAGTGTAAAAAAACACTCGTTGCATTTCACCATCTGCTGTCCTGACGGTGTACTTCTCGTAACGGATTCTGTCTATCTATGTAAAAGGGTTTACTTTCTGGGGGTGAGACATGAACAAAATGCGGGTTCAAAAACGTTCTATAATTGTGGCGCTGTTCTAGAATAACACTAATTAAATCGGTACCTAGACCTTTCCATCTATACTGGAGTAACTCGTTCAGGACATCGTGTAACGGACCTGGATCAGAATGTTGACCCTCATACAGAGTAATGAGGTGCTGGATCATATACATACCCACCAGTCGTTGCTCGGCTGGAGGCAGTTTCAGAAACATTTGTGCCACTATTTCGTCTGGAAAAGTGGTAGAATCAGTAATCCATCGGACTGCTGATCGGGCTAGTTCTTGTTCATGCATAGTACTTAACTCACTGTAACCGATTCGTGATTTCAGAATGTGATCGGTAGCTTGAAATACTTGTTCTAGAGAACCTTGTTCTGGTGCTGGATGAGGAACAGTTTTCTTGTGCTCTAGGCGTAAATGGCGGTCTGGAAATCTAGATTTTCCTACATACGCTATTCTAGTGGGATTCTCGTCGTCTACCTCTTCAGTAGAAGAGTCATTTTCTTTCTCGTTTACTAGTGCTTCTTTGCGTTTCTCGTGTAACCTTATTATTTCTTTACGAATTTTCTTGTACATACTCTCTATGCTACTGAAGGTTCTGTGCTTACCCTCGGCTATGTTATCACTCCACCTTGTCAGGATTCTCATTTCGGCCGGATCTTTAGTCGGGGAATCTTGTTCTCTTATTAGACAATTAATCAGAAACTTTAATAACATGAGCTGGATCTCAGCTTTCCTTTGAGACATGGCTTCGCCAATACTTTCTGGATCATCCCCTGTACGGATGAAACAATATATTCTGTCTAGATCTCCTTTCATATCCGGTAGGGTGTCCAAATACCCGGTCACCCGTCTTACACGGATGGAATATATAACTGTACTATCATCACCTGCGACTGGATCATAGCGGCATTCAGTAAGAGCTCGTCGGATATCTGCAACGGACTTAAATTTGGGCGTACGCTGTAACGCACATTCATGTAACTCGGCCAACGTTCTACGTTGGTGTGGTGGCGGGGTACCAGGAGGACCTCCTCCTGCGGCCCCTAAACTAGAATCGTCGACTGATACTCTTCGTGCTGGCAGAGTGGGAAATTGTAATGTAGGCTGAACCGGGGGTACCGTAACAGGTACTCCGGTGACTGGAGGAGCAGGATTTACATTATTTACAGGAGCTGGCGGAACAGGATTTGCATATTCTGGGACTGTGTCGTCCAAATAGGACGAAATAAAAATATCAGCTGCGGTCGGTTTGTGACGTAGCTTGATCGGAACTAATGGTGGCGGAAAATTACTGGATGCCTCCGGGGTTGCTCTTGGCAAGCCCTCGGCAAGAAGAGGGTACATACCCTTAATAAGGGCATTCCTCTGTCTGTCTGACTGTTCGGTTTTAACTCGTTCACCTATCTCGATTAATTCCCTTTCTTGGGCTCGTTCTAAGGATTCTCTACTTAATTCTGACTTTCTGATTTCCTTTTCGGTTCTTCTATGAGATTCTTTACGCCATAACTCGATGGCATCTTTCTGTGACTGTCTGGCTTTCTTTTTCCATAATGCTTCTTCTACTCTCATGATGCACTCGGCATCCCATGTACCCGATACGGGCCATCTATACTTTTCTTCTAATTCCTTGGTGTACTCTACTGTTGGACTTTGGCCCTTAGGGCAGGTTCACCCCTAGACTTTTTGCTTTTAAATGGTGACCTGGCACTGGTGATTCTTGGGATTCTGCGCACTTTCACTGTGTCCCAGTGGAAAGTGCGTGCGCACTCTGAGTGCATGTGCTGAGCTAGGCCTGCCCGCCCATAGGAATGCATGGGGAATGTATGTGTCCCTGGTAGTTCCTGATGCGTGGGGTGTACAGGCTTGAGTCTGGTATGTGTGAACTCGTGAGAGTGAATGCTGCGAGATGGTGTATGCAGCATGTATGTGTCTAGTAGCGAAGCGCCATTTCTAGACATGGCTGTACGTGTGCTGTGAGGGTGCTGGCGTGTGATTGGCTGGAGCTGGCTGGCATGCCAGGCTCCAGGAAGTCTGGATGGGTCTGCCCGGTGGTGAGTGGGAGTTTAGCATGAGTGATGTGTGGGAGGAGTGTACCTGTGTCCTGGATGGGCTGGGTTTTCCCCACACAATGCTGGCTCCGCCCCCCTGTGGTGTGTCTAATGACCCAAGCCCTGCCAGTGAATAGAGAGGGTGGTTGAGGTAAACAGAGTACTCAAGAACCAGCTGCGACTGGTTCCGCCCCCACTCTACACCCTTGAACAAAGGAATGCACTGTATAAAAATGGGGCTGTGTCCCCACAGATGTTGTTCTCTTCCAGGATCCTGAGGGGGCTGTTGCTGCTGTCGCTGGGCCAGAGGACCGCCACTTGGGGTGTCTCCCTGCCTGGAGACCCAGTGTGCTGGCTCTGGGCCCAGCCTTGCCCCCCTGCCTGCCCAAGGACTGCTGGGACTCTGCCCTGCTTGCTGAGGGCACCTGGGAGCGCTTTATCCTGTTTGTAGCGCTAGGAGCGCGCTTTATGCCCCCTAGCTCTTGGAAGCGCTTTGTTTTTGATTATAGCGCTTGGAGCGCTGTAAATTGCCTTTTAGCGCTGAGGAGCGCTTTGCCTGCCTAGCGAGTGCCCACCTCGCTTATTTGGGTTAATTTGCCCCCTGGCAGGTGCCCACCCTGCCAGGGACCTTGCCGCTATATTTTAAGTTTACCTCGAGGGAGCCCACTCCTCGGTAAACTCATCCCCCGCCTACGAGTGCCTGGAACGGGCCGCCGCGCTGCCCGCGACGACCCGGAAGTGCAGGGCCCGTCGGCCAATCACAGCGCGGCCCCGGGGGAAGCGACCGGAAGTCCCGCCCCGCAGCCGCGACCTGGAAGTCAGGCAGGCCGGGGGCAGGAGAGAGGAAACCAGAAGCAGACGGGAGGCCACCCCGTGCTCCGGTGAGGGGAAAAGCCGGCGTCTTTCCTTGTCCCCCCCAGGCTCCCAAAGCGAGGGAGAGCCCGGGGGAGAAGTCTGAGGAGAGCCCCGGGACCAGCGGGAGAGACCCGCCTCCGCTGGAGACCAGCCGGTGAGTGTGGCCGTTCTGGAGGGAGGGGCGCCGGGACACATTGTCGGTGTCCGCCCCCCCCCCCCCTGCCGCCCTCGGCAGCGCGACCTCGCGCCCACGTGTTTAGAGCCTGAGAGAGGCTCTGGGGGCATTTTCTGTGGGCAAGCCTTGCGAGGCTCGATTGCCGGCACCGCGTCCCGAGCCTAAGAGAGGCTCCAACGAGTGGGAGCGTTCCCATTGAGCCACGAGGTGCCCCGGGGGCACCAGTTGAGTTAGAGCCCAGCGAGGCTCTTGGCAAACTTCATCCCTTTGGGTCCCCAGAGCGAGGGACCCCACAGCCCAGCGAGGCTGCACCTTTTGTTGCTGGAGCCCTGAGAGGCTCAGCAGCCCCCTTACTTGTGTGAGAGAGCCTGAGAGAGGCTCACCAGTGCCACAGTGGTGGTTCTTCGAGCCCAGAGAGGCTCCAACGTTGCCCTAACTTCCCCTGCTCCAGTTGCCCAGCACTTTGTGGGCAACTGCCACGTTTAGGCCCTGACATTGGGACACCGGGACAGTCGCAGGTGGTGACTTGTGAGTGGGGCGCAATGGTATTTTCTCTGCACCTCTGAATGTATTGATTATGCGTCATGTGCCTTTACACCTCTGAATGTATTGTGATGCATCATGTGTTTTCCTCTTTACACCTCTGAATGAATGTTATGCATTGCATCATGTGTTTTCCTCTTACACCCCTACAGGTATTGTGATACATAGGTGGTTGTTTTCTCCCTAGTACAGGTGGTGCTAGTGAGATCCTGGTTACCAGTAATTACTGGTTGTGTGCTATTTTGTGCTATATTCTATGTACTAAGTGCTATTTCTGAAAGTGCTACTTCTGATTCCTGACAGTGGTCCAGGTGGCCCTGTCTTGTAAATAATCCCTTGTAAATTCTGCCCGTGCCTCTGGCACATTGTAAAGTGTGTGTTTTATCTAATGTGTTTTGGTGTAATACAAAGGCTATTTTTATATAACCTTGTGTGGAGTTTCCTTTGTGGTGGGCCTTTGGTTGTTGTTGCTGAGGTGCGTGCGCAAATACTTAGCCTACATCGCCTCCAAGTTTAGCCTTGCTGCTCGCGCCACGTTACCTAGAGGGTGAGTAGGGGTTATCTTGGCGTGTAACTCCCTTGCCCTGACTTGGGTGTGGTGGTCTCTGACTGACTTTGGCGAAAGCCCTGGCCAGCCGGGGATCCCATTTCCAACATTGGCGGCAAGCGGCGGGATAAGGATTTGTGTTTGCGTTGTACCACAGTAGCGGCTGGCCGCACCACAAAACTCTGCATTTTAGATGACCACATTTTAGGGGATTGTATTGTTTTTGAAATTCCATTGTTTCTTCTCCTGAAGAGTGTCATTTGATTGTGTTCAGTACATTTGTCCCCCGCCCTGCTTCCAGAGTTTGGTACCTGTGTCGCTTTTGGTCAGGTTGAGAAGTCAGGGGTGGTAGAAACTGCCTTACCGATCCGAGGGGAGGGTGTGTGTGGATGAATGGTGTGTTTTCCTGGACGCATGAGTATGAGTTCTCTTTGATAAGGAGATTGTTGAAGTTTTGAAATTGTGTCCTCTTACTTCAGATTGTTAAGTCCCCTGTGTTGCACGTGTCTGTGAGCATCTTGCCAAGATGGAGTCTGCTTTTAATGTCTGGGGTCTGTTTTTGCATGAACTGAGAGAGTTTTGCGAAGAGAGAGACATTGAAGTGAATGAGTCAGACACCCAGTCCCAACTTAGGGGTAACCTGATCCAATGGCAGAAGGATGACTGGGAGCGTGAGCACAGTGCGGAGAGGGCCCGGGTCTCACACCATGAGGGTGGTGGGTCAGAGGGGAGCCCTGAAGAGTATGAGGAGGAGGAAGATGATAGCACAGGGACGCCAGCAGATAGTGAGGACCCCATAGATAGGGAGTCCCTTGCTGGGTCCAGTTTAGGAGGCAGCGCCTCATCCCTTTCCCTGTCCCCAGAGGAGCTGGAAGATAGGAGGAGAGAAAGGGAGCACCAGCTGGCTTTAGAAAAGCTCAGGTTGGAGCATGCCCAGGCTATGGCACAGCTGGGCATTAGAAGGCAACAGCTGGAGGTTAAGAAGCAACAGCTGGAGACCGAGAGGGTCTTAGCGCAGGACAGGATAGAGGAGGCTGAGAGGGCCGCCACCAGAGGCAAAGTAGCTCTGGAGGGTAGACTATCCCCTGCGCGCAGTGTTGAGTGTCTGGATCCCCCAGGGAGGGTTGGGTCCAGTGGTGGCAGCTATTTAAATCTCAGTCTAGAAAGTCCCAGTTCCCAGAGTATGGTTCCTGTTTCCCCAGAGGAGGAGAATAGGTTGAGGTTTAGGAACCTTAGGAAACCGTCTCATCAGTCTTGGGAAGACTTTGAGGATGACTGTTGTGAAGCCCTGTGTGATTGGGTACGGGAGCCCACGAAATGTGATTGGGACCTATTGTTCGATATGTTACTCAGAGAGCAGTTGCTCAGTTGTTGTTCACCAGGGTTGCGCCAACACCTGTTAGGGTGTGGATTGTCTGAACCATGTGAGCTGGCAGAGGAAGCAGACCGCTGGGAAGGGACCAGAGGTTCTGTAGAGTCATTGGTGAGTGACTCCAAAAGTAGTGGGTCAGGGATCTTCCAGCCCAGCGTGGTGGAAGAGGCTCAGTGTAGCCCAGCTAGGTCCCTGGTTAGTGAGAAGGGTGTAGGGGCTGACTGCCTGGCTCAGTGGAGCAGGAGTCAGTGGGTGGCTGAGAGCCCCCAGAGGCCCGAAGCCCTGTCTCAGAACCTGGGTGGTTTCTTGAGGGAACACCAGGTTGGGGACCTAGGCTGTCCTGTTAGTCCACTTGAGGAGGATCTCCTAGTGAGTAGAGGACCTGGAGTGTCTGTAACCAGAGCTCCTGTGGTTCTAGAGTCTGGCAGTACCGCTCCGGTAGGGAGGGTACAGGAGTTCAGAGTGAGGAGTGATTGGGGGAGTTCCCCAGTGGCTGGACCAGTGGGTCAGGGACTACCCAGTTGGGCTAGGTTCCCGTGTAGTGACCATGGTGACACCACTTCTGGTCTGGGGGATCTTCGCGCACTGTCAGGTGGACAGGGAGCGGGAGATCTGCGCCAGACAGACAGTCACACGACACATGGGCCATGTGTCAGCCTCAGGGGGATTGTGTGTGAGTCCCCAGAAGTCCTGGAGTGCCAGGCAATTGTACCACCGAAGGTTCTAGACCAGAGGTTGGGAGGCCAGGTTCAGGATCAGCCTGACCTGAAGGGTAGGACGACTGTAACCAGTGTCCTGACCGGTTCTTCGTCCAGAGGAACTTCTCCAGGTGGGAGAGGGCAGACCTCTGGAAGGGGGTGCAGAGGGTGGGAGAGCCCACCTCTGACCCCGGTGCAACCTGAGTGGATAAGTCCTGGGTTGGAATGGCGTTCTAGGGGTACCCCTCGCAGAGGGAGGAGGAACCCTAGGAGAAGAGGTAGGGGGAGGAGAGCCTTCCCTGAGACTCCTGGTCCGCCTAAGGTTGTAGGCCCTAGGCTGGAGTACCAGTGGCAGTCTAGTCCTGTCTTGCAGACAGGAAGAGTGGAGAATGGCTCCTATGTGCCAGGGGTTACTACCCCCCGCTCTGCGAATTGGCATGGACCAGTGGCACCTGGGTGGCCCAGGGCCTGGTCCTGGCCGCGGACAACTTGGGAGTACCAGTGGGGTAGCCCAGTTGGTCCAGACAGTGTGTTTAGAAGGAATCCCATGGGTTCACCGTGGCGTAGAACAGGAGGGTGTCCCTGCAGTTGCGGGCCTGCGTCCGTGTTCTATCGCCCCAAGCAGGGAAGTCCATCACGGTGGTGATTGGTCTCCCCTGCGTTTTGGCTGGAAGGGGGTTATGTTGGACTTTGGCCCTTAGGGCAGGTTCACCCCTAGACTTTTTGCTTTTAAATGGTGACCTGGCACTGGTGATTCTTGGGATTCTGCGCACTTTCACTGTGTCCCAGTGGAAAGTGCGTGCGCACTCTGAGTGCATGTGCTGAGCTAGGCCTGCCCGCCCATAGGAATGCATGGGGAATGTATGTGTCCCTGGTAGTTCCTGATGCGTGGGGTGTACAGGCTTGAGTCTGGTATGTGTGAACTCGTGAGAGTGAATGCTGCGAGATGGTGTATGCAGCATGTATGTGTCTAGTAGCGAAGCGCCATTTCTAGACATGGCTGTACGTGTGCTGTGAGGGTGCTGGCGTGTGATTGGCTGGAGCTGGCTGGCATGCCAGGCTCCAGGAAGTCTGGATGGGTCTGCCCGGTGGTGAGTGGGAGTTTAGCATGAGTGATGTGTGGGAGGAGTGTACCTGTGTCCTGGATGGGCTGGGTTTTCCCCACACAATGCTGGCTCCGCCCCCCTGTGGTGTGTCTAATGACCCAAGCCCTGCCAGTGAATAGAGAGGGTGGTTGAGGTAAACAGAGTACTCAAGAACCAGCTGCGACTGGTTCCGCCCCCACTCTACACCCTTGAACAAAGGAATGCACTGTATAAAAATGGGGCTGTGTCCCCACAGATGTTGTTCTCTTCCAGGATCCTGAGGGGGCTGTTGCTGCTGTCGCTGGGCCAGAGGACCGCCACTTGGGGTGTCTCCCTGCCTGGAGACCCAGTGTGCTGGCTCTGGGCCCAGCCTTGCCCCCCTGCCTGCCCAAGGACTGCTGGGACTCTGCCCTGCTTGCTGAGGGCACCTGGGAGCGCTTTATCCTGTTTGTAGCGCTAGGAGCGCGCTTTATGCCCCCTAGCGCTTGGAAGCGCTTTGTTTTTGATTATAGCGCTTGGAGCGCTGTAAATTGCCTTTTAGCGCTGAGGAGCGCTTTGCCTGCCTAGCGAGTGCCCACCTCGCTTATTTGGGTTAATTTGCCCCCTGGCAGGTGCCCACCCTGCCAGGGACCTTGCCGCTATATTTTAAGTTTACCTCGAGGGAGCCCACTCCTCGGTAAACTCATCCCCCGCCTACGAGTGCCTGGAACGGGCCGCCGCGCTGCCCGCGACGACCCGGAAGTGCAGGGCCCGTCGGCCAATCACAGCGCGGCCCCGGGGGAAGCGACCGGAAGTCCCGCCCCGCAGCCGCGACCTGGAAGTCAGGCAGGCCGGGGGCAGGAGAGAGGAAACCAGAAGCAGACGGGAGGCCACCCCGTGCTCCGGTGAGGGGAAAAGCCGGCGTCTTTCCTTGTCCCCCCCAGGCTCCCAAAGCGAGGGAGAGCCCGGGGGAGAAGTCTGAGGAGAGCCCCGGGACCAGCGGGAGAGACCCGCCTCCGCTGGAGACCAGCCGGTGAGTGTGGCCGTTCTGGAGGGAGGGGCGCCGGGACACATTGTCGGTGTCCGCCCCCCCCCCCTGCCGCCCTCGGCAGCGCGACCTCGCGCCCACGTGTTTAGAGCCTGAGAGAGGCTCTGGGGGCATTTTCTGTGGGCAAGCCTTGCGAGGCTCGATTGCCGGCACCGCGTCCCGAGCCTAAGAGAGGCTCCAACGAGTGGGAGCGTTCCCATTGAGCCACGAGGTGCCCCGGGGGCACCAGTTGAGTTAGAGCCCAGCGAGGCTCTTGGCAAACTTCATCCCTTTGGGTCCCCAGAGCGAGGGACCCCACAGCCCAGCGAGGCTGCACCTTTTGTTGCTGGAGCCCTGAGAGGCTCAGCAGCCCCCTTACTTGTGTAAGAGAGCCTGAGAGAGGCTCATCTGAAAGAAACAGGTTAGTATTAGATTCCTTACCTTAGAATATCCCCAGGCGTCAGTCTGGATCCGGAAACTTTTGCGTAGCAGTACCCCTGCGCGTCGGTAGGCGTCGTCTGCAGGCGTCCCCTGCGGCTCCGCGTCGTCGGCGTCGTGCGCCGTGATGACGTCGCTGGAGTATATAGACGCCGCCTCCGCGCGCTGACGTCAGTTCTTCTTTTTTCCGCGCCAGTTAGCGCAGATCCGAAGAGCAGTACTCCGGTCTTTTGACCAAGTTTTTTGTTAACTGATTGATCTTTACGGTGCCGGTAGGATGCCCGGTTTCAAGAGTTGTGACGAGTGCGACCGCATGATGTCGGTCACCGACCACCATCGACTCTGCCTCCGGTGTCTGGGCGCGGACCACGACGTGGAGTCCTGCGTCGACTGTCGGGCCTTGACTGGAAAAGCTAGGCGGGAGCGGTCCCGCAAGCTTCTCGAACTCCGGTTGTCGGCCCCGCGTCGAGAGCGGTCCCGGTCCGGTCGGAGGTCGAGGGAGCGGTCGAGGGAGCGGTCGCGGAGCCGCCGTGGGCGCTCCGGGAGTCGCCACCATTCCTCCGGCTCGTCAGGTAAGCACAAGAAGTCGGGGCGTCGCCATCGCACCCCCGACTCCCCCCGACGCCCGCGTGCTGCGGCCGGGGGCTCGGGTGACCCCACCCCCGCGGTCCCGCATGGGTCGCCGACGCCGTCTGCCCCACACCTGTCGGTCCCTGGGGAAGGCGCGTCGCGTGAGGAGATCGAGGCCTTCCTCATTGCTATGAGGGCGAGGTCTTCTCCGGCGGGGCCTTCGGCGCCTGCGGGCCCGTCGGTCCCGTCTGGGGGCCCGAGCGGTTCGGGTGCTCCTGCCCCGGCGCCGCCGGTGGCTCCGGCCCCGGCGCCGCTGGTTCCCTCTGGTTCGTCGCCGGCTGGTCTCCCGGCCTCTCCGGCGTCGGTTCCTGTGGGCCAGCCCAGGGTACCGCCCCCGCGTGGTGCAGCGACTCCGCCGTCGGCTCCGGCCGGCGTCGGGTCCCCGGCGCCGACGCCGCGCGGCGCCACCCCCCTTTCCTCCCCGACTCCGGACTCGGAGCCGGACCGGCGTCGGCCGACGCCGGACCCGACGCCGATGGGGCCTGTTGACCCCGATGTCTATATCGTCGACCCAGAATATGGGTATGACGAGGAGGAGTATGGTGAGGGTTGGGAGGGGTCTGAGGACCCTCTATCCCGTGCCTGCCAGTACGATGTGGACTGGGTAGGTGATCTGGGTGATGCCAGTGGCCTGGACGAGTCGCCCAACCCTGGGTTTGTCTCTCCGTCCCCTGTGGCGTCCGAGGCGGGTGCTGCCTATTCGGTGGTCCTGATGAGGGCTGCCAAGGCCTTACACCTTGAGCTCCCCGTCGCGAAGGTCAAACCGAATATCCTGACGGAAGTTTTTAAACCGCAGTCATGCCCCCAGGAGCCTCTGCTGCCGTTTAATGAGGCCCTGACGGATGTCCTTCTGGGCACCTGGTCCAGGCCCGCCTCTGGTGCGCCGGTTGACCGGAACGTTGCCAGGCGTCACCGTCCCTGCGCGGACGACCCTGCCTTCCTGTCCACCCATCCCTCCCCGGAGAGTCTGGTGATCCAGGCCTCCACTTCGCAGTCCGCATTTCCGTCGGCTCCGCCCGACCGGGAATCAAAGAGGTACGACCAATTCGGAAAGAAAGTGTTTTCCTCTTTGAGTGCTGGACTGCGGTCTTGTAACACCGCGTGCCTCTTGGGCCGCTACACCCACTCCCTGTGGGATACGGTCGAGGAGTGTTTGCCGCAATGCCCCCAGGAAGTGCGGGACAAGCTCACCCGGGCCTTTGTTGAAGGCCGGGATGCGGCGCGGTACTCGATCCGTTGTGGTCTGGACACCACGGACTCCCTGGGACGGGCCATGTCCACTACGGTGGCGATTCGTCGCCATGCCTGGCTGAGATCTGCCAACTTCTCACCAGACGTCCAAAATACGCTTATGGACATGCCATTTGATGGCAGTCGCCTATTTGGTGACAAAGCGGACCACGCGCTGGAGCGCTTCAAGGACTCCAGGGTCACGGCCAAGTCCTTGGGTCTCTCGACCCAGACCCAGCGCCAGCAGACGGGTTCGTTTCGGCCCTTTCGTGGCCAAGGGAGAGGAGGTCCCACACGTGCTGCCAGCCACGCGGCGCAGAGCGCTCCCCAGCGCGGTGGCGCCCGTGGTTTCCGCCGTGGTGGCGGTAGAGGCCAGCGTCGTGGTCAGTCCACGCCTCCCTCCGCTGCGGCATCCAAGCCTTCCTAGTCCGAGCTTTCGGGCTCACGTGACGCCAGTGGGTGGCAGGGTTCGCCATCACCACTCCCGCTGGCGCGCGGTAACATCGGACAGGTGGGTGCTGCAGCTTGTCCGAAGGGGCTATGCCCTCCCCTTCGAGTCCACTCCTCCAGCCATGCCACCGCAGAACCACCGTGTGTCGGGGGACCACTTGACACTTCTGCAGGAGGAAGTTACGGCCCTCTTGGCCAAGGGGGCCATCGAGCGCGTTCCTGGGCCAGAAGTAGGGTGTGGTTGCTACTCCCACTACTTTCTGGTACCCAAGAAGGACAAGGGAGGCCTGCGTCCTATCTTGGATCTACGGAACGTCAACGGCTTCCTCCGGAAGGAGAAGTTCAAGATGTTGACTTTGGCTCAGGTCTTGGCTGCTCTAGACCCACAAGACTGGATGGTAGCGTTGGACTTGCAGGATGCGTACTTTCACATCCCCGTCCTGCCGGCCCACCGGCGTTACCTGCGGTTCACGGTAGGCCACGAGCATTTTCAGTTTATCGTGCTCCCATTCGGCCTTACCAGCGCCCCACGGGTGTTCACGAAAGTGATGGCGGTGGTCGCAGCTCATCTGCGCCGGTTAGGGGTTTCAGTCTTCCCCTACCTCGACGACTGGCTGTTGAAGGCGGGCTCGCCCCAGACAGTCGTCTACCACCTTCAGATGACGGCAGACCTCCTGCACGAGTTGGGGTTTTCCATCAATGTGCCGAAATCACACCTGTGTCCCTCTCAAAAGCTCCTTTTCATCGGAGCGGTTCTCGACTCGGCGCAGTTTCGGGTTTATCCCCCGGAACGGCGGGTCCGGGATATTCAGGCTCTGATTCCCATCTTTCGGCCGTTATCCCGGGTTTCGGTCAGGTTGACGCTGCGGCTTCTGGGGCTGATGGCCTCCTGCATCCTTCTGGTGCATCACGCCAGATGGCGGATGCGGGCTCTGCAGTGGGACCTGAAGTTTCAGTGGGCCCAGCATCAGGGCAACCTATCCGACCATGTCCTGATCTCGGAGGGCACTGCGAGACAGTTGCAGTGGTGGCTTACAGACCGCGATTGGGTCAGGGGCAGATCCCTCTCCCTTCCCCAGCCGGAGCACGTGGTTGTGACGGACGCGTCCCTCCAAGGCTGGGGTGGCCACTTGGGAGAGGCGGAGATCAGAGGCCTCTGGTCTCCGGCGGAGTCCCGGCTCCATATCAACATGTTGGAGCTGCGGGCGATTCGCCTGGCACTGAAGGCATTCCTCCCCTTTGTCAACGGGAGTGTAGTGCAGGTGTTCACGGACAACACCACCGCCATGTGGTACTGCAACAAACAGGGCGGTGTGGGGTCGTGGACCCTTTGCCAAGAGGCTCTGCGCCTCTGGCAATGGCTGGAACGTCAGGGCGTGACTCTGACGGTTCAACACCTGGCAGGTTCTCTGAACGCCAGGGCGGACGAACTCAGCCGTCGGTGCTCGGTGGATCACGAATGGCGTCTGAACTCGGATGTGGCGAGAGGCCTCTTTCAGCAATGGGGAGAGCCTTGGTTAGATCTATTCGCCACAGAAGAGAACGCGCAATGTCATCAGTTCTGCGCGTTGGAGTTTCCAAGACGGCACTCGCTCGGCGACGCCTTTCGGCGCGAGTGGAGTTGCGGTCTGTTGTACGCCTTTCCGCCTATACCACTTCTGCCCAGAGTGCTGAAGAAGATCAGGCGCGACCGGGCCCAAGTTATCCTTGTGGCTCCGGACTGGGCTCGAAGGTACTGGTATCCCGAGCTACTCAGCATGACGGTCGGTCCCTCGATCCGCCTGCCCCTTCAGGAGGACCTTCTGTCGCAGCAGCAGGGGACGGTCCTCCACCCGAACCTGTCCAGTCTCCACCTCCATGCGTGGAGATTGAGCGGCGACAGTTGAGGCCATTTGACTTGCCTCCTGAAGTCTGTGATGTCATTCTGGCAGCCAGGCGTCCCTCCACAAAGTCGGTATACGCCTGCCGGTGGAACAGATTTGTGGCATGGTGCACAGCGAAGGCTGTGGATCCCCTTTCTGCCCCTCTATCTGAGGTTCTCCTCTTCCTCCTTTCCCTTGCCCAGCAGGGCTCTGCTCTGGGCACTATCAAGGGCTATCTTTCTGCCCTTTCCGCCTTCTTGAGGCTACCTGATCAGCCATCTTTGTTCAAGTCCCCTATTGTGTTAAGATTCTTAAAGGGCATCACGCACATGTATCCTCCAGCTCCGTTCGTGATGCCTCAGTGGGACTTGAACCTGGTTTTGACTTTCCTGATGTGCGCTCCCTTTGAGCCCCTTCATTCCTGTCCTCTCCGTCTTCTCACCTTAAAGACGGCCTTCCTGGTAGCCATCACCTCTGCCAGGAGAGTGAGTGAGCTCCAGGCTCTTTCTGTTCAACCTCCTTTCTTGTCTGTTCATCCTGATAAGGTGGTTCTTCGGACCAGACCTTCTTTCCTGCCCAAGGTAGTCTCTGCTTTTCACATTGGGCAGTCCATCACCTTGCCCTCCTTCTTCCCGCCTCCGCATCCTTCAAAGGATGAAGAGCGGCTCCATCGTCTGGACCCAAAACGTGCGCTTTCATTCTATATGGATCGCACACGCCAGTTCCGGGTGGATGACCAACTGTTTGTTGGCTACGTGGGTGAGAAGAAGGGAAGGGCGGTACAGAAACGGACCATCTCTCGGTGGGTCGTCCTGTGCATCAAAGCATGCTACTCTTTGGCTCGGAAGGAGCCTCCTGTTGGGCTGAGGGCCCATTCCACTCGGGCCACGGCGGCTACTACTGCCCTGGGCCGGGGAGTCCCTTTGCAGGACATTTGCCAGGCGGCCACGTGGGCCTCGCTGCACACCTTTGCGAGGCACTACTGCCTGGACAGTCAAGTCCGGAGGGATGGCTTCTTTGGCCGTTCGGTCCTCCAGGACTTTCTGGTGTAGGTTGTATTGGTTCGCAGACCCACCACCGGGGTTGGTATTGCTGGGGTATCTATTCTAAGGTAAGGAATCTAATACTAACCTGTTTCTTTCAGATGAACAAGTTACTTACCTTCGGTAACGATATATCTGTAAGAAACAGTAGTTAGTATTAGATTCCTTACCGCCCCGCCCATCCTCCCCGTTCTGCGAACTGATACCTAGGGTTAGGGACATCCCTTTCAGGGCCCTAGTTTCAAATGGCACCAGTGTTGGTTCTCACATGGCTCTGCGTGTTCTGGCGCGGAAAAGCTGTGTGCAAAGAACTGACGTCAGCGCGCGGAGGCGGCGTCTATATACTCCAGCGACGTCATCACGGCGCACGACGCCGACGACGCGGAGCCGCAGGGGACGCCTGCAGACGACGCCTACCGACGCGCAGGGGTACTGCTACGCAAAAGTTTCCGGATCCAGACTGACGCCTGGGGATATTCTAAGGTAAGGAATCTAATACTAACTACTGTTTCTTACAGATATATCGTTACCGAAGGTAAGTAACTTGTTCACCAGTGCCACAGTGGTGGTTCTTCGAGCCCAGAGAGGCTCCAACGTTGCCCTAACTTCCCCTGCTCCAGTTGCCCAGCACTTTGTGGGCAACTGCCACGTTTAGGCCCTGACATTGGGACACCGGGACAGTCGCAGGTGGTGACTTGTGAGTGGGGCGCAATGGTATTTTCTCTGCACCTCTGAATGTTTTGTATTGATTATGCGTCATGTGCCTTTACACCTCTGAATGTATTGTGATGCATCATGTGTTTTCCTCTTTACACCTCTGAATGAATGTTATGCATTGCATCATGTGTTTTCCTCTTACACCCCTACAGGTATTGTGATACATAGGTGGTTGTTTTCTCCCTAGTACAGGTGGTGCTAGTGAGATCCTGGTTACCAGTAATTACTGGTTGTGTGCTATTTTGTGCTATATTCTATGTACTAAGTGCTATTTCTGAAAGTGCTACTTCTGATTCCTGACAGTGGTCCAGGTGGCCCTGTCTTGTAAATAATCCCTTGTAAATTCTGCCCGTGCCTCTGGCACATTGTAAAGTGTGTGTTTTATCTAATGTGTTTTGGTGTAATACAAAGGCTATTTTTATATAACCTTGTGTGGAGTTTCCTTTGTGGTGGGCCTTTGGTTGTTGTTGCTGAGGTGCGTGCGCAAATACTTAGCCTACATCGCCTCCAAGTTTAGCCTTGCTGATCGCGCCACGTTACCTAGAGGGTGAGTAGGGGTTATCTTGGCGTGTAACTCCCTTGCCCTGACTTGGGTGTGGTGGTCTCTGACTGACTTTGGCGAAAGCCCTGGCCAGCCGGGGATCCCATTTCCAACATCTACCCATAAATCTAGATACAATATGGCACTTATGCCATGCTTTAGATACATAAAATGACCTGGACTGTCCCTAGGCGGGACAGGAACTGCTGCTTCTAGCAGACCTTTTCTGGTTTTTAACTGACGTAATTTAGAAAATAAGGGCATGACTGAACTGTAATCTAGACACAATACAATACACAATGAACACGATAACTACACCACTTTCATACCACGACATTAAAAATACATGAAGAACATTTAAAATAACAGTTCGAACAGAATACTACCTGGAATACTGAAAACAGAATACATGAATCTTCTCGAGAACAGAACTGACTAGAACAGAAACTAGATGCACTGCTAAAACAGTACGAAACTTACCGGTCTCATAAAGAGACACGTCAGGACCCGCATCCACCGAAGTGGACACTTCGTTTTGGGTCTGTGTACCACCAAAACCCACGGACCAGAGTCAATTAGATTGACCCTGTCTAGATACTACCCCAGCAACGGTACTCACCGGGCAGCAAGAACGGAAGGCCTCGGACTGGACTGGACTGCTTCGACGCCGGACGGACGAACTTCGGACTTCTGTTACGGGTGGGCCTCCGGATACCTCGGACCTTGGACTCTCGGCTTGGGCTCTGGTCGGGACTCGCCGCGTTCCTCCACCGCCTCGTCTGGATGCTGGACCACCACCTCCGTCTCCTCCGTGGGCCTGAGGGATACTTGAAGCAGAAATATCTGCACGTGCACGGTATGGTTCCGTCACGGCTGCAGAGGGTCAGGGGGCCGGCGTGGCTTCACCGGCGCGTGGGGAAAGGGCAAGTGCCTGTTCGGGCGCCATTATGTGGTAAATAAATAAATAATACCTCTATTTTTGAATGAATATATGAATAACAGATAGCTCAATAAATAAGAGTCAAGATTCGAGGTAGTAGGAGTTTGCAGGTTTAATACGGCATAAAGGACAGGAACAGGACAACCTGCACGGACAAGATCTGGGATGGCTAGCTAGCACAACTTTAATAACAGTGCACAAGTATATATACTAAAACAATTGCATTACAGTGAATTACAGTAGGCGGAGCAGTGGGTGTGGTCAATAGCAGTCGCGAAAGATAAGGGTGAAAGTGGGTGTAACAAGAGGCGTATACATAGACATGTGATGTAAACGTAACAGAGTATGTCATAAATGGGGCGGAAACATGGAGGGGGCTACCTAAGGAGCCGAGACCTCTAACCTAATGGTGCGCGCAAACTGACAATGACGTGTTACTAGGAGAAGCTGGGGGCTATGAACTCTGTGCTAGGAGTAGAGATTGAAGTCTGGAGAGTCAGGGCGACATGTACCTAAACCCTATCTAGTATCTAATGTTTAGAGAACATGTTGATATAAACTAAAAGTCAGGAGGGGAAAGGCTAACAGACTCTAAGACTGGAGCATGCATTATTCTACATGTAGTGCGTTGAAGAATATTAAATGACCATTAAATGCAGTATTTCTCTTACATGGAGACGTAAAGGCTAGACAATGACGGAAACTATTGATGCGATTCAGTAGCTTAGGAATGCAGAGAAGGAGGGCTGGACTGATAACTAGAATCATAACATACTCTTGGCAGACTCGTAGGCAGAACCAGGCCGAGCCGGGCACTGCGAGGCAGGAAGTAAGTGAAGGGTCGAGGATACAGGTGGGGGGCTGTATCGCTCCTCAGCGAGGGCTCAGGAGACAGGAGCTGAATCTGGTGTCCGGGCCCTTCTGAGGCCTAGAAACGGGGACTTTTAAATGAAATAACGTGCACACTGAGAAACGTGGCAACGTAACCTTACATAGGCCTAATACTCGTAGCTTTCACGAGAACTGGAAACTGGCATACTAGAGATGGACACAACTGTAATTGCGTCTTTAATCAAACATGGGGAATACATATGCATATTAATCATGCACACATAACATAAGATGGGGGACACGTAGGGACACAGAACATGGCAAAATTTACTTTTCCACAGGGAGAAGGGAGGAGGGAAGGGAGAGTGGAAGGTGGCGGGTTAGGGTAGAGGGTGAGGTGAAGGGAGAGGGGAAGGTAGAGGGGAAGGGGAAAGGGAGAGCGGAAGCAGAGAGGGGAAGGGGGAAGGGGGAAGGGATAGGGGGAGGGGAGAGAAGGAGGGAGAGGGGAAGGGGAAAGGAGAGGGTTAGAGGGTGAGGGC